>NC_066315.1:33844673-35044673 GCF_022539315.1 Serinus canaria
TTAGCCAAGCATGCCCCCTGGTCTTCCAGGGCAGATACCTAAAGGAAGAAACTACCCCATCCCTCGCACTCAGCCCGAGGCCATTTTCCTGCAGATGTAGCTGCCCTGGTGCCAGTGAGCCAATATTCTCTCTCGGAGCCGCTTCCTTCCTATTGTGGAGAAGATATTCGCTGCCTGCCAGCAATTACCAATTGTCATCCACTTTCACAAGACCGTATTTCTTTGCAATTTCTCTTGATGCGTGTGGGGACTATGTCAAATCCTCTGTCACCTCCCGGTGCAGCCCGCTTCCACAACGCGGTCCTCAAAAGAAAAAAAAAAAAAAAAAAAAAAAAAAAAAGAAAGAAAGAAAAAGAGAAAGAAAAAAAAAAAGAGAAAATAAGAACCCGACTCCCCCTGTCCCCGTCCCCTCCCCTCAAACAGCTGGGTGTAACATAAAGCTTCATATCATAGGTCGTGTTGTAAAGGAAACATAAAGGCTGGTGCCCCTTTGCTCACTGAGGTATCTATAGCTGCTGAACGCTGCTTCTTGCTGTTGCCAGGTCAACAAATTCTCAGCCCATGGGCTCTCCCTCGAGAAGTCCGTCACGCCGTGTGGACGTGGATCCTATCTGAAACCTCTGTGTGCAGACATGAGAGGCTGGACAGGTTGAGTGGATCAGGCCATTGGTATAGGGGCAGAGGGACGAGGGCACATCTCACTGCGCCGGCCCGGCAGCCCACCTGCTGCTGGGGGAGCGCTCCACTCCAGCTCCCAAATCCGTCAGGAAGTTTTACCATAGGAAAAATGTCACTGTGAGCTGATGAAGGCATGATCAGACACGCCATCACCACTTTGTGTGATGTAAATATTTGGCAAATAAAGGAGAGGGAGCTTGTTTGACCTATGAATTTTAGCGGGATTCTGGGGACAGTGGTGTTACAGGTCTGTGTCTGCCCTGGGAGTCGCTAAAAGAAAGGTCAGAAGTTTATGCTGAAGTTCCTGCGAAGTTTGAGCAGTGCCTAGCTAATCGAGTAATTGTGAATTCAAAATTAGCCTTCAATCAAAGTCTCATTTTCTGCAAATGGCACGGCCGTGCCAAGTGGAAAAACAAATCCCCCTTAGATGGAAAAACGAAATTATGTATACAAGTATCCCAATCAGAGAATTAAGACTAATTGCATTTATTGGGGGGTTGTGTGTGTAATCGATTATACTACTTTTTGTTTTAAACAATAACCACAGGATCGAAACGTTAAAAACTGTGAGCAAGAATATCCTAGCTGACATAAAAGTTGCCTGTATATAAAAAGAGAATCCCATATAACTCCACAGCGGAAATCGGTTAGCAAGTATCTTCTGCTCGTTTTCAGACATCAAATGTTCTTGCCATATGTCCGTTCTTATTTGTACACCAGCTAAGAAACCTGAAACGTATATATGCGATATTAAAACAAAACATGAAAGATTTTCTCAGAAATCTGTGAGAGGGGAATGTAGGTCTGAGGCGGGGGTTGAAGGAAGTAAAAAACCCAAGTGATGCTATTGCCAAAAGCTTTAATATTGAACAACCCGGCTGAAGCTTTTATCACGGTACGAAATTTACAGCCTAATAATTCAAACCTGTGTGCACATTGCAAGATGTCTCTTTGCTTTGCTGGGTATCCAAAGAGACAGTTTTGCTTCCGAGGTGAGGAGCATTCCTGCAAGCCAGGGAAGTCTTTGGGAACGACAGGTGACTGGCAACTTGAGGGGCAGAAAGGGTCAAGGAAAGAATAGAAAAAAAGTTTATGGAAGATGGTGGCTTTTTAGGATCAGAACAGATTTCTGATACCTAGTGTGGAAATATAAGTGTGGCATCTGTGGTCACTAAAGGAACAAAACAAGAAAAACTATCTGGTGAAAGAAAAACTTGTGGGCTGAAAGAACAATAGTTTAAGCATTAGCAACTCGGAGATCTCCGAGCATCCTCATAATTTGGGCACAGGATGGGGCTTCCCACATCTCAGCTGCAACGTGATTAGGTAGCTACTAAGATGCTGGAGTGGTCTGAACTCCTTAGAAAAAGAGAGAATGTGGAATGGAAGGAGAACACTCAGCTAAGAAAATACCCATCCAACATTCCGAAAATAGAAGCAATCCTGGCACTAGATCTCACTGTAGCTTGGAAGAGCCTGTCGTGCCCAAAGAAAAGCCACCTGTTTGTTAGGCAGGGACGGCATGGGACCCAAGGCCACGGGATGATCGGTCGCTATCGTGCCGGTACATGTTTTAAAACTCAAGACCAACCCCTCTCCCTTGCCTCCCCCACCTTCCCCGGATACTCCGTCCTCTCCCCGCGGCGTAAATGAAAACATGAATTTCTGCCATGGCATTGGGGAAGCCTGGAGCCCAGCTCTATGAGTGCTTTACCCATCTCTCCTCCTCTCTTTTCTGCCTTCTCCTGCTGAGATCTGTGACCCAGAAAGGAGCAAAAATTGTTTCGGGTAAGCTCGGGTGTCCGCCGTCCCGCCGGAGCCGCGGGTCTCAGTGCCCCGCGTGTTCCGGCTTGTTCGGGTGGCCCCGCCGGCGGCCGGGGCAGGCTCCCGTCCCCTGCTGACGATAACCATCAGGGATTTGCAAGTGTAAACAGAGCCCCGGAGGCTGCGGGGTGTGGGGATCCTTGCTTGGGTTTCGAGAACCGCCCGTGCCAAAGGGAGCGCGGCAGCGGGCGGAGCAGCACGGCAGGTTGTGGGGTCGCCCCTATGGGACTGAAATCGGTCGGGGGCCGGTCTCACCGGAGCAGAACCCGGGCGGGGCTGGACTGGCACTGGGAGCCTCCAATAGGGGCGAGGGGGGCCGCGCCGCGGGGCGCCGCCATCGCCGCTCGGCGCTCCGGTGCGGCGGCCCGGCTGGCGGCACGGCGGGGCCGCGGCTGCAGCGCTCCGGCACGGCCCGAGGACACGAGCGGAGAGCAGAGGAGAGGAGGACAGCGGTGAGTCCGAGGAGCCGGGGTAAGCTCCTTCCTGCGGGGCGGAGGGGTCGGGCTGTAATGGCGAGGCTTTCCCACTAGATGTCTGCACAGCTAATGGTAGGCGAAAGCTCTGTCCTTTCCCGGGTGTATCCCCCAGAGCCCGACCCTCCAGCCTCTAGCAAGTCTGCCAACCCCTTGAGAAATTAAATCCCTTTCCCCCGCTACCATCCTGGGTTTTTTTCCTTCTCTTTATTTTTTTTTTTTTTTTTCAAGAGTGTGCTGGAGTTTTTGCTAGAATAAAATACCTATTTCTCCACAGAGGAAGTTCTCTGGTCTGCGACTCATGTTATTGGAATCCTTTTATGACCTTTGATGCATTTAAATAACACGGTAAAACTGTGCACACACCTCGGATTAAACTTTAATCATCCCAAGTCAAGGACATCCAGGTGGTAAATTACTTTACTTTGACATTTCTGCTTTAGAACAGTATGTTCTGAGATCCCAGTCGTAGGTCAGAGAGACGTTTCTAGTTTTCTCATCCTTAGAAGAGCAAATATACTTTGCCTCCAGATATCAGAAATTCGTCTTTCCTGTTACCTTATTAAAAAAAAAAAAAAAAAAAAAGTGAAAACCAGACACCAAAATCAAGTCTCCTGGGATTCTAGTTCTATCGGGCACCTCCAGATTTCCCACAGAACTGTGAAAATGTTCATTGCTGTTAAGCACAGCTCTATCTCTCCTGGAATACGTATGTGTATAATGTACTATACAGGAACTTAGACAAGTTTTATATGTACATATGTTTGTGTGTATGTTCCCTCTCTACAAACAGTGATGCTGTAATAGATTGCTTTAAAAAAAAAAATGGGGTAATCTGCAGACTTTTTCTTTGGTCTTGGTGCAGCGTGAGAAACCAAAGTGAGTTTGGTTCATCATGAAAAAAATATTCTAACAAATGATGTAAGCATCTTCAAGAGAAATCCGGAATGCTTTGGTTTTTTTTCCTACTAGCACCTGGTTTTAAATCAGACAAATTTGAGTGAACACATACAAGAGAGGAACTTGTGGGCCTTTTAATTGTCAATAAAAATTAGTGACAACTAAGTTTCGCTTTGATTTTTACCAAGGGATCCCTGCTCAGCCTCATTTTATGCTTGTCTTGGAAGCTGTGGAGCACAGGGACCTAAAGCCAAGCCTTTCGCATGGAGTTTTAGGTCCTGAACTCAGTCACAGGAAAGGCCTAAGCATGGGAAATCCCATCTGCCTTTGTTATTCCCTTTCATGTCTGCTTCGACCGACTGAGACTTTACACCCACACCTAGGAAAACTTAAATATGGTTAAATATGAGGAAAATTTTAAGGGAAAACTAGCAGGGAGGAGGTGGGTTCATGCAGTTCATTTTGAGAGAGTTGTTTAGAGGCACACGAGTCCAGCTAGGGAGCAGAGTGTTACGGGGTGAAACTGGGATTTTGACTCCACTTGGGAGCCGGAGCAAGTTCAATTCCTCATGAACAAAGTAGTCACTACTTTTATAGCATAAAAACCATGAAGGTGAACAGACAGTCACGCTGCAGGAGCGGCAGGAGGGAACATAATAGGGCATCGACACTTTCCTCCCGGGATCTGTCCCAGCCCTGTGACGGTGGAGGGTGCCACCCTCCCCACGGCTCCCCGCGGGAGAGTGGGGGCGCCGAGGGGTGGAGAGGGACAAGGCTGTTGGCACAGAGATCTGGGGTCCTGCACGAACTTTGGACATTCCTGAGACTTTACCCTGCCCAGTTCCAGAAGTTTGAACGCGTTGAGTTCGAGATGAGCATTTTCACAAATTTTGTCGGGATTTCGTGAATTGTATGGGAGGAAGTCTGTGCTCCCCTCTCCCTCTCGGCCGCTGGTTACACACAACTGCCTTCCGTGACTGGCCGTGCCAGGCAGCATTATTGCCTTATGTACTGTTGCTACTGAGTAGAGATAAATAGGAGGGAAGGAGACACGGTTGCCATAATCGCTGCTGCCCGAAAGACAAAAGGCTTTTTTTTTGTTTCATTCTCTTTTGTTTGTTTGTTTTTTGTTTGGTTTTTTTTTTTCCGTCTCTGAAATCCCTGAGTTTAATTATTTAACTGTCCATTCTCTCTTCCGCTCCTCATAATGAACTCAAAATGTTTAATGCTGGAAAAATACATCACTTGTTTTATACCCGGACAGAGCCTTTACTTGTGAAACTCACTTCTTAAAAAAAAAAAAAAAAAAAGGAATCTGGAAATAATTAACTCGTACAGTTGAGAACATTATGTTGCTTTTACTGTAAACGTGTCCTTACACCTTTACAAGACGTTACAGAGGACTAACTCAACTAATTGAAACTGTTATATAGCAGCGTTATGTATTCAACATACTTGTTACATTTCATCTTTATGGACTTAAGAGTTTTATTCCTTTCACAGTGTTGGGATTTTTTTTTCCCAGAAGCCGCTGGTTTAATCCGCAAGAAGGACAGATATTTGAAAAGCTATGAAAAGAGATGCAATTTTGTGCTATTTTCTCTATATCAGGGTAAGACGGATCACACCGTCACAGACAGAGTACTGAAAAAAGACAAAGCTCGGAAAATTTAAGAGGCAAATATTTCTGCCTCATCCCAACACCCCTGGAAGAAATACATACATATATATATATATATATATACCGGCTAGTTTCTATGCTAGCTGTATCGAGTGGTGGAACCTCCTTTTTCCCCTCTCCCACTTTAGCTGCAAGCTGGAGGTGGGGAAGCGGAGCGGGGCAAAGCCTGGTTGGCAGGGACATGCACTCATCCTGCTGAGCACCGGCCTGGGTTGGCCAGGGCAGCCCCTCTGTCAGACCACAAGGGTATCCCTCTCTTAGGTCCTGGGAACGGGCACTGCAGCTCGCACCGTTTGCGTGTGTGCACCCATAAGGAGCAGTGTGCACCATCCGCTGCGCGGGGTCCCGCCGCGATCCTTGCTGCCGTGTCTCCTGCCCATCCTTCCCGTCTCTCCGTCCCTTTCCCGGCGAAGGCGACTCGCCACGATAGACAATTTACCCTTCATGCCAGTAGCGAGGGAGCCCACAAGGAAGCGTTTTCATTGCTCCCACCAGTACTACGCCTTCAGGAGCTGATGGAGACTTTTGTCCAGCCCGGAATAACTAGCACTCACATAGGCCAACACAAACGCCCGATTCACGGGGCACCGGAATAGGGACCAGGATGTGGGCTGTGCTCTGAGCTCGGATTTGTGCTGAAGCCACAGTCCTGCAATTACTGTGTTGTGAAATTTTCAGTGTAGAGGGCAGGGACTACTTCAGATTAATAAATTCGTCTCCCGCGAAGTTCACCCCAAAAAACTCTGTCGTGGAATATATTTAAAGGCAGAGCCTGGCATATCAAGGAGAAGGGCAAACTGAACAAGGGAAATCTGGTAGCAGGAAGTTCACTTACACGAGGAATAGATGCGCATATTATCGAATTTACGTGTACAAGCCAACAATGCCTATACAGCCACATATGTGTTCGTAGATAACAGGAGCTCTGTGTGTCTTTGAAAAGATGTCTTACGAAGAAGTGTTTCCAGGGAATTGTTGAAGTTTCAACTCTACAAGCGAGGCTTTCCGCCCTGAAACCAGTCTGCATCCCTTTACTTCCCCTTGGCCGCCCGAGAAAGGAACCGCCCCGGGGAGCAGGAGGTAAACCTGCATCTACAGGCTCATCCTAGTCTGTAATCCAGCATGTAACTCGGCTCTGGCGACGGGCGGGACGCGGAGCCGCTCAGGTGGCGGCAGCTCCGCCGCTCCCCGCGCAGGGCCCGGCTGCCGGCCGCAGGTGATGCGGGGACCGCGGCCGCCGAAACATGTGTGCCGCAAGCATCGGCACTGTCTCCTCCTGACAAAGTGGATGTGTGATTAATGCCGACCGACGGCTGCCCCCAACCCTGCTCCCCCTCCCATTTTCTCCTCCCTCCCGCCCCCTCCTCCCGAGGTCCTCCGCTGGTTTCAATAAAAAGCAGGATCTAAGCTTTCTCTCCTTCAAATCAAAGAGGTGTTACGATTGGCGAAACGAGGGGCAGATGGGGTGTTTTCAAAGATATTTCCAAACAATATGAAGCCGAGACGCCCGGTTTCTCGGGAAGCCAATGTTGTCCAGTAAAACAATGGCAGCGAATAAATCAGTCGTCGGGGTCTCTGTCGGGATCCTGGGGTGGTTTAACCGGGGCGGATGACTCTCCTTCCCCGATCCCGCTCGTTAGAAAATTAATAGGGGGCGTCGGCGACTTATCCCGAGGTGGCGGAGGGGGAATACGACGGGCAAGGCCGAGGCATCGGGGAGAGCTCAGCTTTCAAGAGAGCCGTGTGGCGAGTAAGGCTACGGGTGGCCGGAGTGCCCGTGGGCACGGCGCCGGGCAGCGTCCTGCCCGCTCGGAGAACGGGCAGCACAGCGGGGCTCTCCCGGCCCATCGCCGTCCCGTCAGGGCAGGGCGGGCTGTGTTCACCCGGCTGTTTGACTGTGGCTGACGCTGCTCTTTTCTTTTATTTTCTTTCTTTCCTTTTTTTTTTTTTTCCTTCATTTTTTTCTATTTTATTTTATTTTATTTTATTTTATTTTATTTTATTTTATTTTATTTTATTTTATTTTATTTTATTTTATTTTATTTTATTTTTTTCCCCTCAGAAGGTTAAGCAGGTGAAAAGTAAGATTTATAGGCCTCTGTGAAAATTAAAACAAGTCTTTCTGGAGTAAAACACACCCCTGAAATACAGAGATTTATTTCCTCAATTTTTAGTTGGTAAACTCCATATTACTCCAAAGGGAAAAACTTCTCTCTCTTACAGAGCACACAAGGCAGGATTTGCACTCGCGCGGAGGAATCGTACTCTGAAAGAGGTGGTAAAGTCCTTCTGAACGCGACTTTTTTCGCAGCCGACTGTCCCCCTGAAACAGGGTGAATTTTCTGCTGCCTTCGTTCAAGGGGAGCTATAGTTTTTACGGCCTGCACCGTGACTGCAGCTGAAAAGTTTTGCATGAAAAAAAGGAGAGATTAGTGCCCCAGAGCTAGATTTTCTGCCGGAGAGCTTGGAGTCCTGAACAGTCGCGACGTTTTACTAGTCAGCACGCTTTTTACTGCAGAGCTCCCCTGCTCTATCGAAAGCGATTCCTGGAGGGGTATTTTTGCACTGGGTTTCATTTTTACGCGGTCACTCGTTTTAAATCTTGAGATGCTCAAAAACAAGGTACAACCGTTTAGTAAAAAAAAACCCGTCCCGGCTCTCTACTGCTAATGAACAGAAATTATTCCACTTTCATCTTGCCCCTCAGAAATATTTTTACTTAGAAAGGGCTGGCTGCTAATTGGGGTGCGCAGTTGCCTTTAATCTCTAACACAGTGCTTGGAACATACCCAGAATGAATTAAAATAAGTCTGATACACAAGAAGAAAACATGGCTTCCCAGTAAAACTCGTTTTATGATCACAGCTTGTGTGCTACGTCAAAATGTTAAGTTTAGGCATTTAGGGCATAAAGAATAAAAACCCCTTTTGAAAGTCACTTATGCCCACATTTGGTACTGTTTTAATCTTTTCTATTAGAAGTACAAGTAAGGAATACCTTTTGTTCTAATAAGTTATGGATGAAGTACAAATTTGCATGCTTACAAGTAGCTTGTATGCCGAAGTAATCACCTGAACCTATGGATAAATATATGTATTTCTCCTGAAAGCAGACTGTGGGAGATTATCAGACCACCAAGCCCACACAAGTGTTCTCTCCTCTTCTACAGTACCGATGGGAAGGAGAAAGGGCAAACGGTGTGCATGTGTGTGTCTGTGTGCACAAGTGTGTGTACAAGAGGGATGGATCTCTGCCGCCCTGTTGTGCAGCTTTGGTTGAGTGAGCTGCAGATCACAGTTTCATGGTAACTCAGCAAGTTGCCAAAAAAAACCCCCCAAAACCAAAAAAAAAACCCGGAGGTGAAAATGGCTCTGATAAAGACTGTCTCAGATGGCTTGCTGTGCAAAAATAAACACTGCACTGAACGCCTAGAAGCCCCAAAATTGCCTAACCCCTTTTCCTACCAAAGAAATTTTGTTGAGTTTCTATGGTCGGGAGGGCCATTGGCTTGTTTGTTTGCTTGTTTGTTCTATTTATAAACGTTCCTGTGGGGCTTATCCACAGAGCATCTGTATGTCCACTGGAGTCAGATTTGATTTCCTGGGTGAAGTTGCATCCTTATTCAGTAGCAGCATGTTGGAAATGTCTGCTAAAGAAGGAATCAACCCTCCTGCAGCCTGTGGCACTCCTGTTAGGGACTGGAGTCAGCCCCTTCCTAGGATACTTCCACCCAGCAACACCAAATAGTTAAACGATCATGAAGGCCACTCAAAATAAAAAGAGTGAGGTGAAATGTCTTGTGTTTGTCAAAGGATTTCAGAAAACAGGTGAAGAATTAAGATAGGACTTAATGTTATGCATATCGCATGTAAATGAAATATTTAATCTGCCATTTCATCTCTCCTGTGTGCTCAAACACCTTCAACAGTTCTTTGAACAAATATTTAGTTTCCAAGCTATAAATTTGTCTTATGCAAAGAGAAAGCTTTTAGGATCTCCAGTTTAAACTCGTTTGTACCACTTGTTGTGGTGCTGAGAATTATCAAACCGGTCAGCTTACCTTTCCCACGAATGGTAATTAAAAGAGAGCTAGGGGCTGTGGGGGGTGGAGTAAAAGAAGGAATAATAGCATTCAAAAAATTGTGAGCTCACAAGTTGTGACTAGCATTCTTCCTAGTTTATTTTTTTTTTTCTTCTGATTTCCTGTGTTTCCAGTCCTTGGCATCAGCTCTGTCTGCAATCCTGCAGTATATTGAGAGCCCTTATTAATGTAATTATTAAAACTGTTAAGGAGAGAAACTCTTACAATATTCTCCGATCTGTCAGAGGACTTATCTAAAATGATAGCATCTGTGCCATATCCTGACATCCAAGGAAATCCCACAGAAATTAACTGGTATTTTACTATACTTGGTTGGGATGAGGTATGGAAGGGAGAGAGAGAGAAAGAAGATCCTTCTGAAAGAATTCCACAGAGGTAAGTTCTCTACACTTCCAGGAAGGAGAAAACCAGCATTGATGACAGTGAATTAGTGGCTTTTGACAGGCAGGTGAGGGGCCCCTTTCCCACTCACAGCCTTCAGATGCGGGGGTTGAAGAGGGGGCAGGAACCTTTCCCAGCGACCCTACACTACTTAGCATTTATGGATGGATAAAGCTGAACATTGGACAGGACTCCCCAAAGGAAAAGAACCTTTCAGTGTAGCCATCAACCTGTCATCGCTGCAATAAAGGTGTAATGCACAGGAGTGCTGGTAAGAGCCCAGGGTTTATTTCCTGGCCCTGTCACATGACATGGGGCCAAGGTTACCAGAGGTTACCCCCTCACATGGAAAGGATCAGTGGTCATCGGCTCCAGCAGCTGCTTGCCTCTTCTCCTGTCTCAATTTTATATTCAGCTCATGCGTGTGCCTTGTTAAAAACACAAACCCAGCAACCCTGATCAGCCACAGGCACGGAGATGATGGATGAATTGCATGTTTGCCCTCAGCCTGTAACACCAGCTGGGTCATGGCCAAAGGCTCAAACACCTTCCTGCACCCACCTCCTGTCCCTGGGAGGGTTCCTTTTCCCCGCTGGTAGAGACACATCAGTGCTCCACATCCCAACACTGCAATGCGTTTTCCAAACAAGTTATTTGTTGCCTTCCAAGCCAGTCCCTCTGCAGTGATTGGCTTGCATTCGTGTAAAATGGGATGGGTTTTGGCTGGGCATTGCAGGGTCAGACCTTCCATGCTTGTGGTGCAGTGAAACCAGCGTCAGGAGTTCTGTGGGAAAGCTGGATGAAGACTTGGGCTTTGTCACTGCTTGCCAAGAAGTTCCCTGTTACATGAGATCTGCAAGCTCTGTTACAGCCTCTTGGCTCTTGCAGAGGGGCACCATGGCAGCAATGACAGGGAAGGCCTGGAATCAGGAAAACGGAATGGGAGTAACCAGAGACTACAGAATTAATAAGAAAGACTGTTTTCCACAAAATGTTGGTTATGATGGCTTTGCTGTGGCTTCCTCCAGACAGACACTTGTCAGACAACACTGTCCTACCCAGGATGTGGGTGTAGGTAAATGGCTTTCTATGAAGCCTTGCAATAAAATCTGCCACAGAACATTAGAGAGTGCAAAGCATTGGTTATAGATCTTGAAGGTTTACATTATTTTTATAGAGAGTTTGGGTTATATTTTAGATTTACTTAGTGTTACAGAGCCAAGCAGTGGCGTTTCAGACAGAAAATATTTGCTGCCTCTAGAACTAGAACTATGGCTGAGCCCTTTGATTCAGATTCCCACCCAACTGCACAAAATACCAGAATTAGGGTGGTCAGGAATGCCTGCACTGATCCTTTTTCAGAATGGGCCTGATCCTCCATATGGATCAGGCAAATCCAGACTTTTGTTTTTTGTGCAGGCTGATAATAGGAGGCTTCCAGTCGCTCCTCCAATATTGAGGATTATTAGGGCTAATGATCACTTAATCATATCTTTTCATCTTTATTATTGCTGTCGCTCCTTAGGCACTGTAAACAGGACTATGTGGAGTGTGGATAAAGCAGAGAACACCAAGATGCCCCCTTCCCTGGAGAGTTTTCCATTTGCATGTAGGAAAATAAGAGCTAACACTGAAAGACTTGGAAACACAAGGGTAGTTTACCCGAGCAACATCTGCTTGAGGACACAGGTGACTTGGAACAGAGCTGACAGCAAGACTTTTCCATGAGAAAGTCTTAAACAGGTGTTTTGGGATTTCCACTTTGATTTCCTGAGAGGGAGAAAGAAGAAGTTTCAACAAGAGAAAAACAGGGGAGAAAAAGAAATTGTTACAAAGTAGAAGTGCAAGAGGAAAACATGAAGCTTGCCATTAAATAATTATTTGTTCTTCCAGTTAAAATCTGCTGTAATGACAACTGGGTTGTTTTCACTTCAGATGTTGTACAGCAGCTATATAATGCCTGGGATGCTCCTAAGCAGATGATTTCGAATACAGACTGGATTTGTCCCTCTTCCAAAGGGAGAATCTTGTAGAAATACTGTAAAGGAATCCTGATGAACAGTATAAAGTGGTGGGTGGTTCTTATAATCCTCAAATATCAATATAAATAACAAAGACATAGTTCTTTAAAACACTACAGGCAATGACATTCAAAGTTGTTTGTTTGTTTTTTTTTATTAAAAGCCTGATAACTGATGAGTACTGCAGTCATCACCATGAAGTAACTAATATTAGCCCAATTTTACAGGTTAGGAAGTGGAGTCAGAAAGATTAGGGCTTTTCCAAGGCCACAGAGCTAGCAGCCAGGCAGGAAAAAAACTCCAGATTTCCTGGTTCCCACTCCCCTCCTAATGACATCAAAACTGTGTACTTTTTTAACCGAGATAAAAAAATATCAATTTTTCAAATGGTTAAAATATGTAATAAAGTTACACCCAAAATACTCTCCACAAAATCAGTCGCTGCTGGAATGTGATTTAACATGTTTTAGAGCAGTTTTGCCATAGCCTGTGCAACAGGATACAATGGGAGAGTGGCCACAGCCGCAGACTCTACTCTCTGAACTAACCAGAACAGGATACATGGAAGAGTTGCACTCTGGGACTGTGCAAGTCAGAAACAGTGGGAGAACAAGGGCTGCCACAACATGCACAACATGGAAGTGGATTTTGGATCAAGGGGTCCCTGACCTGACTAATGCAAAACCCCCTGTCACTTCAACTAATGTATTGCCTGTCCAACTTCACAGGTAAAATGGCAAGTAATGGTTGGTTCAACTATTCAGTATGTGACATGCCCATTCCTGGGCTATCATAAATCCAGTATATTTATTATCCTCCAGATGATTAAAAACCTGTTTATACAGAAATGAGATACATAAGTGGGCACAAATACACAAGCAGGAGCATCCGCAAAATGCAGCATTCACTGAGGGATGTGATTGATAACTCATCTTGGGTTTAGCTGATGTATATGTTGTAGTAGGTTACTCCTGTTTTCATTCCAGCTGTAAAAAAGGGGATGTCCATTCCTCAGCCTGGTGGGTTAATTTAAACTGAAATCATGTTAGGTTAATTAATAACAGTAGCTTGTGAGTGAAGCAGCTGAAGGTAGCTAGCTCTTCTGTCTTGTCAGCAAAGCTGTCAGAGCTCAGGAATTAGAGAGACTAATTAGTGTATTCCAACAGCGGTTTCTATAATCTTATTTTCCATTTCATTGCAATGGACCAAGAGGTGCTGTGTCCATCAGTTGTGCTGTCACAGCTGAGAAATGATAACTTACAGCTGAGCTCATCATCGTGTCTGAAACTTCCTGTCAGGAACAGTGGGAGTGATTTGCTCTTTCCTGCTCAGGTGAGGCCTCCTCCATTGCAAAAAGCGTTTGTTTTATCTCTTTATCTCCAATCTCTGTGCGGAAGTGGTCTGGTTTGAGATGAGAATCTGCGTGTAGACTTATGGTAGCCCTCTAAACTCAGTTTTGTTTCATTTAATTACATTTAGATTTAGATCAGATGAATTTAGTGCAAACCAACAGAAGACACTCACACTGAACTAGGAAGTTATTGAAAGGATCACACTGTACTAATGAGCGTCTTCTCTTGAAAGCTCATGCAAATTAAGATGGGACCTGAGTGCAAAATACAATGGCCCTCCCAGAGTACCTCCAAACGTGAACATTCTTGTTCTGAGCAAGTTCCTGTGTTCTTCCGTATCTCCATTGGCAGCTCAGGTTTGTCTAACCAGGAAATTCACCTTGGGCTGAGATGGGGTGTGGATCTAAGGTGAAACAACGAGTCCTGTGTGGACATTCTTAAGCATTTCCATGTGTGAACAAGTCTTTACCCTCCAGTCATCCAGAACAGCCTGAATGCTGAAGCCCTGTCACCCAAGTTCCACATATTTCAAAGTACAAATTACTCTGTGATCCTGTCTGGTTCATAGGTCAAATCAACCTTCTCTATTTTGTCTACCTGACAACCAATGCTTGCTCTGGAGTCATTACATATGCAAACCCTCTGTTAGCCCAATACAATTGCCCACTGTGTTTACAGTGAGGTGTACAAATAATGAGAATTGATTTGACTAACATCTACTCTACCAAGGGTGCGCAAAAACTTCCAGACAGGATTCAGAGAGAGAAGCATTAATCTTTTAATTAGTGCACCCAAAGTGCATCTCAAGTCTGGTACTTACACATAGGAAACTACAGTTCTGCAGTGTGGGTAGGAGATTACTGGGCTTTAGGAACAATCTTTTACTTGTGTGAAGGCTTGATGCCATGGAAAATACAGCCTGTGAACAGCGCATCTGCCTTTCATGTTATGTTGGTGACTCTTATCTCTTACCTTGGAAGATACCACATTTTCATCTGGAACATCCCTATCTCATACTTATGCTCCAGCCTCAGAAATGGGTAACAGGCTTGTGTTCCAGATTGCTGTCACTGGGACACATGCAGACTTCCTTGTATCTATCAGAGGTCTGAGGAAGACACACTTGATACCTTTTGGGGCACTTACCCTATGGAGATCTGTTTCAGAGGCATTTCTTTTGAGGGAGGTAGAGACAAGTTATCTCTAAGTGTTGTACTGTCTGCAGGAAAATACTTGACATATAAACACAGCTAAGGGGTAGGGAGAGTAAGTAACCTTCCTGTGGAAAGAGATGAGCTGAGGATTCACCCCTACTCAAAGAACTATCAAACTGAGGGTACTTCTTTCCTAATTCTCTGTCGTCATCATGATATGCCTTAGTATCCCATCAGTTCCTGATGGCTGGATTAGGACCTAACCTTTGGAAAATCTGATTCTTTGGTCCTTTCAGCAGCTGCTCTTTCACTGTCCAGTTTTCATGCTGATAAACCCATTTGATTTCATCCTAATCTACACAAAATTCAAATTTCTTGGAGCTGGAAGAGTTTTGACCTTTGAGGCTCTGGAGTGGTTATCAGATAGGATTAACGCATCTATCATGCAAATATTCTTTCAAGAGTGTTCAAGTTTTTTGGTTTTTAAGGTCTTTGTATCTTTTTTAATTTTTTTTTTCCCAGCATTTACTTTCATAGATTTTAACCCTTCATTTTAGCTCTCCGTAAGACATTGCTTTGTGTGTGCATGTGTGCGTGTGAGTGTGTGGGTGTGGGTGTGTGCGTAACCCCCTAACCAGCTTGCAGTAATTTAAGGGGTTGTTTTACAAACCCACATTTCCAAAGCCCTCGGTCTTGCACGGATCTGGCATGGAAACCTCAGAGAGCAGCCAGAAATCAAGTCCTCTCCACTCCCACCCTTTTTATTTCTGTGAATGAGTATGTAAGAGACCAATAAATCTAAAACTGTGCAGGCGTGGAGGAAATCATAAGAGTCAGCCTGGTGATATTACCACGGGGAGCTGTGAAATCACTGAGGATTTATACAAGCACACACGGTGATGTTGTCTTTAAAAAAACATTAAATGGGAGGATGGTGGTTCTGCTCTGTGCTGCGTGTGGCAGCCACCTCAGACACATGGTTTGGTACCTCCACTCTGTGCTCTGCTCGGGAACACCAACCCAAGGGCAGAAATTTTTCCAGTCCCACCAGTGTTCTGGAAATCGGCTTTTGCTTGGGCAGTGTAAAGCAAAACAGTTCTGGCTTGGTGTCTTTGGCATTTGGGGAAGGACTTCTGGGAGGGAGAAATAGCTTCAGCTGCTACACCCAAATCCCATGGAGACCATGTAGGCTAGGCTCTGGGCAAATGGGTACTGGGACCAGCTGCACAGCCTGGGCCTTGGACTAATGCCCTTGGTGCTCCTGGGCCAAGAGGATGCTGCTGACCAACCCAGCAGGCCGTGCATCTCATTGAAGGGAGATGGAAGGTTTTGAATCCTGTCTCCCTGCCCAGAGCTTTTCCCATAGCTTCAGGGGAATGGCACCTTCATAGGTTTCTTTGTATTTACAGTGTATTTTTTTCTACACCAGGAGTACTAGCTATCTGGACAGATAGGGCCCTGGGCAGTCAGGAACATCCTCCCCTGGATGTTGGGATGGGGGACTGGTGCAAGAAATAGCCCCAGGAACAGCTAGGTGAGAGGGGGGCAAGGCCTGAGGACTGAGAGTTCTCCCTACCATTCCCCATCCAAAGGCCGCTGCAAAGTTGGTTTTCTTCCCTCCCTGCATAGAGGATGTGGCTCTGGGTTCAAATAGGATGGATCACCCCGTAGCTGTGCCCGAGGCGAGGAGGAAGGGCCAGGAGATGCTGCGGGCTCTGGTCCTCACCCTCTCCTTCCTGGCCGGGGCCAGCGGCGCTGCCTTCAGCCCGTCTCGCCCGCCAGAGCCGCTTTCCCAGGGCGTTTCGTGAGGAGCCCGGGGGAAAAAAGCACGGCAGGGGCTTAATTGCACCCTCCTGCCTACACCCCGCCAGTTTCGAGGCCGGGGGCAAGATCCGAACGATCTGGTTGCCTCTGCTGGGTGAATTATAACCTCCACGCAATTAACATGAACCGGTCTCCCGCAAAGCCGTGCGGCTCCTTCCCGCTGCTCGAGGAGAGGTTTTCCTGTCGAGCACCGCTAGCAGCGAGCTCAGCCCGCTCTGCCTGGAGCTCGTTGCTGTTCGGTCAAAATGGATTTGCGGTTTGATCTCTTAGTCCAAAATCCACGCTTGATGGGATGAGGCTGCCCGTGAAGGGGCGAACTGCGACCTCCCACCTGTCGATTCTCCCCTCTGTAATTCCCGGGCATGTTCCTTCTCCGCGGTGGGGAGTGATTTGGAGCACACGCTCTCAGTTTTAATCCGTTTTCCAGTGACTTTCCTGCACACAGCCTGGATGCCAGGAAACATTTCCCTTGCAACATTTTTTCTGCTGATTGTCTCCGAGTAGTGACGACTTTGACGGGGCGGTGAGGGGCGGGGAGTCGGGGATGGGGGGGGAGGGGCTGGCTGGTGCGGGTGCCGGGGCCGGGGTTTGTCGTGCTGGGGCGTCGGGGCGGGCGGGGAGGGTGAGGGGAGGGGAGGGGATGTGATGGCTGGGCGGGGCTTGGCGGGCGGGGCGTGATTCGGGCAGTGTGAGGAATGGAAGGGGGAGGCAGGGAGGGGCGCCGGGAGGGCAGGAGGGGAGGCGGGAGAGGCAGGGCGCGGAGGGGATAGGAGGGAGGAGCGCGGCGGGAGGGGGGGGACGGGCGGAGGGAGGAGGAGGGAGCGATTGGAGGGAGGGAGGGAGGTGCGGGGCGGGGGAGAGGAGGGAGAGGCTAGGGCGGGACGGGCGGGATGAGGGGGGAGGGGGGGAGGAGTGATGAGGGAGGGATGTAGGGAGGGGGAGGAGGGAGGAGGGAGGTATTGGAGTAGGAGGGGAGGGCGGGGCGGTATTGAGGGCGGCTGGTGGGGCTGGAGGGAGTGAGGGAGGAGGAGGGGGGGAGGAAGAGAAGAGCAGACGAAGGAGAGAAAGGAGAAGAGAAGAGAGGAAGGAGGATAGAGAAGAGAAGAGCAGAGGAAGAGAAGAGAGAGAAGTAGAGAGAAGAGAAGAGAAGAGAAGGAAGAGAAGAAAAGAGAAGAGAAATTAAGACGAAGAGGACAGAGAAATACGAAGAGAAGGAGAGATCCTCCTCTCTCTCCTCTCCTCTCTACTTCTCCTTCTCCTTCTCCTTCTCTCCTTCTCCTTCTCCTCTCTTCCTTCTCCTTCTCCTTATCCTTCTTCCTTCTCCTTCTCCTTCTCCTTCTCCTTCTCCTTTTTTGCCCTTTTTTGCCTTTTTGCCCTTTTCTCGAGAAAAACACCGATTCCATAGTACAGGCTGGGCTTTTGCTGAAGAACGGCAGTGCCCGAAATGTCACCCCCACCCCTGGGGGTGGGCGTTGGCGACGGCGGGTCCCATCTCCCTTCCTCCCTCTGATCTCTCCCAGCACCCGGCGGAGTGTCTCGCTTCCTGAGGGCTCCGGGCTTGCCGTTCACTCTTCCCAAACACTGATGGGGGCTGAATCCCGTGGTCTTCTTCTTGAGGGAAGAACTATAGGGGGAGAATAACCCCCTTTATATTTGAGAATAACCCTCAAATATAAGGGTGTTTTAAAGTTTTCTCTACGGAATCATCCCATCACAGTGTTGCCCAAGGAAGGACGTTCATCCAGCATTTCCTGTTTCCTACGGGGCTAGAAATATTCCAAGAAAGGAGCTAAATGGGAAAGGAGCAGCCCGTGGGATTTCTTCCACACGCTTTAGTTATTAATTATACTTTTCTTTTTTTTTTCTTTCTTTCTTTCTTTTTTTTTTCTTTTCTTTTTTTTTTAATGCTGGTTGGCAGCAAGACCAAAAGCATTCAAAATGAGTTTTGTGACAAACCCCTACAGGTTACTGAGCATCCATAGTAAAAGACATGCATATACCGGTACATAGATATAGTCTTTCTGGATTTGAGCAGTCTCTTTGAAACTGGATTTCAATGGAGGAACGACAGATGGAAAAATAGAAGCAGATATGCCATAAATATGTGTTCGTGTATATTATGTATGTACATACGGGGTACATACATAATGCCATGTAGCATGCGCCACTGATTTAAACGGGGAGAGCATGTCATGTCCTAAAGAAGTGAATGAACGTGATTAAAGCAAAGGGGCATATTTATTTCCTTGTATTCTGGCTCCAGACATCTAAACCCTTGACTGCTTGTGACAAAGGTTGGTTTTCCGGGGACCCTCCGAGAGCAGCAGAGAGTACCAAGCTGTTCCGGCCAAGCTGCTGCCATGTGCCGCGATTTCCCCGGGCACCGCCCTGGCAGGACCTGTTGGAATTCCTCTCCTGTTATACCTGCAGCAGCGGTTTCTCTTCTTGGGCGTGTTTCCCGAGAGTTTTAAGTTAGTCTGGGCAAAATGTTCTTGACCTCGAGGGACGCTGATGGTGAGGATGACGTAATTTCTGAAAGATCCAGCGAATTAGCCGCGGGCTGCGGAGCCGTGCCCTCGGCAGGGTAAGAGCGGGGCGGCGCTGGTGCCACCCCGCTGCCTGGGAGGCCGCTGCTCCGGTGGGTTCCTCCCTGCCCGCGGGAGGAAGGCGGGGGTAACCTCCTCTCCTGCGTCTCGGCACCCCGGGCAGGAGCCGTCGGAAGAGCTGCCTGATCTTCTTGCTCCTCATTTACTCATTCGTGGAGCAAGAGGAAAAAAAAAAAAGAAAAGAAAAAACCGGAGGCCAGAGAGAGGGCGAGCGGTCTGGCTTGTCTCCTTTCATCTCTGCGGCCCATCAGCAGTGGGGGGCGCAAGAAGACAGCAGTTAGTGTAGGGCCGCGGTGATCACAGCCAGGGACCGCCGTCTGGGAGGGTGGGAGGGAGGGGAGATGCCGCGGCTGGCGTTGCAGGGAGGACGGATGCGGCCGGCGGCGCTGGCGGGAACGGGAGGCCGTGCGCAGGCCTGTGCCGGCCGGGAAGGGCAGGAACGCCTCCTCCCCCGAACCCCCCTGCCCCGGGGCTGTGTCTTATCCCCTTGTCGTCTTCTTTGTCGGTGAGACTTGCCTGGGACTTCGGGATCAGGTCCTAAAGGAGCGTGAAACAAGGCGACAGAGCGGCCAGGCAGCGCAGGGAAGCCCCGAAGTGAGCAAGCAGCTGGCCCCGTGTGCGTGCCATTGCTACCTGCTGCAGGCTCCACCGCGCTTACTCCGTGCCCTACTGCTGTCCTGCATGACAAACAAGCTCCTGCCTTTCTCTACTGGGGCTTCTCAGTACGCACTCTCTTCCTCTTTTGGGGACAGCTGAGCCCGGACACTTGGGCTTGGCTTCTAAAGTTATCTTTTCTCACGCCAGTTCTCACGCAACACAACAGGCAATCACACGAACATGGCCAGATTTTTGTCTCCACTCAATATCGATACGCCCCTGTTCCCAGCAGAATAGTGATGTTCTCCCAGCCTCCCTGCGGTTGTAGTGCCTTTTTCCACTGACCAGGACACCCACCCTACATGCCGGGCATCCCGTGCGATCACGCGGGGACAAATCCATCACGCTGACCTCCCGTGCGGGCAGCAATTTTCTCAGCGATTCTGAAAGCAACGTGGTCAAGGTCGGGCCCACCTCGGGATCCGTATGAGGAAAGATTTTACCTCCTTCAGCTCAGTCTTGCAAGCAGGAGGCCTGAAAGACAAGCCCTCCCAGGCAAAGAGTGCAAAAATCCCCCGGCACTGTGCCTCTGTGCCCGGGGGTAGAGAGGACAGGCGAGGTGACATTCGCCATTGCTGCTACATGCCTATCAAGGGGTTAATGCTATTCTGTTACAGCGGTGGGTAACTCAGGTTGCTTCATTGCCCTCTTAATCCTTTCACCGTTTCTGGTCCTCAATGACAAAAAAGCTCAGCTGAAATGCTTATTGGAAACTATTGATAATGATAAATGGGATCAAAAATCAGTCAGTAGTCAGAAAAATTTCTGTGTTCTTCTTTAATGTGCTTCCAGAAATGGGGGGGGGGAGGATCATAAATGTTCTGCTTTCAAGTATTTTATTTGCTTTTGTGTAAGTTTTTTAGACAAACTCAGAATTTCCTACATGTTCCTGGGATGAACTCTCAGGCAGAAGCCCATGACTTTTTGTGAAAGTTTTCTACATCTCTGCTTTTGCCCTGATTTCTCTCTCACGTGACATGTATGGTGTGCCCAGAGCTGTGCTTTGAGAACACAGAGAGGAACAATGGGCCAAAGGAGAAGGATCCCCATCAGCACAGCTCATCGAGGTCACTGGCTTTGCTCAGTGCACATTGCCTGCTGCTCCATGCTCACCTTGTCTCTGTCCTTGTCCAGAGGATCATGGATTTCACAGGTGGGGATGGACAGAAAGCTTTCAGGCACCGGGAATCCAGTACCCATAGTGCAAACCTGGGCATTTCCCTCAAGTAGTGGTGCTGAAGCACTGGGCCACTGCTCAGAGAGTCAGGGTGGAGATTTTGTTTCTGTGGAACAAATCCAGCGTGTGGATTCATATTCTCATCCTGGGGGCCATGCACAGAGGTACAAGCCAAAAATAAACAAGGTGGTTAAGCCTGCTGTTAAGGGTACACTGTGAGAACAGATGATGCCATCTCAGCTTGACTAGCTGTAGATGAAATTTTTGGAAAGTGTGACTGGAAGTTAAGAGGCTAACGTTCCACTCTTCATTTTTAAAACTACGTAAAATTTTCATTCAGCATGCCTTTCATTCCTCTAGTTGAGGTTTTGTATGTGTTTCTTTTGGGGAGAGTTTGAATGAGACAGTGATGTCCGGTAATTAAACGAGCATTTTGCATCAGTGCAACTGCTATTTTTTAGTGAGGAGTGAGATAATTTCCATTGAGATGCCTGCTCTACATGGCTGGGGTTTCCTTTTCCTTTCCTCCCCCCTTCCCTTGCCCCTACCTCTTCCCCCTTTCCTTCCCTTTTCCCTTCCCCTTCTCTTTATACTCCCTTTCCATTGCTTCCCTTTCTTTTTGGTTCTTCTTTTCCTCCTTTTTATTTGCTTGTCTTGCATACAGCTTTCTGTTCCTTGTCATTCTAAACAGAGTCTCATGACGTGTGTAAAGAGAAAACAAGAGGCAACACGCCTGTTCCCATGGGGTCAAATCTGTTCCTTTTCAAATCTAGGAGGAAATCACCCTTTCATTACAAGAGGCACACTCTTGGGTCTCTGGAGTAAGATACCTCCCTCTGGCATCTCCCTAGCGGCGGGAGGTCCCAGCAGAACCTGCACCCCTTGAACAGCCTTATCTCCAAAGGAACTTTCCTCAGGGATTTCTCACACCCTCCCCAGGGATGAAAAGGGTCCCCAAAATCCAGTATACGAGCTAGGACTTTTTCAGTCATTTTCTCTTGGCAAAATTTCCACCTCTTAGCATCAGTCTCCAATGCTCTGAACCACACCTATGCCCCTCTCTGCACTTGTTCATGAGGGTCTGTATAAAAACGTCTTCATCACAGTAAAACTACTGGGGTTTGGCCTATCTGGAGCAGAACCAGGCCTAACGCTGGGAAGCGACAGGGCTGCAAGAGGGCGCAGAGAGCCCCTGGCTCTGGCCGTGCGCCGCTTCCTTACAGCAGACACAGTGCGCTGCAAACGCCCCTCGTTTCAACCATTTCCTTCTGGGAAGGGCCCGGAGACCGTCTCTACGGGACATTGTCGCCTACCCGGGGGCGACAAAGGGAGAAATAGCTGGGTGTATCCGGCGGTGGGATACCGGCCCCCTGACGGGAGGGATGCCGGCAGGCAGCACCGCTCCTCTCGGCCCCTTCTGGGCCTCCAGTTTGTTTTAATAAAGCAGGACACCAAAATACTAAATGCGGTGAAAGAATGTGTGTTCGCCTCTGGCATTCCTGCGGTTTTCTCCTGATAATGCCACATCCCCCATTACGGCTGTTCCTTGGAGCACCCCCTGAAACTCCTCAGTGTTTCTGTAAGAGATGCTTCTGCACCCCAGGTCTCAGGCGACGCCGTCATCCGCGGTGGGAAAATCGCGAAAAATTGCACAGCACGAAGGGCTGCTAGCTCAGTTCTCGTTAAATCAAATCTTTTTTAAACAAAAGTCCAGTCACGAGAAGCACGGGAAAACTGTCGATTTTCATTTACCTGTGCCTCCCTCCGAATAAAATTCACTCCTTAAATACCTTTTTGTTTTCAAATCGGGGAGTTTGCCACGCAGATCATGTTTCTACTGCTCATTCTAACATTAAAAGGCTGCCGCAGTTTTATGGCTCTCGACGAGTCTGGGAGAGATAGGAATTGAAATCGAAAGCCCAAATTCCTCACGATTTACTCACTGTCATCAGTAAAGTAGCAGATTTAGTTTCCACGGTCAAACTTGTCCTGAATGTCCTTTGAGAGAGAATCGTGCACTTTCCACCCCCTCCCCACTCCCTCTTCCCCTGTTTTGGTCTAACAAAGTAAATATCTCCAGAACCTCATGCGGTGACAATGAGGCGTTGCTTCAGACAGCCAACAGTTAAAAACAAACACCCAAAAGAATCCATCCAGAACAGATAGACGCCCTCCGCAGAGGTGCCGGGATCCGGCATTCAGAGGTATCGGGAGGCAGAAATGTGTCCTGGATTGGATCCTGTAAATACCATTACATGCTTTCCTGGGCACATCCCACTCGCGGCTCTGCCCTCTCCCTCCTCAAAGCCACTTACGTGTTACGTGTTGTCATTGTACCTGCTTGTCTTTACACACAAGAATAATGCGCCTATTATTCTCTTCTCTCCAAAGCTTCCACCTCTAATCATGTCGTAAAAAATAGCCTTAATAAAACAGTGATAATTACGCCATTATTGTTAACACTACCCATTAAAAATATAAAAATAGGTTTTCTGGTTTGGTCACCCATTTGAAGTAGGTATCACTTTTTGCGGCACTAAATCGTTCAGTTGTATGTCAAAATTTTCTTCCTTTTTTAAAGACTACAAGACTTCAGGGTTTTTTTAGAGAGAATGATCGTGGACACTATCGGTCAAAAGTTATTGACACCCTGTTGACCGGCTAAGAAAAATAAATACCCCGCGGGGAAGGAGGGTGTGATGCGCCTTTTCTTCTGCAGGCTTAGCACTTTCAAGGAAAATGCCTGATTTATGAGCATATCACTCTGGCAATGTTTAATGTCACCCTGTTACTTCCTCGTTTTGGGAAGGGGGTGTGTGCATTTCGTTTGTTTTTCGTATACGGGGCTACATTTCAGACAGCAGCAAGGCGGGATTCGGTGTCCTGATCCTGCCTTGGCCATGTATCAGCAAGGAGAGCTGCAAAATCGGAGAAATAAATAAGTTTGAAAAGTTTTGAGCATGTTTATGGCATCCTGGCTGTGACCTAGCGAGAGAGAGAGTAGGTATTAAATCTCCGTCTGGAACGTGCAGGAAAAAAAACCCACCCACACCCATAGGGACACACTTTCCACTCTGCCTGGAAATTAATCCCAAATGAGGGAGTCTCTTTCCAAATCGAGCATGACAGATCTGAGAGAAACACTAGACAGAAGGCACTGCGCCGGACCCCGCATTCCCGGTGAGGCAAAACTCTGAGGCGACAGGGAGCAGGACGGGGTTCTTCTCTCCAGCACCCCGTGTCACCGCCTCGCTGACGTGCGAGGGGCTCTTGCGGCGCTATCTTTCCTAGGGGGTGGAAAACCAGACATTTTAAGAAGCCTTAACCAATCCAATCTAAATTGACCCCAAAACTTCCAGTACTCTTTTTTTTTTTTTTTTTTTTCCCTTTTTCCCCCGTTCTGAGATTCCACTCGGGCCTTTAACTTTCTGTGTTTACCCTTGGCAAATGAAAGCATTTGTATGTGTGGGGGGTGTCCGTCTGTCTTTGCGGGGGTGTTCAACACCCTGTGCTGCTGCGGGCTGCGGCAAGGCTTCCGTGGCAATGACCATCGTCTCGGGCTCAACAAAACCTTCGACTCGGGGTACAAGACGGGCGGCTTCTTGGTGGGAACGCATTAAGAATGGGGCGAGGAAGGAGGCAGCAGTGACTCGTAAACGAAGATGATAAAATTCTTGGGGATGGGCCAGCATAATCCACAGGAATCATCCCCAGGGCTCTGGTCTGGCAGATAGAGGATTTCCCATTAACTTCCCCACAATCGTTTCCATCGCCCACTCTGGGAGCACTCCCTTGCACTCAGAATTCAGATCCTGATTACTGTCTAATTTAGAAACAGATATGAATATCCCTCCTCTTACTACCACCAAACTCGTTGTGATGCGGAAATCCTCTCTGTCCGCCAGCTTCTTCCGGCAGGGCTGCTTGGCCGAGCTTGGAAGGAGGCTGGAAACGAGCTTTCTCGGGAAACTGGGGCTGCCGTGGGCCCGGGAGGAGGCTGAACCTCCCCACTCCCCGCAAAGATGCCAAGAACACGAACACAGATCCCTGCTTATTCCAACAAAGCGCAAAAACGACGCCACCAGCCGTGGGAAGCGGCACCAGCGCGACACGGAAAGAGCGCTGCCCGAGCACCCCCGCCCCGCGTTGTCTGGCCTTGCCCCACACCTCCGGTCCGCACCGCTCTGCTCAGCGCTGCCCTTGAGTGCTCTGCTCAGCACTGGAGACGGACTGCCTTATCCATCCATCCATCCATCCATCCATCCATCCATCCATCCATCCATCCATCCATCCATCCATCCATCCATCCATCCATCCACCCACCCACCCACCCACCCACCCACAAGGACCTGGTCCTGCTTCCCCGACTCCACGCTCACACAGCCCGCAGAGCCGAGCCCGGCTGTGGCAGGGATGGGCGGCAGGTCCTCACAGGGCACACGTCGGTCAAGAGGCTGGCAGGGGAGACAAGGGAAAAGGAATTTATCAATGAGTTTTCCATAATTTTTCAAGCTTTGGAGCAGTGCATGCTTCACAACGTGTGGTGAAAAGCAGCTCAGTCCAGAGTGTGCTACGTGCATGATGTGCCTTTGCATGGAAAAATATGTGCATGTATACACAGGGAGAAAAGGATAATGGTGGCTACAGCCCTGTAAAATCTCGTGATTTATCACCCTGAAAACAGTATGCTTATTGCTAGGAGCACTCCTTAATCCATGCATCCAGCAGACCGGGAATCTTGTTTGCTTGTTTGTTTGTTTGTCTCTCTGCATCCTGCTCGCAGAGCTAGACGGAAAATCACAGCATGTTTCCTATTGCGCTGCCTGTTTCCCACCGGAGCGACGTCACCTCAGATATGCCAGTAAATTCCTTACCGGGTTGGGATTGTAATTGGTTGAATGTTTTCTGTATCCTGACTAGCCAATAACACTCCGAGAAAAAAAAAAAATTAGAACAACCTAGTTACGACAGATGGCGAAAAATGACTTGACATTACAAATATGAGGCAATGTTAACTAAAGATGAGATCCTTACCGCATTCATTAGAAATATCATAATATGCCAAAAAGATTACACGTGCCACTGTATTTATGGTACAAGGTCCCTTATTTTCACACAAGTGCTGTCCAAATTGTTGCCCTTGTCATGTGTTTTTCGACAACATCTGCTAGCTAGCATAAGCTCTGGCCTTGATAACCTGCATTTTTCTGAGCCTGAATTACTCTTGGCAGACATTCTTCTTCCATCCCCTCCCCACCCCCCCGCACCGAAAGTAGATAATAAATTGTGCAAAACAATTCGTTAAAAAGAATAAAGGAAAGGAGACATAAAACCCTGATAAAAGCGCAAGAATCATGGAAAAATGGGAAAAGCAAAGGAAACAAATAAGAACAAACGATAAACGGCAGACAGCCGGACTAACTACAGTTACAAGTGAAATAGTTGACTCTTTTCATATGTAAAAAGCAATAATATATAACTGCATTTCCAAATGGTAAACCAACATTTTAATCTCAGTAAACAAAAAGCAATGACAATTATACCGATAGGAACCGATATTGACCCAGAGCAAGAAAACAAAGCTATTTTTACATTCAAATGTCAGCAGCGCATTTCTTTATCCTCAAGTTTGCAAAGGATTCTTAGAAGCCTTATATATGCAGTTAGGCGGAAGCTGATTGCCAGCAATAAATAATGCATCCAGGGAAGAGGCTTGAGTACGTATCTTCTCACTTCCAGGATGCAGCTAAGGATCTTCGCCTCAATTCTACATCAAGGTTGTGGCTTAAAGCAGTCAAAGGGCTATTTAATTGTCAGGCAAGGCTTCCCCCCGCGGAACTCTCTCCGCATGTTACAACATCTTTGCAGCTCCATATGCATCTCTTTTTCACACTTCCCTCTCCATCTCAGGCTCCTACACCCGGTGCATCACGCATTTAGCCCATTCGCTCCGGCTCTTCCTTTCATCTTCCCAATGGCAGACGTTTCTATTTATCCACTGGCAATCAATGTGTGGCGTCACCGGTGGTACTGTAATGACGACTGCACCATTGAGGATGACAGCTTAGAAAGAAGAGGGCAATGGTGATCCCTCCCAGAGCAGCATAGCAGAGTGGAGCGCTCGCATCACAAGGTCACCCTATTTCACCGCTGGCTCCTCTGCATTGGCAGGAGAGGGTTGCTGGGTTTATACAAGGCTAGGGCGGGAGCAGCAGGGAGGGGGGGGAAGAGATCTGGGGTTTTTTTCCTCCCCTCCCTTAAGCAAAGCCACAATGGAAACCAGGAAGGAGATGGTGATGTTTCTGGAGGGGACTACTCTTGGCGCTCTAGTTGGCAAGAGGGTGCCTAATTTGTCCGAAGCAGTGGGGAGCCCCGCTGCGGAGCCGCAGGAGAAGATGATCCATCGGAACTGCATCAGCCCCAGACCTGGCCCCTTGTCGTCCCGGGAGAGAGGAGGAGGAGGAGGTGGCGGAGGAGAAGACGAAGAAGAGGTGGAGGTGCTGCCAGGGACAGGGACGGTGCCGGAGAGCCGCTCGGCGGCGGCAGCACTGCTTTCGGCCGGACAGCAGCCCACCGTCCCGGAGCTCCCCTCCAGCAAAGGGCAGCAAAGCAGCTCGGACACCGAGTCGGATTTCTATGAGGAAATCGAGGTGAGCTGCACCCCGGACTGCGCCACGGGGAGCGCCGAGTACCAGCACAGCAAAGGTACCCAACTCCTTCCCATGCCTCCAGCCCCATGTTCCGCTCCGGGGCTGGGTGGCAGCACTGGTGGGGCGGGGGGGCTCCCGGAGGGGATTTTCCCCTCGCCAGCTGAGCGAGGGGCAAAGAAATTGGGTGTGTGTGTGTCTGCGCGTGTGATCTCTTTCCTGACTGATTGCTCACCTCCCCTGCCACCGGGAGACTTGTTTGGGAGTCAGAGGACACGACACCGGGCAGCCCCCGCGTCCCTGGAGGGGAGCCAGGCTTCCCATCGTGGATGCGTCAGATCAGGGGCTTGTCCCGTAGGATCTTTTTGGCCAGGACAACCACGCGCTCTCCTCTTCAATCTGCTCTATTTTATTTTTATTCTTCCCCATCGCCTAGACAGTGCATACTTCAGGAAATCCCTTACGATCCACCACACCGGCGGGTTTGTTTTTTTTTTTTTTTGTATGTGTGTGTGGGGGGGTAAGATCAAAAGGATTTTCTGGCCAAGAGCTGTTTGTGGTTTTGCAGGGTGAAATGTGCCCGGGCGAGTGCGGAAGCGCCCATAAAGACTGTAAAATCTCTCGCCGACTCATGCCAGCCCCAAGTGCGGGTAGTGAGGGCCTTGTTTGCACGTTGGGGTAAAAAAAAAAAAAAAAAAAAAAGGATCCAAATTACCTTGTCACTTCTATGTCTCAGTGGCGCCAGCTCGGAAATGGTCCCAATGAATTAATTGCCTTTGGTCTCGGGCACAATGAGGGAGAGTTGCATTTGAAAGCAAAGGCAGCGGACAGGCCCCTTTTCCCCCTGCCCCCACTCCCCACTCCCTATTCCCACCTTCCCAGCCCGGCAAAGACGTCCCTACCCTGACAACAACCCACTTCTCCCC
The DNA here is from genome assembly GCF_022539315.1 of Serinus canaria. Lineage (NCBI taxonomy): Eukaryota > Metazoa > Chordata > Aves > Passeriformes > Fringillidae > Serinus > Serinus canaria. The sequence continues at coordinate 33,873,077 of NC_066315.1, forward strand.
CCTCCCCGTTTCTCAATCACTTCAAGAAGCTGGGAAGCGTAGAGAGCGCTGTCTGTCCTCCCTCGCCCCTTAGAGGCTCGTTGAAAATATCCCATCCTGTTATTTGGAGGCTGAGCGGAGATCCCTAAGGCCTCACCTTCCCCTCAGAGAGAACAGTCCCTGTCTGCTGGCTGTTCCACTCCTGGGTCCTTGCTGGCCTGGAGGAAGGAGCAGCGGAGCCGTGCTACATGGATGGCGGGCACACCTGCCTTTTCCGGGCACTCAGGGTCGGGGGATGCTGCGGCGCTCCGGTTTCCCGGTGCGGGAAGCGAGTGGGAGGCTCAGCGAGCAAACACCGCCATTGCGGGGGGCGTGCGTCGGGGAGGGCGGGGGACAGGTAACCTCCCAGACAGAGTGAATAAGCCCCTCTCAAACCGTCAGGCGGTGTTTCATCCCCTTTCTCTCTGCCCACCTCCCCGGTCCTTCTTGAATGTCAGTACCCCAATACCCTCAGTACACCGGGCCAGGCGCGGAAACTCGAAATGGGGTGGAATGGGGAGGCGGACGGCGAGCATCCCTGCGTGCCCGCCCGCCTCCGAGCGTGTGTCTTTGCTCCGGGCTCCCCACGCAGGGCCGTGCTCCGAGGCGTTGGCCGGCAGCCCCAGCGGCGGGGGGGATCACCCCAAGGGCAGCGGAGGCAGCGGAGGCTCCCAAGGCTCGCTGGCCTGCAGCGCCAGCGACCAGATGCGCCGCTACCGCACCGCCTTCACCCGCGAGCAGATCGCCCGGCTGGAGAAGGAGTTTTACCGGGAGAATTACGTGTCCAGGCCCCGGAGATGTGAGCTGGCGGCTGCTCTAAATCTGCCAGAAACCACCATCAAGGTACACGCAGCTCGGACATGTTTCCAATTAGCACGATATAAATCTGTATGGCCAAACTTCCTTGCAAAACTCGGGAAAGCACTTCGCCAGCATAACCCTCCCTCTCAGCTCCCCCCGCCTCCCGCCCCTTTCCTGGCCCTGCCCGCACCCTGCAGCAATGCGGGAGATGGGACACGGTTCCCGGAGCCATCCCGGCCAGCGCCACTAATCTGCCCTCTCCCTAGCAGATTATTTTTAATCCCCCCTTCTGTTCAGTCCAAATCTCGCTCTGCTCTTGGGGGAGGGAAGGGAAAGCCAGTAGTAGATCTTGTTTCGATCTCGCTTTGCTTTGCCTTTTCCAAAACATTTGCACTTGAAAATAAACCCCATAGCAACAATCCCAGGTAGTTCTGGATGCGAAAGGGCAGCAATAAGGCAGAGCTGCCCGGCTGGCCGGAACCCAGGGACAGGGGTTGAGCAGGACAAGCCCAAAAAAGCAAAGAGGAAAACAAGCAACCTGAAAGGGCTTCTTCTCTGGGTCTCCCTGTAGATTTTTATAGGGGCTTAACTGATCCCTCTGTACGTGATGACAAGTCCCTCTAGGAGGGAAAGCTGGCGCCGGTCTCCGCTCTCCGGCAGACCCACGTCCGCCGCACCGCCCTGAGAGTAGGGCCGGGGCCGGCGGCCAGGCGGAGAGCGGCGGAGGCGGGTGACAGCTCTCGCCTCTCCTCTGTCCGCAGGTTTGGTTCCAGAACCGCAGGATGAAGGACAAGCGGCAGCGCCTGGCCATGACCTGGCCTCACCCGGCCGACCCGGCGTTTTATACGTACATGATGAGCCACGCGGCAGCCACCGGGAACCTGCCTTACCCATTCCCGTCCCACCTGCCCCTGCCCTACTACTCCCACATGGGCATCGGCGCCACATCGGCCTCTGCCGCCACCCCCTTCAGTACCCCCCTGAGGCCTCTGGATACCTTCAGGGTCCTATCCCACCCGTACCCGAGACCTGAACTGCTGTGCGCCTTCAGACATCCCTCTCTCTACCCTGCCCCAACTCATGGACTCAGCAGCGCCGGGGGCAGCCCCTGCTCCTGCCTGGCATGCCACAGCGGCCAGTCCAACGGGCTGGCGCAGAGACCCTCCGGATCAGACTTTACCTGTTCGGCCACAACTAGGACTGACTCCTTTCTCACTTTCACGCCCTCTGTGCTGAGCAAAGCCACCTCAGTTTCCATGGACCAGAGAGAAGAAGTACCTTTAACGAGATAAACCTTTGTCTCAGGGTTATTAAATACTCATCCCTTTCTCGGACTTCTCTTCGGGTTAATGTACCTACAGCCCATGTTTATTTAATCGTGTTCTCTCCTCAGCCGCGGACACCCACAGGAAAAAAAAAAAAAAAAAAAAAAAAAAAAAAAGAAAAAAAAGAAGAAAAGAGACTAAAATAGCTCAGTCTTAAAAGGATTTACATTCCAAGGGGTGAAAAATAAAAGAAAGAAGAAGGGAAGAATTACTAGTGATTTATCTCTGAGAAGGAATTTAGGCATGAAGGAGGAAGAAAATCAACTCGAATGAAATATGGTCCAGTCAGCCACATACAGAAATGTGCTGGGACTTTCTATTCCGTGGATAGACTTCTTCCCAAGGGCTGGGGGTTCTGCGGATCACAACAAACCTTATGCACAAATCTATGAGAAGGAGAAGGAAAATCTGAAATACTTGAAAGAAACACTATCTTGATAAAGAAATGGCTTGTGCGCATGAAGAAAGCAAAGATGTAATCCCTCAGTGTTCAGAAAATAAAAACAACAAACAACAAAAACAAACCCCAAAAGGTTTCCGGTTTGCAACTCGGCAGTATTATCCAGTTGTCTCTATGGAAAATAACAGTGCTTTACCATAAAGAAAACCTGTCATTCTGTACATTACTTTTGTAGTTTAATTGCATTCTTTACCCTCCCTTGTCTCGTCCTTCGCTGTGAGCAGAAATCCAGCATTTCATTTCCTCTTTCATTCCAAATTTTATTTTTAAGAGACAGACTGGAACTGGCAGGGGAAAAATACGAGCTCCTGCCTCTTTATGGGTCAGAGCTATTTGTCCTTTAAATAACAATGTCCTATTATCAGTCGCTGAAATGTGCACACACTGACGAAATTAGCAAGTGATGTATATGTAAAGAGGGTTTTTGAATATCGAATGTACAATGCTCTGCGAGCAAAGACCCCGTGCCAAACGCTAACAAGCCGCCAAGGGAAGAGATTAGAGGTGTCAGGGAGCACAACTCCTTCAGACAATCACCAGTCTGTAAATTGGAGCAAAGGCGATTTCCCTTCCTTTGTACTTCAGCCTTCAGTTCTGTCATTGCCTTTTCCTTGCCGTGTCTTCTCTTTATTATTTTTTTAAATTTTATTTTTAAGTAATTATATCATTTGTCGGGTTTTGTGTTTCTTTCTCCATCCCTGATCTTTGCATTTGTGTCCTTCACACTAGTCACTCTTCCTTCTTAAAGAGTATTTCTTTCACAAAGTCACCCACCCGTCTCCTATCCAGAAGGTATTTCGGAAGAAGGTAGCGTAATTGCTTTTGCTTGGATTTCTGTAACCCTGAATTAAAAAAAAACCAAACAAACGCGGGCACGGAGCTGGATAGTGGTTTCTTCCAAAACCGACATTATTTATTTAATTCTGTTTTAAAAGAGCCCAAAAATTTGTTACCATGACGGAATAAAACTTAATAGCAACAAAAATAACAACACCAAAACCGATAATAACGACACGTTTTAACAACCTCTCACCCATATTGTTGTCGTGCTTGTTTAAAAAAAAAAAAAAAAGTTAAAATGTTGCTTTAGACGAATTTCACCGTGCAGTTTCTAATAGTTACAGTTCAACAAGCAGGAAAATAAATGCTGGACAGAACAAAGACTTGTTGACACCTCTGTATCTACTTTGTACTAAATTGCTCAGAAACCTCTGGTTTACTGCCGCACCGGAGACTTCTTGTCTTTAGGAGAGGGAGTGCATAGCAGCGTTTCCCTATAGCGGATGGAGAGCAGGGAAGAGACACGGGCATACCAGGATATATTTTCCCCAATTAAAAATATTGTTTATTACAGCTTTTAAAAATCCCATTCAAAGTCACAATCTCTAAAACATTATTTATTCCACCCTTTATAAATGAGATTTCCTCATGGTCATGGAAAGCAATGGCCCTTTTTGGACACCCACAAATAGATTCTCCCTCCTCGTCCCGTCCCTCCGTTCCCCCCCCCCCCCCCCCCGGAAATAACAATTGTAAACAGCGTCCAAGGGGAGAGCCGAACAACATCGGAGCTTTGCAAGCCTTTCCCCCTCTTTTACTTTGTCTTTTAGCAGACAGAAGAACCAGTCCGATAAAATAGGAGCTGTGGGGCCAGTGTTTTATATCATTCCCCCAGCAACCCCGGGAGAAGGGAGCGCTGAAGAGGTCGGGGGAGGGGTAGGACGGCAGATGAGCACTATCCACCAAAAACGGGGGCTCCTACAAAGCCCACGACCCCTCATTGCTGGGCCGGGCAGAGGCACCTGCTGGGCTGAGAGCGCAGGCCAAGATCCGACCGAGGCTACTGCGGCGATAGCGGCAGCAGCTGGCTCTTGCAGAGCGACCAGTTCAGAAAATGCCATCGGCGGGCTCACAAATAGGTATATTTTGTATATCTAGGAGCGTGTGAGAGAAAAAGAGCATTTAAGCCTCTGACAACCACTTCCACCCGTGACTGGGACATCCCCCCTGAGCAAACGGGAAGCGGGGAGGCAGGGACAGGTAGCGCCCGCAGCCGGCGCAGTCCCCCTGTCCCCGCGGCTCCAGAGCCGCCGTCCCGGTCGCCCACTCCCGGAGGATGGTGCGGCAAAGGGTGGCTGTGAATTTCTCCGAGGCTCGGTCACAGGGCAGAGATTGCCTGCGACAGGTAAATAGGCTGCGGGTCGCGGTAATGCCAAGAGTATTTTCAGTTAATAGGGGAGGGAAAATGAGGTGTCTGGAGCGATATTGGAAAGTACAAGATCGATGATCCGTCCTCGTGTCCAATCAGCAGCCTTTAATTGACTGTATTTTCTAGGTAATTGAGCCGCTGTGCTCCTAAATTGAAGTGGAAGATATAACAATACATCTCAGTGGGAGGAATTACTCATTACTTCATAATGAAATTTTCCATTTGCTGCGTGGGGCCGTTAACACCTTCGCCGCCGGTGGTGGTGTCCGCGGCCCCACGTGGGGCGTTGGCTCCGGGCACGCGTGGGGCATTGACGGCGGAGAGGGCACACACAGGGCACCCAGCCGGCAGCAAGTTCTGCCTTTGGCTCCGAGCCACTGCCACCCGGCAGGCGGGTTTCCATGGCCTTGCCCTGGTCGGGGATGAGACCCTTCGAGGAACTGGGGTGAGGCTCCGGGGAAGCCGGCGATGGGCACCTGGCCCCTTGCCACCAGCGGGAGTGGAGTTTTCTTCGGGGTACCCCATGTGCTACATCGGGTTCGCTCCCTGGCCAGCCAAATTCAGCTCCTAAAGGCGGTCCCTCTCACCCCCCCGCGCCTTGTTAGCGTTTGATTGATTGCCTTATTAAAGCGTGTTCTTGTAAGTGTGACCGAGCTGATTGCACTGCATATGTTTGGGATAATGCTCATTTTAAACAACTGAATAATAATACTACTAATAAAAAAAAGGACCAGAAGAGGAAGAAGATGAGCTCTAGAGAACGGGTTAAGCCTAAACGATCCCGGGGAGCAGCGCTGTAACTCGCGCATTAAATTGGTCCTTTACTATCAAATCACTCAACCCATCTTTGTTGTGTTTTATCTGTCACCTCCTGTACCATTAAGTGAAATAGCAACGAGACTGACGCTTACGTTCCCGTCTCAGCCTATATGTTTTTATTAAGGTTGTATGATTAAACTGGATCGGATCTGCTTTCCCAGCACTATGCTTTACTTCAGCGCCTAAATCATTGGCAAATCGTCTCTCCATATTTCACGTTTTCTGCTGGCTTGTTCGGTCATTTGCCAGCACCTGCAGAAAAGCATGCGGCTCCTCTAGCTTTTTGGCTTGTCTATCTGAAAGAACCTTTTGTTTTCTATTATTCTCCTGCTCGCCTGGCTACTTTATTTTACTACCGAGTTTAGTCCCTGAAAACACCCTCCACCATATGTCGCCCCAAGGCTCGCTGTCCTGCCTCTTACAATAGTGTCACCCTGGGGTAAAGCCCACGTCAGGATGAGCTGAAGTCTCTTTAACACAAATGGCTTCATTTAGGCGCATCAGGTTCCTGGGTGGATGTAAAGAGGGAGAGAAACCAGCTCCACGCGCTTTTTGCTTCATCCTTCTACCCGCAGCCCCTTACATGTTGCCTGCTTCGTTCAGATCTTCTTGCTTCTCCTTCTGTAAGGCGGGAGCGTCCCGTCCTGACCCTGGAGAGCTGGTACTGAGGCAGGGATGCCGTTTCAATAGGTTAGGGTAGATCCCCGCTGGAACTGGAATTGTTTTAGGAAGTTTTCTTCTCTCTCTCTCAGGTAGAAGGAAGAAGAAATAGCTAGTTCAAGATCTCCTACCAAGAAAACAAATATTTCATAACCTCTGGCTTCCATTGCACTGTTCGCTCTCACCCCACTTTTTTTTTTTTAATTTTTTAAAATCACCTACACTGAGTGTATCTACAACCATGAATGTAGTGCAGGTTTACACTAATATTTACAAACCTCACTTTAAAGAATCTCAGTCGGTGTATTTCATGCACATATGCATGCAGAACAAACACATAAAGCTATTTTCCCTGCTGCCCTCTCTGCAAAGAAGTGCCTGGGACTTCAGAGACAGAAATTGCCACTTAAGAACATCACATGAAAGTATTAAGTAATTATTTAAAACAAGGCTGTTTAGAAAAATATTTGTGTTTATTGCAGCTGCTCGATTGGCCTCGTTAAATCTGGGGAGCATTTAAATTGTGTTACAGTCTCATTTAAATCCAGTTTCGTTCCAGCAGGCTGCAAAGCCTGAATAGAACCAATCACTCCATAATGATGATGAATGAGAAATTAATTCAGATACAAGCAAGACAATTTAGGCCTTCATCTGTTTAAATAGCCTTCCAAGATTATTCGCAATTGCAGGTCACAGATTTAATCAATTGTCCAATCTTGTGAAAGTCATATCCTTGCATCTTCATCGAGATTATTTATAGCGCTGCGAAGCCCAGTGAAAGGTATACACTCTTAACAGGAACAATTACTTAAAGGGAAGAGTTTGCAAAATGAAAAACAAATGCCTCCGTGGGCAGTAAACCATCAAACACTTCCTCGCTCTCCCGACACATCCTCCCCGGCCTGAGCAGAAGAACGGAACTGCAGGTGGGGGATAAAGGGGACCATCACCAAACTCCATCCCTGCCGTATCTGCTCCTATGCTTTTCAGCACAACCACCCGCGCTCTTTCGTGGGCCACCCAGTCTAGTCTCTGCGGAGCTGTGCTTTGCTCCTGAGGGCGATGGCCGCAGAAAGGACACCTTAAAAAGCAGCTTTTAATCACGCAAGAATAAGCAAACCGCGCCGCTGCTCAGCCCGGGGATGCCAAGCTCTCCTGCGGGGAGACCTGTCATTTTCTGCCTCTGACTGGCTCCTATGGAGATATATGTGTACCAGCAGCCCTGTTTCAGGCCGAGCCCTGCGAATGCCCCGGCCCAGCCCTGCACACAGCCAGCCTCCCTCGGGCGCGGGGCTCGCCCGGCTCGGGATGAAGCCGGCAAAGAATCATTGCACCGCTCCTGGAAGCGCCGGCTCTTTAGGGCTCGGAGCAGCCTCGCCTGGGAAAACCCGAGGTCCCGAATAACTCAGGGTTAATAAAGCCTCCACAAAAGTTGAAATAAAGCGCTTTCGTAATGTGGAGAATTGTTTAATTTCTCGAAAAAGAGTTGGAAAGCAAGGAGACCTGACTTGTTTGTCAGGGTCCCGGTGTATAACTTCCTCCTCCCACTTCTCATCCTTTCTCCAAACACCTCCCATGTACCTGGAGCCCCCCTGGCACTGAAGCCCTGTCTGGGGCTCTTGCAGACTCCTGCCCAGGCTCGAGGGGTAATCCTGGGCTCGGAGAAACACCTGCTGCCCCAAAGGGGCTTACCCCAGCGCACCGGGAATACAGTGCGAAGGGAAAACCTGGGATATGGAAGGGGTAGGACCCGGCCCCACGTCCTCTGTCCAAGGAACCCTGAAGGTGGGAGCTCCGAGGTCCGCTGGGCAGCGCGGGTCCTCGGGCCCTGTCTCACTGCTGGGGACGAGGGGCTCACCGAAGAACCCCTGGGAGCCGCCACAGTCTGACCGCAGAGAGGGACGGGTTTCATGGGTGGGAGTGTGCGAGGGTCAGCACAGGTGGGTCAACACGAGGTGAGACGTCCTCCCAGTGAGCCCGGAGCCCCGAACCAATGCAGTTCTCCCGCACCGGGAAGGGCAGCGTGGGGCGCACTCGGCCACGGGCACTGCTGGGCTGGGAAACGCGGGGGTTTCGGGCAGCAGAGCGGGCCAGCGGAGTGCGCAGCCCGACACGGGGAGCTGGAGCAGTGTCTAAAACAAAAGCCTGCCTACAGGACCCCCAGAGCTCCAAGGAGCCGGTCTCAGCGACAGACTTTGATGTATCGCTGTCCAATTAGTGCCTTTAATTGGTGTCCTCTGGGACAGGCAACCCGGGAGCTGAGGCGGCGAGAGCTCTCTCGGCAAGCTCTGCCCGCTCGCAAGGTAACAAATAACGCGGCCGGGCGTGAGGAATCCTGTATCCCTCTCCCTTGGAGAAGGAGAGGGGAAACGACCGAGCAAACCCGAGGCCAACTGCTTGCAAACCGCTCTGGGAAGCTCCGTGCCCACGGACACCCGTGTGCTCAGGCAGGGAGGGACGTGGGCTGTAGCTGCTCCCACATTTATCCCGACTCAGGCGATGGACGCCCCCCTCCCCGCCAGCTGCAGAGGGGGGGTCACCAGCGTGGAAACGACGCTGCTTAACACATACCGCACGTTCCTTCCAATTTGGCTAATGAAGGTCGCACGTTAAGCATAATTTTAGAGGTTAAATGAGGCTGACTGCAGATTTAAAGACGCTTGATAAAACGTCTTATTTGAATGACAGCAATTGTATATATAGATGCCATTACAGCGGTCTAGATTTACCTTGGGGGAGGAGGAGGCGGAAACAAAGCAAACTAACAGGGAGGGAGGAAAACGCTTCGTCAATTTATTCTAAACCAAAAATGCTTGGTAGAAAGAAAAATTGATCGCTTCATTCATCAAATGAATAAAATACATTTCTGAGATCAGAAGGTGCTCGAAGAGAGAGAGAGAGAGGCAGGGGGGAAAGTTCGTAGTTGACAAGAACCGTCAAAAGGAGCAAGAAGTCATTGGATGTTCACCTTGAAGTAATTCTGTTTTTCTTCCATTTTATTCTCCTTTTAAATTTTTTTTCTTTTCATTTTTTCTTTTTCTTTGAGTAGTCATAAAAGGTTTTAAGAAAAAAAAAATCACCTGAAGCCAGAGGAAGATGAGATTTTTTGATTAATAAGGAAATCAATTTGGCAGAACGGAAAGGATGCTGACTTCTCAAACTCGCTGTTAGCAGAGGCGTCTCTGGGGAAGGCAAGCAGTTCGAGGCTGTTTCGGGAGCCATCAATCCCTAGTACCCGGGTACACCTCAAAACTAAGCCACCAGAATTTTTACAAGAAAGCATCTCTGATTGATATTTGTAAGCTGAACTATTTTACTTGTTCTTTTGAAGCCGTGATTTCAGTGTTAAAATATTGTTATTTCACCACATGCAATACAGGGTTACATTGGAGGCATCTTTTATGTACAGTCCCCAGGAGCTATGTATATGTGGCTCATGCACTGCCACCAAAAATCACAGCCTGAAAATCCCATATCCCCACTCCTTACAGAGAGACCTTACTTTGCACCGGGATGGGTACTCTCCTTTTCTTATTCAAGGGAAAAGACTCTAACAGTCTGGTCAGCCAGTTTTCTCAATAGCTTGATTTCACCTTGCTAAATTTGTATTAAATAAGTATTTTACTCTCTTTGTCTTGCTTGCCCAGCACCAAATTCTGAAGGTCCTAACTTGTACCAAAATGCATCTTTGCTTACACAGAAGAAGTTTGCTTACTTCTGTTGCAGTGCAGGATCAAAGATGAGTTTCAGAACAAATAAAGCAACTACAAAATCCACACGATTAATATGAATTACTCCTGGGAATTATCCTACAATTATTCTAATGTTTACTCAAGCCTGTGTATTCAGGGATGTAAGTTTTCTCTAATGTGGAGATGCTGAGTCATAGGTTCCAGAATCACTTTCCATAAATGACCTGAAGTAAAATTTAATCCAAACTCAAAAGGTCTGATTTACTATATAGTAGCTGCATAGTACCACAGTCTTGCCTCCTCTCACAACTAAAAACAAAGTAAAAATCATGCAGGAAAGAGAGGGGAAAAAAAAGTAAGGGGGGGGAGGGAAATCCTAACTTTGCCAACGTTTATATTCCCATTTCAGCCACCTGAAATGTGGAATAGGGTCTGTTCTGGAGGCGGGAGAGCACTCAGCCTGTTGACTGGTGCTGGCTTGGCTCTGCTAAACCTGCTCCTGTTTTAGCAGAGATGTGGATTTAGGCAAATGGACAAGTTTGAATGTCTGATCCACTCTCAGTCCCAAGCAGTGCATTACTGCCTGTTTAACTCTGTCTCTTGAGGTACCAAAAAATAGAGGCTACATGACCTTATACGCCTCTCCCTCTGCTTTGGCGGCCACAGCTTCCCACCTGAAAGCCTGTGTGTCATTTGGGTCACAAAGGCAGGTTTTTACAAGGGAACTATTCTGAAGCATTGAGCAACTGAATCATGTGTTGATGGTAAGAAGACAGCTATTCCTGCATCTCCGTGTCCCCATTTAATCTAATCTAACATCAGATCGTGACAACTTCTCCAAGAAAAGGAAATCTGTGGCGTCACTAATTATGATTCCTTTCTTTTGATGTCATTAGGTCAGTCACTATCCCTGTGTCTGACCCATCTACTGATTTTTTGTATTATATTCCAGTTGCCATGTGTATCTCAAGGGCTGTGTGCAAGCATTTGCAAAATAATAGTGCAAGACAGGATAAAAGACCTAATGACCTCCATTTTCTGTTATGTTCTGTTCCATGGAAAAAAAGAAAGCCATGTTCACTAGTGGGAGTTTGCTGTGGGTTCTCCAGATCCAGATGCAGGAATCAGAGATGCTAGCAATTTCTGTGCTGGCTCCCAGTGCTGATTTCCCTGGCATTATCTCAGAAGGTATTCCCCAAATCAACATTCCCCAGCCAAATCCAAATTGCACTTAACACCACAAAGGGGCAGTCACCAGAGATCTGGAGCAAGTGATGATCAGCCACATCTCAAAGTTCTAGTGCATTCAGAATCTTAAGCAATTCCTACAGCCAAGGCCAATTTTTGTGTTTACTTTGTCTTCAGTGACAGTCTCACTTTTTAGCCAAAAGGAAGATATTCCAAGGTCTGACTTTAAGCTTTTCAAAGCCCCGCTATGCAATTAGAGTGACATTTCTACACTGGAATGCATGGCTTCATGGTGTTATGGCAACAACATATCATTGGCATAGAACTCCACCAAGGGCAAAATCATCTACCCTCATAGCCCCAATCACTTTTTTATGCAGGAGCATAATTCTCACAACAGCCTTTCCTTGAAATAGCTGCTGTAAATTAGAGCATCTGTGTGCATGTCGTTTCAGTTTGTCATAACCACCCCTCCAGCAAAGGGATGCTTGATGTCTCCTGTAATGTGGCATGCCAGCAGAAATCAGATTTGCTGTTGCATCATCATATTGTAAGTGCACAATTAGTTATTTCCTAGATTTGTTAAACTTTCGCTTTATAAACTGATAGGTTTAATCTAGAGGAATCCAAGGTTTGATCTGTACATCACAGACCATTAGATTTCTTCCAGTTAACTTTTACTGAGTATGATATATTTGACTTTCAAAACTTGCGCTTGATGTGACCTGACTTACCGGCTTATGGAGAATCTTGATATTATGTGTTAGCCATGATTCATTGGTTAAAGCAAACAGAATAGACCAGAAAAATAGAAAGCCTCCAAGCTTCTTTATTAATAAAAACACCTGTTCAGGAGTTTATCCTTCTGTTCTTCTCAGCTACATTACAGACCTTTCATAATCTAGCATTTTCTGTTAAAGATGTTTGCGTATAGTAGTAAAGTACTTCTCTGTCTTTGCTCTGACAACCTAAGCAAACCTGAAATTTGTGTGAAACACTTTCTCCACTTACTGAGCTCTGAGTGAGGCTTTCTCTTACACTGTCATCAATTAGAGTCACAGTCTCGTCTCTCAAAGCATGAAAGCCATAACTGCCTACACAGTACCAGGGTATTTTGCATTTGTTCCATCAGCAGCCTGTCTTTTTATTTCCATTTAATATTTCTTGTCCAAGCAACCAAGAACTGCAGTAGCCCAAATGCAGTTCTGCAGCACTGGCATAGGTCTGCATGCTCACACATTTCTTCACTATAACACTGCTTTTCTCCACCTTTCTCTTCTTGGGTGTGTTCTTCAATATGTCAGGACTGGGTTCCTAGACGATTATTTTGTATTTTGCAATATTTAGACTAGGTTTTTTTTTTGTCAGCTCAAATTTCTCTGTGACATTCATGCCCCTTAGCTGCAGGACTGACCTGATACCCTGAAAAACAGATTTACTAGAGGAAAATAAAAGGTATTCATAATAAAATACAGGCCATATGATAGTTCTGCTGTATGAACAGTCTTCCAGAGACATGGTGGTAGCTATGTAGGTAGGCAGGTGCCAGATACACAATATGGCAAGTGCATCTTTGACTCAAATTTGATTAACATTTGGTATGTACATATTTCTGACCACCTGATTACAGCAGCCAGTAGTGCTGGACATGCCAGTCTATGCAGAGTCACGTTAGCCATAATCCCATTTCATGACCATGTCTATACCACTGGTACTCTTTTGTGCTCTTCAAATTAGCCTGTTTTTAACTTGCTTTAAATAGTTGCTGGCACCTACTGATTGAGGATACTGTAGGGATAACATATAATATGTTAAGATTAGAATGTCTAGGGGTAAATTCCTTATAGAAGCCTGGCTGAGGCATATATAAACTAACCCCATAATCTCATTAAAATAAATCAGACATGCAATGCCAAGACATATTTTTTTCATAAAGACTATGTTGACTGGCATATTTGGGAGGGGAATGCAAGTTATTAAATTCATATTTTGTCAGTTTCACTGTTATTTTATTTCTTTTTTTAAAGAATTTCCAAATTCTCTGATTATTTCTCTAACAAAGTTGGCATTGTTTAATATTTTCTTTAATTAATAATCTTTTTAAAAGTGCTTTATTTTGGTCTTTTGTTAAAATTACATTACCCTGAAGATTAAGTCTTCAGTTTTAAACTGAATATTTAAACACTGATTTTGCAATTCCAGCTAATATTAGATCCACACTGTTGAGAGGATTTCTTTTGGTTTTGCTATTCTTTAGAGTTTTCACTGCTTTTTACCCCTTTTACTGCATATTACTCCTGTATTTTTCCTGTTGTCTGTAGATTCCCTTGTCAACTTCCTGTGTTTTGTTATTTGTAATGTAGGCTAATTGCTATGTAATACAGTTCTCTCTGCACGTTGTATGGCGATTTTTTACTTCAGATTTTTGCCTTCATTTCTCTCTTTCTGAGGACTGTTCTGGAGTCAGAAACTTGTCCTCCATGCAGATATTTCTCATATGCAATGTATTTCCGGCCTTCAGCCGCCCACCAGTTTCCAGCCTAAAAATTAATACATCATAACAAGATCCAAAAAATATTTTTTCCATGCTAGATAACATGCCTTTCAAGATGTGGATTTATCCACAATTTTTAGAAACTATCAGTGATGGTTTATTGGTAGCTGCATGAGATAAAGTTGCACACATGCTGAACTGAGTTTGTCCAGATGCTACTATTTTTATGCCTAGATATTGCAGACAAATGTTTAAGAGGTAAAGCATCCCATTCTTGGGTTTAATTTGGCAGGTTTTGGCACACACCTGTCATCACCCTGGTCTCTGTTAGTTAGCACATCAATCCATATGCTTTTGAGACCAGCTGGTTGTAAGTTATAATTACCAAGTTGGAATTCCCTCCTTCCTTCCACTGATCGTGTGACTACCCCCATCAGGTGCTAGTGTTGATGACTATTTTCCCACTGATAAAACTTTCCTCTTCTCTGTCTGTGGAATCCATACACCCTACCACTTTTCTAAAATAATCCAAAGAATTAATTTTCTTCATATTCTTTGTTGCATTGATTCAAACTTTGTTGTTCATTGTATCATATTTGCAACTGGAAACATGTTTGTGTGATGCAGCTCTCTTCCTTGGAGTCACTGTACTAAAACCCTCTTGCTGTTGCTCTATCTGATTCCCAGCCACTCCCCTTACCCACGGACAAGACACACTCTTCATGCAACTTCCCTCCTATTACTACATGTTCCATGTTCTTCCACTCAAGCAAAAGTTCAGCTTCAGACCAGAAGCCGAGTCCTGAGAACAATCTTTGTAACCTCTAAAAAGTTCTTATGGATATTCATCTAGCCATCACCTTGCTTTCTTCTCAAATCCCCAAAGTCTTTCTTTAACCCTCTGCCCTCTGCCAGATTACACGTTGCAGATGATGATGCTCACAGGATGATTTCACAAAATTTCTGCTTATGTAGTGCTTTGATTGTCATTTTTTTAGCATGATCATCTTGATCACTTCAATGTCTTTTTGGCTGTTTGCAACTTGACAGATAACCAATTATGGCATTTTTATCTCTGCATCTGGTTTGAAACCCTGCTTTGGAAAGCCTAAGGCCTTAAGCAATTTATTTAGCAAAGGATAACTACATCCCATAGCCCTTAGTCAATGGCTTAGGGATTTGTTGGTATCACTATACTTCATGTCAGTTCTTTTCTGGTGACTTTACATTCCCTAGAGAGTTCACTGATCTCATGTCATTTTATGCCACCATGGAGATCTTCAATGCAACATTCAATGATGACAAATTAGAAGTGAAGGTACATGGATGCACTAAAATAAATTCTAAATTGTGCCTTGAATCTGGATAGTTATCCCAGCATTTTTCTGAATATTCTTCTGATAAATCTGCAATATTTTCAAAGTGAAGATTGAATTCTAATGATGTATTTATGCTACAGATAGTTAAAAATTCTCTCAACTTGTTACCACCATTTAAGTTACCACTATGAACTACCACATCACCTTGGGGATTCACATTCAGTTATTCTCAATCTTTCAGAGGTTTCAGCCTTTCAACTGCATGCTACTCCAGATCCATATCCAGTGATAAAGTCACATGTGGAAGCAGATGTAGGACCACTGACCATGTGATTCAGGTAATTTAATAAAAGTGGTAAGTCCTTAAAATATACTTATGTCTAAAGAAATTCACATTCTTTTCCAGAAATTCCTTCCCTGAAAATATTGATAAAATTAATGAGGTGACTCATAGAAGAACCGGAGGAGCTGTGATGGCTCTCCCTTAGGTGAGGACTGTCTCTTCTGTTGATCTATTAGTTATCTGGCTTTCAACTTATTAAATAAGTGTTACACTCAAATAGTTTACTTTTTACATTACAATCTGGATTAAATCAATGCATTCAGAGTCTGTCAGAAAAATGCAGATATTTTTGCCAAGAAAACATATTATAAAAAGAAAAAAAGGCAAAAACTATTAGGAGAGATTCTTCCTTAAAAAAAGGAGACATAGAAAAAAAACTTTCGTGACAATTAATTATTTTGCTGTCTTTTCATTCTCTGTTGGTTGCATCTTACATTATTTTTTCTATGGCTTTTCCTGGGAGCAGCTATTAAATTGTACTTTATGCTAATTTTTTCCCACCCTCTTTGAAATTGCCTCAGACATATAAAATTTGCGACACGTCTTTATGGCACCCTGTATTCTTCCACGTCCCATGGCATTCTTTGAAAGGAAGACTAGAATTCAATTCCATAGATAGGTTATCTACTCAATTTGATCATCAGTGTTTGCAAACTGCTCTTCAATCAAGCCCACTTGGGACTTTCTATTCCACAATTTCAAGCACTTCTATCTGTTAGCAGGCAGGCCAGAACAGCTTTACCAAACAGACTCATTTTGATCTTGCTACTTGAAATGTGCAGAGGTTTGAGTTTAAATTTTGGGCACAGCACTTGCTGTGATCACATCACATTCTGCTCCACTGTCTATTTGGAATTCACTTTTAATCCATTTCTATGCAGGGTCAGAAGACAACCAGCTATAGAATATACCAGTGTAGATTCAATTAAGAGACTTAGTAAAACTTTTGTTTCATTAACAGAGCTTCACCCTCCAGCTGCATTTTCCTATTGGAGACTGGTGCCAACACCTTTGCATGGTGTCAGTTCTCTGCAGGGGTACTGGAAACACAGCTGGTCCGTGCCCCATGCCTCCCCTTGCAGTCACACATTGTTTGGGCATGTGTTTCCAATCCTATGCTTCATTCTTTCAGTGCTTATTAGATACTTGGATTAAGAAAACGTGCTTTCTGCTGTGTTTCAAATACCTTCAAAACTTTGAATTTGTCTCTTGTATTAAAGTTGTGGTGGCCTAGTTATCCTTTATTTTGTCACAGCTACTTTTGTTTAGTCTGTTAGTCTGTTAACATTCGCGTGATTTGGCTTTACCACACAGACTGATGACTTAATGGGACAGACATTTCAACAAGGAGGTAGTTTCTGCTAAACAGAATTTATTTCCTTGAAAGAGCTGGTTTTTTCATGGCTCTTCTTTTTGATGCTTTGTATAACACATCTAATTCCTCTTGTATTTATCTGCTTCATTTAAAATACCTACATTAAACTTTTCTGTGCTCTAATCATTCACTGGTTTTGCATCTTTCGTCCTTGTCTTTGCAGTAACACAACATTACAGGTAAGAGAACACTACTACTTCTTTCTCCTGTTGTATTTCCAAGGTGTAATTTTAAAATCCCTTCTGCCCCCCCACAAGGCCTGTCTATGTATCAGTAAAGGTACCTCAGGCTTAACTCTAGCAGAGCCAATGTATCTATCCCCCAAAGATCTGTCCAGCAATTTCCTAATCCCAGAAACATTTTATTCAACTGCTGCCAGACCCTAAACATTAACACAAAGAAAGTCAAGGAAACAAGGACTAGGAACTAGGAATTCCAAACAGTTTGAGAGAGTAGGCTGTACAAAATTGGCCCTTTTTTTTTTCCTAAAGGAAACCCTAATGTACAGGCAGAAAGAGTATGTGGTGTAATCCAGTTGGTCCCCAAAGGGAGCACATGACATCACAGCAGTCCTATCCCAGGATGCAGGCTCCACTGAAGGAGGGGATGTCCCTCTGTGCTTGTGCCTTCTCCTCTCCCTCTGTGCTTCTGCCTTCTCCTCTGTGCTCTCAGAAAGGAAGTCCCAGTGCCTAACGCCAGCTTCTGGATTCACTGCTGGGACCTGAGGTCTAAAGCTCCTGCTACCTTTTTTTACAGCAGCTTTAGTATGCCATCATTATTTGTAACAAAGCCTATGATACCAGTCCCTGTTCTGTCAGATGCTTGGGGTAGATTTTCCAAAAGTGTAGTGAAGAGGTACGTGCCTTGAAACCACTCTCAGTCCTTCTCAGTTGATACACACTTTCGAATTTAGTCAAGATTTTTTCATCCCAATCAGATTCAGTTCTCTGCAATACTCATTCATTTCCCTTAAGGAAGCCTTGAGTATTTAGGCTAAACAAATGGTTCTGGTACAACTTTCTTCCTGTTTTTGACAACATTTGCATTTTAAATGGTTTGCTTTTACTCACCTATTTCCAAACCTCAGCATTACACATAACAAATTCTGAAGTATTATTGATAAATACACTATCTTTCAGATCATCCCTGGAGCTTGCAGAGAAATGGCAGGAACAAATAATTGAAACCAAAGTTGGATGAAACCAAACTTGTAAGTGCAACATTTCTGCTGCAGAGAGAGGCCTTCTATTAGGGTAATTAATAATAGTTGTTAATAGCAAGACCAAATTTTTAAAGAAGCAACTTCAGACAATAATGAGAAAATAAGATGAATAATCAGCTCAAACAATAAAGATCAGCTGTGGCATAATTGCAGAACAGCATTTAAGGACTCAGGAGATCTAACACTTTTCTCTTCATTAATCAGAGTAAATATAACATTACAGATGTTACTTATTCAAAGACTGTTGTGTGTGCGTATACAGCACATCTCTGAGAGCAGAAGACAAATTGTCTATGTGTAGGAGAGTCTGATTTTTTATTGCAGAATTCATAAGGACTTAGAAATTCAGACAAGGCATTTTAAAGCTACTATATCACTTTGGTGAAATAAATAAAATATACCTTTCAAATGTTGAGGAAGAACACTTGCAGCTCTCAAAAATCTCACCCAAAAGACAAATTATACCAGAAAGAATTGCTATAACTACACTTGCTTGTGGTACTTCCATCTGGGGAAATTCTATAAAGAAATGATGCAGCCCAGCTTGGGGACACTTAAGCAATGCAACACTTACCTGCAGCTTTGGAGCAGGAGGAGTTTGTAACTGAGTGAGTTGCCATCTCTGTGTGTGTCAATAAAACCCTAAACATGTTTTCCTCTAAACTGTGAGCAGTTAAGCCACTGCAGGCTTTGCAAGCATCCATCAGCTATGACATGTCCTGACAGACCAACCCTGCCTCCTCGATCTAGCCTGGTGGAAACAGTGGTTCTCCTTGCAAGCACAACCTCTCTCCACAACTGCCAGTTTGATACTTAATAGCTTATCTGCATGCCTTTTATATAAGATTTCAGCTTGGTCTTATCATCTTGAAAGTGCCTGAGTTTAAGCCTTCTCTGCCCCCTCCTACTTACTGTAAGGGGTCTTTCACCTGTTGTGCCACAGGACCAGATGAGAAAGGCATAAGGGTCGTAGGACAAGATGAGGAAGGCATAAGGCACATGGGCAAACCTAACCATTCATATTATTTGTTCCCACTTTTGACATCCTGTACCAGCTCACAGCTGAAACTCAGGAAAAATTGCTCCTTTCTATTTGGAAACCAAATTGCTGGCCCATATATTCATGCAGGTAGCTGTCACTCGTGCGCCGGGGTCGGGGCAGGAACAGACGAGAGGCAGGATTGTAGCAAAGGCGAAGAAGGATTTTATTCAAAAGAACGGCGCGGTTTTTATAGAGTGGTATGATAGATTCTGTTCTATTGGCAACTAACAGAAACATCTTTCTCACGCACTGTCCTTGAGAGGAACAGAAAAATAAAGTAGAAAAACAGTACCTGCAAGTTGTTTATAGTCAACAGGTTATCACATCTTTCCAGCTCCCTAAAATTTCTCACGAGCCGCTGTGAGAAACACTTGCCGTTTCTCTCTCCCTGTCCCATGGCATCCACAGATTGCAGTACTATATATTTTCTAAAGAGCAGAGATCTGCTCCATATTCCTTTTACCACACTTACTTTTTTGCACTAGCTCCTTGCTGAAATATGTGGTCAGTGATGTGAAACAGAAAATCTGCCAGTGCATGATGCTCTCTAGCCATGTGTTTTGCTGTAGGCTGGATGGGTCACCCTGCCTGTTACTGTGGTTGCCTGGTATTTCCCATGATACGAGCTTCCTTGGAGTAATTTTCAACTTTGGCAAACACCATAGAAATTTTCTATGTTGGGTGTACAGTGCATGGTGACTTTATATATACACACATATTTATGCAGAAAATAAACTGCTATTTCTAAGAAGGAATATGGAGAAAAACATGGTGTTCTTCCCATGCTAAAAATTTCTGCTGACCTTTTATTTGGAAAAACATAGGTCATCTCTCCCCTATGCTGAAATCTGACAGCCTTTATTAATTTGTGGCTTTTATTCAATGTTGCACCTTTTATCATCCCTTTGAGATGCTCCCCAAACTTGTCATCATGCAAGTCCTTGAAAAATTGTGGCTCTCAAGAGATCTGTAGGAGTATTTTAAGGCTGAGTGGGCTACAAAGCCATAATCTCTTGTGTTCTCAGTCTTTGACCCACTGAATCATGGCTTCTTCCCTGGACTGTGACACAAGAAAGTCCCTCTACCTCAGAACATTCCACAGCTTGGGAACAAGAACATTAGCCTGAGAGGTGTGAGATAGGGGGTGTAAACCTACTAAGGGAAGTAAAGCACAGACACATCCATCTATTCTATCTATCTATCTATCTATCTATCTATCTATCTATCTATCTATCTATCTATCTATCTATCATCTTTCTATCTGTCTAGCTATCAATCTATCTCTATCTCTATCTCTATCTCTATCTCTATCTCTATCTCTATCTCTATCTCTATCTCTATCTCTATCTCTATCTCTCTATATCTATCTATCTGAAAGTAGGCACTGATTTCTCAGCTAAATTTTGAAATGAACTAGGGCATTTCAGATGGAAATGGATCCTCTTGGTGATGGCAGAATACAACTACACCACTTTCGTGACTGAGCCTCTCAGAGGATGTGTGGAGAGCCAGCAGTTCCTGTTCTACTGTAGGAGTCAGATGAGTGATGAACTTTTTAGAACTGCTGACTTGTGACAGTTCTGGGATAGAATGCGCAACTCTTGGCACCTGGGAAATTTTACAATAAAAAATCAAAGAACATACAGAGTTTAGAGATTGTGCTTAGGTCCTGGCTAACTTTTACTTCAAGAAAGGGTCTTTGGATGTGGCTGTAAATTTCCTGAAGATTCTCCTTATATGGAGTTGACACCAGACAGCTTTCCCATCTTGTAGGCCTTCCTACTGCTCAGTCCTCTGTGACACAGAGCACCAAATTTCACTCTTCCACCAAAGCCATCTTCAGTGGAAGACTGACAGTCTTTTATGTTGCAGGAACGTGTTCCCAGGGTCATGAACGTTCTCCTGCCTCAGCAGTATCAGAGCCAAGCTCTCACAGGGCAATCATGACCAGGGATCTATCCCAGATGTCAGAAAGACCCATCCCATGGTCTTCTTAGTATTTGTGATGGATTTGTACCCACACCATGATCTTCTTAGTATCTATGATGGATTTCTACCATCAGCTCAAAAAGTGACAGAGACTTTTTTGTACGAATCATGGGAAGGGCTAGGTGAGAGACCATGGCTGGGTCATCATAATGGGCTGCTGTAGCTGTTGTGAAACTGTGGGTTCTGCAGTGAGAAATATGATGGCAAAGGTAATGAATAATTCCTTCTTCATGGCAAAGGTTTGAATGACATACAGCAAGTGCGCTCTGAGAGCACATGGCAACCAGTGCAAAGAAACAAAATAATAAGTACTTGCTCTTTAGGTCAACAACTTTTTGCCTGAATGACAAAAAATTTCTGCTGAAAAAAACCAGCACATAATCACGTAAGAAAAGGTAGAGTGAAACTGTCTAATATTTTGTGTTTTCTAACTTTGGTTATTTGACCTTGCAACTTCAAAGGTGTTTCTTTAATATTCTTTAATTATCTTAGTTTCCAAACACTGTTTTATGCTTTGTTTGTCTTCTGTTTTTCCCACTTCCTAGGTGCTGATTTCCTTCCTAAGTTGCTGTACTGAAGCTTCTTGGAGCGTGTGCTGTCTTTTCAATTAGTGTCTCTGTGGTATTTAGCACAGCGGGCAACTGAATCTGATCCCAAACACATCATTTACGAACCTCGTTTGGGTCACCTCACATCTGCTCATGTGATTTCTTTGGCCAAACGCAGAGGTAGCTTCTGTGCAGTTAAGAGACTGGTTTGAAAATCGGTCAAGGGGCTAGACAGCACATCAGATATGATGGATCAAGAGTTCAAAGAAAGCCATAACCCAGAATCACTGCTGCTGAACCACTTTTGGAAACCCGATCCATTCACTGCTCCATGAAAGACTGTTCCTTGCCAGAGGTTAAAGGGACAGTATGTTTGTTTACTGGGTGAGATGAGGGGAAAAAAAAAGAAGAAAGAGGAAAGGAAAGGACAGGCAAGGAAAGGAAAGGACCGGAAAGGAACCGGACCCTTCCAATGCACAGGACCGCCGTCCCGCAGGCCCGTACCGGCCCGTCAAAGGCCCGGCCACGGCGCACCGGCCCCTGCACAGCACCGTCCCGGCCCTGTCCCGGCCCGTCCCGTCCCGGCACCGCCCTGCCCTTCCCGCCCGGCCTTCCCGTCCCTTCCCTGTCCCGTCCCCTCCTCCCGGCCACGCCCCCATCCCTGCCCACCGTCCCGTCCCTGCCCCGTCCCTGCCCTTCCCGCCCTCCCGCCCGTCCCTCCCCCGGCCCGGCCCGTTCCCTTCCCTGCCGCCCTTCCCTTCCCTGCCCGTCCCGTTCTTCCCGTCTCTCTGTGCTGTTCTCTGCCGCTCTCGCCCTCCCCTCCCCTCCCTCGCCCTCCCCGCCCCCCCCTCCCCGCCCCCGCCCCTCCCCGCCCCTCCCCTCCCCTCCCCCTCCCTCCCCGCCCCTCCCCTCCCCTCCCCTCCCCCGCCCTCCCCCCCCTCCCCGCCCCCTCCCCTCCCCCTCCCCTCCCCCCCCCCCCTCCCCCTCCCCTCCCCTCCCCTCCCCTCCACCTCCCCTCCCTCCCCCCCCTCCCCTCCCCCCCCCTCCCCCTCCCCTCCCCTCCCGCCCCTCCCCTCCCCTCCCCCTCCCCATCCCCCCTCCCGCTCCCCCCTCCTCCCTCCCCGTACCAAGGATCCATTGTATTGTCTCATCTTGACAGAAAGGACTTAGGTAGGTAGTGAAAATAAATTGCAGTGTAAGAAAACTACCAACATGCTTCACATGTTTGTCAGAGTGAATAAAGTACACAAATAGCCCCCGTGGCTGAGAAACAAGCAAACAAACAAGCAAAATTTCCTGAGAATAATAACTGTGAAGGCTTTGGCCTGGGATGTGAGAATTTCTTACATGTTTGTTAGAAACTGCATCTTTAGCAATAGGTAAACTTAAAAATATGGCAGAAGAAGAGAAAAAAAAACAGAGCCACAGTCATCTACCAAAAATAATTGAAATTTTTGATAAAGTAGTACTATTTTCCAGCAAGTATTGTTTTGAGAATGTGATCTGAAACTCCTTTGGTCTCAGTCAGAAAAGATTGGAAAGGTGTTGGTAATGAAAGGAAGTGGAAAAGTGCAGTGAGGTTTACAGTGGTTTACCACTTCATGATATGCTAATAAGATGCTGGTAAGCATTGATATTTGCATGTGGTATCTGCTATGAAGATCAAGGCAGAGAACATCAACCATGGAGTGAACAGGATTTCAAGGAAGGAAGTGAAGGTGTGGGACATGGAGGGTTTGGGGCTACAGGGAGAAGTGAGATATTTTCACAAAGAGATGTTAAGTTTGACCTAATGCCCACTGAAGTCAGTGGAAATGTTGCTACTGCCTGGTTCCCTCACCCAGTGGTGTAGGGTATAATAAACCTGGTCAGCAGGAGTTGCAAGCCTAATACACAGAGAAACCCAGACAACTGTGAACAGGAGTTGAGGAAACACTAGCAGATCCACAAATAGTTTCATTCCTGGTATGTACTGCTGCTAAGTAAGGCAAGAATTTTATCCCTGAACTTTCCACCCATGTGGAGATGAGTTGAAGTGCACAGCTCTTCTATTTAGTGCTGACACACACTATGAGCCACACAGATGGGCTCTTGGAGGCTTTTTTTGGCTTTCACATGGTGATGTGGTTGGGATTCTTAACAGCAAGAGCAATGCACTTCAGCGTGAAAGGAGACTGACATCTGACTATGAAGTGATGATTTTTTCCTGATGATTATTTAATCAAACAAGAGAACTGAGAGTGTCAAACAAGTACCAGCAATTTATCAAGAGACAGTTGTAGAAGGAAGCATTCTCTGAATCATCAATGTGATAATTACCACTGACATTTCCCCAAGGGAAACTGCATTTTTAATTGTTACAAATATAATCACACTTCTACAGAAAAGTGGGAACAGAATCCTTTTGAGGCCTTTTCTGGAAATAGAAATGTCTAAAGTTTCCATATGGAAACAATTTGTGATAAGAAATTATTGTGTGCACCAGAATAAATATGTCATCGCAAAGGTTAACTAGAATACTGGCTACTGCACTCTAATTTCCAGAAGAAAATATATTTAATAAGAATCTGTGGTTAAGTCCTGGCCCTGCTGCAACTGCAGCTTTTTTAGCTGGGCTGAAGTTAACTTGAATTTTGATGTTGAGGTCTGATCCTGCTGAGTGAGCAGGAGCAGTCTCCAGCCTGTGTGACAGAGGGCATTATTTTCATGGCAGCCTAGGGAAGGACTGCTTGAGTAACAGTCCAAGCATCTCTCAGGGCAAATCTTGACTCAGCCATTCACAGTGGTCACCCTCAGGGTAGTCCACAGCACATAGTCAAAGGCACCACAAGGGCTGGCTCTCTCCCTCAGCATGGTTACATGACCATTCACAATGCAGCCACTCTAAGCTGGTTTTTTCAAGGGGCAGATGAGAACAAATCTGCTAGTTTTTACTTCCCCTCAGCATCTTGTTGCAAACAAAAGCCCTTAGTTACTGATATTCCCCATTTCAATATATCAGGTGTATAAACAGTGGGATTTTTCCTGCCAGGATGCTAGGAGAGTGAAGGTCTTCAGCATAGACATTACCTCTTCAGGTGATAAGGGTGACTATCACTTATAGCCTGATGAAATTAAATGAGTTAATAAAGTATTTGGCCACTACTTGCCAACTACAGCATTGCCTGCATTATTTTAGGTAGCAGTGCTGGCCTGAAGATGAGAGATAAGTTTTGTAGTAGATTGTCTTTTAACTGGACCAGCTGATATGGATGGAAAAACCCTGAAATTTTGTTACAGCAGCAAAGCCTTTGTTTGGTCAGCTGAAACAATTTACAAAAATCAACTTACAAAAAATTAAATCAGGTGTTTTAGGTGTTTTTATATTCTCTGCAAGCACAGAACAGCTTGGTAGGGGAAGGCTATTTAGACCCTCCCTAATAGCATCATATAACACGATCACCATCCCAGGCTTCCCAGCCCTTCCATTTCCCCTTCCACTTATTCAGGAGCTGTGCCTCTCCCTGTATCAGGCAAGGAACAGACAGGCTATTTTAACTAAACTGTGATTTATAGAAAGTTGCAGTCTTGCTGTTCAGAGCTGTTGATTTACCTAACAGATGCTGAACATCAGCAGATAATACAATCTGATAACTGATCTACACGATTTAGGATTGCAGCCTGCAAATTTATGAGGGAAAAAAACAACCCCAAAACTGTTCAGCTAAGAACTATTTGGCTCTACTCCTTTTTCATTAAGGACCTTAGCCCTTCTTCAATTGAAATCAATGGAAATTCAGCTCTAGGTTAAGCAGACACCACTCAGTAACACTGACAGAGCAATGCCAATTTAGCTTGGGCTGAATGTATTCTATTAGATTGCCCTTCATAGCTAAAACCTAAGGGGATGTTTATGTTCTGTGTAAAAAATAGAAGGGATTGCACAGAGAAGACAAACAAACAGTAAAAATACACTAGCTAATCACTTCCTTGGTTTAAGTGGAAGAAATGGTATATTCAGAATTTTCAATAGTTTAAAAAACCTCAGTGAACTGATTACAGCAGGATTTTAAAAAAAGTTTCATATTATTGAACATGATACAAAAATATAAAAAAAAAGCTGAATTTTCATACATTTTTAGTCTAATTTTACAATTAGAGATGGCACGTGCCAATATTTGATTTGCTGTGATTTTTGCGTAAATATTTTCGCAGGCAATCATCTTGGAAATTGTACAAAGAATTCAGGTACATGGGAAAAAAATCCAGAGAAAAAAATGGAATCAAACCAAACTCAAAACCAACCCCCTCTGAACACCCAAACCCAAACAAGCCACTAACCCTCCCTGTCCCAAACCAGCTATTTTTTTTTATGTGTGTGAATAAGACTTAACCTTTTTGCAGATCTATTTTATGATGTTGATTATCACCAGAGTCTCTTCAGTGATGGATTATACTCATACTGAAGGATACCCTCTTCCCCTCACCCATCATCTCAGTCATTGCTGTGAAGCCATATGGATCTTTCCATGTCCAACTTCAGCTTCTGTGACCTTGTGTTTGCTGTGGGTCTAGAGCAGGCATTGGCTTGTGCTAGCAGTGACAGCCCAAGCACTTCACAGGTTCAGGAGTTCTGATCAGGTGAATTCATCCTGTTATCATCAAGTCCTTCTGCTATTGGAAAGGTTACAGCTTGCAAGAAAGGTATTCAAAATGAGGTCAGTAATTCAAAGGGCTCACTGTATGCAAAGGTGTGCAGGTGTACAGGGGATTTAAGTTTCTGCAGTAATGCATGCCACTTACATTTCACAGACCAGTAAAAGCACAAAGTACTTTCAATTATAAAAATACTTTTACAATGATAAAGCCTTGCAAAATAACCCCAAAAACCAAATCAAACCAACAAACAAATTAAAAACCAAAAAACCCCCGAAAACCAAACCAACTAACAAACAAAAACAACAACAACAACATCAACAAAACCACCTGAAGCCCTGAAGAATTTATCAGGAATTTGCTCACTTCAGACTAAAAAAATATTCCAACTTCATACAGCCACTTTTCCCTCATTGTCTTGAGATCTTGCTTGCAGGGTAAAGTTGGAAAGCTATGAGATCATTCTCCTATGAAAAAAAAAATCACTAAGCACTTCATGATGTCAGTAAATTTGACTGATCACTCTTGATGAGATTTGACATATCAGAGAAGTGTGATTCATGAGCTAACAGGGAAGGACTTTTCAGCAATTTGTTCCCAACTTAAGATGTGTCATCAGCGCTTCTTGAAAGTTAATCCCACATACAGTAGGCAACCCATTTTCTAAAGATCCATCTCCATTTATATTGTTCCAGCTAATATTCCTTAGTAAGCCTTCAGACTTGGGTCTGCTTAAAATTAAAACTTTTCTTTTTTTAAAATTATGAACATTTATCTCTCATCAGAGAAGATGAGTGCACCTTCGGAGAGACACGAGAGAAAGATTTGTGAGACCCAACAGATTTGTACAAGAGAATCATGACAGGTATTTCATAATGCAAAGATCCTCAGAAAGATAATTCTTTTGCATACAGATGAGTTTGCTATCTTAGCAGATGTTCACCTTTTAAATAAAAATAAGCTTTTAAGAGATCCTCTGAAATGTCACAGTTATCCCCATTACTAAAAGATATCTTGATTTATACTATTACAGTAGTTGAAACATTACTAAGCAGTGAGTTCTGAAAGCTGTACCTTACCTGACCCACAAGACATTTAATTAATTCCATATTTTCATTGTAGACACTGCAATTAAAATAATTCTTGACTACCTCATGGAATTTTAAACATTTTCATGAAATGAATTGAATACAAGATAGTATGTGTGCAATTCTGCAACTTGGTTTCCCAGCTGTGCAATAAATTGCTGGGAGAAACAATTAGTGTAGAGTCATTTGTTAGAGAATGAACCAAAAATGTATCTAAAAATGCCAGTACTAAATGTGCTGACAATTAAGAGCAAATTACTTAGCAAAGATGCCATGTGTTCATATGGTGCTTCAGCTACATGCATTTGATGTCTAGCACCACATTTTTGTTTAAGATATAATTGCACATTTTGTCCAATTTTGTATCTGTACTGAAATAAGGTGATATGATGCCAACACTTTTCAGGCAGGACTCCCCAGTGACTCCAGTCATCACCATACCTTTTCATTCCAGGGGCAAAAATATTTTAAATTAAATGTGATGCAGGCCTTTCTCATTCATGTTGATTATTTTTCCCTTGCCCCACAGAAAGTTTTATAGGGCAACAAAATGAGAAACGGAAATGACTTAATGTAGAATTGATGCTATATGAAAAGAACTCTCAGGGGAAGCTGTAAGGCTGTCATTGCCCAATCAACTAAAAACTAGATGAGACAAAGCATTTAGAAACCCTTTGCAGAAGACATTCCTGCATTGGTTGGGACTTTTAGGGTGACCTACTGGCTCTCAAGCTCACACTACTCAGGAGAATAATTTGTGGTGAGTCATTCGTTGCATGTTTCAAGTAAAGTGCCAAGACAGACACACAAAATTTGGCTTCACAGTACACAGAAATCATTTTCTTTCCCCCCCACCATACAAAGATAATTTGATAGTATTTAAGTTTACATTTTTCAGATGGGCTTGAGTAACCAGGAACTGACCCCTTCCCTTTAAATAAGGACATAATGTATCTCTATGACTGAAATTGCTTCTTTCTTTGAAGTCTCAGGAACAGATAGCACACTGAGAGAGGCCATTGGCAATGATTCACCATCAACATTTTACAAGATACAGCTTTATTCTCCCACAGACAGCTAAAAGCAATGTGCTCCCACTTACCTGCACTGCAGTATGAACAAACTGCATTTCAGAATGAAGCTGAAATCAAGTTGAAATATGGAGATACAAAGGAAAAACAAAACTAAACCACAATATTTATACAAAGGTAATATAAATCCAAAACTGTGATCCAACTTTCCAAGCAATATCACACTAGAAATACATCCTTCAAATCAAGAGAACTATTTGTAGAACAATAAATCTGCTGTACTTTAGTCACATTTCAGTCTTCTTTCAAGTTAGCTTAACGCACTCCTTCCATATTGGTTTTGAATTTTCTTGCTCTTGAGTCTGGTGTTCTGTTTCCCTTGGCCAAGAAGGATTGGACTAGAGATCACCCAGGTGAACTTGACATCCAGAAGTCCATGGGCCCTGGCAGGATGCATCCAGGAGTGTCGAGAGAGTTGACAGACACCACAGCTTGGCTGCTCATGTTCATCTTTGAAAGGTCATGACCATCAGGAGAGGTTCCTGAGGACTGGAATTAAGCAAATGTTACTCCAGAATGAAGATCCAGGAAACTACTGTCCAGTCAGCCTCACCTCAATCCCTAGAAAGGTGATGGAATGCCTCAACCTGTAATCCATCTCTATCCACATGTATGACAAGAGGAGGATCAGGTGCAGTCAGCATGGATTCACTGAAGGTAAATCATGCTTGACCAACCTGATTACCTTCTATGACGAAGCAAGCACATGGATGAATGAAGGGAGAGCAGTGGATATTGTCTGCCTTGACTTCAGCAAGGCTGGGATGACCCTGTTTAAGCAGGGAGCTTGGACCTGATGACCCACAGTGGTCCCTTCCAGCCTTACTTGTTTTGTGATTCTCTGTGACTCTGTTTTGGAGAACAATAAATGAAACCTACTGGGTCATGCAAACAAGAGTGTTGGGACTGAATAGCACTTCACAGTTAGAAAAGCAGGGAAGAGATCTTTTTTTAGCACTTACAGCAGAGAAGCAACTTCTCTTTGACAATCATTTCTCTGTACATGCTAAATTTTCAGTGGTTTTTTTATGGTAAATCTGGACAATGGGCTGGGAAATTGTTAATAAGGATCCAGAAGAACACACATTTCCAGCCCTGGTGACAAATCTCTGAGGTTTATCAATTCAAGTTATGTCCAGATAAAAACATTTGTATTGTTCATATTGAATAAGTATATTATTGTAGATCTATAGAATAATTTGTAAATATAGTGCATTTAAAGAGAACATAAAGAATATCTTTACCTGCTGTTATTAAATTATTCAGTATTGGTTGGTAATACCATATCTTCAGATGAGATTGATTGGTAACATAATCCATAAGAGAGCTAAACTAGTTTGCCACTGAATAGATTCATTTCTTCCCACTCACAACTTTTTATTTCAGTTTTTAGAAGCTTCAAATTTTTTTACCACCCTGAAAGAAATATAAGCGTTATTATCCTTATCTTCATAGAGTCTGAAATTTCCAGAAATCTTGGCAGAGTAAGGCATAATGTCTTGTAGATATGTCAGTTCACTCCAGTCTTCTTTCCTAATAGACTTGCATTTTGGACAATGAAACAGAGGAGTGTGGTGGGGAAATGGGAAATGGGAAAAAGATAAACTTCCTTTATCTCTGAAATTTTTTTCTGGCTAAAAATATCGGCAATTTAAAAGTCAGTGAGTAGAGTTAGCCTTAGCCTCCCACCTACATAAACTTCTGTCCTGTTAATCCACTCCAACCAACACTTTAATCCGTTTTTCTACAAGGAAGTAATGTTATTCAAATTTTTTATTTCCCATATAATAGGGACTTCTTTGACTCCTTGAGTTTTTTCTTGCCATCAACTTACTAATTTCAAGAGCACCCATCTTTCTTGGATTTTCTCTTGTTGCCATTCATTATCTCCTTTGGTCAGTTTTCATTTTTCCATTTCCCTGTCCCTGAGGACATAAACATGCTCAGGGACAGTCCCATTCCTGAACCTATAGCTGCAGTTGTCTGCGTGGATACTTTCTGCTCCAGAAACTCCTTTTCTCTAAGCAGCCTTAAGACGACTCCAAGTCATTAAACCCTTGCTTATTCTCTTTCTTTCTTACTAATTGTTTCCAAAGCTACCTGTTTTTCACCCTCTCCTGTCCTAGTTAATTTTGCAATCAGCCTTACTATCTTTTCCTTTTTTCTTTTCTCCATTCTTTTTAAAATATATTATTCTGGCAATTATCTTCTTCTAGGAACCTGCAGCAGGCAAATAATTTCTTCTTTCTGTTGTCTATTTTGTCTTCCTTTCAAACCCCAAGTATGCTTCAGACTCCTCATTCAAGTTTAGAAAGATCCTATTTCGTCTCTGTCTTTAGCCATGTTTCATCTCTCACTCTTCTCAATTTCTGCCATTGCAGTTGGTGTTAAGAGAGAAGGACTTGATCAAAACTTCCTTATCTTTCTTTCTTTGTGAATGCAAGTATTCTGACACATTTTTGAATGCAGGGAACACCTTCTTTTGCCAGACTCCTCATTCTCTATTCTTGTTCAAGTTCTTTTATTTTTCCTTTGAAGGATCTTTTATTCCTTCTGGGCCAACAGTCCATGAATCCTGTCTTCCCTGGGCAACTGTGTTAGATTTTTTTTTTCTCTATTTTATTACATTTTGAAAATAGTGCTCTAATTCAGTCAACAATGCACGACTCTGTGCCATCTTATTGTCAGGACAATGCAGTGGTTCCTATTTAAATATATAATGCAAATATATTAATACACATATTAAAATAAACCCATTTTGGCATGGCTATATTCAAATCTGATCCGGATTTGCCATTTATTCCTTTTTCTATTGAAAAATATTTTTCTGTGATAGCTGGCCAATAAACATTTCTCCTGTTGAAAATTGTGTATATTTAGATTTCCTCTATTTATTGAAGAAAATATTGAGAGCTTTTTTGATTGTGATCTATAAATGGCTATGGGTATTTTAATAGAAGTGAGTGCTTTAGACCATCAGGTATGGTGATATTCAACATCCAGAAACTGAATACATACAAATTAAGATGGGAGGTAAGATTCAGTCTTTAAAGAATGAGAGCAATTAGCCTTCAGAATACATTTAATAGGTGTACAACAAATACTTCTCTATTTAAGACCTTTAAACCAGCACTGGATATGTTCCTAAAGTCCCTAGCTCAGAAGTTCTGAGCTTAACACAAGGATTCCTGGATGGGTCATAGGAGACCAGTCAAGGTGGTCATCCTTAAAGTCTGTGAGCAAAGGTTTGGCCCCATTCAAGTAATTGACAACATCCCTTATTTCAGTAGGGTCAAGAGTTTTACCTGGGCATGTATAAAAACTAGGATGAGTGGTGGGCAGACAACACCCAGACCTTCCTCTGCCCTTCAGTTCTCATGGGCCTGTGGTGGAGGCCTCATGCCTTCAACAGTTTCACATGGTTCTCACTAGCACTGATTTATCAAGTGAATTGATGGCTGTAAATGATTTAAATTGCACATCCTATTTTCTTGCCTTGCAGAATAGGAATGGGGTTTGAAACACGCTTTAGGACAAGCAAGTACTTTGCAGAGCTGAGGTAAAACATATTACACCAGCTGGTCAACACTGGTTAACAAGGTGGTTATTTTCTTGTTAATGAAGGAGAGGAGAGGGTATTTTTATTTTGTTTGTCAGGTTAGATTTCCTGAGAGGTTGCATCATGTGAAAGAAACCTTTCAACTCTTTCATGTTGCAGCAGAATTTTGTGTAGTGTTCTGGCCTTCCCATGAGGCCAGAAACATATTCCTGAGTGCAATAACCCTGCATTGAAAGTCTACTGCCTGCCAGCTCTGAAAACTAAAATTCTCTACATAGCAGCCCAGGCTTCTTGCCACAATCTCGCCTTGAAGTGTTCGCTTCAAGAGGTGCTTGTTTTTCACCACATCACTGAGCAGAACACTGCTGAGTTTTGGCTTCTTTGCATGTACCTACCAAATTCAAAGTAGGCTGGATTTTGGGACTAGACATATGCAAATCCAGAGGAGTGCTGAAGAGGAGATATTTTTATTTTAGAAACTAAAATACCTCTGAGGACCTGCACCTTTGATTCTGGGAACAAAGCTAAAAAACACTGTCCAACCAATTTAATGTACGTCTCCTTGAATGGCCATCAGACAGTAGTATCATGGATGGTTATCATTAAAAAGAAAAGTAGACAATGAATGCTCTACTGAGAAATGTGTTTGAATTATTTTAATAAATTATGCAGGGTTTTTTAATGTAGGTGATCATCTGGCAAAGGTTAGGTTGAGCCCATCACTCATCTCACTTGTGACCTGTCAAGCACATTAAAATACGAACATCTACTAGTAAGAAGCTAATGCCTTAGTCTACAGCATCTCCTCACCTTCCTGCTACTCTGAAGTTCCCAAATGAAATACCAGGTCATTTTCAATAATGACCACACAATCAAACAATCAACTATAATTAAAACAAGAGATTAATCATTTTTGCCTGCGTCTGCACTCCTGCTTGCGCACTGTCCACATGCCACTATATAATTAAGCACCTAACTGCCTCTCTTTCTGAATCCAGCATTTCTCTCTTTATATCTCCCTCTCACCCCTCCTGACTTGCATGTTAATATCAGATTGGAAAATGGCAGAGAACCAGGATCTGCTCCCACAGAAGCTAACAGCAAAACTCACACTGGCTCCAAAGCTTACTTCCCCCGTGTGTCTGCATGTTTACCTGCTCATGGCTTCACAGTAAAGATATTTTCCCTAAAAACTTCATTATGTCTCATTTAAAGGAATAACCCCACAACTAATAAAATGGTCTTTGTTGCATATCAGCACATTCTCTTCTCTTTAATAAAAGATTAAGAATCCATTGACCTCAAAACTGTCTAATCTAATCCAGAAAAACGGTGCCTAATGCTTAAAGCTGGCTTTTAAAATGTGAGAGGACAGATAAACTGTCTTTTCCCCTGGGTTGTCTCTTTTTCTTTTGCTTTCCTTTTCAAATGACCCTCCCCAAATAAGAGAACAGCGGTTTATGTTTCAAATGTACCATATGGCATGATGTGAGTGCAGTTTAATTACACATTAGCATATTCTTACAACAAGGGCTGGCTGTTTAAAGCAGCTTGACAAAACAGGAATTAAAAATTTTGAATCAACACTTCTGGAGTAAATATGTTTTAGTTATTACGACAATTTATTAAAACCGTAACTGTGTGATGATCTCACTAAACTTTGACAGTGTGAGATTGTGAAACAGCAAGAAAAAACTAGATCACCCTTTTTCTGGTTGGGATTTTAACTATTATATGAAGCACCATTGAAATATATGAATGACAGCAACTTACATCTTCCTGTGATTACTTGATTTTCACTCTTTCTTCAAATTTTGAGGTAAAAAATAAGAAAAACTACTGATAAGGTCAATATTCCTTTAAACTGAAAAGTAGTGAAATTTGCTGGTCAAGATTTACCCTGCTTTCTGTCTCATTAAGAGTGTTTCTTTACTGATACATTTAACCATCCTTGTGCTGTCCTCAGCACTTGTGGATGATCAATGGCATCATTTGGTGTCTTAAGAAGAAGGAAGCAATTAGCAGCAAATTTATATGAAAGATTTCTCTGAACATGAACCCTCTCCTACACTCTGCCTTCTCTCCTATTATTTCCTCTACTGTTGTCAAAGAATCACGTTTTAAAATGCCTTTTAAACAAAACTAAGTAAAAAATACCTACACAGACTGTGTATCTCACCTACTGCCCTCAGATGGTGCTGGGAACATGGTTGTATTTGTTGACTGCAAACCAGTTGTGGACATTTTTGCAAATGTTTAGACATGAATTCCATGGAATTACTTGTGCTGATAATCACTCACACAAGTAATTTTTTGCAGGCTCAGACCCACATTTGTTAAGTGGTCCAGATCTTTGCTGTACTGACATTTCAACTCCCCAGTGTTCAGCGAAGCAGGGGCATACTCCAAACCTGCTCCTGCAACCATTTTTCAGCGATATTTTCCTCACAGTTTGTCTTGAATTGTTTTTATTTTACTTCCCATGGGTAAAATTCTTGGTTCTCTATGGTCTGGATAAAGCCTACGTACCCCTGAAGTCTACAGAAGAGGGATTATGTGGAATTCATACCGTGCATTGGCTGGGTGCTGGCTCCATGCACATGGATGAATGGCATCCATGTCAAATTTTTAATCTCCCCAGAATGCTCTCTATAGTGATAAAGACAACTCATGTTTCATGGAGATTGGTGGGCAGGCAACAT
This sequence comes from Serinus canaria, assembly GCF_022539315.1. NCBI lineage: Eukaryota > Metazoa > Chordata > Aves > Passeriformes > Fringillidae > Serinus > Serinus canaria. The sequence continues at coordinate 33,907,656 of NC_066315.1, forward strand.
CTGATCAGGCTTTTCCCATCATTTGTTGCAGCCACTGTAGGACTGAATGTTATCTCTGGAGAATTTTTTATAAATATAAAAGGAGCGTTCAAGAGCGTGTCAGTTAAATGTATATCTAATCCAATTTGTGGGATAATTTCTATTTTAAGAAAAATAGATTTTAGGCCTGATTTTAGCCTTGGTTAATTTTCTGTAAGCAGAATAAAAGCTACATTTTTGTATGAGTTGTACAAAAATAATACACTTTCCACTGGTAAGCTGTGTGGGAAGAAGAGCACTGCTGCTGGAAAGAGTTGTGAGGTCAGGAATAGTTAGCCATTTTAACATGATCTCTTTGACAGATGATCTTGGTCCTAGTTACAGAACTTTGTTATTCAGAAATTGTTCTTCTCTCAGTCCTCCGTGTGAATGGAAGTGTCCAGTGCAGAGTAAAGTGCATTTGCTTCCCCAAACCAAAGTGCAAATCATTACTCTTCATGTGCAGAAGTCTCCTTGAGAGTGATCTTCTCTTATGGCCACATGTACTTGGGGGTACATTGTACTTTCACATGGTCCATGCATGGCATGTTGAGCAGGGTCAAGGCAGCTTGTTAGGCAGGGGTGGAGCAGATCTGAAACCACAGGACCAAGGCTCAGCCTCTGCTGGCAGAGAAAGCAGAGAAAGAGGAAGAACCTCTCTGAAAGGTAAGAAGGCATGAGGGCAGAGCTTGCAGTCTGCAAGGCAGAGGGGCTGTGTGTTTCTCAGCAGTCTCAGTCTCACTCCTGTCCCGTGGGCAGCAGCCAGCCTGGGCACTGGCATTAATTTTGCAGACAGGCTCTGCACATTAATTGCATTGGCCTCAGCTATTTGCTGTCCTCCTTTCCTGGTGCCTGGAGACAGATTTGGTTAAGATCCCCAGATTTGATTTAGCCCCACTCAACTGAAAAGTTACCCATAAAAAGCACAAGTAAAATCCTCCCTTTACATGTTTCCCCTTTGGTAGCAGGTTGCAGTCTCCCTCAGAGGACAATGGCAGGAAGGACAGGGAGGATGAGAGGAAGAGGGAAGGATGGTGTTTCCCCCACCCAAAGAGAGAGGGGCAGTGCACTGCCAGATGGGAACATACAGCAGTGTGGTAAAATGGGCAGGGTTTTCTGGCAGACTTTGGGAAAGGACTGGATGCTTTGGATTGTATTAGAAACAGAGCTAGAATGGTGGTGGCAGCAAGTAGTGTAGAAAATAAAAAGATGGAAAGAATTTCCTGAGAGGCAAAGATACAAGAACAGGCAACAAGAGAGATGGAGTGTGACTGTAAGTAAGGTAAGAAAAGGAAAAAACTGCAGGCAGGTGAAAAAGGGTCTTCCCAGTCCAATCTATCTTTGGATTGGGAAGACCTGTTCTCATACAGGTTATAAACCAGCTGCACAGACAGGAAGTGATGCCAGCCTCCAGTCCCAACCTCTAGCCACATCTGCCTGGCATTGACAAACCCCGCTATTCTTTTAGGTGTTCATCACCAAAATTGTTAAAATGAACAAACAGGTGTATTCCCTCTCCTCCTTCACACCAGAGAAGAGGAAAATCTTCCATACACTTGATTTATTCAGGTAGGCCAAAGTGCTGAGATCAACCAGCTGCATTACTAGTAGTTCAACCAAATGAACTTTTATATCAGGACAACTTTGAAAACAGACTGTGCAGTTTGGCATATTCAAAGTTGAAAGCAGGATTCAATTTTGCAGTGTATTTCTGAGACTTTTGCTTACAGCAGAAGAAATCTCACCAAGTCCATTTTTACTGAAGGACAGTAGAGGCAGCTAAATCTGAACCAAAAAAAATGTAAATCAGAACTTGTCCAGCATTAGTTGACGTATGTCTGAATATTTGCAGATGAAATGTGTTTGCTCCCTAAAACAAAGATGAATTTGGGGTTGAAGATTTTGCTTCATCCAGTCTCTTCTAAATGGCTTTTTTGGTGATGTAAGTTATTTGAGGAGTACAAAGTTATGGACTGTATTTATAAATTCTCAGCTCTCAAACAAAGCCATAAATGTACATTCCATAGTTCCCAGACAAAAATAAACAGAGCCTGCTATTTCTAATCCATTCCTCCTCTCCCTTGGTGCTGTGCTGATTAGATTGCATATCCTGAAAGGATGAATTCAGGCTTTTCCAAAGTTTTTTCTTAGAGGTTCATTTGTGATTTAACACAAATGTTTTGTAGATTCGAAAGATATATGGCACAGCTGTTACTTTTGCCTATGACATTTTTTCTGAGCTCTTCTGAAGGAAAAAAAATCAATGCACAGCTATCCGTTTGCCATGGGATGCTGTGGCCTTCATAAAGCCTGAAGAACATCTCATTCCAGAGTCTCAGATAGGGGATGGTTTTGACTACACTTATCTGACATTAATTCCATGTTTAGAATATTGAGGGTTGGTATGTTTTTATCTTCTCTTTTAAAAAAGAAAATACATTTCCTGGGTCAGAATGAAATATATCGTAATGAATTCTGATAAGCCTAGAGTAGCTAAATAAATTTCAAGACTTTACAAGTAATTCAAGTATCAGTGTTTCAAATAAAATAATGTGTAAGAATTTATTTCCGCAAAAATAAATTCCTTGTGTGATTTAGCTGAACCCATTTTACTGGCAACTGTCCACGTTTTCCCCTTGGATGTTACATTTTGTTTCCAAACCAAGTGGCTAACACCGAGCTCTCTGGCTTCCCCTTTGTATTGCTGTCAGCCTATTCACATGTAAAGCAGCACCCCACTGCTTAATCCCTAATCTGCATTGAAATCCAGAGTAGCTTCAGGTTTGATGTTTATGGCTCATCTTTCCCTTGGAACGGCTGTGGGTGGTGCCTCCACATCCCCCTTGCTCTCAGTAGACCATCCTAAGGGATTAGTACATTAATGACCAGAGAAGTTTTCTAAAGGCCAGTGTTTCCAGCAACCTGAAGATAAACCAGTGCTCCTTTGCCATCAGTGATCTGCCTGGCTCAAAGAAAACGCGGACATTTTAGCTTTTCCTGTTGAGCACAAATATAGGCTAGACTGAAGGACAAAGGCATGTCACAGTAGCAAATGCCATGAAATAATGTATGGATTCAGATAATTGAATATGCTATGGAAGTGACAATAGCCTGAAGCCAATATGTTATGTATGCAAAGGCCTCAATCTCTGTTTATTCCACACTTCCTGTCTGTGATTAGACCTTCAGGGCCAAAAAATGTCAGAATTCTGTGACATTTAAAAACATGCATTGATAATAGAAGAGCATCACTGTTGTGCTGTAATCGCACAAACCTCTGATCATTACAAGCACAGGAAATTCGTGGTTAAATTGTGCTTCAAAGCAATGCAAATGCATTAAGGTGAGGAAATACAGGTCTAAGCAATAGCAGCTCTGCCCTTTCCTACAGTGACATGATGGAAAAAAGAAAGTTAGGAGGAAGACAGATTTGTGTTTTCAGTGCCAGACTGATTAAACTAGTTTGCAATCACTTTTTTTCAGACTCCTCTCTTCTTGTAAGGAGAAGAAAGACAAGTTTTGGTATTTAACAGCCACATTCAAAAGAATGTCATGAAATATTAACCTGATGCTATTGTCCCTTCTGGAATCATAAAAGTTAGCTGATGTAATAAGTGATAGTAACAAGTTTCCTCCAAATGTAGCCTGCTATGATGATTTATATTAATTTGAATTGTATTAGAAGTTTAAGATTTAAGGTTTCTTCATTATTCTTTTATTATCATCTTCGAGACTAAAAAACCCTTACAAGTATTCAAGCATTTTCAGATCTATTTCACTGTCAATTAGCAAATGATTAAAAGATCTGTTGAAAATGACAACGAAAACATTCCCTTGCTAGTCTGATGGTACTACAAATAAAGGGAAGTCAACATGTGAGCTTCACTCTGAACAGGAGGGGGTTGATCCTTTTTTGGATGATAGAGCTGCATCCTGCCTTACTGAAGGCAGCAACTACTCCAGACCATTTGTTCTTTGCCTGTGGAGATATTTTTCCTCATTCTCTCAGGCCTTGTTGTATACCAGGGAAATACCACCTCCTCTCAGAGTAAAGAGGTTTTTCTAAATTAATTTTTTGTGTCAGGAGACTCAAAGCAGAGGGAGCATTGTGTTGTATCAAGTACCATGCAAGTATCACGTTGGTATTTTTGGTGAGGCCTCTGCTGTGTTGTCAGCCTGTACCATTCTTTTTCTGATGTCTCCAGAAGAGTCTACATCATCAAAATGCAAGTGTTAGAAAGAGAAGGACATTTGAGCTCACTTGCTCAAGGAAACAAAGTAGACCTGTCTTCCTACTGCCTTCTCTCACCAGCACAGGAGGGCACAGCTCTCATGAACTCTGCACTTCCTTGTGCCCAGTGGAAACAAAGAAAGAGGAAAGGAGCGTGGGTTTCTGGCTAACATCAGGAAACACCTTTCCACTGTGAGGGTGCCTGAGCACTGGCACAGCTTGCCCAGGCAGGTTGCGGCATTCCCTGTCCTTGCAGGTATCAGAAACCTCTCTGGAGATGGTTCTTTCTGGGCAAGTGGGTGTGGGTGGCCCTGCTTGAGCAGGGACTGAGGTGGGTGGTCCTGCTTGAGCAGATAAACATCTGAGGTGCCTTTGAACCTCAGTCATTATGGGAGAAGATTTTGGCACGGGTGTACTTATTTTATATTGGTCTAAGTCATGATTTCAATCCTGCCTTATGAAATCACCTTAATTTTGAGGGTAAACAATAATTTTCACCAGAAGGTTGTGTTATTTTCTAAAATGGATGTTTAGATTTTTTTTTGTTTAAATGATCAATGTCAAAATTAAAAAACAAATATGAAGTTATGGCAAATCTCTCGTACACAGAGAGAGGGGATACATAGGACCTTAAAAATTTTACACAAGCAACATTTTTGTCTTCCATCTTTGAGTGGTATTGGGTTAATGCTCATGAAATGCAATGGAATCATGCATATCATTCACACCAGGGTAGATGTTGGCAGCAAGATCCACCCCCATAAATCATCTGAATGCCTTTTATGTCTCTGGTGGTTCAAAAAGAGTCACTGTAGTGTTGCAAGCAGTGAACTCACAGAAAATCAGATTCTGGACCTTAGGTCAGCTTTTCTGGGCAAATAAATTAAGAAAACTCTAATAAAAGATTATAATCATTTATGTGGGACTGGAACATGGAAAGGTCTGGACTGCATGTATATCAAGGGACTTGATTTCAGCAGATCTTAGCTTGTTCCATCATTTCTTTCAGGTGTTTTACTTACTGCACTCTCACTGATGTAGCCATATGCTGGAAGAACAGTTCACACTGCTCAAAACTAGTCTTGTTCTTCCTTCACAAGCCAGAGAACAAACTGAATAATTGTAGAGACTTAATCCTGTGGAACTCTACTCTATTAAATTTCAGCATTACAAAATAGCTGAGAAAAATTCCCATACTGACATGTGAATAGTGCAAGAGCATGAGTTTTATTAATTCAACCTAATTACATTATTCACCCTTTATCTATGCAACAAGTCAAAATCACTGTTATGCTCCACAAAGACAAGAGTCATAATAAAAACCAAATATTAGAGGTGTTGTTTGACAAGATGCAGCTTATGACAGAAAATGGTTTCCTTTCCTTGGAAAGAATGTAATTGTGACCATGTTCACTGATGATTAATTGTAACCACTGTGTTTTGTTTCACTTAATTCCATCTAGATAGGTTCATTGGATTTCTGCTCTCTGCATTTCTGTGTGAATGTGTTTTTTACTGGAATATGAATGCTGAAAATCTTATGTGGATCTGTTTGGAAATGGTAGCTAGCTTTGTTGAAATTCAGAACACCACCCAGCTGGCTTGGTGAAAGCAAAGGACACTCAAGCTTCAGAGCATTTGAGAGTATGCTTGAAAACCATTTTCTTTACATTTTTTAATGCTTCACAGTATTGCCTCTAGATCATAACTAACGCTTACTTTGTGCCTAATGGTGCAAACATCATGTATGATGGCACTTTATCTGAGGTGGCATAAAAACAGTGCAAGAAATCATTAGAGAAAATGCTAAGCAAATGTGAAAATCAGCAAAGTTTAAAATGAAATGTTCTCTCTTGGTTTCATACATTCCTGGCATAATAATACTGTAACATATCATTATCATTAGTTGTGCTGCTTGAATTAAGGCTATATAAACCAGTTGGGTATCCCCTTGTGTTATAAGGCTTTCTTGGCAGTCTGATTCCACCACAGCTGTTTTAGCTGCACTTTTATAAGAAGCCCTGGAATGAAAGACAATATATCTAACCACCAGTTTGACCCTTGCTTCATTTTGGGTATGGGTTTGCTACAAAAAAACATGGAGAGAAAACTTGCATTTCCACAGCTCTCCAAAGAGAGGCCAGAAATAGGAAGAAATACACAAGTAGCAAGAGATGATCCAGAGCCTGCCTGTAAAGAGTTGAAACCAACTTTCAAATGCTGTCTCCAGTAGCTGTGTTGCAGTTGAATCAGCAGTTCTAGTTGGAAAAGGAAATATTTTGTTGTGATGATTTAAATTTTTTTTCCTAAATCCAAATAGTGCCAAACTCTTCCTTGAGATCAAGGTAGTTGCAGAGAGCAAGGGGCAGGATTGTGGCTCTGTGCATCTATTTCAGCCTTTGAAAACCATGACCGAAAGAATAATGTGCAGGCTAAGTTGTATTTTTACCTCTCATCTTTCCCCTTTTCTCCCATCAAAATAATTAGGAATTTTTGCTTGTGTTCACCATGCTGTTTCATTCCATTCAGCCATTCCATAGATAGCTGAGATACTTGAGTGCAGAGCTAAAATTCCTGTCTTCTGACTGTGATGCATATTCCACCCCCACATAAGCATTACAAATTTAATTTTGCTTGTTTTATACAAATTTAATATAGTTATTAAGCTGGAAAGGTGTACATTACTAGGACCCCCCGCACCCCCAACCAAATAATCCTAACAGCCAAAGCAGTACCGTGCTTTCAAAATTGCAGATGCTACAATATAGGCATTGTCAACGCGTCAGAAAGACTGTTTTCTGAGGATTGTCGCTGATTTCCATTCAGATAAAAATGTCTAGGACCCACTCAGGATACCAATATTTCCTATCACTCTCCCACACAGAGGGCCTGGGCATGTGTGCTGATGCTCACCATACATGAGACGTACTTTTACACCACCCAAACAACTCTCAGCTTGGCACAGGATCTCTGAGAGAGCACTGCACTATTATGTTTCAGAAGAGTTTGCTGTCTTTCAGTGCATCTGCTGCACTCACTGAACCTGCTGACCTAACCTGCTGGGCCCTACTGAAAACCTTTGGGTGTTTTGCAGGGGAGTTTTATATCCAACAACAAAACAATTTTCTTTTTGTGGTAACAATATCCACTACAAAGTTTTCATGGAGTGGTGAAGAACGAGAAGACAGAGAGGAAGCAGAACCTTCAAATACATTTCCTTTCTGCACACTTTCTGCTGGACTGAATTTTAATTTTGTATGGAAAATACTAGCATCATATCTATATTCCGTTATATTCCCAGGCATTCTCTCAAAAGAAAAACCAACAGCACAATGCAAATTTTTATGCACCTAAGTGATATGTGCTCAGAATAGTGATTGGCCCCCTGTGGTATTGGGAAAAAATGAAAATCTTTGCTAATTAGATGCCTTTATAATAAGGAAATTTAATGGTTACTGTTATGCAATCAAGAATGAGAATTTCTGCCATTACAAAGAGCTATTCTTCACTACTATGCCAGAGAAACCACTAATTTTATTTTCAGATCAATTGTTTGTATGTTGAGTTAATAAATGTGAAATGTTAATGCAGTTTAGGCAGCAATTTAGGCCTCTGGGTCCTAGTCACATCCCTTATAATCAGCACACTCTGCAGTGATATATAGGGTTATCTATAGGGACAGAAGAATCATGCAATACAGAGAGCTGCTGTTAGCTCTCGTGATGATTCCAAGCTGGACAAGCCTCTCCAAAGAGGAACTGACCATACAAGCTTTTAAAAATCTTGTTTGCCAAATAAAATCTTTGTAATTGTGAAACTTGTTTTCTCAAGAGGTGTAATGCATATTTATTCTCTGTCTCAGGCCAGTTGAGCTAATAATGGTTGCAATCAATAAGCAAGTCTTTCATGAGTATAGTTTTCTAATAGACACTTTAAGGGTCTCCAGCTATCAGATAAACCTACTTACATCTTGTGGGTAATTTACCACAGACATCTTGCAAGAATTACTTAAAGCAATTAACACTTATTTTCACTTGAATTTCATGAAAACCCTGCAAGATCAAGGTAAAGAAAAAATGTTTTATCTCTGCATTAGAATGGTAACCAAGAGGTTCAGCTTTCAAAGGCCCTTCTTCACAGGCTCTAAAAGTACACATGGAATGGTTGCATGCCAGCTTTCCCATGCAGCTCAACATGAAAACATGAGTTTTCCTATGAAAACCAGGCAAGCAACAACGCATTAAAATTTCAGAGAACACATTTGAAAAATTGCCCTTAATTGTCTAGTGTGCTGTGCTTGCAGATGGATTCTCTGCCAAGGTATATTTATGGGACACGTGAAAGTCATTGTTATTCTCTTTTTGTTTCTCTTGCCTGATTTAGTTGTTTGGGTTCTCTAACATTTTCCATATGCAAAGGATGGAAGGAGAAGGCTTTGGCATGAGGCTGTGGGAATGCCTGTGACAACCAGGCCCCTTCTGGGGGCAAACCCTTTGGCCCTGTGAAGCCTGGGCTAGCAAATTCTATCCTAGGGTGTAAACATGTTGCTCTGTCATAGAGCTGACAAATTTCCTGACTACTCCATGATTCTGGAATGTTTTGTTTTTAATTTGAAGCTGTGAGTCCTAGCACCAAGAGGACCTGTCTTTCCTTAAAAAAAAAAAAACAAACCAAACATTACTTTCCAAATCTCTTCTTTGTGAAGGAAAACTTGAAATTGTATCTGAAAGGCAAACATAGAGTAGGGAGCTTAAGACTCTAAGTTGTTTTTAGATACCCTGATTTCTAAACAAATGTCCTTGTTTTTGGGATTATAAACAGTAATAGTGCTGCAAGTTCTAGCAAGCACACTTTTATTATTAACTTCCTGTTGTTATTTTTATGAATAATGGTGTTTCTATCCCAATGGTGATTTTAAACTTATGTTTCAAAGCCAGCGAAGCTGAAGTACGTTCGCATTAGATTTTGTTTAAACAGTTGGAAACAGTGGTCTGTCTCAAATGTACTACAAAGATATTGTCTAGGATTTTTCATGTAATACCTCTGTAACTTTTTTACTGCAACATGAAAGTAAAAAATGTTGATAAACCAAAACAAAGGTGTAGATGTTAAACCTTTAGGTGTTCCTGCTGAATGTTTCCCCCCATACTAAGTGGAAAGGAAAAACGTTACTTTCTCAACACAGAGAGCCTGTCTTTGCAGACCTAGAGTGATGGCAAATTAATCTGGCCCATTTCCATTCAAATGTGTTGGGGATTCAGTGGCATGATGCACACTTTGCTCTGCAGAGTATAGTGTGTGATAGGTGAATGAGCATGGAAAGAAGTTTTACTGATATGGGACTCTGAAGTTTAAATATGAATGAGAAAGTATTACATCATGATATAGACCAAATTAGATGAAAACATAGCCTTTTTGAATATTTGCCATTCTTTTCCTAACCTGGGTAGCAGGTAAAACAGCTACTAAATGGAGAGAGAATCTTCTATACTAAACACAGTGAATATAAAGCATGTGTACCTTCACATCAGTAAAGTATGTGCAGAGGTTGACATTTTCAGATTAATTAAAACAAATTATCTTCTAAGTACAAAGCACTAATGCAAATTCAGTGACAGCTTTGTAAATGAGTACAATTCTAGCATTGCTACCAAATGGTATGTGATTTGCCTGTGGGTTATCTATTGCAGAGATTGTTGAGACTTAGCAATAGATATAATGGAAGATTCAGTCAGTGGTGTAACTTTCCCATCTGATTGACTCTATGAGTAGTCATGTAGAGTTCAGAGGCCAAATTCAAGACTTGACGGCAAACCTGAGAAAAATTACCTTTCAGTTTAAGAGTCCAGGAGGAATCCAGCCATTGCAACAGTAATTTAGAGTGGCACCATAATATATGTGCCAGCAGGTACATTGATATTATGCTAAAATATAGACTAATGGCAAATGTTAGAAGACAGGAAAGAAATCAGTAATACAGCTTCCAAATAGCAAAACTCTATTGCAAATTATCCATGGCGATTTGAGGCAAATACTGCTTCTGAGCATGGCTGTCCATGCAAGAGAAGTCTTCACATTAAATTATTCTTGGTTACTTACCCACTTAAAAATAACACTAATCTCCATAAGAGCTATACTATGTGAGTCCTGGATGAAACCTTGTCACTTAGCCTAAGTTTCCTGTTGGAAGCTTTAAAACATACCTGCTTCTCACTGTTGACATAGTGACCTAGACAATTTACACTCTAATTTCAGATAATATGTATTTTATTTTGAGTGAGAAAAATGTTTGAATGCTGGTAGGATGTGGTAAGGTGGACTCCAATCCAAAGTATTTTTTCTGCTTTTACATAAAGACCAAGGTACTGACAGAGCTAAGTATCAATTAAGCACTGATGTATAATTAGTTACAGGAGTAATTGAAAAAAAGGGATTTATTATTTATGAATTATGTAATTTTAATTATACCTAGACAAGTCCTAATAGTTCCTTTGAAAGCCTGGGCACTTTACACCTGCGGAAATGAGCCTTCAAAATGACTTTCTATAGACCCGTATGTGTAATCATTTAAATACCAGCACAGTTTTTCATGGCAGTAATTTGCATTAAATTTTGCAATGTCTGAGTTCAGTTGAGAACTCTTTGGACTTTGTTTGCATCCCCAGTGAGAGCAAGAGATTTTAAATTTGACGACTATAACACTTAGCATTATGCTGGGTATAAATAAGCCTGCTGCATCATGAATACTCCTGAGTATCAGTTATAAGTCCTTTTGTAAAAAATATTCCATAAAAAAGAACATTTTAGAGAAAAGAACATCAAGATGTCACTGGACTTGCAGGGCAAAGTTCATTTGCATGATGATTGATGGAAGCTGTGGAAAACTTTTCAGACTACTCTGAAATAACAGCAACCTTACAGACTGATCCTCAGAACATTTAGGCTGAGTTTTAGACCCAAAGGGATGAAGTCTGGGGCCTGGCTGCTAAGGAATTATTGCTTGAGGGGGATCCAAAAATCTGCTTAATGCTTTGTGAAGGAAGTGATTTTTGACCACCTTGCATAGGATTTAGGCTTGCCAATTCTCTATGCAGTGCTGCCAGATCTCTGAGTGACTTCTCCAGCTTCACTGGAGTTTGTGAAACTTCTCATCTGCCTCTGCTTACAAATACACAGTCAGAGAGCAGGGAGGGAGGAACTTCCACCAGACAAGGCTCAGGAACAATTGCAAGACATAACAAGGGGCTAAAGAACGACAAGTCAGCCCATATTCCACATATACTGTGTTTTGTTGAGGGCTGACATTACACATTTAGGAAAAAAAAGGTGTCATTCAATCCCACTCTCCTGATGGAGTCACGTCTGCGGATCTGTAGCTGCCTGACCTGATCACCAATTTAAAGACATTGCTGAGGTTACACTTCTAGACATAATGTTTGAGCAAGAAAGGAAGAAGAAATTTGTTCTTTTTCTGTAGCAGTTGGAAGGAGAAATAGACCAACCATTATGACTTGTTTATTATAGAACACGGTACTCCTTGTTGAGACATACACTGGCAAAAATTTCTTCTGTCCTCTCTCCCCTGGTATATTTGTAGGAAAATATTTACATTGAAAATATTGCCTATTAGTAAACTATAATTTCACAAGAACAAAGCTTCAGCAATTACTTTCCTATCAAGTAATTCTATGGATTTATATCATCATTTAGCAGGTGGCCTTTTGACCTTCAGCCACTGGATTGTTCTATGTGTGGTAAAGTGGTCATCCTTAAAATACACTCTTTATCTGCTGAGAACAATATTATACTATTTATGAAACCACATAATTTCAATAGCCAAACTCAGCAAGATTTTATTGCTGTCTCCACCTGTAATTGTGGAACAGCTGACTCATTGGTCCATAAACACCCCTTACCATTGAACAGAATTGCTAAAACTCTCAAAGTGACTTGTTTTTTCATCATTCCTGTAAGCATGCCACTCCTTCACAATTCCCCCACTTTTCTGATCAGTGTAAGAGTTGCCTCAAAAGATTATGATTAATTACAGTTCAGATTAACAACAGAGAAACATTCATGCAACAAACTCTTCATTGCCTTACTGAAAGATGTGTGTTTTTAATAATATTAAGATAAAATGAAATCCATTAATATCTTAAAAATTACTCATATCTTAGCAATCAATTTATGTTTTGTCTATGGTTTATTAAGGTAAAGATTCCTTCAAGGATGACGACAGTTTCCTTTGTTTTACCTCATTCACTACCACGGTGAATTCTCCTTACCAAGCTTTCATCTGCCTAATTACTTTCCCCATTAAGTCTTTTGATAACAGACATAATTCACTGTGGTTTGCAATATTTGTTAAGGAATCAAACATCTGCTAATCCACAAGTTTTCCTGTTTATTCCCTCCTATATTTTAGTCCAGGGGCAGGGGAGAAATCCTTGCTTTCATAATACCTGAAGCTCTGTATTAATACATGACTGTAGTCTAGCCATGCTTCAGGGTTTTAGTGATTTAGTGGCAAGGATCATGAAGAGATACCAGCACTTTGGTATGCAGCTGGAATTTGAGCTTGTATTTGACTTTCTTTCCTCCTGATTAGCATATGCTGGGGTGGGGATAGTAGGCAGAAAGGCACAGCAGTCTGAGACTCCTTTCTTAGGTGTTTCCCAATATGGGGTGTTCTGACTTATACAGAATCAAGCCATTGACCAGAGCTGCAGTGAGGGAAGACCTGGCAGGACCCCCATTTTTTGCTACATGGAATTTAGGTCACCTGTCAGAATAACCTGTTACTAACACATTCCCTGCCCCCAAGCAAGAAGAACTGTTAAATTAAAGAGTGTGGTCACATGTGCAGAGCAGTAAATTAATGCTCTTCAAAGGACAGATGATTGCAGAACTCACCATAAATACCTCAGACTACCCATTTTCTACTAATGGCAGTCAATCAATGGATTGCCAACCAACTGAAATACTTCACATTCACCCAAGTCATAGGACTCAGTCTGTAGACACCTGCACTGAGCTGCCTGGCTTGTGCTCTGCAAAGTGTCAAGCTGAACAATGTGAAAGATCCCCCATGGCCAGAAGCTCTGTGACTCTGGGGCATTTAATAGAATTAAATAGAATAATAGAATTTTAATCTCTCACTTACACTCTCAAGGGAAGAAAAATAGCATCACAGGGACCCACAAAATGCTGCAGTAGAACTCAGCATGGTTTGCTCAGTAAATCCAGGATCTAGACTACAGGAAGGACTCTCAACAAGGTCAGAGTAGATTTTTTTTTTTTTTTCAGTAGAGCATGTAGCTGTTGTATAAAACCAGATGATCATGACAGGTATTTGTCACTGTCCTCAAACTAAGGGTCAGTTATTACCCTGAAGAGAAAGACTTAACTTTTAGGATTGTGTCCCAAACTCCTACTACAACAACAATTTCTGGAAGCCTTTCTATTATTATTTCAAAAGCATTGCTGAGAAAATTGGGTTTTTCAGATAAACAGCATTCTGCATTGGCAGAGCATGTGAAAGGGCAGGGCTGGCCAGAGCAAGGTATTTTCTGTAAATTCCTTGGCACAATTTTGTCCCTGAATGGAGTGCCTAAAATCAGAGCATTTTCCCTATGGCTGTATTCTATGTCAAAATAACATCCACAGTCATTATTGTATGTTCCATGCTCCTGCATCCTCCATCCCCTACTTTGTTATGCTAAGAGGAAGGTGATATTTGACTTTTATAATTGTCATGCCTTTATTTATTTGAAAAGCAAGTATTTTTTGTATCATTCCCTTTGCAAAGGGACTTACATTTCTGTGGTACTGGCTAGTGGCATGTTCAGATAAACCAAGAGGAACTTTATTTGATTCATAGCTATATCTGAAGTGCTAAGAGGTGCCTGAAGGAAAAAGCCAGAAAGATGGAAAATACAGAAGATTGGGTAAGATTCTCAGCAAGTAATAATCGTCATGTCCTCACTGCTTTTGAGTGAGGTCAAATCTGAAGATTTGACCCAGCATTAAAAATGTTGGGAAAGACATTTTATTAGTAAGCCCAGGTAAATGGAAAGAATGTTCAAAAAAAAAAAAAAAAAGGAAAACACCCTTTATTTGACTTCTTCAAAACATTTTTAGTCTTTATTGTTAATAAGATTAAAAAGGAGATGAGCAATAAAGATATTGGAGCTGGGTTTATTATGAGAAAATGTACACTTCAGGAAGAGTGCTCTCCCACCACTTAGACAGAAAGTTTGTATACACATCCTTCCATTCACATTTTTTTATTGCTGTTTGCCTAGGAGGAAAAAAAAATCCCTATTAAAAGAATGTGAGCAGAAGTGCTCTGCCTCCCATCTCCAGGTTACTTTTGATGCACTGATCCACGTATTTCCCATAACTATGTGATTCTCTGCCAGTCACAATTGTGGACCCTTCAGTGTGTGAAACACAATACTTCCCTTGAAAATAAAACAAGTCATCTGACAAACTGCGTTCCTCGTCTTTTGTGGGTCATTCAGTGACTTTATTTTACTGAGGGAACAAGGGGAAGTTTATAATAGGATCAGTTTTGTTTGCAATTTGTTTCTAATAGATGCCAATAAGCCGGTTAACTAGGCTCTAGTTAATGGAAATTTTATTGTGCTTCCCCCTGCAGTGCACATGACCTTTTCTTACAAGAGTTTGTGATTCTTGAAAACATGTATCTGCTGCCTTGCCTCGGGGTCTGCTTACAACAGCAGGGATATGACCATGGGCTCTTCTGAACTTGTTCACCAGCCCTCTGCTTTGACTAGACCAAAATACTTTGATCATCCTGTCAGCGGCAAATTTACAGCAACATACTGGCTTTAGTTCTTTGTGTATTTCTCCAAATATAATATCTCCCTCAAGAAATCAATGATAAGCTGTTAAACTAAAGAGCACGGTAACATCCACAGAGCAGTAAATTAATGGTCTTTTGTGGATAGATGGTTACAGATTTCATCATAAAAAATGGATAAAAGATTACATATCACACAGAGCGAAACTTTTAATAACTCAACATGACTTTTCTTAATGGGTTTTATTCATTTTAATCATTATAGTGTCAATGATGATTATAGTCTTATTAGATTCTGGTGATTGAGGAGCCTGTTTATGAGATATTGAAAATCTTAGTCTGTTCGGAAGGGGAGTTGCAGTCTGTGTATGTTTGATGTGAAACTTCATCTGCAGAAGTAGGGCTTACCAGAGAGCTTCAATTAATACTTTTACTAAATTGCTCCTGTCTGGTGTGACCTAGGTCACAGATGACTTAAAGATTCCACAACATCAGGTTCTCAAAACAGTAGACCAGCGAGAGTGTAAATCAAAGAGCCAAGGAACTAAAAAAGAAAGGGAAAAAAGAAGGGGAGGAGAATCATGAGGCAAAAGAAATGAATCTGCTTTCCTCTCTAGTAGCCACATAAGTGTCTAGCCTTAAGTTATCACTCTAGGCTAGGTGTTTCTTCCTAGTGATGGAGCTTTTCACATAGACTTAAGCACACATGAGCACTCACAATTAGAATGACTCTTTATATCACCTAGAAAGAACATGAACAGCAAAAACAAAGCTGGTGCAACTTAATACTGTGTAATTATCTTTGCTTTCTGTTATACTACTTTTTAAGAACTGTTTTTGAAAATGTATGTCTATGGTAATTAATTTTAATGCTAACAAGAATGCACCAGACCAACTTTTTTTTTTTTTTTTTTTGGCTTTAGTTTAAAGCTTGTTAAAAGAGTGTTTTTCCTTGTGAGGCCACAGATAAAATCTAAACACTACAAAATAAAAATTATGCCATAAGTTTGTTTATATTTAAAGTGGAATAATTTTAGTAATCACATGTAGCTCTGTCTCAAGAGTGCCAGCTTACTCTTGCAAATCAAGAGCATTAAGAACTATAATATGTTTAGATTAGAGCCACAGAAATTTCTCTAAATCGTCCTGAATGAATTAATCTTTTGGCTTTTGAAAACCCAAAGAGTGCTTCAGATGCATCCTACTCCTTAGCCTCCTTCTGCCCTGTGGGCTGTCCCTGACCTGCAGAACTAAAGGCTAGCCAGATCCCTGGGGGTGCTAGCAGGATGCTATTCCCAGTAACTGCTGCCTGTCCTCAAGCACTACTGGAGATGGGAACTCCTCCTATTCAAGGAGAATTGGCAGGGTATCTTCAGAGCTCCCTGTGTCCTTCGTCCTTCCTTCCTGCTTTGCTGGGTGTGTTCCTGGTACAGCAGTAGCCAAGTCTATAGCACCTTCATCTCCTTGACTGGCAACAGCTTCTTGGCCATGTCATGAGACTTTCAGGTTCTGAAAAAGGATGTCAGGGCTTGTACTGCTAAGGATTAAATCGGACCTTGCAGTGCCAGTGGATGCATTGTAGGTTTTTTTTTTTTTTTTTTTAGTTTTTTTCCTCCCTAAAGCAAGGTCAGCAGTTTTCAAATATGTAAAAGGCACTTCAGCCAGAAAGGAAAGAAGCTTTTCTGTGTCCACTGGTGACAAAAGAGTGAGTGTTGAGTTTAAATTGCAGCAAAGAAGGTTTAAACTAGACATCAAGAAAAAAAACAATAGAGAATGGCTAACAGCACAGATAGCGAGGGATTGCTGTTGGCCATGAGGGGAACTTGTGGAAACATTGTCCCTGCAACTTGTTTTAAACTGTCAGGAGAAAAACTAGATAATTTTCAGTCTGGTTTAGCACTCTTTTTAAAATGATTTCTAAGATTCTCCTCCCTGCTTAAAAGTCTACACTAGTGTGTAGCTTGGTTTCTTTGTTTGGTTGGGTTGTTTGCTTTTTTGTTTGTTTGTGGAGTTGTAGATGGTTGTGGTTTTTTTTTTTTTTTTTTTTTTTTAGGTTTTGGGTTTTTTTTTTCAAGTGTGGGTGGTCAGACAGTTTCTAACTTACTTAAACTTAGACCAGGTTTGAGTTTTTCAATGTGATTGTTTCAGGTACTGCATTCTCTTTTCTATCTCTCTAAAGTGTACCAACAATCATGAACTAGCTATCACTTTCTTAAATCAGTGTATTTTTCACTGAATCACCACATTTGCAATAAAGGATTACAATAACAATCTGATCACAATTACATAAATGGATGCCAGAGGAAACAAACATGAATGAAAAAGTCTGGTGAAAGTCCTTTGGCTCGGCCAACATGAATGACAGAGAATGGCTGGGGCTGGAAGGAAGTTCTGGATATTATCTAGTCTAAAACCCTGGATAAAGCAGGTTCACCTAGAGCAGGTTGCACAGGATCATGTCCAGGTGGGTTTTTAATATCTCCAGGAAAGGAGACTCTACAAAGTCTTCAGGTAGCATGAAGTCATAGTTCCATACAATGGCCATGTGGTTCTATTTGCTGTTCTTGATTCAATCTTCTTTTATTCCATTTGCATTGCAGAGAAATAGTCCAAGACAATAAGTGAATGAGCATTTGCTATTTTCTTATAAATACAGCTAGCAGATGATAAAATAGAGATTAAACCCCTGTAGACTCTCGAGTTGCTTTTCAGCATGCCAGGTGTCATGTATTGCATCAGATGGTTCAGAAAATGTCATTCTTAAATTGCTATATTAAGCAACACACATGTACATAATCAAGGTAAGGAAACAAGCCTTCAGAATTAGCATTTTTACAGCTCATTCACTTTCCTCCTCTTTCTGGCTAAGCCTATGGAAAGGCAACAAATATTTCAAAGGAGGGGGAGAAAAGACAAAACATGTTTGTTTTTAAAAATGTCTGGGGATTTTCTTTAATTAATGTGCCAATCACTTAATAAGCTGCAGGGCAGACTCAGTAGCTGGGACAATCCAAATAAAGCCCACATGCTCCCGTTACAGGCACCTCCCTTTCCTCTGGGCAGACTTATTAACTCAGAAATGGGGGACCAAGGTTTAAAATAGTGCTGCCTGCTTAGAGGTAGAAAACTTTCCAGCTCTGTGCAAATGAAAATTTGAGAATCAGCCTCTCTCTGTCCTGATGTCTGTATCTGGACCATCTTGTATGCAGCTCCTTAGCTAACTTCATGTCCCTCTTCCCCTCCCTTCTTCACTTTTATTTTGCAGGAAGACTGTTGCATGATTTCAGAAAGGAGCAAGAAATCTGGCCTTCAGTTTGCCATGCTGTCTAGGCTCCCTGCAAATGGGGCAAACAGATTTTGAGCCTTGGAAGTGTTGCACTAATTCACCCAGATGGGTTTGGGTCTGCACTGGTGCATGCCAGACAGGGAGCTCCTCCTAAAACACAGAAGAGAGCTGCTCTCCGCTGCCCAGCTCTGGGAGTCACGGAATGATGCTTTTGTCTGTGGCTCTCCCATTAATCAGACAGCAAAGCAGACTGCTCCTGGCCCAGATCACCAGTAAATTACTTCCTGCTGGGGTGCTGGGGTAGGGGAGCAGAGGGCTGGGGCTCCACAGGCTCCTTGGCAGCCTGCTCTGCCTGTCAGGCACAGACAGTCGATGTGCAGGGCCCACCCAGGGAGACTTTCAATTCCTTATTCCCTGGCGTGGGTGCGTGGGGCAACCTTGCCCTGTATTAGCAGGAGACATTCAGCAAATATATCAAAAGCACCAAGGCAGAAACTTGCAAACCGCAGCTTCTTCATCCTCATGGGAAAGACTGATAGCATTTAATAGAAAACACATACCTTTCTGAACCCTCATATCAGGTTTCACAGGGATTCCTACAGACCAGGCTTTGCAGGCAGGCATGGAGATGAACATGGCTACAGGACTCTCCAGAGCAGCATGAAATCCAGCCATCCTTCTAGCTGGCTTCAGTCAACTAATGAGCTCTCAAGGTGTTGTCTCTATCAAACATCATGAGACACTACAAACCTGACCTTGTTCCATCAGAACATCGGTTAAATTTCTCTAATGTTGATAAACAATAGATGAGGATGTTTAGGGTTTGCAGGTATGCTCAAGTCTGTATATGTTACCACCTAGTGACTACCTGGGGTACATTGCAGCACTTTCTGCACAATGTGGAGATGTACTAGGAGACTTGAAATGCAAGCAAATATAGGAGGATTTATCAGAGTGACTGATCAATGCCATTGAATTAATATAGTGTACTGTCAGTAGCAAGTTGAGCAATGCAAAAAAGAAAAAAGCCCTGGTTTCTTTAGAGGGATGCCAAAAATATCGTCTCCAAATATTTGGGTTTTTTGCATTAAGCTCATGAAGCTTACCTTGTTTCCTGGAATTTGGCTGGTAGGTTCACAGTCCCATCTTTTTTACTTTTATTGAGGTAGTAACTAATTGTTTCTGCTCTGTACCTTTGTCATACCTAATTGCCATTTTATTGTTCCCTAAGGTAAATTTTACCAAGACTTTTAAAAAGCTGAATTTAAAATTACTATTGCTGATTAAAAGTAGGAATTCTAGGTTGCAAAGCCTATGACAGCCTTATGCTATTTCCTGTAGCTATATTTTAGGATAATTAAGAGCAGATCTCCCTGCACTGCATTTTTGTAAAGTAACTGCAAGTACATTAAGGAGCAGGCCTACCTGGTAAATACTCATACTTATTTGAGAAATTGGAAAGCTTTTCCCAAATGTTTTTCTAAATTCTTGTTCCATCAGGTAAAGGCCAGTGACAAAGGGTGTTCCTCAGGGGTTGGCACACGGGGTTGGTACTGTTTAATGTCTTTGTTGTTGGCATGGACAAAGGGATTTCAAGCACCCTCAGCATCCATGCCAACAGTACCAAGATGTGTGGTGTGGCTGTGGCATTGGAGAGAAGGGATGGCATCCAGAGGGACCCTGACAGCCAGAAGAGGTGGGCCTTTGTGAACATCATGAAATTCAACAAAGCCAAGTGCAAGGTTCTGCACCTAGGCTGGGGCAATCCCAAGCACAAATACAGGCTGGGCAGGGAATGGATCAAGAGCAGCCCTGTGGAGAAGGACTTGGGGCAGCTGATTGACAAGAAGGTCAACATGATCCAGCAATGTGCACTTGCAGTCCAGAGAGCCAGCTGTATCCTGGGCTGCATCAAGAGCAGGTCAACGCATCAAGGGAGGTGATTGCCCCTCTCTGCTCTGGTGAGACCCCAGCACTGGAGTGCTGTGTCCAGCTCTGGGCCCCCCAGTATAAACAAGATTTGGACCTGCTGCAGTGGGTCCAGAGGAGGGCACAGAGATGATCAGATAGCTGGGTCATCCCTCCTGTGAAGACAGACTGAAAGACCTGGGGTTTTCAGCCAGGAGAAAACAGCTCAGGTCAGGCTGGATGAGGCTTTGAGCAGCCCTGTCTAGTGGAAGGTGTCCCAGGGAGGTTACAACTAGATGTCTATAAGGTACCATCCCACCCAAACAATTCCCTGATTCTATGGCTCTGCATGTATACAAATAAAAGTTTTTTCAGGTGGCTACCACCAGAACTACTTTAAATTCCTTCCCACCAAGAAGTCAAATCCAGGGGCAGTATCATGTCTTATAACAGGGTTTAATCCTACTGTCTCTTACTCACCTGAGCAAGGCTGATGCAGCTTCTAGTGGGGCTGATAAAGGCTCAGAGTGGATTGTCCAATCCAGAACTTGCTGTCCAGCTGGGGAACATTACCTTCAAACTAAAATCTCAGCTATTTCTCTGGGCCTGTCAGCGTCGGTGTCTTTGAAAATCAGGGCTACTAACTTATAAAGATAGTGAGAGATTTTGCATGTCTGAGATTCTTAAACCATGAAAAAGTAGAATGTCAGTAAGTTGGATGGAGTTACTGAGTCTGGTCACTGGGCATGGAAATTTTAGCAAAGAGTCTTACCTTTCATCAGAGGTTGCCAGATTTAGTCTATTTCTGCTTTTAATCCAAGGGGTTTGCTTTTCAATCTGGAATCCACAGCTGAGAAAAATAAAGGTACATGCTGAAAGTTTTTGGAAAGACACTAGTCAGCCGGTGAAAGAAAACTGGCTAAAGTATCATATAAAGGAAATATTTTTATCATAATGATTATGATTTTTTTTTTTGCTTTTCTATGATGCCTCTTTTTAAAGGTACTATAAACATTATTCAAACCAGGTTCCCATTACCAGGAAAGGTCAGAAATTACAGTAGACTCACAAAGTCAGGCTAGCCATTAGCAAATAAGGGTTTATGGAAAACTCATAAAGCACCTAAAGTACCAGCTTATGTAATGTATCTAATATAATAAACACTCTGATGGGAGTCCAGGAGTGGAAAAAATGCAGTTTCTTATTATAAAATATTTGAACATAAGACTAGAAACCGATCAAACTGTGTGAGCCAGAAGTCTTTGTCATGAAGCCTGAAAATCCAGGAGACCTTCAGCTCGTTGGGAGGAAGCATTTTAGCAAACCCTGCAGGGGGAATTGTTAATGCAAACTTATATTCACAGTGATCTCAGAAGTTATGTGGGAGAGTTATTTGGCACAGCCATTGTTAGATTTTTACACTACTGTACAAACAACTGTCTGGTTTTAGATTACAACAAGTACACTGTACTGCCAGTGAGACCAAGTAATGCAGGAGGAACAGAGCATATCACTCATTTCTGTTGCCTAGATGCCTTTTAAACAGAGTTCCTGAGAAAGCCAGCCATTGATGCCTAGTTGGCACGGACTTAGACTGTTTTCCTGAGCAAGGATATTCCCACAACAGCTATAGTCGCCTGGTATTGTACAAACTACCTGCACAGAGGCGTTTGATTTGACACTCCATCGTTGTGCTATTTTTGGCACACTCCTTCCTAATTTGTGATTAACAAGGTTAGGTTGTTTTCACTTTGTAAGGACTATTTATAGTTCAATAGGAGATTTCCCCCCATCCCTTCCCACTCCTACAGTTCATCAATGGCACAATTTTAGTCTTAACATGTGACCACAGTTATACAGTCATGTTAAGCAATTAAAAAAAAGAGAGCTGAATATGAAATACAGAGGACTAACTAGAAGCATATGAACAATGCACTGCATTTATGCAACAAAGGGGAAGTAGACACTGACAGGACTTTGTATGATGCTGGCCCAACTAATATGCCTCCTTCAAGTGGACTATGCTGTTTAGCAGTTCCAAAACAGAATAAAGTCATGTGGGATAGAAACTGTAGAATAAACCTGAATTGAAATAATAGTAGGACTCAGTGACCCAATCATTTTGACCCTGAACACAATGGGATTTTTATGCCTGAATTCAGTGGGAGCAAGAACAAGCCTGGAAAATAGTTATCTGTGATGAATTTGAAAATTCCCAGAAGAGATCAGTGTGACATAATTCAGTGCCCATAAAAAATTAGCTGGAAGGGTATTTTAAGTGGCCTGTGTATAAACTTGATTTAGGATGAAGTTATTAAAAGGACTGAATGCTGGAACCACCGTGCTCCCACTGAATTCAGTAGCAAAAATTAAATTTAAAAAAATAAGTCTTTTAGGAATTATCTTAAAAGTGTAATGTTTGTAAATCTTCAGAGAGGGACAGAACAAAATAGATTTAACCTGTTTTCATCTCTGTTGTGGACCCTCAAAACAACACAGCGATATGAGAGGCAGCAAATAGCTCTGACGAGAAATTACTGCAACATACAGGGTTCATCTATGCTGGTTAATATTAGCTGTACCTTCCAACAGTCAACAGTTGTATTAGGCTGAGAAAGATAGCAAGTGAACCTGCAAATAGCAAAAGGAACAGCTGTGATTTCATGAAGAGGTATTGTACTTCATGGAGCTGTATAAGCACTGTAGTTTTCCCAAGTGAAAGTGCTTTTGAAGAAAATCATCTGGGTGAAAGCAAGGTGAGACATATGTGACAGAGATCTCAGCCACAGGTCCAGGAGAGTGGCTTGCATCAGGCTGCAGATAGATAGTGATCCTGACCTCTTTGACACGTCAGCTATGTGTACTAAGGGTGGGATCCAAATCCTATCCATCTAAAAAAAAGGAGGTTCCTAGTATAAGCCAGTCATTGATAAAATGTGAGGCTTTCATCCCATTGTTAAACAAGCGTGAGAAGAGATGTGATGAGATCTACTCTGGAGGAGCTTGTCTTCTTCCAGGGATGACTGCAGGTGTCTCAACAGCTGAAATGCCAAGCTTTTGGACTGCTCATGGTGCATGAGATGCATCTAACGTCAATGGCTGAAAAATGCCCACTTGGAAGCTCCCATGCTTGTCCACTCTGATGCAGCAGTATGTTGCTAGTGGGTAACTTGAGCCTGCACAGCTAGACAGCTGGGTCTGTACTCATGTCCCTACATCTGCTGTTTGCTCTGCCAGCTGGGCTGTCTTCACACCCACTTAACATGCTACACCAATGCCTTATGCTTGTCCTAGTGAGCCAAATCTGTGCTGTCCTGTTGCAATTCTTGTTTCCTCTGGTTGTCTATCAGCAGAGGTCCATCATCAAAGCTTTGTTTGTGCTGTGGTCAGATAGACTCTTTCCCCATCATTGCCCCATAGAGGGATGTAGCCAGCCTTGCTGCAGCTGTCTGTCTTTGCTGAGCCCCAAGACTGCACTTAGAATAAGCACTGGGACATCAGAGTGCAAAATCCTGGTCGACAGCCCTACATGCAATTGGCAGTTTCCAGGTCTCCATCACCCCTGAGAACAATTCTCAGTTCAGAACTCCCTTTCTTCCTCTGGGCTTTCCTCCCACATTCTCCCGCCTTCCTGGCAGCCTTCAGTCCAGCCTGCTGTCTGCCTCAGGATCTTCTACCAGTGACAGTTTATGCTCTAAAGAGTTGTGGCTCAGAAATGTTGGTTTCAGGCTGCAGCCAACAAAAAGGTGGCCATTGTTTTCAGCTCTTACATCCAATTCCTCCCTATCCAATCCTCGGTCCCTCTCTGTTTTGTCCTCTTACTAGATACGCCCTTTGTTGCAGAGATGCAAATCTCAGCTAGCTTTGATCTCATGAATACAAATGTTGTTTTTATTAACCTTCCAAATGACTCCTGTACTGAGGCACATCCTGCTTTTAGTTAGTCAAATAAAAATAATGTTTCTGCTTGATTTCTTTGCTGTTTTCCAGAAATTTGTGTTGCTTTGATAAAATTTTGCATAACCTTTTTGATTAGTTGGTCACTTACATATTATTCTCCTCCAATGATAATTCTTCACCTTTGCTGTGTAGCTGCCTGCCTTTGCTAAAGAGTGAAACATGGGTAAGAGACACAAGCATAACCAAATGTAATGCAATGTTCTTTAGGAAGTTATTGCACTTGTTCATTTGAATTCTTTATTGCTTGCTTTTCTTGTGAAGTATCAAGAAACATGCAGATTACCATTTGGTTTTATTACTTAAGAGTTCTAGCTATTCTTACTTTAGATTAAAGTCATTGTTGTCACAATAGCTCTTCCACTTCATCGCAAAGGATCGAGACTGCAGCAAAATGCATTCAGTATAAATGGGTTCTGCTGCATCTCCAAGACCTCCTGCCTGGATTAGGATGGGTTTTTAAGCTGGGAAATGACATATCTGAGCTGTGATCAGTTGTGCTATCTAGGCAAGTCTATTTAAAAGCACTTTCCATTTTAAATATAGCAATAAAATACCACACTAGCAAACCTTCTTGATAAGGGTAAAAGCAATACATCCAAATCCAATCTAAATTTGACATTGCCTAGAACAAGAATTTGCATTGATAAGTCAGGACTCATTTACAAGGCCATAAATGGGTGGGTAGCTATAATTTGGGTATTAAACTTGTAAAATATATTGATGGCATGCAAGGGCTAAATAAATAATTTACTACAAGAAAATTGGAAATCTTTACACAGTACTTAATTGACTAGCCACTCTCCCATGTTCTTGACAGTTTCCTATTTTGCTTTTTTTTTTTTCACACACTAAAATGTTTCCCATGTGTATTTTTTTCCAACTTCAGTGGGTGTTCATAAGTCACTATGTTTCTGCATGCATAGCCTGTTTCCATCTTTGTTTCATCAGTCAGTTACATTCTTTTTGACATTTTCATTTGTTTGTTTAAAAGTGTGAATTAATCAAGTGCGTTTTCTGGGCACAGCTCCGCTGGTGTTATTTTTAAGATTAAAATAAAATCACCTCAGTGATCAGGCTAACTTTGAATGTTGGTTAAATCCATTTCCAGTGCAAAGCAGACTGAGTTAATGGGTATTCCAGTGATCACAGTAAGAGTGGGATTGGCAGCTTTATAAATGTTTATAAAAATTCTTATGACCACCTCACTGGCCAGTGTAACTCAAGGTAGTTGCAGTGAGGCCAATGAATTTTGGCCTTAAAGGGATTTTTCCATCCACACATATTGAAAATATGGTGTGAGATTACATACAAGCCCTTGATTGACCTGCCCTTCAAAGCACACCAGTCAAACATACTAAACGTGTAAGATTTTATTTTTAAAACATCACCCTCACTTTTTGTTATATTTCTCTTCTGAAACCACACCTCCATGACACGCTCTCACCACCTTTTCCTGCAACCCAAGGAAGAGAAGCTGGGGCTTTCATCCACCTCCCCAGCTATTGCCATTTCCTTAGATGGCTGTGGAGCTACTGTACATGCTGATATTCCTTGGCTGCTCATCTGGACTCTCCATGTCTCTGCTGGAGGAGTGAGAGAACAAAAATGTGCCTTTATTTACCCCCACCAGGGGTACTGTGGTCTCACTGTGCAGTGACTTTTACTGGTTAAAATTTGTAACTTGAATCACAGACTCATAGAATCTGGGCAACCTTACCTAGTGGCCCATGGTGGGATTCCATGATAGAATAGTTTGAGTTGTAAGGGACATTCAAAAGTCATTTAGTTCAACCCCTGAGATGAGCAGGGACATCTTCAACTAGATCAGGTTGTTCAGATCCCCATCCAACCTGACCTTGAATATTTCTAGTTGTGGGGGCATCTACCACCTCTCTGGGAAATCTGTTCCAGAGCTTCACCACTCTCATAGTAAAAAAGTTTCTTCCTTGTATCTAGTCTGACTATACTTCTTTATTTTCAAACTATTAGCCCTTGTCCTGTTGCTGTGAGGAACTACAAGAAATTTGTCCCCATCTTTCCTATGAGCACCATTTAAGTACTGAAGGGTCACAACAAGGTCTTCCTGGAGCCTTCTCTTCCCTGGGCCGAGCAACTCCAATTGTCTCAGTCTGTTTTCATAGATAGGGGGAGTTCAATTCCATTTGTCCTTTAGTGATCAGCAACCAGCTGTGCTGCTACTATCAAGTACAACTTGATGGCACAACATAACTAATTATGCTCTGAGGCAGTGGTGGTGCTTCCTCACACAGACAGGCTTGGAGTGCTTCCCACTGGAAGCTCCTGCAGCAGAGGCATTTTGCTAGTACAGTCTGTACAAGTTTCCCAGGAGATAGAAAGCAGAGTGCCAGAGGACTTGCAGGAATTAGTGCTTCTCTGTGAGGGTTTTTCCAAGATCAAATGCCATGATGAAACACATGCCTTACCATGCCAACTCATATACCAGACCCCAGGTGAGAAACATAGAAGTAAAGAAGTAAATCCAGAGAGAGTGCAATAAATTTGAGGTAATTTATCAGGGGGACAGAATTGCTCCAGCTGCTCTGAGTCACTGCCATCAGCTTCCCTATTGTTACAGGCACACAGAGACTCCCTTCTAGTTCCACTTTCCACCTGCCTTCTCCAATAACTTCCTTTTAAAATGGGAGTTATTTTTCCTCAAAATATTTCCAGTGTTTTCTGAGGAGCGTCACCCCCTCCTAGCTGGGACCGTGCCCCACAGGTCAGATTGACAGCACTTTGCTTAGCAGCCACATCACCATTTTGGAGCCCAGACTTAGGTTCAGAGTTAAGTATTCTGGAAATGAGGGGAAAGCCCTGTGTTCTTTGAATGCTGGCAGGGTGAGATGGTTATGCTTTTTAAAAAGAGTTGTTGTACCCAAATTCAGACACAAAAAAGCCTCTTGGCTGTAGGAGAAAGGGTACACAGAGGTGGAACTTGCATTCTAGGGAGCCAGAAGAAAGAAAAACTCAATGCTCTGTTTGACATGTGCGCGGGACGCTGCTGCCTGAGGGAGTAAGAGCCCAGTTACAGCCCCACATGGACTACCCAGGCTTTGTCCAGGTGCATGAAGCAAGCAGGGCCACACATCTGCTTACTTCCTCCCCGGGGATTAGAAACTGGAGGGTGGGAAATGAATAGAGCCTGTGGTCCATTCCCTCTGGCCAGCTCAGCTGAGATGGTGAGTGCTTGGTGGGGTCGAGGGAGGAAGGGTGGAATATTATTTAATTTCTGATTTAGGCCAGAGGTAAATGATTGCCTGAGGGAATAGGAGAGGAGAAGGTGTGTTGCTGAGTTACAGTGCCTCAGGGGGTTCCTGCTGCAATGGCACAACTATGTAATATGCCCTCTGGGGGATTGCGTCTGAAATAAAAATGAAGCCTGTTACTTATTGCCATTAATGTTCGCTTACTAATGCCTTTTATTGTTTAACTCTTCTATTTTGGCACCTGAGTAACTACTTGGGTTCTTTTAAAGTCACTGGACCGAATTCAGAGATCACATATCAAGAGACCTACATAGAGTTCACAACTGGCAGAGTAGTATGGATTCAAGCTACTAAATGTAAGAAAGACTATGGAGAGAGTTGAAATGAATGAAAGGATCATGGTAGATAAGATTCCTGCTCCTTGAAAATTATTTCTGAAACTGAGCAGTCTCTCAGGAAAAAGGATACTGGCTCAGAGTCAAGAATTGCTTGTAGGCTCCTAGCACACTCAAGAAACCTCTGTGCAATCTTTATAGAACTTGACTGTACAACATCTTGACTCTCCACTAATATAAAGTTCACAGAAAAAACAACATAATGATAACCTTAGATGAGGCTTTTCATTGATAATCCCAGCAGTAAACCTGTCCTCAACATGAACAGAACTCCTGATATTCAGTACATTTCCGTGATCAAACCTCTACCCTCTATTTCCTTATTTAAGTACCATGAAGCAAGTCACCACCCTGTCTGCACTCTATTCCATAACTCAGACACTATTTTTTTACTGGGTGTTTATCTGAGTCCTTTCTCTGAGTTTCTGCCTACATGTGGGAAAATAACTATGAAACAGTCTTCCTCACTCAGCTCATCTTGGTGGCAGTGAGCTCAATGAGAGTGGCATTGGCTCAACCCCAAACACTGCCCTTGCACAGCATGGGCATGGATGCTGGGGGGGTGCTGTTTAGTTTTCTGGTCTTGACTAGGACACTTGTGGCTGGGTGTTTGCTATTGAGAATGCTGTTTCTTTCCTCAACCCATCACTTGGTGTCCATCATGCTTTTCCATGTCACTTTCCACGTGTGGAATGTCTGCGTTTGCTTGCTCTCTCTTACATCCCTTTCTAGTATTTCCATTTCCCACTTTTCATCAGTATCCACCCTGAAAAAATATTTTACGCTGTCTCATCTATTTTCCTTCAGATATGGAAGGTACATCCCTAAATCCTTTCTAAACGACCTCATTATCTGCAGTGGAATTCTGTCTTGAAGTTCTTCTGTGGCCCCAAAAAGGCCACTGGACCCAGTGGGTGCAATGGTCTCCCCTGCTCCCTCATTAGCATCTACCCATCTGGCGTTTCCTGTCTTTTAAGAGAGAGGGAAAAAAAAATGTTTTTACTGTTTGTACAGCTCCTTGCACCCTGGGACTGACGTCATTGCTCTAGGCACACAAAACACATGTAACAGTATCTTCCCCAAAAGCCACGGCCATCTTCCATAAGATTTGAAATTACATGCTAGCCCAAGGGCCCTCCCATGCTACTGAGCCATCACACAGCTGCTGTGAAGGAGCGGGGGGAAAAGGCTATGTGCAGGTCTCCTCAGTAAGGCAGCAGGAGAAGAACTAGCTCTGTGTATTTAGTTACAGTTAATTATAAGTTTACGACCTTATGATGCAACTGTTGTAACCCTTGCTCAATATAGTTTTCAGGCAGAGCATGCTGAACATACAGAGGGGGTGTTTTTTATGGCTGTAGTGTTTGCTTGAGCTGTGCAGATAAGAGATCTGTAGAGAGGTCTCTGCACAGGACGAAGTGGAGACATTTTGGCTGTGTAGTGTTGGCGGGAGCTGAGCGTCTCTGCCAAAAGAGCTTGTGAATTGTAGGTGTAAACCTCACTGATCTGCCACCCTCTGCTTTCTCTGGAACCAGGGGCTGAAATTGTTCTTGCACTTTAAGAGGGGAGGAAAGCTAAGGGAGGGAGTAGGTGTCATGAACTCATAAGGGAAACCAGAATAGGATTTTTTCCCCCTTAATCGAGGCAGCTTTGGAATTTGACATTTGTTTCACCCAAAGATTTTCAAATGCTGTACATTTTTTTTTCCACGCAGTTAATATATTATGCCCATTTTATGGTTAAGCTAACCAATTCTGAAAGAGTAAATAGTGTGTCATTTGCAGGTCCGTGAATAGATTCAAAGGCCCTTGAAATCTTAATCCACTTGATCCCACTTAATGCCTTCAAGATCCATTAAAAGGACAAAAAGAAGTTTAATCGAAGCGCATCAAACTCAGTTTAGGCACTGTAACTCTTCTATTTACAAGGGTAGCTATATTAGTAAAAATAAGGAAGCATTAGCTTGCATTTCCCTGGAAAATAAGTGAGCAGGAATGCATGCCACATCCTGGCTGGCATTTTAATCTCATCAAAGCAGAGCTCTTTCCCTACTGTGCTTTCCAAGACGCACAACGCAAATGTGGTCTGAACACAACAGAACTAATTGAACAATCACAGCAAAGGAGGTCAAAACCCAACAAACAGTGCAGCATCTAAAATGACTCTGGAGGATTTTAACAGATGGACACTTGTAAATCTAACAGGATTTCCTACTGGTGAGAATGCCTTAGGTAAAATTCAGAATGTCTCATTAAATTGTCAGCCAGCTATGAGGCATTGCTTATGCGAATATGAACAGCTCTGCAGCTTTACTGTAAATACACACAACCCTGTATTAACATAGGCCTGAAAAGCAACATTTGGATGTGAGTTCAATTAGAAAACCCTATCAAAACTGAAGAAGGATCAGATGTAATGTTCCTGGCTGAGATCCATTAGGGAGATGCAGCAGGAAAGTTAAGCCAGGGGTCAGGCTTTTTCTCTGTCTGTTCTCCAAGCTGTACGGCTTTGCCTGTGTGCACTTCCATGTAAATTTGCAAATCAGTTTGGTCTAGACTTCTCTAAGTCCTTTTGCTATTGCTTTCTTGTAATGTCTTGTGTTCTCAGGCCATTGATGAAACGCATCAACAGACCCAGCAGAGGTATAATAGCGCTCTGTCTCCCAAGTAGATGCTCCCATGCCAAGAATTTGAATGTAGGCTACCACAACAACACGGCAGCTACACGTTTCCATTTTTACACGTTTGTTTTACATAGTGCCAGTGATCTGGATAAGGGCAATTAGTCTGTTTCTCACCAGAGAAATTAGTCTGGTTGTGCCCCTTTACCTCCTCCAGCAACTCTACTGCTTATGAGATCTGGGAGCCTGTTGTTCAAATCCACATTCCTGTACAGCCCCACTTTCTCAGTAAGAAATAGTCTCTGCTGGGTTTATTGGCATTTCTCACAGTATCTGAGTTCAAAGAAAATGATTACAAGTTAAGACAGAGCTCTGTTCTTTAAAGCACCACAGCGTATAGATCTGTTGAGTGATATATAACATAGAACAACTTCCAACTGAGGAAAGCTTAACACAGCTCGGGCTAGCTTGCTGATAGCTGCTCAGCTCCTAGAGTTACTGCTTACAAACCATAAAGACCCCAGCTTGAGTTTCATGGAGGGAGGGGGCAGATGTGTGCTGTGCACACCGCAAGTACAGCCACGGGGCGGGTAACCCGCCAACTTCCTAACCTCAGCCAAAAAATCTGGCCACTGCCTGACAGGCAGAGTATGTGTGTTTGCTGTCTATCAGTGGCAGTGAAACAGCCTGAAGTCAGAAAAGAATTGTGTGAGAACACTGAGTTCAGTCGTGCCAAATCAACAGGCTTGGTGTCCGTTAGAACTGCCCTTCACTTCTGTGATATTTTTGGCAAGGAATGGGCTGTAAATATAAACAGATCACTTCTCTCCTCACTGAAAAGCAGGCACCTCAGAGAGAGGAAGCACACTGCATGTTTATTAGAGCCACAGATTCCATACAAGATCTTAGAACTGGTATGCAGGGATAAATTCCTGGTCGAGCTCAGAGATTTAAGGAGGGACAAGCTAACTGTGAGAGAAAATCTTGTGCAGTGTATCCCCTAAACCACAGAACATGCCCCTGTTGGGGATTGCTTGAACTACTGAAAGTGGGGTAATTGTGCCAGGGCAGGACACATGGGTCTGTGATTATTGACCAAATCCTTTAGAACAGAACACATGCAGCACTCCTGGCCTGGAATAATTACCATGGAGTTTTATTCCCACACAGCATCTGGCTGGAGAGCCCTCATCTCCCTAACACCCTCCTCCCTCTCCAAAGGCACTTGTATTCCAGGCTGGAAAAAGAGCATCAAATGCGTATGCAGAAGAGTTTGTTATGGTAAGATGCCCACACTGGTACAAAAATTGATCTTGGGGTCACTGTAATTCAAAAGTAAATAGTGCTTTGCTTCACTAAATGAAGCAAATGCAATCTTCATAACAGCTTTAACAATAACAACAACAAAAAGTAGACCACAAATGTCAGGTAAGATCCCTCAATTCTATGTTATATGAACACATCATTTACTGCAGATGATCAGAAGTGCAAATTACTGTTAATGGACAATAGTGGGGCATGAGGAACGTACTAAAAATCCACTGTTTAAAGACTATCTTCTCTAGAGATTACTAAATTTTCTTCTTTTTTCTCATACCATTTTTTCCATCTTAACTGGCCACTTTTCTGACTTCTTTCATCACCAGTCATGCACTAGTACATTATTACTTCATCAGAAACTTAATGATCCACACCCCTCTTTTATCTTTCGGCATCCATCTAATTTTTTCATACTTGTTTATAAATTGAGCTTTAAGGAAGAAGAAGGAAAATTTCTAAAGTATTAAGATATGCAGCACCTTCCAAGCAAGAAGGCCATGGAAACAGACATGAAGTTGGAAATCCTGTATTTGTTTACCCGTGCCAAGTGTATGTTAGAGGCCTTAATCAGAAAAAGTGTCAAGTGCTTGAAACTCTGTCTTTTGCACTGGGATGATCCTGGTTGTTGTGGTTATGAAGTTGCACTGGTAAATTGGGGGAGAATTAGGTACCAAATCTGGGAGAAGCCTCACTAAGAGCCATCAGAGCTGCAGTGGTATCCAGCCCTGGCATGCTGCTTCCTGAGCATGCTTGGCAGGTGACTGAGTAAGGGCCTTTCTCTGACACTTTGTCAAATCAAAGAACTTAAAGGATTTGTGAGATGTGATTCGTTGTCAAAAACCTTGTTAAGGTTGCCTCTTACCTTCCCTCTTACTACACACTTTTCTGTGAATAGCTACTAACATTCTTTGCTATAAACTCTGCCAGGGTGCATGGCAGGGAAGTCAGGTTTACTGATCTGTAATTCCCATACTTCCTCCAAGAGTCCCTTTTGATATAATCTTTGTTCTTTATATTCATCCTGTGTTGGGATATATTTGATCAGTAATTTACCTGTACCACAATTAAAGTGTTTTTGTACTTTAGTTTGTTTAGACCTCATGTGTAAACATTATCTGTTTTTGAAAATTTCTTATTGTTCCATTTACTGAGTTACCCTACAGCCTGCATTATTACAACTAAAATATGGAAAAGATCCTTAGATTCCTAGAATCATAAAATCATAGTCACAAGATGGTTTGGGTTGGAAGGGACTTTTAAAGGTCATCTTGTCCAGCCCTGTGCAATGACCAGGGGCATCTTCAATTAGATCAGGTTGCTCAGGGTCCCATCCAACATGATCTTGAATGTTTCCAGGGAGGGGGCAACCACAACCTCTCTGGAGGTTGATTCCTTTGAAAAACAGCTTTATAGTGAGATGAAGTCCTCCTGGTGAGCATAAATGCAAAAGATTGATTAAGGTTATCAGTAACAGTTTTATCTTATCTTTTAAATTTTGTTAATATTTCCACCAGGCCTGGTCTTTGGAAGGCATCCTGTTTCTGATAAATTTGTTATTATTAGTTTTTATGGCTGAAGCATAAAATCTGAATCCAGATTTGAACGTTCTGAGATTTTAGAGGTTCAGATTTGGACTATTATAAAAATAGGAACAATATGTGGAGCCTGGGGCAAGGCTCTGAGCCTAGCATTCCTTGCAAACAAGGCAGTGGCCTTGCAAGGTGACTGGGTGAGTTAGCATGGTTCCAGGTATTCATTTTCAGCTCATTTATTCAACATTTGACTACTCAAAATAAAAACTGTATTCTTCATGCTCTGCAAATGAGACACAGGAACCTGGTTATTTTCTCTTCAGGTGTAAACATCACCAGGCCTGCACAAAACTGCCCCCAGAGTACAAGATAGGCTGGAAGTTCTTCACTTGTTGATGATCCCGTAGGAGAAGAAAGGGAGCCACCTGTGAGACAAAGCCTTTATGTTTATCCCTTACAGGTCTGTTGGCCAACAGTTGTTGGATCACCTACAGGGTGCACTTACACATTTGCTGCTTTGTTATGAGCCCCTGCCAGCTTGCTGCAACTGAGCAACTTCTGCAACTTCTGAGCTGACTGCCAGCCATGTAGCCATAGGGAGGGTAATGCCCCAGATAATTAAACTCTTCTGAGAGACCCAGGTAATTAAACTCTTCTGGTTTATTACCACTAAGCTGGGAAGACCCAGCTTTCAGCTATTTTGTGGCGTAGGCTTACATCTGTTTGGATTGCATTTAGGATCTTCTTCCCAACAGACAGATTTATGGACCTGCCCTGAGGAATATGGCTGACTGGCTGACTTCTGATTCTCTTCTTCAAACTAGCAACCTCACTGCCAAGAGTAAAAGATGACCCCTCTGCCAAATATCCATGTGTTTTCTTTGCCATCTTCTTCCCTGGTAAATCCCATGTGTTTGCAGTATGTCAGCCCTCGCTGTAACTTCATTTTATGTCACTGAAACAAGACATACAGGGGAATAAACACTTTAAAATAATGGTGCATTTGGCATGTGCTGGGCTGGTTTTCTGTCATGCCATTTCACATATGGCAGGTGAGTAACGAGAAATTAGGTTTACTTCAATCAACCTAATCTGATGAAAATAAACATGGTAGGCAAGGTTAATTTTGACTGTTTATAAATTAATAACTACATACATCAGCCCTCTAAATATTAAATAAACTCAATGAAAAACTCTCATTGTGTGATTTTTACCTTTCTTGAACTAAACTAAATTATTAGTTGTCAGAAAGATAAGAGTGAAGAGAGGAAGAGAGAAACCAGTCCAAGAGGCTTATTAAAAAAAAATAAAAAAATTCTAATTTGTGATTTCTGCTCAGTCATTACATTTTCCCTGAAAACTCATGGCCTAATATAAGCACAGCAGCACCAAGGACTTGATTTACCCTGCACACCAAATATAGCAAATGTCTTTCCCATGTAAAGAAAAGAAAGCTTTTTTATAATTGAGCTCTCCACAAGAAGAAAATGGAGAAGGCAGGGAAAGACACAACTCCAGATATTATTCACTTCTCACATGCAAATTTAAAAAGTTATTCAGACAACTAAAAAAGCCCTTCTTTTTTGGGTGTTTTTTTGTTTCCTTTTTTCAGGAAAAGAAGCCATTGTTCTGGTAGTAAAATTCATGTATAAAGAGGTAAACTCTGAAGCACTTGATTGGACTTTCAGTAAGAACATTTCTGATAATTCAATAAATACAGAAAGCTTTGTCTTCCAGGAGAAACAGAATGTGGAAGCAATGCAGACACTCTGAAGTAAAAGAATGCTTGTATTGGAGGAGAAGGAAAAGTGAAAAAAGAATCTCACTTATACTTGAAAAACAACTATTAAAAAGTCATAAGACCCTAGTACACTTTTTCTGTCCTATTTTTTTTTTTTAATCCAGTCAAAGAGCTTGCCTCTATTGTCTTTACTCATTCACTGCTTTGCCAGCTCTGAAGAGAGGGAGGAACTAAATTGTATTTCCAACATGAAAGCAGTTGCAAGGAATACATACCATGCTCACCAAGCACCTCATCATCTCAAAACCCTCTCATTTGGCTCTCCTGGGCTAAGGAGCATTCTGCTGAGGGTGCTGATGCTTACAGAGCTGGAAAGCCAAGATCAGTGCCAGACATCTTGAACTTCCACACTACCATATTTCTTGAATATAGTGAGAAAATGTTGGTGCAGAGAGGAGTTTCAACTCCTTGCCACACTTTTCAAGGAGTAAAGTCTTCTATCTGCTCTCAAGCCACAGATAGAGTGCATGCTAAGCAGGTCCTGCATGCTGACAGCAGACCTGTTTTCTGTGAGTGTTCCAAGAATAATCAAATCTCATTGACCTGAACAGGTGAACAAAGTGCCTCTCTGTGGCAATAGTAAGGCATGTGGTAGAGATTTGCAAAAAAATATTTTGGCAATCAATTTATGCTCATAATGATCCTTCCAAATGGCACTAGTGGGAGAAGACCTGACCCTATTGTGATATGTAGACCCATTTGGCTCTCTGATTGAATCCAGGAGCAGCAGAAACCAAAAATGCATTGAGACCATGTTGGCTCCATCAGTTTTTGAAGCTTGAATTAGCTCAGCTGGGACCCAGGCCTGGGAACCAGTACAAAATCCTTGAGGCTACTGAGTGTCCCAAATAAATGATTACTTGAAAGTTCTTGGAGAACTTTTAATTTTCCATGTGAATTCAGTGAACTGTCTCCAGATAGGTGGGTATTTTAATGCCTAATGTTTAGGCACATACCTGCAACACCTGAACACATCTTGTGTAGCTGGCAAAGGTTGCCAATGCTGTGCTTTTGCTTGGGAATCCAGCAATGAGGTCTTTCCTCTGAGATATGAAAGAACTGAGACCAAACCATGCTTCTACCTGCTGAGACATGCATGAACATCCTCTTTGAAAAGCCCCATTGCCCCAGGCAACATGGGAAGTTGGATCCAACCACTTCTGCTGCTGAAGCTGCTCTGCTACGTGTAGGGTAGTTAAACATTCACCTTGAGGAAGAAAGGAGAAAGAACAGCCTATGGGTGGTTGGGGCCAAGCAGAAGTACTGCTGCCTACTCCTCACAAGGTCACAATCTCTTCCTCTTCTTGGAGGTCCTTGTCTGTGCCATGACACTGACTGATAACTAGGGATCTCTAGGGAATCCCTGGATAGAGGTGCAGGATGTGCTGCAGACAGCTGGATGGAAGCTGGGAGGAAGAAGGATCTCCAGCTGCTTCAAGCCCTTTATTTCTCCATTCCAAGGTTTCTACAGGGGATAAAAACATTTATTCTAAAGAATACTTAATTCCAACACACAGTGATTAAGCTTCACAGGAGAAAGAAACGCTTTCCCACCCCAGATCTCTGTGAGAGCAGGTATGCCCTTGTACAGTAACTGCTCAGGTACCCACCTTGGGCTTAAGGCAGCAAAGGCAGGAAATGTGACAGTGGCACCTAAGTCCTCCAGCAGAACCAGCTGTAAGTGCTAACTGGCTGAAAACCACACCCATTTACAGTATTTATATGTGTATTTCCATCTTCCAGATGGAAAACAAATAGAGCAATTAATGTAACTTAAGAAACACTGTGAAAAAAAGTAAAAAAAAAATTTGTGAACAATTTTTTTAACTGCACAAAAATCTTGGAGGTAAAGAAGTAATTAATAATGTTTTGTTTTAAAGAAATGATTAATGATTTTTTTATTTTAGAAAAAGATACAAAATTACCCAATGACATTAGGATAACAAAAATTCTTCCAATAAAAATACATGGTTTCTACTGTAAGACTTTGCCTGAAGTGATCTTAAAGTCCCTGAAATGAATACACACTATTAATATCTCCTAGTTCCATGGGCTGTGACACGTGCATCCATAACAGCTATTGCACACAATACATGTGTAGAATCCTATGCAGCAATTTTGCACCAAGAGAAGCATTCTCTTTGACTTCAGTGGGAATTGGAGAGGGCCTTAAGGAGTAGAAGAGTATAACATCACAGAAACAAAGCTTAGTTTATATGTGAATCACAGCACTGCCATTGAGTTTATGCTCAGTTTAACCTATTAAACAATGTGAGATGAGCAAAAATTACTCATTTCCATACTGCTGATTTTGCAGACTTCAGAAAGCCTGAGTATGAAATAAATAACTTGCTCTTAATAACTTTCTGTGTGGATAATATATTTAAATGCAGGAAGATGTAAATGATGTATTTTTATTGCATTGCTAGTTACCTCTGTATCAATCCAGCTAAATGCAGAAGTTTACAAGGAACTGCCTAAAAAGATTTGTCTGTTCTTCATAAACAAAACAGTGGTTGACTATGCTGTCATGGAAGATTCCAAAGATTAAGTCAACTCTACAGATATGATTGGTACTGTATTTCCTGCATGCCTGGCCTGATTGTATAGCTCTGTCTGTATTATAAAAATGCAGTGATAAAATTGTACAGAGGAAAAGATGGGGTGTCACTCTATGCAAATCTATGTAATATTCCTCTACACCATTCTTCCTTAGATGGGTTTCCTGTGTCAATATACTGTGGTTAATCCTAAAGACAGGGCTCTGAAAAGACGAGATCACTCTGAAGGGCTCTTAGCACTTGAGAAAGGTGAGAAAGCACTTAAGAGCAGCCAAGAGCTGCTGGGTGGATTTAAAAAAGAATTTAAATGAATAAAATGAACATTTCTTAGAACTAATGCTTTGGGACTTTAAAAGAGAAATTATGCATATTGCAAGGGAATGGCAAGAAAATTGGCGATTTGGAAATTCCTTTGCTTTTCTGATGGCTAATTTGTTGATAGGATAAATTTTGATGAAATTGTCCCCAGTCTTGATAGGTAAAGCTATGGTCACTTAATGCATAACTTCTTACCTCTGTGAAGTCCTTTAACCTGACTTTTTCTACTAGACCTGGTTTATGACCATTTTGAACTCGAAATCTTAATCCCACACATAAAGCCAAACTAATAGTAGAATATGCAAAACCCTCCTATCTTTTCAAATACCTACCATGAGCCTTAGTTTGTCCATTTTTTCCCTTTTACTAACTTTTCCTTTCAGGTTTCTTTTCTGGTATCTCTTTTTTTCTTGCCATGACCACAAAGAACAAACAAAGCTGTGCTTACTTCCTGCAGACATATAATCTCTACAGAGAGCTGAGTCCCTTGTACCCATAACCATCTGCCCCAGGCTCTTTCCTTTGCAACATTCCCTGTGAATGTAGCTTCCTCAAAGAGCAAAACTGGGTAATTAGATTCTAAGGAGGCACAAACTGTCCGGGGCATCAGGCAACTGGGAGTATTATTGGGGAGCATTAAAATGCATGAGATTATAGGTCAGTGCTCTTGTAAACATCTCTCAAGCTTAGAAATGAAGCCACAACATTTGCACAAGTTTCCATGTAGCTCTTTGTGAACTTTCACTTTCCACTGGCTGTATATTCCTTTTTCCTGAGCTCCTGCATCATGAGATCTCAATCTGTTTTGGGGCTGGTTTTCTTTGGCTTTGCCTTACTGGGAAAATGAGTCATGTGCAAGAGCAGGAGCTGGGCAAAGGGGATACCTACAACAGTGCTGTTGGCTCTGTGAGTGAAGACAGGTTCAAGCTTGATGGGTGCACCATATCCATCCATCCATCCATCCATCCATCCATCCATCCATCCATCCATCCATCCATCCATCCATCCATCCATCCATCCATCCATCCATCCATCCATCTGTGAGATGCTGGACACTAACAGATTCATGTGGGTCAAAAACCTTTTGAGTACACTGTGACTACCAGGGCTTTGAAAGTATTTAATTTCTTCCTGAGGCTGGAGCACAGCACCCCCCTGAGCTGGACCTGTCCTTGGGCACAACCTTCTGCAGTGCCCTGCAGTTGTGCAACAGCTGGACACGTGCACAGCAACACATCCTGCATGGCCTATTATTTCTGAAAAAGTCAGTGTGCAGAGAGTTGAGCTAAAAATCATAGTGGATAACCAGGAAAGGAAAAAAATACTTAATGATTTTCTAGGAATTGAGATTTTAGTCTCACTGAAAATGAGGGAGAAAAAGGGAGAGAGGGAGGGAGGAGGACATCTCTGTAAGTCTACAGGAATAAATGTCCTCCAGAGCTTTCAGAACCTCCTCTCTCAATATGAATTCTTTACCTTATTTTCAACAAAAATATTGTATTATGACATAGACTAATCTATAAACATATTAGATCATACATGGGCACTTTACACCCCAATCCAATTGTCTGGATTAGCACTGTAATTCATTTGGGTAAGGGCCAAATTACTTGGGAAACAGATGTTGATTTCATTTTAAATAGTTTTTGGATTATTGTTCCCTGTCTGTTAAAAAATATTAAATTAAATTAGATTTTAAGATATAGCATGCTTCATTGTGATATTAATTAAAATTGTGTTGAATGCCTGTTAATTTCCTGCCTTCTTCCTAAAAAAAGCAGGAAAATAAAAATTTTCAATATAGAAAATATTTTTCTGTGTGTGATTTTAAAGCAATGTGTGTGAATGAAACAACCTTTAAAAATAAGCTTGCAAACTTATAGTTACAGATGACAACAAATTTGCAGGGGTCTCTCTGAAGATCTTATTAGTAAGACTGTAAACTTTGTATAGTTCTTTTCAGTTGTGACTTATTTTTTTGGAATGGATGAGGATCAGATTTGCAGCGATGGAACTCATAACAGCTATACCTCATTGATCAAGTGTGTGTACAAAGAGCACTGTGCTTTAGTTGTTGCTTTCTTAAAGTTAAGTTTGTTTTCCATTTGCTCCTTATCTGATCAGCAAGAATATAATGAGACTGGCTGCATCAAAGCTTTCTGAAGGCAGGGTGCCAAGAGGAAGGAGTCAGGCTTATTTTGGTTGTGCCGAGCAATAGGATGAGAGGCAACAGGCAGAAACTGGAGCACAGGAAGTTCCACCTGAACATATGTGAAAACTTTACTGTGAGGGTTAACCTGCACTGGAACAAGCTGCCCAGAGATTGTGGAGTGTTCCTCACTGGAGTTACTCAAAAGCCATCTGGACACACTCAGAGTAACATGCTCTAGGGGGCCCTGAAGGAGTGAGAAGTTTGGAGCAGGTGACCTCCAGAGGTTCCTCCCAACCTTACCCATTGTGTGAATCTGTGTGAAAGGCATGCAGCAAGTTCCTCTACTCCACAGAAAAGATATTGTAAGTGTTAAGGGCTCACTATAAATATTTTTTATCATTCTACTTTGTTACTTTCAAAATTTCCAGTCCTAAATTCTTCTCTTAACCATTCCTTCTTTACTGAACTGGGGTTTTTTGAGTGTCACAGCTCTAAGTTTTTCATTCTGATTTCATTATGAAATTGATTTTGTCTCTAAGTTACTGCAATCTCCAACAGATCCACCAAATAATTTAGATTCTACTTTCTTAAAAATATGGTAACAAAGGTTTTAATAGATTTTTGTCTGCTCCTTTTAAATGGAGGTGATTCTGTTTAGCAAGACCAAATGGATTTTTGTTCACAATATGTGTCAAGAAACTCAAAACATAGTCTCATATATTTCCCACTGGAGTGGCCCCATTAATATTTCCCCTTAATGGTCATGTGCATATTGATGCTCTTCTGGCCAGGATTAACAGGCCTTTCTTGCCACATGAAGCAAGTTTCTGCCATGACCTGCTTGATGCTGGGATGGGAGGGCTAGCTGCAAACTGAAGCACAAGACCACCCACCACAGCCACTGTGGTTGTGGAGAG
Organism: Serinus canaria; assembly: GCF_022539315.1. NCBI lineage: Eukaryota > Metazoa > Chordata > Aves > Passeriformes > Fringillidae > Serinus > Serinus canaria. Next base: position 33,948,727 of record NC_066315.1, read on the forward strand.
AGCCTCTGGTCTATCTGCCAGCCAGTTTCAGTCCTTGCTGACACCAAAACAGGACTCCTGTGGCCTGTTGGGCTCCAGAGGCTTCCTGGAGAAAATGTCTCACCCTGTCATGCCTGTCAGGCAAAGAATTTCTTCTTTTGTTTCTCTCAGGCTAAGCCCTGAGAGAATAGCCATTGCTACCTAGTGATGCACTGTCCAATGTAAAAGCTTGAACACTTTCACTGAGCCACAGGGAGGATGTTGGTCAAAAGCACAGAGTGAACTCCCAAATTATCATTAGCACAGTTGCCCCATGTGAGGCTCACAACAACTCACAGATGCTGACTTTAGGCATCATTAAAACATTTGTCTTAAGCCACCTGAGGAATGAAATAAAAAGTCTGAAAATACCTACTGGAGCAAAAGTACCCCTCAGAGACAAATCCAGCATGTTCTGTAGTCTGAAGTAATGGTGCTTTCAACTTGTTGTTGATCTCTAATATAGAAGTGCTACACCTGAGATGGGAGGGACTAGACATCAGAGGGTTACCAGAGGGTTACTAATTCTTTACCTTATTTTAATGGAACCCAATACGTACAGTTATTGGGTTACATTAAAATGAGGTAAAGAATTAGTACACATTATATAAAAATCTGCTTTATTCACTACATGTTTGATAATCTCTCCATGCTAATGGTCTAATGGTCATTACTTTTTCCCTCTAGGTGAAACAGATGAGATTTTGAAGAGGAAAGTTGCATCCAGCAGCAGAAGAGAGAGTTCTCTGAAGTAACAAACCCCAGAGCTTCCTGATGCTGCAATTGCCATAGAAACAGAAAAGCCACTTATACTCCTCTCCCTGCTTTGTAATGAAATATTGCCACTTGAGGGGGTTTAGACGGTTACAAAGGCCTTGATCCTGCAGGGTGCTGAACATCCCTGGTGATGTGCTGGAACCCTGGTTCCCAGGATATATCACATCTATTGATTTTCAAAACCAAAGGAAGCTTGAAGTAAAAAGGCTTCTGAGGATGTGAGCTTTGTGTGCTTTTTAATTCTTGCTGAAAAGTCTGAGGGTTTAGTACTTAAATAATTTCCCCTTGCTACTGTCTGGGACTTCTGCTGTTGAAACAGTGATAGGTCTGGTCTCCTCATAGGTCTGTTGGTGTTTATCTGGGCTTAGAACAGGTCACAAGGCAGCCACTGATGTGGCACAGACAAATGTCAGTGTAGCCCTGGACACCTTGGTTTAACTTACTATTTTCATCTGCCTATTTTAATTCTACCCAATCAAGTGGCTGAAATATTATATTTTCCTTTATTACTGCTGAAAGTACCAGAAACTATCCAGAGCAAGTGGCCAGATAACTGTCTACAACTTAAATAAAATTTGGACATTTTTTAGATCTACAAAGGGATCTAATTTTTTACAGAGAAAGGAAACTAGGACAATAATAATTAAAGTAATATTTAGTCCTTAATAAATGCCTATTTTTATACTGGTGTTAGAGGTTAACAGCACTGTTATTTACTCCTGTGCCAAAAAGTACTGAGGGATATGAAATGTAGCAGCCAATAAAGCTGAGCCGTCAGATAAATAACATTCATATTACTCTCTGACAAATTCTTTTGCTACACGGGGATATAAATAACACTAAGAAAGCTGTTCCTACATTACAAGTTTACTGATGTGTAAAATGTAATTTTAAAAAGAGCCCAAAGCACCAGGAGTGTGACTCGCTGTAGCATGATCTATAGGAAGGGTTATGTGGCACATCTTACACCTGTGAGGAGATGAAACCGGGGAAGTGAGACATCTTTGTGGAGGTGGGATGCAGCCTTGAGGTGGAAAAAACTGAAAAAACTGAAAGAGCAACTCTCATTCAGAGAAGCAATGATAGCTTTATGCACCAAGCAAGGCTTCAGAATAATAATGGCAATGTTTCTGTGGCCACAGTTCTCAGAAGAATGGATTGGCCAGGAACTGCCAGACTCTCAGAGCAAAATTGCATTGCATTTATGTTCAGAAAACAGAGGGTGTTATGTGGTCCTGGTGCAACACAGGAGATTTACCTCTGAGGGGTTTCTTTTCCATAAGCACCCAGGCTGCATCTTCTCAGCAGCAAATAGCCACAGAGAGGGACACAAGAGTGCCAAATTGCCTCACCTCAGGAAAATACTTGCTTGGTTCATCCCCTTAAAAGTGAGAAAGAGTGCTTCTTTTCACACTGGATTTTGGAATGACTCAGTAAGGAGAGAGATACGAAGATACGAGCGGATATGTGGGTAGGCAGATAGAGAGATAGATAGATAGAGAGACAGACAGATAGACAGAGAGAGAGAGAGAGAGAGAGAGATGGATGGATGGATGGATGGATGGATGGATAGATAGATAGATAGATAGATAGATAGATAGATAGATAGATAGATAGATAGATAGATAGACGATAGAAAGAAAGAAAGAAAGAAGATAGGCAAACTAGAATGTGTTTTTTAAACTAATCATACTGGCATTAGAATAAATTACTGGCCCTAGAAAAAATTGCTATGGAAAATGGCAGCATGCATGAAATGAGTGTTGAGGACAAGAAGGAAATGGAGAAATGTTTTTCAGGGTTGTCAGTGCTCCATGCAAACATGTTCCTTTAGACCATGTGTGATGGAAAAAGAAGGAATTGTTGCTTCCCAGAGAACTGTACCATTTCTTTTAATTCCTCTGTCTCTAATTTCTCTGCTGTCCACTTTTGGAAGCCTTTTTTTGTGATGCTTTGGATATGAAACTCTGTTGCTTGAACTACTTACTATGGAGAACACTGAAAATCAGTGAAATCTTCCACTTCTTCTAATACAGAGCGTTAAAACTAAATTCATACCACTATGACAGAGAGGCCCTGCAGCCTATCCTGAGCATTTCTTTTCCTTCTGTGCCTGTCTGGGGAGAGCCAGAGCTGAGCAGGAGGCAGAAGTCCCACTCAGACTCTTCCCTGCTGTGGGGAGTGGAGCTGTTTGACAGTCCTTCAGCTCCAGAGGAGCTCTGGGGGGTGGCTGTGCACCCTGCTTGAAGGGCTATACAGGATAATCCTGTGGATGACTGTTTCTAACAGGTTCTATTCTGGATTTTTACTCAGTTTTACTCAATTACTGCATATTGAGTAATTACATCCCACAAGCAGTCTGAGGTATGCAGTGCAATTTTCTGTATTTTTTGCTGCTTTGTGCCATCAGAGGAAGTTTTTATATTGCGTTGCCTATCAATAAGTACAAAATACAAAATTTTCAGTTTCCTGAAAATCTGGTTTGGGAAATGTCAGTCTTGTCTAATGTTTGCTGCAATAAGTGGTCCTCTCTGGTATCACCTATCAAAGACCCCAGCAACACCTGCTCAGGGCCTGCATTTCATAGGAAAGAGAGAGAGGTGAAAGAAGGACAGAGGGAAAAAAGAAAGGTGGACTGTCAGCTCAGCTGTTGATCTTACAGCTGAGCCTGGCTACTGCTGAGGTGGATGACTGTTTGTGAATAGTCCTGGATTTTGCATTTTTTAATGAGAGATAATAAAAAGATAATTTAGGATTACTGTTCATTATATTAATACTTCACAACTTCTTGGAAATATTATGTTAATATTTTAAGTTCTATGTTTCCAGAATGATTGCATATATATCCTCTTGCTGAACTCCAAATGAACATCCTCAGAGCATTAACAAGCACACAAAGAAATAAAAATAGGAAAGGCATTTCTAAACTGCCAGAAATGTCTTTGTCCAGCTAGGAAAAATTGCAGCACAAACCAAAACAGGCAGAGTTTTTAATCTGTAGCAGCATAATGAGAGGAATAACCAAGTGCACTGGTATTTTGGACTAAATGTGTAAGTAATACATTTCAATCAGGTCTCAACACAATGGGATCATTTAGATTTGAGTGCAAAAATGTCCCTTCAGACTGTTCCTTACTAATGGCAAAAGCATTTTTGTAATCCAATATTATGCTGTCTTCTTCCAATAAAATAAATAAATAATCAAAGTAATACTAATTAAATATATATATGGGAAAGTATGTCTGCAGCAGAGTATTGAGACCTTTCTAATTTCTTTCAAAATGTGTTTCAAACTTGGTATCTGCCATAATCAAAAGGATAAATTTTGCCGACATTATGAGTATATCCATTTGGGAAGTCAAAACAAGTATGATTTAGATCTGGCTTTTGTCAAAGACAAATAGTTCTTTTTGTAGTGAGCCTGGAGCACTTAAAGCAACCCAGCAAAGTCCAATGAAGTGCCAACTCAAGCCAGGAACATTATTATTTATTGTCAGTTAGGACCTTCATCACTTACAGACATCACTGGAAATATTACTGGTGATTGATACTGATGGCAATGATGATTACTCTTGCAATAAGCTTAATTAAAATAATGAAGTACTGTTGCACAGAACTTGGTTGTTGCCCAGGCAGGATAATGTATAAGCAGCACAAGGAAGTCATCAGCTCAGAGTGCTTCATATTTCAAGTGTGACATTGCTAGGGAAGCAAAAAGGCATTGTGTGCCATTTCTTCACTATTTCTGCTCCATCTCCTATGTGTATGCATATACAAATAATTGCTGGAATACACACTGCAGAGATTGCCTTTCAGATATTAATCCTGACTCTCTCCCTTAATGAAGTGTAGATTGGTCATAGTGGTGGTATTGCTGTTTTTATAACATGCTGCAAGCCTCTGAGAAATTCTGATTTCCTTTATTCTTCAGGGAGCTCTTCTCTGACCATTTAGTTGTGGCAGTTTAATTGATCTTCACCTGCCACAGAGTAGCCCATGCAATCAAAGGTTATAAGGGACCTGGAGAGAGGAGAGCAATTTCTGGCCTCTCTTGTTCTAGGTAGTAAATGCCAGCAAAACCCCCCAAGCACTAAGGTGTAACATCATCTCATTATTCTGTTCTATTCTATTAGCTGTGTATTTAAGAGCCCAGAATATAGATGTAAACTCTGAACCATCCAGGCTAGCTGAGCTGATCTCAGACCCAAGTCTCCCACAGCACAGGAAAAAGCAATAAAGATCATGGGCAGCTCCAATTTCAGAGCAGGAAGATCTGCATTTATACATCCCCCCCTATTAAAGGCTTTTTGAATAAGGTTAATTAAGCTGCTATACTGTATAAACATTTAGGGGCAAGTTGATTATAAGGGATTTTATAACGTCATTTCTATTTTTCTTTGGTGTGGCCCAAAATTCAAAGTTAAGGAGGGGGTTATATAAAAATAATTTAAAAAGTAGCACATCTGTAATATTAGTTAAGACATGTATGCTCATTTAGGAGGAAATTACACAAGAGCTTAGGAAAAAGACTGTTCTGAGCAGGTAAATGCAACTGTGCAAATTAGGAGCAAAGTCTAGCGTTACCACCACATTGTGCCATTGAGATAGTCTAATTTTGGATATTCTGTCTCTTGTCCTTTTCCATTTCCTGGTCAAAGATTGATGATACTTAATGTTATTTTGCCTGGAAGTTTGCACCTTGTCCCTTTGCCTGTCCATAGCTTATGAGACATGCCAAGTATTTGTTTTCTTTCCCTGCTACTTTCCACTTACTTTAATTCGCTGAGCACTCCCCTTTGTACTCACACCACTGTTTTGAATATAACCTTTCCCTTGAATGAGAAAATATTGTAAAGCTAAGCAGTATCTTGTATAAATTACACGCCCTGCAAGTGAAAATGAAGAGACAGGTGATGTCCAGATGAAGCAGAAAGGGCACAACTTAGGCACTTGTGTTGCTCACACAGACCTGCAGATCCCTCCAGCACAGCTGAGGATGCCATCCTCACCCTTCCAGTTGTTCCAGCCACCACTGCTCCAGTACCACCAGTGTTCTCTTGATTTATGCCAATAAATTATTTTGTCTGAATAGATAACATTTTCTCATTAGTTAAGCCTGCATCCCATCTCTGTTAAGAGGAAGGGAACCACAAAAGAGATATGCAATCAGCTCAGTAGTGGTGGTTGTAAAACTGGTTTCACATAAGATGATATCAGGGTTTGAATTTTCTTGTGCATACCGAGAAGGTATATTTGCCTTTTCAATGAGGAGTTTTGCCTGCTAAACATCCCATAAAATGCCAGTTGCAGAGTGGGAAACCACCTGAATCCTCTCTTACAGTTGTTACAGGCAATTATAGAGATTGAGGTCTAATATTTCTTAAAGAAGGAAGATATAGTTCAACTAACACAGATATATTTGGCTAAGCATCCTATTTTTGATAGAAGCTGACTTTTTCAGAGGGTGCATTTGACCCAATTTTTCAGCATAATAAAATGCCTGTGGCTTTATGTTTTCATATACCACCAAGAAACTGTGAAAAAGTTTGCCCCATTTAGGCCATTAGACAAACTAACAGGAAAATATACTCAGCAATCGTTTCTAAAGAATTAAATCACAAGTGGAGCAGCAGAGAGACACCAAAAGAGAAAGAGGATGGTGTGGGTGTGGGTGTGAGTGTGCCCTGAGAGAAGAGAATTACACAGAGGAAAGAGAAAGTTTGAGATGAGCAGGAATTAGAAGTCTATTTGGTGAAAGTAAAGAAAACCAACCAAAACTTGAAAGGTTTGAGCTGGTATGAGTAAAGTATGGGGAAAAAAAATCCTAATTAATATAAAGCAGCTCAGTGCTAAAGACTAGAAATTTGTGGGGCATACAAAGCAAAACAGCACTGGGTGCTCAATTTTAAGTAAATGTGCTTAAGTGCTCTATTGAAAAAGAAGAAAATAGGCAAATTTTAAATGTATTTCTCCATAGGAAAGTGGTGCATGTTATAAAAACTAAGACTTCAAAGAGTTTAGACAAAGAAAGTAGTCCTTCCTTCAAAACATTCAAACACAGAAAAGCTGTAAATTTCCCTTTCAAACCCCAAATGTGTCTATGCAGACTTGCTATTCATAACCTGAATTCCTTCCTTTCAATGTTGATCCACCAGTTTTGCCTGCAATATGGTAAAACAAGGAGTCTCAAAATGTGCCATCATACCTGAGAGGGAAATCCCTGTGTAAGATTAAATACATGGACCAGTTAGAGAGTTGAGAAGAAAAATGAAACATTTCAACCCAGAAGGCACCTTTGCAATGTTCTTGTTTAATTGTTTCTTGAAGTGCAAGTTTTCAGCTCTACTGAATGCTTTTTTTAGTGTGAAAAAGAAGACCCTTCAGTAGAAAACTTTGATGACAAAAAGCCCCTTTTTCTAGGTTTGTCAAATTCCTGAAAGTGCTAATTAAAATACCATATTTTCAGTCCTAATGTATTTTTTACACACAGATGTAGACCACTGACATTTCATGTACACATGTCAACAAGAACAATATCTTAGTGTTAAAAATTACCTACCTGTTATGCCTCAAAACATAATTATAAGTGAATGAGAGTGTGAGAACTATCTAATCATATCTGGTTCTGATCTCACTATAGCTGCTCTGCAATCACCTGTTAGCACCATCTGAAATAGCAAAAAGTAAAAGAAAAAAAAAAAAAAGAAAAAAACAGGGACTAATCCAAGGACTATTATAACAGCATGGTATAAATCTTGCCAGAATTCTTTTGTTTTTCTAGCTCAAAGATGACATAACAGATATCAGAGAGCTTGGAAATGGCTAAGAATGATAAGGAGTATGTAAACGCTTCTTATTTTGAGAGGATTTGCATTAGGAATTTACCAGCTCATAACAAAGTACAGTGTCATGTCTAGTGTAAAGGTAGAGCATGCACTTTTTGTTACCCTCTATCCTAATTGAAAAATTACAGGCAGTCAGTATAATTAAAGGGCAACTAAACTTTTAATTTCAATTTGTTTTTTTAACAGAGCCTAGCCAGTGTGACACAGACCCTTGTTTCAGCCAGGTATTTAATTGACTGAAAAAGGAAAGACTGTTTAGCTAGAATGGCTGGCATCATCCTAAACTGAATTTAAAAAAAGGTTTTTTTCCTAGCTTGCAAATAAAACCCCCATGCCCCAGGACAAAACCCAGCCAGCAGACGACAGAGGGCTAACGAGCAGCTTCCCTAACAGAGCAGTTATTCCAGAAGGCCCCAGCTCAGCAGTTCTTCAGTCCCTAGGAAAGCATGTTGAGTGGAAATGTTCAAAGGGGTAGAAAACAATTAGGTGTGTAACTCCCATCCAAAGCTGGGGGAGGAGCAGAGGCAAATGCCAGACTTCCACCAGGCTGTTGAAAATCTTCCCATGCCTGAAGTTAAGCACGTGCTTAAATGCCTTGGACTTTCACGGCTGAGACAGGACCCTGGATTAGAGCACTCATGGAGTGGATCAAGCATGGGGAGCCCTATGCTGCTGTACAATAAAGCTGAAGTCTCCTTTCCTGTTGTTAATCTCTTTCCTGTCTGTTAGCCTCAAGGCACAGTGAAGAGTTAATTGATTTTCATCCAGGAAAAGAGGACTTCACTGAAAAGTGCAGTCATGGAATTTTTTATTTTATTTTAAGCACCAGGCACACCTGCCAGGCCCCCAATTATTCCTCAGGAGGAGAAAGTCTACTGTTTTTCCTGTGAGGAAACCCTCTGATCCAAGCACTTGTTGGAGGTTTTTCCCTCATCTATGCACTGTGTTAATCTGTCTCCCCTTTTAAAACCTAGTTGCTGGTGGAGGTTTTGGGGTTGCCTGTCCTTTTGCGTAGGTGTTTAGTGGTTAAGGTATTTAACCAGGGAAAGATAAAGCCAGACCAGTTTCCTCTTCAGCTGGGGGTGCTAAAAGTCCAAGGAAATGCTCCATGCAGCCCTGCCGGCGGCCCAGCAATGAGGAAAAGTCAGATTTTGGGCCCCTTGGGCTGGGCATGCTTCCTGGGGACTAGCCCAGAAAAGGGGACATTCCTCCACATAGTTCCTCTTTAAAAAAGCATTTTGTGGGGGACCTGACCCTGCTGCTGAGTGCTGGGGCTCTGGAATTGCTCAACTGCCTTAGGGAGTGGAGTTGGTGCAAACATCACATTGGGCCAAAATAACCCTCAGAGATGCACTGGATTTCTGAGATTTGGAATTTGATGATTAGGAAGCACCACGAGGAGCCAGGAGCTGAAAGAGTGTGCTTCCACCATTTTGGGCAGCAGCATTAGATTTAGATGTAAGGTTGAGCTCCTGCACAGGCTGTTGGAGCTGCACTGGGATGTTGCCTTATAGCAAAATCTTATAGCAAAATTTTGGGTAAAAATAAACTGCAAGATCTTCTTTGGGAGAGCCCAGAGTGCTCCAGTAACTCAGGGAAACCTACCCGTGCTTGTCTGAAAACTCTTCAAGTTGCCCCCAGCCCTGACACAGACGATGCCAACATTGGGTCTTCAGTAGAAAAAATGTCCCTCTACAGATCCTCTTCTTTGTATCTCTTTACATGTAGGTGGAGTCTTAAATATTCCAAATCTGTAATTCTTATTAAGATGGCTTGGTCTTTTAAAATTGTTTTTTCTCAGTCATGTTGAGCCCCTACTGCAGTACTCTGACAGAATGGTTTTTATAGCATTACGTGAGGAAATTACGCTCATGTTGCGGAGGCTTGAAATAGCAATGATAAAAGCAAGAAAGCAAAAAGTGAAAAATAGTTGTGCTAAATTCAAAGTTGCACAGAAGGCTATAATGGCTTTACATTTTTTAAAATACCAGAACAGGTTCTGTTGTGTGTCTTGTAGCCACTAATGGATTTTAACTTTATTACTATTCAGTTTTATTGGAACTAATCAGAAGACTGTAGGAATGAAAGGACTCCCACATTACTGAAACAGTTAATTTTTTTTAAAGCCAGGCTACTGAAGAGCAAGTTAAAAGGGAGGAGCAGATCAAATCCATGTGTGGGTCACTTAAGAGCTCAGTCTATTTTTGAAATATAGATTATCAAGGATAACATGAATTCAGCATTTCTATGTAATATTTCATTCATTGATTCCTTAGGCCAGCAGCACTTGGTGGTAGAGAGATACGTAAAATGAGTTTTAAAACTTTACCTTCTTTTAATATTTTATAACCTGTCAAAAGAATCAGTTAGAGGCTCTGTCTTTTCTCAGGTTCTGTTATCATGGCAGCAGGACCTTCAGCAGAAATGTGGTTTTTTCATAAAACTAAATGGTGGTTGCCATGAAAGCACATGGCGAGTCATGACTCCGAAGAAATTCCTGGGTGAACAGTAGCAAAGGTGAAACGAATGGCTAACACCTGCCAAAGCCTGCATGGAGAGTGCTGATGTCATCAGCAGTGCCATCACTTCACAGGCAAAGCCTCCGCTCGGGTCTTGACAGGTAAGGGCAGGAGGCTACGACCTTCAAATAGTCTATTTTAAGATGCATTTTCTGTGTGGCCTTTATAAGTCTCACTGAAGCCTGGGCAGGACCCAGCCTTTTACTCATCAGGTCCTTATTTATGTTTATTTATAAGCTTTTCCATGGACGTCATCTTGTTACTGTGTGAGTGCATTATGTATATTAATGGCCTTGTCCTCAAGCTTTGCTAGGATTGATGAAAGAGCAATACCTTGCTCTGACAACAGGGAACACGGATGCAGGGAGGGGTGAGGTGATGGGCCAAGGTCACACACAGTGTCTTTTGTCCCCCAGCCTCAGCTTTAACTACTGCTCTCCTTTCTGGCTAAGTTTATTTAGCTGTTTACTTTGGTGGGAGCTGAAGCTGAAGTTTCCATGACTCTTTTCAGGGTTAAGTCTAAAATGTTTCTGACATATCAGCAATGTGATAGGCAAGGACACATGTCCACCAATTTCAGGACTGAAGCTTCATGAGCTGTTTCACAGACACCCCCCCAAAGCACTGCTTGGAACTTTCTGTGAGTTATATGGAGAAAATGTCATCCAATAGACAAAAAGCCAGAAGATGAATTTCTGGCTTTGCACCATAGGCTGAGCACTATAGGTTTAGCATGGGAGTATTGGCAACGCATTTAATTGTTTTTGAAGGGTACTGTGAAACAGACATCCTCATGCTACAGGCTTCCTCATGAAGTCATTTTGACCAAATCACTTAGACCAAAAGAGGTTGTTCAGGTTTTTTATCCTCCATGGAACAACTGACTTTGCAAACCTTGGTTACCCTAAGAATTCAATACCATGCCCTAAAACATCATCCTCTGAAACACTGGGAATACCCAGTCAGCAAAATGATGATGCTTCATACAGCTAAGTGTAATATTTTCCTGTTTGCCAAGGCCACTGTTTTGGACAAAACTGCACACAGAAGTAGTTAACCCACAGGACAGTAAAATACTAGTCCTCTATATTGTGGTGACATTTAATTATCAGTCAAGAAAGATCAGAAAACACAAAGCAAATCACAGGTAAGTTGAAAAGAAAAGCATATTGCTCTCATCTCTTAAAAGACTGCCATGCTGTAGAACCAGAACTGAGAGTCCATAATAACTGGCAACTGATTTAAAGTTTCAGGACACACAGCAGCTGAAATTGAAAGTAATGTGAAGGAAGGTGATGTATTTAGCCTCAGGAAGCATGGAATTAAACTGTCTGCTGGTAGGAGGTGAGAGGGGAAAAAACTGGAAATGGAGCATTCCCTTGCTTTGTAACAGCAGCCCACAGGAAGGTGGCAGGGGGAAGGAAAGAGGGGGATGAAACCACAGCAAGATTTCCCTTCAGTGTACCTAGCAGGAGATTAGCAGAGAATATGCTTAATTATTGCTTCCTGCCCACCTGCCTTGTTCTTTCAAGAGCCAGAGCTCACTCAAACAACATTCACTCCCTTGGCAAATGCACTCCTAATGGAATTGGTTACAAATTAACCAAGTCAGTTGCTTCTTTTACCTAGAAGCATTTGCAATTAATTTTGTCTACCTTTTTTTTCAGACCTGCTGGTGAACTTTCCGATTCCAAGGATCAAAATCTGGATGTCATGCTGGGATAAATCAGCGTAACTTCTGTCCAAGGCAGTGATATTGCCTGTATTTACACCAGTCAGTCATCCATCAGTTCTGGATGATCAAATTCACTGTCCTATTTACTGCCTTCGGTAATTCTGTGTTATCCTAGCCAGTGCTAGATTTATTTTGTTAATAATTCATGGGTTGCCTTCAACTTATGACTCTCTGTGCTACACAAATGATATGGAGTAATTAAAATACCTTTAAAGCACCTTGAGTGCTGTTGGCAGGAACAACAGCAAGTATTTAAAAGAATATTTAATATCGTGCACTGCCGGCATGCATGCTGGGAAACAAGCTTGCATCCCAGACCCTACCCTGGGCCAATCACAGGAGAATGGCTTAATTGGTTAATCATATAAATTACAGTCACTTAATCATTTTAATCACCATCAGCCAATTAGCTCGGAGTTATGGGCTCTGAGGTAACAGTTATGCAAATGTTTGCTCCACGGCAAGCTATTAACAGCCATATTTTCTATATCAAGCTGACAGTGACTGATGTGGAAAGGGTAAGTGAAGAAAGGATGAAGAAAGTGAGCATTTGTTTAGTACAAACTTCTCCTTCTGATTAGAATGAAGCACATTATTGGAATGGACTGAAAATGCAGCAGTTGTCTTTTCTCATCATAGAAAAAACCTTCCAGTGGTCATGCTGGAGTGGGCATGCTGAGGTCTTTCTGAGGTGTTTTTGCAGAACATTACCATGATTGCCCCAGTGTCCCAGCATCACTGTCACTTTCAATGAACCACTTCAATAGCAGAATCAGCATAAATCTGACTGGAAATCTGCAATAGTGAGTGAGGGCTAGTTACTGTTTATCAGCAGTGGATTACAGAGGTGTTACTGCATAACTGGGTATGCCCTGCTCTGTCTCTGCCAAAATGATCCCAGTCTTATATCCATGAAAGTAGTGACACCATGCTGGCTTAAGTGGGGATAATTGCTACTCACAGTGAGGATCTGAATTTTTTGCCAGCTCTTTCTCAAAGGTGAAAAAGTGCAGATAAGATTTTTCAATATTTTGTGGCTCATTTGCACTGTTTGGGTAAAATGGGGCTGCATGAGGAAAACACAGAAAGGGAAAATGCAGAGCAGCAGAAGTGTCTCTGATACAGTGCATTGGGACTGGAATATACAAGACTTTTGTGTGATCAGATGTCCATTGGTGTAGGTTCTGTTCAGGAAATATCTTGTTCTGACCCACTGCCAACTTGGTCTCCCTTGACAGTCATGCAGAAGTTCCAGACATTCAGCCCTATAGTAAAGCTGGTGGGGAAAAGTTGGAAAGGAATGAGATATTTGTTAACATTACTATTTTATTTCTTATGTTTATCAGCCAAAAAGCACACTTAGAAGTCTAGCAGATAGAGGGTGCAGCTGACATGATTTTTTGCCGTATTCAGAAGCTTGTCACTAAAAGAGTGACATGTACCTCAGAGAAACACTTGGCAGTTGCAAAGACTCTAACACACATAGAAAATGCACTTGCTATATTTCAAGTGAGAAGCCACAAGTGGTCTATTTTCAAAATCTCTCACTACCATCAAGAAGCTGACCTACATGATATGGAGGAAGATTTCCACGAAACTCGACAACATTTTGATTTTTTGTGTTTTATTTTTGTATATGTGTGTTGTTGTTTTACGACATTTGGGGTTGCAAAATTCCATATTTGAAGCACATAGAGGTGTAGCTACATAGATAGACATATCACTGCCACCAGGGTCATGTATTATGACTTAAATTAAACGTGCCTGCCAAGGACATTAGTAGAAAGAATAACAACAGTTTTATGCTATGGTTTTTTTGAAGCCCGTTAGCCTGTTGTAGTCTATAATATTCAATTAACAAATTATTACAACAACTATTAAAAATTTATTAGTCCTTTATCAGTTGCTCACAAATAGGGTCGTCATGTAAAGCATGATCATTTTGGCTATTTAAATTAACAGTCAGTTTGGGGAAATGGTGCATGAATTATGAGTATGTACTTCAAGACAGAGGGTCTGATCTTGTCAGCTAGGACAGAAAAACCAAAACCCTCACTATATCCAAAATCACAGAACATTCTAGCTTGGAAAGGACCCACAAAGATCTTGAAGTCCAGCTCTTAACTGAATAGTCCACACAGGGATCCAGCCTGTGCGAACCCATGACCTTGGTGTTATTAGCACCACATTCTAGTCAACTGAGCTAATTTAATGGTCATATATGAATCATCAGAGAAACAACTAGGCGCTTGAAAGACTGTTTTCAAAGTGTTTTCACTTTGGAGCAGAGGAGAAAGAAATATGTTCCCGAGTTTCTGCTCAGGTTCAGTGAGGCTATGAGTAAAAGAGCTATGTAGGTACTCTAAGAACCCAATGAAGCAAGTGTTACAAATAGCTTGCTACCACTGAAATGCAAAAACACCTGGCAAAATTGGGTCAAAAAATGCTGCTACAGATGCAGATGGGCCTGTATATGAAAAATGACTCTGATGCCAACCAGTAAAGTCTAGAGTAAAGGCAGCCAAGCTGAATGGCAACCACCCAGAGGGCAATCCCCATCATAATAGGTGACCTAGCAAAATGTATGCATTCAATTTTATGGAGGTAATTGAAATTGAGATTAAAATAAAAAGATGAGACCAACCAGGGTTCTACAGTGCCTACAGAGAGAGGATCTCTCAGTGCCACACCACGTAACCACAGCACTGCACTGGCATGGACAGCACGGCCCCAAAGAAGTTGGTGGTAAATCCCTATCTAAGGATCAAACCTCGGGAAAAAGACCAGGCTAGGAATGACACATGCTCTCCCTGTAAAGGAATGAAATGCCTCATTTTACAGTTCCAATATCCCAGTACTATTTCATCTTTCAACAACCTTGCTTCAGAGATATCCTGAAAAATACTGAATACTTTAAAATTTCTGCCTTTAAGCAATATCTTAGCTTTCTGTAGCACCAAGGAAGCTCCTGTTGAGTAGCAGTATCTTTCAGCTTTGTTGACAGGATCCCCTGGCCTTTGCCATGCCCTTAGCAGAGATACTTATGCCTGGTAAGCACTGCTTACTCTGTCAAGGTCATTCCACAGCTTCAGAGACATGCTCTGCCTGAAATAAATTAGTAACAGAGCACACCTATCAATATTTATTACAATTACTCAGGCAGAATGTAAAACACAGGCTTTATCCCTCAGCAGAGTTGCAGTCAGACCATTGCTATGACCCCAAGACCAGGCCCTCAAAACCTCCAACCCTTGTAGATGGTGTAATGTCCTGTCAGAAGCAAGTGTTGGAGCTGCTCATCTGCTTCTGCCAGGAAGATGGAGCCAGGTAAAGAGTACAAACAGGAGGAGACCTTCCTGCAGAGAAGAGAGTTGCTAGGGCTCTAATTAGTCTTCCACTAAAACATTTCCAAAACCAAAGAGGAAGTGTGTTTGTCTAGGATATTTGTTTACCCTGTTAGGCTGGAATCTTCTAAAATCTTTCTACGACCTACATGCCAGGAGATATCTTTATGATGGTGGCTGTAGAAAACCATTGACTTCTCTAGCCTAATGCCATTCAGCTTTAAAAAATAAATACAGCTGTGATTTTGTATGTGTCCATGCACTCTTTAAAAGCCTTTAGGAGAAGAAAAGCATTATTTTCTTGCTAGTTTGTTGAATGATCACCAACAGTCACATTTTGCATTTGCCACTGGAAAAAAAAAAGTTTTATGTATGTTTAAAAAATACTTTAATGACAGGTTTTCTTCATTCCTTTACTAGTGCTATGGTTTTTCTTTTCCAACATTCATGTCAACCAAGCAGTGCACAAGGAATGCCAGATCAGGCTTCCTGAAAATTAGCCTCAATTAAGCCAGGTGGCCTTTGATTGTTAACGACTGATTAGAAAGCAAAAGAAAGATTTACAGCAAATTAGTCGATACCTGAGTTTTTTTCTTCTTTATTGGTAAAAGAGATCTCCTTTCTGACTGTTGTTATTTTTGTTCTTCCATTAAGGTGCCTGTATTTATGACACCATGTCTCAATAGAAAGGCTTTTTTATTCTATTGACAAATCTGTCACTTAAGGAAGGAGATAATGCTGCTGGTTTTACTGATTAATATTAAGTTTGACTATATTAAATACAATAATGATCTTAATGTATTGTCATTTAGGTACATGATGGTTCTTGGTTTTGCTTGCAGGGAGGTCACACTGTACCACACTATTTTTTTTCATTATTGTGTTGAGGGTGAAGAGGTATGTTGGTGCATAACCCCAGCGCAAAACGATCTCCATTCAGGAGCAGGGCTGTGCAAATGTCTTTCTCTCTGAGGTTTCTTACTTTACAAAGACCATGATGGCTCTTTCATCCATCTTAAGCAACAGAGTGCCTAAGAAGTGGCATGCATCCCAAACTTGATCAGTATTTCAGGCATTTTAGTCCAGACAGGCAAGTTGTGAATATCAGCAAACAAAGGTAGACAACTGCAGTTAAATACAAGAAAGAGCCGTGGGCAGCCCCAGTGCAAGTTTAGACACATTAGGGAACAGTGGCTTTCTGAATTTCAGTTTCTGAACAGGGGCTTTCTAAATATCAGTTTTGGCCTGAATTCCCGTTTGATTTGAAGTTTGAGTGTTGGTACATCCACTAGCTGTACTACTGGTTACAGTTCAGCAACAAGCTAGCTCTGGAAAATATCCCAGCCACTTCTGGTTTTAGAGGGCTTAAAACATTTTTTGAAATCTGGCCACATAATCAGCTGCATAAAGAAGGATCTTAGAGGCCATCACCAAAGCACAGCTGACATGAACAAGATTTTCTGTTGTTCTTCCTCCCCATCTCCTTCTCTGACATCTTCACCAGGCTGCTGAATAGTATCCAAACCTGTACATGAAAGAAGGCTGGTCCTTGCATGGCCTGCAGTTTGAAATCAGATATCAAAATCAGGAAGAAAAATAGTCAAACCCTGTTCTTTGGTGAGAGTTAAGTATGAAAAGCCATGGCCCTACTTCAAGCACCAGTATAACTGGGTGAGCCTTGTTTTGGGCTTGTAAAAGCATTAGGTGCACCCAATAGCTCTTCCCCTTTTCTACAGGACATACTCTCCCAAACTGACAATGCAAAGTCAATGGATGACTGCAGATTTCTCAAAGGCACAAGGAACTGCAGACTCCCCTTTGGCTTTCTACCTTGGCAGTGACTGCAGGTATGGATGTGAAAGATGTTTAAGGACCTTTGGGAAATTAAGACAAAATCACAGCTGTACTACTTAAGACATGTAGGAATAGAAAGGACATGGTTAAATTAATAGGGGTGTTCTGTTGTTCAGATCTGGGAACATGGAATACAAGCCAGGTCTGGGCAGTGAATGTTAAAGCAGCAGTAAAATGGGCAACATTAAAAGTATAAAAGGACTATTATAAACTCCTGATTTAGCCTTCTTAATAAAATCTGAAAGCTTGCATTGCTGCCAGTAAGGGCTACTGAAAGTGTGACTGTGTTAGCACAGGTGGGGCCAGGGAGAGGGAAAGAATGAGAAAACAGAGCATCAGGAGGAAATGTGCTTTTATTGTCTGATTTTGGTTTTTATTAGCAGAGTTTTAAATGCACAAAAGGTAGCTAGATGGCTCTACTTTATGTAGTGAAGAAAAGCCTAAGGAGTCCTCAGAGAAAAGGAAGAGAAGGAACTTATCCTTTTTGGTGTGCTCAACTTTTCATCTTTGAATTCAGAGATCTCAGGCCTCGGGCAACATCTAAACTAAGGAGAAGGCAGAAGAGTTTAATTTCTTCTTTTTGGTCTGGCCATAAGGTAGAGGTCATTTGATGTTTCTTAGTGCTTTTTTACTGTGCACTGATGTAAGCCAAATGACCTTGGACTGGTTATGGCCCCATACCCTATCTTGCAAAGTAAGCAAGATGTTCTTAGTCCGCAAGAAAAATGACTGATCCTCTGAAAGGTTCCCCATCTATGCCTGTGTTGCCTGCACAAGGGCCTCATCAGCTATTCTTTGTCATGGAAGTGCCTTAGCTACATGCTGAACTAAGGTGCTGTGAGCCTGGGGGCACTGAGTGACAAAATGGGAACTCTTGGGATACTGTGAGTGGCTCCTGTCAGTGCCACTTCCACCAGGGACCGCAACCTGTTCTTCATGGATGCTGGATTTCTTGCAACATGCCACCAGTCAGAAATTCAAAGTGCTGAAGGCCTGACCCTACCCTGGACAGTGGCTAGAGACTTTATTATTAGCCTATGACTAAGAGAACTCTGTTCTATTTGCCTTTTTTCTCATACACCATATGTTGAATCAACTGATGAATTGTCCCCTGAAGAGCTCTGTCTTCTTCCCATTGCTCTTTCTCCTTTGACTCTTTAGGATAGCTTCTAAAATAATCATGAACTAGAATTAAAATAGCTAAAAATTAAACAGATGTTGACCCTGATCTTTCAACTGTTCCTTTCAATTTTAGTTACTCTTGTTAAGACATTTAATGAGGGACACAGAGTATTTTTATTATCTTAACTAATTCCAGTAATCTTCTCATTTGTGTCATGCAACTGCTCCTATTGATTAAGTTAACACAGCTTTTTATTCTTAGAAAAAAGTAGGATAGATCTATTTGTGACTGGCCAAGGTATTTGGTTTATTCTGGTGATCAGTGACAGAAATCAGAGTAAAACAGACAAATCATTGAAAGACCATTTCCCACAGTTTTGAGTCAGCAATGGACTTAGACTGACCTAAGTCTTCCATAATGCAGGAGTGAAAGGATCATTGAGTATAATTAATTTTTTCTTCCTCAGTGAACAGTACAAGATATTTGTCTGTATGAAAGTCTGTATTTACAGGACAGGGCTTCATGAATAATTTGGCAGATCAGAGAAATGGTGTGGCTTGGTAACACGAAGAACAGGGTAGGTGGTACACTGAGCACCTGCCCTCTGTATTCACAGAGTGCTCATCACCCTGCAGGATTAATCCCTTTCTGAGGGTTGTTATGATTCACATTTACAATGACCAGCTCACCCTAACAAGAAACAAGCTATGTTTCAAACTTTGATCCAAACGTGAATTGGCTGCTGGTCAATTGAACAGAAATTAGATCATCACTCACTAAGCCAAAGGCATCAACAATATGTTGATGTATTTCTCAATAGCAATTTCTCAGAATCATTCTGCAGCTGTAATCAGAGAAGGCAACAGAGGTTTGTTTCTCTGCTGCCTTTTAGCTCTGTCCCTTTTGGGTCCAAGAAGAGCCAGCTGTGGTCATCTCTAGTGCATGGAGAGAGCTCTGGAGAGCCGATTAAAAAAATCAGGTGAAAATTTGTAAACTGTGGTTCCTGATGCTGCAGTTCTTAACTTGAGCAGGGTGTCATGGATCCTGTGCTGGGAGTAAGAGTCTTAGAGAGCTAGCCAAAAAACACACTACCAGCTCTAAGATAGGTGTGGGCAAGAGCAGGAATTTCTGGACAGTTAGGTCCCCAGAGATTACAAGAGAATCCAAGATGTTATAGGACAAAGTGCTCTGATCAGTCCTTGAATTTCAACCAAAGAAATAACAGACAGAGGTGGGGAATTAACATCAAGTGAGATGCTAGTGCAATAAATACAGTTAATTTTATGTCAAGAACACATTGTAAAAGGCAGGAAAACCAGCTGTTTGATCCTGTGTTCATAAGTAATACATGTCTTACAGGTCTGTGATTGTCTATTATGCATCATGTTCTCAGTATTTCCATTTTTATTTTATTCCAGATAATTATAAATGGCTAATATTCCCACAAGAACAAAGCTACAATGATGTACTTTCATCTCCTTCTGAGGACTTCATGTCATTTGAAGAATAAGAAAACATCCTCTAACTAGATTGTTTACTCCAAACCAGAAATATACCCACAACTGTAACAGAGTACAAGAGTGTCTTCCATTCCAAAGGGTGTCTGAAGATTCCTGTCAAAGATCAAAGGACTGTGCAAAGGGTTGTGTGCATGGGGGAAATCTGTGTGCAGTTTATGCACTCTGCTGGATAAGAAATGCTGTGAGCATGGCTGCAAAAAAAAAAAAAAAGCCCCTTTTGACTGTACTAACCTGTTTTGTACCACCATTATCATAATTTAACCTTTATTTTGAACTGAAATATCAAGAATTATAGAAAGAAAAATAATACTGGAGGGCTGCTAAAATAGATAATTTTCCACAAAGGCTTGCACTTGAGAATGGTAAGATATTTTCAGAGCCTAAATGATGACTGGAAACCGCACCCTGAGTTTCACTGTTCCTTTGTCAGCAAATAATTATGAAAACTGGTAAATATTTCTGGTACGTATCTTCAAGAAAGGCAATGGCTTAGTATTATTATTGATTAGTTGATTAATTCACCTACTCGAGATCCGAAGGTGCAACTCTGATGACTCAGAGAAGTGTCAGTGTGATGGCATATGATGCAGTTTGTTTTTCCATATGCTTTCCTGAAATCCCTAGGAAATTACTCTCACAAAAGCATATTAAAAGGTCTTTATTAATATAGCAGAGTTAATCAGAGTATAATCTAGGAAATGCCTGAAGTGCCACAACAAGCCGACTGTTACTCCTCTGAGGTGTTGCAGACTCCACTAATAAAATATCACAACCAAAATTATAATAA
The DNA here is from genome assembly GCF_022539315.1 of Serinus canaria. Taxonomy (NCBI): domain Eukaryota; kingdom Metazoa; phylum Chordata; class Aves; order Passeriformes; family Fringillidae; genus Serinus; species Serinus canaria. The sequence continues at coordinate 33,969,249 of NC_066315.1, forward strand.
AAAAGCAAACAGATTTTTTTTTGGGGGGTCAGTCATGCTGTGCTCACTTTGAAAATGACTGCATGGTAAGGTGAGATTTTAAAAGTTCCAAACAGAAGCAATTAAGTTGGTGAAAGAAAATATAGCTATTTGCAAATCTGCCTTCTCCTCCTTCACTCTCCAGCACAAGAGTACTCCTAAGGGACCAGTTAATTTCTGCATGTGTATGTACTGTTCTTTAGGTCACAGTACAACAGACTGAGACACAGAAGTTCAAGCCAAAATTGTTTTGCAATTAAGAAAGTGTTGCAAGGTGAAGTTGTGAGGGAAATAATAAAAAGGAGGTCTTTAGTATCATAACTTTTTCAGTGGGTCTGAAACATATGTTTTAATCTAAGATACATGCTTGAGATATATAATTTTGAATTAGGTTAGACTTAGAAGTTTAAGAGAATTCATGAAAGAGGGGCAAAGCTATATACATTGTACACTGTGTAATGTTTTTGGTTTAAGGGTCTCTAGTTATCAGTGAATAAGTCCAATGTAAATTGTTATTAGAGACATACATTAATAATAAAACCTGAGAAAACACCCATGCTTTTTAAGTAGCCCAGATTCTGAGCACTTTACAGCTAATGGAATCCCTGCCTTACAGCAAGGAATAATTTTCCAGCAGGCCAGTGAGATATCAGCACAAATTAAGACTTTTCCACTGTCACAAAGAACACTTTGGATTGAATCAGAGTCTCCTGAGTCTTAGCTCAGCCTTCACAGCCCTAAGCAATTGTAGGTAAACCCCTTCACGCTAACTAAAAATAGGCTAAATACATTATAAATGGCAAGCTTTTGAGAATTGTATTTTCTCAACAACCAGCCATGGAATACAGAACAAAGCAGAGCCCAAGTGTTAATTGCTCCAACCCCATAATTAAATGCAGACATACTGTACTCTGACTGTGATTCTTGAAAGCATGCCCACTCGCTTTTTTTCTGTGCAATAAAAAAGAACTCCATCAATATTTTGTTTGAGTAAATGCAGTTAGCAATAGCTGACGTGACAATAGGTTATTGGCATAGTTATGATCAGAAATGCCTTCATACATTAACCATAAGCTAAAAAAAAAAAGGCAGTAGTCAAGCCACTACAAATTACTCTGCTCATTAGCATCCAGTATACTCTACAAAGCAGTGAGTGCGCATGTGTTGATTTTGTGGTTCTGACAGGGAGTGGCCCTGGGATCAGATTTAGTGCATGCCTGTCTGCATGAGCCCATGCACTGAGTTGGACAGATGCAAGCCTGTCTGGCCCAGAAGTCAAACCCTCACATCAGCACAGTGCCATGAGAAACCTCGTATGTGTTGCTTCTCTGCTGTTATGTCTCCACAGGTCTGGACCAAAGAGTCTGCAGCTGGAGCCAGCGTCACTCCTCCTGCACTCGTGTCCCGTGAGCTGAGCTAGCACCAGCAGCTTCCACTGACTGACAGCCTGCAAGTCCTCTTATCCCTCTCCAAGTCTGACCTTCACTGTTGGCTTTATTTAGGAGCTAAATGAAAGTTGAATATTTATGATTTAAATGTGCCAAGATTAAGACTTTACTTTCCAATTAATTTCAAGTGGTTGGTTTAAGAAACAAGAAATCCTTTCCAAAAATCGAATCAACACGTTATATGCCTTCAGGGCTTGGACCCCCTAGGCTACCTTCTGCTTGTGTTTTATTTGCATCCTGCACATTTGCTTTGTGAGTGAGTGTCTAGGTCTGCAAGAACAACCAGAGTTGAGATTTTGTAAGATTACTTGTGGATGCTAAAGTCAAACATCGAAGCTAATAGACTGCTGTTAAATATGGGTAATAATTTCCATTTCCTTTAGAGGGTGGACAGCATTAGGGCATTGCTCTCATCACCACCTGTATGTTGGTGAGGTCCCCCCCAGAGGGTAGGAAGGCAGGGATGTTGTTGCTTTCACGGGGGGTGGCCCTCTGGGGAAGCCCTGGTGACATGCTTGCTCTTTGGAAGTGCACTGAACCAAGATACAGATTACCTGAACCAAAATGCTCATGGTCCACCTCCTTCCCTTCCCCTCAGCACCACCTATCCTTTGGGCATTTACCATCTGTTTCCAGATTCCCATGCAGAGAGGGGTTAAAAGCATTGCTACGCTTACATCCTATGCTCATGTGGACTTTGTACCACAAAGGTTTCTCCTGTGCCCCAGCAGTACTGGCTGGTAATTTGAAAGTTGCTTTATGATCCCTGCAGAGTGAAATAAACTTGTAAGTGAGAGGTAAAGCCTTGTGCCTGAATAGTGCTATAAAGCTGTTTAACTCCAGTGAGTTATACAATCCCAAATAACATCCCCTTGGGGGCTGAGTAAATTCTTGTGGGAGAGGAGAAGGAGGATCAAGATACTGTGAGGGAAATGCTCCATAGCTGCTCTGCTGCCTGTGGTGTCAGGGCTTTTCCCTGTGATGCAGACCGTGCATCCATTCTTCCTCCTTCTGCAGGCCACTGGCTTACACACCCCACTGCAAAGCCGTCCCCTGAGATTGCAAAGAGGTCTTCTGTCTTTCATTTGAACCTCCCACGTACCTCTAACTCTGATCTGACTATTTCCTGAGCAGGTATACCTGGGGGTTTTCCCTCATTAGTACCCAAATATAATCCAGCTAGTGAATTAATCAATGAACTTTTCCCTCCTGTATCAGCTCTATACCCTACTGTCACTTTTGAATTCTGTCTTACGCATTTCCTTAGAAATAAGACAACCTGAGGAACCTGTGTTTACTTTAGGGAGACTCTGACACAATCCAAACATCTTCCTGGAAAAAAACATAAATTGTTCCTTTCTGATTTTGTCTTGTGGTTTCAAACACGAAATATAATTCTTCTGAAGCTGTGAAATATGATGCCATTATTAAAAGGCAGATGTGTGCTCAACCAAGAGGCAATAGGATCACTTTGAACAGGTAAACCATCCCTGTAAACTGCCTTAGAAATTCTTATTAATACCAATAAATAATACGATTAGTTCTATATCCAAACTGTTTTAGGCCCATGGGAATGCAGGGAGAGAGCTGACTTCACCAGTGAGAACTGCAGCCATTATTTTGGCAGCATTGAACCTAGATTTATGGTATTCCATTAAGCAGGAATGCATTAACTCTACAACTGTCACCACTGCATTGATGTCAAAGGAAGTGCTCTGCCTGGCTTTGCTGACTTGATTGATGGAAAATAGTATATCAGTCTGGTTGCTCTCTCTCTGATGAGAAAGGCAAGTATCCTGGACCCCTGAAGCTATAGCAGAACTCAATTTTTTTTTTCTACTCTTGGCGAATTTTCCTGCATTCTTTGGCCCTGGCCATGGAAAAGGAAAAATAATACAGTTGACTTTTTTTACATTGCCCAGAGAGGAAGCAACCCAACAGGCAGAGCAATGAAGTTGAACCCGTCTCGCCTTCCAGTCCAGTTCAATTTCAAGCTTCAGCTTTGCACAAATGCTATCAAGAGTGGGCCAGTCTTGAACAGCAAACTCAAACAACTGCATACTTGGAGATCTCTGCAGATTGAAACTCAGACAGAATCTGGATTGCAGGACAAAGATTTCTTACCACGGATCCACTCTCCCAACAGACTGAAAAAATATTGGCTTAATCTCTGGTGAATACTTAAAATAGCACCTATTCCTGTAGCCCATTAAAAAGGCACATATTTTTTGTATAGGGGGGAAGTTATTCTCTTGCTCTTGAATAGACTGAGAATTGAGACACACAGGAAATGTCTAGTGAGTAAAATAAGCAGGGACCATGCTCTGGCCCTGAGGCCAGGCAGTACAGCATGGCTCAGCTCTACATACCACAGCCTCTTCGTTCCCTTCCCCACCCCCCAGACCCTGGGTGTTTGAGATGGAATTGCCTGATGGGGATGGACCCTGGCACACGCTCTCTCCTGAAGCGTGTCTGTGTGTTGTTTGGAAGAAGGGCAATCAGCACAGCAGTCCCTGTGCTTGGGAGTGTGCAGGAATTACAGAGCATGGACAACTGCCGGCCTTTCACTGCTGCCCTGCTCTGCCAGCCAGGGGAGGCTCAACAAAAGGAGCTATGCATCCTTTTACAGCCCCTAAAGGGACTTGGCAGAACACCAGCATTCAAGTCTGTGAATATGATCCTTGAAACCTATTGGCATTTCAACTTCCAGCAGCAAGCTGAACCAGGTGGGTAACATTCTGCATCTGGGAACGTTCCTTTGGTTGTGGCAACCCAAGATCTTCGTCTTTCTGCTCTGAAAAACTTCATTCAGTAAGATCATGGAGGGCACCACTGTCAGTGAGGTCAAAAAAGTGATGTAAGGAGAAGGCAGGATCCATTTCATTACATTTGATCCATTGATTACATTTGCAAATGAGTGCACATGCATACATGTCCACACACACACATACACACACTCACACAGGAGGTGTGCACATGTGCATGTACACTCCAAGAGGCAGTGCCCAGTAAAATGTCTCAGCACCATCTACAGCAAACAGGTTCTGCAAAAATGAGTGCCAAGTGATGTTCCCACAGTCACAGAGTGGGGGGGACTTCCCATGTCTCCCCACGTGCTCCCTTCTAGAAGGAAGCTAGAAGTTATGGTGCAGATCAAGGACTTGAAAAATCTGAATTCCTAAAACAAAAAGGACAGGACCAGAGCTAGCAGATTATATTCCATACATAAGAGAGAGAAGAGACAGTAAAACATATTTTTCCAGAGTTATGTTTTCATTTTAGATCAAGAAGTAAATTCCTATTATGGAAGATAACATTTAATCAGCTTCTTGCCCACACTCATTGATGGTTTTGATCCTATGGATGAAAAGAAAATATTAGGATGCTTTCTGTTAGATTTCTTTCTGTGTTATTATTAGAAATCCTCCCTGTGGACTTAAAACTAATGTTCTCTTTACAGAAATAATCTCTATTATTAATATTTTTGGCCTGAAATTAGTCCTTCCACAAAGCCTTCCCATCTCAGCTGGGAAAGATTAGTCTCTTTACTGTCTCCCCTCACTGCCCTCTTCTGTTACTCATCTGCTCATACTTTATTTCATCCAAAAGCAAGAGGATTACATTGAATTAATGAATCAGCGTTTCTGGAGTTAAGATGTGGGGAAATCTCACCCCTGCACATCCTCTCACCATTGCTGTGCTTATCATCATCTTAAATTGGTTTGTCAGCCAGCCACTCACCTCAGCTGATGTTTCATGCTATGTCAGTGTTATAGTCCCTAAAAGAAATCATAAATTATGGCATGTAACGAGGTTGATATACCATTGAGCTAAAAAAAAATCACTCATAATGTTGTTGTTGACATTTCCCTCCCAGCATCTTGTAAAAATGGATGTTTCTAATTTAAGGTTTTACATTTTTTTTTCCCAATCATTTTCATTCAAGTCTCATACTTTTATTAAAAGTGACCTATGGAGCTAACTTAGTTAATTATTTCAGTAATTATTGACACAGATTATCCCAGAAACCATAGTATCTTGATTCTTTATCTTCTAAAACGTATTTACGAATTAGGTTTCTCTAACCAGCTCCCATGTAAGAAGTGGTACTGCAGCAATTTGGTGGTGTTGCTCAGGGGCTACTTGTACTCACTGCATGGCAAGTTCAATGTGAGACACACAGAAAAGTTTATGAACACAACTGTGTACACAAAGGTTTGAAAACAGGTCTTTTCCACAACAGGCAGCAGATTTTTCTCTGTATTTGCTTGGTCATCATCTTGCCCCTTCTAATACACTTAGTCATCACTGTTTTAGAGTACCAAGCAATGTGATTCAGCAATTTTCAGGCAAAACATAGCACAGATGTGTTTGGCCAGTCTGCTGGCTAATTGATAATGTATCAGCTGACAGTCTGCAGGGGCATTGCCTGCAGATGTCTCTCCTTGAGAGTTTGATGACCATTATGAAAGTATTAAGCGTTAAATGTTGTATTTTTTGAAAGAACTCTGGTGAGCTGACGGACATTTAAATACACTGAAATAAATGTGCTAAACATATTCCTGACTATCAGATTTTACGACCAAAATCTGCAGTTACCAGGGCCTTCTTTTTTGCATATTAAGAGAAAGTATTGATGGAAAGGAAGAAGCATAATCTTCATTTGATAATATGTTTTTAATTGTTTGCATAAACCCTGGTAGGAAACCAGAAAACCCTGTGCAGCAACCTAAGGCACACATGCTCATCTCACTGCTTGATTTCAGACTTTCAAATAACCATTGGCAGGACCAGCAGAACACAACGTGCATCTGTGTCTCTGCTTTGCTTCCCATTGCCATGACAATTATCTGTGTGAAACTGGTTCATTACAGTAATATGTGCTCCACCATAACAGACATAGTCAGTTTGGTACAATGGCTCTTCAGAGGATTTAGCTTTTTATTAAGTTGAATCAAAGTGAAAGAAGCAATCTGACTGTATAGCTGACTCTTGAGCTGAAACATGTTTTATCCATTCAGTTTTCAACAAGCTTTCAAAACTGTATTGCATAAAGTTTGTTTTAGCTATCAAAAAAACCCAAACCTATCAAGATGTGTTACTCATTTTAAACAAATGTTCCTATTGTAGTGTCAGATTTACATGTTTTCCTGGCTCTGACTCAGATGGATTCTTCATGGGGATCAAAGCGATAAAGTTCATTACATCAGAAAACTCACTTAGATCAACTTACAGTACTTCAATGAAAGTGAGTTTCCTTTGCTGGAACAACTTAAAGTGTATGCATATATTTTGATGTTCTTGGTTGCAGTCTTGTGATTTTCTCAGCCCGAAAACTCTGCTCTCCAGAGACACTGAAAAAGTCATGCAAATATTCCACATTTACGCCCATTATATACAGGAGGCAATGTTGAAAGCTGTAGATTTAACAGAAATTGAAGATACTTAGCACTCTACCAAGAGCTTGAATGCATCTTTGAGGAAGTTTTTTTACTGTCTTCACAGGGTTCATGATTTTGGCAGCAGGCAGACACAGATTAGGTTGCATATTTAATGAGCTATATAATTTTGGGTCGGGCAGCTTTTCCTGTAGAATATTGTCCTACTGTTTAAATAGCACCATTCCTTTGTATCTCCTCACCTACTCATAAAAATGACAGTAAGGCTGGGTAAAGAATGTTTTAAACCATTTTTAATGGAAAAATGCAGATCCATCCATTGGAATGCTTTATGAGAAGATGTAATTTCCATAAATTTTACAAAGGTTTGAGCGATCCAGAATGGAGTGGCTGGTCAGAAGGAATAGGGTAAATTGTGAAGACACAGGATGAAATTCCCAAACAACCACATTTCCTGGGTTTGTCTCAGCTGTTAAAATGCTGGATCTTCTGAGCTGGAGTTTTTTCCTTCTATTAAAACTGGTTGAACTTGAGGCCTCATTGCATTGCAAGACAAAAGCAAATGACAAACACTGGATTTTTTTTTTCCAGAACAGAATTCTTGTTTCTCAGACACTCCCCCCTCTATGTAAGAGAGGAAAACTGATGACCCCATCATCTTTTATTTGTACAAGATTTCTGATATCATGCCACATCATTTTGTTGGACAGCATTTCTTCCTGAGCTGATCCCCATAGCCAGTTGATTACTAGCCAACTGTGTTTTCAAATAGTTAAGTATTTCTGCCAGCAGTTGCTTATCACAAATCTACGTATCACAAATTGTGATACAGCTGTCTGAGTCTTCCCCAAATTAGCTTTTTCCACCACTTTAATCTCTGGAGGGGAATTTCCTTTGACATGCCCACCTGGCCAGAGCCCCTTTTACAATTGCCAGCTAGAAAGTACTTCCATTCTGCCCCCAGAGACATCCTACAGTAAATGGAAGAGGTGAGGCAAAGACAAGATTTGAGGAATGCAGAGTGGTTCGTGCCATGATTACAGAGAGTATTGATCAACCTCTATATTGCCCAGACTACCAGCCTGTGTGACAGAAAAGTGCTGACCTTGCAAGGATAAGTAAAGTACTCAGCAAAATGGATTATCCCAGAGCTAGAAAGTGATGGGTTAAAGGCATGTGTTTCCCTTCATTCTTAAAGTGCTAACTGTGAGCAATTGTAAATGATGCATGGACAGTTTAGGTCTAAGTCTAAGTGCTGCATAAGTACTTACACAGTTTTGCTTACCAAGTGAGTCTTAAAAATGAGCAGTGAAGACTTGCAGGGTTATGCTAAATATGGGACCAGTAAAGCTACAGGGTATTGTATATGAGTGTCCTCTCTCTGTCCTTCCAAACCCATTTCTATGCCTGGCATTAATACCAAGCCCCAGAGAGACTACCAGGCATGGATCCCTGCTGTCCAGGGCTTAGCACTAAATCATATTGGAAAATTGAAATCAAATCCCTCTGCTCCCTTGTCTTTCACAAGCTGGGGAGAAGAAACCTATTTCAAAATGAAGAAAAATATGAAAACCTCAGGAAAACAGATGATTTCAAGAAATTTTCACAGTGTTGAGATGACATCTCACTGGAGATTTTTATGGAATTTCATTGCCATTAAGCCAGAATCTGAATCTTAGACAGGGTTCAGTCTTTAACTTGAAGTCCAAAGCCTGACTTAAAGGTGATCCTGACCCATATCTGGTCAACAACTTCTGAATTTCTGTCTTAAAGAATCCTTGAGCTAACTTTTCTTTCCTTTTATTGTTGATGTGCTCCCTATTGTAAAGTTAGGAAGAGAGTGTTTTCATTTTATTATTATTATAGTAATTTACATTTATATGGTATTTTTATCCCCCAAATTCTTAAGTGCTTAGGAAACCACACAAAAGGATATCTTAATCCAATTCTGAAAAACAACTCTTAATGCACTACCATACAACAGCTTAGTAAAGGATGTTCACCAGAAGTCTTTAATGACAACAAACAAAACCTTGGTTTAAAGTTTCACCCACAACTCAGCAGCTCCACCAGTGTCCTAAACTCCAGACTGAGCTGGCAGTTCAATTCTAACTCCACAGAGAGACTGCCATGCACTAAATCACAGCTGCCACTCTCACAGCATCAACACATTCCTCAGAGCCCTTCTACTCAAGCCCTTGTCAGCCACAAATCCACTCCAACCCGTGAGATGCAATATGCCTGTGCTGGAAAGGGCACAAAAGGGTGATAAAGGGGAGAAGAATATCAGAGAAAAGATACTTCCCACCAAACAATCCACCTGTCACCCCTACTTTAAGTCATCATCCTGTTTATAAGACACACATAAAGGAACTTGCATAAAACATAATACCACTGAGGCATAGAAGTCAAGCTATTAACACATAAAGCTGAATCAATAAATTACATTAATTCATGTATTGATCACATAATCTATTTTAAAAATAAGTGTAACAGCCCCTTTGGTAATATAAAACATGAACAAACATACTTTTCAAATGATAGCTGAGTTATCCCTCTCCCCAGAAGTACCTAGGCTCATTCAATAACATTGACAATTCACAGAGGCTGTCTATTTTTAATGGAGTGCATCAGCAAAAATAAACTCCTGAATCGACCTGAATATTTTGATAACAAATTATCTAAAAAACCTTTTTGCACTCTGCAAAGACTCAGACTTTGGACCTTAACTTTTTCAGTTACCAATCTTTTAAAAATATGCAGTGATGAAAAGCATTCCTTGAAATATTTGGTTGGCATATATGTATGCAAGTCAAATAATGTAGGAGCAGAAAGTGAAAAAAAATTGTTATGAGGGCAGATGATGAGACCAGCAAACAAAACCAAAATATGTTTCAAAGGACAAGACTTGCAATTGCTGAAGCTGGAGGCTTTAGCAAGGCTGACTATCAAGTTGGGAAGCTTCATTTTTATATGTCCAACTAGATACACCTCTAGTTTTCACAGGAAGTCTTGAATTTGGCACTTCCCATTGCAGCAGTTATTTGAGTATTTAGTCTGAAGAGTGAAATTCTGGGAAACAAAGAATGAATTATTTTTGTGGATTGTATCTGTGATGGAAAAGCAGCAGACAAAACCAAGTCTTTGTTCCAAGTTTGAGACTCAGCCATTTTCCCTTTTCAAGTGGAAGGCCATAAGAACAATAGAGGAATTGGGTCCTCTTGCATGAATCTGGAAAGCCATGAACATTGTATCAGGCTAAGGCAACTGCAGAGCAGGAATCCTGAGTGATAAGCAGCAGTAATGCTGGAATGCAAGAGCTAATGAATTGAGTCAATTGAGTCTCATTTGATTCCCTTCAACTTGTCATACACTTCTCCTGTAAAGTAATTTCTTAAGAGCTTAGCTTGATTGAGAAAAATTAAAAATACAGCACTAAAACAGGATAAGGAGTATCAAGTCAGCTTTTTCCTTAGTAGACTATGCAAAACCTTACTGTACTATTAAGGTACACAATCCAATTACTAAAATATGTAAAATTGAAATAATAAACATGAAGTTTGATTAGAGAGGGATATAAAAGCTGTGGTAGTAAAATCAACATTTGAATCAATCAAGTTTATGAAAATTAAACTAGCAGAGCCTGCATATATTACTTAAGCATGCAAGCGTTACTAAAGCAGTCAATGTTTATCAGGGAAAATACTGGAAGTTTTGTTTTCATCTAGAATGGTATCATACACAGGCATGACCTTTGTCACCTCTTCAGTGCTAAATAAGTGAGCTTATCATGAGGAGAGGTAAAAGACTTTTCATTAATTTTCATTGTTTACTATTTCTCATTTAAAACCCCCTGGCACTGCAATGCATTTCTGGCACTGCAATGTATTAAAATAATCATAATTTTACCCATGGAATGACAAGCATTTATTTTCACTCACTTGGAAAGTGCAAAAGAAGGCCCACCCTGGTCAGACTGCCTAATTCTAGTTGAACACAGAAATGTTGTTTCTGAGCCATGAATGCCTTTTTCTATGACAGAATCTTTCTGTTAGGGAAGTTATTCAGGTTGCTGCCCTGAAGCTTTCTCAGTTTTCAGACTTCAGCCTCTATTGGTTGCAATAGAAAAAGGAAACCCAAAATTAAAATTTTGGGTCAGTCTTATTTAATTGCAAATATTTAATTTGCAAAAAAAGCATTCAGAAAAAATGAATGCACCAAAACAGATGGAATGTGGATAATTTTCCCCCATGTGTTGACATTTCTATCACAAGATTGTTTCATATACACAAAAGCAAAGGGTCATATATTATGCAAATGGCAATAAGAAAAAATGCAGTATCAAGTCTGACAACCCATCATGTGTAACAACACCTTGAGGGCCACTGTCAATTGCTAAAAGAAAAAAAGGTGGATGCTGCCTAGGGATGCATATCTTCTCTGTTTATGGCCCTTCTGCTTCCTTTATTATCCCAAATTGACACATTTTCCTTGATCTCTTTCTCCTGCTCCAGAGATCCATTCAAAGGTTATTTTCCCAATGAGGAAGCAAAGCTTTAGGCTTTTTTTAGGCTTTTTGACTTGTTATCCTGAGTTTAGCAACTGTAAGGCTAATTCATCCCTCTACTTTGAGGGGAGATATCAGCTCATCTGCTGACCACCATAGTCTTTTTTTCAACCCTTTCCTGTGGCCTTTGGCAACAGATTTGAGTCTCTTGTCTTCATATCAGACAAGGTAGGCTATCTCCTCTCAACCCTGACAAGTGAAGCCTGATTGCTTGAGGGTTTAAAACAGTTAAAAGGGAGTTGGGATTTTTTTTTCTTTTTTTTCTTCTTAGTAGCTGCTATTAGCCTTACCCTCATGTTTCAGTGAGTTTTCTCCCAGCAGGGAAACTGCCTGCTGCAGGGTGCTTTGTTGCTTTCATAAATCTCTAATTAGGTCCCTATCTGATTTAACAAGAAGTCAATCCTGTCTCCAGTCATCTCGAAAGCTTTACAAATCTTTGCTTTTTGAAGATCCCAGTGAGAGAACAGCCTTCTACCTATCCCACAACTAATCTTTTCTACTTGCTTTGAAGGTGTTCCCTAATACCTCCTCTCTAAATAAAATTGGAGCAATTAAATAGGAAAACAATGTCACACACATTTCCACACTCAAAGGATGTCTGTCGGGCGGTTAGGAACGGTTCCTGACTGAGCACAAGGCTTTTTACTGGCAACAACAGTACTCACCACAATTCCACAATGCTTTGGCATGGCAGTGTATTACTTGAACTTCAGAACCTTTGGGTTTTTTCTTGGGATTTTTTCGTTTGTCCATCTTTAAAGGGTTAATTTACTTTAATGTTATCCGGCAATCACAATTTTAGAACTGGCAAAAGAGGGCCACCAGTGGAATTTGTTAACATTTTCTCCCCTCAGATGTTGGTTACTCCTTGCTTAGCAGGTATAGGAGAAAAATGAACGAAGCAGCCTTTTTAATGTTGGAAACAGCCTGGAAATCGAGGCCAGTAGAGTACACGCATTGATTGTGTGCCTGAGTTACACCCCTGGGCTTTCAAAAGGAAATGTAACATTTCCAGAGTCTGAAGACATTATTGCTGTACATGTGGAACACAAGTGGAATTAAGAACAAGCAGTTTCCCTGATAGCAAACACTAAAATAGTCATGCTCATGTTACACTCCTCCACAATTTACATGAGCACTTCTTTTGGGCTTTTGACCCCAGGAGAAGCCCATCTTAACCCAGTGCTGCCTGTGAGGCACACCTTCCTCTGCAACTTTAAGGTCCAATGCCAGGGACTTGATGAGATTGATATGTCTATCATGAAGCCAGGCAAAGCAGGTGGTGAGAGGTGCTGAGCACCCTCCAGTCACTGGATCAGGCCAGCAGAAAACTGGAAAAATGTGCACAAAACAGTGAGAGAGTAGGAGAGGAGACTGGAGTAATTTCCTGGCTTGCTTTTCTTGTCATATGCCTCTGTCCACATCCACCACTTACTGCTGTGCATAACAGGAGGCAGAGCTCCCTGGTGCACCTGACCTGGTACTTTTCAGTTCTTACACTCTTGAAAGAGAACTATTTCATAGGAATTGTTTCACTTCAATTATATGAGCAGACATTAACATAGGAAATAAATTACAACATTTATTTCCACAAGGTGCAAGCTTCCAACTTCTATGGATTTCTTCTCCAAGCAATTCTATATCACTCCTGAGTCTGACCAGAGAGGGAGGAAGAAATGGAGACACAGCTGAGAACATAATTAATGTCACTAAGAACTTCAGTTCTTGATATCATTAAGAAGATAGACCCAGAAATAATCATTTCCATCAGAAATGAACTAGTATTCCACGCTTAGCTATCACTGGGTGTTAGTACCACAAATCATTAGTACAAAAACTGAAAAAGCCACCCCAAATCCTAAAGGACAAGAGTATTGAACAGTAATTACTGCATCTTAACAAGGCCAGAGCCTCTGTTTAATACTGAATGCAAAGAAGAAAACAAAGATCCAAAGGTGCTGTCATGCAGCGTGCAGTGATCCTGACTGTGAAACCCAGAGGCTGGGTGACTGAGCTAGCCTTCCCAAGGATGAATTTGTCACTTTTTCTTGTGAACTGTTTGATGATAAATTACTGTCGCTCTCAGCAAACAACACTTTTATTTCCCTCACTTGAATTTTTCAGGCTTCATTGTCAAAAGCTGGAGGGGAACTGGAGGTTGCATCTCTGTGCCACTACCGGACTGCCAGTCTTAAACATGTTGTAACAGGTCTGTTCTTCACCTCATCTTTTGAAAGCCAGCAGGCTCACATTTCCTCAGCACTGCTCTTCAGGACCTTTTCCAAACACCAAGACCATGTTTGTGCAGCAGGATGCCACTGGCATGGTTTCCCTATTCAGGGTCAGAGAGTGAGGTGCCCCTGGCCAATGTAGCAACACTGGCAGAAGCTCCAGAATAGGTGATGTTCCAGCAGTAAAATTACACATCTGCTGGTGTAATCTGTCTCCAGCTGCTCAAAGCACATCTTTGCCTATCATAGTGCATTCATGTGATGAGTATTTTCCAGGTTGTTGTTCTTACTGAATCACTAACATATGCCCTTGTGCATTTGGCCAAAACACTCCTGGAACTTTATCCAGGATCACATCCAACTTTCTCATGTGCGCATATCCCTAAATATCAAAGCTAGCCACCTTATCCTAAAAGTAACACTGGGACATCACCAGCGCTAAGGAGGAGCACTGGGATATTGATGTGCAAATGAGCAGACTCTCTGAAATCTCAGGTTAACTCTAATTTAAAAGCTACTTGGTAGAGAAATTATCAAACACAGCAGGTCACTTCTTTGGAGCTTGCTTTTGCATGTCAATACACAGCATGCTCCCTCCTTAAAGGTAGATGGTTTCTGAAGAGGGAGCATAAGGTGGCCAGGGGCTCTTTGAGGAGAGTCTTTATGAGAATAGAGACTTTTAATTTTTCAGGGGAATAGGGTCTGGAAAATGCCTACACACTGAACATGCAAACTAACTGTGGAATAAAAATGAGATTTCTCACCTGGCACTGTTTTGGAAGTGGATCAAGTCTATTGCAAGGGGCTTGGCCATGTGCAAGTTCTTTTGATCTAAATCAGAAGAAACAAAGTATAAAAGCAGCTCATCAGCACACTAAAGGCCCAGAAATCCTATGGAAAAAACCATAGATACATTCACACATTACAGCAATTCTGATGTCATGTGTGACAGTGATGAGCTATAAAGCAGGGAGTGAAAGAATACACCCATTTGTGATCCCACATAAAACCCTCCTATGAACGAAAGAAAACAAGCAATCTATTACAGTATATTGGATCTATCAAAAAACTTGCATTCCACATTAAGATAATAAAAGAAAACAGTGACATTTCTGCTGCTTGGCTCTTAGCTCCTGTAAGGTACCTAGCATTATTTCCAAGCAATGACAAACAAAATTGAACACTTCTCCAAAGGTCACATCTATCACAGATTTTATTTTCTCATTTGATTCAGTGTATTAGGGTCTTGTTATTTTTTCTATTTTACCTGTTTGGTGAAGTAAGTCATTCTTCCTCTGGAGAGAAACAAAACGTTATTTATAGAGCTGAGTGAATCTTTCACAGTAAATAGCTATCCAGTCAATTCAAATTTTCCTTCTGTTTGTTATTTGTTTATGATCAGTTTGCTATTTGTTATCTCAATTTAGGGATAGTATTTCAGCCTAGACCAATGGAAGATTTAGGCTGTCACATGCAAAATCATCTTACTTCAACAAATTACGAAAAATGAAATTATTGACAGTTAAATTCTAAGTACATTCTTCTGCCATTAGCAGAACATCTTCAGATAACATATCACCACTACATTCAGGGTGGCCTGGCAAAGTTTGCCTTTCACCCTGATTAAGACTTTCACAAGTCATAGAGCCAACAAAAGGAAAAGATGAAATTACAGCACCCAGCAGAGTATCAGGCAAAAGACTTTCCCTCAGTAATAAGCATTTACTTCACAGTTAAGGCCACTGCACAGTAGGAAAAAAAATTCTTAGACCTCTGTCTCCTTTTGCACAGCTAGGCTGGGAACAACTGCAGTTCTTTCACCTGTTTTTTGCTGGTTTTGGTTACTATAGCACAAATAGAACAAGCCAGTTTTATTTTAGAAAGGATAGTTTGCTCTTTCATTGAGGCCCTGGAGATCTGTACAGTTGTGAAGTGGTCCCTTTGTGGGCAGAATGCTACAGTGAAGCCACAGGTTTCTAACCTCACAGAGGAGCACAAAGCCATCTCATTGCAGACCAGCATGCTTGGATGCCTGTGGGAAACACCTTGGTAGAGGATATGCAGAGAACCTGAGCTTGGTCCCTCTTCCTCCCAAGAGAAGCCCTGCCCTTGGGAATTCTGATAAAGTGTAGTTTTGTACATGACAAAACATGTTCTGAAAATGATCCAGCAAAGAGCCAGGAAGATGATGAAGAGACTGGAGCATCACTTCAGTGAGGAAAGGCTAAGCAAGCTGGTTCAGCCTGGAGTGGGGCTAAGTGAGGATCTTACAAATGTACACATGTACCTGAAGTGAGGGTGCAAAGAGGATGGACCCTCTTGGCTTTTTTCAGTGGTGCCCAGTGACAGGACCAGAGGCAAGGTCACAAACTGAAATAGAGGAGGCTCTGTTTGAAATCAGGAAACATTTTACTGATACCTGGCACAGGTTTCCCAGGAGGTGGAGTCTCTATCCATGCAGATATTCAAAAGCCATCTGACATGGTCCTGGGCAACTTGCTGTAGATGGCTCTAGCTGAGGAGGCAGGGTGGACCAGATAATCTAACCTAACCAGAGGTGGTTTTCAACCAGAGGTTGAACTAGATCCCCTAACCACAGGTCCCTTTCAGCCTCAGCCATCCTGGGATTCTGTGATTCTTCACACGCCTGAAGCCACAGGGATGACAGACAGTTATTGAGCTGTGGCTGCAGCTTTCAACACTGGGTAGACCTTGTTTACCACGTGACCTATGAAAATGTTAAATAGCCCATGTTCCTAATTCTGACCCCCCACTTTCACATATCTAATATTTGGCTACCTTTCATCAACAAATTTGTTGATATTAACTTTCAAGTCCAGACAATTTTCCCCATTTTGAGAGAACCTGTCATACACTAATATAAATCAGCAGTCAGCTTCACTCTTCATATACACCATTTCCTGAAAAATTATTTGATTAAATGATACAATTTGATCTTTGTAAAACACCTGACACTTTTTTAAGCTTGAAGAGCCACACTTAAATTTAAATTGTGCCCCCCAAAAATTAATATGGGAGGAAAAGTCACTGAAATATATTGTAAAATTTCCATTGACTTCAGAAGCACTCAGAGTTTTTTACTTGCTTAAGGTAGAATCACATCCACATGGCACAATTCAAGAAGGAAATAAAAATGTGTGCACGCATCAAAATTATCTGTTACAGTGATGAACATGCCTAATGCTTTCATAAGTTTTCCCACAGAGGTAAGGAAGTCCAAAAGATGCAGAATTACTTTCAATATTGTATATTTTTTAGTAAATACTTTTGTAATAGTCTTTTAGTATGGTACAATTTGTTAGGCTTTATGATATGCAGTAAAGTAATAAGGCCTACAAACTGATTTTTACCACATTATGTAGAAATATCCCAGCCATCTTAATGCAATTGAGCAACTGTAAATTACTGTTAACAACTTCTTGAAAGAGAAGGAAGTGGAAAAGTCACCTCCATATTGATGACTGTTTCCTATTCTTCCTTTGTGGCTTCTGGAAAGAAAAGCTTTCAAATAAAATAAATAAATGAAATAAGGTGGAGAATAATGTGTTGGAAACCCTGTGTTACTACCAGGGCTACCAAGGACTTTGTAGCTCATGATCAAAGGAATTCCTTCCAGCTAGCAGGATTGTCAGCCTTTATGTTGTTAAAATACATTTTTCATGAATGCAAATGTATTTTGAAAACTTTTAAAATCCAGGGTCATAAAAACAATCCCCCACAGAGAACAGTTTTAAAATCAAGTTACTATATCTTGTTTCCACAATAATAACCTGGCTAGCTCCATAAGAATACAAAGCTGAGAAAAACACTCAGAAAAATAATTGCTGAGGTCAGTATCAGAATGCTTCTCAGGCTGAGCATTTAAAAAATGCAGAATATAGTCACAGACATGACATTTCACCCAACAGAAGATACATTTCCATGTGGATCTCACTTTAGATGACATAAAGGGAATCCCTGCAGAAGCCCATAAATGTGCTTGGGTATAAAATCAATGTCAGTAAAAAAGGATCACTTCCACACTGCTAAGAGACTCAGGCTTGCAATCTTACATTGATCTGGTGAGGCACAGATACTTCTCAAATGCTAAAATAATAAACTCAGGTTTACAGCATCAGTGAAAAATCACATCTGCTTAAAGGATGTACAGGATCTGCCTACCCCAGCAGCACAGTAGGAGAAAATCTGGAAAACTACGCAGTTGTTTTTGAGGAGCCAATGCTGTAAGTGTTCTACATCTGGAGCTTTTCCCCAGCCCAGCTGCAGTCTGGTCTGCTACTCAGAAGGCCCATGTCTCAGTCATGAGCAGGCCTCAGACAGACCTGGAGCACCATCCTGCTCTTTTGCCTCATTAGAGAGAAAACCCACTCATGTAATCTGGGATCCCTCTGCGATGTGCATGCAAGGATGGGAAATGGGTATTGGCAGGAAATATGCTGCAAAGCAGGTTCCTGCTCTGGACTACACCACTGCTTTAGACACAGCCTTAGAGACTGCTATTGATGCAGCTGCTTTTGAAGGAGAGGTGAGAGGACACTTGATGCTAATTTAGTCAAAAAGCCAATTGAGAGAGCAGGAGTAAGACATAAGATGTGAAAACAAGAGTGAATGTGGTGACATAAAATCCAACCTCCTTAATGACTTGAAGAGTGATTTGGGAATCACTCTTCAGACTGACTGTATAGCCTGCATAACACCTCTGTGAGCATTAAAGGTTGCAAAGCTACAAGAGAAATAAGGTGCAGCTCAAATGGAGCATGAGAGCCATGGGAGACAACCCACACTACTTAACAAGGAAAAAGAAAGGAAAACTAGCTAGGGTGGATTCATCAGCTGCCTTTAGGGATGAGAATGATGGATCTTTGTGGACAGTGTTTTGGGACAAAGAAATGCACGTTCAGATGCAATGGAATAAATGAAAGACCACATGACAGAGTGGATATGGGAGGAGCCAGGTGAGAGACACATTTTACAGACTGTGATCTGGAGGCAACAGTTAAAGACAATTGTCAGAGGGGAGAATGGAGAACCAGCAGCAAGAGCATCAACAGAAAGGTCGGGTTTATACCCACTAAAACTGCAGGCGTTTCTTTGTCTGCCTTAGAGAAGACATGAAGCAGTATGAGCAGATTGAGGCATCCAAGAAGTGGCTGAAGACAGGTGACAGTTTCAGAAAGTTCAGAGAAACACAAGTTCTGTTGGATTTGTGGGACACCTGATGCTTGAAGCCACGTGGGTCCCTGAGCCCATTGCTGCCCCTGCTTGGACACAGGTGGCTGACAGGGGGTGAAGGGAAGGTGACAGTAGCTGTAGACCTCTGGGCTGAGGATGTCTCACAACTTTGTCCCTTCAGGTTCCACTCTTTGCCCTTAGCCATACTCAGCACTCAGGACATCAGAAAAGCTGGGCATGCAGTGATTTGCAATGGATATTGAATAGATATGGTCTAAAGTTGCTAGAGACAAAATAATTTTCTGACAGCTATTTATATCTTTTAGCATAAGGTTTTACTATGTCTTTTGGATAGCTAACTATTTTACCTTTAAAATAATTCCAAGAATTTGGCACGCTGGTTCCCAAGAAGAGAGCAAAGAATTCCAAAAGGTGTTTTACATGCTGTGAAGTTGCAGGTTCTTTCCTTTGTTCTAAATTTACTAGTAATTAATTTCCTCTAGCAATCCCATATTTGAATCTTGGCACTATAAAACGGAGGGGCTGAACACAAGCCTTCAAAGGCAGACGGTTGATGGGCTAATGCAGAGTGGCCTGTAATAATTCTGATTTTATTTTTTGAGGAAGTCATTGGGTAATGTTCTTATCATATTCTACATAAAAAACTAGCATCTGGCTGATGAAATGAACAATGAAAACCAAACTACAGGGAAGAATTTGTAACTATATTTAGCTTGTGAAAATAGTTTAGCTTGTAAAAGTAGTTTCCTCAGTCCAGCCCTTTGCCCTGTGTTTTCAGGCACAAAGGCACTAACCTGAGTTTACTTTCCAAGCAAAAGGGGACCCAAAACGGAAATAACGTAATCAGTGAAAAAGCAGATCATAACATTTTTCATTTTTACTAGGGCAAGGCAGAACTACACAATTTACTTTCCTGCATCCAATGCCAGTATTCTGTTTTAAAACACACACACCTACATTATGTTCTTATTTGTAGACCTGTCACCCCAAAGTTTGTGAGATCATTAATAAAGAATCTAGTCTATAATTTTTAAGACTTTTCCAGCTGTAGCAGGTTTGCACTGAAACTGCTTACAGTTGGTTTCAGGAATACTGTGCATTTTTCTTCCCACTTTTGATATATTTGTTTCCCCATTAGAAAAAAGTTGCAGTTTTCACTTCTTTCTTGATTCAAAGAAAAGGAAACTGCTGGCCAGGCAGAAATCAATTGAGAAGCAACACATTTGAAAATGCAAAAGGCTCTGAAGTTACTCGTAGCTTTTCTATACTCTAGGGTGAATCTCACCATCTGCTGCATTTCTGGCTGAGACTGACCTCCCTTTGTATCAGACAAAAGTAATTGTGGGGATCAAATGAACTTTAAACAGGAAAAATGTGAGTGACAAATCTGCAGGCTGCACACAATCTCTGCACACAGACCAACAAGCATCCACAAGGCATTTATTTTTATTCAAAGTTGATGAGAATTTTACAGCCCAGCCAAACTCTCTGGACTGAACACTCCAGCTCTGGGATCCTTCTCTGCAGAGACAAACTTCTACTTCCCAATCCTCTCCCATGTATGCTCTTTATCCAGCCATCAATGGGAGAGAGAAATAACTCTTCTCCAAATTTTCAACTACCAGCTATTTTTCTAATTCCCACAGCTGTTCACTAGAGAGGGTCAGCAAGCACACCAAACTGCCAGTCACCACTTGCCTATTAACATCCATGCAGAGGAACAGTGCTACTTCCAAATCAGGATCCTGCTCCTTCTCACAAAGCAATTTTCTACTGAGATTTCCAACTAAAAGGAAACCACTAGCCTTCCTGCAAGTAAATAGCTTATTAAGGCTGGAAGTAGGGTTTGTGTGCAAAGACTGTCCTATGCAAATCAGAGCTGATGAGCACTTAACTAATCTGTTTACAGACCAGAGCTGCTGGGCAGGCCTCAGCGATTTTCTATCAAAGCAAAGAACCATTCTTTATGGGCATCTGGTTGTCCCTGAATTGGTAGTTTAAGCATATACCCTTGCTTCAAAGAAAGATCAAAGGATTTATTACTTCTAAATGAGTGCATTATTTCCACTTACTACTTTCTTGTTTGCAATGTGTTATTAACAGCACCATGGCAGGGTTACCTTAAGACTTGAGTTTCTCACAGATCCCTGAATGTGATTTTAGATGTTATATGCAGCCTATAATACACAGGCTGTTACACAGATGGAGAAGGAAGTAAAACACTAGCAAACAGATTAGCGCATCCATGTGCAGGAAACTGATTAAAAAAAAAATCCTGCAAAGCAAACTAGCTATATTTTAATCCCCCAAAAAAAAAAAAAAAAAAAAAAGAGGCTTTTTCATTTTTACTGTAAATTTAAACAATGAAATTGTTTCAAAGTGACAGCTACAGGTCAGTGGACAGAGCCAGTTTTGGCCTCTCTTCATCTGAAAAGAAACCCACATCACTCCTGCTCACAGAAAAAAAGCTGAGATACCACAGTCACAAAGTAGAACAACGATCAGTTCAATGAGCAAATTCCTACTACCCCATAAATGCCTGCCACGGCCATCCTTTTGGCTTACTGTTTATGGCTTCATTTACTTATTAAGTCTGGAAGAAACAAGGGAGACACATTCATTATGTGCTTTCTGGCACTATCGGGAGCACATGGAGTGCAAGTTAAGACCTAGCATCTTATTTGTAGGCATACTGAAGGCCTACAGTCTGCTCGGACACAGAACAGGAAAAAGAATTTTTGGGAAGAAGTGCAGAAGTAGATTTCAGGCAACCAGGGCCAAGGCAGACAAAGCTGCCAAAACTAGAGCCACAAGTGGCCCCAGGGAGAGTTTGGAGCGGCTGGTGTGATGTTTATTGCTCAGACAGCAGAGCTGGGTGGTGTGATGCGGGACAGGAACTACATTCTGCAGGCTGTGACTTTAGTGGTAGTATCTACAGATGCCTGCAGACTCACTGTCTCCATCTTTATCATGGGGCCAGAGGAAGCAGACTGTGGTCCCCTTATCTGTTTTACAAGGAACCACCTTCCCCTGACAGACCCAGTGGGTCACACAGCTCAAGATGCTGCTTACTTCTCCTCTTCTATAAAACACAGACTGTGCTTGCATCCACATAAATGAACACAGTTTATCTACCCAGGGACAAGCAGAGGAAAAAAGTCATAGCAACAGGAGGTGTTGACAGGATCCAATGGCTTTCCAGTGAGAATAACGTGTTGGCATCAGGTCCTGTAACCTACCAATCTCCATTTGCTTAGTGGTGTATTTCTCCCTGTCTCCTGACAAGGACCAGAAATTGTTTTTTCTTGAGCATGAATAGCAAATGTGGCTTTAACACAGTCAAATACAGGAAAAGTTACAACCAACTGACATACTGAGGGCTCTTAGTGCCTTGCAATGTATAGGTTCCAATAAAGTAGAGCTTGTATGAAAACCTTGAAAACAGAAATGGAGAGGAACCCAAGCACATCTTATATCCCAGTGCTGAAGCTTCAGCTTTAGTCACCAGAGTGTGACTGATGTCAGTCTTTTTGAGGACTGCAGTACGACTGCTGCCTGACACAATTACACAACACCAAGGGGACCTCTAGGCATCCTACAGGCAGAGGAATGAGTAACAGGGCACAGACTGCCAGAAGGATGCCGAAAAACAGGCAACACCTACAACACCCAATGCATTACCCTACTAAATATTGGTCATTGAAAGGACTTCATGAAAATAACATGACTGAACAGCAAAAATGGCCCACTGTTGCTAGCCACAAACTAGACAGTTTAGGTACTAAAAACAGCACTGCTGGCCCAGTATTTACCGAGCAAAGCCTCTGGTATTAGGGAGATGCAGATCTACAAATCAGCCACCTTACAGCCAGCTCAGGTATGCCTACATCCAGTGGTTACAGCCCAGTTAATGCTGTTAAATCAGTTGGAAGGAGACTCAGAGCAAAGCAAGCAGCTCAGAGAATTTAAGAAGTATTCTTCAAGTTACTTCCCTACTGCTGCTGGTGCCCTAAGTTGCCTGCTTATTTTCTCATCATGCTCTCAAACTGGAGACGGACAGCAGCAATACTTGATTTTGGCCAAATAAAACTTACACCTGGCCACATTTAAAGCCTACAAATTTTGTTTTACTTGTCTTGCTTCTCCTTTGAATTTCAGTAAGACAAAAATACAACTAATTTATTTTCTAAAAATGCTATAAGGACTGAAATGCATTCTAGCAACATTTGCATTTCTTTCCCGAGTAGCTGCATTTTAGACACAGGCATTTTATGAGTTAGATTTCAGTCAGTTTTGGCCAGTATTCCAAGTTTTTTTGAAGTCAGTGTACTTCATAAAACATATGTTAACACATTTATTATCTCCATATACAGCATTTACTCTAACAAACCAAACTCTGTCGTCACCAATGGAGGCTCAGTAGAACTAAATGAAGAAACAGACTGAGTTATTTCTTACTTCAAACGAAAATCCAGACCTCATCTTAGGGTCAAGGTCAAAAGGAAGAGCTAGGTGAAAATGCAGAAAGAGCCAGACGGCTTTTAATTATACAGTAGTTGTTACGAGACATTGAGTACTTTAGAAAGGTTTATCCACCTGTTCCAATTTGCCCCAAGTGCTCACAATCCATGATGAATGCCAAAGCCAAAAAAAAATCACTGCCATATGGATGCCTAGCTCTATGTCACACATCTATTGAACATACCAGCCATAAAAATATTAATTTTCTGTCCACCCAAGAAAACTTAGTAACCATTGCTATTATTCTTATTGGAAAAAATTTAATGTGTAACTGTGCCAGCGGGCTAGACAGGTTGTGACACAGCATACATGGAAAGCAACAGATCTTAAAAATACCAGCAGCCTTTAAAGACCACACCTCCATTATGGTGTTTCACAGAATGTAAAGCTATTCTTGCTACTGAAAGCTTGAGCTTTTCATAAGCACCATTTAATCTTACTTGTAGATGTTGAAATAAAGTTCAACAAAAAACTAAAGTAGTGCAGAGTACTCTAGCTCCACACTGTGTCACCGCACCAAGGAAACACAATAGAAGTTGCCAAACTGCTTCAAAGTTTCCAAAGCTTACTAGCCAGTCTTACAAAGGCAGACAATATTCTCAAGTTGTCTTGAGGAAAGCTGAGTTTCATCACTTTTTATACGAAGGAGAAGATCATGATGATGTAAAAACAAATCAAAAGCAACAGGTATCACTGCTGATTAAGTTAGTACCCTCAGACTTGTGCCAAGATAGATCTGATCGTACAAGTCAAGCTGGCAGACTAAAAGACATCTACTGCATAAATACAGTAACCCTTGTATGATGGCAGCCTTTCTCTGCCTGCTTCAGGGGTGGCCCCAGTCTTGCAGTTCTGTAAGCCATTTGATAAAAACTCCTTGTGGCAGAGCTCTAAGATGTAAACAGCTGAAAAGACAGGTGCTCATGCAGGCAAGGACAGCAGCTATTTTGCGCTCCTCAGTATCTCTCTCTCTCATCCAGTGTGGCACAAGGCTCGGATGGAGACTGGCAGTACAAACTTCAGTGGCTTGTGCTGGATCATTCCTCTCACAGCCACCACCCCACCTCCTCATAATCCTGATGCCAGTAATGTGGAACAACCCCAGCCCGAGAGATGTGCTTGAGCTGCTCCACAGATGCATCTTGGACACATTTGCAGTGTAATCAGGTGGGCATTCAACACACACTGTGAAATTTCAGCAGTATTGAACTAAATGGCCAAATTCCCACTGATTTAAGCAGAGCCAGAATATCACATATAATACTTTTACTTGGTCAGAACACCTCCTCCTCCTCCTCCTGAGGCTTGTAAGAACCATAAATAAGGTTAAAGCAATATAGTACTCAGAGGTTTTAATAAAAGGCCTCCTCTGTTTAACAATCACCAAAAATAGTTGCTTAAGATGGGTTATACTGAATCATAAATGAGAGAAAGCTGCTGAGGACTTTTCAAAGAAAACATCACTACTTTTATAGGTTGTCAATGTTTTCTTATTAGTCAGTAAATGCATTTGATATATGTGAGTTTCCAAAGTAAGCATGATGGGAGGGCTAGCTTGAGATTCAAACTAAAAAGAACTCAGCCCAAGTTTCCCTTTGAGACATTTACAAAATGCACCATTAATTTGTTGTACCCAATTTGTGTTTATGTACTGGATGGCAATTAGTGTAGAAATTCAACCAGTTTTACCATCTTTCTGTTCAACTCAACAAATTACAGTTTTCAAAACCTGTCTCTGACAGTGACAGAAATAATTTTAGTATTTGCCTATTTCCACAGAGAAGCATACCTCAAGCAAAAGATACATTACAAACATATACACATGCAAAGTAGCCATAGGTAGCATGTTTCATCATCACTACACATATACAGTCATAAAATATTCTCCTGCAGAATTAGTAAAAAAATAAGTGTTCTAAAACAAATCATGTTACTGGCTTCAGGTATTGGACCTCATTGAAGCTTTCAAGGCACTTTCTATAACAACATTTATTTAAGAAGTTGTTTCTGACTTTGCCAAACTAACTGCTTGTTCTAAAACTTTACGTGCTGGCTGTCTGCCCCGAAGCTGGGGTTTTGGCTTTTTTTGCTTTTGTTTGTTTGTTTTTAATTTCAGCCACAATCCTCCTCCAAGAAGGAGACCATGGAACACTTTCTTGGTTTGCCAAAATGGCATTCTGGCAGCCTGTCCTCCAACTTGAGTACTCTGCGCTTTGGAGTCAGAGTTAAAAATTTGATGACAGATTAAGAGGGAGGAAAAAAGAACACCAGCAAGCTTAAGCTACAAGCCTTAGAGAGGAACATAAAAATTACAATGAAGGTTCCACATATTTAATAAAACATTTATACCTGTATGATTTCAGAGGCTAAAAACTTCAAAAACTCTCTTGCTGAGCATATTCTCCTCCCTCATTATATTATATATATATCTCCTCCCTCACTCCCAACAATTATATGTGCATGTAATGTCTTCAGAAAAGGCTTCCTGCAAGCCCAGGTTTACAGGTAAACTCAGGGTTACCAGCAAACACTTTCATGTGTTTGCTGGTCCAGGCTGGGGTGGACAGCAGAAGGAAGTCTCTCATAAATGCTGTGATGCCAGACAGATCTCCAAGCCAAATACAGAGGATAAAAACTGAACGCTCATATAATTCCTTACCTCATCCATTACAAAATATCCAAATGAAAAAGGATCCCACTGTCAAAACCAGCCTTCACTATTGGACCCCAAATTCATAACAAGACTAGTTCTACCCTTTGTATTATGTGAAGCAGGAGTCCTGTAGGAAATAAATGTAGTATGGGATCTTGTTAGCAAAGGTCAGACCACACATCTGCTACTATGGTGCCATGTTGCACCTGAGTGGCTGTTTGTGCCACAGGTAGTTTTGTGTCTAATTTCTGAATGAAGGCAATCCTGTAGAAACAAGACTGTTAACAAGCCATTTTTTAAAAGTACCATTGCTCTCAGTAGTCCTATACTCATATATAACAAAAATGAATCTCAAATCCCTGAATCACCTGGAATGTCAAACAGTTTTCAAAGAAAGCCGAAAGGAGATCAACTACTACTGTTTAATAACTTTTGCATGATGTTACTAATTTGTTGGAAGAGAGTGTCCAAGTTGTCTGATTATTGGCAGAATTGAGCTAATTCAAGCACACAATTTTGATAGCCTAATGTGCATTTATAAAAGGATCCATCACACAACCAAAATGGGAACGTAGATGCATAATTGATCATTAAACATAGAGTCTGAATGTGAGTAGTTCTAGTACAATCAGCATGAGTATTTTTAAAGCCAAATATGTACCTGTACTTTGGCAAGACCAATGGGATATGAATGGTTAGGGTAATATGTATGCAAATATATTTGCATATATTATATATTTGTCTGCATTTCACAACAAGAGCTTTAGAAAGGCTTGGGTTTGCAAAATGATCTGATAATCTGTAGAAAACTCAGCAAATTAGAAAATAAGACCACTTAGAATAAGTTTTGGTTAATACCACGTGTACAAGACTCAAACAAAGAGCAAATAATCGTGCAGCAAGTATTTACCAGTATATATTTTATTTCTTTTCAAAATTATGGGGTTTGTTAAGATTTAAAATACTTTAGTAATTACCTAAAACAAATGTACACTTTGTTAGAACTTCTGGTAAGTGCTGATCTTGAGTTCTGAAAATGTGTGACAGAATACAAGAAAATATAAAATTGGGTTAGCAAAATACAGTAACGGAGCTTTACAAGAGAGACACACATTCTATATTATTTGACTTAAGTCTATCAGGTAAACATGGTGTAACAGCTTTTCACTTAGAACACGTGCCTATAAACTTAATCTGCAACCTGAATCCCGGGAAAAATTAACTTCTGATCAACTCAAGGATACTAGGTCCAAAACTAAAAAAAAATCCATCTCAAGGTGTGTTTCCTCATTGAACATATATTCCCTTTTTCCATAAGGTATTAATTTTAAATTTTAATAGATCACTATATATGATAAAATTGCAATAAAACATTCTCTTATTATTCATGATTCAACTAAGTCTGTAGCCATAACGTAAGTTATTTTATATGTGAACAGTTAAGTGTTTCATAAAAAAAATATTTATTTATTGCATCTAGTGAAAAAAACTTTGATGGTTCTTAAAAAAACAAACAAACAAACAAAAAAGGACTTGCTCTTGGCTAATTGCCAAACAATCCCCCTTCCCTGCGGCTTGCCTTTTCAAGAATTATAAAGAAACTCTGGAGTTCATTGTGGTCTGGACAGCCAAAGATGATTAATCTGTATGGAAGCAGGATGCTTGATTAAATCCACAAACTTCCAAATGAGCTATAAGGATAAAAAATGTGGTTTGTTATTGTGTCCATTTCCAAAGGACAGCTCACAAGCTTTCCTCCTCACGTAAAAACTGGAATACAGCTGAGAAGTCTTTCAGGGCATAGCCTTTGGCACACATCATCCTGTAGATCTGGTGTGCCTGGGAGCCCAAAGGAACTGGTGTCTTCGTGTTGGTGGCAGAAATCTGGGCCAAGCCAAGATCCTGTGGGGGGCAAGAAGAGGGAGGAAGAGTGGAAGGAAAGAAAAAGAGAAAAAGTCAGGGGAGAAACAACAAGGACATAAACAGCCAAGCACATATCACAGGTTATTTGGCTTCCACTGTAACAAGAACTCTACTGCCAACAATACTCCAGCCTTAAAATTTCAGACCTGGAAGAAGCAGGTCTTTTGTAGTTTTTATTTTTTAAAACAGTAATTCAATGTTATTCAACATAAAAACATCAAACTTTACCAGGCAGGCATCACCTTAAGAACAGGAAGAATTTTAGGATTCTAGATCACTATATAACCTGGTAGCAAACTCAGACTCTTTTTCCCCATTGAGTATGTCATCTCTAGTAAGAAAATCTCCCTGGCTATTCACTGAAGCATTTCACATAGATTCTAAGAGTATAATTTAGTTCTTTTGGCAAAAGGAATTTTTTTTTATTTATTGCTATAAACAGGTTAAGAATCAGGCAGAAGAAAATTCAAGAACAAGAAAATGGAAGCCACTTAGCAAATATACATTTACTATAATTTAAACAGTTAATAGCAAAATGAGACTCATAGGTCACTTAGTGAATATAACTGGTTTGCTGCCTAATTGGAAGGATGTTTTCGAGAATTGCTTAGGCAGCAGTCCTGGGTCTGCTATAACTCAAAATTCTTCTTTAATAGAGGCACATAGAGGAGAGTTCCACTGTGTTTTTAAATACTGTATTTGGGTCAACAAAAGGGAGGGAAGGTTCAAAGAGGACAAATTTGAAATGTGTCCTCCTTGGTCAACTACAGCTATAATCTGAAATAAATAGGGCAGAACCCAAAGGTGAGTACCAGGTACTATGACTAACCATAGTTAGCCAGAAATAGTCAGCTGTCAGCTAGGCTGTAGGATGTTTTGAACTCTAAGCTGAATCAGACTTGAAACAACCCAAAGACAGAAGCACTAACAAGGGCCTGGATATATATAAAAAGATCTCTTGACTAAGTAGGAAAGTAATGCCTGCACTGAAGGCTGCCTTTAAAGTCTTGGTAATGAAATCAATGTTTGTGATCTATATTTCAAGAAAGTTGAAAAAGAATCTCCCAAGTATTACTAGTAAATGCCTATCCACTCAGAACTATGGTGGTTTATAGAATCTGCTGTGTGGTTGATTTTTCCCCATTTTTCAGTGGTTTGGGTTGGAAGGGACCTTAAAGATCATCTAATTCAAGCCCCCAACCTTGGGAAAGGACATCTTCCACTTGACCAGGCTTCTCCAGGCTTCATCGAACCTAGCCTTGAACACACCCAGGGATGCGGCATCCACAACTTCTCTGGGCAACCTGTGCCAGTGGCTCACCACCCTCACAGTAAAGAATTTCTTCCTAATATCTAATCTAAATCTACCCTTTTTCAGTTTGAAGCTATTAGCCCTTATCTGTCACTACATTTCCAAAAGTCATACTCCATATCTCTTGCAGGCTTCCTATAATT
The DNA here is from genome assembly GCF_022539315.1 of Serinus canaria. NCBI lineage: Eukaryota > Metazoa > Chordata > Aves > Passeriformes > Fringillidae > Serinus > Serinus canaria. The sequence continues at coordinate 33,998,678 of NC_066315.1, forward strand.
CTTGGAAGGTGCTATATGGTCTTCTCAGAGCCTTCTCTTCTCCAGGATGGACAACCTCAACTCTCTCAGCCTTTCTTCATAGGAGAGATGACTCAGCCCTCTGACAATCTTCACCACTCTCCTCTACACTCACTACAGCAGATCCATGGCCTTCTTATGTTGGGGGCCCCAGAGCAGGACACAGCACTCCACGTGGGGTCTCACTAGAGCAGAGCAGAGGGGGAGAACCACCTTCCTCAATCCAATGGTAATTCTGCTTCTGATGCATCCCAGGATGTGACTGGATTTCTGGGCTACAAGCACACATTGCCAGGTCACCCTGAGCTTCTGGTCCACCCATACCCCCCTGAGTTTTCCCACCCAGGGCTACTCTCAATCTATTCTTTTCCCAGCCTGTATTTGTGCTTGGGATTGCCCCAACCCAAGTTGGGTTGCACTTGGCACTGTTGAAATTAATAGGATTTCATTTCACACCTCTCACATCTGTCAAAGTCTTTGAGTATCTCAGCCTTCTCCAAATTCTGGGCAACCAAGTCCTAACCCTATATAAGGTTCTGTATCTATAGAAGCTTTTCTTGCTGCTCTTGAAGTACCTGGTCAGATTTAATTTTATCAGGGCTTCAGCTTTGCTAACCTGATTCCTGGCTGCTTGAAAAATTTTTCTGTATTCTTCCCAGCCTACCTATCCTCGTTTCCAACCTCTGTAGGCTTTCTTTTTGCGACTGAATTTGTCCAGTAACTCCTTGTTCATCAGCACAGGCCTCCTGATGGTTTTGCCTGATTTCCTCCTTGTTGGGATGCATTCCTCCTGAGCCTGGAGGAGGTGATCCTGGAATATTAACCTGCTCTCTTGTGCCCTTCTTCCCTCCATGGCCTTATCATGGTACTGTGCCAAGCAGATTCTTGCAGAGGCCGAAGGATAGCGAGCTAGTTGTGTGCCCTCCTTGCTGCCCTAAGGACCTCAAAGTACATTGCTTTATGAACACTGCAGCCAAGGCTGCTCTTGAGATTCACATTTCCCACCAGCCCCTCCTTGCTGATGTGAACAAGGTCCAACATAACAACCTCTCCTTATTGGCTCCTCTGACTTTGGAGAAGGAGGTTCTTACCAACACATTCCAAGAACTTCCTAGATTGCTTATGCTTTGCTGTGCTGCCCCTCCAGCAGCTATCAGTGTGGTTGAAGTCCCCCCTGAGGACCAAGGCTTGTGGATATGACATAGATCCTACTTATCTGTATTTGTCTCATTTGCTCAGTCTTCACATCTGATGGGCTGTAGAAGGTCCCCACTATAATGTCACCTGTCCCTACTCTCCTGTTAACCCTGACCCATAAACTCTCAGTCAGTTCCTCCAAGCAAAGCTCCATGCACTACAGCTGCTCACTGACATAGAGCCTGAATCCTTCCACTCCAACACCCCAGTCAGAGGAGTCATCCTTCTATGTCTCTGTGATGCCAGTAAGATCACAGCCCTGGAGGCATGCACACACAGCATTTGCATAAGGTCACTTAAACTGAGCCCTAATGAAGCCAACTTACTGGCTTGAAATGGCTGTAATTATTTTGTGCTGGTCTTCATGTGCTCTCCTGCTGGACCTGCAATCCACCTCCAGGTTCTGGAGGTGGATTGTTGCTACTGGCATCAAAATGGTAGGAGTGGGATGAATGCAGCTACCCCCTCCCCAAATAACTATAGCTTAAAGCCTTCTTCACCACAGCTCTGCAAGCCTGTAAGCAAAGATGCTCTTCCCCATCTCTGACAGATGGTTCCCATCCTTGATACAGAAGAACTGAAAGACTGTAGCACTGCTGAGAGCACCTTTGACTTCTCAGGGATGACTTACAAGACAGGTCTTTACTTTCTGTGTGTCTGGATTTGAATTAGCACAAGGAAATTCAAGATCTTACTCTACTCTCTAAATGTCACTTTGATCTGTAAATCGGCTCTATAAAGGTCATTCTGATACAAATCAGAATTATAGTTACTTTTCCTATTACCCTCGAATGACTTCAAGCTCTAGGAAAATGGGAAAAACATACATATCAGATGTCACAGAATCCAAAATAGTTCTCATCTACATCAGGGCAGATCATTTCTTCTCTGTTGAAAGACGGATGACCTGACAAATCTAGGAACACTTATTTTAACCTGCATACAGTAAGATATTTCACGACATATATAAGCCCTTTCTGTGAAATCTGTACCCATTTTATTCATTTTATTCAAGAAAGCTTAACTCATGTGATGGAATATTAGAATGGCAAAGTCATCTAATTCCAAACTAGTGAAAGTACTTGGTATTGGCAGTGGTGGCTGTGATCTATTTCTCTCTGAAGAGATATTCACAGAAACAATTCCTGAAAATTTTGAATGGACTGTTAGCACAAATACAATTTCATAGATGTCCTGGTTTTGGCAAGGGACGAGCTTAATTTTCTGCAGTAGCAGTGAGGGGGTGGAGCCTTGCACCATGTGGGCATGGCCAAGACCTCAATGTTATTTGGTACCATCCTATGTCATTGCTGGGGTGGGGAAAGGAACTTTCTCTGGCTTCACTGAAAAAAGGATGCTCCTTTCTGGTTGAGGAAAAGTGTGATGGGTGGGTCTGTCCACCATTGCTTTTCATTGTCCTGGGCTTGGTGAGCATTTTGCATTTAAATAATCCTCTCTTTTGTTATCAGTATGTTGCTGTTACTGTTTATATTCTTATATCATGGCTGCTTCCCATAAATTGTTCTTACAGAGATCAACCCATGATCTCTGTCTCTTATGTCTCTGGCTAGAGGGGGATGGGAATAGCTCACAGGGTTTTTTTTGTGGGAGTACTAAATTGGGAGATAGCATTCCTAAACCAAGACAATAAAGTAGCTCTGTTCACTTCAGTACAGAAAATGTGACTCCAAGATGGTTGAAACATTCAATAACATTTCAATAACCAAAGGGACAAGGTCTTCTGACTGAAATGTAGGAAGGTTGCTTTGCTTTTTTAAAACTCCATTCTATAAATTAGAGCTTTGAAGGGAAAAAAACCCAAGAAAATGTAAGTAAACCTTATCTTCAGCTTCAGATTGTGAAGTATTTTGCACCTTTTCACTTGAGGCTGGAGATTCTTCAAGTGAAATAGTACAAAACAGCTTGGAAATAAATTTCCCTTTGCTGACTTATTTGGAAAAGTAAAAATGAGAGCATAGTTTATGGCTTCTCTCATTCTCTTTGGAACTGACAACATCTTCCAGATGTCTCAGTGCACTGAATATTCTAACACTTTTCCTCAGCTTAGAATAGGGAAACAGATTCTCTTTCACAATTTGCCTCCACTTTAGAATTACTTGGTTCCTTACATTTATTTTGCAGTTGATGTAAATGAAACTGCCATTTGGAATAAAGCTCAAAGGCTGCCTTGACATGACTCAAGAGGAGTATGATATAAATCTAGCTCTTCTAAGGATCCAAAGTTGACATTTAATTAGCAACTGTGCTGTCAATAAAAGATGGACCTTCTGGTCTGCCAATGCTTTGGAAACAAACATGGTGTGGTAAACTAAACTAGATTTTTTTAAAATGTAAAATCTTTAGAGCAGATTTCACAGTGAGTTGACAAAATTGTATGTTTCAGTATAAAATTTCAAGGCCAAAGAGCTTCTCAAACTTTTCTGACCCAAACACCTAAAATAAAGATCCTCTGGCTCTGTTTCAGAGATTTTGATAGCAAAATATTTTAAGAAAGCCTTTGACTTCTACCATCTCTGATATGTGAGCAGGAGCTTGAAGTTTAGTAACGGTGTTTAGTGACTGTTACTGAGGCACTCCTAGATATTTTCACTGTGGAATATTTTCTCCTCAGCCCTAGGGTTTTACCTACCTCTTTCTCCTTTGAATACATTCTTTCTTATTTCTTAAGTGGCAAAATCATTCTCTGCATTTCCCTGAAAAAAAGTCCCCACCTCAAACAATTCACAAACTTCATAGTATGTCACACATTAGGATGAAACGGATGCTAGTAAAAGTCTTTCCACAAACTAAAAGGCAGTGTTTTAGAAGGGGTCACCACTGCACCAAAGAATAGCCTGAACATGATCAGCTGCCTTAGCTACTTAGTCAAGAAATCTTCCATCTGTATAGAAAAGCAGAGCACAGTTCAAGAGGCATGAGAGGAATTTAATGTCTTTCCTTCTTACTGAGGATTCTAGCCTAAAGAAGGCTTCAGGACTGTCAGGAGAGGCAAGTCAGAAGAGGTGAACAGCAATTACAAATCTCTCTGAGGAGCTCTCTCGTTTATCATTGATGCTTTATAACCAAAAGCTGGCAGTTTCAACAGGCATAAACCAGGCTGCTATTCCTTCAATTAAAGAAAGATCTTTCAGGGCATTCTTCCAGGGGAGATGAAGACCAAAGGAAAAAAACCAACCCTTTAGAAGGAAAATTGAAAGGGAGGGAAGAAAATGTGCGTCCCTATCGCATTTATACTATGAGGCTATTCTGGACAAGATTGAGATCTATCAATCATGAGAACAGAGATTGCAGTGTGAAACATGGCACAACAGGCAGAACAGATTCTGAAAACAATATACAACATGGCAACAAGCTTTGAGGCAGGGCCAAGATTACGTTGCTTATCTCTAATTGCCTGGCAAACTCCAAGCAACAACCTAATGCTTTTCGTAAGTTTGCAATTTAAACAACACCTTATTGTCCCCGATGCTCAATGACACGAACACAATGTAAAAACTGCTACTTTTCAATATTTTAACACATTCTTCAAAGAAATGAAAGTTCCTGGTCATTGGTCCATAAACATAAAATGTAGCAGCCATTGAGGGGCTGTGAGCCATGCAGCATTAGCAAAGCTTTTTGGTGCTACCACAGGCAAAACACTCTGGACCCACTCTGAAGAGAAGTTGGATAATTTAACTGAGCATGCAAATGCACCAGTTGTCCTAAATCAACTACAAAATGACATGAACAGTATCAGCAAGCAGCTATTATATACAGGATCTCCAGCACTTTGGAGATTTGCATGGTAATATCTGAGTGCACCAGCTTTGAGAATGCTGTTTTAGTTTTAAGTACTACATTTCCACTTACATGGAAGACCCAAAAATGGACAGAATGCCTAACTGGTTGGGAGCACTCAATAAAGTGGTATGCATAAAACCCATCCCGTATGAACCCAAATGCCTCCCTCAGGACAATATCTCCATGAAATTGATATTCAGTGCGAAATTATTTCATCCACTTAGATGAGACATCTCTTCCAGAACTGATTTTATAATTCACCTTAGGCAATCATTGTGCTTAGTGCAGAAGTAGTTAAAGAGTCAGAGCTCTGTATCTCCTTCCTCCAACTGTGTGTCCTGTCAGTGGGATGCAGAGCTCTGACCTCCTTGCCTACTTTCCTTGGCCTGTAAAAGCTTTGCTTTCCTGACCACAGAGTGACTCAGGACAGTGCTTTTCTTGGAAAAGCCAAAAGCATGGCAATAAGTGCATTCTCCTGGGATGGGATAACTGTAGGTTTCCAACTTCCTACTGCTGAGAAGAACCTAAACCCCAGATCTCCCACTTTGTGGACAAGCAATTTAGATTACTATGTAATTACTCATGAGAAGTCCTTCTTCTGTCATCAGCTAAGACAATTCAGGAGAGCTTACAGAATGGTGCAGAAACCTACAGGAGATCAGCCTGTGGTGGTGTGGGTTGCTTTCTGCATTCCAGATGGCCTTAGGCAGAAGGACATGCACACAAGCATGGCTCTGCAAGGAAGGGCTTGCTAGAGAGCATGCCCAGGAGCACAGTTAAAGTATCTGGAAGAGGGTGGGCCCAAAATCTGAGATGCTTATGCCACTATCAGCACCTAATTAAGTCACTTGGATTTCCCTGAATTCTCTCTTGAACTCAGGCTCATAAATTTTAGAACAGTCATGCAAGAGGCACCTAAATGGTTTGCTGAATGCTCACTATACTCACAGGTCCATTGGGACTCCTTTATTAAGGCAGAACTCAAAAAGATCATTCATATAATCTCACTGAGTGGCTCAGGAGTAATAGTGGCTAGAAAAAAGCTGGAGACTAAGAAAAAGCCCTGTAAATAACTCATTAATTCAGAGCTACAGGAAAAGCTCACCTCCCCTCTATTCACACCTATATATTATCCTGTAATCACAAATTTTCACTGAGAAGACTGTTTGCTAGAAGCCCAGAGAGAAGCAATTGCAGATACTTGACATGCAAGTGTTATGTACCTTAGCCATGAGTGTTGTTCCAAAGCCACCTTGATAATTGTTGGCTGAGGGCACTCCTTCCATCACTCCAGGAACAGGGTTGTACGTATCGCTTGACCAACAGCGACCTGAGCTCATATTTAGGATTTTGGCCAGCAGCTTTGGGTCAAGGCCTAATCTGTCAAAGGTCAAAGAAGAGAAGTGTTAATGTCAAAACGCACAAGACATGGGTGACTTGTTTTATATCTTAGGACCTTACCATCATTCCTCTCCCTTTATTATAAGTCATGAAAAATGACAGAGTATTGATATTGGGGGCAGGGATGCTGTATCTTAAATTAAAGAGCATCAATCCGCCATTTAAGCAGTAGGTTTTCAAAGCTTTTTTCCTTTCGCACTAAGCAAATCCTCTTCACCTAGCAATTTTGAAAGTGCAAGCAAATTAAAGGTCCTTTGAGAACAATAGTTACCTTGTATTTCAATTACTGAAAGGCGTTCCCTGTTCTGCTACCTACTAGGTCACATACTTGCTCTTCATATAAAAATACTCTCTGAGCAAAGCCAAAAAGTCACAAGCAAGTGTGGCAAAATGAAAATGGTTGTGCAATGCATTTATATGTGAACCCTAGTGCATTTCTGAAGTAAACAAGATAACACAACTGATTCTGCTCTTATAATGTGAATAAAAATGCTGCACTTATCAGAAAAACTTTACTGTCATATACAGCTGTGCATTCTTGTCTTTGCTATTATTAAATCTTCATTATATGCTCCTGCTTATGAGGCAAGTCTGCATTTCACTGTGACATATGTTATCTATTCGCAAACATATATTATAGTTCTGGGTCAGCTGCTGATAAGGTTACTGATCCCGATAAAACAAAGCTTGTCCAAGTAGAAACGTCATTTGTTCTACCATGGAGATGATGGCATAAACTGCTGCTCAGTGCAGACCCTGAAAATTCCTCAATATTTTACAAAATTAACCCTCTTATGAATTCACGTTTATGCTGATAATAAGTTGCAAGTGTAATTTTACATCAATTGCATTAATACCAAGGACAAGCAGCAGCAGTTTATCTGGCACTGTACAAATGTTCAGCTACACAGAGGACAAAAGAGAAAGCAAGGGAACTATCTCCAGTGACAAGACAAGACAAGAAAAGGACATTTTATAAGGGAACTTTCCACAAAGTTTATTTAAATATATTTCAATGTTTTTTATGTTAGTTCTCACATCACAGACTTTTGCAGACCCCCATAGCCTAATGGTGCTTCCATGCACCGTAGTACTCAAAGTTTTAATTTGTAGATGAGAAAAGCTCATTACCAGCAGAACAGTTGCTAAAATGCATGTCTATCTATTCCAGTAGGCGCTCTGGATTTGAAAAACTACGTTTAACATAGTCAACCCTACAGCATGGCTCCTACTGCTATAGTGGCACTGTGTCCTGCAAGTGCCACTATAGCAGTAGTGCTGCCTTCCTAATGGTAAGCAAGATAATTTTCTGTATTTTGGATAGCTTTTTAGCAGTAGTGCTGTGCACTCTTATTTACTATTTGCTACAGCAACCCCTGGAATTCAATGGAAAGTCTGGACTGGCCTAAATGGGATCAAGCTTTGTGTTCTTCCCCATTTTTTTTCCAACCCTCTGATTCAATGGAATGCTTATAATGATAGTTTATTTAAAAATACAAACTGCGTTTTCCAGCACCAGTATGTTTTCACAGTATTTTATTGTGCATAGTGCATCAAAGTCCTCACCATAAAAGCCTTCGTCAAGAGCCACTCCAAATAATGGCTTTAATTGTTTTAATCAAAAAAACCCACACTGGGAGCATGCAAAGCCTGAGCTTTCAAATACACAGAGGTTGCTTTTTTCCCTCTCAAACAAATCTCTTGTCTTGTCTGTTTCTTTATCATTGTTACATCCAGACCGGTATTTTTGCCAATGTAATGCCTGCTTGTGCTATATCCAACTGCATGGAGAGGCCTGCAATTACAGCTGTGAGTATACTGCAAGACAGAGAGCTTATTATTTCAAAACACATACATCCCTCCCAAAGAATGCTCTTTTTACAGCGTTCCAACTCCCTCTCTGTGGAAGTATACTTTAAAAGAGATGCATGTATTATACAGATATGTAAAATACTGTCTTGCACTAGACCTGACATATTTTTGCTCTGAGAAAAGAAAAAGGAAGATAGTGTCAGTTTGTATCCCTGCTTCTTCAAAATTCATAGCTCTTAAACACCATGCAGCTTCTCTTCAGGAGACCTGAACCTATTTTTTTTTTTTCTCCTTTGCAGCAAGTGTATCATTAATAAGAGCAAGTTAGAAGTGCTTTGCATTCCATCTTTCTGAAGATTCATCCACTGGTGCATATATAACTGACATTTAAAATTAGACATATATTAAAATCAGTTACTGAAGAAGTCCTCTGTCTTCCACTGTGCCCAAAGCTTGTAATGGTCTGAAACCAGCCAGAATATACAGTAATTGTCATTCAGCAAGAGTCTATCCTAGAAAGTCATGCTTCAGTGGAGAAGACTGAGTTTCCATTTGAAATCAACAAATTAATCCAAGACAGGTATCTGAAAGGGCAAGTTTAATAGGAAGCAGCTACTGGGCTCTCAACCATGATAAAATGTTATTGCTGTTTCCCTGTAAATTGGCTGGGAACATACGATACTCTCTGCATAAGAGCTCCATTGCTGTTCAGGAGATATACTGCTCAAGCTATCAAAATGATGACAGTCTGCCAGTCCCCATAACAACTTGCCATTGGACATGGCAAGAGCTTGTGCATGTGTGTGTGAATTTACAATTACCAAAATGTTCTTCTCCCTTATAAGCAGAAAAGAAGCTCATGCATTAACTGTACTTATAATAGAACAAAAACAATTTCTCCCTCAAATCAATGCTTCTTCAATATCATTCCTAATGAAGTGAACAGCAGAAACTAAGCAATAGATGCACATACTAAAAAAAAAAAAAAAATAAAGATCAAAATAGGATCCCTTCATGCCACAGCTCAAAACTCAAGTTTGCTGAGCTCTAATAAAGCTTCAGCCTGAATTTTTCATACACTCCTCCAAAAGGTCAGTCTGGAACAGATACAGAAATTAAAATAGTGTCTCACAAGAAAGATACGTCCTGGTCTCATTTTAAGCTGTAACAACTGAAGTAGCTGAACTCTTGAGAGTTTCTCATTTCAAGGTGCTTTGGGTAAACACCTTGAGGTGTGAATATGCAAGCAGAACCTTACAACCCGGCTACCACATTTAATAATTACTTTGTCATTGGTGTTTTAAACAAGGTAAGTGCTCTCCAGCATCATTACTAACTTTCATGAGACTTAGCTGTAGTTCCATGCCAAAGACAGCAGAACCACACCTTGGAGTTCCTTTTCAAGATACTCTTTCTAAACTTTGCAGTGGGGATGTGTCCAGGGCTAATTATTCCTCAGCCAGTTGGACACGCTCCTCTCTACTCTGTCAACTCTCATTTCTGCTCATGTCTTACATCCATAGCTCAGGGGTGCTCACAGAAACCAGATCTAGAGACTGAGACTACATTTAAACTTAGCATGAGAAGAAAAATTTGTTTACCGTCTTTTCACTCTATTTATCTAAAAAAACCACATGGGCACAAATCAAAAATTTAGAACTGCATGGTTTATGAAAACATTAGAGAAGAAGTGGCTTATTAATAGAATTAATATCACACTGCTTTGAAGACTTAAGTTTAGAGTATATATTGGTTTATGGAAGGTGTTGTAATATCATCTTGTAGCTACATCTAGTTCTGACAGCACTATTTTGAATAATTAATTGATATTCAAAATCCCTAGAACTCAATTTAAATGATGCAGCAGATATACACAATGCATGACATAAAGACATTTTATATTCTAAATGAAAGTTAAGAACACGTCTAAGTTCCAAAATTCCCATTCCAAATTTTTAGATTTTCAGTATTCTTCATAATTTTTAAGTCAAAGTCTGACTTTCTTCACCAGATATGCATCAATCTAATAAATCAGGTTAAGCTTCCTACTGTCTTCAGAGCAGGCAGCCACACAATCCTTGGAGCTATTGAGTAGAAAAAAACTTCCTAAAATTATTAATATAGCAAAACTTCTAATAATCAGAATGACAACTGTAAACTTCTACATTAGAAATTTTTACACACTCCAAGTGGATAGCACTTATTCTAGCTATAAGCAGAAGTCATCTTCTCAAGATCTAAATCACACTAAATTAAAATCAATGCAAGGATTCTAAATTACTTCTTAAGGCTTTAAATAACAACCTCTGTCTTAAACTTCATGCAGTTTTTGACTAAATGAGATTCTGCAATTTCTATACTTTGGTTTAAAATCAGCAGGTTTCTTCTACAATAAATACAGTTCCCTCTTGATAACTTTAATTGTAGGGCAGGGAGGCTTATATATTGTTAGTTTCACATTGGATTTTTGCTCACAAATGATGAATACAGATTCAGCCAAAATTTAAACTGGAAAAGGAAAAAATTCTAAACACCTTCAAGCTACAATGACTGCAGACATCAACTTGCTGTTCATAGGGCTTACACGCCCCAGAATACCCCTCTTCCAAACTCTTGATTTTATTTTAGTCATTCCTACAAATGTAGATAAAACTGTAACAAAAAATTATTCATGTTGCATGTGCCTTATTAAGTGAATCATGACTTAAAGCAGAACCCAATGCAAGCTTTCTGGATAACACTGGATTAAAAAAGTTGTAAACAATGCTACTGATTTTATTATGGCTTGATGCAGACATGCTTCAGTATATTACAGACTCTCAATTTTAAAATGTAAATGCTACAGGATATTGATAAACCAATTAGCACTGATGCAAAGCAAATTCCTCTTTTATCTCAATTACAACATGACAACTTAATAGGTCAAGACAGTCTAACATCTGAGACAAGGGCAATTCAATAAAACAACTGCATCTTGATATGGTAATTAAGAGGAAATGTGAATCCATTACATTGTCTTGTGTATATGCGCATATGTAGGTGTTTTTTAAAACTTATTTAAGCATTTGATGCCCTCTTGCTGTTTTTATAGTGTATCAAATCCACATGAACACAGTCGAGCCCAGTTGATAAGTACCTACAGTATCTCTAGTTTTAGCAGGCAAATTTTAAGGATGCAACTGTGCAGATAAATAATTCATGAAAAGCCCCTGAAAGATACACAATTGCAAGATAATCTCTTCAAACACAGGACTTCTCTGTCTATAAATTTGCAAATTATTTTGATCTGGAGACAAGAATTTATTAAAGGTTCAAATACCTTGATCCTGAACGTGTACTTGCATTGGAAAATAAAACAAAATGACAAAGACCACAGCAAAATAAACATATCACAATTGAAAAATAAAAATAATTTTGCTCAAATATGATGTCACTTAAAAGTTAGATGTAGCACATCCTAGAAAAGAAATGGTAGCCAGCACTGGCATGAGTGTAGTGGAGTATACTGCAGCTTTTTCACAAACTAGGAGTTTTGGCATTTAGGACAAAGTGTTCTCATAAAGTCAAAGAAAGGTAGATGTTCTGTTTTATGCTTTCATCTTAATTTGATATACACACTGTAGTAGAAGTTTCACTTTACAATAGATCTTGGAACAATTTAAGAAATAAACAAAGCCAATGAGAGCCATATGTGAGTATGATATTCTGAATAGAGTGTACATTAGTTTAGAATACAAACAAAAACTTACCTCTATATTAGCTCTGGATGTTTATAATGAAAGACAAATATTCTTGTAGGATGCACTACAGCAGAACAAATAAACTCTTAACTTCAGACGTAGAATGTAAAAACCTATGCAGCCAATTCAAGAGGGTATTCCCATGCTGAAAACACCTCCTTTAGTTAAATAATCCCTTTAGCCTGGCTAATGGCTTTGTAAGGCAACTTCTGGCAAAAAGTTTACCTATTTCTTTTAATCATCGTCTCAGCAAAAATCAACCATAACACATAAAACTGTAATGGAAAAAATGTTTTTGTGGTGTTCAATCCACCACAAAAATCAAACCAACCTGATTCCAAGATTCATAGCCTCAGCAGTTCCAATCATACTGATGGCCAAGAGCATGTTGTTGCAGATCTTTGCAGCCTGAAAACATGTGAAACCATCAGTTAGTTTATGCATTTTCCTAGAACTAACATACAGGAATCCACTAGGCCCAGGACAATATGATCAAGTATCTTCTGGCAGCTTTCTTCTAGAGTAAACATAGATCTGTGACAGCACAAAGTTAATTAAAGTTGCTCTATGGCTCCTTCACAGATTCAAAAATATCTTTTTTTCTTAGTACTGCTCAGTTAGCATACATGCCATGTAGGAGCTCTTTGTTCTTCAGAACATCCAGTAAATCTAAATTCAGATGAAACAAAATCAAAATGTCTCTCCCCTAAGAAGCAGAATCTCAACAAGTCAGTGTGGAGAAAACCAGTCAGATTTTTATACTAAGTTCCACAACATACTGGACAAAAGTGCCATGATGCTATTTACAAACACAAGGTTAGAGACAAACAAACAAGAATGAAGATATATTATCAAGCATTTAGTTCTTGAGTAAAAGAGTAGGCACCAATAAATAAAAAGCCAGAAAAAGGAAAGACTGAGATAGCTATTAGCTCTTCAGAAAGCCTTACCTGTCCGGTTCCAACCTCTCCACAGTAAATCACATTAGAACCCATGCATGTCAGCAACTCTTTGGCAGCATTAAATTCTTGTTCCACTCCACCAACCATGAAAGTAAGGTTTCCAGCTAGAGCAGCTCCAACACCTGAATGAAGATAACATTGTATTTAATAATACTATTGAAAAGCCTCAAAAATTAGGCAGTTTCTCTTACCAGTAAGGGTCCGATGATGCAAAATTAATATTTCGCTTACAACAAACCTCTCAAATTCTGTGTAGAAGTAACACTACATTCCCAGTACTCAAAGGATCAGCAATCTAAATTCTGAAACATCTGATGGAGATAAAACCACCTTATATATTTCAGGCACAGGAGCAGAAAAGTCATAAGACTTGCATAAAACTGGCAATCCCTTTTTATAGTTTATACAAAGAAACAATCAACTTCTCCTGCAACTTTGCGCTCCACAAAATTCATGGTGTCTGAATTACTAAATAAAACTTCTCTTTTGTCAAACTACTCTTCACATACAACCATTAACAAACTACTGCTCAAAGATAGCTCTGCTTTTATCAGCCTTTCTAAACCTAGGCTAATTTTTATCAGTGCTTCCTGATTTTCACATGATTGAACAGCTAAAAGACACAAGCATATAAAACCAAGTCTTCTGAATTTCTGCAGTTTATGATGTTCTTAATCTGAAGCAAAAGTCACCTTAATCTGAGAAGCTTTAAGTTAGTTTCCACATAAACTTCATGTATTTACAATGATGCAATTATTATGTAAAGACAGTGTACAAATTATTCATACACACATGCAAACACACTACTCCCAGTTTTATTCCTGAAGTCTGTCCTGTCTTCAGCACAGTTCAGTAAACACACACCACAGTTCTTTGAATATACAGTTCTTAAGCCCAACACCAGCAAATTTTTCATGTGATATTTATTACCTTCACTCCACAAAATATTCTATTCCTTAAAAGAAGCCTAATTCTAATATGAATTACTCTTACATCCCTAACTTCCTCATCCCCGGTATTTAATGGGTATAACTGCTAGGAAAATTCAGCCTAAACTGATGAAGAGATCATCTTCCTCACTAATTTTCACTCTGGCAAGAAGCATAGCCACAATAAATTTTCTGTGCTATGCATCAAACATTGGCTGGTTAGGGTGTACAGCTGCAGATAACAACTGACTTTCAAATTAAACATGCCCAATTAGGTACAGTGCCCTGAAGTGCTGTACCACAGCTAAGGAAGTGGTCGGTTTTGGACTTTGTTTACAATATCAAGGATAGTTACACTGCAGCTTTTCACACTGAAGAATTTGTTGACATTTTTTTTTAATTTTTTTTTCTTTTCAATAAAAATTTCAATTGTTGCTCCAACTGTGTGCAACTGCTCTGTGTGGCTATGTCTACAAATGCCCCTTACTGTATCCTGCAAGTGTTTATTTTTCCCATCCTGCCTTTCAACATCTGCTATCTTTTTAAGTCGCTGAAGAATTTCAGACAAATTTGACAGATCCAAGTCTCAAAAAGAGTAAATACCCACCATTTATGCAAAACTAGGCAACACTAAAGATGCTCCCAGTGATGACCTGCTCAGTCTATATTAGAACCTAGAATCACAGGATTTCTGGGGTTGGAAGTGACCTCTCGAGATCATTCAACCCCCCGCTCAAGGAGGGCCAGCTGAGGCATGATGCCTCAGAACTGTGTCCAGTCAGCCTTTGAGTGTCTCCAAGGATGGAGATGCCCCAGCCTCTCTAGGTAACTTCTTCCACTCTTTGCCTACTCTCACAGTAAAAAAAAGTGTTTTCTTGTGCTTCAGACGAAATTTCTTGGGTATTGATTTGTGTCTCCTGTCCTGTCGCAGGGCACTACTGAGCAGAGTGTAGCTCCCTAACTTAATTCCCTCCTGACAGGTCTTTATACACATTGATAAGATCCTCCTGTGCCTTCCCTTCATGCTAAACACTCCCAGCTCTCTCAGTCTCTCTTCATGTGAAAGATGCTCCAGACCCTTTGCCATCTTAATGGCCCTTAGCTGGGCTCACTCCAGTAAATCTGTGTCTTTCTTGTGCTTTTAAGTCCAGAACTGGAGCATCCAGAAGAACTCAGACCCACAGCCTTAATGAAACAATCGGTCTGTATTCAGAACACTGCTGAGGTACTGAAATACATACAGCAGTGAAGATCTTCCTGCCCAGGTTGAGAGACACCCAATTTTCAGCCAATCCTTGATCTCACTTGAACAACTCCTCTCCAGGCAACTCACAGGAACTGGGCAAAGAGCAAAGCCCAAACTAGCTAGCACAAACAGGTCATTGTTGTCTTTTTGGCTACCAGTTCACTATGTACATGACCGCAAAGATTGCTACATTAAGAAACACAATGATCTTCATTCCATTCCTCTAGCTATTTTTATTCAAACCACATAATGGCCTTTACCACTAATCCTGTGATCTGACCTGCAGCAAATTAAGTAGACAATTTAAGTCAAAGCTTACAAACAAAATCCAGTACTATCCATCATAGGTCAATAGCCTTGTATCTAGATTACAGACTGCTAAATAGCTTCAGAGATTCATTTATTAGAGCAAAATTAATGCTGACAATAGTTTTCAGCTGGTTAATCTTCTGACAGCTGCACTCTCTCACTTGTTCAAACACATTTCAAGAAGCAAAAATAAATTAGTTAAGTAGAAAAAAAGAGACCAATTTGTTGTGTAATGCAGAAGGCTTGGAAAATTCTTGTTTTAAAAACAAAAACCTATTTACTTCATGGTAGATTTTATCATCTAGGGTCCTTGCCAACTATCTGTTATTTTATCAGAATCAAACGAGCAAAGCAGCAAATTTTTAAGACTGGCAATTAAAAAAAAAATTGGCATGGAGTCTAGGAGTACAAGAACTGTAACTTCAGCCATAAATAGAAATTAAAAAAAATCATTACACAAGAATGCACAGCCTTCTTTCACAATCACAGCTTCCATACCAACAACACAAGCCAGTTGAGTATTATCACTTAACTAAAGAGAGCAATGGAGTTGCACAGCAGCTAATGCAATTTACATATGCTAACTATTATTTTTCATATTTTGATTTCTTTAAAGAAGTCTTACCACCTAAGATCATGTTTTATGTACCACTGCTGTGAGGGTCAAAAGTTGTTAAAAATCTGTTCTTTCTAAAACACAAAAAGTCTCTTCACATCCTTGGGGAATGGTTTTCAGAGAAACAGTATCTATGAATAGCACGTGTTAAGATTTCCTCCTCTGCTGCATAGCAAGACTGCTGGAGCCCATGGCTGCAGTCTTATACTTGGTTTCTCTAGGATGATAACCCACCCCTATATGCAGAATCCTGCAAGGTCGTCACACCAGCAGATCAACTCTAAGTCTGTTGCTCACAACAGCACCAGAGCTTGTCCCAGAGATACAAACTGACAGGAACAAGATTGCAGCAAAATATAAGAGATCTATCTAGCTGAGGGGATATGCAAGAAAATGACTCTGGGAAAAAATATGGTGAGAAGTTACAGAGTAGCACTGCAGCATGGCATATCCACTTGGAGATGGGTTTCCCACTTGTGTACTAGCAGGTTTTGGATGAAGATCTGCAAAACGAAGTTTTTTATCAAAAGAGGTACATAAAGAACTGCAATTCAAAGGATCCTGTCACATCTGGCTGTGCTACTTGTGGAGTAAGTTCAGCGCAGGTGCTTCTCATTCGATTGCCAATGGATTGTTCAGTGAACCTGCTACAGAGCAGTTCTTAAGTTCAACATTTTAGACAAAAATAGGAATGGAAGCTTAGGAGCCCTCACATGACAACAGGAACTGGTTGCACACACCCTGGAACAGTCTGAAAATGACCTCAAGTTTTAGCATCCAGGCCAAACAGCCTCATTTAACAGACATGCTGACCTTCCATATTCACTTTCTTGTGCTTATTTAAACAGCATTTCATGTTGCTGCAAAAAGCCTAGAAATTTCCCAATTATGTTTTCAGTGCCAAAAAAAGCCCAGAAAGGTTTCAGCTCTACAACTACGTCATTAAAACCACATAGTTTCTATCAGTTTCCTTATTACTAAGAACACAATTTGCTAGAAAAGAGATGTTAATGTAAAGGTGTTAAATGAAATTATCTGCTTTTGGTGTCAGCTTTATTACATTCCTGTAAGAAGAGAGGGCAGATGAGTTAAAAAGAAGTGATATTGTAAGGCTATGCATTACAGCACCATCACAATGGCAATGCTGAAAACAGGAACACTGCTGGCAAGACAATGCACCCAAGCACATCCCTGTGCCAACATATTTAAACCACTGTTGTGCAGCACCTGCAGATAAAAAAACTCATTGCTGACAAAGTTGAAGCTGAAACGATATTCAACTGAACTTCATTTCAGTTGAAGCTGAAATGATATGAACAGAGCTGTTTCAGTCTCTGAAGGACAAGTCAGAGATGAAGGCTGTAATATCAAGAAGCTTCAGCAAAAAATGATCTATTTTGTTCTTTTTCTTCTCAACATTTAGCCGCAATTTTAGCAACTAATTTTGCGATCTAAACTAGATTTAAAAAAAAAGCAAACAAGAAGAGCATTGCTAGAGTTTTAATCCTCTATCTTGTTTTACAGTGTTGCACCTTCAAGCACAGGAGTTGAGGCTTTGCCTGTTCCACTTTGGGAAGCTCAAGGGAACACTGGTCTTTTATTCTGATTATTTTTTTAAAATGCAGTTTAAGTGACTGTAGCTGCCTCAAACAAGCAGGTTCTTGTCATGTTTGCTCTCTTTCACACAGGCTGAGCTTGAGAGGCTGCATCTGTGTACCTTGTGTGAGTGTGTATTTTTAAGGACTAAGCAGATTTTTTTTAAGTACCTGCCAGCTCACACGAAATACTTTGTCTTTGCAACTCACGAAAAGTTAAACCAAGATATACAGGGAAAGATTAACTGAAAAGGTTACTATTGTTTTGCTACATATATAAATCCAAAACCAATTAAAAGGCATGTAAAGGCAAAATCAGCTATAAATCCCTAGTGGAAAAAAAAGAATATTTAAAATCATACTATAAATTTAAAATTACCATGAAGAGACTAGTTATTTTATAAAATATAAGTAGGGTATCAATGTTTTCTACTTGCTTCTTAGACAATGTCTGCCACCATCAATCTATTTCCAGGAAACAAGTAAATGGAACAGACTCAGAAAAAAAACAAACCCACAGTACACTGCCACTCCAAGGGATTGTGTTTCTCCCTATTAAAAAAATCAGCATCAAAGCTAGACCTATGAAGCTATTCTGCCGCCTTATAACTAAAACACAGTAAATCACTTAATTTGCTCAAAAGAACTTAAATGTTGTAACCAGTCTGCCATCAGCAGAGATAAAGAAGAGGACCAATGGGACTGGGCTGCAATGTGAGCCGTCTTTAAAATGCAATTGTTCTAATCATTTTCTACAGATGCAGCCTCACAAGGGGCTGCTGTCACAGGGACCATTTACGACTTGTTATGGTGTCTCTATTGTTTACCAGCGACATTCGCTAAAAAGGCGACAGCTGGGACAGAAAGCTGCTCCTCAACGAACAATATAATCCCGTGAAAGTAATCAACAAATTTAAGGGTGTTAATTAACTTTACACTTTATCATGTTCAATTAGTTGTCCTTTCTCGAAAAGATTGCCGTGCACAATCGGTTTAGAGCGTGCCATGTTTGATTTGTAAGTGATCACTGTTTCTGTTTCGAAGTCCATGTCAGATGTTCTCTTGGGTTTTGGTGACACAGATGAATGGCTCTGCACATGTTAGGGGGTGATCTGGTTTAACATAAACCAGCATAACATAACCCCTTGTTAACGTATCGCTGGCCTTTCCAAGCAGGCACAGAAACGCCCGTGCCCGCGGATGCACACAAACATGCACAAAACCCCTGCGGCAGCACGACAGTCAACGAGTCCAACTTTCGTTTTTGCTGAAACACAAAGACACAAATAAATGGGCAATTTTTCATCATTATATCTCAAAGCAAGACTTGTCTTTTAGGGGCACGCTTGGGATCATTTCTTCCCAGCAAGATCTCTCGTTCTGCTGCATTATGCACTAATGCACAAGTGCCTCCGTACATTTTACATAATGCACGCTGCCTTTTCTAATGGCAGCTGAGCAAATGCTGGGTAGATGCAAGTTCTTCTGTATATAAAATTCTGTGGTTTGTACTGCATTTATAATGCCAGAAGAAAGTTGAATTAACCTATTATTAAAATTTGCCATTTTCCCTTTAAGGTACCATTCCTACTTGCTAACGGGACAAGGCAAAGCTCATGATGAAGCGAGTACGTGCTTGGAAGTGCCCCTTAATGAAAGTCATTGCTGTTTCTCTCTTCTGACCAATAGAGCTTTGCATCACCATACCTCATAAGCTAGTGATTTTTGAGCAAAAATGGAAATGGAGGTTCAGGTCAGCGATTTCAAGATTTATACAACAAGCACTAAAATATTAATCCAGACAAAAGCATGCTTAAGGAAGTAGAAACATCTCTTTTATGGCATAATCGAATTATACAATTTGTGAGATTATGGCTGTACAGAGAAAAAAACCTAGTGGATTTTTATTCTGCAGCAACAGGCAAATTAAATACACGTGATCATCATTATTTAAGCAGTTACATTGTACATAAAAAAAACCTGCAAAAAACCCACCCACAAAACAAAACAAAATAAAAATGCAAAGAAAGCCCAATGGAAAAGTTGTTAACTCTGAAAGCTAATAATGGACTAGGTTAAATATTTAAGAGGAAATTATAGACTATATTAGAAATAGCTGAAACCACAAAACAAAGCAGTATAAAACATTAGTTTTCTGCTAGGAAGAAGATCTGCAGGGAGAAGGGAAGCGGTCGATAGATCCTTAAATTGGACGCAATAGCTGTTCTTCTATCCCAAGTTGGCAGCTGCTACATTTGCAGACCTAGTTCATTATTTACCCATAATGACCATCAAGCTCCAGTCAAAGTCAGATCACAACAACTGTCAGCAGCTCTTTTAATTAGCCTTGTTTGAATTCAGATAAATATCACAATGACCCAGCTTCTGCTGAAAAAGCAACAAGAAGATTGCAAGGAATAAGCTGCCCTGACTTCCCAACAAACAGTATTGTGAAAAAGTCCAGAGAACCAACATTTTTTTTGTTGTTTTGTTTTGTTTTAAATTAAGGAAGGGATGGTGATGTGCACATTATTATTTTTCCTTCATGTGATATTCATATTACTACTTACAATTCCTGTTTATAAGCAAATTTGTGCATCTCAAATGCCAACTCAAAACACTACTCCACAATCTGAAAGGTAAACTTGAAGAGATGGTTTACAGTTATTAATTAAATTCCTAACCTCTGTGAAATCATATGATTTGAAAAACTGGATCAGAATTAAGGAATGCACATATTAACAGGATTATCCTCTCTCCTAATTTATCTCCTTCTGTTTGTTTATCCTCAGGGAACATAATCTTCTGTTGCATCAAGCCACTCTCATTCTCCCTGTGTCAGCAGCAGAATAATAATTCCCTCCTCCTCCTCCTCCACCCCCTCTCCCACAAGCACTGGCAAGAATGAAGACGAGTGGATCAGACTGTGTGCATCAGCATTAATGCTCCATGCAGCTATTTTCCTAGCAGTAGTAGACACTGAAAGAAAGATGCAAGAGAGGTGAGCAATATGCTGCCTGTTCTGGGCAGCCCAGCATGAGAGAGCGTAATTAAACAGATTTTGCCTCCCAGAATAATATGAAGGTAGAAGATGCAGCCAGAGACTGCTCTAAGAGCCTTTCTTCAGCGTTCCGCTTGCTGTCATAGTGGAGTCCCAATTTTGCTAGGTGCTGTCCAAAGACAAAGCCAGTTCCAAACTTTCCAGTCCTACATGCCAATCTGAGAAGTGCTGCTGCATATGCAAGGATACTTGGAGGCCTCAAGGAAAACATATTTAGGGATTTACAGGAATCATAAGGAAACATGCATATAAACAATAGGTACATGCATCTGTTACAGCAGAAGAGGATATCCCTTTTGGGAACAGAAAAAATTATGTAAACATAATCAGAAATGGAAGGCAGAAAGTAGTGGAAGAGGAAGAATAAACAACTGATTAAACAAAATAGGCAAAATGATCATGAAAAGCTTTATGTTTTTAAAAGAAGGCCTGAGTAGATTTGTATAGGGATTTGTACTTGAACTTGGTCATGGATGGTGGAATAAAGATCTTCAATTTGATTTAGATGTATTATAGAATGATGCCAAAACACAGAAAAGAATATGCCCTCTCAATAAATCATGCAAAAACTAGAAGCTGTTGTCGAGGCAGTTTAATATGAGGGGGATGCAAGAGGAAAATTTTACGAGATGGTATTAAGTAGCAACTGATGCCTCCAAGGGATCAGCCAAAGAAAATAAGTTGCAAAAGGCAAATGCACACATAAGATACTTCAACTTTTTCCACAGAAATACAAGCTGAAAGGCCTGATGAAATTGTTATGTCTCCAGCATTTTTTTAAAAGCACTACATTTAGTTCTAGTCATTGTAATGTCAAAGAGAAATATCAAAGCACCTGAAAAGTTAGCAAGTAAAAAGGTTAACAGCAGTGCAATAAGAAAGGAAATACAGTATGATTGATCAACTTATCTGCTTATTTTTACCCAAAATACTGTATTAAAAACATTAAGAAACAGCAGTGCATGACAGTCATCCTTCCCATTCTCCACTTTGATCCATACTCCACCACAAAATCATAGACAACAGAAACATCCTTTTGATGTTGCTGGAGTACCACATTTAGCTACTCCTTTACACATCACTAATATTTAGATATATGGTTCTAAATCTCAACTTCAGACCTATACAGAAATATGAAAACTTAACAACAACAGGTGCATGTATCTACAATTGTGGATAGCAAAACTACATGCACAGAGCTCAGCACAATTCAAAACAAGTTCCTAATTTTTTATCTGAACATTAGCAAGAAGGCTGTACAGCCAGGGATGAACAGAAACAATACATTCCATATATACAAGATCCCAAAATTTCAAAGCAGATTTCAGACAGTCCAAATGTGAAGCATCTGACATTGAGCTGTCTGATTAACTGTTTCTGGGTTCTGAGCAAGCACAGCATCAAATACATGTGAAATATTGAATACAAAAGAAACAAAGAAAACAGTCCTTCTTCAAAGAAAACAAATCTCACTCAGCATTACTGCCTGAAATTCTGGTCTTTTAGGAGAAGTTCAAAAATTTAACATGAACGTGCATGCAGTTCCTCCACTATGTGAGCCAGTGTTAACCCTCCACAACTAAAATTCAGTAAAGACAATCTTGACCAATGAGACTTCAAGTCCTAGAAATAAAACTTTATCCTAATCACATCCTGCAAAATCAAGAATAATTTTTTGGGGTGTTAGAAAGGAGAGCGGCATTTCCAGTATCATCATAATCTCAACTTCTTGAAAAGCTTCTACTCTATGCAGAAGATCAGCAACCAGAAAACAGACTGTGTGACTATAGAAGAAAAAACTCAAAGGGACAGACATTTATGATGCTGTCTTTGAAAAAAAGAAGGCAAAATCCCAGAAAAGTGATTCTTATGTTCTTACAGTTGTTCTAACTCAAGTTCCCAGACTTGAGTTGGAACAACTGTACCAAAATGAACATCAAGCCTCCAGAAGCGTAATGTTTGCATGGAATAACCAAAAGCCGCAAACAGATCCAGCAATCCACCTTGTCATCACAGCTTTTCATCTCATCTGTTTTGACTGAACAACATACATGCAAATGCAGTACCAACAAAACCATATGTGTGGCCAGTCTTGCTGAGCTCTTTAAATTATAAAAAGCAGTCAGCTGTATGTCACCAGGTTTGCAGATTTTGCTACTTGGACTTGAATGTCTCTGGAAAGTATAAAATACTTGCACATCCTACCTTAACTCCACAGCAAAATGCAACCATGTTCACATAGTTCTGTGGAATAGATACATAAAAGCTGAAGAAATCCCTTCATTGTAACAGCAAAACAAAAATCTTCAAGAAAAAATAAACCAGGGACATTTTATATTATTGTCTGTTTCTCCAGTATTAGTATGATTCTAACAAGATACCAATCCTCTTGTACAAATAAGAAATACTTGAAACACTTCAGTACTTTATGATTTTATCATATTATGTTCCTATAAGGCAAACCAAACAAAACATGGCATGTTTTT
The DNA here is from genome assembly GCF_022539315.1 of Serinus canaria. Classification (NCBI taxonomy): domain Eukaryota; kingdom Metazoa; phylum Chordata; class Aves; order Passeriformes; family Fringillidae; genus Serinus; species Serinus canaria. Next base: position 34,021,854 of record NC_066315.1, read on the forward strand.
TTTCTGAATAATGAAGACATTAAGCACATCACTAAAAAGAGAAAAATATAGTCACACTGAACATTTAAATGCATTTTATATATGCATTTAAACTGCATTATTCAACAGGTATGGGTTCAAGTGTTCTAAATAAAAGGTGTGCTTCTTAAAAAGCCAGCTGTAGAAGAGGGTAAATTTCTATTGATGCATTCATTAGTCCTTTCATGACATATAAGAAAATTAAGACAACAAACACACAAAAATGAAACAAAAAGCATTTAAATGGGGTGGATAACATAGCATGTATGTTCTTAAGCATTTCTAGTTTAAAAAAAGCTGAAGATGTAGGAATGCCATATGCCAATCCCAATCAACAGGGGCATATTTACATCCACAACATTTTAAAAAGTACCTAGTATTTAATAGCAGGAATCTAACAAAATTTTAAAATAAAATAGAAATATATAGCCAGAAAGTAGTGTCAGATAGGTAATTTTAAAATAAATCAGTCTCCAGTATTTTCTCCTAGAGCGTTGTTAGCTGAAAGTTTTAATTTTACCTGTTTTGGATACAGTCTATGAGAGGACAACCAACAGAGGTTTACCAAACAAAAATGGAAAGAAATTAATAAATAATAGGACTGAAGATTGCATTGAACATTTTTGAATGAACTTTTGAACTCTGTCCCTTCAAGTGTCATCGGTGGTAGAAGACCAAGAATTTTTCTGACAATCTGAACCATCATCAGAGTGCATTGCTTCAGATATGTCTATGCTTTCTTTAAGCACTTCATCATTGAATCTTGCCTCTGGATACAGACAACAGCCCACACAGTCTTATCTTTCAGCTCCTCCTTTAAAATACATGCTTATTTTAAAGCATGTCTAACTATTACCTACAAAGTAACAAATCACTTTCTGCTGCCTAATTTCAGCATATTCAAAGTTAATCCTCAAAGCTTTAAGGCACTGAAAAGGAAAGCAATACAAGAGCACAAGATTATGACAACTGCTAGAAAAACAGCCTAAATTGGAAAGATTCCATTAAAAGAATCCCTTTGTTTCAAGGCCTTTCCCAGTTCTACTTCCTGTTCAGAGGAATAATTCTATTATTACCTCTCTTGCAAAACAGTACATCTCTTTCAAAGAACTAGATTTAGCATTGCCCTCCAGCCTAAAATGCAATGTACTTTTCAGTGTTCTCAAATGTATTTAATGCCACTTATACAATGGGTTCATACCCTTGTAATTTAATTAAAAGTCATATTTCTTTATGTATGAAATAATTCTAAGTTTAATATGGAAATATTTTTAAGAAGAGATACTATTTTTATTATTACTTTTATTGTTCCAGGATGAGCCAATATGCAATCATATGGTTTAAATTTACAAATGTTTACATGCTCCAAATGCTGTACTTTCACAAAACAAAACACATTTTCGTATTTAGCTGTGCTGAATGACAACTTGAGGAGAACCACTATAATACTTGTGTATCTCTTTTTTCTGTACTACCTGTAAGCATTCCAATGCTGCAACTCTAGGCAATTTTGCACAAAACCAATTTAACCTTTTTTTTTTTAGTGTAAAGGTATTGAAAGTTGGTACTTGGCCTGGCCCTCCATTTAAAAAACAAGAAAAGAAAAAGATTGCATTTTGCCAACGAACAGAATCAAGAGGGTAACAAAGTTAATTATTTCTCATAATCAGTAATTATGATTAGATAAGAGACTCTTTGGTAATGAACTGCTCTAATGATGGAGGACCTCCATACTAAGAAATATAATAGTACATTAACATAACTGTGTATGCAAAGTACATAGAACCGCTGCCACAGTTAACTTGTCATTGAATGATTAAATAGGAATTCATAATTAGAAAAATCCACAGCGTAATTTATTGGCCTTCTCGACAGTTCTGGTTCATTAGAAGTTGATTACCAAATAGTGACCTCTAGCGGCCCACAGCTTTTTCATGTTATCCCCGTTCTCTTGGCAGTTTTAGCAGCTACTTAACCTTAAAAAAAAAAAAAGAAAAGAAAAAAAAGAAAAAAAAAAGGCAGTTTGAGGAATTTAAAATGTTTCCCTTCAAGATATCTTTTTTAAACTTCCCTTAAAATATATAGCATGCTAATTTCTTCATAAAATGGTATCCCATTCTGTAACCATTTATATAAATGTATAAAAATGTACATCTATATGAAAACTCAACAACTTCTCAGTTTTAAAGTTAATACTAGGGATAACATGGTTCTCATGGTAATTAATATTTATACACTGATTGAACATAATGCCTTCTACTAAAAATAAATCATATATTAAAACAAAACACTTTTCTAGTGTCTATTACCAAGACCTTGAGAAACTCACACTTCAGCCACTCCACCTTAAGGTGAAGTGCCTCTAAATTAGCATTGCCTTTGAACAACAGTCAGTTTTGCACTAAAACAAATTACACCGGCTCAGTTGGAGGAGGCAAAGGACAGGAAGAGAGAAAACTCCACAGTTCTCTGCTCCACGTAGGAGAAAGAAAAAAATCCCAACATTTCTTATTATTTGCTGGACACATGCCTTGCAATACTCTTGACTCAAATTCAAATTAAGAAAAATGCAGCTTAAAATTGAGTAAGATTTGCATTTATCTGCAAAACCTTTTAAGCATTAGGGTGGAATTTTCCCTCCTTCAAGTTAGTTAATCCACTGTTAGGCTATTTAGACAGCGTTCTATTTTTAAATTTTCCATTATGATAGATACACTTTTTTTTGAACTAGGATAGTATCTAATTTTTTTTTTGTTGTTTTAAGTATAAATGTTTCTGACAGGAAGTAGCACATATGAAACTAATATAGAAGCCCCTGAAACACAGTATTAAAAAAAAATTCATACTCAATGAATACAAGCAATTTGAATTTCCATTGTTTTAATTTTCCATCTTGCTTTTTTTCCAACACTAACATTGTAGAAATGATGCACATGTATTTTTCTTCGCTTTTGTCTAACACAGAACTGGGTAAAAAAAATTATCCCCCATTTTTGGACAGAAGCTAGAAAATAAATGGCACAATCCTGTTTCATACATAAACAGATTTTTCAGAGAAAACTATTCCAGTCTCTCAAATGGGGAGATGTCCATCATCCTTGCATGCTGGAAACAGCTTTAACAATTGCTATAAACAGAGAAATGGATAGCTACAGGACAGAGATCCCCACCCTGATTTGTGTGTGTGTGTGTGTGTTTGTGCAGATGTGTGCAGGCACACACACAGGACTCTAGCTGTTTGTGGCGATGATTTAATATAGTGACTGGATAATGAGCTGTGCTCCCTGCAGCAAGTGAATCACCATTTAATGCTATTATCAACAGTTCATGACCCACCGGCATGAAATGTCAACCTGATTAATCTGAACACTACTGACCTCAGAGAGGAAAAGCTACCTTATTGTCAGAATTTAATATATAATAAAACCATACACAGAATATAAATACCTTATCAAGCAAGGCCATTAACAGCATATCTACTTTATTTTGCTCTACTGTTTCTTTTAAACTTGCTTGAGCATACATTAAAAAAAAAGAAAAAAAAAAGAAATACTTTTGCCTAGTCAAGCAGGAAGCAATCCATTAGGACTTATTATTTTGATATACAGCGAAACATTTCAAAATGGCTGTCCAAATACAAAGCCCATGTTGATACAAATAAGAAAAAAAATTAGCATATGCTATTGTAGGACTTGCTACTGTCAATTCATATCAGGAAATGATCAGAAATTGTTCTTGCTTTTCTAAGGTCACTGAGGCAATAAAAATCTGATTTGTAAATAGAAAACAGTTTATATGAGTGATGTTGCATTTCAAATTTACAAATCCCTTAGATTTGTAAAATGAATACACTTCAAGAAAATTAGAAACTTGTGCCAGTTATATTCATGAATATAAGGGCAACCTCCCCATTTTTTAAAGTTTATAGCAAAAATGTTTTCTTTTGTAATTCAGTACCATGACAGAGCCCTACACAACAGAATTTTAATATTTTTTTTCTGTTCTATTTGGAGAATAAACCAGGAAAACAAGAAAAAAAATTACATGTTTTACCAGTCACAAAGAGGTACAATCTTGCTATATATTCTCCATATGTCTTTTAAATTTAACTTGGCTAGGAGTCTTATTAAAAGATGCAAAACTTTTCAGACAGCTTTTCAGGATTCTCTCCATAACAGTATATAAATAACCCAGACTGAAGCTGGGAGGACTGCATGGCATTTATCTGTCAAGTTATATTAACTGACACAAGCACAGTAACTACTATGATTTATTGTTAAAACATAGTACAGTTACTTTTAAAATGAAACCCACAGTGGTTTCACCCCTCATTTTTTATCATTGTCACCTGGTACTGAAAGGGCTAAGGGATTTTCAGGACAAGGGACTGGAAGAAAATTGAGTGAAATCCCCAAAACAGCCCACATATGAATGGAATGACTGTGGGTGGGACGAGAATAAACACTCCAAGTACTGACTTATAACCACTAGCAGCCAAGGAAAGAGGAACATGTCAAACTGACTTGACTAAAACTTGGACAAAGCCCTGATGTCTGAATTCCCAGTTGAGAGCTCTGCTGGAAATGTAAAGAAGGAATAAAGGAATTCTGGACACTTAAGCAGGAAAGTAATTCATGCTGCCAGCACAGACACATGTTTAAACTTTGCTTTTCCATTCAGAAACCAAATAGCTCTTGTGTGCCAGTTGACTAGTAAGTGTTGGCCTGTTTTGCAAAGGCTGTCCTGTGTAGCTGCAAGTACTGCTGGCTGCAGTGTGCCTGAAGGGGTAACATCTGACAGCCATTAAAACCTCCTCTAAAACCTCCTCTGCACCCCTCCTCCAAACATCCAGGCAAAGAGTGGTTTGCCATACAGTAGCACAGCCATAGTGCTCACTCTCAGCAACTCCAGACACAGAAATAAGAAGAGTTAACACAGAGGGGCTCTTCTTTAGATCTCCATCAAGCACAAACTGTAAACCTGCTAGGATGTCAAAAATATTTTCTGTTACCTGCAACTGATGACTACCTTTACAATCATGGTGCTCTCTTGGTCCATTGCAGATTAGCTCACCTAGGAGTCTTGCAGCTAGATTGCATCTTCTGCTCCCACAAAGCCATGCAGCCCTCTCCTGCTACGCAAAGCTGCTTTGCCTCTGTGATTCCTCACTGTACACTCATTCTAGGAGCCCTCTGTTTGCCATACACATTTTTGTTCTGTTTGAACAAACCCCATTTCATCCCTTTTGCCTTCTGCAGAAGAAGTGGAATGAGAGATTTGGAATTTGTTCTTCTCCTTTCTAAACAGCTCCTTGACACAACCAAAGCCCAGAAACTGAGCAGTGCCTTCAGACTAAGGTGACAACCCTCCACGGTCCTGATTGTGCTAAGTAGGTGCTACAAGTTTGCAGATCTACACCAAACAGGATATCAAAAACACAACCCATATTAAATAACAGTTTACTCAGAATTCCCACGGTGGACAAACAGATTGCCAAACCTTCTCACAAATATTTTGAGGGTGGTGGTGTGTTCCTATAACAATGGCAACACAAAGTTCACTGATGAACTTTGAGAAAAAGGGATCTGCCCCTCTTGCCTAAAGGCAGGTAGATGACAAACAAATAAACACAACTTTCCAAACTGTGTAGTTCAGCCCACTCTATTTACCTGCTATGCTAGTTTGGCTTTCACTCCTCCTCATCAGAAGGAGCATATAAGAGAATAAAACAACCAAAATAAAACAGAAAGCTTTTACTTGCAATTCAACCATTGTAAAATTGCAGATATCAACTCTAGAGTGAAGGTGCATGTAGTAACTATGGAAAGATACAACTACATTTACAGGGTGGCATGACAAGGATGAAGGACAGAAACTGCATCCTGTCTGGGAATATTGTAGAAAGGAAAAACCAAAAATGATGTAGAGAAGCTACATCATTCATACAGTGGAAGGATAGAAGCGGGCACTCTTAAGAGCAAACAATTTTCTCATCTTGAATCACATTGATTTAATATTTTCAATTTTTTATTTTTGAATTCTTTTGATTTAGAAAAAACAGATTGCATTTGTAATGCATTGAGTCATATGCTCTGAAAAGATACAATTATGGTTAATAATGAAGAAAGAAGACAAAGAGTACTCCAAACCCTCCCATTTCCAAGCATTCTCTAGAATATTTTGGCATATATTGAACCATATAATTGGTTCAATAGATTCAGACTGGTTTTTCCTCCTCACTTACAAAAAAAATAATGAGGAAGCAAGGACATGGAATAAAAAAAGTAATTTGGCTTGCTTCTACTGGGTTTATAGCTATCTATAAAATGCCAAGATCATTCTGAAATGTTAGCAAAAGATAAAACAGTGGCTAGAATAATTTTTGAAAGTATGCTTTTAAGAGCTCTTAAATGAAAAGAAAAAATAAATGTATCTTCACAGGGAGATAACATTACAGTTTCAAATTAACTTCTTAAGTACACAGAAATGTAGATGAAGAAAGAACATAAACACAGAAAATAAGGTTTTTAAGAGCTTATTCTGCAATCTTTCTGGGCTAACTCTGGTCTTAAAATAGGTAATTAGGAAGCATTATTTTTCTTTGTTCCCAAATGTAACTCATGCAGTGAGATGGGCTTTTAGTCATAAAAAATGATAGGAAAACTGGGAAGGATAAATGAACTACAGCAATTTATTTCAAAATTCAGACTTAATTCTAAAGAACACTCTCCAACACCAAAGTTCCCCTAATTATTGTATTTCACCTCTTCTCTAAGAAGAGCATGTCTCTGGCTCCTTCTGTGTCCATTATTCATCCACATACTACAGTTCTGGGAGGACTTCAGTAAGGTGAATAGAGAAAAACAATTAGGTCAGTATTTGGTATAAATTTCTTTGGCTACATATTCAGAGTATCAGCAGGAAGTCAATCTGTGCTTTCTGTACTGAGAAACCTCAAAAAAGCAGCTTTGATGACACCTGCATCTCCCTTTTCCTGGAGAGCAGGGGAAAGAATGAAGAGAGGAGATAGTTATTTATTTAATTCTATGTAATTTAAGATAAATAACTGCTCCAAATTAGAATTTAATATTCAGAATTACATAAGAAATTAAACTTCTGAACCAGCTACTAAGCAACTGGCATAAAAGTAAAGCCTCTAAACCAGAAATCACTAAAATTGGCACAGACTACAAACTAACAGTAATCAGATCTGCTAAACACAGCCTAACATTACATTCTTATCAGGGAAGGTAATCATACCTGCTACAACATCTGAAATACCAGCTTCTTAATCACTTTTGGCTAAACATATAAGGTGCACTTTGGCATTGCAACAATTCATTTTGCTGTGTGAAGAGTACAGTTTTTCAGACTACATTCCTTGTCTCTGGGTAGTCCCTACGAATGTGTATCTAGTACAACTGCTTGCTTTCTTTGTGTAAAATACACACATACAAAAAAAAAAACCCAAAAAAACAAAAAAACAAGAAAGGAAGGGGATCAGAATCGTCTACAGAAAACAAAGACACATAATTTACTCTTAAAAAGGCTATTTTCCGTCTTGTGCCAAGGGTTAGCTAGTAAAATGATCATGTAAGCATCTCCAAAGGTTGCCAAATCTCTTGTCTTGAGGTTGCTGCTCAGTGTTTTGATTAGAGATTTGCACTATTGTGTCAGGAGAGAATGGTCTATTAATGGTATTTCTCAGTAATATTATCTTTAAATTAATGAAAAAACCATTAAATCACAAGTTAATGTCCTAAAAAGGACATTTCTGGCATCAGAGAAAAGTGCATTCAAAAGGTTTCTGCTTATTTATATTATGGACTTACAGGAATTATATACACATCAGACTTCAAGTACAATACCCCAAAACAATACATGTAACAAAAACTCAGGGTGGCAAGGGAAGACAGTTTTGTTGAATATGTTCTTTACATGCCTTTTTTTTTTTAATCTGATGGAGACAAACCAATGATTTTCTCATTCATCACTGCTGTTTGAACAGAAATGCTTTGAGGTTCCCATTCTACAAGCCAAATCTTGTGAGGTTTATGTTGCAGCATCACAGGATTCAACAAAATTTATAACCTGTTATTTCAGCCCTCTTTGATGAACCGATATAAAAATTAATTAAAATGTTTAATGGCATTATTCCACTTCTTTCAAAGTAGAACTTTCTGTAAAATACTTACTGCATGCTAAGCATTTTTTACAGTCAACAAGAAAAATAAAAATGTCGAAAGCCTATAAAACAATCAGAGTGGTCTTTATTTTGACAATTTCTCGTATTCATTTTCCACTCATACAGAGCTCTTTTCAAAAAAGAACCCTTTCCAGACAGTGTCTGAGGTGGTATCAAAATGCTCTTGATTAAAAAACTAAACATGCCTGTCCCTCCATACTGTCAAGCTTTTGTTCATATTTTAACAATCTCATCTACCTCTCCTTGAGACCTCTCCTTGAGACAAAAGGGAACTTATGCATCCTGTAGAAGAATAAGTTGAATGAAATAGACATATTACAATAGGACACCATACAGGTGATTCCAGACAGTGCCATAGGGGCACCAGCCGACTAAAACCAGTGTGCAGTAGGTCAGGTGGGAATACGAGTCTGTTTACAGAGAAATGGATCCAGCACTGAACAGTGTGCTAGAGTAGACTCACAGACTGGATGAATGGGATGTCTCATGAGGCTATTTCACACTGCACTCACCAACAGTCCTCTGTGCACAAGGAAGTCCCTCCTGCCAGCAAGTAATCTGAAGTGAGTTGGGTACAACATCCCCCTTCCTCAAAAGAAGAGTTCAGCTTGACTAAAGCCAGGGTGCAGAAGTCCAGGCAGAAAACCCCAGCCCTCCTGCAGAGGCATGAACCATTAAATTAGATGAGTCTTCCAGGGGTATGAGAATTTTCAAATTATGAAGTGGGGAGGTAAGAAACTACAGCCAGGTCGCCATGACTTCAGAGTGGTAAAGGCATCCAAGCCTTCAGACGACAAAAGGAAGAACCAGATAAGGTTTGTTATAAGGGTGATAAGTGACAGGACCAATAGAGTGAGGAAGACAGAAATCTGGTAGCAGAATTTAAACTGGAAGAGAACAGGTTTAGATTGGATATCAGGCAGATACTGTTAATGGTGAGGGTAGTGAGGCAGTGGCACAGCTTACCCTGGAAAGGTACTCCCTTTTCAGGGTAAAGGGTGGATTCCCCATGCCTGGAAATGTTTAAGGCCAGGTTGGATGGGGCTTTGAGTAACCTGGTTTAGTGAAAGGTCTCCCTGCCCATGCCAGGCTGTTGGAACTAGGTGATTTTTAAGGTCCCTTCCAGCCTGAAACATCCTTTAATTATTCTGTAATGGACTGGTTGGGTTTACAATGCTGAATGCTACTTGTCAGGAAGAAAGAAAGCACAGTTAGAAGGATAGGTCTAATGTTCAGCTTTGACATTGAATTTTTCAGAAAAAACATAAAAGTTAGGGCTACTGACTTAAGAGGACCAGTTGGAACTAGATGATCTTTAAGGTCCTTCCAGTCTAAATCGTTCTATGATTCTGTGACTGGACAGAAGTCCATAGATACCTTGAGAGGCTGAACCTGGAACAGAGACTAGACAGAGCTAGGAGAATAAAGTAGATATTTATTGAAAGGCCTTAAAGGATACAACTTGGGCAGTACAAGAGCCTGGGCATGGCAATACCCAAGATGGATCCAAAATGGTCACAAAATAGACAACCGGTCACGAGGTTTCACACTTTTAAAAGTTTTTGGTCCATTTGCATATCTGGGTTAATTGTGCAATTACAGCTTCAGATATTTAAGTCCCATCCTGCTTGTTTTCTCTCTTCAGTCCACCACTGTTTATGCTTTTTGGGCCTGAAACTTGTAACGGTTGTCCTTGGTCTCAAGCTGGAAAAGGATTATCTTGTCTACCAACTCTGTGAAAAGAGCTTACTAACACTTAATAAGAAGCTCAGAGCTACACATCTAGGCAGCACAGAATCTAAAAACATGAAAGCTAAAACTTAAGGCATCAACTAACCATATGAAAAACCCAGAAACTGACACTTGAAGAACAGTACTAAACACGTCTCTCCTCCAGCCTTCCCAAAATTAACAACTTGGTGAAACAGTAATATCCTTTAGAAATTAGGATGGCTAGGGGTACCATATCCAATAAAAAAACCCCTACTTTTAGTTCCTTCAGATTGGTGGTGTTCTGCAAACAGAAAAAAAAAAAAATGTTCAAATCAGTAGCCTCTATATTAGACAGCAGGCACCTGCTTGTTTAGTTACCTTGTAAACAAGGCAAAGCAACACCACGGAGGACAGAAACAATAAGCAGATGAGAATATGTAACTCTCATTAGTGGTTTTTTTTTACTGTCTTGGGAGTGGAACAACCTGAATTCTAAACTCCTGGTGAACAGGAACTTTCCCAAGTTTGCAAGGGCATACAGAGTTTAAATCCAACAGCTTCGTGCTTGGAGGCTGGGGCTCAAGGATGTTGGGACCAAGCAACTTGGACTAAGGCAGCAATAGATCTAATTTTTTGCATCATTTCTTGCAGGTTGACAAAGGACAAGATTTCTAGTATTATGAATACTATTTTCCTACCCCACAGAATATTTATGCACACTAACCAATTAAAACAGTTGTGGTCTTCATTGTTTCTAATGCCTTCCTTTTACAGTGTATTTCCATAAACTGCTCTGTTTCACTGAACTGCTAAATCTAGAATACAGTAATATCAGTATCCTTGGAAGGGACACAGGAACAAAAGCTTTAGTATTTTCTCTTGTAAAAGCAATAAGCATATAAAATGTATTTCTGTTACTGACTGGGCATGCTTGGTTAGATGCAGAAATATTAGTATTGCAACTAAACATGTACAAACTAACACCAAGTAATAGATTTCCAAACAAAATACTGGAGAACAGGTTAGTGCTGTCCTTGTTAAAGGATGGAAAAAGCTTTCAGGAGGTTCACTCTCAGCGGCAAAGCAGCAGCTATTTAACAGAAGCAGGTTTCTGAAGCATCTTAACAACTCTCACTGGTGACTTGTTACATCTTACCACTTGTCCCTGCAGGTCCTGTACCCTGACAGGCAGAATGAAAAGATTCTCTAACGGGGCCACTGGCTGTCAGAAGCCACCAGCTGGCCTGCCAGGGCTTTGCAATTGCAGAGGCCAGCTGACAGTCTGGGTGTTGCTGACCATGCTGAGAAACGTGCCACCCAGCTGCTGTGTGGTCACGTCCATCTGGAGATCTCCAGCCAGACAAATCTCTGGGCCTGTCAGATCTCTTCAGCAAGCCTTGTTATGCAAATTCAATTACTCAAGTGTGCCCTATTACTGCTGGCTAACTGCTCCTAGAACCAATCTCACACTGACAGTCAGCGCACATTTCTACCCACCAAAAGTACCTCATTTATTCTTGCTCAACTATTCCCTTGTATCATTAAGGCAGAACAGACAGAGTCCATAGTACTGTAACCTCTCTGCAGAGGGTTACTATTCCTTGCAAAAAGCTTAGAGAGAAATTAATTTAAAAACATACAGCATCTAATCAAACATGAGTTAAAGCCACACTACCTACATAATTTACCACAAGAAGTAGGAATTACAAAATTTTGACAGAATGCTAGATCATCTCACTAGTATTTCAAAATGCAAACGAATAAACATGACAGGGAATATTCAAGAAAACAGTGAATTCCAACTGAGGTATTTGCTTTAACACAGGAGTACAGGTAACAAAAAGCAAGATTTCTCATTTTAACTAGCATGCTGGTGTTCAGATTTGTTCACCAAGCGGGCCTGCTGTAGCAATAACTACCTGCTTCTCTCACATATTTATTTACTGAATTTAATTCAGATGTAATTCTGAGCTATCCCTGCATCATCCCCTGATGCAGAGATATGAAAGATTTTACTTACAGAAGCCATCATGTAAACAGAAAAATGTAAACTAGGAAAGTTCGGTGAAGATTTAGAAACAAAGAGTTAAGTATCATATTGCTGATTTCTTCAGCATATAAATCAAAGTTTCTGCTCAAATTATCATTATGAAATTGCATGCCTTCATTCTGAAAAGTTATTCAAAAGCTGACATAAGAAACATTAGCAGATAAAACATGGTTAGCTAGAACAAACTGGTGTAAGTCTTATACCTAGCATTTAAGAAAATATATTTCTATTTCTCAAACAGAAATACTTTTAGCGAAGAAGAATACTGGAGAGATTTTCTAAACCAAAGAATGCAACTACAGTGAGTACAAAGCTACAGCATGGTCCCCCAGCTAGATCAATATTTAGTGTGTTTTATAACAATTCAGGTCTTAGGTCAGATGAAAACCAATCAAGCCACATCTTCCTAACCTATTTCTCTTTCCCCTCATAGGAATGAAGTTGCCTTTCCAAGTGTTGATTCATCTTTTCAACCTCTTTTAAGAGTGAGTTTTGGTAAAGAGAGGAGTGGGGAGAGATTTACTTCAAAAACATATCATTTACCCTAAAAGGTTTTCTCTTCCAAAATGACTGCTAAACAAATTTATAAAATATCAGAGTTGGAAGGTTGTGGGGAAAAATACTAGATGCAGTTGTAAGACAATGACTTGATGAATGTCCAGGAATCTAAGCTTTTGTGCAGGAAGGTGTGAGTCAAGCTTTGGGACAAAGTGGAAAAATCGCACAGCACACTGTGCTGGCAGAACACTTGGCATGAGTGAGAGAGATGGGAAGAGATATATTTGAGAGAGGCAAATTCTGGAAGAAGGAGAGGCGATACAGACTGAGATCAGAAACCAGGAAAAGGATTCCAGGAACACATTTACAGCAGACTGCAAGAAGTGAAGACTTAGGTGAAAGAAAACAGCAGAGAGATAAAGATCATGAGATGCCAAGGAGAAATTAAAATATGCAATTTGCCAAAGCCTGAGGTAACTGGGTCATGGACCATGATCATGCACCATGATCATGCCAATACTATGGGAAGATTCTCAAACAAATCTAAGTGAAACATCTGTAGTATTTAGAACAGACCTAATTTATTGGAAAAGTGGAACAAAAGTCAAATATGATAGCAGGACTGGAGGATGGGAAAGAGAAAATTATTAGTGATGGAGAAAGACATGGCTGACTAAACCGTACAACAGCAAAACTGTTGTAAATTGGTAGGAGGGAGACGGAAAGATGTTTATATAAAACACAGCATGTGATTAAGAAAATAAGCTACATGCAAGTACATTAGAAAAACAATATTGAAATTCATAATAAAAATGTTACAAACAGAAAAAGTAATTTTAAAACAGCCTCATGTTTATTTTCCAATTTTTATAAAGGTACACAATCCAATTAAGCAGGATAATTTAAGCAAAAACTTAACAGTCTTACTGAAGGATCCTAACAAATGGTGTGAATAACCTCAATGAAGTCAGAAAAATAACCATTCCAAAAGATTTTTTTTTTTTGGTTGAGTTGGGCAGGGGTACATAGGAAAAACAGCAGAAGAAAACTACACTGAAAATGCACACTGTTGGCACATCTGGTTTTGATTCAGAAGCATGGATTTTGAAGGAGCTTTAAGAGTCTCACTTCTAAAGAAGCCAGAGATATTTTTGTGAAAATCACTGAGGATGTGCAGTTCACATTTCTCTCCCCAAACTCTCCTTCTTAAGAAAGTGGCACAAAAACGTATTTTCTAAAAATTGGAAAGCTTAATGAAGTTTTAACAGAATACCAAATCTCAAATGAGTTTCATTCTACTTTCTATCTACAAAAAAACACCGTATCTTTATTCAAGGCTAAATTAGCACTCTTGGAAAGTTCTGTTTCCCTGAAGCAATCCTGAGCTACACTTTCCAAACAAAATAATATGGACAGTTCTGATGACACCACCCTCAAATTATTGGTATCTGAGAAAACACATCAAGTTTGCTACAAACTGTCTCAAACAACAGTATAATTGTTGTTGTCAAACTCAACAACAACAGACTCAGGCAATTCTTCTCTATTTATGTGACATTAACATTTATTTGTTTATTACAAACCAAGATGCAACTATATAAATGGAAGTTGAAGAAGCAATACTGTGCCGTGTTCCATTGGCAAAAAAGACACAAACAGATAATCTAAAGACAAGTATTTCAATAAAATGGAGTAATCTGATGTCAGCTAACTCGGTCACTTGAGATATACTTTCAAGATACTAAGATTTCACCACTTGGTATTATCCAGTACTGATCCACCCTAACCATATCAACCAGTAATTTCACTTTCTGTACTGCTTAGCTGTAGAATTGCCAAGCTCCTAATAGTAGGAATACTATATTCTTTTTAGCAATACTATAATTCTTTCTTGCTAAGAAAAAGAATATAGTTACTTCCCAAGAAAATTAATACAAGTAGACATTGGAGAAATAGGTTTTTTTATTGATTCTTTTATCCAAGTATCTTGATCCCTTCCAGAAGTAAGACAAGGTGCACTGCACAGGCATTTGTACACTAAGCTATAAAAGTGTGAAAATGCAATTCTAACAGAAAGTTTTATTCCTGTTTGTGCACTGATGTTTTGTATCACCTTTAGAGCTGACATGGTTCCCATTAAAGATGACTGACTAACTTAATCTCACCTACATATATGTTCAAAAGTTCCAGAGTTAAGAAGAGTTAAACAGTTTTGATTTTCAACCTGAAATGCTGAAATACTACATGAGAATAACATGAAAATTATTTATTCTTAACCTCTATCATTTCCTATGTGCCTGGTGCAGTGATGTATGAAAATGCACATGCCTCCTAAATTTTTATTTAATAGCGTCTAATGAAGCTGTGGATGTTCTTGGTACATGTATATACTGACTTAATTCTTTAATTTAATCCTAAAAAGCTTCTGAGTTAAATGATAAATCAGTGCATTTATTTAACGGATTAATACTCTACTACACTAGAAAAAAATCTGGGTGTTAGTTTTTAGATTGTTTCCTTAGAATTTGGTTGAATATTCCTTTACCATCATGCCTTAAGAAAAGCCAAACATGATGCCAGTGTATTTTCCACTACCACCTAGTTTCAGAGATTAATTTTTAAAAGGAAACTCTTATTATTTTCATCCTTTTACTATTTTTCAAATTCAATTTCAACAGTCTGAAAGCCTCCCCATTTTAGCTGCATCCTTGTGAAAGCAGTAAAACTAGAGTACATTAACCATAAAGCTGTGTGCCAAGTCACTTATTTCTATACTGGATTTACAATTTAGTATTATTTTTTCAGAGCTGCTTCTCATAAACTTAAACATTTATTTATTTTGTAAGCTGATCCATATTAAATAGAAGCTCTCACTAATTAGCATAAAAGGATATACAGGGAGTGGGTGGAAAAAAAAAGGAAATGTCTGAAATGCATTCAGCTAATTTAAAATCAGGCAGCAATGAGGAATTAATCAAGTGTTTTTTCCTTAGTGAGTATCACTTTATATTTATCAACACTGAACTGTATTTGACTCCATATTGCTTAATCCTGCATCTTGATTTGTTGCCTTACAATTAAATTGAATGTACTTTTGCCATCATATCCCCAAAAAAAAGCCAATGTATTATGGTATTTTCTACTCTCTAGTGACCAAAATAATTATTAAGAACCAGTAAGAGACACAAACTTTTTTTTTGTCCCAGATATTGTGTTCCCAATGTGGAGCTGAAATTCTTGGTGCGGGAAAGAGCTCTTACCACCCATTATATTTCTAGATTCATACAGGGGGTAGTGAAAGGTGCAAAACAGAAAGGAAGAATAAGATAGCCGTAGTTCTCCTGTTCTGAAAGCAGAAGCAAATCTCAGAGAGATTAAGAGAAGTAAATCGCTCATTAGATCAGATATGGTTCACTTAGGGCAACTGCCACTGATTAAAGGGCATTTTAAAGGGTTAAAAAGAGCAACCTTTATGTCTAGCAAAGTTGCCAGAAAACATTTGGTCCTCTCTTTTTTGTAATAATTCATTCATCAGGTCACTTAGTGATGCAAGCCAGGGTTTTTCTGGGCTCACTGGAATATTGTTGAGAGAGAAAAGATCCTTTGCACTGAAGTTGGCTTCTGCATTGGGTTGAGATGCTTTTAAACATCAGCAGTTTGGTATCTGCTGTATGCCACCCACATTCCCAGCAGCCACCATAATTCTTCTCAAAGGCTGTTCTTATAAAGGAATTAAGAACAGACCAAATGTATACACAAACAAAAAGAGCAGAGAACAAATAGACCCAGAAGAAGAGCATATATGTATAGATCTGAAAGCAATTAATTCAGTGTTTAATTTGGTGCAAAAATGTAGCTTATCTACTTTTATAAAATTGTACCCCTTTCTATCAAAACACAGCCAGAAGAAGAAGATAAGAAAGAAGGAATGTGCACTTTCCTTGCCTCAGCTCATTATGAGCGGAGTGCTGAATGTTTTCCGTGAAAACCATTTATTTATGTATGTGAGAATAATAATGGAGACTGTAAGGTCATTCTTCAGCAACTTTCAAATTCTCTGAAAACTGAAGTGGTCAAGTCAGAAATATAATCAAGGCAGAAACAGAAGGATGTCTGTGACAAGTGTTCACCTTGTAAAGACACTATGACAAGCAATTTATTCCAAAACAGATGGGAGCCGTTATTTCCATACAGCGAGCTTCCATCCAAGCCACACTAAAACCTGCAAATATAGTTAATCCACAAGACTTTATCACATGTAATCCAGGCAAAAGAATAAAAAATAAGCACTTCCCAACATTTCTCAGAATTTGCCAAAAGATTAACTGTAGACTTGAGACTTAAATAAAAAAAAAATAATTGCAGACATAGACGAGGATATGGCCTAATAGAAGTACCTGTAAAATGGTGGCAATGGACAAAAGTTACTTGGACACTGCGATTAAGAAAACAAAACCAAATTTTACACTGGCTCCCTCCAAAAGACAGACAAATCTCTAATATGCAAAAGGATCAAAAGTTGCTCCATCCTTTATCATAAGGTGATGAGATTTTGTTTTCCCCATTTTTCTCCACAGAATTTGATATTCACGTTTGTCTTCCATTTCACCAACTTAAAAAGAACACTTAAAAAGACTAAAATGTACAAGAACATTTACCACAGGTGTGTTTCTGCAAATTTTCCATGGATACAGACTTCAGTACAATGATGAATATACAATAAAAATGCACTCTCTACTGATGTGGATCTGCCTGGTAAAATTCTGAACTTATTTTTGTGCCAAACTTTGTTTTGTTTAAATTTGACACAGCAATAGTGCCCTATTATCTCTGCTTTATTACTTTGTAAAAGGATGTCTAGGCAACAAACATAAAAGTACACATATTTTTCCTTGCTTTCAGCTCTGCCCTTTGATTTTACACTTATATATTATCAAGACTGGGTAATAAAAACTTCATCATCATACTGAACTATTTTCCAGTTTTTAACCTCATGCCAGTGTCACTAGATTTCTGCTGTGAGTATGTCTACAACACAATCTGCACTTTGTGTCAGACAAACAAGCCAACTGCAAAATAATTTAACTCACAAACTCTAGTTGTACAACCAGAATAAGATAAAGTTCCTGCTTCTTTTTACAGCTAACTACTTTGTTTATGTAGCACAACATACTCTGATGTGCAAGTGCAACTTCAGACACAACTGAAAGTACAATTAACCAAAAATGCATCTAGTTTTTTATGATAATTATCTTGAGAAAAATTGTTATCTGATCAAGATAAAAGCACAGACATACATGCACATAGAAGCACTATTGGGAGCCACAAATATGAGTACTCCCTTCATGAAATATTACAAATGATAAGTCACCCAGTTGTGACACTGATAACAATTATAAAAATACCTTTCAAATTTCAATCCTATTCTCTGGAACAAAAATTCTTGCAAACATATTCCCCAAGGTTTCACATAAAAATATTTATGTTAACTAAACCTAAGAAATTTGGATTTAGCATTTGTTTTTGTTTGAGCAAAAACTACAAGTCACACTTTCCTCTACAAGACTGCTTTGGCCAAACAAGCTGTTATCTGAGATCTGTATTTCAACCACTTAAATAGGAAGATACAGGGGAAGTCACTATCAGTACACTTCTCAGTCCTGACAAGCTCTATCTTCCCTATGGCAGAGAAAACTTAGTTTCTTCATTGAACCCAGCATCTGCTAATGATTTTTGATGAACTGTAGAAAAGCAGCTATGAGTCACAAAGCTGATGAGTAAGGAGACAAATATGGGGGAAAAAAATCTGCATTCTGAGGAACAAAAGATGATGGTAAAGGCTGGAAACAAACTTGTCAATAGGAGATTGAGAGGAGGAAAATGCAGTTACATGAGACTCAGGAGACCCAAGCCACAAATTCGAGATCCAAGGAGACCAAGGAGAGAGACTTATACAATAGGAAGTGCTCCCTGCATGAGAAAACCATTTCCCTTGAAACACTTCAGTTGAAGAAGGTAAGATGATGCCATTTGGCCACTTGGTCAAGGCAAGGAAGAGTGGCCCAACAGAAGGCTATAATTAAAGAGGTCAAAAGACATGTACAATTAAACCATCAAAATGACAGCCATACCACAGATAAGATAACACAGAAAGGAAAAAAATAAAAAGGATGGTGGAATGGTGGATCAGAGAACTTAGTCTTATAGAATGAGAGACAGGAACATTTTAATCATAATTTTCAGTCATTCTAGACAAAGAATGCTTCCTTCTGGCTTCTTTTCAATTTTCTTTGCCACGCATTACAAGCAGTTTTCCTCCCTTGCTGCTTCCACTCTGCAAGTGCAGTACAGCCTGCTGCATCAGCTTCCAAGCAAAAGGAAATCCTACAGCAGGCTTCAAAGCAGGAAGCATTGTATTGAATTTCTTGCTGCCTAATGCGCTCCCTTAAAACATTCTGCTGCACACACAGTGGGTCACAGACCTGGGATAGTACAGCACAATGAACCATGTGCCATGCTCCTGCAATTCCCCCCAAGCCCCTGCTGCAGCAGGCCCATCATAATGCTGGTCTGATACGGCCCCTTTCACTAGAGAAGCCCTTTTGTTCTATCACTCTGTCATCTTGTTTATCTTGATCAAACCTCTGCTCTAGCTGTATTAGCTGAGGGATCTATTCAGCATAACAGCTGCTCTGGCCAGCCCCCCAAAGCTGCACTGAATACCTAGCAACTGCAGCAAGTACAAGAGGACAATAATCATTAGAATAAACACTCTCCAGCACTTCTAGCAAGGACAGAGCTGGAATTGGAAGTGAACGTTTTATTAATTATCTCCCTTCATTCTTGAGAGCAACATTCCAAATCTGCTTCATACGGAATCCACGAGTCTCATTTTTAAAGACTCAAAGTTGATAGTGCTGCTCTTGGTGACAAGGTAGAGGCACTGCCCAAAAATGGAACCCTCAGATGGTTATGTTCCATAAACATCTCCCCAGCCACCAGAGAAGGGAGTAGATGAACTTTGGTAAAGTCACCTTAGCTCTTACAATTAAACTGCATGAGTTATGTACAGAAGAATGCTTGAGCTCTAGGTGTTCTGGAAATACTGGTAAACCTCAGGCACTGGAGGCTATGTTAGGTGGAATGAAGTGAAATATTCCTTAAGATTCATCAGCCTGGCGAGCAACAACATTTACCCAAGCAGTACTTCTCCAGTAACACTTTCAAACCCTTTAAAGAAAAGTTTTCTTTACTGTCAACTCCAACAGTAATCTCCATACCTATGCACAGCACTTTTATTAACCTGAAGAGGCATAGAGGTTCCTTCCTGCAGATCTGCTGGGGAGATTACTTCCCATGAGAACAAACTGTACTGATGTCATCAAACCAGACGGACACCAACTCTTTTCATCACGAGGTACAAAAAACCATCTCTATTATCTGTACTTTAGCTCTGGAGTTGGAGAAGACCCATGAGTTTAATCCTTACCTCCTGATACTCTTAGGTGTTTTTACTGAAGAATGCAGCACTAATCATTGAGATGTTAAATATCATTCTTTAAAACTCTCACTTGAACAGTATTTACGGTCTGTAGGAAAGCCAATGAAATAGCACAGGCTGAAGCATCAGAATTATGCAAAGGGAAGCTCAGAATCACATTTTCTTTATATTTATTCTTGACAATCACCTTTCTCAAAGTTAAAAGGAGGTAAACCAGAACCAGTGCTCAAATCAAATACAGCTGACTGAAAATAAATGCCACTAGCAACAAGTACTCATCTGAGAATATCCGTGGCATTATCCATGGCATGAGTGCTGAGGAGGGCACAAGTAAAGGACACTGTCAGAGCTACCATATCATTCCAAATCTCTGGAATTAGAAGATAGACACCCAGTGTATGAGAAATCTGCCTGTTTGCTGGGTTTTGGACACACTGTAGTAACACAGTGCAGACACAAATGAGGCCGGAATTCCCATGTCACAGAGCACAGGTGGCAACAAAGAAGGTTCATCAGAGAAAAAAAATTCCCACCACACAGCACTATGCAGAAACTCTGATCAACACCCAAATGCACTTCAAAATTATGTAGCAGTGTAAGACACTGTGAGCAAATATGCCTATTCTGCTCCCACTAGTACCCCACTACATTAATCCCTCTTGACCTAAGGTGATTTCACCATCCTTACAATTTTTTCTGGAGATATTCCTAGCTGAGGATTTAGCTATCCAAGAGACATTCTCTTTCGCTGATAAATACAGCCTCTTAACAAATATCATCTACCATTGAACAAAAGTAGATATATGCACGCAAATTATTGAAACTGTAGGGCAGCTACTGGATTTCAATCTGGTGAAAAAAAAAAAGAAAATAATAGGAAGCCACCCAACTACAATGCATTCCAAGCGACAACAGATTGTGTGGTTTTTCTCACATACAAATAAAAATAATTCCTTATAAACTAAGTTCAAATAAAGACATTTATTGTACTTGCTGCTTGCTTTAAAAGCAAAGCAGAAACTGCTCAGTTACATATAGAGGAGTTTTATAAATGAAATTTACAATTTAGGCCCAAGGATTTACAGCTCTTATGCCTCATGTATTGCTCATAGTCAGAAAGGGCTTGACTATCTGACCTGTAGCAAAATACATTGGTACTGACTGGAACGATAACACATCCACCTGCACTGCAGAGAGTGCTACTGCTACGCTCTTTCCAAAACAAGTTCTTAAAATCATCTTGCTTTAGTTCAGGCAGAAATTACCAGAAACTAATTTCTGGGCCCCTACTAGAAGTGCTCATACATAGCATTTTTCTAAATTAGTATTTTTATCCAGCTTTCATTGATTAATCATGTGCCAGTTAATGAAAAAAATTATTTATTTGTTCATCCATTTCTAGAATACTTTAAGGTCAAATGCTCAATATCAATAACTTGCATTCCAACAGACCTCCAAGCCAAAGATTGCATTTTATCTGCCCACTTAGTACCTTCTAACACTGAAAAGCAATCTCAACAGAAGATATTTTGCATTTCCACAAGATATTGGCAGGACGTCAAGCACACTTCTTTTAAAAATCATTTATAATGAAAAGCACTGCAGAATAACTCAATTTGATGTAATTACTCTTGCTGCCAGAGAGCAAAAAACAAAAATGCAGCAAACTAAATTTCTAGGGAAAGATAACAGAGCATATTTCTTAATATCTTCATGTTAAGAGGGTTACTGAAGTATCCCTCAACATACGTAAAAATGTGGTCACAGTGCCATAAATTCAGAATGTGGGAAGTGTTGGTACTAATTGCTGGTATGGAACCTTGACATTAGACATTGCAAAAACCAAGCATCAATTAGACTAGCTCTTTGACAGCGAAGAGATAATTACTAGACTTCCACTACTAAGGAATTCCCAGGACTTATTAATGCTAGCACACACAAAAAAACTGATTGAAGAATAGAAGCTTTTTTCTTTGGGATGAAATGACTCATCTCTAAGAAAAAGGTTTCATATGGTCAGGCCATGAAAGATCCATGTAACAAATGCTTTGTCATGGGTATGCTACGCATGCTCTGATCATATAATTTTTTTACTTTCAGAGAAAGGTGAGGAAGTGATTGACTAAATATTTCAACAGTTCACTGTAGGCTGCCAGAGCCAGAAAAATAATTATATTGCCTATTTATTTTTCTCTGGCTTTGGCACTATCTAGCCAAACAGACAAGCCACTATATTCGTGGCTGAATGCATGCAGTAAGAGGAAGATGATCAAAGAAATTACAGGATCAGGTATCAATTTGTCCATTCTGGATCCCAAACACAACTTGACATGGAAAGCCTATTTTCAAAACTACTTAGAAAAAAAGAATCATAGGTCTAGCTATATATAACTTTGGAACACTGGCAATGTTGCATATTTTAAGACTAATTCTGAGATCAGAACTGTTATGTTTAAAATTCCAGTAATACATCTAGAGTATAGTGTTTATGAAACAAGACACAGCATTTTCATAGCTGTCACACCTCAAAAATATCAGGACAAAAAAAGTGTATCAACAGAGTTTTCATTCTTGTTTTCCCTAGAATTCTGAAATGTAACTCTGGCATCTGTATCTGACCTCTGCATGCTGGCCACAAAACCTCTTTGCTGGGAACAGAGTTTGTCACTGAAGCTGGTTAACCAGACAAGGGTGGTGGAATCTCCACCCTTGAAGATCTTCAAGACATGGCGTGAGAAAACCACAGCCTAAATCAATCAATCTTGGCAACAGTCCTTCTTCAAGGGGGAGGCTGGACTAGAGGACCTCCAGACGTTCCTATAAACCAGGGAATGTCAGAAAATGAGACACCAGGACAGTATGCTGGTATTTCCTTCCCAATGAGTAACAGAAACATCCCCCTTGAACAGACTGGATTTCAGAACAGCCTTGGCATGCAAGAAGCAGTCTGGGATGTGCTAATGAATAGTGCTTTCTAGATCTTCTAGTTTTCTGCAATGTTTTCTCAGGTTGTTTGTGCCCACGGCTAAGCCCTGAGGTGATCATATTCTTATCCAACATGTCTGTAGTCATTAACAAAGCTATTCCTTTATGGCATCATATCTCATTCAGACAAACTCCCAGAAAACCAAGATGCAAAACCTTCCCATTCTTCATTTGGTGAGAGGCATGAACCCCTGGCATGTGGAGTTCATCAGCAGAGAGCTCTCCAAGCCAGCAGCCATATGCATAGACTTCCCTCTCTCCCCTGTGACTGCCTTCCTGGTTCCAGTTAGTAACCCTGGATCACCTTACCTACATGGAAGACACTTCAGGACTTGGGTTTTTTTGGCAGTTCACAGTTCAGCAGTGTCACACTCTTACCCCAATACTCATTATAGTATTTTCTACTTAGATATACTTCTTCAGAGCATACCTCTAGGAGAGCTGCATACTTCAGAGACTACAGAAAGAAAACCATGGGATGCAAAGAGGCATCTTCAGCACGCTGCTCTCTCTTCTTGGAAAAATTTCCCCCATAAAAGTTGAGTACTGCTTGTCCTCAAGAAATTTGATGAGAAAATTTTAGGCTAAGCTAAGCTTTCTAGGACAGTCTTACTTCTCCCCGCTTTTTGGCTTCCTGCCTTCAGAGAACATTCTTCCTCCAAAAGAATCTCCAACATCTTACTTGCCTATTCTTACTGCCTATTCAGTTTTACTGGGAAGCACATACCTTCCCATCCACATTTTTTATCACCATACACACCTAGACATTCAAGTTGAGCTGTCAGAAGAAAACCACACTGTTCAGTAGCTCAGTGTCGTTCAGTATTTACAGCTCTATCCAAGGTGTGGGTGGGAAGTAACTAGAAGACATCAACTGAGAGAAAGTACTGGGTTACTCCTACTCTTTGGTACTCCTCCTGTAGATTATTCTTACTCTATTGGTCTTCAAAGGATACAGATTATTTTCATAATACAGGATACATGAGTGTCACTCAAAAGGAAAATAAAGTTAACAGACAAACATAGACACATTCTACAGTGAAGTGACAGACTAGAAAAACATAAGGAAGATTGTTAAGTATTAAATAATAAAGTCTAATTCTGTGGCAGTGTGATTTCATCTGATATGTGAGATGCAAATGCTGGCTAATTTTTTTTTCAAAACCATCAAAATAACAGGTTTCCTACAGTCTAGCAATACAGATTTTTTTTTTTAAGCTAAAAAGAAATTATATTTTATCTAAAATATTGTAAAAGCTGACACTACTAAAAACCACAAAGTGTTTATACTATATTTAAAGCACAATCACACTCATTCAATACACTTTGTGGAACTGACAAAGAATGGTATTTTTGCAAAAAAAATGGTGCCAAGTATTTTTTCCATTGTCCTATCCTATTAATCTGAGTTTCGTATAATACTATGCATTATAAATATATGCATTATTAATATATAAATAATTTCAAACTTGTCTCAGTCTTTTGAGACCTTGTACTGCTTTTAACCATTAAATTATTTTACACAGATACAAAATTTAAGATCCCAAAGTTGTTACTGAAAAACTGAAAATCTATTAATTCTCCTTTCTATAAAATTTTTATAGTAGTAGCATATAGTAGCAACAAACATTATTTCACTATAGAATCATTAATGCAATAGAAATAATTCAGCAGGAACATAAGGTGTATGCTTCTACAATTACTGTCATTTTATGGCTTCAATACATATTTGTGTTGAAGGTTGAATGCAGTAAACACATGAGAGAATATCTTATTACCCAATAACATACACAGTCAGCTACCTCACTGGCATTATAAAATGGTTATTTTAAGTTCTTGTTGTTGTAAGGAAACTTTACGCATTCTGTTGTTCATTTTATGGGGCCATTTCTGATATATAAGGCAGGGTACTGTAAGATAAGCAAAAAGAACACAGATATAAATATGCATAAGCATGCTATTTAGCATGTCCTATCTACTAGCTCCTGAAAAGAATATAGTCCGTAGGCAAGAACTTTCAACAGTTTATGTACATTATAACTTGCTTTAAACATTATTTCTGAAGTAATTAAAAAAGTCAAAATAGGAACAAGCAATGATGTATTTACAAATTTGAGACTGAGTGTTTTCAGCTTACTGGCTGTCATCTTATTTTACAGGTACTTTATTTTTAAGAAAACAAACAAACAAAAAATACAAATTTGTATCAGCCACATTGTTTACAAACCAGTAGAGAACAGAAATACATGCTCTTCCAGGATGTATAGTATTCCTCCATTAGAGGAAATCCCTCACCTGTTGCTCTAACAAGTTGGGGTTTTTTTCAGTTTTTTTAAAATAGAGTAATAATCTGAAACAGACAACAAAACACACACATAAAAGATCTTGTCTGACACCTTCCCTTTTTTCCTTCTTGTTCATTGAGGTGGGCCACAAGAAGACCATGAAAGAATTAGGATTTTATATTCCTGTTGCTCTTGAATACTCCAAGAGCAGTGTTTCCCTCACTGTTCAACACTGCAACCACTTGTTTCACAGACACTTCAGCCTACACCCCACTTCCCCACAGAAGAGCTTTTCTTATCAGTTACTCAGTGTCCATGCAGGGAGAAGTTCTGCAATCTCGTCACACTTCATCCGGTCAGGCACAGCCCTGAGCAAAGGTACAGGTATAACAACAGGACAAAGACTTCTGAAATGAGTAACAGGACTGACCTTTGAGAAGTTCCCACACTTCTTCTTCTTCCCACACTGCTCTTACCTGTTCTCAGTCCTGCTTCATTATACCTCGTAATCTTCTTATTTAATTTACACCCAAGTTTTAAAATGGTAATTCTCTAATCCCGGAAAATGCTAAATATAGTGCTCCAAGGTGTGTACTTTAAAGCCTGAGGATGTTTCCTAAAAAAGCAGCTTAAATTTCTTCCTCTATATTTACTTCCAAGCAGGTATGAGCTGGAGTATAAACCAGAAATTCACGTGTTTATCATTAGTGTGGTATCTTTATTTTGCCACTAACTAGTGGGTTTTTGTCAATGAAATAAAACTGAATTTTGTTTTTATTTTAGTAGTACGTCCAATACATCTGCTACAAATCTGAGACTTTTTGGAACACACAGACATTTTTCCTCCTTATGAAAAGTCTTTCTGTAACTTTTGAAACTCAGTTAAAACAAAATATACTCGGAACATATGTACATCCTTTCTACACATATAGACATACCTTAAAAACTCCAAATTTTTGACAATAAAGCAGCCAAACATTTTTCAAATTTTCTGAAGGCCATGTGCAACGTATTTAAGTATTTCTATTTTTACTGACTGAAGCTAAGCTATTCATAAATAGGAGGATGAAAATATAGAAGTGTCTATGTAGGAAATAACTCTTATGAAGTTTAAAGCAGTAAGAACACAAATACTATAACAAGACACTCTAAAATGATGGTTGCTGTAAGTGGTTATAGTAATATTGGACACTCCCATTATATACTTGTACTGAATTTGCTAGTTTGAAAAATAAGTTTCTCAAACTGTTTTAAAAACAGGTAAAGCAATACACAGCAGTGCCATGGTTTTGATAGACTAGGTATACGCATACACACATTACTCAGGTCAAATGAAAAGTCTAGTGAAATTTCTGTTTTCTGAAGATATTAAAAGACATTTTATTACTGTGTTCTTATTGTTCCTTCCCCCATTCCCCAATTTTCATCTAGCTACCTCAAGATATCAATCCAGTCTTAAATGGATACTAATTATTCTACATGTCTTTTCTTTTGTCCAGACATTCTTGTTTTGAATTTCTGTGCTGTGAATCCTATAGCAGCTCTCGGCAGAAGTGGTGTCACACTGAATGGAACCATAGACAGGGAATCAAAGCTCTGTTATGGTGAAACAGGTCTAAAAGCAAACTGCTTCAACTTACAGAGATTCTTTCCTCAACAACCATTATTTTTAATGAGGCCAGTTTACTTCAGGAATCTTGGCAAAAACCAGTCATTTACACTAGTCCTAGAGCAATGACTGCAAACTGGGCAAATACAAAGATTACATGCGATGTAAAATCTGCATGTGCATATCATTACAGAAAAACCCATGATGTGCTGGGAAAGGGGCCTGTCAAGCTATCGTGTTTGTTAATGAAAAGAACAGTTTTATTCCAAACTAGTGTACTGTATCAGATTTGATAGAACAAGTGTTAACTAAACATCATGCTTAAAAGCTTTGATGGAAAATCTAACACATTAAACTAAGAAACAGTTCAAGGACAGCAGGAGGCAATTCCAGAACACAGGCGCAATCTATAAAGGCAAACTACCACAGCTTTTTGATGTTAAGTAAGTAGCAATATCAGTATACAACAAAGCTTAGAGGCAGACTGTTGTATCAAGTTTAAAAGTTTAATATACAGGGTCAAAAGCCTCAATTACCTATTCTACTACATTTCTTAGTGAAGAAATCAGAGTAAAAGTTCTTAGTGAAGAAATCAGAGTAAAAGTATGATTTACCAAAAGCATTACCTAAATTATCACATGGGGTTTTGCTTATTCCCTTAGCATCTGAATTTTTAGTATCACAGTTATGCTGCGTCTTAGATACTCAGACTACAGCAAAACACGTATGTTCGGATTTCAACGAGGTGGGAGGTCAGAGACACTTACTTTGAAAACATATACATTCCTTAAAATGGGTTATGCCCATTTAACGGCCTAAGAAAAAGGGCACTAGCTCAAGAGGACTGGCACTTAGTAAAACTGTGGATAAATTACTGCATGAGCACTTTACATTCATACCATGACAACTCAAACCATGACAATACCTTTCAGGAGAAAGCATAAAAGTATATATACAAAAAATACAAAATTGCGGGGAAAAATCCTCCTTAGTCAAACTAGAGATTTATTATGGACTTGACAATGTTGTTTTATTAAATTTGTCCAATTGGATATATGGTACATGTTAATAGCTATTTAATTTAACTGGTGAAATATGGATTTCAAGTTATTTTTCATGTGTGTGTGTTTTCTTTTGTCCATTAATAAGAGAATGAAGGGCATGATTAAATGGGTAATTCAAAATTGATAATGGGAAATGGAGGATAGATATCTTTCTAAGGCAAAAGAAGGAAAAAACCCCATCTTCATAATTGTACTTTTTCATCTCTGTCTAGAATACAATATCTTTGCACTGGATACAGAAAACCACATGGATTATTCTATGTGTTCTTGTATGCCTGTTCCATAGGCATCCTCCATTCCATAGCTTTTCAGAAATTGTGATCTTCACTGTGGATGAACTTAAGATATTCATTAAATAGGAATATAATTCTATTGCTATCATGTTACCAAAGCAAAACATGCTTCATTGATACCCTGACATGACATCTTTAATACTTTTACTGTTGGAAAAAAAAAAAAAAATCTAGAATGAAATCGATCTGGCTTTTCAGAATATTAAACATCATGATAAGATATTATAAATTAAGCCCTAGTAGTTATGGCATATTAATGGGGTGAAGGGAGGAAATGCCTTCCATACAAATCTTTATAAATTATAAATTGTCAATTTGGAGCAGGCTGGGCTGCAATGCCACCTGGTGGTTTCAAAAAATAACAGGATGCTTTGAACAGTGCTTGACGGCTTAGAAAATATGCAATATTCTATAAAAATGCCAAACATAGCAACAATGTTTAAGTTAATAATTTGCATTTCTTCGCTAACGAGTCTTTTTTTTTTCATTCTGTTGCTCCCAGTGCACAGTATTTTAAGTTTTAAAGTTCGCATGTCGAGGTCCAACTTCAACTGGAATTTTACAAGTGATTTCAGTTGTGAGTTGAACTTGCTGATGAGTATATTACACCGTAAAGGGTTGCACACATACACACAGGGTCTAATTCACACAATAAATGCCTAAAGTTGAAGTTTTCCCTACTTGGGGAAAAATCAAATACAGCAGAAGTCTAAAAGAAGGGTTACTGAAATGCTTTGTAAAATTACACTGTATAATTAATTCCATAGTAAGAACGTTTTTATGGTGTGTGTTGGTGACCTTTTATTACCATCAAGTTCACAATGCTGGTGGGCTGCCTTTTAATCCCTCCGCAGACAAAGGCCCTAAATAAACACAGATCCCTTCCTGGGAAAAAGTCCTCTCTGGTTAAATGGTAAGGAAATGAGTAAATCATTAGTAATCTTTAAAGCCAAAGCTATAAACTCAAGTTACCTTAAGTTAAAATGAAAGTGTCCTGCAAGAGTTTCAAAGTTCTGTCACAGATAGAAATCTCCAGCTCTTGACTCCAGACTAGGCGCCAGCTGATAAACAAACAATTTAAGTCAAGAGCTGGAGAATTCCCAGCTTTTTCATTTAATGGCTTTGGCCAAGAGTATTTATTGCCTCCAGTTTTATTCTCACTTAGCTCTAAGAGGAAATTTAAACTCATCATTATCTTAAAGCCCCATATGGGCCACAGTCAGCTCACCTGATAGAGCTCCTTTTACTCTGCCTAAGTTCTACTCCCCACTAGAAGTGATGTAATAGTGTAAACTAATTAAATGTAGTTTTAGGCTGACTTTTTAATAGGCTAAATAAATTTTGTTCAATATGGTTTATATTCCCACTTGGGGCAGTAATGATTCCAAAAAGTTTAACTTTACAGTTTCCAGTCTAAACTACTAGTAGTTTACTCCATAAAGGACAATTGAAACAAACAAACAAACAAACAGTCTTCAGAACAAGGGCAACCAACTGTTAAAAGCAACTGCGATGAAAATTCTTGGCTATAAATTGATCCACTGGCACCAGAACATACACAGGATTGTGAAAAAGCAGACTGTGTGACAGTTCCGATATTTCAAACAAAACATTTCAGGAATGCAAGGACATACAGGTAATTAAAATTTGATGTTTAGTACTTGTTCTGTTTTTGGAATGAAAATAAACAAAGCTATGGAGCTGGAAATTAAATATTAACCAAGCATCCGTGGATAAGTCAAGATGTTGAATGTGGAGAGCAAGTCCAGCATGGAAATATTTTATTCTAACTCAACAGAAAGGTATTATCATCCTGTGCCTCAGATGCCAGCTTCCTCATTCTTTTCTAAACATATATACTAGAGGAGGTTAGACTTCTTTAATACATATTCTAATCCTTATTTCACCTCTAAGATTTTTAAATCCATCAAGATTTAGACTTAGCACTTTCCACCTCGTGCCAGACAACTCCTTCTAATAAAGGATATTTGTCCAGTGTATTAGAATCTTTTCTCTTATATAAATTCCACATTTGCCAGAAATGGAGAGTACTACTACTACGTTTAGGAAGAAGTCTGACTACCATTCCTAAAGAGTTAACAGAAGTCAAACTTGAAACCAGGATGTTGTATTCCCCTCCTCCTGGCCCCCTCCCCACAAAATACTTTCCTAACCTGACTTGGCTGAAAAAGCCAATTAATTGTTCCAGTGTCTGCCAAGACTTCTTATTCCTTTAAAAATGCGGATAGTGTTTGAGACAGCTGGCTATTCCAAACCCAGGTAACACCCCTAAATGTGGAAAGAATGAGGGAACACGAATTATGATTAGTATTTTAAATGGATTTCTAATGAAACAGACAGTGATATCTTAAACCTACTGCATTTCCAGCATGTATTATTTCAAAAGAGCAACACCATGTCTGAAATGCCTCTGCCACTCCACTGAGTATATGGAAGCAGATTAGTGCAAAGTCCATTAAAACACATGGAACTAGTTCTGTCTTTGTTAGGAACTGATAGTAGAGACACCGTGATGTCATGCAAAACACACACACATCAAGCAGCCACCAAATGACAGACAAGGACTCTTCTGAGCCTAAGCCATTGCAATCCCTGTCGAAATTTTAGGTCACGTTAAGGTCATGGCAAAGCAGAGAAAAGAAAACTTTATGACAAACCTTATGCCAACTATTGGGCTTAGTATTAAGCGAAGAACTGTAATTAGATCCTTATTTACATTTCTACATGAATAAGAGATCTGAAATATAATACAGTACTAGGGAAAGCAGGAAAGAAGTCCACAAAACTAATTTTGAAACATTTCTGCTCATTAAGAAGTTCAAACTAAGAAATTGCTGCTAATTGAGCTGTACATGGAGTCAATATAAGGAAGAAGGAGCAGCAGTTATTTAAATTTGTTGACAGCATTTTAATTATCATCAATTAAATACACCAGATTTATTGTATGTCTTAGTCCTGTAACTTCAAACTTATTTTTTGAAATTATCTCCCACTGAACTTAAGCAGAACACTTTTGAAAGTGAAACACTTGGACACTTTTGAAAATCCTTGTATAGTGCACAAGTGCAATTAAACACAGGAAAATTATGAGTCAATATTAACAATTCCTAAATACTGTGAAAAATTTCAGAGATTTTCACAAATATACGAAAATTAAAACACAAAAAAGAAAATCAGAAGCTGTTTTTTTGGGAGCATGTTTACAACTTTCTGGCGATTTTTTAGTTTGTTTACTTTTGTCTGTTTTTTAAAGAAAAGAAATATGTGAAAGCCCATGTGCAACACTTACAAATAGGGCCATCATGGCTGAAATGTGACTTTTGCAGCTTGTTTTTTCCCTTCCAAAGCTTAATTTCCATGCAGTTTACTTAAATCTATAAAACTTATGGAGTTATACCATCACAGTAAGTACATATTTATTGCGACAATAAATTTCTTGGCTTCCCTAAGAAGTATCTGACTGGGGAGGCAATGAAATCATGGTCTGCACAAACTAGCTCCAGAGTTCTAAGGTATTCAAGCAGTACTGCCCTCCAAAAATACATCAGCTTTGGAAGTTCAGATCCAACTGAAGCAACAGACAAGAGGTGACCAAACGCAGGTAGTTACCTTCTTAGAAAGAGCTGTCAGTACAGGGGCATGTTCCAGATAACTCTTGACAAAATTGCAAAGTTTTAGTGGTTTCAATAAGCTACACCAGCATGAGGAACAGTTATAACTCTTTGCTAAAGCCATACATCGATAAAAGAAACGCTCCTTTGAAACTGCAATCCATGCCGTTTACTTACAGAAAAGTACCTTTCAGATAATAAACCTCCAATTCTCCTTTCCCACCAAAATACTGTATTTTGGTGGGAAAGGAGAATTGACTTATTTTGTCATTGGAAATCCAGAGCAACACGTTGAATTTTAAAAATGTGTCTTATTTTATCACCAGTGCGGATGTGACAGAGAATAAAGTGATAAGAGATTCAAGAATACTCACTCCAGCTGTGGCCTCATGAGAAACAGCAGTATTCCTACTGCTGAAGGAAGAAGAAAAATGGACATTATTTCTGCTTCAATTAGAAGGTTAGGAAGTGAGGGACACAATTTAAAGTCATTGCTGGGCTGAAGATAGAGAAATAGAGCAGTAATGAAATGTAACAATTTGCAAAGCCTAAATACTTAATTCTGTTTCAAGGTCATGTTTGCAGATGTGCTTTGAAAATAACTGTAAAATATTTTAGCTCAATATGATCCCATTTCCAAGACAGGAGTATAAGTCATTGTACTAAGTTATATTTCAACAGGGTTTAAAATAATATAGCAACAAGGTTAGCTGCTGGAAATAGCAAACAATAAAACCTTGAACTTAGGTGACACCAAATAAAAAAATCCTGTATGTTTAGTTGGGGATGAAGGATATTGCCAAATGAATGAAAGAATTAGCTTAGTTGCATGAAAAGTCCAGTCAAGTCATGCCCAGGATGTCAATTCTACAAAGTGCTTTGCAACCCTGGAATTTGAAAGACAACAGCTTAGTAGTGTAAGACAGAGAGATTACACCACAGATTCTTAACAGACACCAAGGACACACCTCTTCAACTTGCACTAAATTCCCATTCAATTGGACAGGTTTAAACAGATGTCTAAGTGTTATGTGCTGAATTGGACTTTCTAGATGTGCTCTATTAAGGTATTTCTAATGATTTTCTTTGCCTTGACTGCATATAGCTTATAGTTCTTGATCCTTAGCAATAAAGGGATACCAGGGAAAACGTTATTGAAATATGTTTTGATAGTGATCAACTAATCACATGTCTTGTGATGTTTGCTGTTTATTTAAGCTTCTGTTTCCAGGTTCCAAAGCTGAAAATTGCAGGTTTTAATAAATACTAAACTTTTAGTCTTCTGTGCTTTTAAATGTTAATACCAACAAAATAAAAATAGACCAATAAAACTTAAAATGAGTTGTCCCTAAAGCATTTAAGATTTGGAATGCCTGACCTATGAATTCATTAACCTCTGGAAGCAAGATGGAGAAGACTCTCAAATACTTCAATGGGATCTAATGTTTTAATGATGTAACAAGCTGTTTGTATCTGCTGCCTGTATTATCTATCTGTAATTATACTTACGCTCCCCTTTTACTTTTTGCTAATAAAACAGAAGACAAAATATAATAAAGCATTTTCATTACTTGTCTGTCCAATCAGTAATCTGCACGAATTACCTGAAATAAAAAGATCCCAAAAGGACAAGTACACAAGTAGCTGCCAAACCACATATTCTCTCCCTACTTTGTCTTCCATTGACTAGCTTTTTCTTGTAATTCAATAGCAAAGGAAAAAACCAACAAACACTATTGTACTTTACTGCTTCTTGTGTAATGTGGTGAAAGAACTGACTCAGAAACTTGTTTTCTATTTTCAGCTGTATTATTTGGTCTAATAAAAGCTTCTACCTCTCTGTACACCATTTCCCTTCTTTGTACTCTTAAGTCACTGTGCAAAAGAACAGTGGTACTTCATTACTATGATTAGTACTGAAACATTATAGATACCTATTATTCATGTGGCAAGAATTTAATTAGCATAATAATAGAGTTCTATGGCAAGAACTTCTGACTAAAGTGTTGAAATCCTCTGTGGTTCAGCATTCAGGGGCAAGGGAAAACGGCAACTCATGCCACTTTTAGACTCTGAGAATTACTGCACCCAAGTAGTAATTTACAGAGATCCCACAAGAAATGGCAGAGCCATAGGAAATGCCACTCTTAACCACATAGGGTTGCATTTGACTGACAACTGCACTCAGCCCATCTTTTTCCAATTAAGCTCCATCTGCTTCCTCAGTTGGACTGGTTGGCCTAAGGCCTCTCAACAGGACACCCATTGTATGTTACTTCATCCACTTCCCCAAAAGAGCTTTCTCTGCCAGAAGCCTGGGGATGCTTCCTCAAAGCATGTCATTGGGCAGGGGCAGGCGAGATGGGTGGGTGGACGAGTGGGAGTGGAAGTGTTGCATGTGAGCATTGGCAGAAATCTGAAAAAGCATGGGCTCAGTAACTCCAACACATCCAAGGAAGGTTTAAGTCCCTACAAATTAAAATAAAAAGCACCATTTTTCTTTCATTATATAGTCTGACCAAAAAGCTTCTGAAACCAAAATTAAATAGTGTGTTCCCGTCCACTCCTCAACATACACACTCTAAAATAAATAATGGCCAAACTGATTTAAATGAGATTCTGTAGAAGAATTTGTGCTTGGATGAAAATGGCACATTTGAGCCTGAAGCAAAAGTAAAACCACCAAGTTATAAACCTCTCAAAGGAAGGTTTATAATGGAAATGCCAACAGACCCTTAACTATAGTGGAGCTGTTAGGTGCCAACATATAAATAATTCTAGTTTTTGCGGTCACTTACGATAAATTAGATACAGTGCAAGTAGAAACAGTAGGGTTCTGATTCAGTAAACAGTAACAGCCAAGAGTGCATGTTTGGATTTTTAGACAAGTATAGCATAGATTTGATGCTGGCTCTGAAATGGAGTCTATAAGGACATTTGGACTTTTTAAAGTAGAAAGCAAGCCATATTCTGAATTCTTGAGGGCTTGTAAAATAAAAACCTCCTTAACAAGCTTTGCTGCCTACTGTTTCAATCTCCTAAGATTCCTTTACCCCAGTAACCAAAAAAATGCTTCATTCAAGATTGGTGTAATTGTCTACTAAAGAAAACAACATACCAAGTAAGTGCACATAGCCACATTTCATGTTAAGAATTGCTAAGCATATTAATACAGAGGGAAAAAAGTACCAGTGACCAAACAGTAACAGATTAACCAACTTCTTCTTTAATAGGCGTGCCAGATGTTGCACTACTAATAGAAATGCTTTTCTATGGTTCAGCTTATTCTGCAACTGGAATGATGCATTTAGGTGATCAAGTATGTTCATTTTGGTCCTGGGAGAAATTTGTTGCATTATTTCACAGCAGTTAAGTCCCATGCCTTAAAATGATTTGTTGAGGCAGGGAGAGATGCTATTAGGGCTCTCTGCAGGAACTTCCATCTTGGACAGGGTGGGAGCCCTCTGAGGCAGCCAAGACTCAGGCTGAGGCTGTTAAGAGGATGCTCTATCTCAGGAAATCTCCTGCGTGCCAAATTCACATCAGTTTCTCATTTAGAGCTTCCGCTACAAAAGTCTACCACTGCCCCAGCCTCACCTCTAACTCCCCACTAATATAAATCCTAAGATGAGCATCTGCAGAAAGAGGAAAGTTAGACACACTCCTAGTTTACTCTAACTATATAGGGCTATACCACAACAGCATTTCACTTGCTGATAACCTACTGGACGTCCCTTTCTCCAGCTGTCCTTCAATTTTTAAAAGAGGAAGGAAATTGCTGTTCTTCCTGCACATGCATCATAAAATGTCTTATTCAAGACAAAAAGCATCTAGCTGCCACCAAATACTGCTTTCAGACAACCAGCAATTGTAGCAATTCTGGAAGCAGTTAGATCAGAAAAATGTTGGACCTCAGAAATCAACCAAGTTGGAACAGCTAACTATGTATAGTCATTTGTCTCTACAGATTACCTCCGTGTTAGTTTCATAACAAAATCCATAATTTTAAGCAAACCCAAGGAATATAACACAAATGAAACACAAGTAGTATGCTCCTCAGCCAAAGCTAAAAGTGAATGTGACTTTCCCTGTACTCCCTATGGCAAACACACTAAGAGCCACAAGCCACACGTTCCCACCATACATTATCAGAAAGCAATGGAAACACGGATTGAAAACAAAACAACAGCCAAAACGCACATTTCTGACTGCTTATGGTTGAACTATATGGTTACTGAGTAACTAGGATCTTACACACTTTGCAATAACTCATTAAATAAAGCAAATGGATAATAATTACATGTCAGGTTAGTATTCCTGTCAATTTGCTAAGCTTCACATTAAAAAAAAAAACCCTAATCCTGTTTACCAGCAGACAAACAACATATTGGGATACTATCAATCATATACCACTATGTGGATTTAAAATATGTGAAGAGTTTAAAGTGTTCCACATTGCCCCCATTTTACCACAAATAATTTAACATTCTTCCACAACACAGAATAATTAAAACACAACTGCTTACAGAACTAGGAATAGAAATGGAAGGTATGGCATGAGGGTAACATTTCAATGCATTACTCTGTTCCCATCAAGCCATCTCTTAATTTTCTCCTATAAGGAGATACTGCTTAAAGCTGTATAAGGTTTATGAAATCCCACACAAAGGGATTTTTTCACAGCAAAACTACAGAAAATAAAATAAGAACCAAATTTTAAGGTTAAAATTATAGGTCAAATACAGTGCAGTAAATAATTTTTTTCCCCACTTCAGGTCCTATGTTGTACTTGGCATGAGGAGAACTGTAGTTAAAAACTGTTTCTTCAGCTCTGGAACTGCAAGACTCTCCTCTGTCCTCCACTTTTCAGTAGACTGAAGTGGTGAGCCAACAGAACTAAATACTTTTGGACAAACCAAAAGGTGAACATTTGTGAATAGCTTGTATGCTGAGAGCTGGATTCTAAATGCTTATTAATGGTAAAAGGCAACAGTCTTTCCCTTACTATTTTATTTTATGATACAAAGCATGTTTTTTTAAAATGTGGTTGAAGGAAGAAGAATTAGGAAATCTTGGTATTTCTATGCTCTCCCTGTGGATTAACCAGGAGCTGTTCTGCTAAGGACAAAAGCTCAATCTACTAAATGTCTCACAATGGACAGTACTACACTAAACACTGCAAATATGGAATAATTTTTTAGGTATTTGTTTGAAGTGCAGAGGGATTACTTCTGCTAGAATATTCTCTCCCTTTTTATCTGCACAACTTAAGACTCTTTTCAAAACATAAAATGTCCTCCACTATAAGGCAACATTCTGCAAAGATCCAGTGACTTAAAATGGCTCCGGATCATAGGATAATACTGTCATAAATAAACCCAATAATTGGCCAACTCATCATTATTACTTTAAAAATTAAACACAAGGAACCCAGAATACTAGCATCATCCACATGAGGGTCAATAGAAACTCAACTTTCATTCCTACTCATCCTCAATTCAGCTATTTAGGGGATCAACAAGTGATTTACTTTCAAAGGCCTGTACTTTAAGACAAGGTTAGCTGTCCCTGCCTGCAAAATTTACTCCATGTGGGTTTGGTACTTCTCATTTTTGCTCTTTTAGTTTAAGTGTTTAAAGGCCCTTCAAAGGAGTGTTCTACAACACAGAGCAGTTTGCGCAAATGTGTCCTAAGACCTAAGATGTGTCCTAAGGTTTAGACACTTAGGATGTTAATGTTTCTTTCCACACATCTAGTGTATGATCTGCAGATCTCCCTTGATGAATAAGAGACAAAATAAAACATGTAATTCTATATTGTGACATGTCTTCAGTGGCCCAGTCCATTTAAATAAGTGTTGTGATTTACCCCAGCTGGCAAAGAAGTACCATGCAGCCACTCGCTTATTCACCCCTCACCCTTCCCCAGTAGGATGGAGAGAAGAAACATAAAAAATGGTAAAATCCATGTGTTGACATAAGAACAGTTTAATAACTGAAATAAAATATAATAATTCTAACAATAATATCAATAATATTTTTTAAATGGTGATGAAAAGGGAGGCAACAAAAGGAGAGAAATAAAACCCAAGAATGACAAGTGATACACAACACAGTTGCTCCACTGATTAATGTCCAGCCCATTTCTGAGCAGCAATCAGCCACGCCAGGCAATTCCCCCAGTTTATAAACTGAGCTATATGAGTTCTATGCAATGAAATACAACCTTTTGGCCAGTTCAGGTCAGCTGTCCTGGCAGTGCTCCTTCCTGGCCTGGTGTGCAACTCCTTATTGACAGAACATGGGAAACTGAAAGTCCTTGACTTGCAGTAAGTACTACTTAGCAACAACTAAACCAATGTGTTATCAACTTTATTCTCATTCTAAAACAAATAAAAATTTACATTGTACCAGCTACTAGGAACAAAATTAACCCTATCCCAGCTGAAACCATTTAGTCAGGTTTCTGTGGACTTTTAGGTTTTTTTCCAACAAACAAGAATTCCACACACAGACTGAAAAAACCTGTTTAAGGCAACACTGAATTACAAGTACAACTGCTTTTTATTAAGATTCAGAGAAAACTGCATTTTCTCCAGTGGCACCTCCAAGGCTCATAGCTGGTGGGGCCATCCCCGTGGTGATGGGCACTGCACAGGCACAGGGCACTCCCAGTCTGCTCTGTGCAGCGCCTTCCAGTTCGGACTCCCCGCTCTGGTGTGCCTGGTGCTGGGCTCACTGCTGATATCTGCACCATCCACATTCAGCACAGTGCCGAATCAGGACTCATATGGAGTCAGAGGATTATTAAGGTCTGGTGCTCATCATCCCACTGTCCCAAAAGCACAGGAATCACACTAGGTTTTTTTGGCTATGTGAAAAATACATGCTTTGAACAAGGCACTTCATTGAAAGGACAAAAAGAGAGAAAAAAGAAGCCCATGAATGTTTAAAACCAAAACAAACTTAGTATAAAGCTTCAAAGTCATCACTTCATTCCAGAAACATTCCCAAACACCACCTGCAACCCCTTAACTTTAAACATTCCGTAGGAGAAGCAATCAAAAATTAAAAAATGATATTAAATTAACTTTTATTCCCTAGGACTTATGACAGGCTGGCATTTATAGATCTTTCTTACTCTGGGTATCTCAGAACATTTGACAGGAAGAGGCAGATACTAGCATTAAAGTATCCACAAACAAACAGAGCAGTTATTAGGAATGTGGTAACAGCTCACATGCAGCCGTGAATATTAGAACCATTTTTACTGAGAGAAGGAATGTTGGCTCTAACTCTGCAGTTATTCCTTACTCTTTTTCAAAGTGTGCCACAGGGATTTCTAACTTCCATCTGGACAGTTTTCCTTTAACTGTTTTTGAACACCATGTGTGAGAACACAACAGGATTGTAGACATTAGAGATGGAAAAGACCGATTAGATCATGTAGCCATCTTCCTGCCAGTCATAGATTTTTCCCTACAGAATAGTTCCTAGCACTTTGCCCAGTACAGTTTAAAGCATGTTGAGATATTTGGCTTCAACCATCTCCTTTGGAAATTATTCCACAGTGTATGAAGAATGTTGTTAGGACACTTTTCCTGGTAGACACAGCACACATTTTTCTTTCCTTAATGATTTCCAGCCTATTATTCCTGGTTATGTCCCACTGAGCCAGCCTGAATAACTCATCTTTACACCTTTGAATAAATGGAGACAGATATGTTTCTCTGCATATTGGTCACTATTTGGCCAGACTACACACAATTTTATTGCCAAAATATACAATATGCTTTAATAAAATAATTTATTCCACCCTTTTAGTCATTGCAGGATTGTTGTCTCCACCCCAGTGAACATTTTTAGATGAGACTCTCAACAAATCTGTTTATTCCTCCTTACCTTCTGCTACCTTTTATTTTATTTTATAGGGAATGCAAAAGGCATAATAGGTTTACAGAAAGAAAAATAGCCTTGCAAAGTCAGCACATAAGTAAATATACTACCTAACTCTTCTGAAACAGCAGCTGCTGCCAACATAGTGATATTTGCACAAGGTTTATACTTCCTCCCTTCCCTGTGTCAAAATATACATTTTACCAATGTGCAAGATTTACAAGATCTTCAGTTCTTTACTCTCTCCAACAAAAAAGATCTATTAAACTAGCTTTATTTTGACAGACAAGTATTGTTATACAATTTAAACCATAAGTTATTAGAAATCAGAAGCTTTTTAAGCATCTCAGATTTCAAAATATTTCTTCATCCTCATTTCAGCTTCCTTAAATCATTTCAGCCAGTTCTTCCCTTCTTTGTCATCAGCTACTTTCTGCATTATTTTCTCTCATCTAAATTTCAGAATAACTCGTTATATTTTTCACTCTTTGGTATTAAGGTTGTACATTGTAATTTCTCTTACAATCCCTAAATCACAGACTTTGCAAAAAATGAATATGATCAAATGCATTCAGCAAAAAATGTAAACAGAGAAATTGAGAAAGACATTGGGAAAGAAAAAAACTACACAAGGCATACAGTGACTAAGGAAGAGCAAAGCAAGTGATGTAGAAGTGTATGCTCAGTACCAGGAACACAGAGAACATTGTGGCCATTCTGAGCACACATATTTAGGCTTTAAAAATAAAGCATAATAACATAAATCCAGAAATGATAATGGAGCAAATACTGCTATGCCTTTAGAAGTTTTTCTGTGCCAACAAGAACACCTGCTATTGAGGGAGATAGGTCAGAATTGTTCTAAATTCATGAACCTGCTCTATCTTTATAGTGTTTCAAGGATCCTAACAGATCCAATCACTGCATTACCAGACCAGAAAGCCAAAACCATACTAAACCTCTATACCACTGAATTCAGGACATTCCTTATTTTATTCTTTGTGTTTATTAAAAATACATGATGTCTCAAATTAGAGACTTTGAATTAACCCACCAACTTTTCCTCTCCCATGAAGTCATAAGATTGAACTTCTCTAAAGGTGCACAAAGCTAACGAAACAAAGCAGACACTACTTAATGAAGACAGTTCAAGTAGCTCTACCAAGGCTCCCCAGCAAAGACAGGTCTATTAAATCAGTTTAATTCTGGCAAGGATTTGCATCTTCATTATGAAGATTATGCATCTTCATTATAACAGAAATTACAAGAGATGCAATATTTGAACTACTCATTCTTATCTCCTATTATTTAGTCTAGTCTGAAAGATTCTTTCAAATAATCTTTGCAAATATTGGTGTGCATAAAGTTTTAACTCCTCTGATTCCCTTGAAAAAGGCACAGCACTTTTCCTAAGTGCCTTCAATGTTCAAGTAAGAGAAACACATAACTCGCTTCTCCTATTTTAGGAAAGTGCCTTTTCTAAGAAAAACAAAACAAAACAATCTGGTATCCTGAAATAGATTGCTCTTTGAAATACAATAAATAAAATAAAATATCTCCTGAGTGTTTCAGAGTGTTACTAATATTTTCTTTTCTTTGCTCCACATTAAGTAGAGATCTGGCCATGCAGGGAATAAGTCTGCAATGCACCCCTCAAGGACTCACATTGTATTTTATGTTATCAGTGACCTGAAGTCTTAACTTGTCAGTGTTACTACTACTAGTGTTTCCATTACTTTATGATCAGCTAAAGTTCATGGAAGCAGTACTATAAGATGAAACAGTTTGAAATGACAGCTGGAATAGAAACTACAACCCCTTCTAGCAACCTCCAGTGCACAGTTTCTAAAAAGAAAAAAATCTTTTATTCTACTCTTTATTACCATTTTTGCATGACTACAGTTCTCTATGCAACAGCTGTTACTAACAATTAGCAGTCTGACTTTTTAAATGACTACTCTCTTGTCTGAAGGATCCAGTGAGGAGGAAGACAGATATAAAGTTTACCAGATCTTAAAGAACCAGACTTACTAAAGAGTTGAAAACTTTTTTCATACCTCCAAAACTAGAAAAACAAATCAAGTTGTCACACGTTTTTGTGAAGTTCCAGTAGAATGCACTACAATGTACTTTGAGCAGATACAGAGCTGATAGAATTTTAATAGTCAGTGTAAGGGGAAAGAAGTTGAAAAGATTGTATCTGAACACTAGCAATGCTTACAACATAGAAAGAATTACATTAGAAATAAAGAAAAAAAAATCAGCCTATGTACTTTAGGAAATTAATATCTTGTATTCTGAGTTAAAGAGAAAGAATTATTACAGCAGTCAGTGAAGCCACTAGTGAAGTTAGCTCTGGATTATGAGGTGAGAATCTGTATCATACTTCTACTGAAATCAGTCGGAGGACAAATTTGACACAATTCTTGAAGGCTAAATTTAGATCCTGTACTTAGCCAGTAGAATCTTGTGCCAACAGGAGTCAGTTTTAAATATGCTTCTGAGATAATGTGTGCCTTAAAATACTTTTATACATACCAAGATGAAGAACCCAAACTTTGCAAAGACATAATTTTCCTGTCTGCATAAAAGCAAACAAACAAACAAACAAACAAACATACATGGATTTTGAAGAAGTTTCCCCATTTGTCCCATGCTCACAAAGAGGTCACAAACGAGGGCAGCACTGGGAACCATGACAAAACTTTCTCATGTGGACCTGCAAGAGATCCTAATGCCAGGCTAAAGCGATTGCTATCTCTAGACAGCATTAGCAGCATAATCTGCATGCAACCATAGGGATGAGAAGTATTTTCTGAAGTCACTTAATACAAAGTAATACTATAGTGACTTGGTTCATCAACTTATACTTAATGGGTCCTGACTGTAAGCTGCAAGTAAATGCTGTAGGCCAATCATATGAAGAAGACAGCACTAAGATGGCATGGAGGCCCATCTGAAAAAGATCAAGAGAAAGAATCTTTTGGGGGCAAGACTGCAAACAAGCCTAAAATCTAAAATCAACTAAAATCTAAAATCAACTAAAATCTGGCCCTAATGCCCAAAGATTATTCATTTGCAATGTCAGAACAGGATTAAAATCACTGCTCTCTCTCCCTAGAGTTTACAGACCAGGCAATTTTCAAAATACTATTCAGTTTGTGAATTTGTTCACAGTGAATGAATGTTAACATCAGGCAACACCCAAATACCTAAAAACACAAGTGGAGTTGTCTGCCAATAACAGCTAGTAAACAGAGAGCACTAAAGAGGGACAGTTCAGGCATGCTACTTTCTCTTCCTCCTCCCTATGTCCCACAAACACTCTCCTTGAAATTCCTGCCAACTCTATTGCATTGCACAGCAACAGCATAGTGAGTGCCTGCCAATTTCTAGAGAGCCGAGCATACTTCTCCATTTAGTGTTTTGTCTGAAGGCCAACAATGCAGTCAGGACATATAAAAATACCCCAAAGACTTGATGTGTTAGGTACTGAAAGATGGAAATAACAAAGCATAGCATTAAAGGTTTTTTTCCAATAGACCTAACTTCTCCACATTTCTAGCAAGTGCCCACTTTAAACATGATTTGTACAGAGCACTCCTTGGGCCTCACAAATATATTAAGGACTAGAAAGTCAAGTCTATTCTTTCCCCCTTCTACAGGATACCCCTCAACCTGTAAATGATGCTAGTCACCATTCAGATAAACCACGAACACCAAAAAAGCCATTTGTATTCATACTAGTCAGCTATATGTTATCATATTAACTCTGTCTTGGCCTTACCACTTTCTCAAGGAACAAACCCCCCTAAACAGATAAAGTTCCTTTGTAATCAAACTTTTCCTTTTCTTCTTTGTAGTTATAGTCAGCCTTACACCAAAAACTTAAAGATAAAAATAAATTATAAACATTTCTAAAAGGTAAATAATTCCTTCAGGAAAATAACATGCTTGGCAGAAAGGGATTGAAGAAAACAACATAGAAGTAGGTCAGAACTGCCCAACTGATAAGCAAAAAGCCATGCTGTGTTTAAAAAGAAGGATCAGAGAGATACATAATCTGCCCACAATACAATTTTTCTGTGGTTTTTCTTCCCAGGCTGA
The DNA here is from genome assembly GCF_022539315.1 of Serinus canaria. Lineage (NCBI taxonomy): Eukaryota > Metazoa > Chordata > Aves > Passeriformes > Fringillidae > Serinus > Serinus canaria. The sequence continues at coordinate 34,065,710 of NC_066315.1, forward strand.
TTAGCTATCTAGCTTTAAAAAAAGAACTAACATTCTGGCTGGGAAGCAAGAATCTTGTCTTCTCCATTATATTCTTCAATATCACCTACCTGGATCTGCCTACCTTCTGTTCACAATAGAATTTGGATGAAAATTTTGGCTTCTGGTATGTAGTCAAATCCTGCCTTAGTTCCCAGTTGAAAATTAAACAGATTGTTAGTTTTTGCTCATCACTGACATTCATCAGGAAAATAAAGAATTCTCAAAATGCCAGTTACATTAACTTTTAAACCAGACTGTAAAAACCTTAAGATTTTCCCACATAAAATGAGGTTTCCTCACCTTCTAATTCCAGGTGTTTTGGAGAAGAATTCAACAACAGAAAGGAGCAGTTATGGTTTTGTTTTCAAAACATTAATTTTATGTTTCTGCTCTCCTCTGTCCACAATTTGAGAAGTTTTTCCTGCTCTGTATTATTTCTTACAGGAGACTAAATACTCAGAGATCAATAGTTGGCAACTTTTAAGAATAGAGAATTATCATCTATATTCTTCAGTTGTTATAAAACCAGACAAATCTCTGGGGGTTTTTTTGATAAAGAAATCTTATATTCCTCACTTCATTATCTTCTTTTTAATTAATGAAAAAGCAACAGAACTGCTTAATGACAGTTTTTCCCTAACAGGAAGAAACAGATGGAGGCTAAAGAATGTGAGCAACTGCATAAAAATGCAACTTTATGAAAGAAGTTAAATTAAAAGGACCACTGTACCATACCCAAGAAAGCTGCTTCTCCAAGTTTCACAAAAGCATACTCCTAAATCCTAAAAATACTCTTGTATTATCTGTAATGTGATTAGACAACAACAACAAAACAGAATACTGTACATACTGCAAAGAAAAGCAACTTATACCAACAAGGGTACAAATTGCTGACTGAAACTGCAAACAAAGAGACAACTTGTCCAATATAAGGTAAATTGCTAATGAAGACTTACCTCCAGAAACTGGGGCATCCATGAAAACTGCTCCCGTGTTTTCAGCAGCTTTGGCTAATTCTTTTGAAACTACTGGATCTATAGTGCTAGAATCTATTAGCAATGAGCCTTTCTTCACTTTCCTAAAAAAAAGATTCATTATTATAATGAAATTATCATTATTATTTTCAGAAGATATTTGCAACTATTACCGTGGCACTGGCTTCCATTAGCATGACAATGTGCAGACATTTTTTGGTACACTAGTAAACATAAAGTTTTAAACTTTATTGAGCAAGATCTGCTCAGTATGTATACTGCAGTTTTGAACCACTCAAAGCCCAATAAAAGCTGAACACAAAAAAGGATATTCTTCTAAACACTACTAAAAAAATTACACAAAAAGGTTGCACTAGGAAAATCTTCCATTACACAAGTTGAGCAGTATTTAATATAGAGATCACCTAAGATGCATTCTAAGCAACTGCTGACACAGCCTAAAGTTTAATATATAACAATAAAATGTTCTTTTTATATATACAGTATCTTAAGTTCTTATGTCAGAATGGTCTGACTGCATTATTTTAATCTTTCTATAATTTGTTCTACATAAAGACCATAACTAAAACCACAAAAACCCACTGAAGATTTGAAGTGAAGCATGGAGAAAAATGTTTTTCCACTGATAGCCAATACATTTAGGCAGATCTGTATTTCAAACTGTAGATCACAGAAAGCTCTTTATTTGATTAAAAAACATGATAAAATTTTTGAAATTTAAAAAATGTTAACTTTTTTAATGCCCTCCACAACAAAAAAGTTGATTTTTAGCCCTCTTTCCATTGAATTGCACCATGATTTCCAGTCCACCTGACCAGCAATCACCATGAAAATCAAACACCAGAATTTTTCAGTCATAAAAACGTGTCCCATTTAAAGTTACTCGTGACAGATAAAGAGATCCTCTGCACCTTGCATGCTGTTGGCAGTACAGCAGATTTCACTTAATTGAATTACCCAGATTGCTGGAAATAGTCTCTCAACGTGTACATACATTGTGATCCTATTGAAACTCCAGACTCAAACAGTGCCACATACACAAAACTCATCCCTTGTGCTGCTGCAGTTACTTTGAACACATGCAAACAAGAACCAGCACAGCAGATAAGGTACTACATCATCTCCCCTCTATGTTCAGAAGAAGGCACATTGGCACAGCCTCCTTGGTAACACAGTGGGATGACTAAGTCAACCTTTACACACTTCACATTATTGATGTTTTCTTCTGTAAAGCTTTAAAAGCTTCAGAAAATTATGAAAATCAAACTAGTCAGCAAGGACCAGGTCACTCAGGGCCACAATTACTCACTACTGACAAATTACACTTTCTTCTCTTAATACAGAGGCTGAGAAACTGCAGCAGCATAGGACTGCTTTCCACATCCTCAGTTTCCTGCTGGATTTTCCACATCTAGGTACTCAAGAGATTAACTGGCTGTACTGTATCAGTACTAGTGCCAATCGTTCTTGAAACCACTGTCATCATGGGTACAGTTCTCCCACAGCTGTTTCCTGAGCTTTGTGGGGCTGATCAAATTACCCATCTTCCCTGAAGGGTTTAAGCTATAGATACTTAGATCTCCTCACTCCTACCTTACGAGAAATTAAACTACAGACGACAAGGGAAAGAATCAACCATTATTCTTATACAGCAAGAACAACAGAAATCCCTCTTTTCTACCTCCATTTTCTTATCACTGCATCTTAATATTGTACAATCAATACCTAAAAAGGCATCATCATTTTCTGATAATCTACTGTACTTTTGTTTTCTGTATGTTTTTTTCCCTTTACCTTATTAACCTGGATAGCTATTAAGAGCCTAGATGATCCTCAGAGGTATCCGGTAACCTCAGTCAACCTGCCAGGAGCAGTGCACATGTAGCCAGAACAAATTTTTAAATTATATTTATTTTTCGATTTGGCAAGCTCAAAAACTCTGAGCATTAGAATTCTGCAGACTATGGATTTAAGGCTCAGTGGAAATTTTTCCACAAAAGTTAAAAAACACTGTTTCACATAAAACAAAATCTTAAGGAATTTTTTTGTGTAATAAACAGACTGTAAGAGTAGAAATCAAGAAAGTCTTGTCAGCTATTCTATTTAATACACTTTAACAACATAAGACACAATGGTGTCTCTTCAAAACATTTAATTTATAGGATATCAAGTTAAAGGAAATTATTTGTAAAATATATTATATTATATATATTTTTTTTCCTCTATACAGAGAAAATTATAAAATATTTGAGCAAATAATTATTGCCAGCAAATATTCTAGTGGTACTTGAGTGTAGTACATAACGTTATGGCAAAAGAACCATGCAATTAAAAAGGCAGATAATAGTTAAGTTGCCTGAAATGCCCAAAAATTATTATTCTACTGAAAATAAAACAAAGACTTTAGCCAAAAGCCATTCAAAAGCAGCACTGTTTGAGAGAACTTATATAATTAGAAATACCAATAGTGACAGAACAGAGAACATTGAATGAAGTGCCCTGAAGGGACGGGAAGGGTTACAACAACAGCCATCATCAGACAAAGCTTGAGTACGAGTGGAAAACTACAAAAAAGTCTTACTTTAAAATTCCATTTGCTCCTGTGTAAACTTCTTTTGCATGGGGACTAGAAGGCAGCATGGTAATAATTCTGTCTGCTCTTTCTGCTACATCTGCTGGGGATTCTGTTACCTTTTAAAGAAAAAAAAAAAAAAACCACAATATAAGCTTACACACTTCCTGAAAAAGAGATGACAGACACCTTTGATGACTTTGGTTTTAGTATTCACTAGTCACAACTAAACTATTAAAAAAAATACATTAAAACAGAAGAAAAACTGCACTCCTAATGAAAATATAGATTATTTGGATCCAGCAACAGAAAAACAAAGAAAATGAAAAGGATCTCCTGTCATGGAAGTTCCTCTACAACAGCTGCTAAAGGGAACATGCTTTCATCCCATCAACCTATTCATAAATCTTCAATTCACTACAAACCCTCCATCTATAGGAAATATTGCTCTACAATGTTTCTAAGGAGGGACAACATGAAAGGATTACAAAAATCTCACTTTTTCCTTGTCATATAAACAGCATTAAAAGAAACAAAGACTGAGGAAAAAAGAAAAAAATTACTCGATCACCTCTGTGGCTCACCTTAAAAGAAAACAGATAAACTAACTGATGGTTCTCAAAATACTACAATTGGCATTTTTAAAATGGAAAATTATCAGCTCAAGCAACCGTCACAAAAAAGATCTGAACAATTTTCAAAATATATTATTAGGTATTAGTTGTTAAATAATCATACCTAACTTGAAAGGTATATTACCATTCTGAAGTCACTTTCAGAGGCAGGCAGTATAGTATTTAAGATACATATACAACAAATGAAATATTGACAGCTAAGTTGTGAGTTTCACTTGGAAGGCCAGTAAGATTTCTGTCCAGTACTGGTCTGAATTAATAAATTTCTTTAAAATTGCATTGTTAACACATGAATAGCCCAGGGAAAATAGTACCAAACATAGAGCTTATTCTTTTATCTTTAGCCCACAAGGATCAAATCTAATTTCAGCCATTTGTAATTAATGCTGAATTACACCTTGAAGGACTTCTGGGATTCAGCATAAGAAACTTCTTGATTTTTATTTGACTTCTGAACAAAAGAAGGGAAGACTGTACATAGTCAGTGAACAAGGCTCTTGGGGAAAAAACACAAAGAAACTGGCATGGATGGGACCGAGAAACATGCAGATTTTGTTTTGAAAGAATAAGTTAATACTGCACAAAACACCTGGCATACCACACAGTTACAAAAGGAAACATGCTCTAGTCTAAAGAACAAAGGTTAGCAGGAATAAACGGGGCAATTATAAGCAGCAAACCTTCTATATCTGATTAGCTGATTTTATGACTTGCCTCCCTAGAGATGAGAGAGCCTATCTCTTTAAAAAGAAGTATGACACTGCTGTCTTTAGTTCTGTGTATCTCTGGCTTGGTTCAGTCTCAATGAGTATTATTAGAGGTGGAGAGAGGAAGTGTGAAATTGGAACCTGAATATGTCTTCTTATTTGAAACTCTGATCTCCAGTATTCTTAGATGTTTGGAGGGTATCAGCTGAAGACTCAGTGGTCCATTTGCATTTTTCAACCAGAAGTTGAAAAATATACTACATTGGGCATAGAAATGAAACAGTACATCAGCCTCAAATTTCTACCTGGCTACATAGATAGAAGATAGCTGGGTTTTGGTTACAGTTTTAAATAATTCTTAAGCAAAACAGGTACAAAGAAGACAGTACAGTAGTCATCTAAACAGGAATTAATTGATTCTATCCACATCTTTCAAAATAGTAAGATGCCTTTTACATGAAGAAAGTTAGATTAAAAAGGTACACAGACTGGGACAGTACTTCTACAACCACACAAAGGAAAAACCTTCTGCTACCTTGAAGTAAGTAGCAAAACAAAGTGGGAATTAAAAGTGGGAATAGACAACTCTTGGCCTTTTGGTACTGTTAACAAATATGAATAATATTGCCTGAAAAAATATACCTACCTGGTTCAGTGAGCAGCATATAAAACCTTTATTTTATTTGGGACTTTCTGTCTCAGAAACAAAGCTGAATGATTTGAAAGCTATTCTAAAACATTAAGCATTTGAAATCATTAAGAATATGTGCATAACTGTAAAAAACAGACCAAACACTAATTGTTGGTTATCAACATAGACTATACCAGCTCAGAGTAGCAGCCCAGCAAGGTCTGTACATGTTCTGATACTTGTTTAGTTTAAGAAAACTGGATAGGAGAGACTTTTCTGCATACTGCTGGTTGCTGCTACTGCCATTACATGCATCTGCTTGTATTTGTTCCAAACTGCTTCCCTATTTTGTTTGACTTATATTTACAGTAAGTCAATTAATTATTGTTTTCCTGAAATGGCATTCTTACTGTACACTAAAGAAAGCTCTATTTTTATGATGCTTTATGCATCAGGTGACTCCAGTAGCATTCTCAATGTTCTCAATCTGTGATAGGATTCAGATACAAAGACCTGTAAACTGAAGTGTGACACACAGTTACTCCACTGTGAAAGCCTTCCAACTTTCTCCAAGTTTCACCCCAAGCAGTTCCATATGCTCATGCTCAGCCAGTTTTCCTCTTACTATTCACCTTTGGCAGGTGGGTGGCCACTTTCTGACACATACCATCTCCTAGCTGTTTACTTCAGTGGCTAAAAAAATGCAGAGTTGCAGATTCTGCAGATTTATGGTCAAGCATCCTGCATCTGCCATATACCTTGGTAGCAGCACTGGCCTTAAAAGAATGGACATCTGACTAAGTCTACTGTCTCTTGGGGTCATTTCACTTCTGTAACACTCCTGATGGTTTTACCCTTTCAGCCAGACCAAAGACAAAGCAGCCCTCAGAGCCCAATGATCCTTCTACAGCAGTTTCTACAAGGCCCCATGGACCCACAAGTTTTCAGCTCCTGAAGAAAGTGCTGGAGTAGGATTTACACCTAAAGATCAAGAAGAGGAAGTTATGTTCACATATTTTCTTTAAGTGTGTTTTATTTGTATTTAAGCCTAGCCATGTATTCTCTCAGTGATTTATGATCTTAAAACATACCTTGGACTTTATTTTTAAAGGCATTACAGTTCACCTTTATTATCACATGTCATGTCTTGCAGTGAATGCCAAGGATTCTATTACAAAGGCAAAAAGCTATCAACATGGGCAGCCACAGAAAAGAGATCCCACTGCAGAACACAAATTAAAAATACAACCAATAGTTCAAAACAGTCTCTTCCATTTGCCCAGTCTTACTCAAGACACGACTGGTTCCTGCCTGAGGGTCTTGGCTGCTTTAACAAAACAGGAACAGGAGCTAGGAAGAGAGGTGAAAAGCTTACTTTCCCACTTAAGGCCAAGATTCTGTAATTATTCAAAGGGAGCTGCAATTAATTACTAACAGGTGTGTGGTATCATTTTATCTTTCAGGAATCTCGATGTTACCTCATTATTTAAAACAGCTGCAATTAGTTTCAACAGTTTAGACTTTCAAGGCACACAGTTCCTCTATCTTGACTTACCTACAATTTCCTTGCCACTGATGCAGAATTTCCTTCTATCATCTACATTGTTCCATGAGAGGTTTATTTTTGCACTGCACTGCTTTCTTCTGTGTTTTAGCACGTATCCATCTGCCCACAACTGTCTAACTGTGACAGCTTTGAAGTATGTCAAAACCATTCAAATGTGTAACAGACACAGAGAAATGTCACAATCATCTGAGAGACTGGGGTTCTGAGGGTATTAACAGATTAAGAAAAGTAATAGGACTGGCTGGAACAGGGCCAAGATTTTGCAGGGTATATTGCAGGAAGGTAAAGCTCCCTAATAGAATCAATTTCCTTCCCTCCTTTTTCCTTTTCATTCCTTCCTCTTCTCTCAGCATATCCTTCCTCACCTCCAAGAGAATAAGCACTTAAATAATTAGATTTTTCCTCTGCCCCTGAGGACTACACCTTGAAGCAGCAGGAAAGCTCATATGTCCCTATAACCCTTACAGCTATGCCAGCAGGAATTTTTAACTAGGGTCATTTAACCTGAAAAGGTCAAAGCAGGAACAAAATGAAAAGCAGCCCACTGGCCATCTAAACCTGGGGGAGAAGGAAGCAGGAGAAAGCAGGAGGTGATAGAGCAGGCCATCAACTTACTCTCATAAAAAGTGGGGGGAAAAAAGACAGCTAGAGAAGTCTGACAAGGTAGCAATTCCAGCCAACAGCAGGAAAATAACTTGGCATAGAATCATACCTTTGCTCTAAATGAAACCTCACAGATTCAGATTGTATTAATCATGTTGTTTCAGTTCTGATTGTGATCTTAACCAAGACAAAATCCCAGATTATTTAGTTGCATTGCATGCAGGAACCATTCAACACACACAATTATTGCTGAAATAAAGACGTTTACTACTATACCTGAGCACCCAAGTCTTGAAAATCTTTGCAAGCTTCTGGGAAGACATCATACACAATAACTGGATATCCATGTTTTACCAGGTTTTTTGCCATTGGATTTCCCATGTTACCCAGCCCAATGAATCCAACTGGGGTTTTGGAAGCCATAGTCCTAGAACACACTGATTTCAAAACAATATAAATCAATATATTTGTATTTTAATGTACAACAATGACATAATAAAAGCTACCATGTAATCTGTTTACAATTATTTTAACAGCTTTATGCTTAAAAACAGTGCAAATGTGAATCCTATTTTACATAATTTAAACTTTAAATTATAGTGCACATTGGGCCACAAATAGTGTCCAACAATGATTTTTCTACATATCAAAGAAAATGATTGTAATTAGGAAAATGTGAGCGTTTAAAAAAAATACAGTACTTAAAGCTAAGATCCGAGAGGAGCTCGAAAGTAGAATTAAAATATGCAGGATTGTCTGTGTTTTATTATGTGTCTAAATTATAAACTGGATATGCAAAGACCAATTTTATATATATTTTACAGACTCTTTATTTGCAGCCATGGGATGCAGCGTGTGTTCCCTAGAAAAGGACAGAGGCTGCCACTTTATTTCATGCAGCCCTCACAGATTCTTCTGATCCTGCACTCAGATACAAGCTACTAACCTAAAGATGATGATCTCCATAGCAAATAATGGCAAATCCTTTAAGCCATGCAACCACAGTTTAAAAACTGAAAATTAGAATAAAACATAGTATATAAAAAATCATGAAGTCTTTACGGGAATAACCTCTGTATTCTATTTACCATACTACCAAGACAGAACTATAAAGCCTAACCTACAACCTGTGGAAAACTGCAGTTCCAGTCAGTTACTTTTTCCCTGAAGTTAGTGAGCACCAAATTCTGGATAGGAACAGCCTTGCAGGCATTCATCTGCTGCAATCACTATCTCATCACTCTAAACACTCCAAATCCAAAGGCAACACAATTTGACAGTGACTAGATTTCTTTGCCAATTACATAAAATACTTTCTCCTTTACGAAAAAGGAAAAAGTTACGCAGAACAAACACTAAAGTATGTGTCAACTAAGCAGACAGAAACAAAGCTAACTACAGAAATATTGTAGCTCTAAAGTGCACATACAGAAAATGTGCCTAAGCTGGATCAAGACTCTAAGAGGTCTCAATGCTTAGCAAAGAATCCTCTCTAGGCCAATAACACTTGATTAATCATTTTAAAGTCTTTCTGACTTTAAGCTCCTTCTTAGCCAGCAACAGTCATGCTCTTTCATCTGCAGCACTGTTTTGGAAGTGCCACATTTAATAAATCAGGTTTGTTGAGAGAACTTTGGTCTGAGACAGTTTCCACAGATGCCTGCAGCAATTACATAGCTAGAGAAGTAGCACAATTTAAAATAAATCTGTGCTGGGAAAATGCTTAGTGAAAACTGAGATAAGTCAGGAAAAGGGCCCACTGCTTTTTTAAGAAGTGCTACATGTCAAAACCAGGGAACAAATGAACAAAGAGCCTAAACCAGCATCATCAGCCATAACAATCATCTTAGAGTCTTCTTCTCATTGTTTCTATGAGTCAATCTTCCCCAGTCCTTCATTTGCACTAATCTAAAATTGCTCCTTTAGTTAGCTCAAAGCTTCCCACTTCCTGAGGAGCTTCAAGCCCTGGTTTTAAGCATCTTTCTTTCTCTAGCCCTTAATACCAGTAGATCTTATTTACCTTGACTTCAGTAAAGCTTTCAGAACCGCTTCCTCTCGTATCCCAGTAGCCAAATGAAAAAAGCATGGACTGGATGGGACTGCAAAACTGCCTGAAGGAAGAAATACTGTCTGGAATGGTGGGCTCACATAACAGTGATCAGTAGTTCAAAGACTAGCAACAGTCTAGCTACACATGAATACTGAAGGTCAATACTGAAGGTGTTTAAAAGTCTCATTAAAGACTAATGATTAAAAATAAGCACCCTCAGCAACATTATGTGTAACACCAAACTGGGAGGACTGTCTGAAAAATGGCAGGGCAAGGCTACTATTCAGAAGGACTGGAGAAATAGGCCTCAAGCAGTTCAACAAAGACAAATTTATGTCCTGTACTTGGGGCAGGGGATGCCATTACAGGCTGCTGACTGGCTAGACAGCTGGTAGCTCTGCAGAACCTGTGGATTCCCTTCAGCTGGAAGCTGATCATGAGTCAGTAGTGATCCTTGCAGGAAAAAGGTTAATGACATTCTGCACTGCATCAGCAAGAGTAGACGCAGGAGGTCAAAAAAACCAGTCATTCTTATATACAGCAAATACACAAGTGATGTGATCAAACTGCAGACAGCCCAGCAAACAGCAAGTAATAAATATGACCAAGGAGCAGGAGAACATGGCCTATGAGCAAAGGCTGAGAGAACTGTGTTTGCTGAGCTTGGGAGAAGCAAAGGCTGCAGTCTTCTACTACCTATGGTGTGGGAGGGAAGAAGAGTTACAGAGCAAATGAAGCTGAACGCTTCACAGATGTGCACTACAATGGGACATGGGACAATGGCTAAAAGCTGCAGGAAGGAAAAATCTGTCTGGAAATAAGAAAAACATCCCTGATGTGGAAAAAAGGTTCTGCACTGTAACAGGCAATGCAGAGAAGCTGTGGGACCTCCATCCTCCTAGCAACCTTAGAACACCATAAGCAACCTAAGCTACCTTTAAAGGTTTAAGGCTTTTGGAAGCCTTTCTTCCAAACCTCTGTTTTCTTTGTTTCTGTGAATTCCAAGTAACCTTATCAGAAGAATAATTCTGACTACCATACCTAGGCTCATTCTTGCAGACTCCTGACTTTTATCCTGATCTTTTCTCACACTGTCTCATGCACATCTAACCATCACCTCAACCTCAGCATCTTCAGAAAACTTTCTTGATACCTTTTTCTGCTATCAGTGCTGACACCAGCAGTGATGCCTATCACCCACAACAGCCTAAGGGACCATGATCTGCTTAAATCTCACTGATTCATCCATCACATCTGAGATCTCAGCTGCTTCAAAACCTGGTCACCTGCTTCAACAGACATAATTTTGCCTTGATCTTCATGCTGGTAATTGAGAAAGACATTTTGCCCATGCTGCTTTCAATCCTTCTCTGCAACCCGACTGCTTTTTCTCTACAATGTTACATAAGACTGCTTTGCTTTGATGACTTTTCATGACTGTCATAATATCTTAAGACTTCAGCTGGTAATTAGACTGCAGTGACGTGCCTATTGCCAACATGCACTTACACTGTGCCTCTAAGGCAGCTCTTCACAAGGTAAATATCCATAAAATGAACACATTCTTCTACTATAAGGCCTCCCTTAAAAACTGTCACTCTGCAGTATCCCCAAAAAGGCATGGCAAAAGTTAGGCTGTGACACAAGACAACTTGCTGACCAGTAAGTTTTGGGTCATTGTATTCCATTATTTCTCCTTTTGTCTGTCTCTGTTGTCTGACCACGAATCAGAGACCACTTTCTGTTATGTGCTAAAACATATTCAAATCCATGGGAGTTGGGACTGTTGGAGAAGTAGTTCAAATCCTGAGTCAGTTTCTGACTTTATTTTAACTTTTCACAGCCTAGTATTACATAAGGCACTTGAAAATCAAATAATTTGATTAACCATTTTGAAAAATCTTCAGACCTCCAGGTACTCAAACAGAGGAAAACTGGTTTAGAAGATTGATAAAATTAGTTCACAGATCTAACAGAGATGATTTCAATGAAATTTGAACCCACTACATGTAGATGAATGGTGAATTTTAAATGTCTACTTAAGACAGTGGGGATTTGCCAAAAAGAGGATATTTTAAAAGACAAGAATGTTCATGTTTTCCCATTAGATGAACCTCCACAGGTGATTTCACAGAATGTGATGTCCAGCTCACGTATGTTGGCACTTTTTAGCATCTGATTTGTAGCATAAACTCAGCTTTGAAATAACTGTAATTCAAACATCTAAGGACTGATATTCTGAAAACCATATCATCTATGCTAACTAATCCCATCAATTGTATAAGCATTTGCTGAAACTGCCTCTGTGGTATTGATCCCATTTTACTTTGACCATAAAATCCACAGTAACCTGCTGCAATCACATGGCTGGAAGAATGCCCAGTCCACACTTAACTTCTAAGAGAGGTCAGAACATTAGGAGAGGAGCAACAGAATCTACTTTTAAAATAATCACCGATACCATGTGCAACTAATTCTCCTTCCCTGGGAACAGAACCAGCAATACAGATTAATCTGTAAATCAAGCTAATTGTGAGCAAAACCAGCTACAGCTATACCAACTCCAAAGAAACTGGGCTTTGCCCAGACAATTCTTCATTATTCTTTTCAGGGAATATGTGCTTGCAGATCTCATGCCTATGAAAACTCAATTGATGAGAAGACCCAATTATGACACTCTCACCAAATTTGGGCCTTATGGTCAATACAGATAAAATACAGATTTTTTGCATTGAAAAGTCAGCCTATAATAGAAAAACTTCACCTAATGTGCAGTTTCACAAGAATTTTACCTTAAAACCAATTTAATTAAAAAATTAGCATGAGTTATGAATCTCTTGAATGTCTCTTCTTGAACAAAATGCAACTATTAGAAGAGTAACTTCAGAAATGCACAGACCGCAATCCTGTCTTTAGAATACTTAGCCTGTCAATGATGTAAAGCTTGTCTTTTCAAGCTTTATATAAAGATACTGAAAGCAGTTTTCTTTTTGACCTGAATGATGACAAGTTTAGATCATTTCAGATGTTTACATTTCATTTTACACTATCTATCTCCCAAAGTAACGAGTCTTACAGTTTCAAGAATGAATTCCAGCTCCAGTGCTGCCCTGATTTCACTGCAAATACTTGACTGCACAAACACTATAATATGCAGAACTGAGGACATCTCTTTGTAATCAAACAAAAAGGGACTAATAGCTGGGTAGAAGCACAGACAGCAGACTTGGAAAAAATCCAATGTGCTTGTACTCTAACTAGCCAAGAACAAGACTGAGAAACAAGTAATTCTTACTTAATTCTTGGCTTTATAAAACTTATTTTGAACCATATCCACCAAATGGCACAAGGATGAGAGTCCACACAGCCCCGTCCTGTAAGAGCTTCCTAGTCAAAGCGGTTGCAGTTCATATTAATATCTTGATTTCTCTGGATCAGTGAATATTAATGATCTTGATCTCTCTGGATCCTCTTTTCCAATATGTGAGATTTAACAGGATCATGGGAAGATGCTCAGAGTAAGCTCAGCTACTGAAGTTGCTGGTTTTGCTTGGGGCTTTATGGGAAAATACACATACACATGAAGTCACTGGACAAGGAGAAGGAAACACGATGACAATTCAATATGAGCCAGTAAATGAAAGATTTTCCCACGGATTTAGCATCTGAAATCCTGGTACAAGCACAACAGAAGACATCATCCCTTTTCTCCTTCCTACTTTGAAAGAAAGGATCAGAGTGAGCTTCTGTGTTTTGTGGACTTCAGTATGTAATTTATAAAACCCCTACTGAAACTAGATCCTGGGAGGGAACTAGATGAAGAAATACAGAAGTTAGAGAGGCCAAAGATACAAAGGTAGAATCCTTCTGCTCCTAGAAGTTTTGCCAATGGAATTTAAATTGCCCCACAATCACTGACTTTTAAAGGTTATGCAGTGATTTGGAGAAATGCACTCTGCCAAAATAATAATTTAAGAAGATTACAATACTCTAAATTTGGGCAGCTTTACATTGAAAACATCCCACTTGCTTTTTCTTGCCTCTGTAAAGGTCTACTGATCAAAACCAGAGATGCTATCTTGTAACACTCAGAGTCTTGTTATACATCATTTTTCTTATCTGTATCTATACCTCATTAAATGTTTGCTAATACCTTACAGAGAAAATCATATAGTAAGTACTTTTCATCTAAAAAGAATATAAAGTGTACACTTGATTCTTTAACTAAGTAAAGTGCTGGACTTCTGAGCAGCAGATCTTCTGTCATAATCCTTGCTTAGCAATCAAAACTTCTCTGCACCAGAGCACAGAGTCATTCATAGAGTTCAAACAGAGCTCCTGCATCAGAAAAAGTACTGTTAAGCCAAAATACGATTTAATTATTAAGTGAACAGGTCCCCTCCACTCCAACAAAACTACTTGTGAGGACATTTTTCTTCTCTAGCATGGTACTGTGTTCTTTGATGAACAGTTCCCTCAGCTGATGAATCTCCATTCACCAGAAAATCTTCTTTTCTCAGTCACCACAATTCATTAACCTCCTCTTCCCACTCCCCCAGAAGTCCCCAGAAGGGATTTCTCCATATCCATAAAAAAATATTTTTAAGGAAGGTCATATAAACCCTCTCTATGAAACACCTTTGTCAGTGCCTGCCATCTGCAGAACACGAGACTACATAGTCCCTTTCCAGCTGACTAATACACAAACATACACATCCAAGAAGCTCCTCCAAAATCTGCCCTCAGCTCTTTATTTTCCTCTTAGACAATTTAACAATCTCTACTATAAACATACAGAAAAAACAAACCATCATGGTCTGCACAAGCTGCAAAGAACAATTGACCAAGTAACCAAGGAGCCCTCAGTAAGAGAAGGAAGACAGCCTGCTTGCTAGCCAAGCTGAGGTGTTGGACAGCTCTCAGAGCTGGCACAATTCCTTCACCAGGATGGCATTTCACTCAGGACAGATGATGAAATCACTACTCAAACCCCAACTGTCAGACTAAAGAAAAGAATGGCAAACTTAGTAAATGCAATAGAGATAGGGAAGCCAGGACATATAACTAAGCAACAGAGATTAGCACTTAAGAAGGCTTAATGCTTAGACCTTCATCCCATAAACATTTCTCAGAGTCAAGAGTACTTTCAGCACAGTCACTACTGACTAAGAGCTTAAATACTGTGGGTGAAATTCTGTTCTATGCAAGTTTCTTGGGAGAGTCACAATTTCTCTTTAGACTTAGTTACAATTTTTTGCTCAAGTCTTCAGGTAAAGACAAACTGTATTTTTCAACTTTAAGGGCCAGTGTTGGTTTGCTTTTCATACCTATGCTCACCTCCAAGAAACAAGATCCCCACCATCTGCCCTACATTAAACAAGATCATTTGGAAATTGACCATGACAGTGGATTTCAAAGCTCTTACAGAAATACCTGACAGTTACCATGCACAGAAAGTTCATAAATCCTTGAAAACTACTGCTTTCAATTGTGGCATCACAAAAGGTTCTAAATACATAAACAGGTCCCCTGTATTTATCTTTACTAGCATAAGACCAACATGCCTGCTGCATCTGAGCTATTATCACAACATCAGAACCACAGCTATCAAAAAAAAAGCACTAGCAGAAAAGAGACAGTGGAGCAAAAAGAGCACTGCAAGATAACATCAAAACTGTCAGACATTTTTCATTCATTAGTTTAAGTTAGGCTTAAAGGGGAGTTACAAAGTTTTTAAAGTTACCTATTTAAAAGAAATTTAGTAATTCCTGAAACACTTCTTTAAGTGCCAAGATTTAGAACCATATATCATTTAAAAGAATCTATTTCTTCTACTTTGCTAGTTAAAAACTTTCACCTATGTGTTGGGAGCCTAACCACAGACGGACATACATGACCAACAGACTGCAATCAAAATTAAACTGAAAAGACTACTGAAGGTTTATCTTTAATCATTTACTTCAGCAATTAAATTACTTAGGAACAGCTGTATGATTTTTCAGGACTCTGGAAAGGGAAAATATCTAGGTCCAGTTCTACAAATACATTCTTCCTTTGCTTGCACCAACAGGACATCTGCAGTGCTTGCTCCTTCCACTGCTCAGGAACCAACCACAGGTGAGCACCACTGCCTGCAGAGCCGACACAGGAGGAAGAGCCGCTGGATCTGCCTTCGGTTTAAAGAAAATAATCGGATGCAGTGACCGAGAGAGCCGAACAGCCCAAACCTAGGTAAGAGGTCCCGCAGACATGTCACTGCTGCCACAGGAGGCTTTTGCGGGCTCTGATGATTTCCAGGCACACTATTCTAAGCAAATGAGTGAAAACATTTATTAACCAAGCCGCTGCGAAGCTTCGGTGGAGCCCCGAATAAGGCGGCAGCGGTAGCGCGCCGTGCCAGCCGTGACCGCCCGGGGGGTCCGTCACCGGGGGTGCCGCACGGGGAGGCGGCTCCGGAGCCGTACTGGGCTCGGAGGGCCCGCGGCCGCCAAGGGCAGCGCGGCAGCTGCGCGCCCCGGGAAAGGCCCGGCCTTTTCCCGCCCGGCCGGCAGAGCGGGGCCAATGGAGCCGAGAGAAGGGGTAGGTCCTTACCCATCACCCGCCGGTGCCAGCGCCACCAGCCCGCAGGTCCCCTGCGCACCACCGCTGCGGCCATGCTGCGCCCCCGTGCCGAGTGACCTCCGGCCCGCCGCCGCCCGCCGCCACCGCCCGCGCGCCGCGAGCGGCAGCCGCCGCAGCCAACCACGGACGGCGCTCGGCGGAGCGCAGCCAATGGGAGTGCGCAGCGTCCTCCTCGAGGGCGACCGGCCCCGCTCACCGCCCCGTGACGGATGGGGCCGGATTGCGGGGCGGGGCGGGGGCCGGGCCGGCGCTGGAGCTCCTCATTGGGGCGGTGGGAGATTGTGTCCCGCTGCCCGCGGCTCCCGGGGCGTTTCTTTCCAGCTCTGCTTGCCTGTGCCTGCCCGCTGCCGCTTCGTCATCTTGCTTTGCTGCGGGAGGAGGAGGCTTAGCTGAAGCGGCAGAGGAACGGAGCGCCGGCGTTTTGGCGGAGACAGCTTGTGTTGCGAGACGGGGCCCTCGGGGCGGTGGAAAAAGCCGCCTTGCACTGTTTTGCCGAGCCAGGTGGCAAAGAGTTGGCGCTTATTGAGGGTTGGAATTAGATGATCTTCAAGGTCCCCTTCCAACTCAAACCATTCTGTGATTCTGAGACTGGCTTCGTCGTTGTGTGGGCTTTACCCCGGCTGGGCGCCAAGTGCCCCTCAAAGCCGCTCCATCGGTGCCCCTCCTCAGCTGGACAGCGGGGAGAAAATACAGCGAGAGGCTCCTGGGTCGACATAAGGATGAGGAGAGAGCAGTCACCAGTAACTGTCTTGGGCAAAACAGGCTCAGCTTGGGAAAATTATTTTAACTTGTTATCAATGGCGCTAAAGTAGGATAATGAAAAATAAAAACCAAGTCTTAGAACACTTCGTCCCCACCCCTTCCTCCTTCCTGGGCTCAACTTCACTCCCGATTGTTCTACCTCCTCCTCCCTCAGTGGTTTGGGGAGCAATCACTTCATCCCACGTTGTCTCTGCTGCTTCTCCTTCCTCCGGGGCAGAACTCACACTCTTCCCTTGCTGCAGCGTGGGCTTCCTCCCATGGGAGACATCCCTCCCTGGTCTCCAGTACGAGTCCTTCCCCTGGGCTGCAGATCTTCACAAACAGCTCCGGTGTAGGATCCCATCCATAGGGTGCAGCCCCTGGGGACAGACCATTCCAGCGTGGGTCTCCCCTTGGGGTCACAGATCCTGGCAGCAAACCCACTTCAGCACAGGCTTCCCACGGGGTCACAGACTCCTCTGGGCACATCCACCTGCTCCAGTGTGGGGTTCTCCATGAGCTGCAAGTGGATCTTTTCTCCACTGTGGACCTCGATGGGCTACAGGGGGACAGCTTCTCCCACTAGGGTCACAGTGGGCTTTAGGGACGTCTATTCACAGAAGCCAGCCCTGTGGCACCCACCCACTGCCAAAATTTTGTCAAGCAAACCCAGTACAATCGTGCCAAGAGCGCATTTCCCAAAGGTCTAACACAGGGCTTATCGACATCAATAAAATTTGCAAGAGCCCAGCATCTGGAGACCCTGCTGGCAGCTCTGGGAGAGCTTCAGGCAGGTATGTGAGGAAGCACATCAGGCTCTGAGAGAGGGCAGGCTGGAGGCAGCAAAGCTTCAGCTCCAGTCCTGCAACTGCCATGTTCTTCTCTTTGGAACAAAGTTAATTTCTTTTCCTGACAGAAAAGCTTGCCTTGCTTTGTTGTGCCAGGATGCTGGGTGCTCCCTCAGTCATTAGGTTACTGTCATTAGGTCAGAGCTTTTTTTGTAGCTGTTATGTAGTATCATTTACAGACTTCTGGAAGTGTAGTCATGAGGCACAGATCTCAGGTCTCACCATAACGTGTCTTCACTCAATTATATGTTAGCACAGAAAGAATAGGCTAAATATATATGAGCTCGGCTCTCCGATCAGTACCATAATATATATTTTTATATTTACCCATATAAAGCAATACAGTTAAATATAGTTAAAACAACCTAGCTCAACATAAAGGAATTTTGTGGGCAGTGAAGGCAGCTGTGGTCATATAGCAGCTTTACTGTGACATGTGAGAGTGCTACCACTCAGGAGACTGATCTCATACCTTCCCCCAGTTGCTTCTTTCTCTCATTGCCCCTCAGCTGAGCACTGAGACAGAATAAGATGTGAAAAAGAAAAAAAAAATGTCTGTAATTAAATCAATGGAAAGAGACATAACCACAGAAACTCTTCCACTTGATAACACTTTGCAAAACACTGGAAACTCCATGGACTCAATTATACCAATATTTTTGTAAGCTCTCTCATCTCTTTCACTGGGCCATTGAAGGCTGCCAAGTGAATAAAGCTACTGAGCTATGTTTTCTCTTCTCCTCAGTGGGGAAGAGGTTGAATACCATTTTGTATTTGATTTTTATTTTTTGGGATGAGAAGAGGTGTGACTCCTCATTGAACAGCTATACTGGCAGAAATTTGTACTAAGGTATGGTCCAAATAAGGTCTTTGGAAGTCTTTGAAACCTGATATTTACATGTAATCACACAGTACTTAGAAAACATGGAGTTTTTTTGCATTCCAGCCTGCTTCTTCACCACCTTACATTTTCAGAGTCATTGCCCCTTTACCAATTTGGTCTAGACTCCTATCAAATCTGAACTGAGTTAGAAAAGTTATCTCAGTTTTGGGGATTTTTTTGGGGGGGAGGTGGGAGGGAGGAGAGTTAATTGTAGAGGGATGTGCAAAGAGTCTAATGCTGTACTCATTGTGCTCCTCTAATTCTGATTTTTAACTCTCATTACAAGATGCAGCTTCACCTCTGTAGTTGCATCTTTCTCTACACCTTTCTCGTGTCTAAGGTGGTTTTGTCTGTGTAGGTATAAATAAGGCATTCTTTGTTTCAAAGGTAAATGAGGAGAATAAACTTAGTACCAACATAATAAAAATACACTATATTGCTCCCCAAAAACATAGGAGAAAGTGGAAAAGGATAGTCCTATTCATAAAAATGTAGTAGACTTAGCCTTGTATTGCTTTGCCAACACACTTGTGTATAAAGGCTTGTAACAGACATGACCACTATAATACTATAGCTTTTACACTGCTTTTGTACAGAATGTACTTTTGAAGGCAGATAAAATTCCTTAGGATTAGATTAAATGAAATCTCTGTTTACATTATGAACACTGATAGAACTGATATTAGTAGTTTAGTACCACTAAGGTAGCCAGTATGAGAAGGAAGCACTTGTGGGGCTAGATGGTGCAGGACTACTATAATGCAGAGCATTTTCAGAAGGGAGAATTTGGTTTGTGTGTTTATTTCTTTGCCTACCTAATTACATTTTTCCCCACACAAAATGAAGGAAAAAAGCTTTGTTAACTCAAGAACATATTTGGTTTAAGTAAATGGCCATGAAAGCTTTTACTTACATTAAAACCCAGGACATAAATGCTGATTATTTTTCAAACACAAGAGCATGGTATCCTTACTCACACCTAGTAGTGTGTTTCATAAAGATTTGTATGTAATGACTTCTGTAATTAACTAGTTAAAATCCAAATAAACTGTTATTTGTATAGCTTGGTTCTAGAAATTGTTATTTTTTTCCTTGTGTTAAGAATGGAGATAAAACCTACTTTTTAAACCAAAGTGTTTTCAAGTGATGTAAGTCAAGTATAAAATTGTCTAACAAAAGGAAATTCACTGGATATTTATAACTTCCAGAAAAGCTTTCCAAAAATCAGTGATTACACTGCAATCATCCCACAAAGGCACACTCTTAGCAACTGTGCTTTTGCCAGTGGTAGAAAGATTGCCAATGTTTAATTGGCTTTAAAGTTTTTCTTTCATCATGGTGTATTTTGTCTTAAAAGCAGTAATGCCAACCTTATGGCTGAGGCATGAAGTGGGATCTCAAAATATCATACTGATTATGGTTGGAACTATTTTTTGAAGGAGAACTTTCTAGCCTACTTTTTGCTTTAGCACAGGTAGAGTTTGGTTTGTACAACACATAAAAAAGAACAGGACAAAAATTGTACATGACTAAGACAAATAGTAAATATGTAACTGGTGTATATCTATTTTCTTTGGCAGATCTTATGGTCCTTTATAAAAACAGTATCAATATTATTTTAAGAACTGATTTTTTAGCTGCCAAATCCCTATAAATCATTGTTGCTACTCAAACCTAGGTATACCTGGAGATCCTCCCACTCAATCCAGTCAGTTCAGGCTTTTGACATAGGTCCTATACTGGACCTGTGAAATGAGTAGGATTTAAAAAAACCCCCTTCACTGTTTATTCCCACCCTTGCATTACAGTTTATGGCACCCTCAGGCATGCAGATAGAACTGATGTTCACCTTCAGCCTTTCAGTCATGTGTTTTACTGTCTGCTCAACAAATGCTTGCAGTGGCACACTCAGGCCTCACTCTGGATGGACTAAATGGGCCAGGCTTAAGTCAGCTCCTAAACTACTGGGTGTTGGTAATGTAAAACCAAATTATTACTCGTGGGAAGACTAATGAGGTTCCCAGTTCAAAAAAAAGTGTGTATTTACTTATATAGTACCCAAATAATGCTTAGTGATATAGTAAATCTAGATCTTTGTGTTCAAGTGACTGAGATTAATTTTCTTACCCTGTAAGAAGTATGTGTATACCTTAGGTGTACATTATGATTTGTGATAGTGGAACATGGAAATTAAAATATGAGAACTTGCCAGAGCATTTGTAATACAGAAAGCAGCTGCTATTCTACATTAATAGGTAGGTAGCTTTCTAAGTGTTCCTACATGGTGCCCACTAAGTTACAGGACATGTAAAGAAATGTAATCAAACATGTAAATAAAGAGAAAAAAATGTAAAGAAGGCTACTCCTTTCACTCTTAGTGTTGAAAATATGGTCATCTTATTTTTATTTAAAGGTCTCAATATAAAAGGACAAAACAAAGAATTTTAAAAAACCCCACAACTCTCAGAACACAGAATATTTATAGTAATTTTGCTCAACTTTAATTTTCTTACATTTAAGATTCTTTTTTTTCCCTTTAATAATAAGGTACAATAATAAGGAACCTCTGAAAGCAAAGGGAAATTATACAATGTGCCAAAATATGCTTTGGATATCTAGATTCACTTCAGTGCCTGCCCCTGACTTTAACTTAATTGGCATGAAATAATCACATTTGCTCAGAGGTATGACTTTTTTGTTTTGGTTTTTTGTTTGTTTGTTTGGTTGGTTTTTTGCTTTGTTTTGTTTTGGTTTGGTTTGGTTTTTTTGGGGTGGTTGGTTTGGTTTGGTTTGGTTTGGTTTGGTTTCCATTATTTTTGGAGATATCCTTTTCAGGACATCAGGTTTTATAGTCTGGGCTGATAACTAAATTTCCACCGAATTTAGCAAGAGTTGAAAGCATAGGATGCTTATAAAATGGGACCCTCATTGCAGAGTGATATTGAAATTCAGGGTTAACCCTACTTAGTGTAGCCAAAAGAAACTATAGTGGATGCAACAGTACATTTAAAACTTGAATCAAAATTATTTGGCAGCCAAACCTTCAGTGTTCCATTCCTTCTTCTAACCTTTCATCTTGTATTTGTTGCATTTATTTGTCTGCATCAGAAAGCTGTTATAATATTTTTAAATGCAATCAAAGCACAGTGTAGCTGCTCAGGAAGGTCTGAGCTTCAAATAGTTGGAGCTGGGAAAGCATTCCAGAGAAATATCCCAAAGTATTTCCTCTCTGACTGGTCATTTCTGGAGACAGACTACTAGGCTAGAGAGACCTTGGGTCCAACATAATATAACATTCTTCACATTTGTAAATATTTGAGTTGGGATTCTCAGGACAGCATTCATTTCTTAGCTGTGCACATTTTGCTAGATAATGAACTGGAATGCATAAGCAGCAATGCAAGTGGTTATTTTTGCCTACAGGAAAAAAGCTCTTGTGTAACTGGACCTCCTTTATTTCTTGCTGAATCATATGCTATATCCTGCAGTACTATGCATTTTAGTAATTAACCTTGAGCTAAGTATGTGCGAAGTTTGGAATGTTGCACATACCTAAGGGAACCCAAATTCCAGGCTTCTGTGGGAATGCAGTGCCCTGGAGGAACATAGAAGCTTTGTTTTGGTATGAATATGTAATGTCTGTTCTGCCAGAAGCATTTGTACTGTGGTTTGAAAAGCAGCTGCATCTCACTGGGACATCAGGCAAATGTTAGAATGGGCAGGCTACCACAGGGTAGCAATACATACTTATTTGTACTAATTCATACCAAGGTCAGTTAAACACAACAGTTTTTGTCCTCTTCTTAGCTCTGATAAATCCCATTAGGATGTTTAGGCTAGCCTGTACTGACTGAGTTTCCTGGAGAGCTGGCTGAAAAGACTCAAGTACCTATTTCCCAGAAGAATTCAATTGTCCCGTTCAAATTCTCACACAAGGAGGATGTAATAGAGACACTTTTTCTATCTGAATTTCATGGAACATAGTGTGGATTTTCCAAAGTCCCTGAAAAGATTTCACTCAAAGAACTAGTCTTCCTAAGCATTTTGCTAAATGGAATGTGTTGCAGTTCTGATTATGAGCAACTTCAACTGCTACTGTCTTTTACAAATAAGTAGGATGTTTTACGTGGGTGACTGCATATATGTTGTACCATGAATAGACACAAGAAACTGACAGAAGAATGGAGAACTGACACAAAAATATTCAAGTTGTAATTTACCAGTAGAGGATCCCATAGCAATTTTGGATTGATTTAATTTTTGTGTTTTAACTGAAAGATATAGTTAGCATTTCTGATGGATTTAGAATCTAGCAGTATTTATTAAATACCTTATTTTACAAGCTTCTTTCACATGACAGAAGTGCAAAGAGGATGATGACTTTGGTTCCGATTTAGATGGGCATATTCTGTAAAAGCAGCTAAAGAAGGAAACAAAATCCAAAAGAAGTATTGCTATGTATGATAAATATTTGGTATCAGTCATGGTGATTTTATTTTTACTTCTACCTGCTAGAACATACTGATCTGTGTGGGAAATGCACAACCATCAGTCAATGCCCTTCTGCCAGTTATTGGGTACTGATGTAGCAAAAGAAAGTGAACATAGTAGGGCAACTGGAAAAAGCAATGTGGAAAAGCTACATGGTACACTGATGTCAAACCTAACGAATCTGAGTAAGGATTAGGTAATTGTTTCCCAGGAAAAGATGCGTGCATATAAAACGCATCTTTTAGGTTTTTTCCAACCAACATATCTGTATCAGGTTAAAAGCACCAACCTCACATTAGTCTGATAAAATCCTGAACTAACCTCCTTATGATACAGAAAGAGGAAACCTGGCACTAACTCAGTGCTTGGGTTTTCCTACACCAAAGGGTAGGAAACCACATTGCTTGAGAAAGATTGTGTTTATATGGCATGCTCCTGAGCAATGTCTTGACTTCATCCAGTGGGAGGTAATCCTGTTCCTATCAACTCTATTCTCAAGAGTTTGTTCCTGATTTTAGAGGAAGCAACATAAGGTCCCTGAAGGAGCAAGGTGCATTCCACACCACTGGCTTGCTGGTTGTACCCAGAGCATAACCCACTGCAGATCAAGAGAGCAATTAATTAACTTTTGATAAAGTGACACTGTTACTAAAGTAATATAAATCAACATAAAAGAACCAGCTTATTTTCTACACTTGAGCCCTACTGAAAATTTAAAATTAATTCACTCTGTGTAACATTTAAGAGTTTTAAATACAAATTGCACCTTTGTTTTAAGTCTAGCCCTATAATTTCATCACAGACAATGCATATATATGGAACAGTTTGTTTATTATTAATTTTGGTTTACATTTCTGTTATACATTAATGCCTTTCCCTACTGAATTTTAAAAAATAATGTGATTTTTATTGTCTTAAGAGCAACCAACACTAGTAAGAAATGAATTTACTCTGGACACCTTGATTATAACTAAGTATAATTGAAATGTAAATTTGGTCTGTTGTGCCTGCCTTTTGATAGCTGATAAATTCTAGGAAAAGATGCACAAGAAAAAAACATCATGACAAGCTTCCAAAATCCAGAGTTGTTGATATAGGAAACACAGTTTTCGGAGTCAGATTTTTTTCATTATTATAATTTCTGTAAAATTGACATAGCATGCCTACTCATGTACACAAACTAATGCTTTGATCTACAAATAAGACGGAATAAGAAATATTTTCCATTACTGATTTGTTTGAAAGAAAAGTACTTTTTGAATGTTTTTTTCCCCTAGTAACACATGAACTTCACTAAACATGAAATCAAACTTTGATTTGTTACTATTAAAAAACGAAAATAAATGTACCATTATCACTAGACTAATATAATCCTATTATCATCTTATTAGATAAACAGTGACAATGTTGTATTTCTAATAGTCTCTAGAGATACAATAAATCTAGTAGGGGAATGTCAGCTTGGTCCAAGACAGATTAAATGTAGAGAACTGGAGTATAGTTCCCAGTAAACAAACACTTTGAGGTCAGGAGGTCGTACTTGCTCAGCTGTTCCTCATAAGCCCTATTGGAAATAACTTTCATACCATCACTGAATATATTCCATGCTACCTAATAATACTGAAGGCCGAGTACAGTTGTGATATAAATGATTTCTAAGTGAAATGTTGAGTGTGAAATGATCAAAAAGCAATATGTAAATGGAAAATCAGGGTGATGTTAGACATGCAATGGGTGCAATTCGTGAGATTTTTTCGCTCTTTTGCGGGAGAAAATCCATCCCATTTGAAAGCTTGTGCAAACTCCCACTGACAAATGAGTTGATTTGGCCCCAGCAGACCTGTGATTAATGTGGCAAAAACTAAGACTAACTGCATTTTAATTTAGAAAACAACTAGGAAGAATACTCAATTAATTCACTTAATTAATTCACCTCCATTCTGCTGCAATTAGTTGACTAATTGCAGCAGAATGGAGGACGCAAGTCAACAAAGGTCTGGGAAGGAGAGAGAGAAGTACAGAATGAATTTGCTTTTGGCATCTCTTCTATCAGGCAGAAAAATGCCTGGATTCTGGGAATGCTAAAATAAAGATATCAATGTGTGGATTATGATGGGTGAAGGTCTCAAATCTGGTAAGATAACTCAGTGTTTTTCAGACTCGTACATCTGTCACCCAATTTTATGGAAAAGCTGCACTACTTACAGGCTGTAGAAGTAACAGATACTGTTGACAAGTTCAGTCAGGCCTCAGTGGTAGCATCTAAGCAGGCAGCTTCATAAAGCCATAAAAAGTCTCCTTCAGCACAGACATGGTACATTCAAAATATGCAGATATGCAGACCAAATGTTGCCCACTGACATATCCTAGCAAATATAATGGAAACAAACACTGTAAAAACAGATTTTTTACCATGGTGTTTGTGTACAAAACACTTATTACAGGCCCAACAGATCTTTTGCCATGTAGTGAACTAAAGCCATATGTCATGGCTGTAACCTTACTGTGGTTTCAAAAGAGTTGTTACCCATATTAATAATGTAAATTTTATTTTGATTGAAAGTTTCCAGTTCCAAGACACAACAACCACACTTTGGACAACAAAGTATGCTAACTTGGCTGCATCATAATGTAAAATATTTATTAGCAAAAGGGGGAGCCATTTAGTAAATATGTTTGTTTTTGTAGAAAGTACAAGACTCTTCTGTCCTTTAAAAATATTTTTATACAAGGAAATCAATTAGTGAAATAAGAAAAGGTATGAGAGTTGTGTGATTAGAATATATTTGCATTTCTGAATGGTGCTGATAAAATAACACTAGAAAAGTGACGTTATTTTCTGTATGGAAATTTGCATAGCAAATCCAACCTATTCTTCTCTGTACAATGTTAATAAACACTATAGAATAATAAATCATTGGGGGGTGAATTAAAGACAAATTTTCATTTTAGCACTGTGTTTCTTAACAATTGATTTGTATGTAATGTATGTAGCAATATGGTAATTTTTTTTCCCACAGAATTTAGGACCTGATAATGTAAGAGTTTCAGAACTCAAGCAGTAGGAGAAGGTGAGACTCGAGATCTGTTGACAGAGAAGTTTTCTGTACAAATAGCTACACAAGAGCTTTAGACCCATCTCCAAGCTGAAGGAGGGGCTGTGAGGAAAGCAGCATGAGTCAATCTCTGTGCTGAGACCCAGGCCAGGCTCAGCCTCTCACAAGTGCACTGCATGACCCAACAGCCCTTTTCCTTGGTGCCAAGTCAAGGCTGACAAAGAATTCCTGCATCACTCAGGTGGTACTGGTCTTGGCAGGGAACTGCAAGCTGTGAAGCTGCACCAAGCCCCCCAGTGGAGCACATCTGCTCAGGAAACCAAGGAACAAGAAAAACCAGTATAATGCTGGAGACACAACTAGGCTAGAGGAGCCAGAGACAGCATTAGTATGAGGACACAGACATCTTTAGATCCTTTCAGAAAAACATAAACCATTATGAGGAAATAGGAAAGCTGCCAAGCTTCATGCAGATACGGTATACAGACACTGTGTTCTGTCAGTGGTGGCAGCCAGTGCTGGAGGGGGACCCAGAAGGGGATACAAGAAGCATGCTGTAGGCTGCTGTGGAAAGTGCCTTTCTCCTTTCAGTCCCTCAGGTTTAAGTGCTGCACTCCGAGGTACAAGAGCTTTTAAATTCTCATTGCTTGTTTGTTTCCTGCCACATGCAGTTTTCCTGCCTCTGAAAACAAAATGTTGGTCATTTGGGAGCTTCCTATTACTTTCAGATAGAAAAGATAAAAGGCTGAGAGAAACACTAAGTCTACTAAAGAAAACCAAACAAAGTTATTTACCTGTTCTATATCTGCTAAGATTTCATTGACACCTACTCAGTGGTCATTTACATGCCGTGCTGTGTATGCCAGTAAGAGGTATGCTGGAGGGGAAAAAACCCCCTTGCAAACATCATAAATAAGAAATGAAACACTCCCCCAGACCTGGGTCTCCAGTGCACACATATTAATTACACACCAGAGGGTAAAGCCTCAGTATGTGCAAGCATTTAATTCATTATTTGCATTTATTAAAAACATTCCTTTTCACTTTAACAATAAAGTAACCCAACAGTGAAGTAACAGCAATTCAAATGCAGTCATTTACAGACGTGCGGTTTCTTGTGCCCATTGTACAGTGCAGTGCTGCCAAGTCTCACACCTTAGAAGTAAGCTCCTGCTCTCTCCTCTGTCACACACATACATGCACACACATACAAAATTTACATGTCTGCTCTCACCTATACTCTTTTGGGAAAACCCACAAATTTCATCAATCTCACTCTACAGATTTAAAAATCCTGGCAGCTTTTGAATAGCTTTTCTTCATCAGCTGCAATTAAGTGTTGGAAAAGAAATCCAAAATACACAGAGAGAAACTTTCTCCTTAATAGAAAATGTTAGCAATAGTTTGGGATTTCTAATATGTTCCAAAGTTTAGCCACACCATCTTACTGGAAGGCCAAGACTGCATGCCCTGTGATTAGGCTTCCTTAAATGCTGGGCAATTCAGAGTTGTCAGCCATAATATGAAACATTATTTATAACTATTTAACTGTTTTAAGAGTATAGCTAATAGCTTTCTGTAACATGATCTTAAAGAAGTTGATTAAGTGTGCTTTACAACATGACCAGAAAAAGCTTCCGATTAGTGACATCAATATATATATTTTACGTCTCACATGGCCCATACTTTTAAAACGTGGAAGTGTTGAAATAGGAGTCAAACCAAAATGAAATCAAATCATTAGAACTGAAGCATTTCCTTACCACACTTCATCAATATCATCATGTCATGCCAATAGATTGAATATCCACAACATCAAGTACCTGCCTCTGGTAATAAAACCTAGAAGTATAGAATTTTTCTGTCACTCATGCAAAGATGGACCTCAGAGGGGAGAAATTCACAAATGTTCAAAAACTCATCATGGGTTTGGTTCAGACTATAGCAATACAGAAAGTAAACAAATGAAAGAAAAAAAAGTTTGGCTCTGGATTGGGTTAATGTTCACATATATCTAAGGTTAAGCAGATGTGACAGGGATCTATTTTTAATTTCAAGGCTCTAAATTACTGAAGGAGCTCATAGGTGGAAGAAGATAGTGTAGTTATAAAAACAGTGTTTTGCAAACACCCGAGACTGTTCCCTGGGAGTCTGTAATTGCTCCCTCTTTCCTTTGGCAATTCTGGTTAACTGCATGTTTTTATTTCTCATTCATCTCATGCCTGAGGAGGGACTAGTTTCATCCTGGTAAAATCTCAGTATAACTACAAAACAGGGAAATTTTTGCATCTCAAACCAAATTTCAAACTTTTTTGGAATCCAGTGATGTTCAAATCTGGTTACTGAATTCACACACACTTTTTATTTATTTAATATTTCTGTCGCAACCACAATTGTAATTTGCCGTTGCATATTTGTCCTCATATTTATGCACTTCAGAAATAAAGATCCTTTAAAAGGGTTCTGCCAGCTTTTTATTTCCAAGTCAATACCCTGTTGAAATGTATTTAATGTATATTCCTTGGAGATTGTGCATAGAGACACAAAAAGAGAGAGAACAGGGACTTTTTTCAGCCTGTAGAAGATAAGGCCCTATTGCTGTCTACAGCCAGCTAAGGAGAGGGCGTAGAAAAGATGGAACAGGATTCTCTTCAGAGGTGCACAGTGAAAGAATAAGACAAGAGACAAAAGTGGAACATGGGAAATTGATGCAAAGAAACTTTTTTACAATGTTTTCAGTCACTGACAGAGGTTCTTTAGGCGACAGTGGAATATCTCCAGCCGTGGAGACATTTGAAATGTGACTGGGCGTGGCCCTGAGCAACACGCTCCTTTGAGCTGCTCTGGACTTCCTTCCAACAAACATGGTTTTGATTATAAATATATATATATAGTATAATTTAAAAATACTTGACATTCCTAGTTTCTTTTTCTTTTAAATATGCATAAATACTGGCTAAACATTGATACTATGTGTTTAAAGGACATTCTGGTACACATGAAAACCATACCATTTGTGGTAAAATACTGGCTTGAAAAAAACCAGTTTTCTGTTACTGAAATCAGTGGAGTTGGAAATCTGAAAATCAAGCCAGAAGGTGATGGGATTATTGCCACCATACCTGTAATAAGCTTTTCTAATTAGTGTGTTAGTGTTAAGAAAATCTCAAAAGAGTAAGGTTTTGTTAGAAATGCTGATATCAAACATTATTTTTTGTTTTAAATATTTTGCAGAGAATGTAAGCAAGGATAGAAAAGCAGTGTTCAAGGGGTTTTTTTTTTGTTGTTGTTGTTTGGGGTTTCTGTTTGTTTGTTTTTATTTTCTTTCTGCTGAAAAGCAAGTTTCCTGAAAGATTTATATCACATGGATGCATTTCAGGACATAGTATCTGTCTAGCAAATTCAGACTTATCAAGGCACTCAACCATTAATTCTCAGCCAAGTGCAAGTATCACCAGTTCTAGTCACATTTTTCTTGATTCAGATCTTTGTGCAAGGATATTGATTGTTGATTCTGGGATCACTGTGCACCACTTGTCCATTTTGGTCAAGTATTTAATTTCTTGACATGGCAATAAAGAATTAGAAAAGGCTCTGCAGCATCTCTATGTAAAATATCTATAAATTCTAGAGGGATAGGATTGGCATCTAAATCTAGCATGCAGAAGCATACACGAGAACACATTAAACCACACACTTATTTTAGTCAGAAATAGTTTTATATTATGTATATAACCCCCATTTTGTGGTTAAGATAGCAAGTTAAGAAGTTTAAAAATACATTTTCCCGAAAATTGTGGATATAAGTACAAGAAAAGACAAGATAATTCTTGATTTATTTGTCCTAATATTTACACTGCTCAAGTGAATGTCAGCATTTCAGTACTCTTTTTTACCTATTCCATATGCATTAAGCAATAGAAATAATAATTGAATACTGAATTATGAGTAAACCATAACTACCTTTATTGACTGAATGAACATTTATTAAGTAAACATGGAAATATCCCAAGTTTCTTAAAAACTCAGAACTGAGGAGAAGAATTTTTTTTAAAATTAGGAAACAGAGGTGGGTTGTTTGTTTTTCCAGGCATTCACTTGTAAAAATTTTTTTAGCTGCAAAAGAAAATCTTTATTTCAAATTTCCCATCATATTCCCATAAACCTGCATTAGAATGGATTTAAATGAAAGCAGAACTACTTAGTATCACCAACGCTGATATTCCCCAGCGACTGTAAACCTCAAGTTCTTCCTAAATTCCAGCCCACATGAGAACGAACAGAGTCTTGTGACTCTTAGACAGCCCTTTATCATATCATACAGAGCAAAGAGCAGCAAGGAGAAGAATTGCAGGGCTGAGATAAGAAGGAATAGCTCTTCCTACCTCCTTACAAATATTTACTGCCGAACAAGATACTGGTTTCATTTTCCACTACAAAAGTTTGTCTGGTCTTACAAGAGAGATTGCTCTACATACACTACTTGTGTCTTCTAAATGATCAGTTAGTACTATGGAGGGAATGCACTGCTTTCCAGGAAAACATGGAATGTATGGAGGATACAAGAGATTATTCATTGTGGATACAAATCATAAGATAATTTAGTAATCTGTGACACACCTTAAGACACAAGACTGTTTTCAGAAACAAAAATGCAAGTGCAATGAATAACCATAATTACGTAAAGACACTTCCTGTGCACCAGCTTAGTTTCATTTCTGTTAGGACTGACCATGAAAAAACAGGTGAACTTGTCAGAAACCTAACTCAATAATTCTAATGATTAATCATAATATTTATAATAACACTATGTCTCTCCACATAAACTGTTTGTGGAGTGTATTCATGTGTACTGTTGTGGAGTGTATTCATGTGAACTGTTTTCATGTGTATTTTAAACATGTTTGTTTAAAATGCATACGAAAACACCTAAGAAATGGTAGCAGCAAAGAATTGAAGATGATCTTGAAGACAGCTTGTAGTGGGAACCAACACTGGGTGCACTGGGACAAATCCTGCTTACCAGTGATGGGTACTCATCACTGGTTGCTTTTACTGAGCACCGTGACTCTAGTCAGTGCTCTACGAGCTGCTTTTGGATGGAAATTGGGTGGAGCCTGTGAAATAGTTGCAAGCATAGTCAGAAAAGCCTTAATGCCCAAACCATTTAAATCCAGATTGTTTTAAAACTATCAGTTGTGATAAAAGGTATTAATCCTGTAGAAATTGTGGCAACTAAAGCGATTAAGGTGGTGGAGTCACCATCCCTAAAGGTGTTGAAGAAACCACGTGGCATTTAGTGCCACGATCTAGTTGACAAAGTGGTGATTGGTCAAAGGTCGGACGCAATGAGCTCAAAGGTCTTTTCCAGACTAAAGATTTCTGTGCTTCCCTGGTTCTCCGAGCCGATGTTGTGATGTAACACGCTTTCATGGAGATGCGCCAAGGCACCCAGGCAGGACCCTGTCTAAGCGTTTACAGTCGCTCTTATCTCAGCCCTGCGTTGCCCTGGGAAGACGTACAAACCCTGGCAGATTAACGGTGACCTAAAAGGTGACGGCAGCCTGTGTCTTGACGTGGGACGGAAGAGGAGATGATTAATTCGGGGTAAACGGGTGCGACAGAGGTGATGTTGTAATCACGGACAAGACAGGAGGGCACCTTGGGAGCGCTGTACGGAGGAAACAGCAGCCCGGTCAGGTACATGCCCCGTACAGCGCCGTGCCCGCCCCCGAGCCCCACCGAAGGCGTGTGCCCGTGAGAAGCAGAGACCATCGGGCCGCTCCCCGGTCCCCAACCGGATCCGTGTCGGGGCCCGCCCCGTGCGGGCAGGGCCAGGCTGGAAGTGACGCGGGCGGACGGGCGGAGCTGCGCGGCGCTGGTGGCGGAGGCCCCATGTTGATGTCCCCGGCGCCCTCCGCGTCTGCCTAGGTAAGAGCTATCCGGAGCCGGCTGGGGAGCACGGGCAGGGCTGACACGCTCCTTCCCGCCGGCTTCCGGCCGCTTCTGGGCCGGGCCGGGGCGGCCGGGCCATGCGGCCGCGGTTCTGCGCCACCGGCCCCCGCCAGCTGTTCGGGCCGGCCGTGGTCGGCAGGAGAGCGGCGGGGCCGGGCGGCGGGAGCCGGCGGGTCTCCCCTGCCCGCGGGGGAAGAGGGAGGCCCGGAGCCAAGGTGACCGCGTCGGGCAGGTGGCGGAGCAGCGGCGGGGAAGGGGCGGGAGGCGGCGCAGGTGGGGGCCGGGGCTGTCGGGGGCCCGGGACCGCAGCTGGAGGACTCCGGGAGGAGCTGTCTGGGGGTGGTGCGGCTCGTCCTGCTTTTGTTTTTCCTGCCTGACGAGCTTTTCCTCCTTTTCGCCGTCCTTTCCGCTGCGCAAAGCCAAACGCGTCGCTTAGCCTTCCCGTGGGAAGCGCTTGTCATGTCAGTAATGAAGCCTGTGCGTAGCTCTTCCTCCTCCTCTCCCGTTGCCTAGCCCGTAGCTGCGAGTTAAGCAAGCAAGTACCCAGCATCCCCATATCCTTGAACTGTAAGTAGATCTGAGCATCACCTAAGCTCCGGGGATTTTCCTGCTAGGCAACAGTAATCCCACATGATTGCGCTGGTCTGCACAAGTTAGATTTGTGAGCAGTTCTGCTTTGGGGTTGGAAACCAGTCTGCCTTTACTGGTTCCACCAGGGCTGGTACTCAGCTGTGGCAGCTGACAACCAATGTGCAGAAGTGGATAGAAGTGGATTTTTTTTTTCCTTTTGGTGCTGTTTTTTCGGTTTTTTTTTTTTTTTTTTTTTTTTTTTTTAAATACATGCTTAGTCTGAGCTATACAATTTTAAAGACAGACTTCAGACTTAAAAAAATTCTCTTGGTTTTATTTTTAATGCTGTGTTTACTCTTTTTGTACTTAATTCTACCTAATGAAAATTAAATACATTATTTCATGTCAATATTATTTGGCTAAGTTACTGAATTACTAAAAATGAATTAATTGGTTGCAATTGAAAATAACTAAGGTTATTCTTTCTCTATTAGAACCATAGATGCATACCTTTTAAAGTTCAGAGTGAAATTGAGAGAAGCCTATGTTTTGAAATATGTGGGAGTTTTCAGGGTTTTACCGTGCTGTAACATTTACTATTCTGGGCTGAAGCTACATAACTGATAAGATTTATTGTGTACCTTGTTGTCTCTAGAAAATTGTGTTTTGATCTTTATTCAGTTTCTTATGAAAGTTCATTTTTTTTCTTTTATATCTATTAATAGTCACAAGCTTTGTGTTTTATCTTGTAACCCGTGCTGTTCAATATACAAGACTGTTTTTTATTTAACATCTGATACATTGAAATAATGTTGTGGCTGCCCGCCCTTATGTAATTCATATAATACTCTAAGTTGAGCAGTAATAAGCTTAAAATATTGATGGCTTAAAACTAAAAAATAACCCCTTGTATTTACCTTTTCCTTGTTTTGGATCATGGATATGTGTTTACTTCAGAGTGCAGTTTGTTTTAGAAAGCACAAGGGCTTCGCTACTTATTTTTTAACCGGTGAAATTTTAAAAGGCTATAGGAGGTACACAAACACCTTTTCATATTTGAACTACTTGAGGCCTGCAGTGACCTGTCTCCTTTTGGTTTTGGTTTCCATATGTATCTTCAATGAAAGTAACATATTATGTCACGCACTGGGCAGTTACCTCTTTGAAGGTGTGAATGTGCTTGGTCGGTATAAAATTACTTTCAACAGCAATTGCAAGAACAGGATAGCTCATCTTTCCAGAAATGTCAGATACATGAGGCCCTAATCCTCCTAATATCAAATGTTTTGACAAAATTTTGATTATACGATGGAGTCAGACTCTTGAAACTTCTCACTTGCATATATTCTATTTTTGGCAGATATTGCCGAATCTGAGGATGTTCTTGTTCTGCTCATGAAGCGTCTTGTGTTACTGTGCTTTGTAGCACTGTGTATCCTGAATGAGGTGGTGAATGGAGAGCACAATTAAAAGCTTTTGCAGTCTAGCTGATTAGTGTTAATCCCTCCAACTGCATGCTTACTTCAGTGTTCCTGCTATCAATGCAGGCCATTGTTTATGGTAATGAAGCCAAACACGAAAGTATGTGTTACAGTGAGAATAGTAAAAGATGCCCACAGACTGCTAAACGGGGGCAGGAAAACTCTTGAAGTCGGGAAAAAAGCCAGCCCAAACAAAACCCTCCTGTTTACATAAACGTTCTTATTTTTAAGAAATGTCTTAAAATGGAACTTTGATACTTTTACTGAGAGGGGTGGAAAAACTTAATGTATAAAAATGCTGTGAAAAGCTCTGAGCAGTACAGATTTCAGTAAAGTTTAAAGCAGGGAAACTACGGAACTTTTGTTCTCCTTCTTCAGCATGTCTAGAACCATTAAAAATCTTTCATTAAGGTAGAACCCAGCTTTGTTTTCACTCCACTACTTTTATTTTCTGCTTTCTGACTCTGAGAATAATACTGGGGACATTCAGCTAAGCAATGCTTTCTCTCCATCTTGATGTCATTGCTGAAATGCCTGCTCTTTTTATTCTGAGAGATGGTTGTTTTGGAGAGATGCTGAGGCAGTGCACTCTGGTGAATTTAGTCTATGGCTCTCTGTTTTCAGAACAGGGGAACTAAATGTTAGTTTTTTCTGTCATACGTATTTCAACTAGATTAATTTTTGTAACTTCACAATTTCTTCCACTGTGTTCAAGTAATAACTTCTACAACTTTGTTACAGGTAACCATGTCATCCTTTCAAGAAATTCCATCCTCAGCTAGCACTTTGCAGACCTCCAATTTTGCACATGTGATTTTTCAAAATGTCGCAAAAAGTTACCTTCCAAACACACATCTTGAATGTCACTACACTCTGACCCAGTTTATCCATCCTCATCAGAAGGACTGGGTTGGTATTTTCAAGGTAAGTTATGCTTGTTCTATTGATATTTTTCAAACATTTGCTTGCTCTCTTGCAAGTTAAAAAAAATCTCAATAACGGTAAACTTTAAGCTGAACATCACTTAAGTGGTGTATTGGTTCCTGCTGTTGGAGTGTCAGTTTTGTAACAAAGGCTAAACTGGAGACCAAAACTAGAAGTGTGAGTCCAGCTGGAAGTCTGCTGGAATAAAGAGAAGGTTTAATGTGTGCAGAATTGAATGGAAATTATTTGAGAAGAGATGTGTGGTTACAGAGTGACGTTGTGAACAGGACTGAGTGAAGAATGTGATACTGTGCGTGAAATATGCGCGCAAAGAATGAAAGCTAAGCTGGAGATAACTTGTCCCACACCCCTGACTAATTTTTATTGCTAGAATAGGATGAACAGTATAGATCACTAAAATTATTCAAAAGAGATCCTTGGAAAAAAGATATTCGGAGATATTTTCAAAGGTTAATAAAGCTTCATTTATGGGATTAGAAATTGATTAATTCTTATATCTGCGTCTGTTTAAGACATTGATTTGTCTATCTTTTTCACTATAGTTCCTAATAGATGATGCTTAAATTCCTTATTTGCATTTTATTTAATAGTAGTTTTGATATGGGCTTTAATGAAGTGATGCTTTGGCAGTGGGGATGAGAGAAGGGTGACAGGCTAATTTCTTACTGGAGCACTTTTCCCTTAGAACTCAGTTTACTGTAAAAGAATGTAAGTGATTGACTTTTTTGTAATCTGCAGATTGTGAGATAAATTACTCCTCTGCAATATAGAAATACTGTTCTGTGTGACAAAGCAGAAGTTTCTAATGCAATGTGCAGTGACTGTATAGTTACTAAATTGTGCCAGAGAGGCATTGACTTACCAACAGGCACATTTCCCTGCTTACACATGTGTCTTATTTGCAAAGTTTTGACAAATGATGTAACTGAAAAAACACTTGAATATTTAGTTCGTGGCATTCGTGAAATGTAAAAAAAAGTCTTTATTAAAACTTTATAGTTGGTTCTGTTTATGTTGCGTGTAAGCATCTTGAAATTATTTAAATGCAAATGTAATGGCCTGATTGCCTCCCTCACTTAGGTGAGGGAGGCAATCAGGCAACACTCTAGAATTACTAATTAAGTAAAAGAAAAAAAAGAAGTTGGGAAACAGTTTTTCAGTGATTACACAAAATGCTGTGCGCAATGTACAGGTATCTGATTTCATCTTGACTGTGTTGATAGTTTTCTTAAACTATTGATGTTCTACTTTATTCTACTTTAACAGAGGCAGGTAATACTTTGGAAGTCATTTGAGGAACATGTTGAGCTGGCATAAGGTTGTGCTACTGTTCAAAGAAACATGTTTAATGCAGGGTGGTTTGTTTCTTGTGCTTCCTCTTCATGTGAAATGAGATCTTGTGTGGCAAATCAGATTGAGGTTAAGACCAGTGTATTGTGACTCCATGTTTAAAATGGAATTCCCCAACTAAATTTCCAGTTTGCCTGATTCACATCAGTATAAGGGAAGGAAGCATTGCAAGATGGCAAGAATAAAAATGTCTTTCTTTTAGTGGTTATATCAGCTTACACTAAGTGTTATGAATATACTTAGTATAGTTACAGTGCACTAGAGCCAGCTGTCTAACTATATGTGTCTACAAATATGTATGTGTAATGTTTGCAGTAAAATAAACTATGAGAACTTAGTCATCTTGGGATAGATAATAGAAGTTGTACTGTGATCTGAATGTAAAAATGAGTGACTTCTAGAGAATGGATTGTTCATAAGCAAATAAAAATGCACCTGGAGGTGGCTTGAAACCTAATGAAAGCAGAAAGGGGTTTTATCATTTACTTTTCTTAAACACATAAGAAGGTTGCAATGCATGGTTAGTAAATTGAGCCTATGATTGAAAAATAAAAAGGACAAAAGAAAATCTTGATAATTATGAGAACAGTAATTAATGATCTTCAGTATTGGCTGGTATGCAGTGAAAGTGGAATTTCTGTGAGAGAACTGAAAGTGTTGATTCACAGACTGTTCATGTAGAGGGAATAAAGTTCACTTTGTCCATTTGAAGTGCATAAGTTGCTTAGAAAACAAATTGTTCAATCTGGTGTCATTTAACCTTTGTCTGAAATTGCACAGAAGGTAGCTAGTGTTGTAATAGTGAATAGTGGACAGAGGAAAAAGGCACCTAAATTAAAAAAAAAAAAACCTCAGCCAAAAACCCCAACAAACAGTGGTAATTTCTGATTGGTGTGGAAAATAAATATGAAGTAAGATTCTTCTGCACTCTGTGAGCATTGTTGTTTTTGGTTATAATGTTGATTTTTATTGAATTCTAGGGGTCAGTGGCTTCAGCAGTACTCTTTGTTTGCTCTGCTGGCTGGATAAGATTTTTTTTTAATTGAACTGAAAAAAAGCTTAGGTAAAAAATTAGGTACCTTTTTAAGTGAATGGTTTTTATTTAGGAAATGAGTGCTTTTCTTCAGCAGCAATGCTGTCTTGAGTAAATATTAGTTATATATATATCCTTATATTATTGCATTTGTTTTCTTGTCCAGCTGTTAGTGCAGCTGCACAGTGAAATGGATCAGTCGGATGATCTGCCAGGAATAGACAGCCTCTCCTACCTCAGCTTTTGCCATCTTATTTCGTAACTGACTTGGTTCTTGGTTTGATCATGGTGTGGTGCAATGGGCAGCAGTGCTGGTGTCACTGTGATGGAAACAAGGGGACTGGGAGGGTGTGTATGGGAAGGGCTATGCCTGCTTTGTTGGTATGGCTGCTTAATATGGAATGACGATTGCAGCTTCTTTTTCAAACTTTTTTAGAGTTCACTTAATAGCAGCTTACTTGAGGTTGTGAAAGTTAAGACTCTACCAGCTTCTCTGCATATGCTGTAGGTGAAATATGTTTTTTTTTTTTTTGTTCCCAGTGTAAGTTGCTAAATGTTGAACTTCAGTAATAAATGAGGAGAGGCTCTTTGGGGTGGCAGTAACAGGTTTAAAACTCTTCCCAGGCAAGTAATTTTGTATTGCTTAGAAATATGAAGACCTAGAGTTCATAAACTGAAAGAGTAATGTTGCATACAGGAGAATTATTTTAGGTGTACCAGTTCTTTTACAAACTAGATGCATCTAAATGCATACACTAGTTCTGGGATTGGACGTCTGGCAAGAACTGGGAGATGTAGGAATTGCAATAATGAAGATAATATCCTTTAGAGCTGAAGTTCTGCATATGCATTTTTAAATTTGTTTTGTGTTTATTTTTATTACTTGTCCCCTACAGGAGAAGAGTCAAATGCAAGTTTTGATTCAGTCTTCAAGTCTGTTATCTGTCATTGCTGCTATGTGTTTTTTTGCTTTTATGATATTCAGGAGAGTCATCTGTAATCAAGTGCTAAAAGGTCTTGATCAGTTATACCCTTGTGTGTTACCAAGAAAATAAAAGGCATTTTTTTCAGATAAGTACTGGTGTAGTATTTGGCATTGACATCCAGAGCCTGAGTTCCTCTTCATGCAGTTTTATGAGAACCAGAATTTGAGATCAGCTTTCCCTCTACTGAGGGTTTCTGTGCAGGATAACCTGATGGTTCCTAGTGTGAACTCAAAGGTGAGAAGACTTACCATCCTTGATTGATTTCATAGGAGGTCTGTATTCCTAGAGTGATCCAAGACCTCTTTATTTGTTTCTGCTCATCTCTGGTTAATCAGAATCTGGAGAGGCCTCTAATGTAACCCAAATCTAAACCTTTGAAATGAGGAGAAATAATGAATACGTGCACTGCATCTGGTTGCAAAACTGGCCTGTCTGTAGGTAGTCCTAATTTCCGGCGAGGGAAGTCTACATCTCATGACTGTAAAATAAAATAATCATATGGCTGAGTGATATTTTTTGCATTATTAATACATAATGTCCAGATTTGCAGAAGTGTTTGAAATGTCTGCTTGGTTTCTAAGAAGCAGTGCCTACCTTTTTGTCTGGAGCATGTCTGCAAATAGGGCTGTCAGATGTTCAGTAAACAAGAGAGGCTGGTTTACTCCACATCTCAAAGGTACAAGAAAGGGCTCTTCTGGGCAGTGTGAAGATATTGCATCAAGAGAGTAATGTTAAAGGTGTATATCATAATACTTTGTGAATTTCTAAAGATATAATTTAGCTGAGACAAGCATGCTGGAATGACCTGCAATATCAGCACATAAGCAATCTTACATATGTTATGATTTGGTCTTGCTGTGTCATTAATTAACTATTCCATCAAAGCTTTTCTGTTCCGCAGTTCTAGTTGGTACATTTTTCTAAGTAATCTGCATTACCATTCTTCTAGGATATTTACAAGTTGTAGGTTTGCTTTGATATTTACTGTCTCAGAGTACCCCTAAAGAAGAAAAGAAAATAATTTCTTTCTTAATTTTTATGTCTTTAAAATGCGCAATTAAAAATTAAAAATGGAGAGCCAATGTTCTGGCAACCCAACGTATGGAACAACTGAGTAACCAAAATTGGGAAGATCATATTAACTCACTGAACACAAAAGGTACCTCTTGCTCAGAGAGAGTACTCAGTATTTACAAGGCCACATGTGAGTTACTGTTTGTGCATCAGTGCAGCGCCTGTGTTTGTATGCAACTTAATTTCTGTCTTTTCAATGTCCTTATTTATATAAGGTCTCAGAATTAAATTGTCTGTGGTGAAAAACTTTTATAACACAGTTTAACACTGTATTTGATAGAGTCTTCAGAAACAACTTTTTGTTTGCATTTTATCAAGGTAATATAGCTGTATCTTTGAATAGTATTCTGGGTTATTTAGTCTCTTTTGGACTTCAAATAATAGTACAGCTTGTGTGAGTCATTTCAATATCCTGATTTTTCTGTAGATTGATAACTTAAGCAACAATTATTTCCATACAGATTACATCCTGAAGTACAAAACATCTGGATGTGTTATTTGCCACATGCATATAGAAATACCATTTTTCTGGCATGGAATCATCACTGCACAGCTGGCCATGATAGATACAGGAATGTGCAGTGCACAGTATGTCCTGTTGTTAAAATAGTTGGGAAAAGAACTGTTGGAATTCAGAATGTTTTTGAGAACTGCTTTATCTGTGAATTAGAGTGATTCTGTTGGTTTCTGGTTTACTTTCTTTGGAAAGACAAGTATTGTACTTGGCATAAAAAAGAAAGTCCCTGGCAACATCACTTGCTGTTTCTGTATGAGGTGAAGAGAATGATAATCTGGGTTTATGTGATGTTGTCTTTTACAAGAAATTGTAACATTTTTTTTCCAAGTGTCAATAATTTTCTAAAACTATTTGGTGTGGTAGGCTGTAGAATTGGCGTAACCAAGTAGTTAGTAGCTGGTAACAATTTTGAAGTAAAATAATGTGCTAATTGATAGTTCTCGTGAGATGTGGTAGCAGGGGAATAGTTAACTTAAACCCCACCTGCTGCTCTTTTTAAATTCATTTCCATGCTTATCTCCTAAAGTAAACAGTAGCTTTGTTACTCTTTGATCTGTCATACATTTTTGAACAGTAGTTTACATATGTAACAAGTTTATTTTTAGGGAATTCATATTGTTTCTATATTTATTTTGATTTATACCTAATAGAGGAAGTTGATCTTATGGTCAGGCACTCTGTCAATGTCATTTTGACACATTCCTCTGAGCTATGAGGTAGAAATATAATCAACAAGAGGTGATCATAACTTAGGATCCTGATAGTACCTTGATACTGCAACAAATACCATATGTTTGCAGTGGTCCAAATTAATGTATGTGTTTGTAACATTCAGCAGAGATGGACTTCTTCAGGTCTGGGACTGGGAGGACATTTTGAGATTACAGCCTTTCATAAAGAATCTAGAGTACTCTGCAGCCATCTTCTACCCAAGAATGTCACAACCTTGGGGCTCCTGTTGTATAACTGATTTTAATCCCAGTGTGAGTAGCAAGGTCATGTCTGAAGTGAAGGCTTAAGCATCTTGGCTAATTCAAAGTTGCATCTGGTATATAAGGTGATTACAGGCATACTGAAACCCCCAAGTTTTGATTTTGCTTACTTATTTTGAAATGTCTGTGCCTGAATGTTACTACAGTGTACTTAATACTTAAATAAGTACTTTTCCTTATGTCCATGTTCTGAAATTTTTTGTACAGTTTGATTCTTTCAGTACTGCTATCTAGATACCATTATTTGCTGATGATGCTTGTGTTCAAAAGTACATTTCATCCATGGCATATCAGTGTTAACAGTCAGCATTAACTCTCAGTAATTTTGGCTGCTATGAGCTTCCCTGCACCCAGATGTTTTCATTTTCTATCTGCTAGTTGTTTAGAAGGACTTGGTGTTTGTAGCTGCCAGTTGTAGATGATGTGCTACAGTAGCACAGGCATTGCTGTCACTTTCAAATAATGTTACTTTACTCAGGGTTATGGCCAAACCAAGCCTGCTTGGAGAAATCTCTTCATGTGATACTGGTCCCAGTGGTGTTTTGCTTAGACACCTGTGCTGTCTGTGGTTTGGGGCAAAGTGTCTCTTACCATGTGAAACATGACAAGGCTGCTGACTTACAGTTGTCAGTAATAATTAAACTGTATAACATACATCCAGAACCTTATATACTGTCTGTAATTTTGCTTCTTTCAGAGGTAGCATGTTGTCTTCTTGCAGTACTTAGGGTGCTTTGCCAAATTTCTTTCTCAGCTATTTAATTTACTTTTTAAATTAGAAAAAGGACTTAATTTTTACTCTGATAAATTTTGTGGTCGGTCTTTTTGTGTGATTTTTTTTAAAAAACTGGATCGTAATTAGGGATCTACAGTGAAGGCCTGCTGATTATGCCCTAGTTGGTTCAACTGAACAGTGTTTTCCAAAGAAGTGTTTGCTTCTTTGGCTTTTTGATGTTGTGTAGATGGGTCAGGCACTGTTAATATAGCAGAATGAACACTGCTGTTCTTTCAGCTGTGTAACAGCTTTCTGAGGCCAGGGAACAAAATGCCAAGTGAGCCTCCTATGCTGATGGTCTTTCTTTAAGCACTCTGTCTCCAGATGGAATCGATTACTTTACCAAGCAGTTATGAAAGGAAAGAAATTTAACAAAATGGAAAATCAGAAAAAATTTATTTTGCATGTTTATCTCAAACTCAAGAAATGAAAACAAAGTTGGAAATAATTTTTACACTGGAAACACTATGGAGTTCTAAGGTAGAGTTTCACCTTAGAAAAGCTTATGTTCTGTGTAAGATGAACCAGATGAGAGTTGAAAGAGATACAGTGAAATAAAATGGTTATTGTTTTCCCTCAGGTAGATATTGGATAACTCATTATTGCTATACAGACAGACACCTCCCTATTTATGCTCCCTCCCTCATCCTCCCATTTATTTTTCTACTTGGCAAATTTTCTTCAAGCTATTCTGTTGAAACATACCGTGGGTGAAATGTAAATATGGTAAAGCTAATCTCACTGTGTGATGTGACATGGCAGTAAGAGGGGGGCTTGTGTCTGTGGGGCAGCATAGAAGAAGAAAAACCTTTTTGATGACTACATGTCAATTTGTTAGTAGAAGGAAAACCTGTCTAGTGTGAGTATTATGGGACAGCTGAGTTGTCCCTACTTGCCCAACCAAATTGCAAAGTACTTGATGCTGGACTCTTAAACTTTACCAGACTTCAGCATTTCCACCATGGCTACTGAGTGGGTTTATATGACTGAAAAGTCTTTATGATGTCCTAAATTGAAGTAAATATTTTTGCTCAAAAGTAGGAGATAGAAATATCATCAATGTATCACTCTGTAATGGCCTATTAAAGCTTTTTTTTTTTTTAATGGAAGGAAAAATTAAATTAACTGAGGTTTCAGTTATACATTGTACATAATAACCTA
Source organism: Serinus canaria (assembly GCF_022539315.1). Lineage (NCBI taxonomy): Eukaryota > Metazoa > Chordata > Aves > Passeriformes > Fringillidae > Serinus > Serinus canaria. The sequence goes on from NC_066315.1 coordinate 34,108,970, forward strand.
ATCGGGATATGACCTTTTTTTGTGGTAAACATGATGTGTAGTCATGTTTTGGTTTAAAAACATGGCTGAGAAGGTGAAAATAGGATTTGGTTTCTGGATTGTTAATCTCTTGGGTAACTTCAGGAAGGAAAGCAAGAATGTTTGCATTTATGCACAGCTATCTAATTAAAAAATGTATTTCAGACTGGAGTTTGAAAGAATTAAATGTAGAGAATACGGAAGAATGTGTTGAGTAGCAGATGCTTTATGTCTAATTCAGTTGTAAAATGGATGTTTTTCTGTTGCTTTAGGGAAGTTGCATCATCAAAGTCTTAACATGCTCTTTTGACTGAGAAATAAGAATGTTTCTATTTTTTGAGTTTTGAACTCTGAGCAAAGTATTTTCAGAGTTTTCAATGAATTCTTTTAAAAGTAATGGTATCAGCACAGACAGTCAATGCAGATGGCTGCTGTGCTCATCAGATAATAAACCTGAGTTCAGGCTTCACAACAAGTGAAGTGCAGTGAGTGTAGTTAGACAGGTAATTCTTCATTTTTCTCCTCTGAACTTCAGAAGGTTTTATGTTGGAGTTCTATAATTTGCAGTGTTTGTGTGCTTGTATGTGGATGTTGTAATGGTTGCCATGGCTTGTGCCACATTTTATAAGTTGGACTAATAAACTGTATCTGTTTTGCTCTTCCTGGCTCAGAGAAAATTTCTGTGTTCCCTATATCAATTTTTCATTTACTTAAGATTTCTGATAGTAAGACAGTTCTACTGTGCATCAGTACATATTTTATGTTTTGACTGGAACTTAGTTTCATGTTTGTAGTTGACTTTTTGTTGGTTGTGCTTTTGTTTTGTTTTTGTTGGTGGTGGTGGGTAGTTTTTGGGTTTTTTTTGGTTGGTTGTTTTTTTTCAACTGATACGTAAAGTTAGCTTTAACTTTGGTTTCACATTTTGGTACATAAGAGTGTGTTCTTTGTACCTAAATAGATCTGTTGATTTCACATGAGTCTTCAACAAGAATTAAGTGTAGGTTTCCACATCTTTCCACTTGTTAACGTCTGCTTTTAAGTTGTAATTATTAATGTAAATAAATATGTTTGGTACTTCATAAACATTCATAATTTTCATAAATTTGTAGAACTTGCTTAATAAATGAAAGAAATGAAAAATGATACGGTAATATTGAAGACTTATTTTAAATATATTTTTATAATGGATGTAATTTCTCTCAGTAGCTTTTTTTCGTTGTTTTGAATTTCAAACTCAGGAATGAAATTTTCAAATACTTTTAAGAAGCATTTGTTTGTTTTCTATAGAATGTTTTCATGGGAAGAGGTGCTCAGCGTTAGTTATATCAGCTGTTTTGGCAGTTGAAATAGTCAAACTCTTGTTCTTATCGACTGACAATTTTCCATTTTCCTCCTGTCAGTGTAGTACAGGTAAGGTGTCCACATCGAGTGGGTTCTTGTGGAGGATCTGGGCTCCTCTTCCATTTCAGAGACTAACCTGGACTATAGTCTGTATTATTAGTAGTTGTATTTTGTAGTATTTGTATTAGTAGTCTGTATTTTGTTGGTATCATCAGCAGTAAGACAAATAACCTAGCTTTTCTGATTCTGAAATGAAACTATTTCTCTAAGCTAATATGCCCGATGTTGCTGAGGGTGCCGTTTGTTTTGCTTCCAAAGCTACAGGGTTTTATTTATCATATAAACTCACTGTGGAGCTGCTGATGAATATTCCCATCTTCTCTTCATATTTTTCACTTTTTTGTTGATTTCCCTTATAGCTTTTGCCGCTAGTTTAGTTTCTCAATTTTTATTTACTTTCTCTTAAGAGGTGTTAAATTTTATTCATATAGTTTTAACCCTAGTTAAAGTTTAGACATCTATTGGTTTTCTTTCTGAGCTGAAAGAAATATCTATGTCAAAGATCACATTTAAATCACTGCTGAGCCATCCAGTGTGTGCTGTAGTCTTGTATCTGTGATAGTATAGTCTGGTGCCATAGAGAAGCTTATGACTATGTATATAGTATAGTATGTATATAGTATATTATGTATGTATATAGTATAGTATTTTATAGTTTGGAAGCACTGTGTACTCCATACTAGGCTCATTAAAGAACATATTGACAAAAGATACAAAGTACTAAAGTGAAAGTTTATTAAAACCTGTTGATAAAATAACAGATTTTGTTTTAATACCTACATCCTACACCTAAAACATGGATTACTTCAATTTGTTTTTATTTTATTATTGTCATTATGAGGCTTTGCTGCTTTTTTGTGCCATCTAAGAAATAACCCTGTGAAATTTAATGATATTTATTTTTATGTAGGAAGGATGTTGAAAAATGTTACTAAGTTAACTTTCTTTGCTGCAGAATACTTACCTTCCTCTTTTAAAATGTATTAAGCTGTGAGGAAGATGACATTTATTCATACTTCCTTCTCTGCATTGTCACATTTTGACACGTGCAACGTGTAGCGGGGAAGACCCTAATTTTCTCAAATTCTGTGCAGTCATAAGAACTGTTGGGCAATGCACACCTGCTGATATCTTGCTGGTGCCCATTGAGAAAGGATGGAATTGTCATGATCATAAGAGTGTAAGACAGGGAGCCTCACCAGGGTAAAGAGAGGATGGATGACAGGAAATGTGGGAAATTGTTACAGAAAATATTTTTGGGGTAAACTTCCTTGGGTATTCCCTGCTAGCTCTTGATGTGTCACAATTTTCTCTTTACCAGTAGTCCACAGATTACAGTTATACTTGAAAATACAGCACCTGCTGGGAAACAGACCAAGAGAGTTATTTGTTTTCTATATAGTTATTTTTGTTTGTATCTGTATGGCTAAAGTTTTAAATGACCTCAAAAAAAACCCCCTTTTGTTGATTACTACTACAGGTAGAGTATTGATAAAAATAACTTTTGGTTTCAGGATCAACCACTAAATTTATGAATCAATATGTGATATCTAAGAAAAATATAAAAATATAGAATTCCAGGAATAAACTTTTTATTTTCGTGTTTATGTTCACTGGATTTTGTTTATTCTCTTTGTTTTCCGGTGTTAATTATCATAAGGAACAAAGTTATTTTAGTCACAAAAATAGCATTAGAAGCAGGGTGTGCATATTCTGGTTTTTAACAGATAAAAAGATTATTTCAGTTCTATGCAGTGAAAATTTAGATTCTTTTCTGAAACGAAAAAGATGATGTTGACTTTTCACTCACTGAGAGCTAAATTTAGAAAGCAGTGTGCTTTAGTTTAGGACAGCAAATAATGGTATATGCTTCTCTTTTCTGAAGTAAAAGCAAATTCAGGACAAAAAAGTTTGAGTGGGGTTTGAAGACATGACTAATGTGAAAATTTGTGAAATGTTTCCTGTGAACTTTTTTCGAGAAAAAATTGGTTTTACTACCTTCAAGTTACTGGAAGAGTTTTCCTTGCTGTTTCTGAGCTATTTAAAAGTGTGGGAACAACAACCCCAGGAAGTCTCATTTCATTGACATTTTTAAAAGCTGCTTGATAGGAGATATTATAGAACTTTTCTTTGCTAGGAATAGGCTTAAGATCTGGTAGATTATTCTATTCTAGTGGATGTGTTGAGCATCTGCTCTGCTTCTCTTCAATAAGTTTTGCCTTACAGAAGTAACGAGAATTCCATCTTTCCACTGTTGTTAATCTGTGTTTCTTGAGAATATAAAAAAGTCTCCATCATCTTCAGCATTAGTTTCTTCCATACTTCTTAATAAAAGGTGAAGAAGTGAATGGATATCTATGGAATAATTATTCAGAATTTTTTAAATTAATGCTGTGTATTAATTTGCATACATGAAATGTATGCCTATATACATAGGTAATTGCTGCTTTGCTATTGAATTACTTCCATCTCTAATGTTTTCTTTGCCTATCTAAACATACCCTCCTTTTTTTTTTCTTTTTTAGTTGAAAATTCCTTTAAAACCCTAGCTGTTAATGCTTTTAAAATACGTTGCTGAAATGTATTCTTTATAAAGAAAGAGTTCTACACTTGGAGTTTGGAAGTGTTGCCTATTGGAGCAATGAAAATCATAATTGTTAATTTCATCTTTTCTTGCTTTTTGTGTGTGGGTATTTGGTTTTTTCTTTTTCCTCTTGAAACAGTCTTACCTGATAAAAATTGGAAAACAGTTTATTCCCTTTCCATATCTTAATTCTTCCATGACAGTATTCCCAGTTACTGATAAAGTGTTTGACACTTAGCATTTCATAAGGATTTGGTATTTTTTTTTCATAAGTGGAATAAATCAGATATATTTCTTCTTTACCATTATGCTACTATTAATATCCATTACTTTACAGTAATTGCTTTGGCTTTCTGGTTTAGTTGAATGTATTTCAAGCCTTTTGGGAGCTATGTCTTCAGAGAGTAGAATCATAGGCTCATAAAATGGCCTGGATTGGAAGGGATGTTACAGAAGATGTAGTTTCAACCCTCCTGCCAAGGGCAGGGACCCCTCTGACTAGACCTGGTTGCTCAGAGCTCCATCCAGCCTGACCTTGGACACTTCCAGAGATGGGGCATCCACAGCTTCCCTGAGCGACCCATGCCAGTGTACAGAACTGCACTCTTAGGAAAACTCTGAAAGCAGAGGGGTTTTGGAGTTAGCAGAAGACTGTGCTGACTTAGCTGAGTTATGTTTTCATGCAGATCTGTGTTTTTTCTTTCCTGACATAGTGTGTATGTATGAGAGAGTTAGCATTCAGTGAAGTGCTTGTCGTTAGGATTGCAGAAGTTGTCAAAAAATATCAAGTGTCAATTGTGATCTTTCAGAAGCATAGAAAGCTTTTTTTTTTCCCTCCCTCCTTTTTATTTTCTGATGAACCAGTTGGACAGTGGACACAAAAGAGTCAACACTGGCAGAACCTACACTAAGGAGATTTCTCATAAAAATAATGTTTTTGTATTTTTAATACAGAAATGTGTATCTTTATAGAAAAAAATTAATGTACCAAATAGTTCAACATATAGTGAAAACTGTCTGGTGTTTTACTTTACATAGACCCTTTTATTGCCTTAAACCCATTTACTGCCTTAGGTAACAAGCTTAATAAAATTAATGCTAAATCTTTGACATGCTTGTTAAAATATTTCTGATTGGTAAATATTGTTAAGTATCTTTTAATTGCATTTTGAAGCAGAAATATGCATATTACAGTATGTTGTAAAGGCCAGACCATGATATCTTAACTGTGTATATCAAATTCTTCTGTTTAATGTTTTCTCTTTCTTTTTTTAATTTTTTAAAATTCTTTTTTGTTGTGCTTTATTTAATTTTAGGTTGGTTGGAGTACGGCAAGAGATTATTACACGTTTCTTTGGTCACCTATGCCAGAAAATTATGTGGAAGGATCAACTGTTAACTGTGTGCTGACTTTTCAAGGTGAATATATAAGGCAGCGTCTCTCTATTTTCCAGCCTACTCAGCTTTTTAAGTACTTACTGGTTCATTTAGGTTCTGAGCATTGTATAACAGTTCTGGAGTTTAAAAAAGATAAATTGGAGGATAATTTTCAACATTTCACTGTGGGAAGTTTAGTCTTATTTTAGATGTCAAGGAAAATTGTAAGGAAAAGTATGTGACTTAGTATGTTTTTTACAAAGTAATGGTAGATATTCATGACTGATAGAGAAGCTCTGCTGGAAACTATTAAAATACAATAAGTGTGTTTAATCTTGGCCTCTCTTGGTGCATTGTGTCTTTATATAGTCTTTAGTCTCTGGAGTTTAAACGTTATTGATGTGAAGTGATTCTTGTCAAAGAATAAATAGTGTAGATGGTGGTTTCACCAGAGTTCAGAGTAGTCAAGAGTTGCAAGGGAATTTTTGCTGCAAGGAATTGATGGAATTATCTGAGGCTTTTAAGAAAAGAATAAGGAACAAACCAGAAAATGTTACACCACTGTACAAGTCTATAGTATAACTGCATTTTCAACACCTAGTGCAAGTCATACCTTCTTCCCTCCCCTTTGCAATCTGAAAACAGGTCTAGTGAAGTGCAGCAAAGGAGATCAAAATTAAGAAATAGCTTCTCTGTCAAGGTGTGGAGTTACAAACATGAGGGCCATATTTGTTAAATAGAAAAAAAGACAATGACAATAGAAAAAGAGACAGTGGATTATAACATGGGAAGATTATGTCTGACATTAGGAGGAGCATTTTTACCATGAGGGAGTAATGCAGCTCTTCAACAGGTATCCTGGTTTGGAAGGATAAGAATTTCATACAGTTGTTTAGGCACAGCCACAGTAATCTCAGGTGCTGACAACAGCCTCTTGAGTGGGAAACCTGACAAAATGACTTTCCAGACTTCCTTCTGCCAGGTTTTTCAGGCTGGGCAAGGAAAGTAATGTGCAGTGACTGATCTCTTTAAAATCAGCTACCCATGGCATGAGTGGATTAACCATTCTATATATCCAAAAAAATAGGAACCATTGATGTAAGCTACCAAGTGACAAGTTCAAAATGGAGGTCAATATGATACTTTTATAACACAGTCAACATGCAGAACTTGTTGCTACAGGAGATGACAAATGTCAAAAATATACACAGATTGAAAATTTCATGTGGAAAGAGCTCCTCTGCTAGATTAATGCTTTTCTGTGTACAAACAGAGTTTTGTGTACAATCTTACCTTCTGTTTTACTTGGCAAGAGTAAAAAAGTCTTGCTTTGTTTGTGTGTTGTTTATTGCTTAAAACATATTAAAAAATTAAATAATTGAAGTCCTGAAATGATGACTGTATTAGCTTGTTGTCTAATTAAAGCTGCAAATAGTGATAGCTTTGAGTTCAGTTCTTTCTCTTGCCAGGTCTTTTTTTTTAATCTGGTGCTTTCAGCGATGATCATATCCACATGGTCTGATAACCATTTTATAACCTTGAAGTTGATTGAAAAGTGTGTGTGCTCTGTAGAAAGTGGAAGGAAATCATTAGTTTCTTTTACATTTACCAAAGTTCACTGAATGAATGAAATTGGGTTGGACTGAAATGAAAAGTGATCTTGAAGAGTAGAACCCTTCTGTTCAGTAGAACTGCCATTACCAGTCCTTTGTACACAGAATTTTACCACACATGAAGAGACCAAGTGTCTCTGTCTCATCTGTTATGTTTCATCCTGACAGATCTCCACTTTTATAGAGCTGCCAGATTAAATCTCCATTCAAACAGTCTCCTGGTTGTGTTTGGCAAGATATTTTAATGTTGCTGAGATGAGATCAGTAGAGCTTACAGGAGCTTAATTATCTGAGCTAAATAGTAAATGTTGTGCAGCATGTTAAACGTGGTTGGTTTTTTTATGATCAAGTAATTGTGCTGGAAGGAAATAATCAGAAATCTGTTTCTCCAGTACATGTTAGAACAAGAAAAAAGACTTTCAGTAGTTTTAAAATCAGGTTGTCTGAACCAATAATGAAATGTGCTGAAGCAGCAATGTAGATTGTTCTGCATTTATTTCTGCACAGTTTCACCTTACTTAAGCACTGAATCAGGTAAATTGAACTACAGTGCTATATAGGAAAGTGTAGCCAGGCCCAAAAGCATGAATCCTGATATTTTGAGATTCAGATACTATTCCATGAGCGACTGTTAATAAAGTACAAGATTAATGGAAACATGAAGTTCTTGATACAAATGCTGTCTATACAGCAAATGTAATGTTTTACTGTTTCTAGGAAAGGTAGCTGAGATTACTGGTAAAGGACTTCAAAGAATCTGGAATAAAAGTTGGTGAAAAGTTAATGATAAAGTTAGAAAGGGGAAAGATTGAAATGTGGTGAAGTAAGAGCTGAAATGGGTGACATCACCTCCTGGACTGAACACTAGGTGAGGGTTTATTGTGTTAGTATCATCATCAGGCTGGCTACAGTATCCAAAAATAAGTATTCTGAATAAAACTGGCTGGTTTTCTTACCATTAAATTGGGTAAAGTGTGGGTCTTGAATATACTAATAAAGGTAAAAATGTCAGTAGTTCTTGAAATGATTGGTTTACATTGATAAATCTTACTCTGTGAATCTGGGTCGTGCAAGAGGCTTGAAACTTTAGTGGGCAACAGTTCAGTTGGATAGTTGCACAGAAATTCTTCTCAAATAATTTGCTTGCATAATTTACATTTACATAGCTTCAAGAAAGGATTTATTCTTACCTTGTAAAATCTAGAGGAATTTTTTTTCAATTTTAAAAAATAAGCTCTTTGTTAAACTCCAGGCTCTTGCCTTTCAGCTGGCATCATCCATTCAGAACACTTTTGTGCTTTGGCATTGAAAAAGAAAAGAAAAGAAAAGGAAAAAAAAGGCAAAAAAAAAAAAGTTTATCCCACAAACCCCTGCCCACCAAAACAACAACAAAACCCAATGTACAAATGGTACCCGGTGAAGTGGCAGATAGATATCTTGTCATTGCATATTATTTTGTCTTTTTCTGTTGTATTTGTTTGTGTATGTATTTCAAGGCTGAAAAATCAGTTACTCCATATTCTGTGACTGTACAGCAGTCACACAATAATGTGGGCATGATGCAACTTCATGGCATCTGATTGCCAATGATTCTGTTTCATAAATGTATATGCAGCAACTATTACCTGATGTATGTGAGGTGATGTGTACATATAGCAGCTATTGCCTAACACTGTTTAATCTTTGTCTTAACTGCTAGCAGAAGTTGCTGGGGGATGAAGGTTACTAAATAGGATGACTTTTTCTTCTTGCTGTTTTGATGTTATATTTATGCCATACTGAGGCAATGAGCATGGAATCTGTAAGTCAAAGATGATGTGGTAATCTGTCTACAGAAGGAGACTTGTAAGCTTGTATAGAATATTTCTTCAAATATGAATTTATTTTGATAGGATATTATCTACCAAATGATGATGGAGAATTTTATCAGTTCTGTTACGTGACTTACAAAGGAGAAATCCGTGGTGCAAGCACACCTTTCCAGTTTCGTACCTCTTCTCCTGTTGAAGAATTGCTCACTATGGAAGATGAAGGAAACTCTGATATGTTAGTGGTGACCACGAAAGCTGGACTTCTTGAGGTTTGATACAAATATTCTTAAAATGCTATTTCTTTTTGTACTATATACACACAACCACAGATACTGAAGAAAAAACTAGTAGGAAAAGACCTGCATGTGTCTGTGTAATGTATATATTTCTGGCTTGTTCTATAGTATTTGGTTGAAGTTCAGAACATTTGCAGGTTAAACAAATCAAGATGTAGAAATGTATAGCACTAAGCATGGACAGAGAAACATGAGAGTAGATACACCCCTTCTCTCACATCTGTAGTCACCAACTAACTGGAGGGGAGGAAGATAACCTTTGTGTGAAATGGTGCTTCTTGTAAGGAAAAAGAGTTATGGAATCAGTGTACTTTTATTTTTGCCCAAGTTAAGAGCCCTGGAGACTGTGCTGAATAATTGGAAGTACCTAAGTATATTAGAGTAGTTCTTATTTTATTTAAAGCAGTTTCCTATGCATTGTATTCCTTGCTAGAGAGATGTGATTGGTCTTGTGTTTGTATATCAAGAGTCAAAGGGTTTTACATTTGCTTGTTGCTGTTTGTAGGCTGAACCCTATTTAAACCCAAACAAACAAAAATGAAACCCAAACAAACTTTTGTTTGAGTTGCTTCTTGGAAAATTGTTCAGTGCAGTTCCCTTACTTTGACATCAGACATTTTATCCTGTTAGGTGCATCTAGGCACATACGTGCATGTATTTGATTTATGGCTTTCAAAATGTAGGGATGAGAGATTCAGTACAGAGAAACCTCTGGAATATTTTTGCTTTTCAGATTCGTACTCATAGTACTAACATTAAATAAGTTCTCAAGTATTTTTTATGATCTTTGTTTGTAGAACTGTAGGATGGTTTGGGTTGGAAAGAACTGTATAATGTAATAATATAATAAATAATATAATACTTCAACCTCCTGAAGTGAGTAGGGACATCTCCAACTAGATCAGGTTGCTCACAGCCCCATCCAGCCTGACCTTCAACTTTTCCAAGGGTGTTGCATCTACCCCCTCTCTGGGCAACCCTTTTTAGTGTTTTACCACCTTCATCATAAAAGTTTCTTCCTTATGTCTAATCTAAATTTATCCTCTTTTAGTTTAAAACCTTCACCCCTTGTTCTGTTACTACAGGCCTTACTAAATAGCCTGCCTGTCTTTTTTATAAGCTCCTTTTAGGTGAAAGGGCACAGGGCTTACTTTTCATGTTCCAGGGCTTACTTTTCATGTGTTGGTGGGGTGTAGGGTGTATGTGCATATTCATTTGTTTCTCAAGAAATTCCTCAAATACTGCTGTAGAGAGAATGTGTGTCTCTAGAGTCAGCTGTCATTTTTTAACCAAGCTGCCATCATCAGAATTACCTCTTCCACAGTTGCTGTCACTTGGGAACAGTAAAGGCACTCCATTTAAGGAAGGAAAAATTGAGGATAAATCAGGACACTGCAAAGTATGCTATCTAATGGCAGTCTGGTACTATGCAGTAAAAGCAATTAAACTTCAGAAATTTGAGAATAAGGGGAAAACTGTAATAACCTAAACAGGGAACGTGTATTTTTGTTTCTGCTCAAACAATGGAGTAATTAGTTATCCACTTGTTTGATTAGAATGAAGGGGAGAAAAATTACCAAACCCCATTATTTTCTTTTTTGTTTTTTTTCTTTTACAGTTTAAAATTGAAAAAATAATAAAAGAAAAAGAAGAGCTGTTAAAGGTGACTTCTGTTCTGGAAAAGGAAACTACACAACTCAGAGATCAAGTTGAACAACTGGAAAAAGAACTTAACCATGAAAAGCAGAGATGTGAACAACTGCAAGCAGAGCAAAAGGTTAGTTGTTTAACTGATTAAAGCTGATTCATCATGTCTGTATTACTGCTTTTTCAAGAAACAGTCAAACTGTGAAAATCAGCTATCAAAACCCCTCAGCAGTTAGATAGACATTTACACTAGAATAGGTCAATTTCTATTAACCTCCTGCCACTATTCCTTTTATGTTGTAAAATGGCTAAAATATTTAAGGCTTTTGGTACCAGGCTTGGTAGGATAATCGATGACAACTGTTACCAGATGTGTGATATTTAACTGTGGATTTCATAGTGGAAAGTAGTTGATAATTTAAAGTTTGCTTACATTAATTTAAAATGGAGGAAAGCTTTTCAAAAAACCTCTCCTTAGGGAATAACTGCATAGAACACAGAACAAAATGGTAAAAATTTTTGGTATGAAAAGCAAAGATCAACAGAGAATGCTTCTGCCAAGGTGTGTAAAGAGTGAAAAGGAACTAGTAACTGACTTCTCTTAAAAGGTTTCACAATTCAAAAGGAAAAGAAGCATAAACCTAAAAATTTGCTAAAAGTGTTAATCAATAGTGAAAATGTAAATGTACCCTAAATCAAAGCCAGCTTAATTTGAAATTCTCATGTGGTAAGGAGGAAATCAAATACTATAAAAAGGGCACCTAAAAGTTGGACCTAATCTATTTTTAAGCTGCTGCTTTTTAAAAAACCCAGCTTATAGGAGAAGATTAAAAACATGTGGGAGGGAGGTGGTGACACGGACAAATTTGAAGTAATGAAACCTACATAATTTAGCTGTGGACAGCAGATAATAGACTATTTCTAGGAACTAGTATGTACGTGTCAACAGTCCTGTGTCATACACCTTTAACAGCAATTTTTTGAGAAAACTTGAAAATGTTAGTGCTTTGTAGTATTCTTTTGAACAGTGAATGAAATTGACTGGAGTGTTGGCTAAAGAGAAAAGAAAGGGTAAGATGTTGTTTAGAAAAAGGTTTTTTCTATTAAAAAATGATACTAATTTCACATGCACTAGCTCAAATCAATGAGAGAAGGATATAAAATCACATTTCATTGATTTACAGATCAGAGGTTTGGTGGATAAATCTGAGTAAGCTACATAGATTATGTTCATTGTCCCTTGAGGCTCTTATTTAAAAAAATGTTTGAAAACAACTGTCAGTTCCAATCCATGTTAGCTTTAAAATTCCATTTTAGAACAATTTCTGGAATGGGATTCTGATTGCTGTCACGCAAGGATACAGTTAGACTGCATAGGAACAAAAATGTCTCAATTCTTTCTCACATTTTGCATGAACTTCTCTAATGCAGAATAGTTTTGCTGCTAAGATACCAGAATTTAGCCAATAGAACTTAATTTCAGGAATGTTTGGGTTTGTAGTTTTTACTGTCTCTTTTTTTATCTACTATTGTTGTTCTGCGTTGGCCTTGTATTCTCATTAAGAGAGAATGCAGTGTGACAAACTTCTCACTTGTACTTAGCTACAAATAGACATCTGACCTGAGGCTGATGTAGCTCTGTAGCTCTTTGCCTGGCTAAAATACTATGGAAGTTTTCTAACTTAGGCAATTTTTTTCTTGCTAAGAATTTGATGCTGTCTTATTTTGCCTTTTTTTCCCTATTGTCTGTTTTCCACTTTTTTAAAAAAAGAAACATATCTGCTGAGTTGAAAAAGTGTTAATTTGTTTATGTATATAAGCAGAATATAAATTGAGTGTTATTCCTGAAAATTAAGTGAGCATCAGGTGCACTAAGTTAATGTTTTAAACATTGGAAATTTTAATAAGCAATGCCTTATATGTGGCTCTCCAGTCTTAAAGATGACTTACTCTCCTTGCCTTCCAGCCCAGTACACGAAACACAGCAGTAGATCACAGGATTATGTAATATATGTTTGCTGGGAATACATACAGTGTGTTAATGGATTGATTTAAAGGTTCCTGAGAAGCACTGACACAGCACTCAGCTGGATTTCAGTACCTAGGTTTTATTTTTCTTGTGACTTGTTTAAAAAAATAAAGCATCAACCAAACCCAAAAATCCAAACAAAACAACCTCACAAAACACCCCCATTCCAGCTAACCACTAAGACAGCTCCTGAACACAGCCCCCAGATAATCTAGTGCTCTTTGTGTGATGTGAGTAGTTGTTGCTGGCAATAAACCTAAGCAATGTGTTAATTTGGATATTTTTATATTAGAGTATAGGGGGTAATCTTAGAAGTGATAAGTAATCAGAATGTATTTGTATTTTCTGTAACAGCAAAATCTTCACAGGTGCTTAGTGTGGGCCATGTTGTTTTGGCTTGGCTTATACGTTTTTTTGCCGTGGAGTGGTTGTTTTAATTAAGTATTATGGGGGCTTTTTATTTTCTTCTTTTGTTTCTAGTTCTCTTTTTTCATATGCATGTGAATTTTTAGTTATGCTCTACAAACTTAATACACAAAATAGGTAGTAAGTGGAACAGATGAATCTAAAATCTGTATTTTAAAAAATCTTTAACTTAGGCAAAGGTTTAACTTTTTGGAATTCTACTTAAAAAAATCTTCCAATATACTTCAGAGTGTATTAGACTAATGGACAACAATTAAAACAGAATAGGCCGTATAAGAAAATATAATTATTGTATATACTGGATGTCATTACCATTGTGGTTTAAGGCAGCTGTAATTGATAGCAATGTATTCCTGTTAAAAGTAAAGGTAAGTTACATTGAACCCATGTGTAATCTCTTAACAGCTTTTTGTTTGTTTGTTTGTTTGTTTTTGCAAGTGCTTCCATCAGGAAATACACAGTATATTTCTGCTTGTGCAAAAAGCTCAAAAAAAAATCTACAGTACTACAAAGCACTGTGTTTAAAAAGCAGTAATTTCGTGTGTCAAGGAAATGGATGTGTCTGTACAGGCACATGTATTTGATCCTAATTGAGTGCAGAGCTCTTTATGCTCCCAATGTATTGGCAACTAAAATTTGCTTAATACATTTATATTGTGATAAAGGAGCCCTGGAGTTATGAATCCCTAAATGCATAATATTTGCCAATCTGCCCAATTTCTGAAAATATTTCTTAGTTTCTTCAGAGGAAATTATATGGGTATCTTACCTCATGTGTTTTTTTTTTTTTTTTTAATCAAATCCATTGTTCAGCTATGTTATATTTTTGTAATTGAATTGAGCAGAATGTGGTTAGGGGTTGGAGTACCTAAGTTACCTCAGGGGTTAGGGGTTGTAGTAGCTAAGTTACTTTACTTTGGTGCAGGATGGGAAAGCTCCAAGTTCCTAATTTGAAAATGTTTCCTTGAAAAACAGTTCTGTTAAAATCCAAAGTTTTATTCATATTTATTCATATGCCTTCAGATGATTTTCTTTTTGGTGCTGATTTTTATCAGTACTTGTTTTCAGAAATAGCTCAGAAGTAGTTTGGATCATTGCGAAATGCTTCTGTAGAAGCATTGCTTTCTTAAAATAGGATAGTTGTAGATATGACAATGCCACAGCTAATTCCAGTTAGTGCTTCCCTCCTACTCCTGATTAAATGACCTCTCTTCACACCTAGTTACTCTTACAGAATTCTGGGCAGTGGAACTGGTGTCTTCTCTGTCTGCTTTTTGCTGAGTTGGGGTATTTTATAAGTGGTTGGGGAAAATATTAGGAAGAGATAAGCTTAAAGTAGGTCAGTCTTTTAAGAACATGGCTTTTAAGAGTCTATTCAGGTGTAATACAATCAGTGCTCCATGAAGCTTGACTATTGGGATCTATGCATGTTTTCAGGTATTGAAAAGATTCCCATTTTTTGAGTTTTAAAAATGGGAGAGTTTTGTGTTTGTGGCACTTGAAATTAATTGTTACAGCAGACTACAGACTTTGCTTTGCTAAGGTGCCCTTGCTGTTCAGTTTTGTGTTGTCTTCTTAAAAGGTAGCCATGTAATTTCCTACAAAAGGTAGGAGGAGTAAACACCTTCTGACAAAAAGTCATAATGTGCTATTAGAGTTCCTGAAACTGATCTTCTTGTAACACGTTATTGCACTCTTGTCCCTAAAGGCTTTTGCTTTTTTAGATTTGGTTAATTTTTTTAGTGTTTTATCACATTAATAAAAAAATTCTTATTCAACAGGTGAATGATTCTGCAGACAGGATTTTTTCTTCTTGTTGCCACTGTCACAGAAAAAAAAGATATTTGCAAGGCACACAACTCTGCATTAGTCAGTGTTTGCACTCACAGGGAACATGCTGTCCAGCCCCACTTTTTTAGTGTGTACTTATGGTTTATTACCACTAAGTTGTGTTAATAACCTCACCCTGCCAAAAAGATATTGTAAGATGAAGGACAAATTCAGTCTCTATTTCCTTTAGGTTGATCTTTTCCCTCTTATCCAAGGCCTGCTTAATGCAGTATGTAGTTCTTCTGACAGAATCAGTTTGGAGAGGGTATAAGTGGCCTTTACTTTTTCCTGCCCCCAAGCATGAAAATTTCCTGCCCCCCTCGTTTAGCCCTTTAAAAAGGGCTTGCCATAGGCTTGCTGTATTTTCAGTCAGAAGAAAGCATACTATTCCTTTGCAGCAGTTTTCATGTCAGTTAAACCATTCCTACTTTTTTTTTTTCCCCAGATGACATTAAAATAGTTCTTACTGAGTGTGAAGATTAAACTTAATCTGTTACTACTCTGTGTGGGAATTCAGAGTAAATGCGAAATTATTGGAAATGTTTCAGAAATGTCACATCTTTTTCTCACAACCTTCTGTTAGTGTTTCAGAGTTCCTTTGTTTTTACTAGGGTGATGTTCCCTGGTAGCATACTTTTATTTTGGATCATGCTATATATACAGCTTGCAACTCTAGCAATATAACACTGTTAAAATAATGATGTGTAGTTACACACTGATTATTTTGCTTAAGAAGATGACACATTAAACATGATTACAGAACTTCTTCAGGTTGCATTTAATATTTCAACTTTTCCTTTGGTTTACTTTTGTAAGCTGGTACATAATCAGTGTGTTGAATAACATTATGCTGCTTTTATCTGTATATATTTTGCTTTTTAAAAATTGAAGGTAACAACTTTAAGAAAATGGAACAAAAGCTTAGTGTGTTTTTATTTAGAAAATGATAATGTAAATTTTTCTAATCTTCATCTTAGACATTATGAATATAAAATGTTTATGGCTTTGTACATAATGAGAATGCTTTTTGGTCTTTGTGTTCCCAGTTTTGTGTATACTTAAACCATGTGTAAGGTCTGTGGCAGCAGTGCACTTGCCTACTGTTTTAAGATTCAGTCTTACTGTGCTGAAGAGGAGAAGCATGTAGTAGTAATTGTGTGACTTTCATTGGTCATTCCTTTGATACTCTGCAACCATTCAATTTTGTGAACACTGGTTTTGTGCTTTTGTAGAGAGCAGAGCTTGCAAAAGATGCTTTTGCAGTCATTGGTCTCCCTCTAGTGGGGAGAGGGCACTTCTAAACTGATTTCTTTAATGTGGCTGGTGACAAGTCTTATTCCTCTGGCAGTAGTTTCTATGTTTAGCTTGAGTCAGAAGCAATGGATTTGAAGACTGCCTGTTCATCCTTTGATCTTGTGAACATTTGAATAGTGTTTCTGTTATGATGCTGGCAAAAATTGATGCAGAAGTGAATTTACTGTTAAACTTGTTCTTTCATGCTTTTTGTAAATTTAGTTTACCATTTAACTTTTAAAAAGTGGGCTTATTCATCTGTATGATGGGGAATTTTAATAAGGCATCCATGTAAATTCACATTCTGCTGACAAGTTCTACCTGCACAGTAGCTTTATTTATTAGAGAATTTTATTCAAATATCAGGGATTCATTTAAGCTAGCTTTTGATGCCATTTTATAAGGAGAGTTTCTCTGCTTAGTGAAAAAGGACTGTTGTGCAGTATGATAATGTCAGCAGTATGAGTAAGCAGAGCAAGTGCCCATTTCAGCCTGAGTGCATAGAAGTAAGTGAATAATTTGTTTTTTCAGTGTCTCTTTAGAACAGGCTCTGTTCATACTGTTCATGTGTCCTGCATGTGTGAACATCTGATGGTCAGGAAGATGCATTGTTTTAGGGGAAAAAAACCTCAAAAAATTAAGTAACAACAAACTGTCCAAAACAAAACAACTGTCCAAACAGCAAACTGCCCCCCAGCCCAAAAAGCAAACCTCCCCCCAGTTTCATTTAATTTTAGACACAAATTAAACACTCTGAATTTGCTCAGGTTGGTACCAGCAATTACAACACCCTTGGGTACTATAAACATCATATGAAGAGAAAACCCTGTTTCATGTTTTTTTTTGACTGTTCTGTGTATGAATATTTCTTAAACTGGGCAATTGAAAATTATTTCACTGGAAAATTAAATACTAACTTGAGATATTCTACAATTCAAATTATGTTTTCATGGAAATGACCTTGCAAAATCAATAGATTATAGTGAAATTATAGCACGTTTTAAGAAATTTACATTCTGACATGTAAATACATGCTGCATAATCATACTGTATGTAAATGCTTTAGCTGCCTCCTGCAAAAACTTGCATGTTTGTAGTCTTCATGACAGTAATTGA
Source organism: Serinus canaria (assembly GCF_022539315.1). Taxonomy (NCBI): domain Eukaryota; kingdom Metazoa; phylum Chordata; class Aves; order Passeriformes; family Fringillidae; genus Serinus; species Serinus canaria. The sequence continues at coordinate 34,126,411 of NC_066315.1, forward strand.
GTGACTGATGTAATTTATATGAACTCTTACAGACTTAGAACTTAGTTTTGTAGTTTTGATCACTTTTATGATGTTAGTTAAAGAACTAACACTGTGACATCTTAGATTTTTGAAATTGACTGCAGTGCTTTTTGGAGCAGTACTTTCTATTACAAGTCATAGTCACAAGGGTAAAAACTTTATGTCATTGACTTTATTTGGAGTTGGTTTGCTCTTTTACTTTACTGGATACTTAATTTTTTTTAGAAAGAAAAAATGCAACTTGAGGTTTCCTTTCAGAACTTTCATGTTATGTGTTATGGGCAGACTTAGATTTTGCACTAGCTGCAGTGGTGCTGTGTTGTGTTCATCATTTATATCAGAGGTCCTTAAACAGACTATGATGTCAGACAAGTGTTGGAGCTGCTGTGATGTCAGTGGGATAAAGAAAAGGCTCCTGCAGATAATTGATCTAGGCCCCCTAAATTTTCTGTAGGATATCAAGTATAATGGTTCCTCTGATGCTGAATTGCATCCAGATAAATCAATCCAGCTGAAAGGTGGTGCTGTGTTTTTTTTTTAATTTTTTTTATTTTGGTTTTTAAATATATTGCCTTGTATTTAATGATTTGACCTCTTCAGTGTGAGCTGCATAGCTCATTTTTGACTTCTCACCCCTCTTCGTTAGTGTATGCATTCTCTAAAAGGTGAAAAAAGGGGCTGTAGATACTAGCCATTATTCAAAGGTGAATGTTTTAGGTGTGGGATGATTTTGAAAAGGTTGGTATGGAGTTCTGCATGTTATGGAAATTGAAGATGAAACATAAAAAGCGGGGCTGACCATTGCTATGCTGCAAGGTGTCACGTCTGGAAATCGTCTTGGATTGTATTTTTCAAGTATTTTATTCTCTCTGCTGGATCTCTCTCTACCTTCAGTATGTTTGAAAAGTGTCTTCTATGTGCTAATCATAAGAAGGGATGTATGTACCCATCCATTAACCAGACTGTGCTCAGCAACGTTTTACTGCTGTTGTAAAAATCCGCTAGAAGTAAGAAATTAGTAGAGAAAGAATGTTGTTCTACATTGTTGAATGTGGGGATTTTTGCCATGCTTTTCTCTTATAAAAATGAGAAAAATTAGAAACATTATGGCTATTCCATTCTCAAATGAAATATTATTAGTCCTTTTGCAGTGGAAATTTATTTATTACATGGATTTTAAACCTTTTTCAAGGATGACCCCAGACATGATCTTTGCATATCCTTTAGGTAGAGCTTATAATAGCTTTATGAAGACAGTGTAACATGGAATTACTATAAAATTATTTTTAAAATAATCAGTCTTAAATCTTCTGCCATTTTAGAACAGCAGTAAAGATTTTGGAACCCCCATATTTCTTCTTGTTCCCTATCTGAAGGTACATCAGGATTTTCAAAGTGGAATTTTGATTCTAGGAGAATTTACCTTACAGCTCATTGAATTTTTGTTGTTTCATTTTACTAATGAGACTCCTAGTAGTTACAGGAATTTTTGTTTTGATAAATTCGTTTGCAGCAGTAAAGGTGATTTAAGTAATTTTTGGTTGCTTACTCTTGACCCTTGTGGCGCAGTTTGCTTCCCACTTCTACCCTTATGGCTGTTGCAACTCTAGGGAAGGAGATGGGGGAGCTGCATTTGTAACTGGATTAAAAATAACATTAAAATTGTTGAGTGTTTTTAAACCAGTTCATTAAAATGATTCATGCTCTTGCTGTGCTTTTTTTATTCCTCTGTTAAGAAGGTGGAAGAAAATACATAATATTGGTAGATATACTGGATAAGATAAATGAATTAAAGCAATGATTACAGAAAGTAATTATCTTCTTTGTAAGAGGGGTTGTACATTTATTTGATGTGTTTATTATATTCTTCCCCTTTAGACTCCTTCTAAGCACAGTTGACTTTACCTGTAAAATAGTCTAAGAGCACTCATTTTAAATTTTACAGGCTCTGAAACCACTGTAACCAGTGTATGGAACTAGGGATTGCTGCATCTAAATTGAATTACTAAGAATTCTGTAAAATAACAAGTCGTCTCTAAAAATTAATCCTTTTTTTTTTTTCTTTAAAAACTGTAGGGCTTTAGTTGTATCTAAACAAGTTTATTAGGTGAGAATCTGTTAAGTATGGAACTTGTACATTTTAGTACCATGTCCCTTTAGAATAACTAGCAAAGCAGCATCAATTGTAATGCTGTTTGTGGAGAGAATTTTTTTCAGGCTATTAATTCCTTTTAATATATGTTACCTTTGGCAGCCTGTTTGAACTGTTTGTACAGTTTGTATATATGATGTATCAGATTAAATTCTTTTGAAGGCACTTGGGTTACAACAGTTACAGTTATACCAAAGTGGTGTTTAGAGAAAACACAGATATGCATTGAAATAGACTTTTTACTATACTAGGCTTTCAAAACAGGGGCAAGTAATTAGTCTCCACTGCACTAGGGGAGGACAAGCAATTATAAAGTGTGTTGTTGCTGCTGGTTATATAGCAAGTTTTACTTGGAATACTGACTTTTATTAAAATATCCTGCCCTTGTTATACCACGTATTTGTATTTTTGTTTGCAAGAAACTGATAGCTCTTAAAAAATAAAGACTTAATGAAAGTTACGGACTATCTTCTCCAATGCTGTTTTTTAAAAAAAGATGGCACATTCATGATCCCTTGAAATTCTTTTTTATATTAAGACATTAATTTATATTAAGCCATTCAGAGTTCAAATAGTAGTAATATATTAGTCCTTTTCTTTTATGTAGCATATATAACTAAAAATCTACATGCTGATTTAGTATGTAGAGTGAGTCATCAGCTACATTTGCCACTCCTGAATTCAATACCGCCTACTCCCCCTTCCCCCCCCCCAAAAAAAAAATCATAATGCTCAAACTTCTGTTTAGTTGCTTGTAAAAGTGAGGCTTAATTATACTTGTGAACAGTGTATCTTGACAATTAATGACTAAACCCAGTCCTCATTATATTTTATTGTACTTAAAACATTGTTTGTTAGGTTGGAATTTGGTCAGTAGGGGTTCTTTGTAAAGTCTGGCTGATGTGTTTCTCTTGATGTTACAGTACAGTCTTGTTATTTCAGGACATTGAGCTTTGTTTAAAACTGAATAGATGAAGTAGTGCTTTAATCTTCCAAATCTAGAGCAGAAAGACAACTTGTACCTTAGTTGCTACACAAACACTCCTAAGTCATGCTGTAGTTAGGTATGTTGGTCAGTATGTCTTGACATTATTTTATACTTTGATTCATATCACTGTCATGGTTGATAATAAGCTGATCTTTATCATACTTTAATATCAGGAAAATGTGGCATATTATCTCAGTGTGTGTGATTTACTTTAGTGTTACTTTTTTTTCCCAACAAAATAGTTATATTGAAAAAACCCCCATTTTCAGGCTTATTTAAGATAAATTGACTTTAAATGACTGTTTTGCTGCAGTGGAGATGGCACTCAGCTGTCCATTGCCTTAGAACAGTATGGACATTACTGTAAAAATGCAGTACTTAACAGTGGTTTCCCATCTTGTATTTGTCAGTTTTCTGACAAAGGAATCTGTTTTGGGTGTTGTCATTATCCTCTGTCTCAGCTTCCCCGAAATCCTACAATGGTTGCATGAGCTTCCTTGAGCTATGTGAGACGTTCTGTATGTTCTAGCTAGGAGAATGTCATGTAGTAACCAGCTCTAAATCAGAATTTTGTTTTGTTTTGTTTCTCCTTTTGCTTGCAGTTGTCTTTACTGAGGTTTGCTACTGTGGTGTAACTGTCTGGAAAAATGCAAGGTCTCTTTTTAAGTAAAAGCAAGTACAAAGAGAAATAAAAGTTCTTTGTTTTCTAAGCTAGACAGTCAGTGGTTTGTTTGCCTAAAGGAAATAGGCAAATGATAGGAAATAAAGTGTTTATTCTGTACTCTGAAGTATTTGGTAGGCTCTGAATAACTGAATGCTTGTGCTCAAACTCCTTATTGACCCCTTATTAGTATATGAACTATGCATAGCAATATTCAATATATATTTATTTATGTATACTTGAAATGGGCTAGTTATATATTTTAAGGAAGAGATCTAATGGCCATATTTTGGCATTAATTCAGATAGAATGTTTTATTTCTGAAGAATCACGTTCTAAAATGGCATCGCTTTGCATTTTTTAAAAAGGAAAATATTCAAGCATCAGAAGATTTTAGAAGGGAAAATAATGACTTGAAGAAGAAGCATGATGAGGCTGCTTCAAAAGTTCTCCAGCTTGAAGAAGATATCATGACTGTTACTCAAAAAGCCATTGCAAAAGAAACTGAGTTAGACAGGTACTTAGTCTTTTGTTCCTTACATTCCTTATTTTACTTCTTTCTCCCCAAAGTTGTTTTTTTAAACTAACAATATTTTATGCATGGATTTTCTGTATTAATAGTTCTGTACCATTAATTCTTCAATGTTTTAGTCTGAAGGACAAACTGAAGAAAGTGATGCTTGAGAAGGAGCAACTTGAATGTGTGTTAAAGACAGAAAAGGATGAAAAAGAACTTTATAAGGTAACTTTATTACATGTACCTGTATACACTGGAATGAAGTGGTTTGAAATAAAGGTAATAATGTTTTATGGAGAAGTCTAATAAATTGAATTTGTTAAGGAAAAAAGGAAATGGGTAACTTCTGTGAACATATCTTTAAGATACTTATAGATGTTCTTGTATTAAAATGAATGAGGAAAACAGCATCTGAATTCTACCATGTTATAAAAAGGTCTCTAAGAAGGAGGATGAATCACCAGTTTATTAAAGCTCAGACTCAGTAACAAAAAATAATAGATTCTAGTGAGAAAATTCTTTAGTTATATAGTAACTGATTTAACACACTTTTTCATAACTAAAATACTTCTTAGTCATTTAAATTCTCTCCAGACTTTGTTTTCTAAATCCCTCTTCTTGAGCCTTGTATATAACACTGAGAAGCTTTAGTAGATTCTCTATTGCATTGGTTTTTACTGGGATGGCCAGATTTCTTTTGCTGGTATTGAGAGACACCCATAAATAGAATAAAATATACTGCCACCCTCCCTCCCCCCAAAGCAGAAAAAACATCCTATGCTAAAATAATGAAATCCATAGGTTGTGTGAAACAGATCAAGTGTATTTAAAACATTATTTCTGTTCCTAGATTATAAAATCTCAAAGCATCTTTTACAAGCATGGAATCCATTTGTAAATAACACAGATCTTCTGGTCTGAGTGGAACACTACACTTGAGTGTAGGAGCTATTTTGCATTATTGTAGGCAGAGTTGTTAGAAGTAGTTTGCTGTCGTTGAAAATTAATATTCCTCTTCTGATGGAGACCTGTATGCTTAGATGACTGTGGGCAGTTACTACTAGAAGTTTAATTTCTCTTTAGTTTTCTTCAAGTCATTTCTCTTTTGCTTGTCCTTAGTTGTCCAGCATTTGGGAAGAGAGGAGTGAGTCCTGAATAACTTTGTGATGTGGAGAGAAATTAGGGCTTTAACTTCTAACTGTAGAGTGGAGCTGTTGTTAGGTGACCATGCTGAAATAATTCTAGCCAGAAAGTTTGGGCTAGAGGGCAGTGATAATATCAAATATTTAATTTTTCTCTTTACCAGTTCTAATCTGCCTCAAATTAGAATAGATTAGAATTTAGTGAGCACATAAATAGATAGGTGAACAGTAGTTCTAACGTGGAAAAAGTTTGACATGTTTTAGCATCATTGCAGATACACTTGAAGAATACAGAAATAGAAAACAGCAAACTAGTAAAAGAAATCCAGACGTTTAAGAATTTGGATGCAAACAAAGAAAACATGATATCGTATTATAAAGAGGAGGTTGGCAGATTACAGCTATTAATAGCTGAAAAAGAAAATATGAAGAAAGCTATTTTGCACTCCTCATCAGACAAGGTAAGCAGTACTCAATATAATTGGCCTGATTTGAATAAACATATTTAATGTTGTATGTGCTTGACAAAAGAAAGAAAGAAAGAAGTTGAAGAAATTACCAGGGTATAGGCTAAGAGGCACGAGGATTGTGATGTTTTCTGAAGATGCAGAAAATGGTGAAAAGACTGAGATCTGTTCTAGTTTTGCAGCTTTTGAGCTTGTTGAGACTCACATGATGAACTGAGATTAACTATGTTTGGAAAGATAATTTTTGAGTTCAGTAAAAGTGGTGTGCTCCTGCATTGCCTTTAGCTTAGTGAAAAATGAAAGGAGGCTGAGGAAGAAGTTTGTAATGTAGCTGCATTGAGACTGTAGAGGGTGATGTGATGGAGAAGAAAAGAGGAGACTTGGAATGATTGCTAAAGGACTTGTTAGGTTAAATGTGCTGTCGAGCTGCAATACTGAGAACTCTGCAGTGACAGTAGGGTTTTGAAGGAAGAGGTGCCTTAGTGTGCCCTGTGGCAGCACTGTGGTTAGCAAGCAGTGTGGTGTAACAGGAGAGTGAAATTGCTGAAGAACTCATATTTATGCTGTCCATGGTCCACCTGGGGTTGCTTCAGACTTCTAGTTGGATGCTATGGATGCCTGTACTGTGTTTGTGTAGGTTTTGGTTGGGTTGTGGCTTCTGTGAGAAGCTGCCAGAAGCTTCCCCTGAGAGCCAATGGACCCATCACTGGCTGAGGCTGAGCCTGCAGGTGATGGTGGTAGCACCTCTGGGATAACAGATTAAAGAAGGCTATGGGAGAAGGGGAACCTGTGTGAAAGAAATTGCAGCTGAAGAGAAGAGTGAAAACATGAGAGACAGAACTCTGCAGACATCAGGGTCAGTGAAGGAGGGCAGAAGGTTCCAGGTGTTGGAGCAGCCCATGGTGAAGACCCTGCTGAGACAGGCTGCCTCCTGCATCCTGTGGAGGACCCCATGCTGGAGAAGGTGGATGTGCCTGAAGAAAGCTGTGACTCTGCGCTGGAGCAGGTTTGCTGGCAGGACCTGTGACCCCACAGGGGATCTGTGCTGGAGCTCTCTGTTCCTGGAGGACTGCACCCCATGGATGGGATCCTACACTGGAACAGTTCATGTGCAGCCTGTGGGAAAGATATGTGTTGAAGTTTGTAGAGGAGTGTCTCCCATGGCGGGGGACCCTACACTGGAGCAGAGGAAGAGAGTGAGGAGTCCTCGCCCTGAGGAGGAAGGAGCAGCAAAGACAACATGTGATGAATTGACTGCAGCCTCCCTTCCCCACCCTGGCTGTGCTGCTGGAAGAGAGGAGATAGAGAATTTGGGAGTGAAGTTGAACTTGAAAAGAGGAATTGGGGTCTGGGTGTGTTAAGATTTGGTTTTATTTCTCATTATCTTATTCTGATTTGACTGTTAATAAATTAGATTAATTTCCCCCCCCAAGCTGAGTCTGTTTTTGCCCGTGACAGTAATTGCTAAGTGATCTCTCCATGTTCTCATCACAACCCACAAGCCTTTTGTTATATTCTCCCTCTTATCCAGCTGAGGAGGGGAATTGTGGAGTGGCTTTGGTGGGCACCTGGCACCCAGCCAGGCTAAACCCACAATAGAATAACCATTAGGTGTTTTTTCCTGATGTACATCATCCTCCATTTCATCCAAAAGGAATGCAGTTTCTGCGCCCTGAGAGTGTTCTCTGATCTACAGTGTGATAGGCAATAATGAAATTTACTGGGAGTTTTGCTTTACAAATGTGCTCTTGATCCAAATTAGAGAGTCAGTTTAGACATAGCCTTTGAGGCCAGCATGGAAAAGTCAGATTATGCAGGCATCTTTCTGGTGTATCTTGCCAATCTTTTCCCAGCAAAACAACTCGGATCTCAAAAGACTAGAAATTGTTTTAAAGTAATATGAGTTATGAATATAATATTGAAGTGGAAAAGTAGTGCTGTTGAGAATGGACATAGAGTTTAAAAAGGGCATACTGTCTAGCTTTAGGTTACATCTTATTTTAGTCTCTTTCTTGCTTTTTTGTTTCTGAAGGTGTTAAATTACTACTGTGTTTTATTTTGAAGGGAGTGGATATGTGTCAGTACTGAAGCGATCAAACATTTATGTCATTTATTAATCTTAAATTGCTTGTGGTGTTTCTGGTGGGATCATTAATATTTTTATCTCAAATGGTGAAACTGCAGATATTTACTGAAATATGTTACCATTGTATTGTCTGCTGTAAAAATATCTAGGAGACAGGACTCCTGGGCATTTCCTTGTCTATCTATCTTCATAAATGGTTACAAAATGTATTATTATTCCTCTGGACTTATATGATATTAAAAAAAATTAACAAATAATGGACTAGAGATAGCTGAATTTATGTCTGGACTCAAGAATAAGATGATTATGTCATCAGGGAGCCTAGAGGTGGTGACTACTTCATATAGTAGCTTCTTAAAAAAAAAAAAAATTAAAATTTTATTTTGTAATCCTGGCCTTCTTAGAGGAGTGAGGGGCTGGTGGTTCAGCTTGGTCAGTTGGCTCTTGGGTTGCCTGTGTGCTTAGTGCTACATGCTGCAGCTTGCTCTTCATTACTGTTTGTTCTCTCTTCCTTCTGGAGAGCTTGTTGTGTAAGATCTTGGGAAATAGAGCTGTGAGAAAAACATCCCAAAGCTGTTTTACAGTGTTTTACATCAACAAATTGTAGGCACTGTAAACCTCTTGCTCTGTTGATACTTTCAGTGTGTTTCTGTGGGATGAACTTTGCTTTTGATGCTGGAGTCCTACAGTGATAAGAGCAGAGATATGGAAAACAGACTTTTTTTGGTCATACATTTAAAACTGAAGCTGAAATTCCAACAAAAATCCAGAATTGAAACTTCTATCTCTAGTGAAACTATTTCAGTACGAAGTAAAGTTTGCCTTTATTTCACAGTGAAATAAATTTGCGCATCATTGCTGGCAGAGAAGACAAGTGGGGAAAGTAGTGCTTGTGTACTGACTCCTTGATTTAGTAGTTTTGCTCAAGCCACCAGGAAAATGTTGCTTTTTCTTTCAGATGTTTCGCATCCCTATACCAACCTTTATTTAAGCTTTGAAATAAGAAATTATGAATTCTGTTCCATCTCTTCTCTTTCGTAGGACGAGGCAAGTATTTTGAAAGAGCAGCTTCGGAAAGCTGAAGATCAGATTCAGGCTAGCAAACAAGAAGCTGTTCTCATGTCAAAAGAGCTGAGTGATGCAGTAAATGTGCGGGACAAGACGATGGCAGATCTTCACAGTGCACGGCTGGAAAATGAAAAATTCAAAAAGCAACTTGCTGAAGCTTTAGCTGAACTCATAAAAATCACAACTTTGAAAAATGAGCAGGTAAATTTTTAGTATTGAAATTTATCTATATTTATAAAATCTTTACTGGGAATAAAATAGGTTTGCAAATAATTACCAAATTTTCTTTCAGTATTCAATATACTACCTTAAATCAAGTGCATGTTAGCTGATTTGGAAGTTTGGTCAGAAAGGAGGTTTCTGTTCTTACATCTACTTCTCCCCACATTATTTTCACAGAATAGTGCAGTATCTATGTTATTTTGAATCCTCTCCCTGTCCTAATTCTGTTAAGTCAACCACAGTAGCATTATATTCATTCAAATAAGAAAATATATTGGTAGAAACTTAGGTTGTTTTATAATGTTCTTTTGTCAGTCATAGATTCTGTCTGAATTCGTGTAAGTCCTTCCAAAATTTGTAATCAAAGTTAATTTGCTTCAAGTACTTATAAGTATAAAAAATATTAATGTAATGGAAACTGTCTTGACCTTAGTCTTGGATAAAAGTATAGTGAGCTAATACATGTTTCATCATTTTGATTAAAGTTAGCTTTATCAAGGGTCTTGAGTGACTGCAACTCTATTGCATTTATTTGCTGCTAGGATTACTGTAATGGTGTAACTGTTAAAAGAAAATATATTGACCTGAACACAATTAAAATTGTACTGTAATATTACTGTACTCAAAAGAGCTGTTATATTTAAAATGTCAAAGAATTACATATTTTTTTTAAGAGTTTCAGTTGTGTTTTGAAATGTGCTTTGAAATGTATCATGAAAGAAGTAGCAAGTCATCTGAATGCCTCAAATTAGCAGAAAGTATCTGAGCATGGCCTGTGTCGGGTTGCTGGATGCGGTTTGCGTAGCTTGTGTATCGGTGTGGTGGCTCAATGGAACCACTCCCAGGTGAAACCTAGTGAGTGCAAGTGAATAGCTGTGGACTGTGCTCTTTTGCTTTGTGGTTATACTTGTCTGTAGGATAGCTGGAACACCCCCTGGAAGGTGTTCAGACTTTTCCTATGCATTCAGACTTTAGATACACATTAATGAACCCATAAAATAAGAATCTTCTTTACCTACCTCTTGTATTTTACTGGTGCCTGTTTGCGTCCCTCAGTGTGTCCTGCTTGGAATGAAGTTCAGTTCATATTCCGCTTTTCCCTGTGCTCTACTGCTTGTGCTGTTCCTTTCTTTCCCACAAAGAAAACAGGAGCTTCAGTACTTACATGGAGGAGCATTATGCTTTTTTAATTGAAAAAAGACTTTTTAGGAAATAGTGGTATTTGAACAAAAGGGACAACAGTTTCTCTTTGTTTTTTTTTTTTAAGGAAGCTTCAAACGCAGTGGAACAGGAACTGCGCAGAGAAGTTGAAGATCTGAAGCTTCGTCTACAAATGGCTGCTGACCATTACAAAGAGAAATTCAAAGAATGTCAAAAACTTCAAAAACAAGTAAACAAGTTTACAGAACAGGCAGTAAGTAGAATGGGATAAATTGCACTTGCTTTTTTGGTAACATTTCAAAACCAATTTAATTTCCTTCTGTGAAAAAGAATGCTTTAAAAAAGGATTAAAAAGTGTGGTAAGCAATGACTCTTCACCATTTCCTTTCACAAACCTGCTTGTGAAAATACTTCTGTGATTCTCTTTAGGTACTTGTCCAAACCAAGCATAGAATTTATAGTAGCTGGTGTAGAAGCCTAGTAGAGTTTGGATGAACCTATAAGCATAACATTGTTCAAGGAAGAACTGAAGCTGGGAAAATCCATAATTACTACCTCTGTCTGGTACCACCACAAAAAAGCCCAACAAAAAGACCCCAAGCCCAGAAGTGGGGAAATAAAGAATTTGAAGTAGGGTTTAAAAGATGAGTGGGCAAGAAGTCTCCACAGCACAACATGGAGTTGTATTCCATATGTATTTTGTAATCTTAGCACTCTTCCAAGATCTGTTTCATGAATAAATGAATCTTTTGAATGATGATATAAGTCTTAGGCCACCGAGTAACTGAACCTGTCAGCCAATTTCAGATATGAGGGGCAGAGTTTTCAGAGTTTTGTGAAAATTAGAGTTGGAGAGGAGCTCAAACAGGGAAAAGGCCTATGCACAATGTCAAGATGCATAAATATGGATTCTTAAGAAAACCAGACTTAAGTATTTCTGTTATCCACAGAACATTGCATAAAAAACTCATCTTCTCATCCAGAAGGTCAGTGGTGAATGAGGTGTCATACCAGAACATCCATGGCTTTTCCTTAAAAGTCTTCCTTATCTTTGGCAATGTTGAACATCTTACAGCAAACACCAGATTTTATTGCTTTCACTCCAGAAGTCCAGCAGATATTTCTGATACAGACTTGGTTTTTCTAATGGAGTATTAGATTTAAGTTAATGAATTAAAGTGTAACTGGTTCTTTAGAAAATGGGATTTTCTTAATAATTTGCTTAGAATTTATTCTTTCAAGGGAAAAAGATCTTAATCAAGTAAGATGATAAAAATCATAGTCTGAAGCAATTTCAGTCTTTGTAGAATTAAATGTTTTTGTATATTAATTATTACCCATTGTTTAAATGAATGGTTCTGTCTAATTCTGGAGCAAATGATACATTTTGCAAGATACTTTACTTTATGCTTCGGCTTTCATTTAATCAAGTACCAAAACAAAATTTCTTTTCACAAAGAAAACTGCAGGGCATCAACAGAAACTGACAGATGCATCTAACATTGAGACAGCTACTGCCGTCCTTACAGAGAAAAAGTTGTCTGCATCTCCAGGTATCAACAGCTTAAATTTTGTCTGCTTTTATAAGCCTGAAAGTGTTGTCTATGTGAAGTAGTCACTAATAGTATTTGTAGTACAAAGTAGGTGGACTTGTTCTGTTTAATTAAGACATTAATTAGAGATGTGAAGATTGAGCGGAATATTTTGTCTCTTACCGAGTGGTAACAATCATAAATAAGTTCATGTATCAGTTTTGTTGCTAGTTTTCAATGTCAGTAGAACTGAACTCTTGAATTTCTGCTTCATGGTTAACAGAGATGGTTTTGCCAAGCTAAGAAACAGTTTATTAAAAAAAAAAAATCTTACTCAAATTTTCAATACCAGTATAATACCACAGTAATTTTGCAGTCATGTTATTATGACTATCCATTATAACATTCTGCTGTAAAATCATTCTGCTGAAAAGTTCTGATTGTGTGATGGCAAGGTCAAGTCTACTGACTGTTTCCATTAATTATAGGTGTAGTGGTTTATTAGAAAATGTTTATAATTATTATAAACTATTATTGAAAAAATAATATTTTAAAACTTCAATATGTAATTGGTTAAAACTAAAGAAGAAATCTTTCAGTATGAGGCTGGTGAGGCACTGGAACAGGCTTCCCAAAGGAGTTATGACTGCCCCATCCCCTGGGGTGTTTAAGGCCAGGTTGGATGGGGTTCTGAGCAGCCTGGTGTAGTGGAGGGTGTCCCTGCCCATGACAGGGGGATTGGAGCTAGAGGATCTTTAAGGTCTCTTCCAGCCCAAACCATTCTGTGATTTTATCATTCAGTTTAAATTGATAAATGCAAAAAAATGCTGATTAGCTTTTTCTGTGTTATTTTATAACTGACAGATTCTTGCTGTCTGTAAAGACCAAAGGTTGTAATTTCTATTAGTTTCCTCCTGTCTAAAGGAAATTCAAGTGTTTCTGAAAACATAAAATCTCAACAAGCTCAGTGATAGTGTGTGATGAAGTAGTTTGCTGGATACTTCCATGTTTTTATGTAAGAATAGAGTATTTAGAATGATAGCATACATATTTGGGCGCTTACTTTGTTTTCTTTCTTGGGAAAGTACTACATATGTGTGTATTTATGTTGATCTTCTCTTGGTGTGAGAGAACTGAACACAGATGTGCCAGTACAGTTGCTGATAGTACATAGCACATAATGCTGATTGTCCCTGCTTTGGATAACGTAGAGCACTCGGGTTTTGATGCATCAGATCTGGGCTGTCATCTCTCTTACACAAACTTTATGGAAGGAAAAAAAAAAAATCCATGTTCTTGTTTTTTTCTTCAATGTTCACAGTTAGCCCCATTTCACCTGACATAATTTCGGAATCCGTGGTAAAGGAGCAAGTGCGTGAGATGAATAAACAGATTGCTGAGAAAACAGAGAAGTATAAGAAATGCAAGCAAATGTTGGCAGTAAGTAAACAGCTGCTTTGGAAAGCTGAACAAAAAGTAGCTGTAGGTGCTAGGCCTTAAAAACCACAAGGCCTACCCAGCTGAGTTGTCTTCCTTGTTTGTGTGATACACCATGATTATGGTAGAAATCTTAACATTAGAAAACACTTTTTTGTTCAGTCAGCTCTTGACTGTGTATGGTTTTGGAGGGTCCAGACAAGGAGAACCAAGGTACAGTAAAACAAATGTCCCCATGCTTAAGGTTTTAAATACTTTCTGTTCTTACGTTAAGTGTAATTGCTCTTATAAATCAAATACAGCAGGTTGCTGTAAACCAGCTGTTGTTTGGAACAAGTGTGGCAGTGTTGATCTGATACACTGTCCAAAGCAAAGTAACTTTTCCCTATCTGCCTGTCATGGCTTTTACAGTGTTTTCATACCCGAATGGGTTTTGCCAACTACCTTGGACTCAGTCATACAGAGAGGCATTTATTTGGTTGTCTCCACCAAAGTTGGCACTTGATTTTCATTTAACCAGTTTGGATGTGTGTATGATGATGGAGTATTGCATCAGTGGCACTGGTGAAAAGTTCAGAACAGTTTAAGAAATTATGAGTGTTGTCTTGTCTGTCTTCATTTTGTGTCTTTGTTTTATCACAATGATACTATTCTATTTTAGTAAGTTTTCCAAGTTGTAATAACTGTCCTGTAGTTTTGTTCATGACCCTGTCCATGGAGAGCCTGCATTGGCTTCTGCTGGATGTTTATTCCATAGTGGTTTTTGAAGAAAGCTTTGCCTGTGACCTTCTGGATGAAAGATACTTAGATTGTCAAAGTCACTTGGGAAAGGTTTTATATTGAAGTGAGGTACTTGAAAGAATAACCATGGTTAGTAATACTAGGGTACAAAGAAACTTGAAACTGTGAAACTAAAGAGGAGTATCAGCCTGTTGAAAACTCAAGGAAAGAAATGCCTATTGAACATAATTTATGCAGTGTTCTGTGGTTCTGACCATTTCAGAGTCTTGAGTCAGGTTTGTGGAAGCCATTTGTAAATAGTCTCATTTTAAAAGCATGGAGTGACATTTTTGGGGGTGGGAGGGAGAATCTCTTAAGACTGTAAATATTTCATACCATGGTATAAACTACTTTAGGATGAGAAGATGAAATGCAGTGTTTATGCTGATGAATTAGCTAAACTGGAGCTGAAGTGGAAAGAACAAGTGAAAATCAACGAGGGTATAAAATTACAGCTGGCAGCAATGGAGGATCAGTATAAAGTAAGTTACAGGTTTTGTTTATGACAATGAATGAATGGTTACCTCTTCTTAACGTGGCTGCTTATTTCTGATAGTTCAGCTAATGAATAGCTTTAATAAGGAAAGCACTCTAAATACATTTTTGCTGTAAATACAAATTCTGCTCTTGAAGAAACAATACAGTCTTGTAATGTTTCTTTTAAAGTAAAAGAGGTCTAAGATCTACTATCAGCTGGCCATCAGTCTTTTAATACTGTGGATTTAGACAAACCCCTAAATGATGTAGTCTTGTATTACAGGGAAAAAAAGTGCAAGGGATTTCTAATTTCCTGCTGCTTACTGGAATACTAACAGGAAGATTGATTGGTGTGTTTGTCTAAAATCTTCATATTCTGTCTTGGATTACTAGTGTAGTAATGTCTAATGCATTCTATCTGAAGTCAGTAGAGAGAGGGAGGAGTGATCCATTGTTCTTAAAATCATGCAAGAACTTAATTTGAAGAACCTCAACTATAGTCTTGGTAGAATGATGTAACACATTCACCGGAAAGTCAAGCATAAGGGGCAGCTTTAGCTTGCAAGGGGCCTTAATCTTTGAGGTTATGTGATAGTAATGCTTTTGCTGAATTTGTTTTTTAGATTAATAGGGATGAGATAAGAGCAACAAATGTTCATGACACCAGCTTTTCTAGTGGTTCTCAGTCTGATGGTGATAATACAGTTGTCTGTTTTGCCTGGTTCTGCCCATTGTGATGAAAAATGATTAAACTGAACTGTGACTGTATTAGTTCTACTAGGAACCCAATTTTACTAGGAATCACAGCACTTTTTCTTTATGAAATGCTGAATTACTCTGCAGTTTATTTCAGTATTCCATAAGCCATCTTTTTCTGACACTTTCCAAAGCTCTAATTTCAATTTTATAAAATGCATGACTCTTTCCAGTTTATTTTACTAATTATCAGTGACCAGTTGCCATGCATAATTTAATGTGAAGTAAGTTTAACTTCTCAGCAGCAGGTGTAATAAATAATTGGTTCCACAATTAAAAGCATTTTGTCTGCAATTAAAAATCGCTATAATTCAGGAGGGTGCAGGTGGTAGAGAAAAAGTGAGCTTTTCTTCCCAGTCAGGAGATTTTGCTCCATTGACCTAAACTAGGAGAAAGAATTTCAGAATTGAAAAAAATTGATCAGCAGTTATGCCAAGCATTGAGCTTTGATATTAGAAAAGCAGGTGAAGAGGCAATCTGTAAAGGAACCAGAATATAAATAAAATAGTCCTTTGTGGTGAGAGATTATTTAAATCATCATTTTGAAGCCAGGAGGAGTTGTGTAATGTATCAGTTGCAGCTCCTCCCAGAGCACCCAGTAGAGACACAGCATAGATGTTCGTGAAACAAATTTAGTGTCTCTGAGGCAGGAGTAGCTTTTGGGTCTCTCAAGTTCTGTGGTGGGACATATGAAATGTCAAGAGATTTCTTCAGAAATAATAAGATGAAGCTTGCAAACCTTCAGCTGTGTCTGGGCAGCAGTGCTCCTCCTGCCATTGGTGGCACTGATACAACTCCTTGTTTTTAACACGGAATTTTCTCATTCCACAACTGCTTAGTGAAAACTGGCAAGAAAAGGCTGCTGATTAACTGCTGTTGTCCAGCAGATAAAACTTTGTGAGAATGGTTGGGTGGGATTTATAGTAACACTATGTGTTGCATGTAATTCTAGTAGACAAAACTATTTTCATCTGAAAGATTAACTTAATCAGGGAACTTTGTTTTCACGATGTAACATGCAGGGAAATAGTTTCCATTCACTAATACAAGAATCCTAATCTTCTTTTCTTATAGATTCAGCTGGCAGAAAAAGAGAGACAAATAAAGGAACTGGCATCGCAGTTGGAACTCTTTACCAGTGAGAAGGTATTGTCACACATTCTGAAATACTAATGTAATGTAGAAGTACCTCTGAGCTATTATATGGCAATTAATCAAAGCCAAATTTTACTGAAAAGTGAAATAATAATATGTCTTTATAACATTCAGATAGTATTGTATGGTATTGTGCAAAGTTGGTATTTTTCTTTGAAACTTTATTTGATTACTTTACAATTCCAGTATGAAGAATTACTTTGTAAAAACAGTCATTTTAATACTGATAAACTGGAACAAAACCAAACTTTCAGATTAAGCTAGTTAATTTTTTGTAAAACTCTAGATTGTCAAGTAGTTGGTATTTATCTTCTTTTTAAGCCAAGCATATAATTTCTAATAGACCTCTCATATTTTTCTAGTACAAAAGAAATCAAATTTAAGTTTGAGTTTTGGTGAGGCTAGTTTAGGTGGAGGGAGTAATTTTAAACACCGGACATAAGAACAACAACTCTAATAATAATAATAATGTATGAAGCTTATAAAAGCTTGGAACTTTGTCTACCAAATTTATAGATATTTACATTGCAGAGAAGAATCAAAGTGGCTTTCCAGACTGGACCCATGATTTAAAAGGTTAAGCATGGGGTAGTAGTAAACAGCATTTCAATTTATACTCATTATCAGTGTTTGTTTATAAATCAAGCATAGCTTTCTAAAAATGTTCATAGGGTGTCTCTTCAAATGTATGAAATGACTTTGTTTCTGTTTTCTTTACATACTTAGATAGCCTTTGTTTTGTTTTTTTTTTTTTAATCAGTCTCTATCCTAGCTATCCAACTTCTGGCTAAGGTTGTTTTGCACCATTTTTTTACAGTCATGTTAATCTACATTTTGTTTCAATTGTATGTAATGCTAAAATTAAAATATGAATACTACAACCTCTCATTTTAAACTACTTCCGTATTGAAGAAGAAATTGGTTTTAAAAAGGAAAATCTTGATTTCATTGCTAATTTATTGTTCCTGCTTTGAATTGAGTAAAGCTAATTACTGAGATTTTACACACTCACCAAAATGTGCAATCCTAGATTTTTAATCTTACCTGTTTTAATCATATGTTCCTTTTAGTTTATAAATCTAAAGTAAGTCTGGCATAGTTTTATATTGTATCTGGAGGATGGATGCCATCCATTACATGAGGTCTTTTTGCATTTGAGTAGTGTTTTGTTTTTCAGAGTAGTTATTGGTACTTGATTTTTGCATTTTTCTGTTCAAGAGGTTGATCTGAAGTTCACCTGTTGGCAAGAAAAAAATATTAAATTGTTCCTTTCTTAAACAGGCTTTTAATTCTTATGGAGTTGAACTAGGAGTTGAAGCTTTGGTTTTAAGTTGCAATTTAAAGTCTTTCAGGGAAAAGACACACTTCAGTCTTTGATGGTTTTATTAGCATCATGTCAGCAAATACTAAACATGAACCCAGAGAACTCAGAAGAAAATACTAATCAGAAAGAACATTACTGGAAAGCGTGTCTCCCTTAACAGTTCCTATTTTTTAATTATCGTTTTCATATTTATATATCAGAATTTTTTGCTTGAATTTTTTGCTTGGTTCTGAATTTAAGTGGCATATTCCTTTTGTTATTCATGGCATTTTGCTCTCTCTCTCTTAACCCACTTTGTTGAATGGAAGGATGAGAAAGGTTTTTATTGGGATAAATTACAGCTGATGCATTGACCACACTGAAGTCACTTTAATTAGTCTCTTTTAAGATCTATACTGGCTTAGAGTTTTAATGGTTTCTAAGTTATAAAACCTTTTTATAGTTTGTAATTATTATCATATGTATGGTTTACGTGCAGGAACCTAGAATTTTAAGTATATTAATTTTTTCAGGAGTTCTGTTTGATCATTTCTGAAAGAATGATCTGATTCATTTCTGTTAAATATCAGAAGGGATCCAGTGCAATGTATTTAATAGTTCACTAAATATCTGCCACTCATGAATTCATATGGAATTATATCAAGTATGTACATAGATGTGCTCCACATACTAAAATGCTACATTTTTGAATGGTATGATATGGAAAAAAAGAATTGTTTTTTTTTTTTTAATTTTAACTTTTAAAAACTTTTCTCACTGCACATTATCTTTAGTTGTTATTGTTAGTCTACTGATTTTTTACTGATTTAGCTAATTTTTCTTCATTGTAAAAAGGATGCAGACATTTGAAAAACATGGCAGTTCTGTTTGTGTAATTAGAACAAACTGACAACAAACCAAGAAAAAAATAATATCTTTTTAAAATATCTTCTTTGTCTTTTCTGTTCTTCATTGACTATTTTTGGTATTTATGGTATACTTGGCATAAGGTCAAAATGAAAAGACAGTAGGAAGGTTAGCGATTTTTTTTTTTGTAAAAACATATTTCATACACATTTCAAATTTTGCTAGGACTCCATAAGGTAACCACATTTTGAACTTTGCATTATTTAGGAGCTTGGCAGGACACCAGGAGATCAAGCTGGAAGGATGATGGAAGGACAGACTTCACAGCAGACATTACATTTTCGCAATCCGTATTCAGAGGAAAATGGACCAGTTCCTGCAGTGCCAAGTAGACTACCAGTATTGCAATTTGGAAACCCTTATGCAACTCAGGAAAGAAGAGGTAAATAAATTTCACATCCCCCAATATAATTTCTCCCTCTGTTTCAAAAGCAATGCCTCATTGAATGCAGGTTAAGTACCAACAGTCTTCTGACTGGTTTACAGAGCCTTTTCTGACTGATGAACATCAGTATAGGGCCTTTATTTTACGATGGGAATCAATAAGGTAAAGAGAGTTTTAAACACCTTTGCAAGAAGCTGATTCTCTCCTATTGTTTTATATTATCTAAACCAAAAATGTGTTTAACTATTGATTTTTAAAGGTAAGGTAGCATGTATGTAATCTCAAAATACAGTCTACTGAACAAAGATGTCCTAATTAATTTTTTTTCAGATGGAGCAGATGGCGCTTTTAATCCAGATGAGATCCAAAGACCACCTGTTAGAAGTTCCTTTTGGGAGCTAGATGATGTAGTGTGTAGCCAGCCTTCACGCAATCTCAGTCGGCCTGATGGTTTGGAAGATCCTGAGGACAGCAATGCAAGTTACCTTTTTTTCTTATTTCTTTTCCTTGATATGGTTACTGATGAGTTACCAAGAGTTTCACATGGGTTTTCCATACCTGATAAGCCCGGTTTATTCTTTTGTATATTTGGAATTGCTTTTTCTTTTCCCTGAAAAATACTTTTGCTTGCTCTGAAGGGGAAAACTCCATTGATGACAATATACTTGTTCCTCTGATCTCTTGAGTTACTGACAGCTTGTTTTGGTATTAGGACAGTAGCTTCTTAATTTTATTTAAGCACTAAAGTAAAAAAAAAAGTCAAGTAATCTCAATTTAGGATTTTTCTCTCCTGTGTAGTAGAATGAGAGCTCAAAATGGAGCCACATCTTGCTCATTTTATAATAGGAATATAGGAACTAAAGTGGAACAGAACAAATAAAAATGTAGAGGATTCAGATACCGGTATTTTCAGTTAAATGCTAACTGTAAATTGGTATCCTAATAGATACATTATTCTCATCTGTTAATATTTTGTTTTGTCTTCTGCAAATCTTCATTTATTCATTTCCATTTTGAATACTTTTTGCTGTTGGACATGTATTTGAAAGAGCTTAATTGACTGTTGCCTAAAGCTGATTAAACTGAAAGAGATACATTTGCACAGATTTTTTTTAAATTTTTTTTTTTTTATTAGGGCTTTGGATGTTTTAAGTTTCTGGTTAGCTCTTTTTTGTAGGACAGTTAACTTGCACATTCTGGTAAAAAAAATTGGCTTCTGTAATAAATTGGACTGTATGTCTTCATTTGAACAGGAACAGACCTATTACTCTTTCTTATTCCAAGTACTTTTGCACCTTCAAAAATATTAAACAAGAAATACCTTTCTGCTAAGTATTGTGCTCTTTGCAAGTACAGTGGTATCATGACCTGTTTCTCATTTAGTCTAGTTTGCCACATTTAATTGCTATTAACCTTTGCAGAAACTGATCAGTGTTCAGACAGGCATGATTTTAGCCCTGGTGCTCAGCACCTATAATGGAGAAAAATGTATTTCTCCCTCCTGCCTTTTGCTCCCAATGTCCATTACTGTGAATAATTAGAGAAACTGTCAGAGCTTTTGTAGCCTGTTCAAGATCTGGAATGTGAGCTTAATGCTGTCCCCACCTTTACTTCACATTTTGCATATTTAATCTGATCATTCTTGACGTAGCTATTACATCTGACAAGCTCTTCTCTTCTTTAGTCATCTGCTGCAGTTTAATTAGCAGGGTTTTTTCTCTGATCTATGTGCTTTGCCCTCTTGCAAACCCGAGAGAAACAGTGCTAGAGTCTTGTGCTCGTTTGCAGACACAACTTGGATTTTTGTAATGAGGTGGAATATAACAGGCTTAAATAAAGTTCAGCTAGAGAAAAGGTGCCTTTAAATCAAATAACGTGTATCATTATTTTTATTTGCAATTGAGAATCAGTTGCTTGTTCCTCACCCAAATAGACTGTATGTATAGTGTAGAAATTTATATGGAAATGAGAAGCTGCAGGAATCTTTCTAGGGAGACTTCGTAATATGCCAAAGATAAAACAGTCCTGAGGCAGGATGTAAATAAATAACCAGGAAAAACTTCCTGGTTATGGATAAAACATATGTAGGTGATTCATTATAAAGAAGAGTCTGTCATTTGTGCAGAAGAAACAGCAAATATAAAATGATAAATATGAGGAGATTACCATTTCTTGGGCTGTTTTTTAAAATAAGATATTTAAGGTGTAGTTCTCTGCGTTTTTTCAACCAGCGGGATGTAGAGCCTTTTGCTGGAGAAGGATTCCCTCCCAGAAGAAAAGGACTGGTAGGCTTGCTGCTTTGTTTAAAATGCTACCATTGTATGGACTTCTGCTGTCCTCCTGCCCACATTCATATTACTACATATTAGTTTAAGAAATTAAGGGTGTTGTAGTCACTTCCACCTCTTCATGGCTAAAAGATCTGTTATCTTAGATAGATGAAGTAGACATGTTCATCATCATAGGTGAACCACTACCAAAACAGCCATGAAGAGGTGGAAGTGACTACAACACCCTCAATTCCTTAAACTAATATAACACAAGACATTCAAATGCCTCAGAATTTTTGTGCTGTTGTGTTCCAGTTTGGTTTCTTCCAAAACTTGTTTCCTTAGAAATGGGCACTTCCGTGTCTTCGGTTGTCATAAAAACCTTTCAGTTTTGTGTAACTGGGAAGAGTTTCCAGGATTCTTGTAGCTTTGACTTTTGGAACTCATAGGCCAATTAAACTGATTTCTGAGAGGGATAAACTGGTCTGTGTTAATAGTGCCAGCTGGGCATGTGCACAGTGGTGATTTTGTTTGGAGTGGCTGACTTGCCACAAGTTCCTGCTGTCATCTACTCGACACTAACTTTCCATTTACTCATGATCCTGTAACTGACCAAAATGAAATTGTTGGGAGCAAAGAATTCCTAGCAGTAAGGGAGAGATCCATAAACAAAACATACATACATACATACATACATACATATGCATATACATACATACATATGCATATACATATACATATATATATATATATATATATATATATATATATATACATACACACACACACACACATATATATATATACACACCCTAAAATATGAGTTTTAGAAAATGTAGTCCTAATTACAGTTGGCAGCAAGCCCAGAATAACTATCTTGAGACTACTAAACAATGTTTTAGTCATGGTAAATTTGTAGGGGATGCAGAATGTAACTCTTGGCAACTGAGCGGCGGGTCAGGATATTTTTTCAGGTAACTCCAAAATGGCCTTTCTTCTAGCAAAAACCCCCACAATACATTATTAGCCAGATCTGACCCTGGCAGCCAATTACTATATTTTGCATAGGGAGGACATGAAAAGACCAGTTGGTATTCAGGTGTCTCTTGGGAGGGCAGACTGCTTGCAGAAAGGTTGAGAGGCTTAGAGGAGTGAGTTTGATCTCACTCCCACAGCAGAGCTGAATCACAGAATAAAATGTATGTGCCCTTCTTCCCAGTGTACCTGCTCTGCATGTCAGCTCTGTGTCTGTTCATGTGTTTTTTAAGGCCTAGGATGGGCATTGGTTACTTACTACTGCATGTCAGAATGATCTGTAGCACCTGGGGATGGGGTTTTGTACTGTGTCACACAGCTTTCTAATTTCTGTTTGACAATCCTGGAACTGTTTGCAGTTGTAATTATGAAAGCAGTACCTGAGACAGAACTGGTTGGTTTCAGTAAAACTAATCGAGTTGCGCTTCTGACAGTTTCATGTCTGGCTTTCCCTTCTTCCCTGAGTGGCAAATCCCTTTTTTTACCACACTGTAGTGTGTAATACTGTATTTATCTTCATGATTCACTTAATCTGTGGAACTGATTATGGCAGTTTTTTAAAGAGCCAGAGGTACAGTCCAGTGATAATTGTTAAGTTATGATGTTAAAGACGTCCTTTATAATTCATTCACTTAATTATTCAGACTTCTGAGTTCAGGGGACCTGGCACTTGTTCTGCTACAGGATCAGAATGTCAGCCTGTGGGTCTGTGGTACCAGTCTTTTCCTAAGGACCTGAGACTGTGTACCCACAGTGTTACATCACTGCAGGGCACTGTAGAGCTCTTAGACTGAGTGTGCATCAGTCTGGACAGCAAGAAAGGATCTACATAAAGGGCAGATTAAACTGTTTCTTTCTCAAAGTATGGCGTGTGGGCTTTCATCAAAACCACTTGGATGACTCAGCCTCGTGGTATTGAAGTAAGCTGTCTTTGCTTAACATACAGCATAGGCAAGAGGCACTGAGGCCTGGTGTCCCAGGAATTGTTGTCATACTCTCTGTAAAGCAGCTTCAACAACCACATCATTTTGTCTTCTGAATGGTTCTTTTTCTTGGGGAGAGTGATGGGTGTTTAAATGCCAGGTTGAAAAGCACCTGTAACCTTATTTATAAGAATAAAGAATGGGTTGCTGGATGATACTGGGCATTAAGTGGCTGTGAACCAAGATGAGACCCATGTGAACCATGGTGATCAGTCCTCACCCTATAAAGTGCTCTGTTTTGTATGGAATACTTAGGAGTTTTGTCCATAAGAAAATTCAGAAGTAGACAACTGTTGGGAGTCCAGTGCAATGGCACCTTCTATATTTCCCAGAAATTCTGAGTTACCCCAGGGCGCTGCGTGAGAATTTTTAGTTTTTGGTGACTGTATAGTGTTTACTGTAACTTGTAATTAGAATAGCTGGGAAGTCCTCTCAGACTGAAATAAAGTTCTCATGGTTCCTGTTTGGCCATGCCGTGGTTACACAGTAATCTCTGTAACATCTCTGTGAGGTCAGCTCAACACAGGGACATTTGCATTCTTCTTGTGTGGGTTAGGCATCCCAGAAGGTTAAGAACTGATCCCTGTGACTTTGCCAAGAGCAAAAGTACACTGAAGAGACAGACATTCTGTATCGTAACGGGGTAATATCAGTACATACTTAGTATTGACATTCTTGTACAGGGCCTGGGTCAGAAGCTGCTGTAAGGAACACACAGTACGAATTTCTCCATTAAGGGAACTGGGCCACGAGAAAGCTGTAGCCCTAGGACATTCCAAAAGCTTTTACATGTGCTTGCCTTGTGTTGAAGAGAGTTTGTGCAGGTGGCCTATACAGAGGAAAGCATCATCCTTTTTTTCAGATGTTACTCAAAAAGGAACAAGGAGGAGTGTTACATTTGTATGTGGTAGGGTACCACACTTGCCAGAAGCTGAAAGAGGGCAAAAGCTGTAAATAATTTTATCTTACCAAGTGACCAGCTGTAAGCCAAATGCCTTTAAAAAAAAAGGCGGGGGAGGAGGGGGAAAGGGGTTATACTGAAGAAATTAACTAAGACTTAAGTGTTAATTTGGACTGTGTGTGTAGTGGAATTGTTTTACTGATGGAAGATGCACATTAATTTTCTTGGTTTAGTCCTGGCATGCTTCAGTCTGGTATTCAGCAAATTTGTTGTGTTTTTGTACAAGCTGTAGCATTGTAGCCTGAGAGTACTTAAAACAAAATAGTTTTTCTTTCTTAATACATCTATCTTATCTCCTTCATGGCAAAAGGAACGACTGATGTTTTAAAACTCATATGCCCTTTTCACTGCAGGTGCAAAGCAAAAAGACTGCAAGATTATGTTTGTTGCCAGCATCTTGTCATAGCAGGCCCCACTGCCTGCTTAATGGAAATGTTAAATGTTTGAAACCAAACAGGTGTTGTCATAAGAATATTGAGGAAATTTTCCCATCCTTTCCTGTTTCCACTAACCCTTCATAAGGGAAAAAAGTACGCTAACCTAAAACTGAAATATGTTTGCATATGAGTTATCTGTAAAAAACACAGCATGTGTGCTGTTATGTGTGCTCCTTCACACATCATTTTTTGTAGATCAGCTAAATAATTCCTAGCCCTTGCTTTGAATGTATCTTTGAGATAAAAAAGGAGAATGAGGTAGGAGTTGGGAGTTGCAAAGATCTTGGAATGTACCTGTATTTCCACCTTGAAATTACTCCAGTTTGTGCTCTATTATTGAATTGAAGAATAGAGACAAGATGTACAAAAGTAAAACTTAGGCTGCAGAAATTACAGTGAAGGTAAATTTTATCTGGGTTTGTGTTTGATAACAAAAATGCATATTGAAGAAAAAAAAAAAACCAACTTGTTTATAGGGGTTAGTCTTTAAAATACTTTCTCTTTTCAATAGGATGATGACAACACTGTACCTTCTGCTCCTGATCCTCCAAGTCTACTCTTGCGTGAGCGGGGCACAGGCTTCTGCTTTGATTCCAGGTAGATGTTATCTTCTATTGGTCTTTAAGGGCATAGAGAGGTTTCTATAGAACTACCCAAGGGTGGGGGTGGAGGTGAAAAGCTACAAAGCATTTGCAGTGAATGTTTGGTTTACAATTAACTGGCAGAGAATATGCCGTGAGACTGGGCTGGCTGTTCATGATCTACCTTTGATGGAATTTTGACAATTTTTTTAGTAAATGAATGAATAACTTTTGTTTTTTCCCCCTCTCTTGCCAATGTAATTGTGAACCTAAGTTTAGAGCTTTTATAAAGTGTTATGTTTGCTAAGAGCAAGCATTTATGAGCAGAGAAAGGGGTTTCCCATGAAACTGTTTCGCCATTAAGGCATTCAATAGATTTGTATTCAGTGGTAGCTGGAGTAAGGTCAAAATTATGTTGCTTTTAAAATGCCAGATTATTTTGGAATTTGCATGTGAAACAACTCTGACTGTATTGAGTGCTTTTGGAAAAACATTTAAATGAACTGGATGATACTTGGATACAAAGTCCACTCAAATTGAAGTTGGTAGTAAAGTTCTGAATGTCGCTGGCAGCAGGATCCTGCTTTTAGTTTGCATTAACAGAATAAATAGAAATAACTGTTCCCTTTTTTCTTCCTCTCTGCCTCCTTGTGAAGTTTTGATGTGCAGAAGAAATGCCCTCTCTGTGATGTGATGTTTCCCCCAAACTACGACCAGAGCAAGTTTGAGGAGCACGTTGAGAGCCACTGGAAGGTTTGTCCCATGTGCAGCGAGCAGTTCCCACCCGACTACGACCAGCAAGGCTTTGAGAGGCACGTCCAGACGCACTTTGATCAGAACGTATTAAATTTTGATTAAATACTTTGTTTTGCAGTGTAGCTTAAAACCCCACCACTTTGAGTAGTCCATCTCTGAAACAAAAGCAGTGCAGCTTTCTGTAACAGTGCAAACTTCTGATTAAAAGCTCATGTACTCTAACGGGAGCCATGGCTGTAAGCTGCTATGGGGTTATCTTCTCTCTGCCTAACACTGTACTAAGGAAACCCACAACCCCCCAGTTTGTTGTTTATGTAGCTATTTATTCCCCTACTTAGTGGAATTTCTTCCCCTACTTAGTGGAATGCCTAAGGACACAGGAATGACTGAGCCTCAGAAAAAATGAGACCGGCTTCATGGTGTTCTTCAGCTACATTTAGAAAAGATTACCAAAACCACCTGTGGTTTCTCTTAACCTTGATAACTGAGGCACAATTAAAAATGTAATAAGCAGGTGTCTCTCCTAGCAAATCCACGTAGTTTTTCTCTGAGTAACACTTAAATTGGAAAGTTACGTTACTTACCCTATGAAAATATAGTTTTCTAGTACATTTCTGAGATGTAGATGCATGTACTATGAGATTCCAGGCTTGCAACAAGAGGAATGGTAAATACTTCAGTTTCACATGCAGAATGTTTGCCTTAAGGGATAACATTAAATGAGGTACGTTATACTTTAAGGCTGTGGTTTTGAGTTGAAAGAGACTGCTGTGCTTAAATGCCTACAAGTAATTGTTTAAAAAAGTCATTGCCATTATGTTGCAGTTTTATTCAGTAGAAAATATTGTTCTATTTTCACAACAGTGGATTGTGTTCCTTCTGGCTTTTAAAACGTTTTGCGTTTTAACTTTATGTATTTCTTTCCAATAAGTAAAAACATGTGTGTATATCTAAACATTTTATATTTACTTTAACTGTATTAAGTAAATTTGCTTCTCACTTGCTGTACAGTAGTCTTGTTACATTAAAAGCAGAATTATTCATGGAGTCGGTGGTCTATTTTCCCTGCTGCTCATTTTGAAATTAAAGAGTATAGACTTCACTAAGGAGTAAATGATGACTCAGCATTGTATGACAAAGGGCTGCTCCTCACATCTGTTTGTGTTTTTTCTTTGAGAGGGAGACTCTGGGATTAAGACTTAGAGTAGCCTCTGTTGACTGCAGTTCTCTCCTGAACACAGGCAATATCCAGTTAATGCAGGAGTTAACTAAAAACTTCATGATGTAGATGAGTTGCAGTGTCCTGGGCAGCAGCAACTCATCAATGCTCGTATCCCATTTGCAGTCTGAAGATTTTTGTAACTGGGAGCTTCGTACCAAGAGCTGGCCTGAGGTAAAGCATGGATTTTTTTTTCTTACTCAACAGCAGATGAAAACAGTTAGAACAGGCTCCAAGAGTTTGATGATACCAGAGTAAAATAAACAAATAAAAGACTATACACAGCCCAAGAACTTAACTCTAGGTTAGGAATGAGAAAAGAGCAGTCCTTTTAGGTCAGAGGCAGTTTATTTTAAATGTGATTTGATTTACATTTATAAGCAGCTTTCCTGACAGGAATTCTTTAAGTTGCCTTCAGTTCTAAAACAAACCTCTGTCACTTTCAAACTTAAAGTACTTTGTCCCCAACAAAACATATGAAAATATAATTTAAAGCACACTTTTCACAGACACAGTACAATACATTCACTATACACAGTATAACAAAATAGTCCCATCTTTACCTGTTTAATAATACTGTCACAATGAATAGGTAAATAGAAACTGGAATTTCAGTTTTATAGTTGAAAGGAATTTACATGCAACAATGACGTTTTACAACTGTTTAGCTGTTGAACGAACTCGCCCAGCCTGTAGTTCTTGCACTAGGAGCAGAGCCAAAATGTGTTTGCTGGCCAGATCTGTTGCCAAAGCTGCAGAAGGTGGGAAGTGGCCACTTGGGGCCCTGTGTGTACCAGTAACTCTCATGTCTGGATCATCCTTTAAACCCGGCTGTCACGGTCACCTCCTCTGGCATCTAAGAGAGGGATGTTTTGCTTCACTTTGGCTGTTCTAAACACTTACTCATTAGGATGATTCTTACGTGTTTTAATGAGACTTTTACTCTGCTGGAGAAAAGGTAATTGTCATCCTTAAAAAGTTTTAAAGCTTTGGAAAAAAAAAATAGGGAAAGCTCATTCCTCCTTTATGTGAGCTTTCTTTTGCACTTAAAAGAACAGGAACCAAGCCAAGGCGATGACTGTGTTAAAACTGGGAGTTCCTCCTGCACCCTTGCCAGGCAAAGGAGTGTTCAGGCTAGGGCTGGTGGAGGGTGCCCACCTCTGCTCCTGGCCAGCTGAACTCCAGGAATAGCACTTGTGAGAAGAATGCTCAAGGCAGGATGGCAAGCAACAAATGTTCAGGTATGGTCCAGACACGAAGCGCTCTCATGTTGGCTTTTAAGTCACTCTCTGACCACCTGCTGCAAGAAGCACTTAATCTTCAATAAGGCTCAAATGTCATATTTCAGCAAAATTAATTGTAAAGCTAAACAGAGACTTCCAAATGGAATGCGGTGACCTACAATGAGAAGCAAAAAATGCACAAATAAAATCTCAAAACACAATGAACGTGAGGGAGAGGCATTAGAACTCCCTTAGCACAACTAACGGACCTCCTTAAACTATGCGCTGAATTTCTCATTTTTATTTGCAACCGCAGCACATGCTCGTACAGTAGTTGCAAGAATTGGCAACACATAAAACATTAAATCTGTTGGCAATAGAGAACTACAAAGTGCTTCAAAACTTCATCTGAGATGAAGATAATTGTTTCTCACACACACATAAATTTGCACTTAAGTATTTCCAAGTGTCTTTCTAACAGATAGTTCAGGGGTAAATATTTAGTTGGACTGGGATATTGGTCCTCAAAAGTTTGATGGGCATGAACATAATATGGCATCTTGTACAGAGAAAAAAATGTAATTGCTAACACTAAAGTGATTGTTTACTAGTTCGAATGGCAAGGTTTTCAGCATTTCAAGAGGGAGGGAAAAAAAAGATTTGCAAGATAATATAAAATACAGCAAGCACACCTTTTTATGTATGTTATTTAAGTATGAAAATATTTTTAGCATATTATGTTAAACATTCTTTCTTATTTATATTTCCATTACCTAAAAGACTTGCTACTCCACTGATAACTCCGTTATGTAAGGCATGTTAACTATAGTTTGACGAGGGTGGTACTGTTTTGGTTTTGCACACACATTGACAGATGCATCGAAAGTCTTCATCACGTTACAATCTTGAAAGGATGTCAGTGCCAAGCTCTCCTCCTCGCGCTCCTGTCCCACACGTCAGTACAACTAAATACGCAACATCCCCCTAGTTCTGATTTTTTTCTTTTTTTTGGAGAAAAATGTTCTGAAGAACCTATAGCTTTTATAGCACCTTATCTCAAAGTAATGAAAATGGGTAAGATGATAACATGTGCAAATGTACAAAATCATTAACTCTACAAAGATACATCATTCCAAAATTACAGAAAATTTTAAAGCATGCATTTAATTTTTTTAAAGGGTTGCTGAGTGCTTCCCCTGAAAAAGGTGGCTGTTCTCAAAATCAGCAACTGCTGGTGAGGATTTCTTGGCACATTTGTGACCAGCATGTTATTGCTGCATCTTCCTGATGATCTCAGCAGACACGGGGGGATGGAAATTGATTGTGTGGTGCCGCAGGCCCTGAGCTGTCTTGTAACTCTTTCCACAGCGACATTTGAATGGTTTGCGTACGCGGATTTGTGTTCGGTGGCCGTTCTTGGCGTGGTACTTGATACCGTTCACATTCTGTGAGGGAGAAGGGAAAATGTCAGTGCTCAGGTGGGCTGACATGGGCTCTGCTTCCTGTTAAAACCTGAAAATGGATCAGTGTTATCAGCAAAACCCTGTAACTGCCAGGAGCCAGGAGCTCCCACTGGGCATTACACATGGGCTGCGCTCCCAAGGTACCAGGTGGGACAAGGAAAAGAAATTCAAAACTTACCTACCTGGCTAATCCTGATTTTTATCTCCCAATAGACGTCACTTCCCAAAGAATACCATTTAATGGACTCACACATGGTTGCTCTTTGCGTCCTGACATCTTTTTCATATAGCACTGACAAATCTTATTCAGAGGTTCATTTACAAGCAAACAAAGAATTGGCATGAAAACTCAGGTCACACCTCTTTAAAGAGCTGAGACTCCCCCATGGTGGGTCTGTTCTGTTTTGTGTCATTGTTTCTAGATATGTCTTTGAGCTCCAGCAAATTCTGATCGTTTACACATTGCCTCCAAAGAAATAACTGCAGGGAATGCTTAACTCAAAAAAGTTACACAGGACACTTAAAAAATAATCCAGAGAAGCTGTCCTCAAAATGGCTATTGTTTGGGAATACTCCACAGCTAAAACTGGAGAGCTTATCCCCACTAGTGCAAAATACAGCAACACAACACACACCCTGTTACACTGGCAGAAAACAGGCCACACTTCTGCCATGTCAAAAAAATGAAAAACCTTACTAAACATAAATCAAAGTAATTCCCGTCTTCCTTTTCACATATTTCTGGCCAAAATGGAGGAAGCTGTTGTGATCTCAGCAGCTGTTCTGATACTGTTCTGTGGAGTATACTGGAATCTCTCATCTGCTCCCACTAAAAAAGCTCAGATTTTTGGATGGATAAGCAGAGGCATACTGTCTTTCATTTGAGCTTCTCCTAGAATGAAACTGAAGAAGATAGTGTTTGTGACAAAAAGAGACAGTTCCAATGCTCTCCTGTGTTCTCTCTAAAGATTCCAGATATGTATCTCAGTATTTTTTTAAAGATTAAAAAAAAATAGAAAAGAAAAAGCTAAAAAGCTAGAATCAACTAACAGCCTGTATATTAAACGACCCACTAATTAGGTCTTAGGGATTTTGTCTTTGCTGAATGACTGCCTGGTGTTACATGTAACAGGAAGTCCCCTTGGCTCTTTAAACAACAAGTTCTATCAATGTGCAGCTTTCAATAAGTGGAAGCTCCAGCTTGGAACTCACAGAAAAACTGTCTCAAATATGCACCCTGGAAAAGAGGTGCAAGACTGCAAGCAACTACTCCTCCTGCAGAGTCATGCTCCTCTTCTCCAGAGCATCCAGGCAGTGAATCCTCACCTGAAGTTGCAAATCCAGCCTCTGAATTGTCCTTTACATCCTTAAAAATTCTGGACAACCCCTGCACAGCTGTCTCCTGCGATGTGGGAGCTGAGAATCCCCCACCTCCAACACCAGACACAGCAGAGCACTCAGAGGAGGTAGAAAGCTGTAGCAAGACTCCAAGAGCACATCAAAACTACATATCAGCCTCAAGAGGAGTCAAGTGAATTCCCTGCAAGCAATCTGAGATCCTGGGGCAGCTTTTGGATTGTCTTGTGCATAGTTTCAACCTCTAGCACCCACAGGGCCATTGGGGTGAGGGGGCCAGGGTTGGCACTGGGTGGCAGGAGGGCTTCATAAAGTATCTGTGATCATCTGTGTACCTTTAAGGACCTGTGTCTGTGCCATCAAAAGAGAAAATCTGGGGGTGACCTGCTAAACTTTTGCTTGTGCAATGAAATTTTTAAAACAAGCCCTATTACCTATTATAACAATATTTCCCTAACAAAAACCTGTTCCTGTTTTAACTTCTAATTTTTCTAAGAAATCTCTTCTAGATACTTTTGAGCTACTATCAATTGCTACGGACGCCGTAAATCTGCAATCACAAGTTCCCTCACTATTACATGCCAATGGTATTCTTCTCCTGATCCAGGTTTTTAACAATCCATCAGCCCCAGTACACCCATTCCTTGGTAAAAAGGGAGAAAGTATTTTCAGGCAGAAAAATTTAAGGAGATGCTAAAGCAGAAACCCAAAGGGATGAATTGGGCCATGGAAGGTTTGAAAAACAGTAACCACGCAGAGCATAAGGAGCTTGTGTAATGTGAAATTTGACCTGTACTTCTGTCTAAAAGGAAACTGTTGTTAGAATTACAGTGACTCTTTGGCACTTTTTCCACTGCTGCAATGTAAACACTTTGTTGTACGTCTGGGCTGAGTTTGCTGAGGTGCAGCAAAAGCCATGGCCAAACTCGTACATCACTTTTATTGCTCTGGTTACTTAGGTTGATCACTATTTACTCTCACAGATGATTGAGGAAGAAGATGGCCATAGAGAAGGGCACTCTAAAAATCTTGAACAGGAGGAAACAATTATTAACCTGGGACCAGATCAGGAGGTGATAGAGAAGTTTAGACTGGCACTACCTGGTTTGCAAGGACACAAAGTCTCTTGTTGGGCAGGGCTCCTTTTGCACAGCAGGATTCACAAAGGCACTACATTGCAGAGAACTTGCCAGCCCCACTTCAAGTAGGAAAAGACATCTCAAAAGGATGATTTGAGAGATTTCTTGTTTCAGCCTTGGACATTCATACATGTTTTTGTATTCTTGGCTCTACATCCCAAAGTTTTCTTTGTGGGCCCATTTCCTCTGTTTGACTTGCAAGCTCTGGCTTGCTTCTTTCTTTCAAGTCAATTCCCTTGTTTCCCTCTCACTTCAATATTCTCCTTCCCTAAGCTCTGCTGAGTTTCACCACTCATAGGTCAGCCTTCCTGGGGGTTGGTGCTGCCTGACAGGACCCTCATCCTTCCACCTGCCAGACAGACAAGCCCAGTGCCTCAGCAGCCTTGGAAGGTACCCCTTCTTCTCTTGCCCAAGGCCAAGAAAAGTCATGGATATAAGCTACATTCTGTATGCACTGAAATTTATTATTCTTTTTATTACTAATTTTGCACAAACTAGAGAATTTAGGACAAATACTCCAGGGTTTTCTCTATACTAGCATATATGCATTATTTGTGGGGTTTGTTGTATCTACTATGTTTCAAACTTCATTTTCTCTTTGGATGTTGCTTGAGTAAGTTTATCTACACCTTAAACACATTTTCAAAGTCCTTCTCCAGAGCTAGAGACTACTCAGGGGTATTGAATACAAGGAAAACTAATCAACCCTTTCATAAATCCCCTTTTTAGCTCCTACAAGGTGGTATTTTACAAAGCACATTAACTGCTCAATATCCATACATTCTGGACAAGGCATCCAGAAGTGTATGGATATTGAGCAGTTAATGTGCTCAATATCCATACACTAATGTGTGTAAATTTGGATGTGAATCCAAAGTCTGGTGTGGGTGAACTCCACAGAAACAAGGATTATACCTTTGGCTTCCTTGGAATCACATAGATGATTTTCTAAAAAGCAAATTTCAGGCATCAAAGATGAATCACAGGAAGAAAAATTATCCATAAATGGAAAACTAGAAAGTAACTATAACTTTGCTACCTCAAGAAGCACAATTAGAGATGAAAGCAAGCTTCAGAAATTAGTTCCAAGACTTGTGTGTAAAGCACCTAGAAGTTCAGTGTACTTCAGGTTTATTTAGATGTTTCTGACTATCCCACATGCAATTTAAAGAAAAGTATTTCTCCCAGGACCTGTGGCTTCTCAAGAAAATCTCTGTCACACTATATAGACCACTATACAGACTACCAATACATGTTATAAGCAAAATATTTTTTAGAACAAAGTTCCTGAAGAATGACAAAATCTTTATGACTATTTGCACTGCCTATGGGAAAGCGCCAGGAGACAGCAGCTGGGCAGGAGGCCAGCAAGGGCTTCTGATACACATCTGGGCTTGTGTATAAACATGTTCTCCTTACAGTTTCCATTGTCCGCCCCAGCCTGTTCCTTTGGAGTGTTTGTTGATCTCATTCTTGTCTTATTTACCTTTCCATAATGACTTTTCAGTGCAGAGGCCATCTCTTATCCTGGAACATTGTTTGTGAAAAGGTGCCCCATCCCTACTGGGTCCTTTAAGCAGTACTGAAATACAAATAAAATCTCTAAAAATACCATTCTGCTTCTCAAACTTACGTCACCTAAGGCCAGACAAAAGAAAACTGTGTATATCCTCCTTTCCTCCTCGCTCCCTAAAGGAATGCATCCTTTCTCAGCTGTAAAGTGAGCCTGGCAATTACTGTATGTGCATGTCTGTGTTCCTGTTTGGAGCACTATAATTGTTTTACAGTCCTGACTGTGATTATCCAGTACCCACCAGAAAATCCCAGTGCTTTGATCACAGGACT
The DNA here is from genome assembly GCF_022539315.1 of Serinus canaria. Lineage (NCBI taxonomy): Eukaryota > Metazoa > Chordata > Aves > Passeriformes > Fringillidae > Serinus > Serinus canaria. Next base: position 34,160,916 of record NC_066315.1, read on the forward strand.
CCCTACCCAGACTCCGTCAGACAAGCGGGTTAAGCAGAAGGAAGATAAAGAGGAAACAAGAAACACAACTAAAACTAAAAGGGCACAACTAAACACAAAGCTAAAAGGAAGGAAACAAAGATAAAAATGCAAAAAGAAAAAACATAGGCTGAAAATAAAAAAGGGAGGAAACAGAGCCTGCAGAAAAGAGAAATGAGGTGAGGCAGAGTTTAAGGAAATGTGCTTTTCTATCAGTACTAAACAGAGGTGAGTCTCTTACAAGAATACGGTACTTTTTATTTACTGCTGTTCCCTGTCAGCCCCTCTAAGGATCATTAATTTGTACCCCTGCCCAGCTGGTCTACCATTAATGGTGTACAAGATATCCCTTATAGACAGTCCTCATGCATTTGAGATGAAGGTAGTGAGATAGCAGAAGCAGGCACAAACAGCTTGCTCATTTGGGCAATAAAAAGACAGAGGGCTGGCAGTCAAACAGAGAACAGACAGGATATAGCAAATTACAGGGTTCTCCTTCCAGACTTTGCCATTAAGCGAATGTTTTCTGCAATGCATAGATGCCCTCTGGGCACACGACTTCTAACAATCACCATGGCTTGTTTGCTTCCTGAGCTAGGGGATTTAGCTTTTTATACCATACCCTCTGTCTGGCACAGCTCCTACCACATGCAAGGAAAGTATTGATCTTCAATAATGTGAGTATATCTGCAAAGTAATGCTTGCAGTAGTCCAAACCCATCTTTCCCTCTGCCCTGGCCCTGGAGATGGTGTTCAGTTTTTCCTGTAACTGGAGAATAAACACTAAATAGTTAAGGATAATCTCAGCAAAAAGACTTGTATGTCCCTAAGCACACTGCTTTCTTTTCCATGTTTTATGAAGCAGTGCTGTCAGGGTTAAGTGGTCTGTACAGGAACCTGAGTCTTGTGATTATTTGATGCTATGGGAGCTGCTGCAGCATCACTGAAACAGGCTTTCATCCACTACATGGTTTCATGCACAGGTTTTCCATTCTTGCCATAACTGTTTTATTTCAAATGCTATTGGCCTTCCTCTATTTCTGTTTCATACTTCTGCTCTCTTTTAAGTCCCTACTTACCAGTTATTTAAAGGACAAGCCATAAAATACAACCAACCCAGCCACCATGGTTTTTCTAGGGTGTACAGTTGGATTTTCCAGTAGTTCATGCAAAAACTTTAGAAAACAACTTCGAGGAAGTGTGCTAACCCACTACTTCCATTATGTCAGTGGTAAGAGAATGCCATACTGAAGTGCAAGATGTTCCACACAATTTCATCTGTCTCTGTACTGATGCATGTGAAGCAACACTCCTGTAACATCCTGGCATGTTCTACAGTGGCCAGCTCAAGGTTCCAGTTTAGAAATGCTTCACTCATATAAAAAAGACAAAAAATTTCTGATGATGGAGAGCAATTAAAGAATGGGGCAGGGTGGGGGTGTCAGGGAATTGTTTCCTAGGGTGTCACACAAAGGGATGCATTGTGGGGTCCCTGATGGCTGTGTAAATGTGTCATGGGAACTTGGACCCAGGACAGAATGATGCCAGAATTTCTGCAAGACTCTGCCTTCCAAGGTGAATTCTGACTTGCATGATGTTAACCACCACATTCCACACATCATCTTTAACAGAAAATGCACCCTGGGCACCGTCTCACTAAAGAGAAGGCAGTATCTCTAGGAGTTAAGCAGAAGGAATTGTTTCTGGCACAGATGGACAGAAGCTTTTTATTTCATATTTCTGAAGGGGACTCAAGAGATTATTTTGCTTGTAGTACCTCCATCATTTTGCAATTAATTTGTCTAAATAATAGAAAGCTCATTAAAAGCTTTTGCTCATATAGCAAGAGTTGCTATATGTAATCTCTCTTGACAGACAGACATCCCTTGTAAAACTGATAAACTTGGCTGTGCTTGAGAAGAAGCTACTGAATAAAATATGCTGCTAAAATATCACAAAAATAATTGTGAAAATCTATTAAATGAGAAGAGTGCAAACTGATTTTAGAGGCTTTCCCCACCACCTACACCAGGAGGAAACGAGGTAGGTCTGCACTATTGCTTACCTTATATCTTTTTTTACATCCAGGAACAGGACAGGCAAAAGGTTTCTCATCCCCTCCATTCATGCACATTGAACTAAGGATAGCTTCAGAGCTGATAGCACTTTCTGTAGTCCAGGACTCATCACTGTCTGATTCTTCATAGTCTACTTCCTCTTCATCATATTCACTACCTAGAAAAGCAGGATAGTCAGATAAAACAAGACTAAATAAGAGCACAGCAAGATAACCCATTCTGCATTTATTACATCAGCTACAATGACTTGTAATTTCCCCACTTTTGTCTTTTCTGGAAGACAGTTATTTTAAATTTTACAACCGTGTCTTTCTTGTAGTTATTTATTCCTTCATAAAGACAACAGTGGTTCTTTTTCTAATAAGCAGGACAGGCATTATTAATATATCTTCATAAACTGTTAACTGCACGGCACAGAAAGTTCAAAGGACTGACTTTAAAACGCAGTTTCATTGCTTCTCAAACACCAGGATCCTTGCATCTTTCCCAGTGCCCTAACAGAAAATGTGCTCCCTCCCCTCCTCCAATTAAAGCTAATTTTAAGGCATTTCTTTATGCAATACAATACTGAAGAGTGTAATTCTACAGATCATAAACAGTGTAAAATAATATGTTGACAAGTCCTAATGCATTTACTAGCCCTTTGGAATTAATAGGAATTATAGCACAACATTAATAAGAATTATATTGTAGCAATTATAGTTGTGAAATTCATTCCCTCAGGTGTGGGTATAAATTGCATTGTGTGGCTGCCCTGAACAGACCGCATTATGTTCCAGATATGCAAAGACACCCATCTGAGCAGCTGGTGCTGAGTTTATTTATTATTTTTAATTGCACTAACTATTAATGAAATCCTCTGAAGAAGTTAAATGTGAAACAAGAGAAATTAGAAAAGCAGAATTCCAACTGTAAAAATACACTTGAAAAAAGAAAAGCAGGGGAGGGAAGAGCCGCAGCTGATTAAAAAGAAAATATATGCACAGAGGGAGAGAGAGGGAAAGCTGAGGGAAACTTCTGTGGTGTCAGCAGGAGGTGGTGCTGTGTTTCCCCTCCCCTTTCTTCTTTCCCTTTCCCAGCTCTGCTAAATTTTATCCTTTCTGCTGAAAGACAATTTGGCTCCGAGTGCTGGAACAGCTCCCGCTATTAAAGACAGTTATGTGACACTTGCATGGCTCTTCCCTCATGTGCCCTTTCAGTGCGCAGCTCTGAGCAGCTCTACCCGCCAAGGAGAAAATGCAGACAGATGCCTCATGGCACTTTAAAACATTCTGAATTCACAGGGAGAACCCATACTGCCAAGTACAATGGGTTTTTTGGGGTGTTTCTGCTTCTGCTGAAACTCCATACTTACCGTCTCTTTGGACTCCCCCTTCCCCAGCATTCCCAGTCAAACTCAGCACTGAGTAACAACACGTGGCAACTGGTAGCTGCCAGCAGCCAGGGCTCCTGAGCTTTGGTCAGGACATATGTCAGGCTGTCCACGTTTCTATCCCGTGGCTCCCATCTGTCCGGGATGGAGCGCAGATGAGGACAGAGGGACGGTTTCCCACCAGCGACGAGCGCCGACACGAGCGCACGCACAGGCCCTGCAGCGCATCTGGAAAACTCTGCCCTGCCGACTGCGGCTCCTCATCCCACTCGGAATGAGCGAGAGCCAAAGAAAGCATTATTGACCTCTTAAAATATTCCTGAACTCTAGGAACAGTTAACCTAAAATGAAGTTAAGAGTTGTTATAGTTTAATTAACTAATAAAAAAATGGAGGCAAAACCACAACTCTGCTTCTACGATTTCCTGCCCTTGATTGTATCTTGATGGAAAAAATTCCTCAAGCTGTTCCTTTCAAACCTTTTAGCTCAGTGGGGTTTTTTTAAAGCAAATTAAACAGAAAACCCTATTGTAAACACACATATGCACTCCTAGGATGACAAAACATACAATTCTAAACACTGATACCAACAATTTCTGTCTTGATAATCCTCCCCCGTTGTGTGCCCCCTTAAGAGCGGGTGATTTCCGCCCAAATAGGATTTTGTCCTCCTGAAGAAAACACCGTTTGAAACTGTACAACATCTCTTAGGGACACCACTCCTTTTAGTGATGATAAGGAGTACGCATTCATAAAGCAACAGTCAGTGCTCTTTAAAACTTAATATGCAATATGATGTATAAATAAAGAGATACACAAAACAGTGGGGAGAAGCTGCAGTTAGTGCTATTTTGCATTTCCTTAGATTTTCCTAAAGGGATTAGGGGGTGCCCTTTTAATTTTTCTAGTAGTTTTGTACAGTAAGATCCAATTCTGTAAAAATGTTTGCCAGTACTTCAAAAGAAGACTCAGTGAAAGAGAGAGACAGAGGAGACCAAACTGTGTGTGTAAGTATGTGGGAGATCACACCACACTTATGGTTTTCTTTTCATTGGCTTACCAGAACAAACATGCAAGATTTGGTCTAGTATACTCTAAGCAGTTCTTTAACCAGTATAAGCAAACGCTCCATTATCTTAAATTTTTAAATTCAGATGTCACTACAGATTTTACAAACACAATGAGCTTTTTCATATGAATGACCACATAAATATGTACTTCTTCTTGAACAAAACAGTAATACTAATGGTGCCATGTGACTTCATATGAAGCTAGAAGTGGCAGTCCATCACTGGTTTTATCTAACAGTGTCCTACTGAACTCAACTGCTTCTACTTTCTTAAAAAAAAAAAAATAGAAATCCCAAATATATTTAAAAGGATCTTGGTATAAGGAAAATGCAAAAAAAATTTACTGCCTTGAAAATTTCATTAGCAATAAAAATTCAACCTTAAAATAATTATGTTGTTTCAGTTGTTATAGAAAAACACCACTGATTTAGTCATGCTTTTAACCGATTCTGCCTCGGAATTTAATTTCCTCAGTTGTCAGTGTCTAAGAGCAGCAACCCATGTGGTGCCTCACCGACTGCGTGCAACACATCGGAGAGGGGGGAAATAAAACAAGAGGAAAAACAAAAAGCACAACGCGCAGGTTGGCGCTGCCATCATAAACAGCCCTGGATGAGGTATTTTAATTAAGTAGCGCAGGGCTGAGCGCGGTGGCTTTGCCAGGCCGTTCCCAGGCGGAGCAGGAGGCACTGGGCTCCATGTCAGGTGTACAAACTGCAACCCGAGCCGGCGCTGCCCTGGCTCCTGGGCAGCATTCCCGGGGACCAGCAGTGCGCCGAGGGGAAGCGCGCAGCAGCGCACTTTGATCAGGACAGAGTGAGTTAATTGCTTGCCTTTCTTTTTTTTTTTTCAAACTTGGTTGGTGTTTCACGATTATATCTGTAAATATTTACTTTTTTAAAAAGAAAAAGGGAAAAAAAAACCCAAATTAAGCGCCTTTGCATCTAACTTATGGCCTGCTCCAGGATGTAACAACTGCCTGCCTTGGGCAGTGTTTGCAGTAACTCTTCAGAGAGGTCCCAGAGAGCTGCCTCGCTGAGCTCTGCTTGGATGCTGCCATGCTCATGGAAAACAGGATGCTCTGCTGGGGCACCCTGCCCTTAGGGCACTGAGCTGAGCCATTCCTGTAGCATGTGGGCCAATGACTTTACCCTTCCTCCTCACGCATGGAAAGCAGACTGAATGTTCCTCCCACTGAAAAATATGAGAACTAGGCTTCAGAAATCTGAATAGCTAAAAAAAACCTCCCCCAAAACTCAACAACACACAGTTCTCTAACACAAAGCATCTAAACATCTGGCTAATAGAGAAGCACATGCTTTCAGCAAGGCACTGTACAAATCTACAATATTATTACCATAACTAAACACTAGTTCTACCATAGCAAAAAAAAAACCAACCCAAAACCCTCTCTACTGGCAATTCTTTTTCTGAAGCTTCTTGCTAGATCATTGCTCTTTAACATAATATCCAGTTTCATCATCTGGCTTTCATTCAGAGACCCTACAGAGTTCTACCTTGGCCTAACCTAAACCACTGCTTTATTATCCAAATAACTCAGCAACATCTACTTAATACTGCACCCGCCCTCGCATGCAATATTCCCTCAGTCCTGGCCCACAAAGCCATTTCCCCACTCCTCATTCTAGTGATCTTGCCAAAAGACTCACTTCATCTGTGCTGCCCCCAGCAGATCAAAAAATGAAACAAAACAAAGGCAAGGAAAGAATGCTAGCTCAGCCTTTTTTTTTCCTTGCAATTTTCCATGCTGAGACAATGGCACTGCTCCTCAAAGGGGAGGTGAATTCCACTAGGCACAGCTCACATAATATGCCATACTGGAGCCAGATAGCACATAAAATTACCTGTTATGAGAGCCACAAAACATGCTGGGTCACAAAGAGTTCCAGCAAGTTACTTCTCTTGTAATTTTCACGCTGCATTTAAACAACCCATCACAAATAAGGAAGCTGTCTATGTCACAGACAAAAGTAAAGACATGCACAAAAAGGGATTATGATTACTGCCTGCAGGGTAAGAAGCCTTTGTAGTTTGACAAAAAGCAAAACTGACCATAAAGACTTGGTCTACACCTCTGCTGCCAGTCAGTTTTCCTATCAAAATCAGTGAGAATGTCACTTAATCCTGCAGCAAACCTCTCACCTGTTCAATGCCCATCTACTGCCTTTTCATTTTTCAGTAGGTGAAGTCAGTAATTTAAAGAGCTCAGAAATGGTTTGCAGAGAGCTAATTCATTTGACATTCTGGAACAGATAACATCCCAACTACACTGCTGAAAATCTGGGGCCTCACCTTTTATATTTCTGGGGTTTATTCTGTATTCACACCACTTTAGCTAAGACAGATTCTGCCTTTTGCATGAGTGAATTCATTCTATCATGAGATTTACAGAGGACTTTCCCCTGAACTTGAAATGAATCTCAGTTCTAGCAGGCGCACAGCATTTGTTGCCACATCGCTTTTCAAATCTAAAGACTTCTCTGCTGTGCCTTTAAATATAAAAAAGACAAAGCTGATTTAAACCAGCACAAGCTTTGTGTGCCATTTTAATGAGCAGGATCTATCTTGACCTCTGATCAAGAACATTATGAGTTCTTCCTTTCTCCTCCCATGAAGAAAAGCAAACCCAAAACATCCTTGCCAATTATTTCTGTGACCAGAAAGCATACATTTAAGTGTACAATGAATAACTATGAGCAAATAGCCTACTGCAGTGGGAACCAACATTGCTAGTGTCACCGAAAGTTCATGGTAATTCCATGGATTTCTCATAAAAATTCTGCTTCACACTTTGTCCCGTGTGAGACTTGCAGTCTGTATTTCATGGAAACAGTTTTATGAGAGCACTTCTTATGGTAAGAGCTTTGCATTCCCATATACTGTGACAGTTTCCTTGATAAAAAAAGTGAATTATTAATATTGTGTGAATTTTGGGTTAACACTAAAGCACATTTATGCATTTGTCAGACTTCTTCCTTCTGTGCCCATGGTTGCACACAGCAGGGACAATGTTCCTACAGCTGATACTCATTGCTGATCTAAAAACATATCAAGTCATTCAAAATGAAATATTCTTCCTTCATATAAAGAGCAGGAAATAAAAGCTCAGAGCATTGAAACACAAACCAGTCAAATAACAGCAGCCACGCAAGTCTTTAGTCTAGAAGCTGCATCAGGACTCTCTCAGCTGAGAGCTGGTACGGGTGGCACAGTGCACTGGCTCTGCAAACTCCAGCCACCAATGTCAGACACTGAACCATCCAGACACACCAAGTCAGGGTCTTTGCTCTCTTGCTTGTGTTGGTGGGTGGAGAGAGGGGACTCAGAGGACAGAAAGCGGTTTTCAGCCTTTGCAAGAAGTCCACTGAGATGAATTTCTTACGTTTTCAAAAGTACTTTTACCATTCATGTCCACAAAGATGATGTAGATGCAACTAAAGAAAACCCAGAGGGGTTTAATAGAGCACTGTGCAGTGCTACAGACACTGGCACTTAGACAGCAAGTGCCATTCCAGTGTTTGGATTAAGCATTTAAGTACTACAAGCACTAGGTTCACCTCAGTGAAGGCCAGAGCACGTGGGTATAAGCACAGGCAGTTGAGCTTTTGCTCTTCTCCCAGTTAATATTCCTGATCCTCATTTCTGGGTGAGGAGGGGCAGTTCTGTGCTCAAAGCCAACTGCATGCTCGGAACTTTGCTGTCACTGGTGGGAGCTGATTGAGATGGTTATGCTTTGTCAAACAGGCACTTGCCAGGGCTGACAGAGGCCTCCATCCCTCTTCATGATCACAGCAGAGCCATGCAAATAGCAACTGGGACTTACCACGGCCCTGGCCCTGTGCCAGGCGGGGCGGGGGCTCAGGGCTGTCCCACTGGCCGCTGCCAGCCCTGCACAGCGCGTCCCGCGGGCTCTGGCTGCTGCTGTCAGCATCCTCCTCTTCCCATGACACCAGTCAGAGCAGGATTTGGCCAGAACAATGTCTTCTGGAGAAACCACCCTTCCTTTTCTCTTTTCCAGTCCTCTCCTAGCTCAGATCAAGTATCAAGCGCTAAATAATGAGCTGTTAGGATGTGTTGCTGCCCAGAAGAACTGATTTTCTATTGTCTCTGGCTGAAGCAAGGCTCAGCTAATGAATAAGCACCAAGAGAATTTCAAAAATGCACCTCATGTAATGATGTGAACACAGATTCAAACACAAAAAGCAGCATGTTTTTTTATCATTAATTTTAGGCACAAGGCACTTGAAAGCTCTAGAGAAAATAAATTAGGCAAAAAAAACCCCACAAAACACTTTTCCGTGTTTGTTTGCTTCACTTGAAGAGTAGCTTTCAGACCACACTTTCAGACCTCCACTGCTATACCAAAGGAGGGAACATTTAAGCATCCAAGGTATGGGAAGGTGTTTCTGGACATCCTCTCCCCTCTCTCCCAGTCAAATGGCAACTGTAGCTTGCACAGTCACAGAGACAGCCTGAAAAGATCCTTCCCCCCCTGCTATTTTGGAGGGTGGTGCTTCAAACAGGATGAACCCACACACAGTTACACATCCAGCACCCCAGTGTTTTAAATGACATGGTAGATAGGTCAATTCCAACACTTCACACCAACTGCAGTTCCCATTTCAGTGTTCTCAGTGTAAGCTCATACTGATTTTTAAGTGACTGAAAATGTATCCCATTACAAGGTTTGGATTCGCTTTGAAAAGCATGCAAACACTCCTACTGCCAAAACATAAATCTGAATGCATTGTATTTTGGTATATAATGATTTTGGCTGAGCTAACCTATATGGGAAATCACCCTAAAATGTTGGAGGTTAAGCTAGAATAATAAAGGTACAAAGTAAACATAAAGTTTTATATTTAAAGTGCTATTAGTATGACATTAGTGCTACATCTTCTTTTTCACTGTCAGCAAAATGGAGAACTATTTACACATGAGATCTGCTCTCCATTTTGGGCTACTAGAGAAACAGAAGTAACATACTCAGGTTAAAAAAAAAAAAAAAGTCCTCCAGAGCCAATACTGGGGTTGGTGGAGCAGCTGGATTCTATCTGGCCTTAGGAGCAACTGTGTGCCATTTTCTTTCTTGATATATCTGTGTCTTGATACTGGTATAGCAAAGAACAGTCTTTAAAGCACTGTAAATCCTAATCCAAAGTTTATAAACCCGCTTGCACACCTATATAAGCAGATATGTTACAACTTATTTAATGTATAAATGCAAACAAAACATACAAGTAATAAGATAAATAAATTAAAAAAAAAATCCACCACTTCCAATTACTTGTGGAACAGCAACTAATCACAAAAACATGCATGTAAAGAACTGATTCTGGAAAAAAACAGTCAACTGATACCACGGCATGTGTTCTGTAGAGCAGGGCTTTCTGAGAACGCTGCAGAGGTGCTAAAGCAAATTGTTATAATGTCACTGCACAATGTGCTGTTGAGGTTTTATGGTCACACTGCGCCAATAGTCTCGGGAAGTTATTTTGCATTCTTATATAAACTTTTTCCCCCAATCCTGTTTTCCACAAAAAAGGGCTTTCAATAATGTACGATCTTGTGTTTATACACAGTACAGGAAAAACATGATAAACCCAAGAACACGATCTCTACTTTAAACATATTTAAAAACTAGATTTCTACAACTTCATGTAAACGAGAATAAGCTGTTAAACACTCACCAAGAAAGAACATAACCTTCCTGTAATTAAATGGCAGTGTTCTGCATGGCACTTTTTAAAAATCATGAAAATAAAAAAAGTAAATAAATAAATCCATCCAGCAGACCCCTCCCGATTTGAGGCTTAACCTGCAAAGTAATGTAACAGTAATAAAACCTATGCCAGCTGGAATCCTTTCTTTTTCTGGCTTTGGCATGAGAAGCAAGAGCAGGTATATGTTTGAAGAAAAACAAAGTAGGACATTTTCCACCTTTAGTCACAGGATGTTAATTGAACTCTGGCAAATGTTTAAAGATATTCGCAAAATGTTCAAAAAAGAATTAAAACCAGTTGGGGCTGAGAAAAAGAAACAATCCATCCTTCCTCCCCTCCCTTCTCTCCCCTCAAACATCTGTTCCAAACTTATACTCCAAAAACCACACCGAGGAACAGTCATAATTAATGTTATTTTGGCTTTTTAGTTGCTAGGCCTGCTTTCCGAGGTTAGAAATACAAAAATACAAGTTCAGGGCACTATTACTGTACTTAAGGACTCTCCTGATGCATGTAAGAAAATTGCAGCTTTTCTTTTCTCTTCTTTACCCCATTTGATAAAGAAAGAGAAGAAAAAAAATAGAAACGGTACCAGGAAACAGTTCCATGTTGAAGATAAAGGATTACAATAAAAAGTACCTACATAAATGAACTACACTTTATGAAGCTATGAAAATACATTTGAGACATGTTTTATACATGCTTTACAGCTGTACAAAAGCTATCCAGCCACTTAGAGTGCGGGCCATAAAACTGCTAACGCTCACGGTCCCTCCGCACCCCAACTGCCGCGCCGTGCCTCCAGCAGCGTGCAAATCCTGCCGGGATGCACTCAGCTCCCACCAGGCTCCCCCTCCCCAGGCATTGCTATCACTGTGCAGGTACTGCCTGCACTACACCTGATTCCAGCAGGATCTGGCCGGGCAGATGTGCTCCTGTGAATGGGCTGCAGCATGCAGCATGCACGTCAGCCCCGGTGCAGCGCACGGAGGACCAGGGTGCGGAAGAGCTGTAGAGGTGCAAGACAGCTCAGTGCTTTTTCAGCAGCTTTGGGCTGAGGAAATGTCATGTTTATGAGGCCCAAGAGGGCTGCAAACCCCTGACCAGCAACACGGGAGGCAATGGCAAATTCTCTACTTCAATGCACTGAAGGGCCGGGAGGATTCAATCTGCATGAACATCCACTGACCACTTCTCCCTGCCTGCCTCTGGAGATCTGACCATCTAGATTTAAGAAACACCGTCAGCATGATTTGGGAGCTAGCCCCAAGACTCAGAATTACCAGTAAGGGCTAAAATGGCTGTCAACTACTGAGCAAGAATGAAGGCTTTTGTCAGTTTAACTACACAAAAAATCTACAGGAAAGATCTGTTGTGTTTTTCATTAATCCTACTTTGTGTTTCTCAGAAAGAAATTAACCCAAGCGTAAGAACACATTTGGTGGGGAGTCATCTCCTCTCTCATATTTAAAAACAAGGATTCTGATAAAATAAAGTGTGCAGTGTGCCTGTTACATTGTCACAAACCTTTCTTTGAGGCTGTCACTGTTTCAATCAGGTCTACAAAATGTATGCTAGCAGGTGTGAGTTGTTTCAGGTGACATATCACTGGGCTGAAATCAAAGCAGTTTTCAAATTGCTACTTTCCATTGCTCCTTGGCTTCTTGAATCCTCTGACATTAGAGGTAGAAATGCTCAGAAATTGTTGTGAATGGCACTGCCATCAAAGTAGTTTTCAAATTGCTACTTTCCATTGCTCCTTGGCTTCTTGAATCCTTTGACATTGGAGGCAGAAATGCTCCGAGACTGTTGTGAATGGCACTGCCTGACAATATATGGAAAAACCTTTCAAGAGGGAGACTGTGCTAGCAAGGACGAAGCACCAGCCTTTATCTTCACCAAGAATTAGGGTGGTATCTTCCACCTGCCAGCCACAAGCACTAAAAAGACAAGAGGATCTTGTGGTTTCAGGGATCAGCAAATGTTTCATGGCTTTTAGCTCACTTGGAAATACACAAAAGCTACAAAGAACTCTGTTTTTCCTAAAATGTCACATACTTTTGAGAATCTTGTACTGGCTAACATCAACTCATGATACACCATTTCCCCTGTGAAGTAAACCTCTCTGGGTTATAAGTCATGGAGTGTGAAGTGGTATGTTAGTCCTTGCTTTTTATTACTTCTGATTTGCTTTGGCCACAATGCAAGGAAAACTCAAACATTTGCTTAAGTTTCATCATCTTCAGCACACTGAAGTGCCGCCTAAATGAGTCTGGCCTTTTTTCTGCTAAACCCTAACACTGCTATCACTGTGCAGACATGCAGCACCAGGGGACATGGAGAAATTTTTTCAGTCCTTGAGGTACTGCAGTGGTACAGATAAATCCCCTTTAATGTTGCAGTGTACTATACATATATGTATATGCATTACATATACACACACCTAAATTTAAATAAACACCTAAAAGCTCCATGTGGCCACTACTGTTTCTAACTTGGAGAAAAACCATTTGTGTTTTCAGCTAGGAATTTTCAAGATAATTAGCAGATTGCTTACAAAGTTAAATAGTAAATAAATAAATAAAAATCCTTCCACCAATTGGCCCTTGCAGTATAAACTCACAAACATGAATGCCATCATTGTTACCCAGAGCTGCTGAAGTAACTTTTTGAGTGTCACACGATTCCTACATTAAACCAGTTATGCCACAAGCTGTGAAAGGCAGACACAATGTGCTTTCTACAAAATGCATAATTTTTTACACATTTGGAGAAAGATAGGTCTGTGTGTGTCAGGTGTGCTTGTATACAAAAATCCCTATCCTATCACCAATTAACACAGAGATAATAGTTACTTTTAAGCTTATTGTACATTTTTTTTTTCCTTGACACTGTTAAAAATGGTTTGCCAGGGTAGGCTGCTACGATGGGGATTATAAAATAGTTCCTGTGCTTGGAAGTACTTTAAATCTACAAGCCATGTTTCTATTGCTGCTTTGTAGCTCAAACCCCAAAACTAGTGATGATTTTATGAGTTGCTGTAGTCTAGACAACTCGGTTACTTTTCAATTAAATTGTTCCTTGGGGAGACTACTGTGAAAATGCCCATACAATTAATTACAGGTATGTGCAATTAAAATACAATTCTACAGCACAGTAGCTTTACAATTGCTGCTGCAGTTTATGTCTGTATCAAACAGGAATGCTCTGAAGGGGCTGGGAAGACAAAGTACAACACGCAGGAGATTACATGTAAAGCTACCTGTAGTGAATGAGATGAAATAAAAGGTAGTGGTAAATTTTTGTGTGCCTTTTCCTCTGGTCAGATTCAGAATTCTACTAGAAAGCACAAAATCTGACAACTGAGCTAATCTTCCCAGAAGATATTTTTATAGCAAACTGGGCTCAACACATTTTTACTGCCAAGTTAAAGAGCAAATCAGAAATTTAACAGAGTTATAATGAAAATGCACCCATAAAGCAGGAAAATGAAGAAAAACAGAAAATGCAGCAATAAGCTGAGAGGAATCATGATTAAAAAAAGGTCAACATGTATTTCCCCTCACAGCAAAGCCTCATTTTCCCCCATTGGTTATTTTCTCATTAGTCTTGCTTTCCTCTATATACACTTAAAAAAAAGTCCTTTTAACTCTAAAAGCAATTTAAATGGTTAGAAGCAACACTTTAAAATAATATAATTCTGTGAATATAGTATAGGCCTTTTTGTATTTAAGTTATAAGTTAGTTTAACATGGAATTAAACAATGGACTGAGCAGGGGAGGTTATCATAGCACATGTCTTTATGCAAACCATAGAAAAGATTAGATCCAGTAGAATCTCCATAATTTTGCTCCATCTTCAAAAGTTTACAGGCTTGGATCAGTGGAAATACCAAACCTCTGAGAAATTAAGACACTTATGGGTCATGTCAGCTTGTTTTGCACAGCCCTGCAGAAATCCTCCAGGATCTGTACCCCAAAGCTACAGGGCTATGAAAGAACTGTAGTCAGGGACTTGCAGCCCTGTGGTCCTTGCAGCCTTAACCAACACTCCTCATTCACCTGGTCCACGTGCACTGAAACAGGTGGACTTTGAGGGGTGCCAAACACCCTGTAAAACAAACCAGATCACTTTTGTAAGGCAAACAGGGCTGGGGTTTGCGAGTCCTTACGACTCTGGGTTTGCCTGGGAGATAAAAAAAAGACACCAGGGCCTCCCTTGTAAGAGACACGGCCATCAAAGTGGGCCACCTTCCATCCTGCCTCCCTTTAGGGTTCAGCCAAACTGCAGAGCAGGTACCCAGGTACTAATTGCACAGCTACAGGTCAAAAAGTGTGCAGCTTTGCCCAAGTTAATGTCTTGGTCTTCAGGATTATTTCAAGCTGTTTGGTTTGGAGCTACAAGTTAGTCTGAGATGCGACAACACTATTGCTGCTCCTACAATATGGAATTATTTCTGCTGTGCAGATCCTCCAAGCCTAAGTCTCAGTATGTTCTGGGAATATAAATCTTCTGGTTTGGTTTAGTCACTGAGTAACCAAGTTATGACACAGTCTTGTCTCTCTAAGGAAGCCAGGCAGTCACCTGACAGCTGATGATTGCTAGGAAAGAAAAAAAAATCAGCTTCTGAGGCATTTAGCTGAGCACAATGATGAACACTTGAACATTTTTTCACTTTGGATTACTGAAGAAAGAGCTAAATATGTACAAGTTTACAACCTGGCTCCCTGGAGTTGGAATGTGACATCTAGCTCTGAAAAAACATCTTTTAGCTGTGGGAACAAATCCCACCTGTTCTAAGAAAACCCCTACAGGAAATAATTGTCCTTTTACTTACAAATTTTCATTGTTTTAGAAACCTTCTATTATAGCTCTATTCCTTAAGGTAGAAACTGGAAACTACTGCAGATTTCTCTTATTATTCATCATCACCTCAGCCAAAAGCTCATGTTAAAATCTCATACCATATCTAAGCACACACATATACTATGATTAAGTCACACATTGATCAACTGTTTTGCACAATGTCATTCATTATTTTTTTTCATTATTTTGTACAAGAACACCCATAAGGCTCTGTTGGACTAGGTGCCTCACACTGCTAAATGCTGGGCAATTATTTGTACAATATTAGTTAGCATGCAGGATTAATATATGGCCCCAAACCTGCAATTGGATGGAACCATTTTGGCTCCAATAAAGAAAGTTCTCTTACTATCTCCACAGAAATGTGAAAACCCTGTAACAGTGAAGCACTTCAGAAGGAAATGTTGTCAGGGATGACAATTCAGTTCCCACAAGATATTTTAACATAGATTTTTTCCTACCTTGCAGGTCTGAAATATCAAATGTATTCAAACATTCATTATGCTGGAGAACTGAATGAGGTCTTCATTTTGTGAAGTATGCCTTACTTATTTGCCCATAGTGTTTATCCAAGAGTGAGTCCATATATTTAATTTTTAATAAAAACATGGCATAAAAGTTCTTCAGTCTCTGAACAGGCAATTAAACAAGTAGAAAGTTCTGAACAAGTAATGAGATGGTTCCTCAGACATCTGAAAGTCTGTTTTTCCAAGCTGCAACAGAGCTTGCTTGATTTGTGCTTTACTGTGCTAGACACCCTGTAAGTCAAACACACAAAAACTTAACACTTCTCAACAATTTAATACAACAGCCCTGGGATTTGATTTAATATTTCTACTTTTCATTATTTTTTTCAATTACATCTGCATGATACTAGGCCACTTTAACATGAAGTGTAATAATTAAATTCAAGCATTTACAGTACGCTAACACAGGTGAAGAATTTTTGAAGTGAATGGCTAAAGCTGGGTTTTCGTGACTACATAAATTCTTGAGCTTGCAACTCTGCAAGTGGTGAATACCCCACTCCAGTCTGACAAAGCACTTGCTATGTGCTCCAAGTCAGGCAGCATTTACCTCCCCAGTATTAGGTGCTAAGCATTCATCATGTGCTTGAAGCCCATGTGACCTCAATTTGGAGCGTGATTTTCAAAATGCCATCAATGTGTACTTGTTCCCACTTGTTTGTCCTCCCAAGTCTAATTTCAAGCTCCCTTAAGATCTAGTAAAGGAATATTTTGCAATCCACTTTGCTTATAAAAATTAGCCCACCACAAAAGAGCAGTGTCTCTCTAGCTGTAGCAATATTGAGTAAATCTTCATTGCCCAAAGAGAAAGCTGTTGCAGATTATCAGCTGAGTAGCAGATTGAATGGTTCAGAGTCTACTCTGATTCAGCCTAACATGGAGTTCAGAAATGCCACCTGCTGACAGCAGGCAGATTCTGCTATAAATAGCAGTTCTGCAACAAATTCAGCTGAATTCAGCTGCGTATTAATAGCACATCCATCAACACAAAAAAGCTTTGAGCACCTAACTCCTCCTCCTGTAAGTCTTCAATTAATTTGGGGGGGGAAAAACCCCTGTTATTTTACATTTCTGCTGTTCACTCTAAACTCACAGAGTAGTTCAGCTGAGCAGATCTCTTTTTCTTGCTGGATTCTGTTTAGTGTGCAGAGTTCCAGCACTCTGTGCAACAGCTGTCTGTGCCATATGATTACTTCATTGTTGAAAGCCTGACATATGGAAACTCTACTGAAATGTTAGCTGCTTTGATACCTATGAAGAGGAATGAGCTTTTACATTACAACAACGCATTTTTTCAACAACTTAAAGTAAAAATAATTAAACACACGTTTAGAATCTAAACCATACTAGTTTCCAGCATATGCCTGTTACTCTGTTTCAGTGCCCAATTCCAAAGGCTGGTTACTATTGTGGTTTTGGTTGCTATTACCAGCAAACAATGGGTGGTTTTCTTTCAGCTTTTGCATTCTTGGAAAAGAAAAGGGAACAGATTCAAGAGGAGGCCCGTGGGATTCCTTCATGAGTTATCCATGAAGGCAAACTGTATACAGCAGAATTACAGGAATGGTATTTCATATCATGGAGATAACAGTACATGAGATAAGGGAAAAGTCCCTAACTGCCACACACTATTTCACTTCCCAAAATCAAAGCTTCCATAACAAACAGCTCCTTAGTGGACCAGAAGAAAGGTGGATCCTTACGGATCAATTTCTGAGTCCCAGCTGCCTTTGGTAGGTAGAGAAAGGGGCTATTTTGCTGTAATATACAGACTTTCCTCCCCTGTAAATTAGTCACCCGTAGAGGGAACAATGATGCCCTAAATTATTTCATCAGCAGCATGAACACTTGTTAACACAGAAGGAAGCTGTAACTTTTTGGTCACTGTTTTTGCCAGTAGTAGCATTTGAATCCTGAACAAAGTCCATCTGAATTGGAGAAGATACTAAAAAGTCTTGGTCACTGTTTTGCCAGTAGTAGCATTTGAATCCTGAACAAAATCCATCTGAATTGGAGAAGATACTAAGAGTCTGAGTTTTTAGGATTTATTAATTTTATTGAGTAAAAATTTATATTTACCTTTTAGAAAATATTCAGTCTTAGAAGATATTCCCTAATGATGTAAATGGGATAAGATTCTTGTTACCTAAACCTGAATCAAACAAAAATATATTTAAAATTATTGCAGACATTTAAGAATGCAATCACTCTAGGTATAAAAAGTACTCTGAACTACACCATGCTCTGAAAATAAGATACTAGGGGAAGACTGATTTTTTTTTTCTTTTGATTGAAAATTACTTGAATTTCACTTTCTGTTGCAGAATGACACATTATATTAGGTTGTGTTTCACCACTAGTATGATTTATTCGACAAAAATTGGTCCATTTCACATAGTGTGTTCTGACTGAAATAGTGCAGCTTTAGGACTACTGACAAAGCTACAAAGCAAGCATGATTTCAGTTTTAGTATATGTTCTATATGTCTACAAAAGCACTCCTTTATTATAAATCTGCCACAGCATCTTTCAGATAGTATCCTCAGATGGCAAATGCAGTAATTTCTACATCAACAGTAATAATTTGATAGCCTCAGTAGTATTTTTTCAAGTCTCACAACATTACTTTGATGAATTTTTAGGCATATTTCATTAAAATATCACTCTTTAGATGTTAGACTTCTTAAAGGTTAAGGCAAATCCTACAAAGCTTTTTTTTTTTTTTTTTACTCCAGATTAAAATGATTTATTACTTTCAAGTTTTGCCAGAAAGGAAAAAAAAACCCAGAATTGTAAAGTTAGGTATTTTCTGTGGGTAGAAAACAGGGTCACATTAATAGATATTGAGACTGGTCTGGTGGAAATTTCAAGGAAGTCTGGCATATTTATGAAAGGTAAAAACTTTCAAATGCAATCAATCAAAAATGACTGAACAAATATGACTCCCAAGAAAGGCATTTATCCCAATTAATAAGACAAACCAATAGTTAGTCACCTACTCAAATGACAGCTGTAAATCAAAATGGGACTTGCCAATTCTCTCATGGGGTCAGCCTATGACCACCCATGAAAAGTGCACTCTTTCATCTCCTTCTCAAGTGGAAGGGCTGAGAAATGGCCACAGCTGTTCCAGGCAACCACAGCATCCTCAAGACTTCATGCCAGGACTGGCTGCCATCCACTGCTCCAAATGATCAGGCAGTAAATAGGTCTATAAACCTATTAAAACTGCATAAATGTTATAACTTGTAATCTGTATAAAATAAAAAATAAACAGGAAAGGATGTCTGAGAGCCAGCTTCTTCACAGCAAAATTAAATGCTAAGTATGAGGTTTTCAAGTACTCCAGCTTTTCTTTTTCTTTCTTTTTTTTTTTTTTTTTCTGCAGAGGAAGGTGGAAGGGCACAAAACTTGGGGTTGAACTATTAAAAAGCCAGTTGGCGGTATTAAACTCTTACTTCAGGATTTATAGGAAGGCAAAAAATTCACTCCAGGCTGAAATTTACTATTCCAGCCCTGGAATAGCTGAAAAAAAAAAAAAAAGGTCATAAATATAAAGAAAAATAATAAACACAAAACAGTGGTTTCAGATGATTTTTGGCATTTCTTCAATGCAGAAGTGGCTTTATTTTCTTTTTTCTTTTTTTTTAATGAGATTCATCACTATGAATTACTTTTCTAACTAAAATTTGCAACAGGTTATTTTACTAATTAATTCCCAATAAGTTACTATCACTGGATCTCTTTTAAAGCTTTTCAGTATGAAGAGATATCATAGCTTTCAAAGGAATGTCACTCCTCTGACTTACACTCAAAAGCCAGGAAGTTAGGAGTGGAAATTTCATCTGTGAGCCACACAGATGTACGAAAACATTCAAAAAATTAACAACGTATGTTAAGGATGCAATGCCAGCCCCATTTTTATCCATAACTAGACTTCATTAGTTTTGTGGGTTTAAAATTGACATTTAAAAATAAAAGCAACATAAGTTTTTGTGACTTAATTGACTGCTCCTTAAATAAAGAGATATTTCAGTATTTGCAGACTGCTAACATCTTTCCAAAATAAGCTGTGTGCTGGTGCTACTTTGCTCTGTTTCCCTCTCACCCTAAGGAGCCTTTATTCCTGATGGAAGCCATTTCTTTTGCTAAATCCTGCCTGTGAACTCTAACAAGACCATTTAAGCCCTACTAAACAAAGTCTCCTGGGAGACACTATTGTTAAAATAAAAACCGGAGCAAATTTTTAAAGTGAACTTTCTGCAACCATTAGAGGATGCAGGTCTTAAGAAGAAGAGAAAACTTGTTATAGGAGAGGGAACAAAAAGCCATATGTAAGCAGAGAGGATATGCCAGCCACCCTGAGGGAACAGAGGGGAGGTATAGAAAATTAACTACTGCATTTCTAATCCCCACCAAAAGCACAAACGGGCCATTTCAGGGGACTAACACATACGGAAGTTGAAGACAAATACATGTCTACCTCATTACCTGAGAAGAGCCTTAAAGAGCACGCTTCTTTGCTGAATGTTTCTGCTTCTCTAGGAATAACCTCCTTCACCAAGAAGCAGGAGGTGCTTTCATGTGCACGTGCAGCATTTGCAGCATGGACGTGGGTCAGTCTGGATGCTGCTCAGCTCTGCCTGAGAACGAGGCCCCATGGTCCTTTGGCACAGGTTTTTACTGCAAAACTTAACAAACACTCTCTGCAGCCAAAACACCTTGAACTGCTTCTTATCACGTTTCACAAGCTGAGTGGGTTTGAGTCTGGTCACTACACAGATGAGAGATCATTAGATGCAATTGCACTCTGCTGAAAACTTACAGCAGTAGCTTAAAACCATTGGGAAGTGGCGAGACATCGCCAATTGGTGGGGACGTGCACCAAGGTGACTGGGATCCAGTCAGCTCCTGGCTTCTCCCAAGCCCTGGGAAAGCCAAGATGAGCAGCTTATCAAAAGGGAGGACAGTACATGGAAAAGGGGACTCAAAAGGTTAGTGTGGTTTTCGCTTTCTACGTTGAATGAGAATGATGAGAAGCCATATGTGACAGACACTCTCTGCTGAAGAACATGTGTTCCATGCCACCTCACCAGCCTGTAGGGCATGATTCCTCTCTGGCATCGGAAGTGGAACCACCTTGGGCAGTGACAGTAATGCCAGGCACACTGCTGAGCCCTCATGAACTATCCAACAACTGAGACAGGAGATAATAAAAGGGAACCAGCCATCCCGAGAATTTCATGAATCAAGTAGGTCAAAGCAATCCCATTTTATTTTTGACCAAGCATAGGTCTAAAGGAGGATGAGGACAAGGATTTCATTTGGATTATAACAAATTCGGGGCATAAGGCAACCTAAGGGAAAAAAGGCTCTTGGTTTTCTCCATTACCACAACATACATGTTTACCTGCATTCAAAGACAAATTACCAAGAGCTTTCTCGGAGTACAAATCAAACAGGATTGCATGGAAGGAACACAGCAATACTCTTCATTCTCACTGGATGCAGTGGAGGGTATGCCTGTAGGGCTTGAAAGATGTGTAGGCACTGAGAAGGTGAAATGTAGGACAGTTTGCATACTGTAAATTGCTTCCCTGAAACAAATCTTGCCTAACTACCCTTGGTTACACCACCTTGCTAGTCAATTGCCATGTATACTTGCACTTGAGGGAAAAAGATTGGCACTGGCCAATAAAAGACACATGAGCTGCATATTGAAAGTTAGTCTGCAACCCCTACTGGGCTGCCTCTCCAGGCACTGCACCCACAGAAACTCAGCCATGGCATGACTCTGACCACCTCTTTTTCCTAAGTTAGAAAAAATCCTACACCAAGTAAACTCTGGGGAAAAAAACTGTGGTTATCAGAAAAAGCTCAATACTTACTGTATGTCCAGAAAAACTTTTAAGATGAGAAAAATGGAATTTCTGGGCTGAGGCTGCTGAAATGCAATGCAGTTATTAGTAAATTTTTAAAGAAGTCTTAAAGAAAGAATATGTGGTTTTTGCTACTAGGACGTTACAAACCCTAGCTTTGGAATAGGGGTCCAAAAGGGAACTTGGAACAGAGGGTGCAGAAAGTGGAAGCTGGTATTATTTATAACCTGGCAGGCAGGACTCGCAGAAATGCAGCCATAACAAGCTGATTCTCTTAACTACAGGTAAAACAACATTCTGAGTAACTTAAAAAGTTTGGAAAATATACAAATAATGGAAGTATTTTGGTAGACAGATGCTGAGTTTTTTTCTTTAGTATTTGATGGAACATGCTTCAAAGAGTACATCACTAGCCAATATTGCTGAGGGACGTGCAAAGTTATACTACCTGACCACATCATGAATTAGCCTTCTCAGGGGGAGCTGTACAAAAAGTAAACAAAAGAAAGAAGAAACTCTTTGCCATCTGCTGCAGCATGTCAAGGAAATGAATCTGTTTGTTTCAAACAGGAGATAATTAAGAAAATCTAAAATTTTCTGAATTATATTAGGGCTTTATCATTTAGCTTTTCTTGACGTGCTTCCTTTTTTCATAACCAGGGACATACTGAACAACCACTTCATTTCACAACTTGCAGACAGAACAATCCAAGGACTGCTACAATTTTTTCATTTAATCATTAATACTAAGACAAGAAACACCTATACAAAAAACATGTGGTGTAAGAGTTTTTCAGGGCAGTGATGCTCAAGTGATTTCCTGCTAAGGAGAATATACTGAACCTGTTTATTACAGAATAGACTAGCCCTATCTTATGCATTTAGCTTTTTAGAAGAAAACCCTTGTATTTAGTCTGAAGTGTACCAGAATTATCTGACAAGATCTCTACTTAAATTAAATCAGACTGACTTAGGCCAAGAGATCTGGTTCAGGATAGCAAGAAATTTTCAGCTACTCTAATCAGTGCAAAAAGATTCCCAGAACTTTTATACCCTGGGAAACCACTGGAATATTAGCTTTTGAAGGAAATATAGATCCCTTTTTTCCTTTATTTCTTTTCATGAATATAGTTTCCTGACAAAAGTCATTTCTACATGATGACAGCAGCAGAACATTCCTCCCTGACTACTTACTATGAATTTCACTTTCCCCCCACCAAAAAAAAAGGGGGAGGGCAATGGGGTAGGGGGAAGATACTGACCACTTCTTTTAAATCTTTAACTGTACCATAGGCAGAGCTCTCCTACTGATACATAAGGGGTCTTTTGCACATTTGGCATTTCTCGTAAGGTTAGTTTCCTCACACAATTTCAGCTGCAACATTTAAAGTTAGCGTCCTCTACTTTAGCAAAGAATTTGGAAACAAATGCCCAAACACATTTTAGGGACTGCAGACCAAATGTAAAATAGCACAAAGCTTTTCTGTTTAATTTTTCGGGGCTCTTCTTACCAATGCCTCAGTGTGTGTCCTGTTCTCCAAATGCCACAGAGCAAAGCTGCTCCCTTTATTTGGGATGAATTAAAGAGCAGGTGCTTACCTGTAGGAGTACTACTGCGAAATGAAGAGGAGGGAGTGATTGGAGGGGTGACTGGAGGAGTAAGGCTTCCACTGCTGTGGCGAGGTGGAGTGGATACATTCCCACGGGACACTGTGCTTGACAAAGTCAAAGAGAGTTTTGGCTGGATCTTTTTCTTCAAGGACTCCTGCTCGCGTCGAGCTGCATCAGTCATAAATCTAGAACAAGGACAATCATGAGGATGAGAGCTTTGAACCACTGTCCACCAGCAAGCTTTAAGGCAAAGTATTTTTTGCCCTCAGTGACCCAATGGAGTTTCAAACTCAGCCACAGCAAGTTCCTCTGCAACACATGAATTTACAGAATACAAACTTCTCCATCAACAGCTTTATGTGTTCAACATCTGGGCCATTTCCTTCTGATTTCAATAAAACTTACATTAGATACTTGCATCATGTGTAAACACACAAGATTTTTAAACTCCAACCAGAGCTGATCATTACAAACAATAATGTAATGATTGTACTCAGTTCTTTACAGTAACTACATTCAATCATTTTGTGAAAAGTAGCTGAGAAAAATGTTAGCAGCAAGTGACCTTCAATCTGAAGGTCAAGGGACAGAATTAACAACTTTGTGTAGATACATAATTTTCAATAGGATAATCATATTCTTTTACTAAGGGTTTTAGACAACTTTGCCAGGCATAAAATATGTCTAATTAAATTGCAATTCCTCAAACTGGAGTTCCCAGCTCTTGAAGACCAGAGGAGGTCTTTCTGTAGAGCTCTGACCAGGCTGCTGAAGGCCTGATGCAACTCAAGATTCATCTCTGTGGGGTGCTGAGAGGGAACCCCACCAGCATGATGCAAGGTGTGCACCACACACAGTGCTGTAATTCCAGCAGTGCAACTTTCTGCATGGGATATTCCATCTGGAATAAAAAGTGCTTTTTCCCGTTTCATTCTGATTACTTTTATAAAGTAACAATTGAAGTGAAAAAGACCACTTTTCTTCCAAGTATACACAAAGAGTTACACCAGAAGACCTGATGCTGCTTTATGCTGACATTCAAAGCATTGCTTTGTATTAACTCTCACTTGAAAAGACTGGGCTTCCCCCACAACAGGATCTATGCAAGTCAGACTTCATGACTTACCATTCAAGAGACATTTTAATCAATCCTCTTTCTCCTCCACTACATATGGATATGTATTAATAATTATGGATATCTTGAAGGATTCCTAAGGCAGCCTAAAGTAAATCACCTTGTCAGTACAGCCCTCTGTCCTTGAGGCTGAAGTACAAACTAGCCTTGCCTGTGAATAAAAAAACCATGCACTAACTCATCATACAGAATAAAAGTTAAGTTACACCCAGGCATTTGTTTGACCATAGTCTCAAACCACTATGGCACAAAATTATAAGTACCATTAGAGCAATAAAGATGCATCCTGTCTGTCCATGCCATGAAGCCATTAATAAGTGGATCTTTGCCATGATAAGTAGCATCAGCACACAAGTATTAATAAACAGGTGTGGATATGACAGCTTATCTTCTCTGAACTGAGACAACAATACATCATGTCAAGCCCAGATGTGGCATTTTTATGAAGCTAATATTTAAAATGCAGATATTCATAGTAACAATTGAGTGTTAAATTTCTCTTCTTCAACCAAGGGTGCAGACAATATTGACAAAGCAGTCCTCAAATGGAAGTCTAAATTTCATTCAAGAAAATATAAGTAAAAGCATCTTCATGAAGTGGTCATTCAGTACACATTTGCTTTCCTGTAACTAGGAAATGTCTAATTCACTATTTTTGCAATTTGTACTATGATGTATGCTTGCTTCTGGATGGGAAGCTTTATTTCTTAAGAAAATGTTATGGTAACATTATAAATCCTTGAAAACTTGGAAGATAACTTCAACTGTGAGATATTAAAAGCAGCAGCATGAAAGTTGCTCTTTAGTACACTCAGCCACAAATAACAATGTTAAAATAATATTGAGTTATAACCACTCTGGTTGAAGTCCATAAAAATCAGGAAAATGTGAAGTTATAACTGAAACTTCTCCCTGTCCTCTTAACTCATTCCCATTTGGGCTAAGCAAGTAAAGTATATTCCAAAATGTCATTTGTTGTCTACACTGTGAACCTGAGAGAAATGGAAGGCAGAGTCTGTTGAGAAGTTCAGTTTCCAACATCTCATGTATGGAATTAACCCTTCCAGATCCAAATAGTCCCATCCATGTTTGCTGAAGCAGTGGCAGTGCTGTGGGTTTGAAAATGAAACTTGCCTAAATGGATTAAAAGTAAACATTTTTCAGTATTTTAACTGAAATGCAGTATTGTACATGTGTCTGACCATGGCAGTGTTCTTCAGAGCTTAAAATATAAGCATTGTAATGATGCATATAGAATGACATTTCCAACTAAGTCTTTAATTTTCACGTTGGAAGTCCATTATGGTTGCAACATCAAGTGTTCACGAATCAAACATGTTGGAGTTAGGGCTGAACACTACGTGCCTGCATACAATTTTCCCTGCCTCATTTAAATGCACAAGATGTCTGGGAAACAGGAAATGAACTGTAACTAAAAAAGGGTGCTGTAAGGCCACTTAGCTTAAATCCCATCTTTTTGATAGTCTGTCTCACCATTTTCAGACCCATCTCTTTGCTGAGCAAAGCTACCTCTGCTATTTTCAAATTATTACCTACATAAACCTCCCCCTCCAGTTCCACCACTGTGCACATTTCAGTCACCTTTTCTGTTGCATGTGATTTTGTTTACACCTCATAATCCTCTCTCCCTCAAACCAGTACATCACATAGGTGCAGTGAAACAAGGAGGATCATTCAGCTCCCAGCCATTCACTGACCCTGTTTTGAAAGGCATGGGGTTTGTGTGCTTTCTTGTGAGCAGTTCATAACATCAGGCAGGAGCAAACTCTTTCTAAAGAAATCTCTTCTACACCCATTTTTTCCTTCCTCATCCTTTCAACCTTCCTAATTATTTAAATCCCTGCTCCAAAAAATGTAGGTGCAGTGATTTCTGAATCTAATGCTTGCAGCAACTTTAATAAACATGAGCAAAATATAGCTCCCCCCCCACCATTCCCTGGAATGGTTCAAGTATTTTTATTGAAACTTTCCCAAGAAATTCAGCCTGAAGGAGACACCCAGCATGGAAAATTTCAGCCCAAACAGATGAATGTTGGCAACATAAGCAACTGAAACAGTCTTATAATGGAAAGTGTTGCACAACCTTTCATATAGGTGGCAATATAATACAAACAGCATTACCTCTTGTTACCAACACAAAAAGCCGAGGCTATGCTCAAATTAAAAAAAAAAAAGCAGCATTTTCCAAACAAACCTTTTCCAGTGTTTTTAGGACTTGTCAACCCCAGAAGCTCTGGAGTCAAGAATGCCCAGAACACAGAACAAGAATGCCCAGTCCTGGAGATTTCCTTATGCTGTTAGCGTGCGCTGCCTCACGATCGCGTGTGACTCGTGTGATGATGTCAGAGTTAGTTTATCATAAAACCATGCTACACACAATGCTGAAGCAGTTACAGAGCTCTGGACTCATACACCCAGACTGAGGGTAAGGGTTATAAAAATGAGCAGCAGGTAAACTGAAAAGGAAAAAAAAAGAACCCAGGTTGCTCTTCAGAACGCATATTCCTAATAGTTCTCATCAGAGTATGAAGTACCCTTTCCTCCTCTTCCTCACTGCTAAATCTTGCTGATGCAGGAAGTCAGCTGCTTGGGCCAGCCCTGTTTCCATGTCCACAGACATTCACACTGACAGTGAAGAAGGTGCATCACAGCTGCCTGGTTGGATTTGAGTAAGAATTTGCTACATTCCTGGTCTCTCAAACATACGCCAACAGAAGATGGGTCACAATCACGAGTCTCCTGTTCTCCAGTTACTGTGTGCACAAGGAAGAGAAGGGAGGGGGATTATTCTGGGTTTGCATAACAAGCAGATTACACCACACAGAGACTGAAGCTCAGGGATTGCTCCTCAACACTGTCCAGCTGCACACAAGCTTAAAAAAAAACACTGTACAGCACTACCTGACAGCAACAAATACACTCTGTCCTGTGCCATACCACTGCCAACTAGTACTAGCCGACAGTGGGGAAAGACAGCAGAACAGATTTAATTACCAGATATTTATGGAAAAACAGTTCTAGTAGCATTCAAGTAATTTTCATGTTTGCCTGATTTGGCTAACCTGCCCTGGGAAAGCCTGTCACCTTTACCAGAAAGTGAGAACGTGCTGAGCTTCCATCACTTGTATTTCAGCAGACTGCTCCTTAGCCTGACACTTGCTCAACTTCAAGATTGACTGGGAAGAGGAGGAAAAAAAAAAAATCTCTGGTGCTCTATTACATATTTATGCTGCCTTGTGGTAGTATCATATTTAGATAAAAAGTGGTCAGATTTACTTGACAGATGGGGCACACACTAGCTTGCTATCTACTAAATTACATACATGCATGAAGTCACACATTAATTCTCTCCCTATTCCTTACAACCACCAGACCAAGGTTCTTGCTGTATCTGTTTTCTCCCCTCAATCTTTTCCCACTTTTGCCTCAAGATGTTTTTGCTATTCTTTGTCTGTGCTGTACCAAGAGAATTAAGGAGGCGGGGGTGGTAATTTTAGCTTTCAGTCTTCCTCATCACATTAGGAGTGTTTAGGGGAAAAAAAAAGGCTATGATGGAAAGTAGTTCTTGTTGTATGGTATTTTAAAACCTCAGGAGATCTCTACTTTGAAGAGGGATAAAGAGAATCCACTTCTCAAGGCATGACCCCATTTCAGTAGGACAGGACTCTGCGGACTCCTCAAGTCAGGAGCTGTCCTCCATACATTTTACTTTATCTTTTCTTGTTAAGGCAGCAATGTGGTTTGACTTTACCAATGCTAGAAAGAAGAGACAATTGTCAAGTTGAACTTCTATTGGGTTAAGGAAAGATCTGGTGAAATCTAAATAGTGGGAGTTCAGCAGCACCTGTTCACAGACAAGTTCATAGACTTGGGCTGTCTTGTGTGCTGGAAAAGATGAAAGGCTTTTCTCAGTTGAACCTGAACAACACTGAGCCAAAACAAATAATCAATATCCCCAGAAATGTCTTGCCACGCTATTTATGTGATCATGAGGAACAAAATATATGAGCAAGTTTTAGACCATTCATTGACTCAAACAATTTGAAGAACACCCTTGAGCACTTTTACATATCATTCTTTGCAGTGTGGGCAAACAGAAGTATTCTGCAGCTCTTTTTAGACCTTCTGCTTCACAGAAGCTAGCAACAAACATTTTCCTTTAGAGATCTTTCATTATAGTTTTAGAAAAACCCTAAAAGAAACATCAGTGTGAAAAACCCCCATTAAAACCATGCCTAATCCCCCACATGTCTTCATGCTCTTTAGATTACAGACTATTTGCATAGTGCTAAAGTACATGATTCATACAAAATCCCCTTTGGATGGTCTTGCTTTTTTCTAATTTCACAGAAACTGTAACAAGTGGGGAAGAAACAGCCCAAAATAACAATCCCTCCCACTTCCCAACTATTCTCTCAAACCTGTATTGGATTTCACAACAGGCACTAACCAGATCAAACAGATCATTAAAGGGATTTCTAAGTTTCTGGAAAGAACTCTTCCAGCCCAGTATTTATGGCAGAAACACCTCACATCTGCATAGGACTTCAGTGGGCTCATTCCCTGAGATCAGCTCCTAGAAGGGAATTCAGAGCTCATTCTCAGCGCCAGTTGTATTCAGACTCATCTGTTGAAAACTTTCCCTATGTCCTAAATATGGAATATTTATGACAAACTGATGAGTATCTTAGACAGACAGAGCAGAATCAGATTTCTTTTTATTATTAGCCTTAGGGGTAATTCATTGCTAGTACAATTCTTTCATTTCCATTATCCAGCCAGTTCTCTCAAGATGTAAAACTGTTACTGCCATGAAATCAGCTACAGAGTAATACATGTTTTTCTCAATATTTGCATCTTAAGCAAATGTAGTAGAGATTATTAGGCTGCACATGTACCTTAAAAAATTTAAATTGCATTTCTGCCTCTTCACTGACTCAAACACAACATTCAATCACACTCATTGCTGTCAGTAGATTCAAGGCTGCAACCTTAGAAAATCTGCTAAATATGAGCAAGAGTTCAGCAGATTTACTTTAGTTATCTGCTCTTCACACATTCCTAAAAGATAAAATAAGACACAATAAAATATTCAACAAGGAGGTATTTTGTGCTCCTAGCGTGGAAAATGGATTCAGAAGATTGAGTAATTTCATATCTAAATGTGTAAGTGGAGATGATGGACAGTGATATGCCAAATAATCTATTACCACTCAAAGAGAACAAAAATAAACCATCCCAAATCATATAATTGCCTAAAGCATGTGCTTTCTCACTGTTAATCAAGATAAGGCAGTGTTAAAAGCAATGGAAAGAAATTTATTATCTCTCTTGATTTTGGGAATACACAAAAACATCAGCGGGAATTACACTTCATACTTCATTTAACAGAAATACCAAACACTGAACATAAACTCTAGCTTTCCATTTTATAATTATTAAGCAGACATAAATAATGTGACATGAAAAGCAACCTCTTAATTTACAGTATTTTTAAACTATTATATTATATTATATTATATTATATTATATTATATTATATTATATTATATTATTATATTATATTATATTATATTATATTATATTATATTATATTATATTATATTATATTATATTATATTATATTATATGCTTGAATGATATTAAATATATGAATTTTAATATTTTATCTTGGAAAGGAACTCTTTTTCATCTATTTTTTTTCTTTATTCTGTTTTCTTTTTTTCTCTTCTATTCTGCTTACACTTTTTCTTATTTTCCTTCTTTTCAAGAAGCACCAAAATAATATTTAGTTTAAAACTAAAACGAACCAAACATGAATCAGTGTTGTATGTTCAGCCCATCACAAAAATAGCTGTTTACTTAAAATTCAGATGGAATTATTTGGAATTATTTTTTATTATTTGGAATTATTTTTTTGGGTTTTATTTTTTAGATTACATGTTGCTTTTGCCTTTTCTTTCTTGAATTTAAGTAATACAGCAAATGAAAAATTGAGGGCTGCATTTTATTTCATATTCTTTTAAAATGTCAGAAAAAATGCACACTGTATAAATAACATTCAAACACTAACATAATCAGGGCAGATGCAGTCTTATTTTAGACATTTCATTCATAATAAAAATTCATTACTTATTCCCTCAACTGATGATGGGGACTCAAGGAGAAGCCCACACTGTCTTTTTGATGTTCTTAAAATACAAAAAATGACATTTCAGTGTTTAAAAGGAAAAAAAATTGGAGCTCACCAAAATCCAAGAGAACAACAGTAATTTCCAAAACATTAGAAACACAGTGCTAGTTCTCTTCCTTTCCCCTCTCACACCCTCCCTGTTTTTTTCCACCCTATCATGAAGTAAATGAGTGAGTTTCAGAAGGGAGCTACAACTTAGCTGCACCTTCAAAATTCTGTAATTTCCATGGAGTGAGAGACAATAGCTGAGCAAAAGATACTTGAAGGAGGTAATTACCAGGAAGGCAGCAACCACTTGATGTAGTTTGGTGTGGTATTTTCACCTCTTCTACAAATGCAGAGAGTTAAAAAGGCATGATAACCCTCACATCTGATGGAAATGCTCATTTTGCTGTGTTCTGCCTCAACATCTTATCAAACTCATCCCAGAGTTTTGCCATTGGTAAAAAAGGAGCATTTGGATGGTGTAAAACACTTGCAGAGTTTCTTGAGGTTGGGGCAGATTTTGGAAGTGCTGCAGCAAACCCCTGCCTTTGGTGTAATGTAGCAGCTCTGGTTTCAGAAATCTCCTCCCTGCACTCACTAAGAGGCTTATTGGGACATACATCAGCCTTGGCTTTGCTTGCAGCCACTAACGAGCCAACCAGCCCTTGCCTGCTGCTAACAGCAGATATTTTATGCATTATTGCCTAATTAATCGTTGAATATAACGTCATGAATCCTTACATTTCAGTTCATACCCTTGTTAATATACAGGAATAATGTAATGTCACACAGCCATAAAATGGTACAGACACCGAAATGAGAATCCTAGCAGACATAAATAATGCGACATGAAAAGCAACTTCTTCATTTAAAGTATTTTTTTAAACCACATAATTTAAAAAATGCACCCTGACAGTTTTAAAATTTGCATCATAGAAACAAAACCCCAGAATTGTTTTTCCTAGTATGACTAAAGACAATCTCAGAGGAAAGAATACTGATACCATCTTTTCACCAATACTCTAACTTAACCTATCAATTATTAAATTTAAATATTTTAAATACTGTTACTTCACATTTTATGACTTACCAGACTACTCTAAGCTTTCACATGAGTGAAATGCAAAATTCTTGAAAGCAGAGTAAAAATGTAACTTTTAATTTAGAGAAAGTGCAGGGTAATACATTGTGTGTGCCTTCTTATCTGCAGAAATTACCAACTTTAATAAATTACTAATGTCTTTGGAGGAAATGGAATTAAGCTGCAGATAGAATAAAAAATAAAGGGTCTGTTTCTTATGTGGGACTAAGTAGTATACAAGCCCTGCTCTGGCTCTCTGCACTGGCTCCAGTACTGTCAGATTGCCTATTTCCAGTGGCATGCTTTATGTTCAGATGTGCTTTACCCAAAATACCGTATTTTTTTCCATTACTGGTCCACCCTCTTTCCTTCTTGAAGCCCTTATTGTAACTATTTATGTAAAAACAATTTCTTTCAGTGAGCCCTACAGAGATGTAGATCTGCGTACGCATGACACACGCTTTTATTGTCGGACTCGGTTTCGTTTTATTGATGCCTCAAGGACTTTTAGCTTTAAGAAGCAGGGAGCTGAAATGTCAGATATTTTATTCTTATAATGTTCCATTTATGTCCAGCTATTCTTGTGTCATTCCATGCTAAGTTCTCCTGAGAATTCAAGTCAACACCCAAAGACAGATTCATCATGCAAGAATTTAAAAATAGACATTATCACAAAGCATTGCTTATTAACTCTAAGGATGTCTAATATCAATCTGCATAAATAAAACAATCTTCAGCATTTTACACAGTATTAATCAAACACATTAACCAACAGATTTTTCAGTCTTTCAGAAATGTATCATGTACAAAATGTCTGCACTGGCTCCTCCAGGCAGTAAGTGATCCAGAATGCCCATTCAACATAAATACAGCAAAAAGAAACTGATAATAAGATGCATATAGCAAATTAATCTCTAAAACCTATGGCTGCAGTTTTTTCTTTCAAAAACAGACACCAAAGTCACAATGCATTCACAGTTTGATTTTTAAAGAAACTAAATCAATTTGTGAAAACACTGATAGAGAACATGATTCTCCAGCTGAGAAAGAGTATTTAGCTCAAAGATGTTCTCCCAAGCTTAAAATGTAAGTGCAGATTTAGATGGAGAAAGGCTTTTTGAAACTGATTTATAAATCTGTATTCAGAGGACTGGGTGGGGTAAAGCTTATAATGGAAAATTGCAGCAATCTTAGCATTAGGAATGTGAAATGTCTGGTCTTAATAAACCAAGTTTTCAGGCATCGTGAGTTGTTTGAAAGGACGATAGCAACTCACAAACAATTCAGCCCCACTAAAATGGTGAATTGAACATTCCCAATTCTTCAGACTCTGCTGCAATGAGTCACACATCTATAAAATTGCTAACACCAAAGATTCCTCCTTGAAGGTAACAAAGTTCAGGTGAAGACAGACAAGGAAAAGTGGAGAAGGAAGAAGATAACCATCACATGTGTGTTTGCTTTTTCAGACAGACAGAATAACGAACTCCCATTTTGGCAATTATGTGCTATTTTAAAAAAATGTACTTTTCTACACTTCAGGCTGATTTGACTGACAAAGTTAACAGTTCATTATGTAATCATCACTGTTTTAGCAGTTTGGGGAGGGGAAAGTACCTAAGAACTAAGAATAGCTCCTGAGGTCCCCTTATTTAGCGGTGAGCTATAAAAGCAGAACACTGATTTGCATTTTAAAATGCTGTCCCTGTTAGTCTTGCAGCATGCTATTGCACCAGACCCAGGCACGTATGGGAGTGCAGCAAATCCCCCAGTTTTGTTCAGGCTGACAGGAAACCATTCCCTTGCATCCCTCACTGGCAGCCACCCTCTCACCTCCAGCTCGAGGGATCTGGTGAAACCAGCAAAACCCTGCTAGGATGCAGAAGAAAAGCACTGACATCTGAATAACTAGCAATGCACTGCTTCTCAGGCAGACAGCAGGGAAGTTCCTTCAGCCCTGTTTGATCTGCTTCGCTGGCATTATTGCAGAAAGCCGGTTTTTCATTAGGTAAGAAAAAAAACAACCCCAAAGTTGTGATGCAGCCTAAGTGAGGTTACAAATGCACCCTAACACAATCATTGAAAATAGATGGTGTAATACAGAAAGGCGCAAGACTTGCAAGTGGAAAAAGTATAAATTACTATTTTAATTAATCTCCTAATGTAAAACACAGCTGTAGTAATGTTGGCAAATATCACCTGCCTGTTTTAAGTTTGTTAAATTAAATCATGCTCTGTAATTGGGTCTTAACATACAAAAGTATGTTTTATTTACTTTTTATTACAATATCAGTATTTTAACTTTCAGTTTGCTTGGGCAAAAGCTTTATAAATTACTTGAATCACTTAAATCTGAATACTATAATCTGCAGTTACAATGTACCAGTTTGAGTTTCAACAATTAAATGCCTTTTTTGTGGACTCCTGCTGCTATGTGAACTAGCTGTAGGCTATTAAAATAATGAGTCCGGACTGAGTCATCTGATCTCAGCCTTGGTGCAAAGCCTAAGGAAAAGGACTTAGCCCACAATTCCTAGTCTGTTTACCAGACTAAGACCAGACTGTTGGAAGCGTTACCCCAGCACTCCCTTCCCTCCCCCGCCCCGGCACTTGGCCGGGGGAAACGCGGTGTCACAGAGCCCTCTGCAGGCAGCGCCCGCCCGCATCCCGCATCCCATCCCACTGCCCTCTGCATCCCTGTCCATCCTCCCCATCACCCCATATCCCTCATCCCATCCCGCTGCCCCCTGCATCTCTGTCCATCCCCATCACCCCACATCCCTCATCCCATCCCACTGCCCTCTGCATCCCTGTCCATCCTCCCCATCACCCCATATCCCTCATCCCATCCCGCTGCCCCCTGCATCCCTGTCCATCCCCATCACCCCATATCCCTCATCCCATCCCACTACCCCCTGCATCTCTGTCCATCCCCATCACCCCACATCCCTCATCCCATCCTACTGCCCCACATCACTGTCAATCCCCATCACCTCACATCCCTCATCCCATCCCACTACTCCCTGCATCACTGTCCCATCCCATCACAGCTACCTGTCCCACCTCACCACCCCAAAACAAGTCACCTGCAATACTCGCCCCTTTATGAAGAGTGGCTTCATCCTGAAAGGCTCAGAAAGGTAGGAGAGGTAAGGTGGGAAAGTAATCACCACAGGATGGCAGAAAACCTGTGCCAACAACATCTGTTAGTTTGGGGTGCCCTGAAGAATTCATTTTTTCAAAGTGTGGGTTTATGATATCAGATGACACAAGGCAAGGGAACTCAGTGGACTAGATAGGTCTCCTCAGCTTGCATGCCACAAAAATACCACAGATTTGGCCACATCAAGGATGCTTCAGATTACAATTTGTCTTCATGAAACCCCATAAATGTGGAATTCTCTGCCAGTGATAGTAATGAGGAACAAAACCTAGTCTTCCCCTACTTCACAGGACCAGAATCATAGAATGGATGAGGCTGGAAGAGATCATCTGGTCCAATCTCCCTGCTTGGGGAGGGCCATCCTACAGCACACAGCACAGGATGGTGTCCAGACAATTCTTGGATATCTCCAGTGAGGGAGACCCAAAACCTGGCAACCTCCCTGGCCAATCTGTTCCAGTGCTCAATCATTCACACAATAAACAAGTTTTTCCTCATATTCAGGTGGCATTTCCTGTACATCAGTTTCTGCCCATTGCCTCTTGTCCTAAACCCTCCATGCCTTCAGAGAAACACTATCAGCATGTAATTTATCTACCCCCTTGATATTTCTGCAGTTTTGATCCTATATGAACAGGTAAGGGAAAATAATTAAATTGAGAACTTTTTCTAATGAATCTCCACAGCTTTTTTTAGTAATTTACCATCATAATTTCCACTTACCACTACTCCTTTTGACTGTGGCTCCTTCTGATCTCAGCCCTCTCTGTTTCATACCTCTCCAGCTTAGGTCTTCTGCCCTAATTAGGAGTCCATGTCCTGAATTTAAGAAGCACTGTATTTCTGCTTGTACATGTGTCCATCTATATCTATACACACACAGAGAGATTCATGGATACACATCCATCTATCACATGCATAAATGTGAATTAAATGCATGTTTGTAAATTAAATATATATGTGTGTTCTTTTTCATTTTAACTGCCAAGTGAAAGCAGTTCTTTTGGGGGCCAAAATAATTAAATAATGAAGTTAAAAAAAACTGTGTGGCCAAGACAGTCTGACTTCTGGGTAGCTGTTACTCAGGCAGCACATACCTAACAGGATTCAGCACACACAATAGAATTAGCAATTCTTGCATTCCTGATGGTTCTCTAAGGTAAGCCCTGATGAAAGAGTCTGTTTTGAGAAGAGGATCACAGCACTTACACAGACAGAAAATGTTCCAACCCATCCTGTAATTTTCAATTTTTGAGACCCTGTTTAAACTCTCGACAAGTTTGCAAATACACCTTGAGAACACCTTAAAAACTCAAAACCCAGAAAGTAAAAAAAGAGAAATGTAACTATTAAGATTTAAAATAACCATAATCAAGTGTGGTAGTGTCTGACAAGATTTTTGAATTTCTGAGGTTGCCAATAATGAGGCACAATGCCATGCATGCAAAACATTAACTTGGATCCCTTTCTGCTTCCAAAAATATTGCCAAAGAGAGGGAACGTGGCAGATAAATTTTAGCAACAGCCTCAAAACACCACCACTATCTACATTCTTCAGCCAGTGCCTAAGCTGCTATGCCACAGTATCTTGCAACACATATCCAAATTTCAATTTTATTTCAACAACCTGCAAAAAAAAACTTAGTCTAAGAAAATGCTTTAAATGCAAATTTCTGCTCATCCTATGTAGATCCTAAACCACACCAACAACCTCAGTGCAAATATTAGCCACATTTAATAGCTGGTCTGACCAACTACAGGGACTGAAAACCTCCATCCCTCTAAACACAGTGGTTCCCATGAGTGCATGTTAGCGGTTCTGTGATGGGTCTACAAAATTACATTTAACAGCAGCTCATTAGAAGCCAGAGGGTAAAATCTGCTGCATTATGGACTAGGAAAATATAGAGTGTTGACTCTGGTCTGCAAAACTGCCATGCTAGAGAACCACTGTCTGGGCTGAAAGGCACATGGCCAAGGTTTTTTCCCATTTCTGCCCCAAGCATCAGACATGAACCTGTATGAGGGCATTTCTCAGCTGTCTGTCTCACCTAAAACCCTGACTTGGGCCAAGCAGTCCCTTGGCAAGGGGCAGTTCTCTCACATCAGCAACACCATGTAGAAAGAGAGAACTAAAAGGCAGACAGTTAAATAACTTTCTGTTGCTTGCTGGTCACAAAAACTTCACAAACTTTCCTTTACATACTAACATAGTACTCACTTTGGTGATGAGGACTTAAAAAAATTCTTTGGCATATTGATTTCCAGATTTAATTTTGCTCACAGAGGCTAAAAAGCTATTAAAACCTTCCCACTCTCCTTTCTGCTCTGTCCACCTTCCAAGTCTGCTTTGGCATATTCCTACCACATAAACTACCCAACAAATACTGAGACTGAAGAGATACATGTCCTTTTCTATTTTCCCCAAAGCCTATGTCAAGCTCCAGAGGAGTAATTTTAAAATCTACAGACCTGGAAAACAACCTGTGGATTGACAGTACTATAAGTCAATAACGGCTACCCTTAACTTTTCATCCATCAGTCAACATCTGTGGTAAAAAGCTTAAAGACTTTCAGTACAATGCACTTACACAAAACACTTTGCTTCTTGCAAATCTTTAACAAGAGTTTTTAATCTTCAAATAACTTAATCCTCAAAACTGTTTCAAAAGCTGTTTATAAGACCATCTCCTTAAAACAATTTTCCCCTTCATTTCTCTATTTATCAATCAAACAAATTTTAAAGGCTGTTTTATTAATAGGATCAAGGTAAACCTCATATCATGGTTCAGAATGGATTTCCAAAACCTATTTTATATAGAAATTATGAAATACAATGAAAACAAATATTGCACAATTTTTCCTGGAGCTGATTTCCTAGAAACCCTGAAAGACAGTTCTAACCAGTCTTTCATAGTGGAGGGGGACAAAGAAACTCTTCGAAGGAAGAATAATTCTTTTTTTAACACCTGCAAATGCACAAGTTGTCTGATGACCTGCCTCCCCTTAATCATTACCTTCTTCCTTCAATGCTAGTGTCCTATTCCTATCCAAACTTATTTTTAAAAATATTTTTTCATTTATGGAAGCCAATTTTTACTTGAACTGTCAATTCTTTATAATAAACTCAGCAGGACTAAACAATATAGGAACACTGTTTTCAACAAATTTGACTCAATAACTTTTAAGGCTACTAGGATTTTTTGGATGCTCAGATAAGCTTGCCCCTTGCTGCAGGTTGCTTTCTCTTGAAGGGAAGAATTCTTAAATAGCCATTGAATAGCATTTTCCTATGTGAACTGCATGTAATCTCTCACATATAATAAAATGAAATACTTAAAACTCCTCTCTACCCTCTGAGTAACTCATCTCTATTGTGCTGCATTAATTGAGAGGAAAGAGCAAGAAAATCCTATATGGAGGGTCCATACATTTTTTTAAATGGGAGGCTCATAAAGGCCTGCATTTTTAAAGGCAAAATTTGAATTTAATAAAAATATTAATTGTAATTACAAATATGAAAATGAGAGTAATAAAAGTTATTAACTTAAATTAAAAAGTTTATTTATATTTATCCCAGCGGTGTCAAAAGACTAAATAGATGCAATAATTTTATTTGCTTTTGCTGCAAATTATTGTAAAGCTCAAAAAAAAAAAAAAAAAAAACCAAACCCAAAAACCCCAAAAAAAGAAATAAAAAACCAAACAACCCACTGAGAAATGTGTGTTTGCAGTTAAAAAACTGTGACATTCAGCCCCAAAAGTTAACTCTCCCTCAATCCCCAAGTTAACTTCTTCCTTCCCCCTTAGGTAATAAACTTCACAGTGATGCAGCTTGATCTGTTGGCAGGGGTGACATGGCAGCCACTTGCTGGAGCTGCTCAGCACCATTTTTATCCTCATCTCCCACTGCCACTGGAGCAATTGAAAACACTGGCACGAGGTGCTCAGCAACTTGCAAAATCAAATACCAACTCTAGCAAGCTTCAGCGCTGCTCGAAGCCTGCAATGCAGCGAAATGAATCCATCAGGGTCACCCCGGCTCTTGAGTGGGAGCCAAGGGGAGTGGAATGAGATGGGAGTGCTGCCACAAAAGGGCTCCACACTCTGGGTGTTCTCATTCTTGTCAGCAGCAGCTCCAGACAGCCCATGGCAACCTGATGGGACAAGAAGCTGCAAAGATGGATCAGAATGTGCAGACTGGGCAGGATACAGAAGTTAGGGGGAGGTCCTGAAGGACAAAGTCCCATGGAGCAGACAAGGAGGGTTAGTTAAAACTCAGCTACTACAGGGAAAGCTCAGTGTTAAGAAATAGCTAAAATGACATTCTGATTGCAAGGAGCTAGCCCCTTATACCTGTCCCTCAATTATCAGGATTAGTAAGGCATTGCCTTAACCTCTGGTTAAAAACTACAGCATGTGTGTGTGCACCCATGAGCTCAGTGAGAAAACTCTCTAGATCACGATCCCTCGAGTCTCCAGTACCTCCCCAGCTGGAGGGGAGCATCTCTGACCTGAAAGTGCACAGCTGAAGAACACTTTGGTACACTGTGTGCCTCAGTGTACCGGAGTGCCACGGGAGCTGGCACAGCACATGGGGCTGCACTGCCAGCACTTCTCCAGACTGCTCCCCCAGACTCACAGGCTATTGCTGCAAATTCTTATGCACCAGAGTGTATTTTCAACAACACCAATGCCTTCCTCATTTCAACATGGGAGAGGACAGGTGATAAGGATTAAGAGAAAAAAAAGTTTGAGTATTTTCAGCACAGCAAGGAAAGCCACACCACAGTCTCACAGTTTAATGGCAGAAACACGAACATGGAAAGCATAAAATTTAAAGCTAACTCTGTGAGAAAAGAACCAAACCCCCTGAACACCAACCCTCCTGTCCCCCAGCCCACAAAGCTCATGTAGAGTGGAGGAGGGAAGCTACTCACAGTAATATTGGCAGTGATGAGCAGGAAAGAGCTAATGGAAGAAACAGAACACTTCAATCAGCTGTGACATCAGGCTATCAAAAACAATCTGGCTGTTATCACATTAAAAATCCATTCAAGGAAGCAGATAAAAAATAAAGATCAGAACAGAAAGCTCAAGACTCAGTTTACCGATGGAGTAATGACTATCATGCTAATGATAGTTCCCAGCTAATGCTGGGAACACTCTAGAAAAACAATCTATGCAAGCTAAAACATTATTATCCATAATAATTGGTTCACTACTGAGAATGCTGCCTCTCTGCCAAAATCTAGTGCTAAACCAGATAGACATGCTCTGTTCATTTTCTTTCCAAGAGTTAATGCAGTGGTTGACTTGTCTTCTTAAGCCTTTGGCTATCACAGCAAATTAGAAATTAGAAAATAACTCTTCATAATTTTTACCCATTAAAAAAAGGAGTCTTCTCCAGAGCACACAAACACCACAACAGCCACAAAAGCTCTTAACTTTTCAAAGAGGAAATTAATGATCATTCACAGTGGATTATAAACATGCATAAAGGCCCTTAAATTGAAATAAACAGAGGGATAACATTATCTAATGGGATGGGAATTGGAAACATTCTGGTTTCAAATTTAAAACCCAACACCTAGTTGACAATAAGGAAGATTTACCAAGTGAAATTAAGTATTTCATTTGGCTTCAAACCAATACTGGATGTTTTTCTAGAATAAACCCCTTGCATCAAATCACAAGTTGCAGAGTTTTCACTCGTGAGAGTTCTAACTCTATATTCACTTTTGCTGCAAAAGAGTACAATTCCTCTGTACATGTGGGTGAGGGCACTTCCTTGCCTGTGTTATGTCTAGGTAACCATAATGATCCATTCTGTACTAGCAAGAACTTTGTAAACCTTGATAATAGATGTAATTTATCAGGGGCCTGTTCACAGCTTTTAATTGTGATTATCTCTCATCAGCTATTTGAGAGGGCTGATACTCCATGAGATGAGCAGGAAAAAACATCTGCACGTTTGGGAAGAACTGCCTTCCCAAAGCAGCTACTGAAATCAAGTTAATCAAGTTAATCTCCACCAAGTCATCTCCATGCAGTACACAAAAACCTCCTCATCCACCTCTCCAGCCCATTTCACTCTCCCATTCTTGCTGGTTTCCTCCACTGATATTGCCCTTGATGTAATGAGAAGGGATTAACTTGGCTAGTCTGAAGTATCTCTTTGAGAAGCACCTCTCTCCTCCACTGATTGAAGAGGGAGGCAGTTCAGCCTTCCCCTGTCAGCCTAATCCCTTTTTTCTGTGACCACCTTCTCAGTAGCAAGTACCAGATACTTATCCACAAGATACCACTGAGCAGACTAGTAAGCTTTCACAGCATGGCTCTCTACATTAGCAGTCCCCTCCACATCCCCTCCAATTTTTAATATAAAATTTTGAGTCAATCTGCCAGGGAACTTGTACAGCGGAGGTAAGGTAGTATGGGGAAACCTGAAATTCACAAATAACTTTACAGGTGAAGTGTACAGATGACAAGCAGTATGTGTCACCACTCCTGAGAATCTACAGAGTTGGCCTCTGAAGGTACGTGTTGCTAGGACAATCCCATGAGACCACAAGTAAAAACTACTTTCCTGTTATCAGATACTTAGGGTAAAGCACTTCCAAGCTGTACAATATGAGGCCACATGTCTGTGCTTCAGGCAAATTCCAGAGAGCCTCCCTTAGCACAGAAGCCATACAGTCAGAATTTTTGTTCCAATTTGCTAAATTGAAGACCATAAAAGGGGTAAAGTATCAATACACAGCTGTCTTCATATGGTGATTCTTCATTGTCATCAAAAGACTCTGCTGTCCCTGTAAAAACTAAAATTAATAATTTAAGTAATGGAGAAGTTTCTAGGTGCAAAACCTAGACTTTTAAGAAACAGGATGAATAGTTGCTTCTGTGGTGGTTTTGTTCCACTTTTTCTTTCTATTGAAAACCTGGGGATAATCAAGACAAACGGCTCAAAGTACCATAAAGTTTTAGCTCTCCATATGTCCTATTTATTTCCACTCTGAAATAAAGTGCTTTCAAATATTCTGCCTATTTCGCCACGTTGTTCTCAGTTTTGCAATTCTTAGTCAAGGAAATGAACATCACTTAGAAACAAGTAACTACATGTGGGTATAAACAGCTGAATCAGAACGTACTTTTCCCACTCCTCTGTCATCATTGTCCAGGAACTGATGAAACAGCCCACAACTGGTTTCTCTGTTGGGATAATCATCACTTCTGGGTCTATTAGATATGATCTTACTGTATTCTTTCAAAAAATAATTTAAAAAAATTTAAAACCAGGACATGCAGAACCTTGATGAGTGCAGGGAGGAGGACTAATTTGAAATTTGTTATAAAGGTCAAGCTGAATCTGGGAAATTCTGAGTTTCTTCTCACATACACCAGTGAAACAGGGGCACACCTCTTACAGTGTGAGAAATGTGAGTGCAGAGAAAGAGGCAACTAATTTCATGTTCACTGGAGGAAACCTCCGCTGCTATCTCAAACAAAACTAGTTTCTATTTTTTTACTTGCAGGTGAGACCACAACACAAGAATGCATCCAAATCTCTCTTCTCTACTCATTTAACTCAAGTAAGGAATGGTCTCTAACTGTGCTGCAGAAACATGGCAGGGGAAGGCAACACCAAGTTAAAATAAGCAATCCTAACCAAACTCAGGGATAACTTGCCCACTGTTTTGTTAATTTTTTTCAGAAATAACTCATTCAGCTGAGTTTTTGGGCGCTAGCCTGGCATACATGCCAGTGCCTTTTTGTATTGTGCTCATAAACCTGATGCATTTTCCTCACTTATTTAAACAGTTCTAGGTTTCCTCTGGCTCCTCAGTAGAGCAGTTCTTATCTAGAAACCCACTGCCTGTAAAAGCAAAGGAGACAAAGCCTACACCAAAAAACCCACTGCCTTCAATGACAACAAACTTACTGCCCAAATAACAAGCTGTTCTGGGAAATTCCCTGGCCGTCAAGTCAGGACTTGCATTGTACTAACAATGTATCTGCAGCACTTAGCATCATCATTTTACTGCAAAGTCATAATAGAATCTAAAAATAATAACTTGATTTAGCTTTCCAATATTAATAGGATTATTTATATATTTAACAGGAAAATAGATTTTCTTCAGGTCCTTCCTAAGTTTAAGGCTCTCTGTTTTCACTTATGGAACAGTCTTCTGCCAATATTTTTTGGTGTATTTGCAACTGCTGAACAATGATGTGAAAATATAATTGCTAATGTGCCCTAAGACTGGAATAAAAACATGATGAATAATATTTTATTTAGGAATACTCATATTTTTCTTAACCTTTACAGAAATCCTGAATCATGGCATATTAATGAGTTTTATTCAATTTCACAAGTGGCAGAAGATGTCCTCTACCAAACTAAAGTCCAAACTTATTGCTGAAAATCCTTTGCAATTCGTGCTCTGATGAAAAATAAACCAATTCTAATGCAGGCTGCTCTAAGTACATTTTAGCCTGATCCACTACAATGGATTTTATTTGGCTCTCAAATTTTAAGCTTTTGCACTTTCAGGACTTGATTATTCTCATATGTTGTAAATTGCATCTGGAGCTAGGCAATGGTGTATCTGTTTTCAGATCCCAAGTTCCTTCTCCACTTGTTCACATGGTCTTCCACTTAGCCAAAAACATTGCAGGGTCCCCACCACTGCCTAAGTAATAGGGCTGGCAAAAGCAAAATCCATTTAAGAAACCCCAAAACCATTCATCCTTAAGGATTCCCCGAATGCTTTTAAGAAAAATAAGATACAGCTTTACATGGGGAACACATAACTTGTCTTGTAATCTCTCTCACCCAGTGCACATAAGAAAACAACACAGGAAAGGTAAGAACACAGTCTCAGGCTGTCTCTGTCCTCCCCACGCTCATCTCTCAAAAGCATCCTAAAGCCACGTAACAAAACCTCAATCCTCAAATAATTCTAAACAGCCTCTGTGCAATTCAGGTATAAATCTGAAAAAATTAATAATAAGCTGCTTTTATGCACTAGATTAGTTTTACTGTTTTTTTATCCTTTGACATCTTTATTATGGGCCACAGCCTTGGGATAACTGAAATTCTGCTTTGCAAATGAGACAAGGTATAGAGTTCTGTAGCTGTTCTTACCTTTTTTCAATTTGCCAGTCCCAAAACTGCAAAATCACCTGCTCCTATAATCTATTCTAGCACTGTAATGCTCTCTTTCCATAATGTTAAATTGTGGCAAATTACAATTTTACTAATGCCTTCCATTGCATGGACCTGCTTTTTTTTCATAATGGAACAGCCAAAATGAATGAATGTCAGGTCCCAAACACAGTCCCTGC
Source organism: Serinus canaria (assembly GCF_022539315.1). Taxonomy (NCBI): domain Eukaryota; kingdom Metazoa; phylum Chordata; class Aves; order Passeriformes; family Fringillidae; genus Serinus; species Serinus canaria. Next base: position 34,205,007 of record NC_066315.1, read on the forward strand.
AGATGCAGGGGCTACCACAGGGCCATTATTTTGAAAAGCATCAGGCAACAAGAAGACTTCCCCAGGTGCAGGCAGGATTCAGGGGCTGTCCCACCAGTATCTTGTGTGTTATCAGGAGTGGAAGACAGATGTCCATACCATGACCAGGCACCTCATGTGGATGTGGAAATGCAGAATAATTAACGCTAACCAAATTATGTGTATCTGCTAGCATAGCTTTGCTGTAATTCAGTAGTTACATTTAGGTTAGTGACATTAAAAAACACAGAAAACTTCTCCAGGATGTGTTTGGGATTCCAAATACGATGAAGTTAAGTCTGTTTGCATGCATTCCAAAGCTAATGCTGGATTTTGACATGTTTATGGTTTCCAAAAAATCAGCCTCATTGTCAAGTATACTTTGGATCCAGCTAAGAGATACTAGCTGAAGATAATACTTTTCCTGGACATCACCTTTTTCAAACATCACCTTTCAGTAAAAACTAACAGAAGCCTCTGCTGTGCTGTGTTATAAAGATAATCCAAGTATGTCTTATCCAGCTCTTACACCCCCCTCAGCCCTGTGGTGAGCACTCAACTGCTCATGCAGGGCAATGTCTTTTAATAAAGGCTTGTACCCCCAAGTGCAGTGGTCCTATATCTTAAAAAGTGTAGTAAAGGGATCTGGTAAAAGCAAAAAAAAAAAAAGAGAAGAAAAAAGAGAGACAGGAAAAAAAAGCATTACGTTATCAATCATAAGTGTGAGAAATCCATGTCACTATTACTGAATAATTATTGAAAAGCAATTAGTGACATGTAAGTACTTTCAGTGTCACAACAAAAATATTATTTTGATGGTTCTGAGAAGTCCTTAAAAACATTAATGCTGATTATCCCTCTTTAGCAGCTCTCCCTAGATGCAGCCTCTGACTCTCCTGCCATCCCTGCAAAAATGATGGTTTTGCAATCCCCTCGCCTGGCCCAACTCCTCACAAGGCAAATTGTTCCACCTTTCATGCCACACCAACCTGCCTGTTCTCACCACTGTCTCTTCCCAGCAGAAGTGTTTGTGTGCTTGTGGGCAAGCTGGAACATGGACCTGGTCCAAGTGAAAGCTAACCCAACCAAAAGCACGTCAGAACCACAAAGTCAGCACACAAACGAAACAGGCAGCCTGAACAGGGAGAGGCAATCATCCCTTTCTCCAGCAGCACCGAGTGATGCCAAATGAAAGCGATGACAACTTTAGACTGACTTGCCTCATCACAAACACTTTCCACATATTCCTCAATTTTTTTTTTTTTTGTTGCCTAAGTCTTTCCATTGCCTGTTCCCATTTACTAGTTTAGACATTGGGCTGGATGTACACCATGGGAGCAATTTCTGAGATACATTTGAGAAAAGGAAAGGACTTCAACTGTGCAAAAACCGAAAAGCTATTTGTCACCACGTCGTTTCCCAATTGTGAGTCCACTACCCATCTAGCCTAAATTAAAAAGCTCTGTAAAGAACAGAACTAATGAAGCTGGATTTCCTAAGGACATACAAACCACTTCCTTCAAATTCCTACTTGCAATAAACGCCAGCTCCTCCTGTGTCTTCTGTAATTCCATCCTCTCGTATTCATTTTCCTGTGACCCCCTCCCCTCCACATTTAGACCCAGATCTTCTTTCATAGTGTTTATAGTTGTTTCAACCACAACTGTAACCTCAGACAAATGTCTAAATATTCACTGTAACCCTCTGACTTTCAACAGCTACAAAGTTCTCTGAAAATGAGGCCCATGCAAAGGCTTATACAGTGGGGTCCTTCAAACCTCTAGATTTTTTGGAATCCTTATATAAACCCACTCATGGGTGAGTTGATATTGAATCAATGGGTTGATATTGAATCAATGATATTGATATCATTGAACCCAGAATCCCACCAACCTCAGCCAGCACCCTGCAGTTTACAGGTGATGGAATCTGGAGGCACCAGGGGACACAGAGAAGGCTGTGGCTTAGCCACACCACACTGCACACATCTACACATCATGGAGAGCACCGCCCTTTTCTCTGCCTTTCAGACACTTCTAAAGTGATAGGAAATAGCCAAATCCAATAAACAAGTCTAATGGTATGTCATTATTCACATGTAGGTGAAGGATTCTTACACTGTGAGATAACAAAGTAATAGTACCCTCCCCCAAATTTTCTACCAAATTGTTATTTAAAAACACATTACTATGGTAAAAAAAAAATACATTACTATTACACTAATACTTATTATCTAACATGCAATTTCAAGGGCAAATTTTTCACAGAGCATTTAAGATGCTTTCTTAGGAAGTCTGGCTCTTTGATGTTAAATTTATGATCAGTCATTGCTTGACAATCGTAATTAATATGCTAGGTGATTTTCTGACTTGCTGTTCTAAGAGACATTATTATTTGTAGTCTGTCAGTACAACACATAAATTATGAGCTATGTTCACCTGTAATAGACTGAAATGAAACTTCAAAAATGACATTTATGAAGAAAAATGAAAAAGTCCTTTCCGCCATGAGAATGGATATATCACACAGTCTGAAGTAGACTCAGAACAGAAAAAAGTTTAAGTTATGTATTTTGAAATACCTGCCTGCCAAAAATAATTACATGCTTAAAAATAGATTACTCTTTAGTTGCAAGGTCTCATAAACCGGGCAATGTCATGCACGATCAAGGAGGAGTTTTACACACACTGTAATTTTTTTTGCCTGCTGAACAGTAGCATGCAGTCATTTTTCAAGATAGTGATGTATATTAGTACATCAAGAAAGATCTCCTAAAGGAACAAAAAAAATTACCTCCCTGAAAGAGAGCATGAACTATTTGTAAAAAAATCTCCAAGCACATAAGGTTTCACCTTCTTTGAAAAAAAGTTTTAAAAAATAAACCTAGTCTTGTCTTTTCATTAGAAAGCTATACTGAAGTTTTAGATCCTGCATAATATTAAATTTTAAACCAGAATGAATCAAGACAAAACCAGGGCTATTTAAATTAGACTCTTGCCAACTTTGTACCTTGATCATCTAGATAGGAAAAGCATTGTGTAGAAGAACATGCCCAAACTTTTACTAGGTATTAATCTGCAAGTCTAAAACAGCCAAACGTTCTTCAAAGCTGTTGACCATCATGTCTACAAAAAAAAATAAAGGGGTGCACATGCTAGGAAAATTCATTTAAAAATCCTAAACCTTCAAGGGCTTTTACTCAATAATGCAAGTAAATGGAGAATAGGGAGTGTGTACTTTGACAGGTAATAAAAAAAGAGCATCCATTAATTTTTTTTTAACCATCAAAAAAACCAACCAACCAACCAACCAAACAAACAAAAAAAAACCAAAACAAAACAAAAAACCCCAAACCAAATTAAATGCCTGAAGTAAGTGCCATGAGTCTATTTTACTAGAAATGTCTAGGTATGCCAAGTATCCCCATATTCAACTACCTTCAAGTGAGAACCCAGAGGAAGCAACTGCAGCTCTGAAGCTCCTCTGCAGAGCACTCCCACTAGTGGAGGGAAATGCTCTGGAGTCTGGGTGTCCCCAGCCCTAACACACACACTGCAAGGGCACAAGAGAGAAACAGCACCAGCTATGATAACCATATACCAGCAGGTCCTGGGGAAAAGCATCCCTTAAGCAAAGAGTGAATCCTGGTTTTCCCCCCCAAGTGTGGGGTCATCCACAGGTGAGCTGCGTGGATCAGCAGGAGTTTTGCTCCAGCTGAAGTGTGGATGTACTCAATCACTATGTATACTCTTAAATGCAATGTAATAGTGTGATGTTTTAAATTTCTGAGGAAAAAAATAATGGATTGGAAAAAAACCCACAGTTTTAGGCAGACCTAGGCAATTCAGAACACCTTCCACTTAAATAAGAACTCAAACTGTGACAGCTGAAAAGAGCCTAAACCAAAAACATAAACTGAAAAGACCAAAGTGAAAACTAAACCAAATTTTGTTCTTCCCATATTTCAGCCTGAAATAAGTGAAAATACCAAAGTGTAGTTAAAGTTTTGTGCCAATATTTTGGTTTGCTCCCATAAGAAAACCTAACTTTAGTCCTTCCAAGTTTTAAACTAATCAGATCATTTAGACAATTTTAGTTTGGAAAATATGAAGCATACACAGTTCCAGGGAATAACCTTGCAGGGCTTTCATTTTTTTTTTTTTTTTCCTTGTTTACATTATGCAACCGACTTCGGCTCATGCCTTTATATCTGAGTTTGGAGCAAGGGAGTCTGTATCTGTCACTGCTATCCCTCTCTGTCTATAATTACTCCTTCCCTGGCTCCTCACGTGCAACCCAACAGGGCATAGGTACAAAACAAAAATGTCCATCTCTAAGGAAGTTCAGTTCTGCAGACTGAACCCACAGCATCTCTCCTCTTAATTCCCGTGCTGTTTTTTGCTAGCTCACAATCTTGGGGTTACATTATTTGCTCAGGTTGTGGAGACTAAAATAGGAGCGATAAAACCCCTGAAGTCACAGATGCCAAAAGAATTACTGTAAATACCAGGGCAGTAAAAGTTTAACCAAGCAGTCTCAGATTAACAAATACGTCTGCAGCTTTACTACTACTGATAGCGTTATTGGTACTGTAACTATATAATTATTTTTTCCTGGTTTTAAAAGGTTTAGACTTTGAATTAGCACAGCCAATGCATTCAGCCTACAAAAACATGTCTGTCCAGATTGAGGATATTTTTTTTGCACACTTGTGGACAAGATGTTGGCTTCATTTTACAACCAACATCTTGTCCACATCAGGGGAGCGTTCTCACACAGACATGCATACCATGTGGGCTACCTGCTGAGTTTTGGCAAGCTTGGCAGGCTGCAGAGCATAAAGGGTAGGCAGTTGTAGTGGAAAAAACCTTCATGGGAATTTTTTTTTTATGTTGTGAAAAAAGAAATAGGAAAAAAAAGCAAACCGTTTCCCAATGAACCACACTGTGAGCTGGCATAAGGAAGATAAGGGCAGGAAATTAGATGTAAAACTAGTGCATAGGTCCTTTAACAGAGAAGGCACTCTGCAAGTTGCCAATGTGACATACACATTTCTTTTCTAAAATTCAGCCACTTTTTTTTCTTTTTTAATTAGCCATATGGAAAGTTGAAAGACTTGTGAACTTACAGCATCAATCCCACATGTTGAACTTAATTTTGGAGAGGTTTTACTCGATCTTGTGTCTTTAATTTATTTTTATACTCACATTTATACACCGTTGGACAAAATAACACACGTAGAGAGCAAGATATGCCTTATGCTATGAGCATAGCTCAGTATTACTTATATAAAGGTGCTAAAGTGTTTCAAATTAGGAAATGAACTGCACCTGACAAGCGGTTATGTTTTAGTGTTCCACCTTGGTAAATTTTGCAAATATTGGTGCAGCCAACTATTCTTAGTTTCCTGGTATGATCCTGAAAGCAAAGCAGAATGAAAATGATTAAAGCACTAAAAACAGCCACTGCCAAAAGAAAAAATGCAACAGCACCACCTAAGGCCCGTCTAAGACAGTGCAAAAACTCACAGAGGTTTTACAGAACCCTTATTCATATTTATACAGCTGTAACATGCATTATAAAATTATAGCATGGCATTTCTTCATACCTTGGGTGTTGGCTAACCAATTCCTTATACCTATTTATTCACATTTGGATTTCCATGCAGTTCACAGTACTGTGTGAATCAAAGGTTCAACTGTTAAATACATTTAAACTCCTCATTTTTCCACTCTGAAATTAAGTGGTATTGTATTTCAAACACATCATGGGGAAGAAAATTCCTAAACCATTTTAAACTATTGTGACAAATCATCTAGCCTAGTTACCACTGGCAGAGTCTTGGTGCACACAAGTGCCCCCTGGTGCAGAATTTTTATTTTCTACAGGAACTGAAGCATCGAGGTGACTACAGCTTCAAGTGAAGAATTTTCTTCCAGTTTCCACCCTCAGAAGATCCATGAACAAATTTTTAAACATTTGTTTTGCTAGCTATGTGATTCTTTACTTTGGATAGTTCCCTTCTCTGCTTGTTTACTCTTCATACAACATTTATAAAAGCTAAGCTGTTCTCTCCTAGCCTTGGCTAGCCTTTAAAGGAGAGCTAACCTTCTCTGACACGACTTTATTCCCTTCACTATACACCCTTTGCTGCCCTACACCCCATCCCAAACAAGTCACAGTGCTCACTGCAACAGCCCTGGTCTCACCTCACTGGAAGTAGCTCTTCCAACACAATCCCATTTGGCCTTTTCTGACTTACCCCTTTACATCAGTTGCTATGCTATGGGATGACTGAACAGTGCTCAGTAATATCATTAAAGTCTGTTCCTAGTGAGGAATACAAGCATGCTCAGATTGCTTTATATTTTGCTCTCCTATTATTTTATAAGGAATCAATTCATCATAACCTATGGTACTGTATACGTTTAAGATTTCATCAATTCACCAGTGTGCCTGCTACAGAAGACAGACAAATGTTATCTCTTCATCTGACCTGCTTTTTCCCTTGTGTCTAGATTAACACAACATTACCAAACCCAGTGACCTTTCTCACAAACATGCATGCAAATGATGCAACCATTTTCAGAGAGTTCTGCTAATGTACGAGCTGTATTATTAATAGACAATCACAAAAAAGGGAGGCTGGCTCTGCATTTGCTGCCAGTATTCGTACAGAAAAGATTACGTGTGTAGAAAAGATTATGTGTGTCTCTCAGCTTGTCAGCTGTGGAACCTGATGTGTTCAGAAACAGCACTTTCAGAGGAGAGGGCTGTATGCAGAAAGCACTGAGGACACCCCTCCACACCTCTGCTGAGGTAGGTGCAGGTAACACACCGCCACCGGAGTTACAGGCCACTGATCCCACACCACAGGTCTAGGAGCTGGTACAGGGGGAGAAAGGGTGCCTTAACAAGGTGCCCAGGACACAGTGTTGAGATTATGCAGGTTTGATCTCTTATGCTTTCCTCATGTCCCAGGCACTCATCAACCCTCTCTGCTCACCCTCCTTGTTCCATACCTGACAGATCCGAACCTGGGAAACAGCAGCCCAGAGGTTCTGCAGGGTTCAGAGCTGCCAGGCTTCCAGGGAGTGGCCTCCCTTCTTTTTTCTGTTTTATTCCAGGCACAACTCCAGCTACTGTCCCTTGTAGTTAGACTGTGAAAGGAGCTATTTGAAAGCAAATTCCTAAATAATGCCCTCTGAGCAGATGCGATTCCCACCCTGCCTGCAAACACAGCTCTTTCCCTGTGCAGAATTTAGGCTCACACCTCCCCAGGGTTTGTTTATGTTATCAACACAGAATTAATAATACATCAACAATGTTAATTGGACAAATCTGCCCCAGACTTGGGCAGGGTAGTCTGCTGGGCCCCTAAAAGCTGTATTCTATGTTAGTAGTCCTAAGCACTCATTGCAGTTGGACAAGAGCAACCAACTATTTCCATGCTGCAGTCAACCCAGTGCTCTGCTCTCCCAGCTGGCCTTCAATTTGAGCTTTAATATCCTGTGGCCCCAAAATTACAGTCTCTCACACAGTGTGTTGCTCCCCCCAGCAAGGCTGAATGCTATAGTTACACACACTTCTGCCCCCTGCTACTTAAGTGAGGACAATTCATTACCTAGAAAATTAATTATGATCATGATTATAATAATGGTAATAATGACATTCATAGAAGTAACACAAAAAGGTTCCATTTTTCATCGGTTACAATCAGGTATTTCAAAAGATTAAAGACTAAAGCTTTCATTAGGTATACCATGAAAAATAGTGTCACAGAAATTTCAAGTGCCTGATATGAGAGACCTGCTTAATAAAAGAGAGATTCGAGTGCTTTGCTCCCCTCAAACAAGATGCTTCATTACTGATGAACCTAGCAAGATTAATAATTTTCATGACTTCAACAAGAAACATTTTCTAAGTCTGCCTTAGATTCAATATTGAGGAATTTTGCAATTTCTAAGCTTATGACACAGGCAGAAAATCTCTTCAAAAACAGTCATGCATATCTGTTTAGAAAACAATCTATACTCAAAGGTTACTAACGATCTTTAGTTATTGAAAATTATCTACTCATTTTCTGGAAATGAAGTAATACTTCAAAAATTTTTTTTACCGTTGCCATTTTTATATACATAAATATATATATATATATATATATTTCTAAGATTTTGTAACATATTACTTTTTAAAGTGTCTTTCATACACACTTCATTCTCTCAACTGAAATTGAACAAATTTCACAGTAATTGCTCTCCTTAGGCAGGTGCATTGGAGTCCTATCGTTATAAAAAAGGACCACAAACTCTATTTCCAGAACCAAAATAATGAGTTAACCACAAATGCTGCCAAGAGAAAAGTGGAAACATCACCAGCTCTACATGAAATATTCAATGGCAGAAAGCAAATTGAAAAACAACTCCAAAATGCAAGGCTGCTAATATCTCAAAGCTCTCATTTTTTCAGCTGAGACTTCACAGTATTCAGCTGTAGATATTTCAGTAATAACTAAATACTTATTTAAAGTTCTTACAGAGATAAACAGTAAGCTATAGTTTTGTAGCAGAGAAGGACAGCAATATAACAAACACACTACCTAAAAATGGCTGCTGAAGGTGCTAAAGAGATATGGAACACCTTACTAAGAAATTGTATTGTAAAGGTAGCTATAGCATTTCAGCATCTCTTGAAATTTCTTTTTTAAGACAACACACATCTATTAATTATTTATCTTTGCAGTAGCTTTTTTTTGCCAAGGAAACATACTATGTGCATAAATGCGATGTTCTCGTTTGGTTTTGTATCCTTCAAAAACTATAGGTGAATATGGAATGCTGGATCCTTAACATACTAGTTTGTAAATGGATTAAAAACCCGTTTTCCAAGCTGCATATTTTATTAAATAGGCTCCTTTAATTAAATGAAAGTGTCATAAACTGTCCCTGTGTGAATCAAAAACAAGAGCTGTGTTAAATTAAAAATGCAACATTTGACTAATCCTAACAAATTAGGACTGCCTTCAGAATAGAGTATTTCTTCCTTTAATATGTCAAATTATTACGGTGATATGAATGGAACAGTCATGCTAAATCAGCTTTTCAAAATTAATATTTCTTTGCAATCAATTTGCAATTTAAAATTTAAACAGATCCTAAGTACAGATACTCCTGCACAGCATTATCGCCTTTCATAAAAAAGCTCATTTTGGAGATATCATCTTTTTGCCAATATTACATGAAATTAGTATGGGAAGTATTGGAAGAAAACGTTTCTTAAGTACAGCTTGGCCTATAATTTTTTTTTTTTTTTGTAAGGCTGCACTTAATCTTTATTCTTCCATAATCAGTATTTATTGTGTGACCCTGACAGCTTGCGACTGCTGTGATAAATTATCTGACTCAAGTCAGATTAAAAATGCAACCCTGAATTCTAATTATCTTGGCAGATCCGCTTAGTAATGGCGTTTCTTGTCAATTCTGGAATCACAGCATGGGTGTCAATTGCAACAAATGCCCCGGCCCCTCTCTGAAGCAGGCTCCCCAGAACGCTTTCGTATCTGCCATATGTAAATCTCAGATGCTCTGTACCCTTGGTGACCTTTTATTAGCAAACTGACAAAATGATAAAGCTAGTCATGGCAAAACTCCCACTACTGCACAATTATCTGCTACAGTTCCAGTCCGTGGGAGATCAACAAGACATTGTTAATTGTGATGCATTTCATTGACTTCCCCTGCTAACAGACCCTACAGGTCACCCAAACCGATAGGGTTAGGCTTTTATTTCACATCCAAAGGGGATGGCAATGTAATTTTGACCCACAGGAGAGTTTCCATCCTTTATTTTTCCTTTTCAGTGAGACGCCTATCATTTGTTTTTAAAAAGACTCATTAAATTATTTATAGGTATTTCTAACACACAGACACACACACAGGCACACCTGTGTATATATGTGTATGCGTTTTTAAAAAAAGGTTTAGAAAAGAATGATCTGCTTCAAGAACTTAGAAAACTGAGATAGACCCCACAGAGGAGCATCAGCCTGACTGAATCCACAGAGAACTCCCATTGCCTCACCATGCTGCAAACCTTCATCAGAACTTAAACCCTTCAGGTAAGGACTGGATTCACACTCCAGGACATCCAGCTTGGCAACTTACTGTGGCACACAAAAAGAACGTAGGTAGATTACAAAAGCATGAAAAACAAATAACCTTTTCATCCACAAAAAATTATCCAGTGGAGTTAGGATTCCACAAAACACTTCTGCCTGTACGTGCAGGTGTTTTGTACATAAATACAGCTCAATCTCAAGAATCTTCCTGCCAACCTATGACATCTTGCAGTGTCTCCACTGAAATTTTAAACATCCATTAGGCTAAGAAGTAAGGTACAGAGAAAGAAGCTGAAAATTATTGAGCACAGTTCAGTCTTCCTGCTCCCTCAGAGCTTTCCAGGGACCCCTACATCAGAATAGCATTGAAAAAGTTTACAACACACCCTCATATATTGCACTAGAGATTTAAAACTGGAAAAGTCTGCTCTGATTTTTGCAGTAGTCACTCCATTCCAGCTACCTTCTGGCTGGCTCGAGTTGATAGAAGCATCAGGCTCTGCAGGACACATATCAGTCAAAACCCTGTCATTTATGGAACTGATGCTTTGCAATGCAGTTTATTTCTGAAAGCACAGCTTGGCCACTAAAATGACTTAGGATTTTCTCAACTGCACATGAGCTATTTGGAGAGTACACACAGAGCTACAGTCTTGTTACCAAAGATATGGCTGTTTGACCAGTATGAGAAAGAACTACACTGTGATGATGTGGGACATTCAGGGAAGATATTCCTGTGTTACTGACAACTGGTCCTGTGTCATCAGCTCCTGCAAAAGAGATGTGTTCACCATGGAGAAGAGAAAAACGAGAGGGAAAAATATTCAGTTGAATCAATTCCCATTATTCCTTTCCTACTTGAAATTGAATAAAATTCATGTCTTCTTGAAGAAAGGGAAAGACTGATGAATTCTTTGAACTGATTTCAAAGTGAATGATAAACAGGTAGACTATGATATCCCTTCTTACCCTAAACAGAAGCAAGTGAGAAAAAAGGCTTACAGGGTAGACAGGAAACCTATTAAACACAAGGAAAAAAAAAGAAAAAAAAAAGATAAGAAAGAAAAAAAGACCCAAAATGCGGACAATGAATACTTCAATTAAGATATGGAATTCAGAAAAGATCCTAACACAATAAATGTACTTTGCTACAGTTTTGTCTGCAGCCATATTTAGAACAGTCACTATGTCCAAGGTAATTCTCATCTCTGCAACCATGTTCTCTGCCTGGGTTCTTCTTTCCTTGTTTAATTTGGAGTTTACAAACTCCTTATGCCACCAGAAACTCCAGTATTGAACACCACAATGGACTGACAACCAATACTGACACTCATGAAGCAAACCTAAAATACCGCCCAGTCCTGCACATTATTTTAAAGTTAATTTCCTTGCTTGGATAAATGATTCCAAATGCTGTGAAACACGTCCATCTTCCTATATATGAAAAACTTGTGAAGATTGTATCAGTTTATAAATCAAGAAGATGGAACAAATTCAAATGTCTATATCAAGTTGCATAACATTCTTCCAATTACATATCCTCTGAAACAGTCCCACAGCAGAGAGGAATATTTGGTTCAGACGCGACAGCTCTCTGAAATGAAGCAAGAAGTTTGCAATTCCAGCTGCAACTGGGATGAAATAACTCAAAAAATATTGGAAAAGAAGTATGAGAAGCTTTGAAAGAATATATTTCAGCATGGTATTATTTCTTCTTTCTTAAGTGGGTTCAGTGTAACGACCTGATCTTTGTGCCAACAGTTTGTCGAATTAGTACAGTAAATACTGTAATCAAATTTTTCACAAGTTGCACATGTCCTGATTTTCTTTCAGGCTGCACTTTAACCCTCAGCCATCATCCTTTAAGAGTACTCATTGTTTCCTCACAAAGAAAATGTTCTTGATTGCTCTTTAATGGTTGTCTAATTGCTTCCTTTGCTGAACTACAAGCTCATTTCTGCAGCTTTAGAGGCTGGATACCACCTGGGAGATTCACATCATTTTGTCTTCTGACTTTAACCTGGAATATCTCTTTGTTCTTTGGAAGCTGATCTAGTTACTCTGGTAATATTACAACTACCATTCTCTCCAGTATAGCTGACCCAAGAATATTAGATACTAAAAACCATTCAGTATGAAAGAAATATCAAAATCATATAACTAGTCATTGAAATTATATGGATCTAGAAGTTTGGCATCATAGATCTGACTAAACATACCATCCTGTTCCCATTTCTCTTGTACTGACACATATTTCAGAGAAATAATGAAAATGCTTTTGATTTACATCCATACATAGTGAAGAGAAAAATTTGTGCAGCAAACTAGTTGCATCAAATAAAATATTTCTACCGTCAGGCCACACTCAAATAAGGTTTCAATTTGTATTCCCTTAAATATGAGATTACTGAAACCATGTTTGGCATCAAGAAGTGCAGATCTCTCCAGAAAATACCATGCTGTTCCCCTGGCTGCTTGATTTATTTTTCATAAACAATATGCTGTATACATCCAACATGGTTTGTATTCCACAAAATGCATCTCAGGCAACAAAATCTACGGTGTCGGCTCTGCGGGACGAGTTCTTCAGTTAGACTTCAGCTCCATTAGCACAGCTCCACTGGCTCTCCAACACAGCATCTGTGCTCTTACACAAGAAGCAGAGAAGGGAGGGGGATTCCTCAGCTGCAGAAGTGAAAGCCAAAAGAGCCAGAACTGAAAGAAGGCAGTCCTTTCTGGTTTACTGCTTCCTTTCCCCTCAGTAGCACAGCGCATATATAAAAGTTTGCCTTTGACCCAACTCCTCCCATGCTGCTGTAAGACCACACACCCTCGCCTGAAGCTTGTGGATAGAATCCCACTTCTGCCAAGGGATGGGGTGCCTACATACCAAAGTGGAAAAAAAAAAAAGTTTTATAGCAAAATGCTGTATTTGTTAAGCTCACATGCCTGGGAGAACATATGGCTCTTAATCCTTCATGTTTTTTTAAACTATTAGTGATAGAGTTATTAAAATACTTAATGGTCACATCTGTAATTGAGATGAATTCCACTGAAAGCATAAACTGACCCGGTTATGTGAGCTGCTCTTACAGCAAACTCTCAGAGGCACTACCCAAAGAACAGTCCTCATGCAAACTTGGGTTGATCAGCAACTGAGTATTTAGTGACTGATACTCCAACTGGCGTTTAACAGTCAGACACACATGACAGAACAACCAGCCATCTACGCCTGTCTGTAGCTCCTTTTTTTCATTTTGTTTGGGGTTTTTTTGTTATTAAGTCCAGCACTGCTACTACAGATCATTGCAGTGACTGAGGGCTTAGGAAATGCTATGTCCTAGGAAAGAACTGGTAATGGGAAGAAAGCATCTTAGCCCTGAGCAAGCAACGCATCACAGCAGCAACAGGTTAATCACACAGCCTGTGCTGCATTTAGCACCATGGCAGGCAGCAGGTTGAGTGAATCCATTAAAGGCATCTACACAGCACTTGTGAGGACTGATCTGGAAGTGTATGCCCCCTTCTGCAACCCCAGCAAAGAGGCAAAGCCATAGATGGGCAGAAGGGAAGCACGGCTGAGGCTGCACCATGCAAGATGTGAAGAAGCTGAGCAAGCTGGCTGATTTTGTCTCACTAGAAGGTTAAACCAGGCTCTCCTCAGAGATGTGTACACATCAAAAGGGCAAAAGTCAATGGATAAAAGTTTTTTAGCACAGAAAAATCACAGATTTTTTTTTTTTTTCACAAATATTTGAAAAATCAAATATTTGTCTATATAAAACCTTTTATATAGACAAAAAAGGTTTCACAAGGGCACCTTGGCACTGGAAAAGGCTGCCTAAAGAGACAAGCTCCCTAATCATCCTCATCTAACTTTGAGGTTAACCCTACTTAGGGCCAGGGGCTGAATGACAAAACCTCTTGGGATCCTTTCCAACCTAAATTATGCCGTGTCTACAAGAAGGCAGATATCCATCCTTCCCTAGAGGAAAAAGACCTTGTCTTTGCATCTACCACACAATAACATTTATTTATTCAATACTGGATCTCATCTTAAAACCAACATATTAGAACTCAAGTGCCTAAGATACAGATTGATGATTAAAGAATAGTCCTAGGAAGAAACACTTTAAAACTTCCACTGTATTCTTCAATGTGTCAAGAGCCCCAAGCTTCCTGCTAATGTTTGTGCAATAGGATTATCCAGGCTCTAGCAATTACTCTATCAAAACAGAGCTCCTCTTTGATGTTAAGTACTTTAAGATCCCCATATGGAAGGCAAAAAAAGCTCAGCCCACTCTGCTAATGTAAAATGCTACCTAGTGAGAGACTAGTGCACATTATTTTCTTAGCACTGTACTCCTCCTCTGCGGTTTCATTATGTGACATTTTCATTTATTCCAATATAAAGCTAGTTTCAGAGTATTCGGAGTTGTAACACACAGACACATTAATCACCAGCCTAATACATGTCCTGTGTAGTAGCTTTATTATCTTTTCAAAGCAGAGCTGTAAAAACAAAAAAACTGTGATCTTTTATGCTATCCTTTAATAAAGTTATTTTAAAATGCTATAAAAATGGTTTCAGCTTTTTTTTTTCCAAGCTACAGCTTAATGCAACTAACTCTTGTACATCCAAAACAGTAAAGTCCGAATAAGTAGTTTTAAAAGTCCCTGTGGACTTGTAATCTAGCAAGAGTGAAGAACTCTAACCACTGGAGACAGAAATGGGAAGGAATCCTGAGTTTCAAGTTACAGAATATGCCTGTTCTTTTGTCATTCTGACCGGGCACCGCCTTGCAAAGTACTCTCACTTCTGTGATAAATTTTAAATGTCTATTGCTGTATGCCAACAGTTACATACTTAGAGCAAGGGTGGGCTGCATTTTTTCCCCCTTCTTCTTTAGGCTCAGTGTCAGCCTACTTCCTTAAACTAGTGAGTATTTCCCACTCACTGAGATTGTGTCAATGTAACACCGCCTTAGCAGACCTGTGTCCTCTTTCACACAAGGCATGAAATGGACCGAGCAGCTTGTCCTCTGCCAAGACAAACAGCAGGACCTTGAATGCCACAGCACCCTGCCCCTCCATGGAGGAAATGTGCTTCCAACAGTACAGCCTGACACCATTCCCTTCACTCCCTGCTCATCTGTCTGCAGACGAACGAGGACACATCCACACATTTCTGGCTTTCAAAAATACCACTTTCTGAAGATAGACCTGAAACTTCAACTCAGATCTGAATAAAGCCAAAGTGTTATAAAAATCTCTGTCTGCAATAAGAAGCAATTGACAGCAGGCTTCAACATTGTCTGGTCATGATATGCCACTGTCTCCTCTGTGGTCTCCTCGAGTGGTGGCAATGCACACTAACTGAAGAGAAAATAGTATCTTTCAGCTATGTGCAACTTTCACACCTCCACCGCAGGCAAGCCAACACCTCTGGGCAGAAATTGCAAGAACCATGCAATTCCCCCAGTGGGAAACACTGCTGCGATAATTGCATGAGCTGAAGTCAGGCTTGAAAAAAGAAGTGTTCCTAAATAAATAAAGATGATTCATTGGCATAAACCCAGCACTGTTGCAACAGATTTTTACCAATCCAGCAGAAAAACCACTCCTCAGCTCTGTATGAAACAATCACCCACCCACTCCACATGTTGCAGGGTAAGGCTCTGGCCAGCACACTGGTGGGCTTTGTGTGGCTTCTAACCCAAAGCAGGAGATGCTTCTGCCATTTTCTGGATGTTCTCAAGATTTCTCAGCTTTTTTACCCCAGTGAGAACTATAATTAGTATGGTGAATCACAGAATAAAACTTGCACCTCATCAAGTATAATTTTAAATCAATGGATCTCTCTCTCAGCATCCCTAGGCTCAAGAAGTTTCCTTAAGAAGATTCAATGGGATACTACAGGCTTTTGTAGCACGTTTGGGTTTGGGCACAACCAGGGTCTTCATAAAAAACTGACAGAGGTGAAAAACATTTACACTCTCTTAGGGAAGACAAGGACACACATTACTCTGAAGCAGTACAAGGCTCTTGGCCTGAATTAACCACTGGGAAGTATTTTGAGGCAGATGTGATCAGCACCCCAACCACAGCCCGTGACCAAAGCGTCTCAATGGAGGCCAAGTGGCGATGATGGCTGTTTTCTTATAGTACTGCATGGCAAAAAGCAAGTGCTCCTCCAGAATCACCCAGGAGCTGAGGCTGTTAGGCATTCTCTAGAAAACAGAAGTTTCATGTTATTATCATTCATGAGGCAGATCCCCCTATCCCACTTCCCCCTACTTCCCTCTTTGGTTTTTCTTAGCTTTTTTTTTTCTTTTTTCTTTTTTTTTTTTAAAGATCAGAGCTATTCTGAACTTTTGTAAATGAAAACCATTTATCAAAACAAGCACAAAATTTAACTCATACTTTATTGAACCCTTTAATTGGTGGGAAAATGATGAATTTGTTCACTTTTATTTTTACATCTGGTAAAAAGTATGGAATTCAGGTATTCTGTGCCAAGTTTTGACGAGAAATGATTTTTTCACATCCAAGTAATAGATGACTAGGGAAATGGAGCGGCTTAAAATGCAAATGTGGGGATATTAATTATTGTTGTTATTGGGACATTTACAAGAATAGTGTGGCACTATTTTAGAACGAGTAATGTCTAATCTTTTTAAACTACTGTAACAAAAATAGAACTAGAATAAAAATCAAGCATTAAAACGTGAATTCCTATAATGTTTTAGTTTGTTTTGTCTGAAAATTTATTTGAAGTCTGGAAATGCCTGGTGCACATATTCAATATTTTATAACTTAATTTGTTCAACAAGAACGGCAGTATTTTAACAAGGTGAAACAATTTCATGATTAAAGCACTGCCTGCTTCATCACTAGTAAAGAGCTCATGGAAAAATATCTAATCTTTATAAGGCAGAGACTCATAATTTAACTGCTGAGAACAAATGAAGAGTCTAATTCTTATTTTGCTGCTTTAGTGGTAGCATGTGGTGATAGCAAAGTATTAGCATAAGCCAGAACTTGCTCCCACTTTTCTTTCCAGGCATGTAACAAATATCTGATGGCTATGCAAATTTCACCCAAAGCAAAGTTGTCCCAGCTGGCAAGCCATACATTAAAAGGTAAATTACACAAAGCTGAGGCCATCTGGACTAAAAAATTCTCCTGTCAATAGTATTTTAAGCTTGCCAATTCCACACAATGAAGGACAATATATTACATATGTATTTGAGGTGTAGGCTTTTTACCAAGCACTATTTAAAAAAACCCCAGAAGTTAAAAGATAAGAATGGACTACAAACTGATTTTGGTGTTTTCTTGGAATGTAATTTTTAAAGCTTATATAGCTCAGTGTTAGCTGTATTATATACATACCATACATTTAAGTCAATAAATGCCTATTTTCTGACAAATGGCAAGTCCAGGAGGCCAACAGATCCTACCTATTACATAAATGCCAAGCAAAAAGAATTTGAAATTTGAAAGAAGTCTACCAGCATCTGTGCTTTCACAAAGCTGCCAGAAATGCATGTAGACTTTTACTAGAAAGCAGCCCTTGACAGAGCACCTTGATAGTCTGGTTTCTTGTTTGGTTAAACCAGAATTTTAAAGCAAAAGACATGTAAGAAAATAACCAGTTGAGAGCAGAAAAACTAACCATACCTTTCTAAACTACAGCAGAGTCATCACTTATGTTAGTGAAAATTTCTGCATTTAATTCACATTAAATTGCCCGTCTTGTCCAGTCTTGAAAAACTAATCTCTACATTATATATTATGGAATTTAAAGTAACATCTGTGTCTTTGAAATTAAATTAACATAGTTCTATTTGATTAGCTTATTAACTGCAATTCTCAATATGCTGTAGGAACAGACACCAACTAGAGAGATGCAGCTGACACCACCACCTGTCTGATATAAAGTACTTTTTATCATAGACATGGAGGGATCTGTCAGCAGCCAGCCAAAGCATCAGACAGATTAGGAAATGACACAGGGGCAGAAAAATGACTTGCCTCAGATCTCAAAGCAGATAATTGATGGGATGGGGAACAGAGCCTGTGCCTTTTGGCTCACAGCTTCATACCTTTGCTAATGGCTTTCCCAAAAGTCAAATGATGTAAAGAGTGGTTTGTAACTTGCACTACATTTAACAGAGACAGTATTTGAGGAAAAATGCATTTAAATATTTTACATGCTACTGGGAATATTTATTATTCATTCTCTAATTTCCACAGAAAACATTTCCCATTTCATCCCCATATAGGATAAGAAGATCTGAAGGTGTATGTTCACACTTAGTCTCAAGGTTATAATGCATGAACAGAGGTAAAGAATGAATATGGCCTCCTTGTAGACTCCACTCTCACTTTTTTTCCTACCTGGTGAGATCCTGTGCTCCTCTTCATAGCAATGAATCCTTGATATCCTGTCACCACCTTTTAACCTACATGACACCTCTTAAATCACAAAGCTTCTCAACACATTAAATATAAGTTATTAGGTCTGTCACTATTGTTTCAGTGCACTGAGAAATAGAAATGCTCTTAATTTACTCACAGAAAAATAAAACCACCACAGAAGCATAGTCTGAGCTGCATTGATTTAATCTTCACAGGAAATTGGGAGGTGGGGGGAAAGGAAAAAAGAGCACAAATATGCAGTCAGGCAGCAGGAGCTGCAAGGTACTGGTGGCCAGTTCTTACAGCTCTGAGCTGCTTTGGCTGATTTGCTCCCCAGGGATTACCTGGTTTTGTTCTCAAAGCTGCATCACAGACATAACAATGAAATGCTGCTTTCTGTGAACTGTTGCTCTTATGGAAAAGCCCTGCCAGCATGCTGTCTTTTCTCTATGTGCAGTTTTTAGGAAAGTAAATGCTAATGTAATTATCTAGCCAAGTTCTTCAGCATCTGTCGCTTGAAAACTGGGGTTATAGTTCAGATACTGTGGACTAATTGTTGAAAGTTAGCAGAAAACTTTTGGCTACAAAGGAAATTGGCACACAAACCCAGCTTGAACACCCACTATTCAGTAACATTCGTCCTCTCAGATATTGTCCTCTCTCATGGCTCCCAAAGATCCCCAGGCACACAGATAGCCCCCCATGGATCCCACAGCTCCACAGACTTTGCTTGCCTTGCTTGCAAGTCACAGGATCATCAGGAAGGCAGGTGCCAAAGAGACATAACAGGAAGATTTAATTTGGGAGGTTTCTTAGCTATCTGGCTGGTAGTTCTTATTCTAAGTTCCTTCTACAACGTTTTCTACCTTTCACTACTCTTCACAGCTCCTGCAGATCCAAAGCCAGTATTATAGCGAGGCATTTAATTTCTCATAGATATTAACTGAATTCCCCAAGGACAAACCCGCAGTTCTGCCAAGTACTGTGAGAAATATCAGAGTGCCAAACACAAGGCCATAGGGAGTTTTCCACTAGATGATATGGACAGAAGACAAATTGCCTGTGACTGGCAGAAATAATGGAAACCTGCTTCCTCCAACCTCTTATGTGCTAAGGCTACTCCAGAGCTGCACTGCCAGACAGCATTTGGCACCTGTGTCCTTTCCCTCAGTACCCAGAGCATTAATTTGGGTCTTTCCTGCCCAGCCAAGATCTTATTAAATGAATATTAGATTAATTTATCTGACTTTTAAGACCTCTACCCTACTGCTAAGCTTAGTAAAAAAATGGCCAGCAGGTTCCAGAATTCTGACTGGTGAGAAGGATGGTGGAATTTCAGAAACCAGGCTTCCTCCATGTGTCTTGGGAGATTGATTTTTATTTATCATCAGATTTTTTTTTTTTTGGCCAAATATATTTCCACATTGCTACTTAATCCAAAGTTCAGCAGCTTCAAGTGCTAGCTGATTTATTTCAGCATTGTTGACAGAGAAATAAAAAGGGATCAGTTTGTTAGTGGCATTACCTCCAAAGAATGGTACCAAGTCCTATTCAAACGTGCATCCATCAAACTTCTCCTGTGACACGGCTCACAAGGGAGAGCTGCAAGCACCATATCAGCAAGCATCTTCTGAAACAAAGCTTTTAAGTGACCCTCCAGCAGCCAGATGACTTTATTTACCAGAGACAATTAAAAGCAGAAAGCTTTCCTTTTACATCTACTCATCAGGATGCAGAAATAACCCTTCTCTAACTTGTAATGATACTGGCCCCCAACCATCCCACTGAAGAACCCTTGAATTCTCCTTTCCTTGGTATGTTTCAGTCATCCCATAAGCTGACCCAGGTTTTTACTCCCCTCAGATACTTCTATCCCACAATTAAACTTTTTCCCTTGTGTTTCCCTGACTGAAAGACATCCTCCATGAAACTGCCATGTTTGTACCCACAAGATGAAGCATCCTTGCTTCTGCTAATTGACCGTTCCTTGTCCTCTCTTCCCTGTCAACAAAAGACCCACACTGAGTGCACAGTCTGGTCCTTGTCACTTGTACTGTAGCTCAGCAATGACCAAGGGGGAGTTTCTCAAGTGTGATGGGAGATCCTGCCTACATCTGCCTTTCTCCTTTGTGCTTTTGGCAGCACAAAGTCTCTTGCTTTCTGTCTCATTCCTACTTGATGCCACTGTCCAACCACTTACTGCACTTGACTTTTTACATCACTTGACAAGGGCCTCAGCTCCCTTTCACTGAAGTTAGAGCAAGCAACAACCAGCTTTTACTGAAGGCACCAGTAGTGTGAAGTTACTGAAGGCTGAAACCATATGAAACCAATACATTTCTTGTGGTTCTTTCAATGCACAGTAAGTGAGCACAGATTGGCTGCAAATTCAACCCAGACTTAGAAACCTCAGCAAATGTTCCTGTGAACTTGATCCAGCCTTCAGGTTTGTTTCATCCAGTTTCAGGTTTCATCGTGAAAGTTTTGCTCTGCCCTACATGCTGCCCCAATAAACCAAGCCTCAAATGAAATAAGGACATCAGCAAAAATGAAGAACTCGTCAGATAGCGATGTTTTAGTTTTATACCATATGTAAGAACATGCATTGACAAGCAGTATGCATACAATTACTGCTCTTGCAAATCAAAAATTGTTCATGGTAATGGACTTCTACTTGAGTACAATTTCTGCCAAGAAACTATTTTCAAGAAATGTGGATGGAATACCTCTGTGCCATAGTTCTCTTTCCCCATCACAATAATATACTAAGAAACTAAGCCTTTTCATCACAACCTTTGCACAAAACCTCCAGCATGCTTTTTAGACATTCAGGATGTGAAATAATGAAGCCCAAACTTTACTGAAGCCGTATTTTCTGTCTGCATTTACCATCACTGAGGCAGCAATGGGAAAGAAAAAATAATAATGACGAAACTGAACATCTTTTATGGATCACATGAATACAAAGCCAAAATACATGTAATTGCCCAGTTCATTGAACATACCACATATTTTCCTATAAAGCTTATACTACTGGCAATGCTTCCTCACTTCTCAATCATATTAAACCAATACTTAAAATTATTAAAAAAAAAAAAAAAAAAAAGCCTAGACTTACAATACCTTTAGGAGGGCATGTAGATTGTAATTTTATACTGCATTTAGTGTAAGCAGAATTTTAAAAATTTCTTAGTCTGAAATTAAAGCAAAATCCACATTAAGTTTTGGGAATGATTTAATTCCAGCACAAAACTACTGTTGAAGAAAAAAAAATATTCATAATTTTAAATCAGGTAGGAAGATAGTCAACTCTGATCTGTCACAAGCAACTAAGTCACTCCTCATTTATGCACATGGGATTTGTAGAAATATTCAATTATAAACTGTGACAGGTACTTTCCTATAACAGATTTCAAGTCAATGTAGTAGTCAAGGGCTCTTGCTGGACTGCACCTAAGTCTAAATGAAAATCCCTGCTAAGAGGAAGGGATGCAGGTTGGTTTCCAGCAGAGAATTGGTGCTGTCCAGAATCCCCAGCTGAGCTGGGCTGAGTTACACTCTTCTACCTGAGCCAGATGGGTGAAACCAAAACTACCAGCATCATTAAAACATATGATGCAAATGAACAATTATGTGCATGGGACCTTAGGTGCCAATAAGGACAAATGAGATTGCACTTTATGGAGTGTAAAAGAATTTAGAAGTTCTTTACCTATTGATTGCATGCTTCTTTTACTAGCATGAAGGACAGTACATTCATTTTATATAACCCTACTACAGGTTTCTACAAATCTTTTTCCAGCTTTCTGCATTAATTTGCAAAAAACAACAGCAACAACAAAGGACAACCTCTAAGAGCATTATGACTAAGTACTGTGGAAAAAAATCAGTAGAAAAAATTAAAAAAAAATTAAGGCAATATACTTTACATAGGAAAATTACTTGGAACAGGAAATCTAAGTACTCCCCTGCATTTTCTTGAAAGCCCCCACAAAATGTCATTTTTCACAATATTTAGCAGATTATGAGAATTACATTTAGCAAGAGGTATTTTCCTAATTATTTTAAATGGTAACAGCTTGGTTTTCTTTTTATTAAAGAGCTGCTACATAGTGCTGGGTGCAAATTTCTATATCTGTAGAAATAACAGATATACTAGATATCTATTACTATCTATTGGTAACAGATAGTATTTCTGTAGTTGTTCGGATCCCAAAGATCACATTAAAAGCATAAACTCAAAGTTTTTGTGCTGGAAATACTCAAACCAGGCTTTTATACCCACGCTCTGTGGTTAAAAAGTCAGCATCAGCCCTGGTAATCCTCTCTGTGGAGGACAGGAACTGTTCAGCTACCTCTTGCAAACAGCATTGCCTGACTAACCTGGTTTAAATTGCTTCACAACTTTTCTTAAGTACTAACCTTTTAGAAATGGCAGGTGAGCAAATGAAATAGGAAACAGTAGAGAGGGAAGTTGCACATGAATGCTTCGACCCACCTTGAACAGGGATGTTTTGAGCTAGGTTTTTTAACACTTTATTAAGCATATTTCACATTGGAAGCTACTGCAGGGAAGGAAACTGCTTTCAACAAATACTCGAGGAGTTTTGTTGAATTTACTTTACATCGTGTGTAGCAGCAGTGGAACTTACTACCACAAATTGTTGCCAAACCAGAGAAGCTATAGGTGAACTGGTTTTAAGAGGAATGGTCCTGCTATCCACACTATATAAGCAAGTAATAAATCCAGCCTATTCCCAGCTCAAAAGTTCTTGGGAAAGGTTCATTCAAGGCACATGGTCAATCCCCAGCACTGATGGTGGCAGATATCAAATATTATTTATCTGCAGCTTTGGAACAAGTCACCTTTTTTTCACCTCCACCCAGAACCCATAACCCACCACTACACCCTCTCTGTTACGGTGTCTTGCTCTTACATTACAAAAGCTACTCTAATTAGAAATTACTAGATATTAAACACTCATGCAAGGCAAACTCACAGCAATTCCTCAATAAAATCGAGGACAAATCAGCAGTGTCTACCCCTGCAGCCCATCTACACCTGTAGATGGAATTATTGCTGTAATCATTTCCATCTCTGCCTGTATCCTCATATACCACTTGGGGAAATACTTGTGCGTGATTTAATAAAACCAACAAAACTCCACAAACAAACCCCCTAACACTGACAATGAAAGAAAACCTTTCTCAGTTCTCTGAAAAATTGGAACGAGAAATCTAGAGTCTGCAAAATTGTACTGCTTCAGGGAAACCAAGACTCAGAAAGTACTAAATCAGCCTGACTAATTGTACTATAACTGAGCCAAATTAATTAAATAAAGTCTCCCTTTAATAGCTTTTGTTTGCTGAGCCAAGCAAGCCTTTCTGAGTGTTTCAGGTCACCACAATCCAACATAAGTTACTTAAACAATGTGTAATATGTAACATACACAACTATTGTTTAAGCGCATTGAATTAGACTTTAGACTTTCAGAGGTCAAAGACAGGCAACAGTCCACCTCTATTCACAAACATATTCAGCAGCACATCAGAAAAAACCCATGTACTTGCACTAGTTTCAGGGTTTTACTTTTACTTCATCATGCAAGTCCTCACTTTTACAGCCTTGTACATTGTGTTCACTGTTTGAGTTCTGGACAAGACGTTTCAGAAAAATCCAAGGGAAAGATCAGAGCAATCCCTTCTCTGTTTTTACATTCAAAACAAAAGTTCAGGAATCTCTATGGTTTTGCCTATTGTCTCTAAACTGTTAAAAATTATTTTCTGGTTACGTGATACCATACTATCTTGGCAAAATTAGGTAGATTAAACAAAAATCACAGATGATGTGCCAGGGCTCCTTCCTCTCAGCACTTTACAAGTTTAGGAGAGCAGCCCCAGAGGAAAACCAAAAGCCAAAGGAACCTTTTATTCTTTCCTCCATTTTCCCCATATTAAAAGTTCCTTTACTGTATAATACCTGTTCACAACCAGGGCAGTCCAGCTTCACTAATTCCTTATCACAACATATATCCTCACTGCTCTCTTTCATGCTTATGTTTTGTATCCACCAGCTGCTTTCAGATGGCTTCAGTTCTGACCTTCATTTTGTTCTAGCACAAAGCCTGGTCATGATTCCAGTGCACAACACAGGTTCCTTTCAGCTCTCTACTGAAGACTGTGCTTAAAGACTGCTAAAACCTCTGCTATTCCAGTCAGAGACTCAGGAGAACCATCTTTCAAAAGCATTTTACTGATGGACTCCAAAATTCCCTTGCTGGCCTGCTAAATGCACCCTTGGCCTCAATAAGAGAAGAAACCAACTCTGTCGAGCTCTCCACCTGGTCTCTATTTCTCGGGACGCTGGAGCATTGCGGAGGAAGTGGTGGGATAAGGAATGTATCTTTGCAGGATATAAAATTTTCTCTCTGGCTCAGAATCAAACTGAGAGGTCAACCCAACCGCAAACGTATTTAATGAAAATTAAGGCTGAGAGTAACACTTTGGAGGAGGTTTCAAGTAGCGGAAGATGACATCAATGTTCTTTCCTCACGAGCCAAGTTCTCTAAGCACTAAGGATATTCTCTCATCTGCACTTAATCTCTGGTCTAGGCTACAGGCTGTCCTAAAGCATGACTTGGACAGCCTTGGCATGCAGCCTCCAAATTGTGGCCCTACTTTTATTGTCTATGACAATGCATAAACTTTATGCTGTGACTCTGTTTGCTACGTGGTCTTTATGTTTCTAGGACCCATCCCTCACTGAACATAGCAAGACTTTGCAAATGACATGCAAGAAGCCTTACCTGGATTTGTTACATACAAAAATGAGAATGAAGGAGAAGAGAGGAAAACATAAGGCATCTTTAGACTCCTTAGGAATATGGATATGGTTTGTTGCAGTTTAACAAATTAGTGGGATATTATTCACGACTGGAATGAATCTAAGAATACACAATGTGCTCACATAACTAAAAGCTGACCTAGGAAAAAAACCTAATTCAATAATTTGCATTTTGAACTATCAAATTTATTTGAAAATCTAATTTTAAGTCTTTCTGTAGATTAATCCTGTGCGTGCTTTTTTGCAACAAATCAAAGTAGGCAGTTTTACAATGAAATATTGTTACTTTTTAAAAATCAGTGAAATTTTACAAAGAAGCGCAACTACTTTTGTACACAAGGTCAGTGATAAGTAAATTTTAGATTCATAAAAAATCAGGCCACAGTCAATGAAAATTACCAGCAGCTGGTCTGGGCTGCCTTGGGATTCCAGGGACAGCAAGCTTACCAATCTGCAAGTTATCACACGTAGCTAAGACTGTCATGACAAGCTTTTAGCAAAACACTGGACAGCATGAACCTTTCCTAAGGAGTTATCTATTCGGTCTGTAATTTTCTCCTGTGCATGTAATGTTTTGTGGATGGGGATTTAAAGAAAATAAACGTGCCAGGATAGGAGGTAACTAGCTCTATATGTCAGCCATTACCCTACATGGTAGAGACAGGAAAACAGCCACTCCTTTGCAGCCATTTTAACTCAGATTGTACTTAAAAAGAAAACTAACCACAATTGTAAAATTTTTGCTCATCCTTCACTGGTAAATCAAAGCATAATAGTTTCTCCAAGTTCTTATTTCTGCAGAGGATCTGAAACTGGGCACATTAATGTGTTTTCCGAATAGCTCTGCAAATATGTTAGGTAACTTCAATATAAGGAATGAACATATCTTATTACCAGAGTATAGTAAGAATTAGGACCTTATTGTGGTATGACACAGAGAAATAGCTACTGAGAGCCTTATTAGCCCCATAGCTGACAACAAAATATCTCAATAAGGTTTTTTGTGCAGCCACCACACAGTCGTTCTGAGAATATTACAACTGCTTAGGATCAAATTTAAACATCCCAGAAATGAAATGCCCTCCTTTTTAAAGCAAGAGCCAAAGTATTTCCCCTTCCCCTTTGCTAAATGCAGTGACTTGTGCAAGAGACCTATGCAGAAAGCTGGGAATCGAAACAGAACTGGCCAAGACATAAAACAGTGCCAGGAAGACAAGATGGTTTTTTCATCAATTTTGGCATGCCACGTTGACAAAGGATGAAGAAATACCAGGAGAGACAAGAATCCTGAAAATCTTGAGGACTTATACTGACAGCTCTAGTGCTTGGTAACTGAATTACACAGAGGTGTGCACACATTGACTTGCAAGAAATGATGCTGACTTGGCAGTGCTTCTTTCACTTGCTATTCATGGAGTGGAAAAGAAAAGGAAAGGAAAAATCATGAGTCTTGCACAGAAAAATTACCATAAGAAAGCTAATTCCCTCTCAATTTAAAAAAAAAAAATCAACCCCACAACTAAGACATTTTTTCAGTGTCCTACGTTTAAATTCACCATGTAATTTTTATTTCAAGGCATGGCATTAAGGCTTTTCCTTAAAGTGCCAATCTGCTTTTTGATCTTTACTGCTGACATGAAATAGAAGAGCTGTACATCATATAAATCTTCAGCTTTGCTTAGCATGAAACTGGTAAAGAGAGAAAGAGAAAACAAAGCCATCTGCATAAATCCTTCCAAACCAAAAGGCATTCCCCTTACCCTAACCATCATTCATTTCTGCACATCTTGTTTGAATTATCATCTGAAGTTTGTCTTGTTCCATCTCCAGAACAAGTCAAATAGCAGAGCTTAAAGATATGGCTACATGAATAAAACCATATGATCTATTTGGTCACTGTTAACTTAAAAATAGGCTTACACAGAAAAATATTATCTGGCAATTGACATGTTACTTTGATCCTTTTCTTTCTGTATCTGAGACATGCATTCAATCCAGCAGCTACTGGAAGCATTGGCATGCACCTTCAATGTGATGAGAAGCAACAATCCAAAGGAATCACTGCACTTCTACAAAGTTGGGATACTCAGTTCAAATGAGACAGTATCATGTTATGGGAAGGAAAAGTTAAATTTTAAGACAAAGAGGAAGATCTGTGGTACTCAGCACTATAAAATGTAGCAAGCCTCAACAGGTGATACAGCAATACTTCAACAGATTCACAGGCTCATATGTTCCATGCAGAAAAACTCATCTACAATAGAATTCCTGAAATGAAAAAGTCTCCCTTGTCTCTACCCTTCTGTTTCTATATCATGGCATGAGATTTAACACAGTGTATGCTATACCAAAAAAAGTTAGGATGGCTCTTAGTTATACCTTCTTTTTAAAAAAATTGCTTTTTACTCGTTCAAAAAATCAAATTAACTATTTTGAGGGCTTTTATATATTCGTTGGTAGCATGTCTCAATCTGTTATGTACCATCAATGATACAACTTCAAAGTGGAAATATTTGGCCTGAATTAATTAGAAAGACTTAAAGCTTGATCTACTGCTTATCAGGTGAGTGCTGCAGGGAATAGTTATTTTAGAGAAAGATGCTCCAGAATTGTTTCACTTTCCATATGCCTTCTGCAAAAGTAATTACTATGATGGCAAGAAAGGAAAAGCAAACATATTTTTCTCCAGGCTCTTGACTTTCGTTCCAAACTGTGCCCCAGCAGCAATTACAGTGATAGTACACGGGCATCAGAAGGCAAGGAGGAGAAATGCCAGGAAGCTACATCCTACCCCAAACTAATCAATAGTCTTAGGATTAAAACACTCAGGCAATCAAAGGGGAGAAAATTGAATTGTCTCCCAGAAATCACTCAAGCAACATAACGCTTGTGCTCTTAGAAACAAAAAGGAAGCAACAAGATTTTCACTGCGGCTGAGTGAAAATGTTTGATAGAGCACTTTGATGCTCTATCAAAAATGTTTGATAGAGCACTTTGATGGCACATCCAGCCATGGGCTATGACCTCCAAGGGGCTACAGTCTTTCATCAGCTTCTTGTGCAACTACTGCTCATAGTTTACCCCAGGAAAATCTCTCAGGGCTGAACCACAGGAAAAGTGCAATGTGTTGCAGAATCACGTGGTTTGGATGCTCTGCTAAGAAACTGATGCCTAAAGATTTTTAGCTTTTTCATATATTTGTAGCTTTATAGTTATATATATATATATATATATATATATATATATATATAATATATATATTCATATAGTTTTTAACACTTTTTCAGCCTTTTTCACACTTTAGAACAATAGCTAACCCTTTCTAACACATTCTTGAAATTCTGTTTAGTATAACTCTCAAGAAGAGAATTTCTAACATGGACATTTTGTTTTACACCAGCACCTGAGAGACATAACAAGATATAGGGCAAGAAACACCCTGGAGCAACTCCAAGGGGCAGACCCAAGGGTGGGCTGCTGGGGCAACTGGTCCCTTATTGGTTGTACCTGCTAGATATACTAATTAACTAACCTTATAAAAATCATAGAAATCCTCTGCCAAGTGAGCACATTTGTGTATTTCATGTGCCTGAAAGCTTTCATTAAAGAACAGCTATTTATACTACCACTTCAATATTATTTGCAAAAGTTTTTCTTCTGATTCCAGGCAACAAAACCCCAGAGTTGAAAAGTACATTGCCTCAAATCCAAAACCATCCTTCTTGTTACTGCATTAGTAACATAGTGCATACTAAACATAACATTACTTAGAATTTTGCCACTTTTCAAAATAACTTTCAAATAATTATTAAATTCTATGGTGTTGGCTGTTTGTTTTACTCCTGGAAAAAACAGGTAATAGAAGTAGAACTAGTGAGCTGGACAAGACATAGGGAGAGCTTGCAGTGGCCAGAACTTTACATGCAATTAATTTCTTTCACGAACGTATATGCTCACAGAAATGATTGATTTTACTTCTCATGGCATTAAAAAAAGGAGGCAAAGTAAGAAAACTTTGTCTTGAGAAGTCAATGACCGGTGAAATAAAAGGGAAGTGGGGGGAGATGAGATGCCTGAAGCCTATAGGACTTTACAATGGTAACAGTGAGGCAAAATCTTGCTAGTTAAAAATATAAAATCTGGAAGGCGAAGCGAAAATGTTAGATTGGTGCAGAGATGTGCAAGGATAATCTTGGGCTCTTCGTCTAAGAATGCCATCCAATTTTGATCACAGGTTTAATTTGTGCTCCCAGCTGTGCATGAGAATGAAATTTATAGACATTCAACAGTCTCATTCAACAGACTGCCCAGAGGCAACACTGAAAATGTTCTCACCAGTGTTCTCTAACTGCTTGCAGCATTGATGCTTGAAACATATTTTATTATATAACCCTTCTTCTATGACCTTAATTATGAACAGAAAAACACTATTAAAAAGAACCTGGGGTTAACGTAATTAAAGTATTTTGCTAGATTTTAAAAGACTTTAAGATTACAACAGTCTTTATTTTCAACAATTCCCTAATATAGCCATTATGCAATTTGAAGTAGAAACAGTATATAATTATGACTGCTTAGTTTCAGTTGTAGGTGCATACCAGTTTTCTTTTTCCCCATCTGGATGAAACTTTTTAAAACAAAGCAATTACTGTATTTAAGAAAAATGTATTTCATGGAAATTGTAATAAATAGAGAATTAATTGTTCTTTCTATGGTATATGTTTCCAATAATACATGTTACTATGGTACTTCCCACCCTTCGTACTCAAGGTGAAAGGAATTTACCCCAATAATTTATGCTTTTTTCCTATTTCTGATACTTACAATCTAAAAGTTGAAATACCTCCATTAAAACTTAATTGTAAAGAATTTTTCATTCACTAAAGTTGGGAATAAGAGCTTTTTTTTATTATAAACATTTTTTAAATATTATCTTTTCAGGCAAAGGAATTATTTGCATGCCTCTGTTGTCTTCTCACTTGGTCCAGTAATAGTGGCATGCTTGTTTTGCTGTTTTCTAAAAAGCCCAAACATTCCCACAGCAACTGCTTTTCTCATTAACAGGTAACCAGCAGTATCCACATGAAAGGAACTTTCAAATCTGAGAATACTGAAAAATCTCTCTCCATTAGACTGCACCAGTCTAAAAGCTTTGTCTGCATGCTGTAATGCTGGGTAACAGAGCAACCTCGAGAGCCATCACCTCTAAAGACCCAGACCAGCACACCCAGAGGCTCAAACAATGCTATGCAAATTCCAATAAACTCCAAGCAAAATTCAGAGTCATGTTTATTAACTTTAAAGCTATAAACCCTGTATTTAAGTAGCAGTATAAGCAATATTAATCACTGTGGCTAGCTACTGCATTTCAGTGCAGTACAAAATATAAAGGTGTGCTGACCCATCTACAAAGGAAACTCCTCCAGAAAGTACTGGAGGATATGGGCCCAAGAGCTCATTTGCAACTACTCCTGACAGATCACAGCCAGTTTCCCATTCTTGTAGCACCACTGAACTCCTTGCAGACAAACCTCTCCTGTATTAATAGGATGGAAACAGATTAACTGCATCTGCTTTGGCTGTAGTGTGTCTTTTATTGATTCCAATTCTGACTTCTAAGAAACTACAGCAGAAGAAAGCAGGGAATAGCCATCAATACTGGGGACTGCACTAAGGCTACACTAAACTTTGTCTGAGAAAGGGATTTGTGGCAATTCAGTCAGTGTCTGATGGAAGTGTTTGATGTAGCAGTAACAAACCATTATGACCCATAATTTATATTTTGTCCACCCGTTTTAAAAGGAACGTTATCTGTCTACATGAGGATCACACACTATGGAAGCAGCATCTGTGTGCAGTTACTGAAAGCTGTAATGGCAGTAAATCTCCAGAGGGGAAAGAGCTGGAGCCTTACAGATTTAGACATCCACAATCTGAGGGTTGTTTCAGAACTTCAGAGCTCAAACAGTATTGCCAAAATAATATGCCTGAGAAAATAACCAGGGAAAGAAGGGAAATGGAAACAAGAGTATGTTTCAAGTTGTAAACAGAGACTCCAGTACCCTTCCCACTCTACTATCTGTTTTACTGATACTTTATCCTCCCAGCTATCAAGCCAGACAACCCAAATTTATGTTTTGTTTTAGCTCATAATAGCCACTGTACAATGGGGCAATGGGCAGAGCATAAAGCACACCCATTTAATCTTTCTACCACAACATATATTTAGTGTACATCTTATCATACAATTTTGGCAGTCCCTGAGAATCAGCTGTCCCTATTTTCCCAGGCTCCACGAGACCGTATGGCCCACACAGAACATATTGAATATACAAACTTGCAGAGGAAGATTGTTTTAAGGTCTGTAACTCACAGCAGGAACTGAGCTAAGTTCAGTTCCACTTGGAAGCCATAAAAGCATGGGTTTAAAAAAAGTGCAGCAGTATCTGGTGTTTGATATCTAACAGTATGCAACATGTTTATGACATGTATTAGGCTACAAAATCTGAGTTCATAGCCTGGGACAACAAAGCAGAACTCAGCTCTGGCATATGTAGTGGGAAATAGAAAGGCATGTCTCGTACTGTAATGGATATTGCTGCTCCCTCAAGAGCTTGAGTTGCATAGAGCAGGTGGTTCAATGAAAGATACTAGCACTTTGGAAAAAATTAAAATACAACTAAAAGAGCAACTAAATAGCAGCTGGTTCAAGCACAAGTCAATTCAGATTCAGTTTTACCATACAAACAACACAATTCGGGGTTCTCCAGAATTACTTTTCAGAAATGACAAGGTAAGAAAGTTTGGACAAAACATGTGGCGACTAAAACTGTCTCAGTCACACAGAACTCTGTTTAAAGGGTACCAAAATAATGAAATCTAGATTAGTTATCACTTCCAAACTGCTTTAAAATTAGTCTGATTCCAAACTGGATTATCAAGTCCCACTGTCTTAAAACAAGTCCCATGGTCAAGTATGTGGTCTTACAACAGCTTTTCCCTAATTTAAAAAAAAGAACAAACCCAAAACTTTTACCCTCTCTCACATAAAATAACCACAGAAGCAAAAAGAGAAAACACCCAAGTGTATGATGGAAAGAGGGAAACATACCAACATGCACAGCAGCATACCAAGCCTACACATTGGAAAAGAAAGTTTTATACATTAAATGAGATCAGCAGAACTAAGTGTTAAAAAGGGTCATGGCTAATTTCAAAATATGCTTTAGGAGTCGGACTGTCTCCAGGAAGAACAAGAGTTACTTGCCAAGTAGGAAATCATGTCAATGCTGGCTATTCTTAATCATAGTCTCATGTAGTGGAGAAAATGTAGTCATTTCACCAAGTGAACACCACTTCTTACTTCCATACCTTGAAGTATTCTTCCCCCACACACCCACTGACACTTTTTTGCTGCAGCAAACATTATAGAAAGTCAAACAGTGGATTCTGTGTCTTTAAAAGTTTGTTGGTTTTTGCTTTTGTTTCACTTTTTCGCATTTGTAAAACGAAGCAGAATTATAAAGAAAAGTGTTGTGTGACCCAAAAGAGTTTGAATCAACTCAGTCTATGCCAAACTGAATCTTGGGTTAATCTTCCAGGCTTATAGGGTTATGAGCTTGTATCTCATCCTCTAGACAGCGAAATAAAAAAGCAAACTGGTCTTCTATGCATAAAAAGTAATAATCCATGCTGGAGTACCCTGGAGGTTTCAGTACCACCATCAGTCAATAACTAAAAAGCTGGGGATCTGTTACTCAGAAAAGTACTACTTTCTTAATAGCTTTCAAGTTTTAGGTTATACATGGCCAGTAAGCAAGATTTTTAAAGATATATATTGTGGTTGAAAAATTTCTGAAGTTCTGTAAAAAAATCTGTTTATATACTGAACTATTATCAGATAGAGCTTTTTTCAATCATAAGTGAAAGCTTTCTCTACTCACTTGTGTGAAGTACAATAAAATGGAAAACTAAGCCAAGAAAAATTATCTTGTTTGGCATGAGATTTAGCTAAAACATCAAAAGCTAAAACCTCATTCCTAAGTATTTGAGCAGTACAGCTGAAGGGCTGCATGTGCCCTATGCAAAAGTCATTAAAATTTTAGTTAAATTTTAATTCAACTGTTTTTCCAAAACAGGTGTTTCGATAGTGTCATATGCCATGGTGCAAAAGAGTGCATCCATATGCATGCCATTTTGGTAGAATATATATCATACAAACCAAGATCAGTTTCACCTGAAAAATATCCACACTTACCTGTTAATGTAACTTAGAGCAACATAGGTTGGCTGCTGAAGTTCTTGTTTTTCTAATACACGTGGGTCTGTATCTGGAATAAAGAAATACATACATAGAATTCAGCTTTGTGCATTTACACTGAAATTAGGGGACTGAATGGTGCAAAGTAACCTAAGTGGACACAAGAGGTACAAAATAACTCAACCCAGTTTATTCATAGAGTACACTTAGCACAGCTCCATCACTCCCCCATTCATTCATAAACACAGTATTGCGTTACTTTACCCAAGAATTTGAAACATCAACAGTGATGTAATTTCCAACTGTCACACAAGCTTTCACAATCCCCCTCATAAATACTAGTTTTCACTGCTTTCCATGATTTATACTGTTAAATGGCTCAAGACTGCTTCTTTTTTAGTGTAGCTATTTTAACATTTTAAGATGTTCCAAGAGTGATTAGATCTCTTCTGTTGGGTCTTGAGACTTTTCTTCTGCATCTCTGAGTTTTGTTCTCTCCCTTCTCTACAGCTTATTTTCTGAAGCTCTGAATCAGAAAAGTCATACAAAAATGTTCTTGAAGCAAAATGCTTGCCAAGCAGAGCACTGCCCACCAAAAGCCCCGAAGCAAACACATCCAAATTCCCTCAAGTGCTAACTTTCTCACTCAAGTGAAAAAATATGTTTTCAATCACTGTTTCCATTGTCCTTCGCAGTTAAGTTGTGCTTTTATCTAACAAAGGAGTTTTGGTTTGAATTTTTGAAACCAAAGCCAAGGGAGTACGTTCATAGTTTAGACAGCATTCTTCTACCAAAACCCAGGGTTATATTGAAGTTTCAATATAAATTGAAGTTTCAAATACAACTTTGCCCTGCAAAGTTGATAGGCACCTTTAGGAGCTGAGCATAAATAGTCTTCAAATGTTCCCAATGGAAAGTGTGCATCCTGCCTGTGCAGATCACTATAGTCATTAACAACATGTTTTATGCATTACTTGAAAAGCAATTCTGTGTGTAACTTCTGTGTTTTAACTATCAAGAATAAAAACTGCCTTTACCAAATGGCTCCCCACAGCACTGCTGCTCTCCATCTTTTATTTCTCAGAACCATCTACTTTGTGTTTGGTGCTGGGGGGAAGGGCACGAGGCACTCCAAGAAAATCCCATATTTTGGACTGTTCTTGCTTCCTCTTAGAGATTTTAAGCATTGTTAATGTTTAAAAACTCATTATCTTGATAAGCACATTAGTTTCACTTGATCAGTCGCTTTTGGTGGTTTTAAAACATGGTGGGGTTTAAAACATGATACAATTATTTTGAAATCCGTCTCTGCTGCTGTGCCTTAAGGAAGAATTTTAACTGAACTGAATGGGGACGGTGCTTGAGGGTGAGTGCATCTGTCACACCACTGCTGAAGCAGATAATGTCTTTATTCAAGGAGAAGGGAATCCCCTGTCTGCCTCTCAAAGCTCAGACTGATCCCAATCTTTCTCCTTTCACTTGTACCTGCACAGCTTAGGCTGCAGGATTTGCTAACACGCCTTTATCAATATATGATAAATACCACATATTTATCAATATATGATAAATAACTCTATGAAAGTTCAGTGAAGAGGGATAAAAGAACAAGTCCCAGTCCAATGAGCAAACCCAAGCCTATTGCTCTCAAGAGGATAAGATCTTGCTGGTGCCTGGGGAAATTCTGCAGTAATTGCACATCACATTCCATATGAAGCTCACCAAAGACAGCCAAGCATCAGAGATCTCCCATGGTGTCTAATTCATTTTTCTGAGGAAGTGAGGCTCACACAGCATACACAGACCTTTTACTTGCCTTTGTTTCAATAAAACCCATCATCATTTAGCAGGCCAAGCATACAACTACTGCCATGGAGAGCTCTCAGCTTTACACCTCCGTGGTGCATGGCCTGCCATGGAGCTGTCTCCATGCAGAATGTCTGCAGGGCATTAATCCCAGCCAGGACTGTCTGAGAACTGCTGTGATGCCTAGAGAGGCTGCCTGGAACAGAGGCTGGATAGAATTAAAGGAATAAAGTAGGTATTTATTCAAAGGCCTTTAAAGAATACACCTTGGGCAGGCCAAGAGCACAGCCATGGCTCTACCCAAGATGGTCAGTCTGGATCCAGACCAGTCAGGAGTTTTTACACTTTTATAAGTTTTGGTCCATTTACATATTGGTGTTAATTGTCCAATTACAGCTTCAGTCCCATACTCAGAGATTGCTCTCCTCAATCTGCTGGTTTTACTTTTTGGGCCAGAAGCTGCAGTGGTGTCCTTGGTTCTCGGGCTGGAAAAGGTTTGTTTTGTTCAACAATTGTTTTATCTGTGAAGACAACTTGCTAACACTTTATATGAAGTTCAGAGTCACACACTAAGGCAGTACAGAATCTGAAAAATGCGAAAGCTAAAATGCAAGGCATCAGCTGCAGCCCAGGTTCAGGCATCTGTGGTTAAATAACTATGTCTTTGCTGATCCAGTTCTTAAATGGGATTAACCTTCACCTATAAACAACAGTTTCTGTGACTGAAGGAGACAAAATTGGGGCTGGTTTACATCAGAGTGCTGCACATTATCTGTGGGAGAGGACAGGGAAAGGCTCTAATGGAGAGTCCACCGCCCTTCCCGCAGCTTGCCAGCGGCTCCCCCTAACACCAGCTGAAGATGAAAATACAAAGACAAAAACCAAAAGCCCCATAACTTTTGTGGGAGTTTGTTATCAAAGCAGAGAGCAATTTGCCTGCTGGCACCTGGAGAAAGCAGACTCCTGTCTCTCAGTAGGTGCTGCCTGTCACACGAGGAGCACCATGCAGATTCTATTCGTTCTATCTGTCCCTCCCCACTCCATGTATCAGACTTCACACACTTTTAAAGCCAATTATGCTGCATATGCCAATTCCACAAAATAATCCAAGCCATGGTAAAAAATCTTGTATGAATTTAGCCCTTAGAATGCTTGACACATTTTTATTCCTCTTGCAACCAGATGCTGGGTTGCCAGTCATGAGAATGCTGCATTCACTTCTGCACTGCAGCAGGAGCTACACATAACACTGCTGGGTACTATTTCTCTTCCTCAGCTATAATATTAAAAAAAAAAAAAACCACATAAAAGTGTTTTGGGGCCACAGTAAGGCCCTCAGAGAAGAGCAGAAGAGAGGAGAAACAGCTGTGCCACAAGTGGCAGCAGCCCTGTGGCCCTGGCACAGTCCTTCCTCAGTGGAGGGACATTAAGGGGAACACTGGCAGCCCCTCTGCATCCACCTAAAACCTGCATGGCTGTGCTATCCAGGCACATGCACATTTGGCCCACCACTGCCAGCTTTTTTCTCACTGTTTAAAAATGCCACCAGTCCATTCCTTTCTGCCTCCATTCCCTCTTCCTCAGACAGTGCCTTTCCTCTCTCCTGCCCCTTTCTAACTCCAATTCTTCCCATATATCCTGCCCTCCATTGCTCTCAACTGCTTTCTCTGTTCTGTTCTCCTCTCAAAATGTCCCAACATAAGAACAAGTTAAAACTTTGATGGAGATGTTGACAACCACTTGCTCACTCTTGTACCACAGGACTGCACATGGATGCAATTCATTCCCTGGGCTGCCCTCTTTCCTTCTGCTCCTGCCTAACTCTTCCACTCCTTTATTGTATTTTACTTCCAATTTAGGCAGTCTCTGCTTACATTCCTGATGTTAGTTAGCACCTTTTTGAGCAGAGATCACAACCATCTCAAACTTGATTAAAAAACCCCCAGTAGTTAGTGCTTTTTTTTCTTTCTTTTTTAAGGAATAGCAAGTACAGCTACAGTGGGATTAAGCATCAGTATTCCCTGATGCTGAACCTTCAATCCTGGACTTCCAGCACTCTGCTTTTCTCATGCCTAAGCACATTCATACAGACACTAGAAATGTTTTCTAATACCACACATGCTGCCCAAAGCTTTCTTTGAACAGAATGTTAGGCATCAACCAATGCTCTCATTTAATCTGACTTGGGAATGAGGAGCAGGGGAGACAAAAATCTGTTGTCAATCTCACAAAAATGGCCCTGTGTAACGTTACATGTTTAGTTAATGTTTCTTCAAACTCACATAGACCGGTCAAAGTCAGCCAAATGTAGCCTAAATACTTTCCAAAGAGACACCTATAATGGTTTAAACACTCACAAACGACAAATTGCTTCTTGAAAATATTTAAGCAATATAACTTTGGGCTGATCTGAGTTCCCTTTCTTGTAAGAAAAATATCCAGCATATGCACAAAAACTACTCCAGAATTTGAGGGGACTGGTTGACTAACATCACTTTAACTAGCTACCCTCACTTGAGTTAACAAGGGTTACCCAAGGCTCACTACTTCACTGGTTTTACAGTAACACTTTAAATCCGGTAGAACAAGGTGCCAGCTGCTGTACATTAGCTGCCTTCATTACTTGTCGCTTCTTATAAACATTATGTGCCACTGATTTCATTCTACAGTGGGAAGAATTATTTTCTGTAATGCTGTGAGAGTTTTTTAAGCTATGTCCTCCTCATTGACTATGGTGCTAGATTTTTTTTTTTAATGAAATATTAAAATAAAATTTTTATTTTATACTAACTACTCCAGAATTTTGCTCTGCATCCCTTCGCCTTTAAAAGACTGAAGTGTGGATGGTAACATCCATAAGAGAGGCAGAATTACTCAGTCATCTGCAGGATCAGACCCCCTCCAATTTCTCACATCTACAACGTGCTTCATGCTGAACAACTAGACAAGTAGTATGAGTGTATAATTAAGGCTGAGAGACCATAAATTGCACTGAGCCATCTTTGAACTGTTCACAGAAAGCCAGGCATTTTCTGTGGAGTATGTTCTAAAAAAATAAATCACTGCCTACTGAAGCATGCTACGATCACTAATCATCTCACTACACAGAAATAACTTGCACCCTGTAAAATCCTAACCTGGCAAAGCATTTTGAAGAGAGCAAATCATAAACAAAGGCATACACATCCTGTATAAGCACAGTCTTCAATTATATAACTTGGTTCTACATTAATATTTCTGCACAAAAATAGATGCCACCTCTTCATTGTACATAATGCAGCAGAAAGCTTTTACCCCTCAAGATACAAGAAAGTTATCAGAAGCAACTTCACTTTCATAAGAGCCCTGGTTTTAAATCACTGTGAAAGATCACTTTTCACCTTACAAAATGCTAACAAATTCCAGTGGCATTATTTTAAAACCACAAGCTTTCTTCTTACAGGGAACAGGAAAGGTCACTACCACTACCAAAGTGGTAAAGATAGTCTCAGGAAAAAAAAAAATGACCTAAAGGTGGTAAAAATTATACTGCTCTTCAACATTTTGAATATGAATTGGCCAGTTCTGTTTTAACCCCACCCTGGCTCCATTTAACAAATGCAGAGGTTGAGGTCAAGACTAACAGAAAATCCAGGTGCCTAAAGGAGGAGACATGAATCCCTACTCACTTACAAATGCGGTGGCTGGATTGTCAGAATTTTTTGGTACCTGTAATCCTCCAACAGATTTCACAGACCAACAACCTGAGTAGGTCCCTTATGGCTGATAGTTGTCCTTCTATCCATCTTTGTCATAGGGGATACTATGCTTATTGAGTGTGGGGGAACAAATTTCAGCCTAACAAACAAGGTCTCTCAGCGAGTTGCAGTGAGCCTCTGGTGAGAAGTACAAGACAGTTCACTGATGTTGCAGATATTATGTTTTGGAGGGAAGGGTTTAGAGATGTCCATATCTTAAAAAGGCTTAGGTTTGAAAAATATGTCTTCTGTAAGTCTCATCAATTTTATACCAAATAGTTATAACAAAAGCCAAAAGGCAAAACTCCCTTAGCCAGCCCAAGGGCCTTATTTCCATTTCAGTTTAATTTCTAAAAGAGTAACAAAATGCCTTTAATGTAATGAAACTAACAGCCCTGCAAAGGATTTTAAAAGGATTTTATAAGCACATATTTGCAAGGACCAAGGACTTACAAGTCTCTCCCAAGTCACTTGGAGATGTTAATGATAATCTCACCTTTTTG
This sequence comes from Serinus canaria, assembly GCF_022539315.1. Lineage (NCBI taxonomy): Eukaryota > Metazoa > Chordata > Aves > Passeriformes > Fringillidae > Serinus > Serinus canaria. The sequence continues at coordinate 34,244,713 of NC_066315.1, forward strand.
TGCAAGATCACACTGGGGTAAACTGCCAACACAGAGGTTCCCCAGACTCAAACCTGACTGCCAGAACATCCATACTCACGTTCTGCTCACCCACCAGCAGGTTCACAGAGTGCCTGTCTTGTATTTCACTTGGCCTTGAAACTGGCTGATATAAGTCAGCTCAGCTAGTTAATTAAAACCTACACTTCCCTTGAAACTGGCTCGCTTCACTAATGATGCCAAGGCAAATATTTCTGTTGGCTTCCTCAAAAGTCTGCAATTGTTCCTATGTGGATGTAGCTTAAAAAGCCAGAAATAGATAAATTCAATGTTACTGGAAATTGCTCCCCATCTTAAACCTCCATCACAAGGAAACCATTATGAGTTTCACAGTATCAATTCCAAATGCAGCGTTATTCGTGTCTTCTTATAAATAAAAAAAAATCACAGAAAATTTAACACAGTCCCTTAATTATATCTTTAACAGAAAAAAAAAAGTCCTCCTCTTCAAAAAGGAGATTATGCTCTTCACTTCAAAGACAGAACACTGGAAGATGATTCTGCAAGAATTTTAAATCTGGAATTCAAGGGCACCTTTACTATTTAAACAAAAGTTTAGGTTCTTTCCAGGATCAAGGTGTTAAATGCCACAGAGATGGACTTCTCAAAATGTGTGACAGAGATCAGATACCAAACTTTCACATTTCCTCAATAAGCTCTTTAGATGACTTAGCTCTCTAAACAGATGACTAAGAAAGCTACATTCAGTCAAGTACAAACAAGAAAACACTGTACTTATGTCAAGTTTCACAGTTTTGGTGAAGGCTAGAGGCTCCAGAATATGTTTTAGGACAAAATTCTGCCTGCTTGGTCTATCCCAGAGTTGCAAAAATTTTTCATTTAGCTCCAAACAGTTTATTTCCCCCATCAAATTGTACTTAAGTGCATGAAGCCATAAAAAAAGAGACCCTTACAGACACAGGTTACATAAGTAATACCAGAAGGTCATGAAACTGTAGGATTTTTGGCCAGCTGGGGGACAGCTCTGCTGGGCTGCTGCTCAACCCAAGCCTGTGGACTTCCCACACAGCAACTGAGCGACTGCAATTGCTGCATTACAGCAGGAGAATAATGCAGTCCAAAGACAAGGTAAAGCCTCAGAAGTCACAGCCCAAAAGCTGAACTGCTGTGGACTTCTCCTAAAGCCTTCAAGCACAAAAAGGTTCTCATTAATCTTAATAACTGCAAATTACATATTACACATGTAGACAAGTGGTTAGCAAAAGGAAATGTCAAACAGAAGGTTTGTTTAAATGGAGGCTGCCTCAGTAAAAAAACCCAACAAGTATAAATTGGGAATGCACACCCAGGCAGCTGGAAGGCAAAGCAGCAGCTGCTGACTTAACACCCTGGATTAGCACACACTGGCCCCTTCATGTTGGTGCACCTCCCAGGGAAGTGGGGCACTCCTTGTGGAGTTCCCAAGGAAAATGGTAATTTGTAAAAACGGCCTCTTCATTGGAAAGACACCATGATCCCAGGGACAGCACTCCCAGCCTGTTAGCTTCACCGAATCTTAATGAATGCAGAATCTCTGAGATGCAATCATAGGACATCACTGGAAGAGGGAGTATAAAAAAGGGTCAGAGAAGTTCAAAAGCAGAAAATCATTGAAAACTAAAGCACAAAAACTTCTGAGAACACCACGACCAACATCATCCATTCACTAACTCAGACTAACACAACTGAAATTCCATTTTGTAACACAACCCCTGTGAGACACAAGAACTCAGGGTTTTGTCATATGAGAAAATGGTATCTTGGTGGGTGATAAAATAACACATGGTATTTCAGACAACCTACACAGAAACAAGCCTGTGCTTTGATATTACAGCAGAATAGAACCTTTGATATAACACTACCTTGGAGCAATCCTTTTCCATCCTTGCAAGCTGCCACTATTTAATTCAGACTGTGAACTTTTAAAAATAATGGCCATCCCTTATCTTGTGCAGACAAACAGGGTTCTGATTACAGCTTCACATGTATTAATTTAGTGCACAGTTACTAAAGGTATTTTAGCAACACAACTGAGATGATCACTTGACATTTTCAATTTTTAATTTAAAAACCAAATAGACAAGTAAACAAACAGAAGGACTTGCAAACCTGAAAAACATCTTTCATTGAAGAAAAAAATTGTGATATAATCATATGCAAGAAAAGGTTATTTCAGATATGGACAATAGAGAAGAGAAAGAATGCATGGAGTCCAGTCAAGGACCCTGAATATATTAAAAATGTTTTAATTTCTGCAATTAAGTTAATTATTGCACAAGAGTAAGTGACCAGAGTGCTCCTCAGTTGCTGAAAGCAACCTTTGGATCTGTCATGCTGCCTTCAAACAGGCAATTAAAGTGAAAAATGAGAGTGTGCATAACTTCCCAGTACCATATATTATATACAAATAACACACAAATAAGAACTGAAGTTCTCAAACCAAGCACTTGATCAATTCAGTCATGCTTTTATCTGGTTATTTGAACATGTACTGCTTTGCTACTCTTGAAATCCTTATTACAGATAATCTACTGCCTTAAGGAGAATTTTCCCTTACCAGAAATTAAGAGAACTCACCAATTTTCTGTCCCCAAAATAATTTGCATTAACTGAGGCTGAGCAGTATAAAACATTCCAGCTGTGGTCTTTCCTGGTCCTTTTTAGAGTGGTGCTGACTGGAGAGAGAGCCCAGTCCTCGAGGGCCCTCTCAGACCTCTGAACAAGCTGGCAGCCACAGGCTGCAGCTGCCTCTGGCACAAAGAATGGCAACCCAATCAACCCAAATTGAAGTCACCTCCTGCTATCACCTTCTCTGAAAACCCAAACAAATCTCCAGCAGCAACTACAAGACAGAGAGCTGTGTAGGAGGGTATAACCCTAACCCTTTCAGAAAATATTACAGTGCATTGTGATTGAAGACACCCTCAATCTCCTCAGCATAAAAAGAGTAATGCTGTAAATCAGCTACTTAATTTCTATTCAAACAGAACATAATTGCTGGTAACTGGCTGAAAAGCAACAAATGCCAAAAAAAAAAGTCTTTGTGATCTTTCAGATGTAATGAACTGCAAGCACACTTGATGTGCCATGATGCTTTTCCACTTACTATGCTAATTAGTTTTCATTTGAAACACACAATTATTGCTGCAAATAAATGCAATCATTAATGTATTTATTTGAAAGGCAAAATATTCATGAATCAAATCAACAAGCAATAAGCAGTGCTGGAAATGGCCCTCAGAGAAGGAAAAAACCTCCATGACTGCTGCTATTTAATTTTACTTTTTAAATATTCAGTTTTTTAAGCATTTGAAATGTTAACATCTTGCTTGCAATTTCTAAGTGCAAATACACTTAATGAAGCTTGACATAGGGAAAAATTAGAATGCCATTTTCACAGAACTTAACAACATTTAATTCAAGTCATATAACCTCATGATATGCCACTGGAGAGTAAATAAAAGGTCCATTTGCACTTAACAGTCAAGCACAGAGGACATAACATATATCATTAGTAATCTTTAAATGATCCCATTTCTGCAATTAAATGAGCATTTTAATTCCTCACCACATTATGATGTCTCTTTTGGCTGAGAGTTTTAAAAACTCCTGTACTGCGGAAAGGCATTCACTCAGATCGGGGAAGGTCCCCAAAATCAATTAAAATGAAACTTAATTAATGATCTAAGGAGACTATTCTGTACTGAAACAATGATCAAAACCACTTTTGTGACCTGCAGCACTGCCCACACCAACACAATGGTGTCTCTAATCACTTTTGTTGGATTGAAGGACTGCTGATGCCAGCAAAGTGCCCAGGTGACTCCTGATGCCAGCAAAGCCCCTCTGCCTGCATGGCTGTGACTCCCTGGAGGTGACCTGCTACTGGGCTGCCTCTGGGGGGTAAGAGTTTGTCATTCCCTACACTGCCAGACTGGAGAGAATGGAGGAAAAGGAGCAGACCCAGCCCTGCCTGCAGAATTTCTAGGGATCCAGTGGAACTGCTCCATTTCCAGTGTTTCACACATTTCTCCCCTCTCTAAGGTCAAACACACCATTACCCAGTACATCTGGAAGTGACACAAAAAAGAAGAAGAATGAGGAGCATTCATCCTGCTCTTAGCATTTCACCAAAATTCAAAGGAAATAAATTTTTAGAGTTGATGATTGATTGATTGAGGGTTGAGTTCTGTGGGTTTCTGTGAGAACCCAGGCTTTGTTTGGGCAAATCCATTGGGAAGTTTGGCCTTTTTTGGGCAAAACTTGGTAACTAGTAGTTTGAAGAACAATCTTTACATAAACCACAAGGCTCTGTTTTTTCATTGTGAGGTGAGTACATGCTTAAGACTGTATTTTAGGATAAACAGTTTAGCATAAAGGAAGCAGTTATTTCATAAAAGCTGGTTTTCCTACCAAAAAAAATTGAAAATTTATAGGTTTGTGTTTGGCTTTCATATTAATATTACTCAAATACTCAAACCCTTGTTTTCATCTAGTTTTAATAATGAAAACCTGGCTAAACATTCAAAAATAAATAAAACCTAGTATTACTTTATATAAAACTTAAAAAAATATGTATCTTGACAGTTCTGAGGCTTGAGGGGTTTATTTCCCGAAGTAGTAATGATCTTCAGGAGTTAAAATAATATGATTATATCCCAACTCCATGACCAGCTAAACCACAACTGAACTGCAGTGGCACATATTTCATTTGCAATGCTAGAGGATCTCCATTTCAGACTATCAACACAGCACTAAATTTCCAAGTGTCACTGGAAACAGGCCACCTCTAATTTTGGTAGGAAAAACTAAAATGAACTGCTATAAGCAGCACAGCCAGTGTTTTACCAGTTCAAGCTCTTCATCTTTACCAGCAATGAGAAAGGAAAGCTTTTTACTCTCATTTTAACACTGTGTCTTCTCTCCTCTGCAAACAGTGGTTGAGGGAGTTTTTGGTTTATTTTAAGTGAGGATTGTATGAGAAGGAAACAAAACATATTTTTCCTGTGAGTCACTAAAATGGCTGTAAACAGCTTATCTTCTGTGCTACCACTCTGCAGTCTTGTAAGAGACAGGATTCCTAATCTTTGCTTCCTGCTGATAGGGAGTGCACAGAACTAAGCCATTTCTTGTAAGGAAGAAGGAAAGATCATAATTCCCCAGTGTTTCTCAAAAGAAGCTCCAGAAGACAGCAGCCATGCCTGGTGGAGCATGGACAGGAACCAGATGTGCTAGAACACCAGGTGCTCAGCTAACCTTTCTTTCCTGAAATGTCTTCTTCCAAAATTCATTGGTAAATACCATGTCTTACATAATTTTATTGTTTTATTTCACTGGGAATAATTTCACCACCAATATGCCTCATCCAAGGCCATGAACAACTCCAGATTTGTCACCAGAGCTATGAGTGAAACATCCAGCAACAAGCCTACTTGGCAGGGAACAAGAAAAGCACAAAACCATGTATCATATATATCCCTTTCCCAAAGGAAGTGAGGGTGTGGTGTGGGGGTGTCCCTCTCTTTAAGGGGAAGATATCATCACTGAAAATAGTTCACAAATGTGAACCTAATACTCTGAGATGAAAAATCTATTTTTCTGCAAACTAACTGTCAATAAACTTAAATAAAATAGTTATCCCCAAACAGCACGTTTTGGAAGTCTAAGACTTAATTATTGGGATAACAGGAACTGGCATATGAGAAAATCCTTAGGTGCTGTTAACTGTCAGCCTTGAGCAACAAGACTCTTTTATTTGCCCTTAAGTATTAACAGTGGAGCAGAGCCTTTGCACTTTTGTACCTTTGACATCTGTTTTTGAAAGAGAATCTCAAATTATCTTGAGAGTTGAGAAGGTGAAATAGATTATTTCATACACTGGAGTTAGTGAATGGGTTCCAGTATCCCCAGCCTCTGGGAAGCAGAGTGTAGCAAGGGGTTTGGTGCCCTCCATTGAACTAATCTGGCCATCTCAGTCCAGCTCTTAGAAAGGACAGGAGTTTGCAGAGCAGGGAATGGGTGAAGCTTCAAAGCTCCACTGGAACTGGATGCTGCCATGGGATCTCTCACCTCAATGGTCTAAACCCATACAGAACAAAGATAAAGAAGAGGTTTTACCCTCATGCAACCACTCATAAACTGAGGCTTGCAGAGGTCAGCAAAAGCTGAATGGTCAGTTTAAAACAGAAAAAAAAAAAAATATATATAAGCTTAAAAATATCAACATTAAGCAGACATTTAAGGATATAGATGAGCTTATAATCAAAGATGTTCTAAGACCATGGCATGTTCTTACACATTCTAGTTTTACTTTATTACCCCAGTCAAAACCATGCAGCATCCAACAAAGCAAACAAAAAACACCCCCACAACCCCCTCCAAACAAGCAAACAAACCCCCCCCAACCCCAACAAAAAACCCCAACCAACCAAAACAAACAAACAATCCAAACCCCCACATCCACCCCATGCTGACCTCCCCAAAAAACAAAAAAACAAAAAAAATTGCCTGGTGTGAACACATAGGAAACACAAGAAGTTACCAATTCCTTCAAAATTCTCACCTTATCTTTGCCCTCACATAGAATTTGAATGTAGAATAATTAATCCAATAGTGACACCAATGAATACAAAGCTAGCTGACCATAATAATAAAATAAAAGTCTTTACAATGATGACAACAGGAAGAATACTCAGTATAAAAGCTCATCAAAAATTACATGCCATTCTTTGGCTTCCATAGTTTTTCCTGGCATTCATGTAAGCCTGAAGTATCTGTACTTCCTTGATGATTGATGTAATAGGAAGCAACAGAAGGGCATTGCACTTTTTGCAGGTGAAAGTGGTGCTCCAGGTTCACACAAGTCAAGCTCAGGCAGGCTTCTCAGCAGAGAAAGCTCATTTTCTGCTCAGGAGTGTCTAAGGGATCAAGCATTCTAATAAATGCACTGGTATGTCAGAAATCAGTTTTAATTAAGTAAAGGTAAGAAAAAATACATGAAAGAGAAACTTTCCTACAAGAAGTAAAACTTCTTCTTGCACTGAATTATATATTGAAAAAAAAGATTTTTGCATGTGAGTTTGAAATGTTGTTTATTTTTGATGTAGTACTGTAGACAAGCAATGCCTCACTCCTAGCTCAGGGTAACTTTGAAGAGTAGTACAGCCCTGTTTCAAAACACTGTTAAGTTCACTGCATTTAGTCATTTGAAAAATGGAGCATTCAGAATTCCCAGAACACCAGTTATTTTGCCATTCTTATGCATTATAAGTAATTAGAATCAGGAAGGACTTACAAACAGGTAGGGAGGAAAGGACGGCATTCAAGCAAGGCCTTCTCAGATCACGATACTAAAATATCTACTGCATATATGCACACCTTTCAGGGTAACTAAAAAAAAGATGCACATTCTTCTAAACAATCAGGCTGCTAATTTTACAGTCAGTAGCTAATAAAGAAAATTTCTTTCTGAAGTAATGGTATAGTACCTTCTAAATTGTACTGTAACTACTAAACAGCAATTAATTAACAATTAGGAACTGACAGCATTACCAATTATTACAGCAATAAATCTTAACACAATTTTTATTCTGTACTATTCCTCCTCTGATCAATACCCAAGTATGAAACATGAAGAACAAGACACATTTACCAAAATTACTTAAGGGATATGATAAGAGGGAGACAGTAGATAAAGGTTCTGAGGCTGAATTTAAGGACAATTTAAACTCTGATTAATTTGTCTCAATATTTATTCAGCTATGCTGTTACTTACTCTGCTGGAGTTATTTGTAAACACAGTTCTGTAAAACCCTCTAAAGAACATTACATAATTTGTCCTCAAAAGACTATCAGTCAATAGAAAAAGATACTTTCAACTTTAAAAAACCCCATATTTCAATAATGACCTTACAAGTGAAATGGCACCTACCATCAGAAAAACAACATCACCTTTCCAAGTATGTTACTACCTGCAACAGCAGGTTTTTCCTATTTTTAGTCTGTTTCTCTCTTCCCAATAAGTAGTTTTAAAAGTTTAACAAAACCCTTTAAAACATTTCCATCAAAGGCTTATTTTAAAAGGTATGGCCCATTAAAGGGTATTTGTTCAGAGGAAGAGCTTCTTTGGTTTGTTGTTTCTAAACAAACTAATAAAAGAACCCAACTGGCAACAAAACACTTCTCCAGGTTCAACAGACACCTGTATACTAGCATCAGGACAATATAACTGCATTCCTGCCAGGATTAATTCACATTATTAAACTAAAATAGTTTGGAACTCTTTTTATATTCAGCACTAACATGGTGTGCAAGTATGCTGGTTGAATTACAAGAGAAATTAAGACCACCAGCAATAATGCTCCCCCTTCTCCAAAGCAATTTCCCTGCCCCTCAATAAGCCTTTTCTATTCCCTCCTCCTGCCTCTAAATCCATCTACTAAGGCTGTGTGAATTATCTCCCTCTCCATTCAGTTTGGATTTTAGCAAGTTCTAATATTCATTCCTAATGCAGGGTCAGTGTGCTCACCCCTTGCTCTGCAGAGTGGTGTTGATTTGCAGAGAGAAGCAGAGAAATGCCTTGTAACTGCTCCATAATTTATTCTAGCTCTAAAGTTTTCCCCTGCAGTCAGTAGACTACCTAATAGCCTAGTCAAAATGAAGACAAACATCTTCTATGACAGAAAACCATGGGGAAGGTGGCATGAATTAAAGAGCTGGAAAATAAACACCTTAAACAAACCACCTCAGCAGGAGACCGAGATTGCCTGGCAATGAGCTGCAGACAAGATGCTTCGAAAAGCCCCATAACAAAGAAAAAGCTGCATATTGTTCAAAGGTTCCCATGTCAGCACCATCCCTGAAGCCAAAAACATTAGTAACTTTTCTTTTGTTTTTATTCTTTCTGGGAGGAGAAGAGAGTTGAAACCAAAACAAACAAATACAAGTATATAAACATGATTTCTTTTCTTGCTAGTTTATATTTGCCCATGCCAAGTACTAATGTATGATCCTGGGCTTGAAGGTTTCTTGGTTTTGTTTTGAAAGGGGCAATGGAGTCCTACCATTTGGCTGAATAATAAAAAACTTAAGACACTCCTTACCAGAGGCTGTCCACTACATCAGCTCAGCAGACAAGCGTATCAGTTTGATGAGGTAATTGCTTATATCTTTTCCTATCCAGATTTCTCTTTTTCTTCCTTACACACTTGGAACAAACTTTAATGAATTGATTATCAATTAAATGTACCAGACAGTTATCAGAAATGCTCTCTGCATTGCCTTGATAAGCAGAAATTTACTATAAGCAGTCAAAATGTAAGTTTTTCTGCCGTTGTGTCACTGGGGCAAAGACTGACTTTCCAGTGTGAAAGTACAGGCATATCATTCCAGTCAGGATGAGACCCAAGGAGTCTGACAACCCCTTGCAACCTGTATTCAATGGGAAGCAATCCAGTGGACTGTGGAAGGAAAGCAGGGGAAGGTACAGCATGCTGTACCATCCATCAGCATAAATCATCAGCGGACTGGGACAGGGAGGGATGGCTGGAGGCAGACTGCACTACAGTCATGTTGCAGCCTGAGGTAGTGTCTGCTGGGAATACAATAGCTCATTCTCCATGCCTGTGCAATAAATGGCCTTCTCTCTGCAGCTACCAGTTAAGATTATAAATCAGTATGTTTTGCAATATTAAAAGCCACTCCAGCTGCAAAGGAACCAAGATCATAAATTCTTTTCAATGCACTTTTGAACAGCTTCAGACAGTAGCAAGGCTTTCCTGGGAACACAGGACAGCTGTAAAATAGCTGCTTCAAATTTAGGCTCTATTATAGGAGATGGAAAAGACCCGTATGAACTATTTAATTAACAGATCAAGCCACCAAGACCCACGAGGAAAGAATTCAGCTCTTAACAAAAGGTTTTAACTGTTTCTTGATCCCCTATGTGATGTTTTTGAATTAAGTAAAAAATCTGGGTTGAAGGACATCTCCAGACCTCATCTCCCCATTGCTGTTAATGCACACCAAGTTAACAGTGGGGATTAGTAGAATTTGAGGTATTTCTCAGAAGGATGAGCCTGTTAACTAGAGGTCTGAGGAAGCCACACACCAGCTCTGTCTCAAACAGGTATGAAAAAGGTCTTTGCTAATCCATTTCTTTTCTCTTATGAAATCAATGGCTCTTAATCTCCAGCTGATCACTTAATTCACCAAAAAGGAAACAAACTATTTTTTCTGTAACTCAACAGCAGCTATAGTTGCCCAAGTAAATTACCTCTGCTGTTCATCAGACCTGGTTATTTAAGAGCAGGCATGGAGTGGAATGGGAAAGGAACACTGTAGTATCTGCCATGACCAGTAAAGGAACTTCTCAATTCTCTGCAAACAATGATCAACAGCTGCAATTTTATTGCTCAGTGGTTTCCCTGAGACTTGCTTGGGCTCTGCATGTGAGAGGAATGCCATCAGCAAAAACCCACTCTTTTCAAAATCCAATTATGTTCAACGTGAACAAAGAAGGGAGACTGCTAGCTAGCACATTGTGTGGAATGGTGGACATGGAGGGAGTAACAAGCTATGCTGTGTTTCTGCAAGACAGAACCCTTAAGAAGGCAAACAGGGCCAGGACTTGGACTGGATGATCCTGATGGGTCCCTTCCAACTCAGCATATTCTATCATTCTATCCTTTTCTGCTTCCCAAAGTAAGTTTAGACACGGTCCTGGCCTCCAGCACAAGCAACATGTCTTAGGTCTTGTTTTCTGTGCAGGTATAAAAGGACCAGCTTCTTTACTTTAGGTTTAAAGCCCAGTGTGAAAAAGAGCTGTCAGGAAGCACCTTGAAAAAGCATTGCATAGAAAGTGCTTTTAGCCCACTATCAATAATGGCAAAGCTTACGTTAAAGAAAATTATTAAGTACCAAAGTCACTTTTGGTCCCAGTTTTAAATAGGAGAGTGAATATTCTGCACTGGCTAGGATCAAAGGCCTCAAGGTCAATTTCCAGCTTGGTCACAGACTGCCTAACAGTGCTGACACTGTTTGCTCAACTATCATTTATTTTTACTTTTTTGCACTTCCAACCTTCTTCTGCTTGCTGTGCATAAAATTAAAGAAGATTCCTGAGGCTACGTTGTATTTAATGGTGCAATTACATATCTACAGTGAGATGTGAGCATAACTATACTTCAAAATCTTCCCATAAACACACTTTATTTTCCACAGTTCCAACAGAAACAAAGTGCCATTTGCCTTGCTTATTACCAGTAGTGGAAGGCTGCAGGGAGGTCTCCCTGGAGCTTTCTCTTCTCCAGGCTGAGAGAATAGTTGTGCCATTCAGCTTCACATCATCTGCAAACTCACTGAGGGTTTGCTTGATCACACCCTCTGCCACTGATATATTAAGGAGCACCAGTTCCAGGACAGAGCCCTGAGGGACACCATCCATCAGCAGCCTCAGCCTGGACGTAGACCCAAGCTCACAGCTCTCTGACTGCATCAGGGTGCCAAGCAAACAAAGAACTCAGGCTGTAAGGTATACAACACTGAGCAGAAAACACAAGAGAATGTGTATAACTCTAGTCACTGCGTGCATCCAAATATTCAATCACCCACAAGTGCTTGGAGCCACTAAAGCAGAGTGATCAGGGTGGGTGGGGAGGATGACACCCAAAACCACCACTACCACCCTCAAAATAAAAAAGAAGCACTCAGTTTGAGTTCACTGTCATATTCCTGGCAAAATATCTGCTGAAGCACTGCAGAGAATTTTACAGGCCTGGAGGAGACACTGAAGAAATACAAACATATCAATGAATACCAGCAGTGAGAGATAAACAGTTTCAAACACTTCGTACAACTAGAATCACTTTGCAGCCAGATTCATTGCCAAGATGAAGACTTGGAAGGCTTCTGTCAGACTCTTTCCAATTACAGTGTTTTATGAAAACACAGGGCATACAGAATGCCTTGATGAGAAAAACCAGTGTATATATAGGCTCATCATCCTGAAGCAGAAAGCTCTGAGGTAAGTACTAGTTGTTATGGACACGTCTGCATAAGTAATGGGTGTTATTGCAGCTAACCTTCGGGTTTCATTTATTTTATATTGGAGGGTGTGGGTGTGTGTAGAGAGATTTATGGTTTATGTTATAAACTTTCATCTGCCACAAAATCCTGTAGAGTTCTTACAGACTGAAAAAACACCTTCAAGCAGGGAGTTTAATGTAAATTCAGAGGAATCAAATATCTTTAGACAACTTTGAAAATGTTAAAATAACCCACAGTGGTTGCTTATTCTTTTAATCAGTTTGTGTATTGCTCAGAAATTCTTTGATAAGCAATGTTTCTCACTGAGTATGCACAATTAAACGTGAACAGATTTCACAATACGAGATCCACAAGTCATTTGTGTGTTCCTTGTGTCCACTGACCTCTCATCTAAGAGCTGGTTTTTTGATGACTGATGCTATACTGGGGGGAAAAAACCCCACCCAAACATCTTTGATGACCTCACAGTTACTACATGAGGCACACAAAGGCTAGAAATACCATCATATTCTATACATTTTTCTTTGTATGCATAGGAGACAGGAGGAAAGATTCTAAGGACCATAAAACCAACTACCAGCAAAATTCTAAATCAGTTTTGGTACTGATACCTAGTAACATAAAATGAACATCTGAAACCAGGTGTGTGGGTTTAGAGCTTTTTGTGTTGAGTTTTTAAAAACGAATTTTAATTTCAGTTAGAGAACAATGTTACTAATTGAAGATAGTCTGTGTTCTAAGCCCTTCTGTTGAGTAAACCTGACAGCTCCAGTAAAAGTTCATGTGTCTTCTATTTTTAAATGAAAAATACAACTTGTTTTGTCCCATTTAGGTAATATTAACAAAAAACCAAATAATTATACACACACACACACATATATATACACATATGTACACATGGCCCAGCTTGATAGATCTGGAAATCAGTCAAATGAAAAATTAGTCCTAAATTTTTAAACCAACTTCACAAGTTGGACCTATAGAGTTTGGAAGCTCTACAGGTCTCATAGACCATGACTTGAAAAGCAGTAAACTAAATTCAGACCTTGAACTGCTTCCTTGGACCTCTGTTCTCCTTTAAACCCAGTCTTGAAAAGCTTTATCTCCTCTTCTCTCCTCCCTAAAGGCAGTTTGTGCTCACTCTCATTTTTGGTCAGAGAAAAGAGAGAAAACTTTCAGGTTTCCCTTCCCAGAGACTTCAGCAGCCTATCAAAAGAGTTGCCAGGAAGCAATCTTTCAAATTCTTCAACAAAAACCCTCCGGTAAAGAATTCTTAGAAACTTTTGCTACTTTACAGTCGCATTACAAACATCTACTATGCTAAAATAATGAACTATTTCCAGATACTGTAACCTTGCCAAATCTGAACAATTTTCACTAAAAAGAATTCACTTTCCCCTCTCAAGTTCTAAAACTTGCCCCAAGACAGAGATATGGATCATCTGAATGAAATGGGTATAATATCTTTAACACTAGGGAAACAGTTTTTCCTAATTTTGTTTGAAAACGACATGAAGCTTTTTGTTAAAACTCACAAACAAAAAATGCGTTCATAAGCTGACACTGAGCACGAAAACCCCCAGTCCAAATGGTTTAGATGTGGAAAGGATATAATTAAAAACATTCCTGAAGTAGAAAATGGAAGTTCATTGAGAGGTCTTACCACAATTTCTTTACAGATCTTGGTAGCTTGCTGTTTTAAGTTATCTGCTGAACAGGTATAGAAAGAAGGAACTACCATAAACAAAAAGCCTTATTGACAAAACAAGAGAATCTTGACAATATAAACAGAAGGAGATACTATCTAGCATAGCCTTTCTTTCTTCTGCTCTTCTAAGCATTTCTTTAACCTCCTTACTTTGAAACAAGAGTAGAGAGGTACAACGTGCCAGGTAACTTTGCATCTTATCTATTTAATCAATGCCAACCTCTGAAAGGGAAAACTAAATACTTCCCAATTCCCTTCAGAATTTCCCAGCTTAGTGGGTGGTGCCATCTGGCTCCACCAGAATTTTATTTCCTGTTCCAAATTCAACTTTTTTGATTGCTCCTTGAGTTTGTTTCTTGTAAGATCCACAATGTCAGCTACCTCCTTGGGACATACACATCCTTGGACATGTTCTTTGAAGCACAGAGTTGACAAATAGCATCAGTACAGATCAAAAGGACAGCCAGTTCTTAAAGGCACATATTTTCTGATCTCATATCAAGATTACTTTGTCATCAAAATCAGCTGCTGCACTACTACTTCTGCAACATCAGGATCAGCTGAACTCCTTTTAATGTTAGTCCTGCTGTTTTTAAAGCTTTAATGATGTTCCCACATAATTTGTCACAGAACAGAATTCACCACAATACACCTATATATGGAAAGGATGACTGAAATGAAATAATGAAAGAAAACACAGGGAAGAAATTAAAATCAAACTGATATGGAAGTTATTTGAATGGGATTTTTAGCTGCATGAAGAGATTTAGCTAGGAAGGATACTATATCTGTAATTGCAAAATTATGGCACATCCTTCAAAAAGAAATCAACTTCAACATATCACTTAAGTCAGTGACTGAAATCTGTAGCAAGGAAAGACTTTTGTTTTCCAAAAATCATTGCTTTAGTTAATAAAGTGCCTTTTAACAGCTAGCTTAGTTGTATCTTAAAACAACTTATTTATTTTTATATTTTGAACTCACAGACACAAAACCTATAAAATCATGTTTAAAATGCATAAAGCTCTTAAAACTAGCTCAAGAGCATGAAGAAATTTTAAGTTAGAGATGCCAGCCTACTGAAACAAACAGAACTCCTGGAAACACCAGTCTCAAAAGACTTGCATTTTTCAGGTGCAGTAAATTCTTCAGCTCTTCTCCTGGTGAACAACACGGGAGGTTTCCCACGTCCTCAGCAGTACCAGGCCATGCCATAAGGAACTTTTTACTTAACTGGATAAGCAGCAGGATTATGGAAATAGAAATTTCTTCCATTTCTTCCCCCTTCCTCTAGCCACATTTCACAACTGCTTCTGGGAGAAATCCCAGTTTTGGGAATTGGTACATTCAGCATGACTGCTGCATTTTCACTATGCCTGAACTTCATGGACCCCATGAGCTACTGGCATTTGGCTCCAGGTTCAACCAGAAAATACTGCTGTTTGTGAGAACTGCTATAACTCTTATTTATTTTACTCATTCTGGTGTGGTCTCTGCCTCATTCTCCCCACTCCAACCTGCTTGTAACAGCTATGCAGCAATTTACCTTCAGAGGAAACCTGAAGATCACAAAAAAATTATCTCCAATAATGAAATTCAGGTCGATATTCAACCTGCCAAATGAACAGGTTCTTTTACCAAAAGACAAGACAGACATTTGAGCTCTCAAGCACTGCCAGGACAGAGAGCAGCTTGCCTGTTCAGATGTGCAGCCAGTCTTTTGAGACCTCGGAGATAAACCAGACAAATGCTGGCCAGGAACAAAACATACAGTAACAGTATACAAAAGCTGGAGTCTAGGATAAGAACACAAAAGGGAGGGAAATAATTTTGCAAAGCCAAGTTTAACTCATAAAATTAAATTTGAAGTGTAAGATTTTATCCTTCATTCTCTGTGACTTCTGGGAATCTCAGAGTACACCAACATACCAACTCAAGACTAGAGAACAAATTATGGAGAAAACTGTTTGAACTTTGATACTTTCCCCATCACCAGTTTGGAATGGATTTATTATGCAAATTTCATTTCTAGCATGCTCCAGGTATGAGTAAATTCCTGCTTGTTAAACTGTCTCCATTTTTGTTGCTGTTTCCTGCCTAGTATGTGAGAAAGTAGAAAATAAGAGATACAAGAAAGGCACAGGTATTTACAAAACCATTTCCCAGGTAATTTAGATAGTTATTAAGATTGATTTGTTTTATATGCTGTAGCCTCTGGCATAAGCTTAGAAGAACAAATGGCTTGATCTTGCAACCTTTCTTCACACAGCTTAATCTTACTGCCTTTGAGGAGTAACCTACATGATAAGAGGGAAAGCAATGGGGAAAATGAGATCAAACAGCTTAGATTAACAGATACCAAAGTGAAACTAGTGTTAGAAGAACCAAGTCTATCTGGTTAAGAACTAGGTGCAAATAGGACTCACAATATTTATTTTTAAATTCTTGTAACGCACTGCACTCATCTTTCGGGCTGTTGGGCCGTGATGACAGCACTGGCAGCAGAACACAGGAGATGTAGTTACAGAACACTCTTATCAGAGCCTCTCTGAAATAATCACTGACTCAGGCTGCCCTGGGAAATCAGGCACTGCCTTCCACTACCTGCAGGCTGGCGGCACCACAGCGCACGGCCAGTGGTGCAGTGAAAGCTCAACTCTTGGAACAGCTGCCACAGTGGAAAACAGGCACACTGCACTGGGCCACAGTTACAGAAACAGAGCAGAGACTTTACTTTTCAAAATACTACTGCTGTCATGCAAAATGACTCCGGGGTCAGAACTCTCCAGCAAAGGAGTCAAAAATGAAAGCAATTAATTTGTCGTTACTCAGTTTATCGGCCAGGATAAAATGAAGTGTGCAAGATCTGTACCTTATGAAGCCTCAGATAAATGGTAATTTGCTCTGTGAAAAGTTCATGAGGCAAAAACAAGACCTTTGATACACAATAAAGAGTGGCTAAGAGAGGACAAGGGTGGCTCTGAGAACAAGCTTCCTTCTGTGTCAGAATTCAAATTTTCAACTAAGATGAAAGTTTAAACTTTTTATGTCTGCTTATGTTTGTGCTATGTGAAAGGTGATGCAGATGAAAACTTGCAAGAAAATGGCAGCATGACATTATTAAAGAACAGGAAACCAGGAGCCCAAAAAATAACATCAAGAAAATGATCATGAGACACAGCAGTGGGCTAATGCAAGCCCTGGGATATATGAGTATGTCCATATGTCTTGTGAGCTCATCAACTATCATGACCTTGATTTTTGCACAAGATGTTTTGTCTCACTTTCATACTTTCCACTAATTTTCCACTTCCTATGTTTTCAACAGAACTACTTCTTTGGAGGAGAGTCCATATACTCAAACCCCTTCGCGTGGTTCAGGATAGCATGTCACAGCTGCCTAAACTCCTGGCATGGCCTTACACCTTTCAGTACAGCATTATGACATCTTTCAGCAAAGCATTTTTGAGTTTAAACGGTTTGTCTCAAGGCTCTCAGTAGGGAGCTGCAGGGTTTCATGAATCATTGCAAAGATGGAAATACCTGCTGTCAACAAACAATCAGATCGCAACTGTTTCACATAAAACCAGAGGACAGATGTATCCGGAATGGTCCCACTCTGCATTGCTTTACCAGTGGCTCAGAAAGCAAACAGCTGTGCAAGTCACAAGACCACACAGCCTGGATGAATAAAGGGTTTTCACTATGACTGCTTATATGTTCTTTTCATAAAAGTTCACTTCAGTTTTCACTGTTGGGGCCATCGATTTGGTTTCCTTTAGACATCTTGCTATCTGTGTCCTGCTCCACATCACACAGGCTTAACTTCCACATCGCCAAAAAATGTCATAGAAACAACAGCTCACTCCAGCTTGTTTCTTTTAATTATGATGATGATGAGCTGCAATTATGATGAGCTGCAAATGGGTATGTTCCACCAATCTCTGTTGGCACTGGACATTGTCTGAGAGACTGGAGAGCACCAAATCGGAGGAACTCCCCCGGAGACCACAATGTCTCCATGGTGACAGCATGTTTTAGATGTGTTAAACATGATTACTGCATATTATTTTAGAAAAATGATGAAAACCAAGACATCATCAAGCTAGTGAGACAGCAATGAGGTATTTCAATAATTTTAAATACCTTTAAAAATACATACTAATTGGACTGCACTAAGAGTCAACAGAAATGCAACTGAAAGAGCACCAGAAAAAGGGCACTTCCAGTTTTCATAGAAAATTGGTGATGATGTTTTGACAAGATAAGCACTTAGGTGCTTTGTTAATCAGCTTTTGAAAAATGAATTTTAACACTTTGGAGCAAAAAAAATATTTTAACAAACACAGCAGAAGAGATGACGACTGATTACCCATTTTTTTTGTTGCAGTTCTAAAAGCATACATATGATACAGACCTAGCAATGGCTAAGTATATTCCAGAAGTAACTTCTTCATAAAAACATCTTTCAGGGAATAAGTGACAACATTTTGTGTTGTATTAGCACAGGATGGCAAATACTACTCTATGCAGCTGGTAAGTTTTTTCCTGGATTTTGTTTCACGTTCTTCTTCCTCCTTTCCCTCTTATATCCCTAGATTTATTTTCTTTCATGGTTCACATGCTTAGGTCCTATATAAGTCTCAAAACTGTAGTCAAAACTCTGAATTCCAGAGTAATGCAAAAGACTGAGAAATTGAGAAAAAGTTCTCTGTAGTTCTTCTGTAACTTTATATATATATATATATATATATATATATATGTATATATACACATATATAGTAATTTTTAAATATGAAAGAACTTCATTAACCCTTCTCCAAAGTCATGCAGAGGTAATATTACATGAAATAGTTTTCCTCCTTTATATAGGGTTTCTTTTAAGATTAATACCTCAAATACCTGAAGTGGAGATTTAAGCAATGAACAACCACAACCAGTTCTACAAACACCATCTGTTGTCCTTCTTGGGAATAAGAAAACCTTTCAGGGTGCTCAACAGACTTAATTTTTAAGAATCATGATGAAGAGATAACCCACTGTCTGTACAGAGTATTCTACAGATGAAATCTCTGTTCTACACAGATTACAGAGAAATGCACATTATAAACCACATAGTTGTAATTTAATGGAATTAGGAGCCACATCACAGACAAAACATGATGCTTCTCACTATGAGTATAAAAGAACTGGTTTAATCTCTAGGAAAAAAATATAGTTACATAAATACATTATATGGTACACAAGGTTAAAAGAATCTCCATTTCTAAAGTAGGACATTATCAAACAAAGAGTTACAACTTTCTTGCCAGCATTTCTTTCAAAAACAGCACTCTACATCAGCACTCAGGACTCCATAATTGAATCAGGGCAGACAGTACTAAAAGGACACAAGATAAGACAGATATTTGCTGTACAAGCCACACAAGAAAGCAACCACAAAAACTACTGTCTTTTCCTCACAGATCCCTTTGTTCACTTCCCTATCCTCATCCACCAGCATTACAACTTCACATTTTCAGGCTGACAGCTATTATAGTATTAAAGTGAATTTATAGCTTTTATTCTGTTGTATTACACGACAGAGGACAAAATCATACAAATATTTATTTCCTGGAGATGATGTTACAGCAGCAAAGCTACGGTAACAGATGAGTAAAGTCTTTTTTCCAGTTTAAGTAATCCCATACCTGCTACTTTGACACACAAAAATTCGAGCAAACCCTATCACCTAAAAAATGAACTCTCCACCAGCAGTCTGGTTTGAAACACAAAAGTCAGCAAATGCTTTTTTATCCGCCTGGGATCATGCCTCAGGAGACTTATATAGCTATTAAATCTCTCTTCAGGTGCCCAAGGAAGTTAGAAATTCAAATGGCTTTTCAAGAAGAACAAACACATACTCCAAACCTATTAAAACAATTTAGTGAGCACTAAATACAGTAATTCCCTGTTGCAATTATATTAATGATGGTGCAAGGGAATTTCACATCAAGAAGTCTCAGAAAAGTCTAATAGTAGTTAAATACAGTGGAAGGCTACTAAAGGCAATCTGCATTTATTTTATTTAAACCAGCTGCATGAAAGTTCTGAGGGAATAAAATACAGTTATTACCATTAGTAATACTAGAAGTTGCTCAGATTCAATTTGTAGCCATTTTAAACTGAACCATTTGTACTCAAGAGCCCAATAGAAGATGTAATTATCTTTAGTTTTATAAAAATTAGTTTTATTTATTTATTTAAAGTCATCCTGCTCTCCAGTGAAGGTTAACATTTTAAGGAGACTATTTTCAAGCAAAACATGAATGTATTTTTCCCCTCAAGAGTAAAACAATCAGCACAGCAGGTTTTAATCAAGTAGTTTACATTCCCCTACCCAGAACTCTCCAACTACAACCGTCACAAATAATATCTCTGTTCAGATATCAACAGGCTAAGAAACGCCAGTTGTAATTACAAACTCTATGAAGTTGACAAACACATTCATAGTAAAAACCAGTCCTTACCCCCATGAACTCTCATAAACCCAGGCTAAACCTAATGGATCAGCTCCCCTGTAACCATACTCTAGCAGTTGTCAAGAGGTTGTTCGGCAAATTCTTTTTTACAAAACTAATTAAGCAGCATCAGTCTAGCAAGTAATTTTAATCTACAGATCCTGCAATAACTTGAATGAGGGAAATGTAAATTGAAAAGTGATAGCCCTATTATCAAATTAAGAAATACTATAACCAGTAATCTCTCGATGCAGACCTCCAGCAATTATACAGGAAGAGCCATGATTTGTTTCCAAGTTCTGTGTGAATGTGGGCAGCATAGCTGTATCCCTCAATAACAGAATTTCATAGCCCTTGAAATCCACTAAACACCAAATTGCACATTCATTCATCATCACCTCTCAAAACAACCTCCTCAGCTACTTATAGAGTGGTCCTTCTAGAATAAAACCTCTCTGGCCTGAGCCCACAAATTGATCTTCTAAGCTTCTAAGTGGAGTTTGGGGTTAGGCTGTTTTATGTGTACAGAGAAAAGCCAAACTGATTTCCTTTAGATTTGCTGTATGTCACTCACACCCTCTGTCTCCAGTGTTTCACAGTACTACCTCTGCTGCTCTCAGACTTTTCCCTGCCAGTGTCAATGAATGCATTGTAAATCCCACATATGCTATCCTTGGTTTTCACACACATCCCAGGACATCCCATTGCTCTAAATGTGCAATCCTATGCCTGTTACTGGCCAGGCAAAAACAGCCTTGTTTGAACTCCATCCACATCAACCAACTTCCAGATAGAGGGAAACTCCACAGTCCTCCCTCTCACTTGCTCTGCAGAGGCAATAATCCCCCCAACCCCAAAAGATGTATCAAGTTTCTGAAAACCTATTATCATTGAGATATTTTAACTCCACAGTGGAATTGTAGCATGCATCTGCCAACACATCCAAAAGCTATTAGAAGGAGATACAGTGGTATTTAAAATTTTGTTCTGAGCAAACCTAAGAAAATAATCAACTTCTGTCATCTTCCAGGAAGGGCTGGGTAAGAGTTACTGTAATCAATTGTGTGCCCATATTTAAAAAAAAAAAACCCAAACCCAATTGTTAAGCATGTTACTACCTCCACGGTGTATTAATTCCTCCAGCCATAAGCTTTGTAGAGAATGAAGAAGCAATGGTGACTAGACCTGATGTGGCTTACCCACTTCTACTCCCCCATGACCTATTGCAGCATAATTGTAAAGACAAAAGAAGCAGCATTCAAAACCTCAAAACCAGCAACAGCCTGCTCTGGCAGCCTCTACCTTCCTAAGCATGTTTGCAGCAGCATGACTGCCATCCTGGGAAAGGTTTTCCATATGTCTGCTGTACTGTGGAAGCCTCCCCACCTAGCAGTGCACACACACAGTAGCATTCTATTTTTCAGCATGGTACAGAGATGCAGACCACTCTTCTTGTTTTAAGCAAACAGGACAGAATGTTCAGACACACTAAAATTGAGAAATTGTTCCAGCTATTATCTGTTTTCACTCACTTTCTCTCACTGTATATACATACTTCACTTCCCATAACTACAGAACAAATATCTAATGACAAAAAATGCTACTTGGTTGCAAATCACTTGTAATAATTCACCCTCTTGGTGTTGGGATGTGAAGCTGCTGATGGGGGACAAACATTTGACATTCATGTGGAAGTTACAAAGCTGCCTATGAGTCTAACAGCCCTGGCACTCTTCCAGATGTGTTGGGTTACAGAATGACATGGGAAGCCATCAAATTTTACTGAGATGCCAAAGACTGAACAATTTCAAAATATAACTGGGGAAAGGGTGAAAGCTGAACACCTACACTATGTCAAGGATTATAGTGTATTTGTGCTACAAGCTATAGCTGTTTTTTTCCATTTTGCCTCTCTTGCTTCAGTTACAGAAGCAATACAATAAAAAAATACCAACCTCTCTCTCATGATCTTAAATAAGTGTGAGACAAGTAGGATCATGACTCAAGTTTTAAAATTCAGGTCTTGCCTATTCTATCAGACCATAGTGAGGAAGAACTAATGAAACAACAAAATTGCAATATAAAGAAGCAGCAGAGTGAACTACAATTAAACTGTTCCACTGCTTTCTTCTTCTTTCTGAATCTAATCCCTAATCAACACTTTATGAAAGTCATCTGTGTTTAGAGTCAAAAAATTTAGATCCTAAGGTGAAGAACAAGATCTTGCAGTCACAATTTGAGTCCCATAACAGGCTCTCCATTAGGACTCTACCTAATATAATCCCACCAACACTATATGAGGCAGCAAAAGCAATTACATTTAAAATAAGATACCTGGAAGACTAATTATTCCACCTAACTCTCAAGGCAAACTCCTTTATGTTCTCAATTAAGAACTTGAGGCAGAGAACATTTAAAACTATGTTTAATCATTTCTTTAACATTCTATGCTTCAAGATCTATGACATGTACTACAGTTTTAAAACTGAAATTGAAGTGAACAGTTCATAAAATGAAACATCCAGAACAAACCAGGGTTTCTTTCATCATCTGGTGGTTTGCTATGTAGTGATTCTGGCAATGCTGTTCAATAGCAAAGTGCTTATAAAAAGACTGTTGCAGGGAATCACTCTACCCTGCAATACACATGAATGAACCCTCCATTGTTTTAATTTGAAATCTGATTAAAATACTTAATTTTGATGATTTATTACATTCCTTTGCAGGAGTTTTCTGGCCAGCACTGTTGATGAGCAGTTGTTTGCCAGCACTGAACCTTTAAGTTAATTCACAAGAGATGCTTCAGATCCTTATAACAAACTAGTTTTTATAGTGTAAACCTTTATTGTTTCAGCTACTGTCAAACAAAATTCAGCCTTGTGATCCAGGTAAGTTTGTGCAGAACACAGACCAATGGCTAATTCCATGTCTGGTTAATAAATTGTTCTACTGAGTCTGCAAACAACACCTAGAGAGTAAAGTCTCTTAGCTGAGGTTAAATGGTCTTTTATAATCCATATGGTGCAATTCTCATCATTACCTTCTCTCAGCAGACTGCAAAACGAAGATGTCAACATGAAAGAGAGTACAAGAGTACAAGGAAGATAAGAAAAAGATTATCCAGCAAGACATGACTTTAGAAATTAGAAAACCATGGTTCAATCCTAATCTGCCCATTCTAAACATCCAGGACAAACTTCTTGAACTTGCTCTGCTTCAAATACATCCTAAATGATAACTATGCCATTCAAAACACTCTGAATTTATGAGAGGATGGATGGAGAGCATGTTATACAAGAAGCTGCTGTTAGGAGACAAATATGTCAGTTCCACTTTGCACAACTCTTGGCCCTACTGGCTGTATCTTCAGTGCATAGCTTCTTCACATACAACATGCTCACACTTTCCCTCAGAGAAAGGGAGAACAGCAGGACACAGCAGAGATCCTGAATAGAGAAAATGGGGGGAGTTGAGAGACCAAATGGAGTTTCATCATACTGCCCTCTAACCTGCTCTGTGGCAGACAGCTGGCTTGCTTTTTTCCTTTTGAACACAGATAAATCTGGAGATATCCAACAGGAAATGCAATGCTGGTTTCAGCATCAGCAGCACCCAAATCCCAGACTTCCCCTTTTAATCTAAAGGATATCTTCTGGTTAAGGTTTAGAGCCAACAGACAGAGAAAGACAAAGCTCTGTTTATTAATGTAATAAAAATATACTAACTCTGTGTGTCATACTGCAGTAATGGGCACTGAAAGTATGTTTTGCTGCCTAAAAAAAGTATTCTCTTTTAGCACTACTGACAGCAATCGTACCCCAAGAGAAAACACTGCAGCCTTGGCACCACTTAGCTCACCCACCACCAAAGACATCTTTATCAGTTTGGACACATTCTTCCAAATTACTGTCAGAAGTTACTCTGTTTAGTGCATGAGAAGTAGTGGGATACAAACACTTATAACATACAGCCTACATAGTCTATTTCTACTTTTTTTGGTACGGGACTTCTGTTACCAACAGCACTTATACTGGAAGCCCAGCACCAAAATCTCAATGTTTACAATCTGATTTATTTTCAGGCAATGCACAGAATCTCCTCAAAAGAGGCTGGCAAGGATTTCATTTGGGGCTGCAACCCAAAAACCATTGTTCATTCTACAGCTCTAACAGCAGCCATGAAGAATATACAAACACAAAGCTCAAGAGCCCAAGTTTTTTGGGTTTTTTTTTTTTTTTTTTGGTGAACATTTTAAGTTAAAGGAATCCCCCTTATTTCTATTAATTTAAAATTTAAAATGCAACATAATAGAACAATATAACTCTGATATTTCTGCTTCAAGTTGGGATTAGTTGAAACCAGCTAATCTGGTTAAATATTGGAAGTGGAAGGAGAAAAAGAAAAGAAAAAAAGTGAGAAAACATGTGCTGTCCCTTCCTTCCTAAAAAACAGAAAACAAGAAAAATGAGGGAATGTTAAGTAACAGTTAATGTCATCCTGGCCAAAACAGGGAGAAAAGGCTGGAAGAGGCTTTTCAGAAGTACTGAAAAGAATAACTGAGAAAATTCTGTTCTTGTACAGGCATAAATTAGCTAAACCCAAATTAGTTCATGTTTTTCTAACTTCAAACTCTTGAGCTGCATCTTTCCAAGAGGGGAAGAGGATCATCTTGTTCCCAGAGACAAGATGCTGATGTTATCAACCCTCAGCAAGAAAGGCAAATTTGCACTGGTTACAACACCCAAGTCCAAGTGCTGTTCATGGGATCTGCCTTATCTGCCCGAAAGTCTGGGACACAAAACCTGCAGGAAGCAGACAGGGCCAAAAATCCCGACAGGTTGTCAGGCTTCTCCATCTCATACCTTTTCAAAAAGGGCACAGCAACTTTACAACAGTGTCCTTCTGACCTGCTAGTGGAAATAATGAGAACAAACCATTGGTTCTGGACTTCCAAATCTATTTTACTCTTAGTGTCAGCAGCATCAAGGTGGTCATGAAGTGCCCAGTGGATAAATCTAATTTACTTTGTTCTACATTTCTGCCCCTTTTGCCCTGCCATGCTGATTTGGGCAGGCTGCTCTATGCACTTGAGCTGAGCACAACTAAAGCTACCTAACTTCATTACACACTACTATCACTGCACTGTAGCAAACTCCTCTCTCCATCACCACCTCCCAGCCCTGATGACTTGTTAGTTTCAGCAACAGCTTCATGGCAGGGACGGGATGTCTTGGGGTGAAACTCATTTATCTTCACAGAATGACAGACTAAAGGGGGACATGAGGTTTCTTTACACCTCAGTTTGTACAGGGTACAACTCCTCCAACTAAAAACAGCAATATGAAGGTGCAAAGGGTAGAAATACTGCAGCTGATATTACGTGAAGTATTAGTCTGGGACAAAATTCACAGTTGGTTGCTTTTGTCTAGGAGAAAACCACAAAATTTCATTCACTAGGGACTTTACATTTGGCAATCTGTGCTTGCACAGTTTCAGGGTAGGTTTGCAAAACATTTTGAAAGTTTCTATCTATAGTATAACCAGATTTTTATAACATTGCTTTAATCAGAAGACCATACTTCTGCGTACTAATTTTTATTGCCAGTTTCACTTACATACATAAAACAAAAATGCCACCAAAGCCCAATGAAAACATGTATGAAATTTCCCTATGAAGGTCATTGTGCAATGAAAAAGGGTTATAAATGACACAGTCCATCAACATTTAAAGCCTGCAAATAAGAACAATTAAGATCAACTACAAAAGGGAAGTTAAAGAAAAATCACAGGGAAAGGAATCACACCTTCAGTTGATTTAAGAGGGCAGTAGAAACCCTGGCATGTGATTTACTGGCAGAAACTAAACACTCTAGTGTGGGCTAGTTGTAAAGAAAAAATATTGTCATTTTTTTTCCAGTTTGAAGTCTAGTGCACTGAATCTTAAGAAAGTACAGGTTCACCCAAAGTGCAGGCTTCTTTTGATGTTGAAGGGAAAAAAATTAGCCTACTCCATATCTTCTATATTAAAAGTTCATTAAAGAAAGGCTAAACATTTCATTCACTGGGATGGTTCTGGTTTTTGTCATTTTTGCATAGTTAACAAGATCATAATTCACATAGGTCACACATTGTAAATATCCTCACTATATTGTTTTCCTTTCCTCTATAATTAGACCACCTTTTGTTACCAAGAATCCTATAAACTGTTTAACTGTGAATGGTTGTAAACTGCTCGTATTAAAAATTAGGCATCTCCTCCTAACAACTTTGTGCAATGAGAATTGCATTCAAACCCCACCCCCCCAACCTATGGCATATAAAATCAACATTACATCTCTGACACTTCTTTCTTCAGGGGTTTGACCCACATTGCATCATCTGCACACTTTATACAGCTTGTTCTTTTCTCCATCCACACAAACTACTCTAGCCTGGGTATCTACCAGCAAAGGGAGACATGCAAGCTCACTGACAGCAGAACAGATTCAAGCAATTCAGCTGCTGTGGAAAATAAAATCACTCAATCTTCACCAGAGCTGCAGGATGGACACTACAACAGTTATTCCAGTGGCTTCTTGGAGGCAAATGCAAAAGGTGCACAAGTCCTGCCTGCTCAACCAGCACACAGCAGCAGCCAGGGAGTCCAAGAGAAAAGACAAGGTTTCCCAAGAGCCAAAACATCTCCATGTTGCTCTGCCCTTTTGTTTTTTTTTGGTTTTTTTTGTTTTTTAATTTAAGGTGCTTTCCCTGATTAGAAACAAGGTAGTCCTTCAGGGAATTATGGCCCCAATTCTGAATGACCTGAGCCACTGCTGCCCCCCACAGGTATTTCCAAGGTTTTACTCAGTGCGTTCGCTTCCCACTTCTGGTCATCCCCTACTCCTTGAAATCAAGCAGCAGCAGCAGCCACAAGACTCTATATTCTTTTGTATTACAAGTTACAGTGCATATTTTTTGGAGTAAGTAGAGTCAGGAGACATAGGCAGAATTATTTCAGCTTGTGGATATTAAAACCCTATGAACTGACAAGGTTCATTGAAGTAATTAGGAGGATTAATAGAGCCTACCAGTGAATTTTCAAGAAGGCTCCCTATGAAGGGTACAGTTCTCTTAAGAACACAGATTTTATGCAAAGGATTGTTTGAACTGCTTAAAGCTGTCATAATCTGAATTGTTTTCAGCAGTGTCAGTAGTGATCAACAGGCCACAGCAACAGGCTCACATAAACTCTCAGAAAGCTGCTGTGCTTATTCTCAGGCCAAATGGACAAGAACAAGGAATGAATGTGTGCCATCTTAGGAAACACAGCACTTCCAGGTTATTTTTTTTGCTACTTGAAAAGAAAAGAAAAAGGGAAAAAAAGAAAAAAAATGTCGAAGAAATCTGTATGGATGATCCCATCCTTCACCCACCTATTGGAGATTACATTATTTTCCTGCAGGTAAACATGGGTTTGGTGTTTTAATTGTGATTTTGCCAGCAGCTGCTGTTTGACATACTCTGCATAAATTCTGATGCTGTGAGTAAATGTTTTCCAGCAGTGAACTCTCATCCACTATTTAACCGTGGTCTTAAAAACCTCATGTTTGTGCCCAAAAGGATAGATTTTGAATTAACAAAGCACAGTCACTACATTGCAAAGAAAAATACATTTGAGGAAGCAACTTTAGCTCTCTTAGATTCAGGTCACTTGGTCAGAGAGAGATTATGAATTTCCAGAGCTCACCAGGAAGAGCTGTAGGGTTGCAGTCTGCTTTTCTTTTTCCTGGTGGCACTGTTAATACCACAGCTAAGACAGCTATAAAGGAATGTGAAGACAGGCAGGATTGCATAATGGAAGATGGATCTGAATGCCCATAATTAAGCAGGGGAGGGAACCCAACCAAAACCACCCAAGCCTGAAGAATCTATTTCAGATGAAACAGTAATATTACTTAGAAGTAGAATGTAATAGAAGAGAAAATGATATTAATAGATCAAAAAAGATGTTAAATCCTCGAGGGCATTATAGTCTCAATTAAGTAGTATAGAAACAGCATAAATTTTCAGTAAGTACATCTATGCTCTGTTAATTTGCTCAGGACTTTGCCATAACAGAACACACAGAGGGAAAAGCCACAGAGATTTGCATTGCATTTAACTGGCTGCTTCCCAGCACATTTCACTGCAGGAGTCAAACAGCTCCCCTGACCACGGTGGGGGCACATACCAGACAACACATCCCCAGTGCTAACAAAGGCACCTTTAGAGAAGGTGCCAAGTTGCTGCTTTTCCTGGTGTCACAAAGCAACTGTGAAGCTCAGTCCAACATTCATTTGTAAACTTCAAAGAATATTTTTAAAGCGTTTCATTATCCAACTAACAAAAATTCTGAGAAGTTTCCCCACTCCCTGTTTTCTGCCATATTTCAGAGTTAAAGAAAAAAAAAAAAAGGAAAAAAATGGTCCTATAAAAATAAAATAGTATTTGATGCACTACCATCATTATAATAACTAAAAGAAAACAATCTCTACTGCGAACTACTTTCTACTCGTAATAAAAACCTTGGTTTTCTCCTTTTAACCCCCATTAAAAGATCAGAGGGAATGCTGACATACAAGATTTGGCAGGCACTCAAGAAAGAGTGGGTACCCCACAGACATCTCTTGTTCTTAAACACTAGACATCAAGTAAAAAATGAATCTTGGCCTGATATCAGACCTTACTAGTAATCTATGGCAATTTAGCTCTTCATACATGAAAATGTTCAACTTTTTTACATTTTACTTTCAGCAGAAGTGAAGAGAAAGGGAAGAGTAATTTAACATTGAAAACCAGCTCGCTAAACAGGTAATCTCATTGTTAGACTCCTTTAATCTTGCTCTGAGCACCAATATGGTTTATGGATAAGAAACCTGTATTTGGATATAGTGATTTACATCAATGTCTAAATTAACATTATTTCCCTTGAGTCTTGGTTCATATCCCATTTTCAGTTATATTCCTTTGCCAGGTTCTTTTTTCCCTGACACTATTGGTCTCATCTTTCTTAGAGAAGTATTTTCTAATGATAAATATGATTCACCCTAGTCTGTCATAGATTATGAAATATTTTTTGTATAATCAGAAGAAACATCTCAACTAGAAGCTGGTAAATCACCTTTACCTTTGGTATAGTGCAAAGCTTAATACCAGTACTGTAAATCATGTCAGCACTGAGAGAAGGCCAGCTTGCTAACGTGATTAACAACACTCACATATTACAAGCCTTGGAAATTTAAGTTGTTCCAAATTCCCACTCAAGTCAGTTCAGTCAAGCCTTATGCTGTACTCTTCATTTCTTCTGATATTAAAAAAACCCCAAGCCCTTCAAGAAAACCAGGAACCATGAAATTAAATAAAAGCACCCACAATCACTCCAGCCCTAGACAACAGCCCTGTGGATGATTCTTTTGGTAGAATACCAACTATGCATTTCCTAAATGGTTTGGAATTCCAAGGTCTTAATTGATTCTAGAGGAGAATCTGTGACCATTCCTATGGAAGTAGAAAAGGCAGTCTTGAGCTCTTCCAAGCCATGACCACCACATCAGTTGTGAATTTAAAGAATTGAAGTACTTTACACCATCACCCACTCCTAACACAGAGGTAGCTGTGAAGGAAATTAGATCTGATTCAAAAAAAAAATCTTTTTTTTTAAGAAAGAAGTAACTCCAGAAGTACCTCCAAAGACAAAACCAAGATGTTACAGTCAGGTTAGACAATGCTGGAAGTCACTGCTGAACAAACATAGCAGCTGTATTCCTCCCACAGAGAATCCCTAACTTACTAAAAACATATGCAAATACAGACACCTTGAATTTATTACAACCCTGCAATAACCTTAAACACTTTATTTGGCAGGTAATCCTTGAAAGACTTGTTTGTTTTCTCCAGAAAGATAATACTTTATATTAAAGTGGACTTTCCTCTTTCAGTACTGTAAAAAATGTGGACCATTTGACAGTCATTCCAGTATTAACATTGGCAAAATATTAATCCTGAATAACGCAGTGGAATTTAAAAAGAAATTATTAAATTGGTATTCAACATAGCCAATTTTTATACATGGGCTGTACATGTATGTACACCAAGCATATGTATAAGTGCTACAATACATTCCTTTTCAAAGCATGTACAGAATGGGAGTGTTTATTATGGACATTTTCAAGAGCACAACAGTAATCACCTTCCAAAGAATTAATAAAATCAAAAGAAATTGACATTTATCTACCATGTGTATTTCAAAAAACAGTCATCCATCACAATGTAAACTTGAGAATATAGTAACTTCCAAGTATTCCCATCAATTTCATATGGCATTAATGAGCTACCAAAGTTGTTTGGCATAACTGAAATTTTCATTTCATGACAAAAGAAATTTTTTTATGTTTTGCACAGTCTTCATAAGAAATTGCTAGTACTGCAAATCATAAGTACTAGAGATACTTCAGAAGTAGTGGAAATTTAATTTTGAAAGATTGCAAGAACAACTCTTAATTGGGAGTCTCTCAGCAATACAGTCAATAAGCAGTCACGATGGGGTTACTGAATTAAATCACAATTAAAAACCCTGGCAATTACTAAATTTTGCACACTGTGCCCAAATTTAGAATACACAGAGAGAATCAGTAAGTGTTAAGTTTTACAATGAAAAGCAAGAAACTGTTTTGTTTGTTAAATACCTAGAAGCACAACAGTGAAACATACATTATGAAATATTAAGAGATATTTTCTCAATTCCAGGTCTAATTTTCCTTCAAAGCATTAATAAGAAAGATTCCAACCAGGAAGCCCTCAGGGTTCAGTTGAAAATAGCATCATACAACTAAAAGAGGTGTTCAACAAAGAGAGAATATGCTGCTTCTTGTGAGTAGTAGAATTATCCCAAGACATCCATGCCTTGTTTATTTTGGGCAAAACTTGTCCTAAATCACAAGTGCAGACATGTTTAATGCTTCCTCTTCTTCCTGCTGTACTACACTAGAAAGCTGCAAAGGGCACCTAAGAAAATTTTACTGGGTACTCCAGTAACATGGGGTTCCCCAGCCTGCCCTACTGCAGATGTATTACCATCCACAGACCTGCAACAGCTGTAAATTACCTGCAGCTGTAAGGTGGGTGTTCTCAGGATTCATGTAAGCCCCACTCAGAGAGCCCCCCTGCTTTTGCCTCTTACCACACAGATCAGCTCTGAAAGAAAGGTGTGAGATCTCCTGAAGGAACATCACAGCTCCCATCACTCCAGCCCGTAACAGGGGAGGGATTTGCTTGGTATTTCAATTATTACAGTTATCCATGTACTGCCAGCATCCAAGAGAGGGCAGGAAGGGAGGGAATTTCCTTCTAGGACTAACTGCAGAAAGCTAGGAGCAGTTGCAAGATTTTCACAGACACAGTCAAACAGATGAGGAATTTGAACTATTTGGCAGTCACTGCTCAAGAGAGAGCCAAACCAAAAGAATAAAAGTAGTATTTTGCAAGGCTCAGGTGCAGTTGCACCACAAAAGAAACCTGCAAGAACTCATTTTGTACTTTCATCATTAAATAAAAAAGTAATATTTCAAGTAAATATGTTATAGAGAAATATTAGTGGTACTTATAATGACAACAAACTACAGGCTTGAACATTACGTATCTAATACAGAAAGAAATGAGAATTGGTTCAGACCTATAACATAAGATGTTGCTGTAATATTTCACAAATATATTGAAATTGCAGAAAAAAAAAATCAGCCTACAAATTACAGAGAACTTAATAATCATTGCAGTTGTAAATAGTAGAAAAATAATGTGATGTATTTACTAAGGTCCCCAAATATGATTCCCTGACCATCAACTCTGGTAATGGGAGCGAGAAAAACATTTAGCAACTTTCACGTATAAAAGGCTGCAAATGCTGTTAAATTTTTAGCTTTGAAGCAAACAGAATAAGAAAATCCCTCCTCTCAAGATACCACAAGTGGAATTACACTACAAGTGGAAAGAGAGTCATACTTTAAATAATAATAGGATTAAGTTTGGGTGGTGTACAAAATAACGCAAAAGGGACAGGCAGAGAATTAAAAATACCAAAAATATGTTCACCAAATACTGCCAAGAAAAACTCAAACAATTAATTTTGTGTGGTGTGGATACTTATTAAACATTTATTTCTGGCTGGATGGCTGAATATATATAAAAGAAGTGTACCTTTTGCTCTATCTATCAGCTAGCAGGAATACAAAGAACCTCCCCCTCAATGCAAGTTATAAATATAATTTTATACTATCTATCAAAAAATAATAACAAATTTTAAATAAAGGAAAACACATCTAGAATTTCAGCTATGCAAGCAGTTTCTAAATAGTCAAAGAAAAATCAGAGAAACAGATTACTGCTATTATTTGTGTGTGAACAACAAAAAACAGATTTTACAGCTGCCTAAGTTAGCTCAGCTCCCTACAAATTCTGATCACAATTTTCTCTCAGTGACACTTGATTTATTTTCAGTAAAAGAGCACCTTCTTCTACATGGCTGTTACATTACCCCAACATTCACACCAGCAAGCACAGCTGAGATACTAAACACCTAACATTAGGTAAGAAATGTAACATAAGCATGGCCTTGAAATACCATTTGCATGTTTTTGAAAACATTACTGTTCTCTATGACAGTTTGTAAATAAGTCCACTGCTGCTATCAACTAATGCACTCAGTGACCAAAATTCACTCTTTAATATGGTGACTTTGTCAGGAAAAGGGGAAAAAAAATCATTGACAGACTTATTTCTCAGCAGCAATTAAAAGTATTTTAAAGTAAAATGGAATACAGAGAAATACCAACATCTCCCATTCATCTTTTACCTTCTGTAGGTTTTAATGATCTTTTTGAGGCTCTTATGCAGAAAAAAACCCCTTCTACCCCTTCTCTTTGGGCTTAAACTAGACTGTCAAGCGTAACTACCTTGACCTACTCTTCCTTAATGAAATTGGTTTTGGTGAGGTTTTTTCCTTGGTTTTTGTTTTTTGTTGTTTTTTTTTTAACTTGTTTTTTTGGTTTTGTTTGGGTTTTTTTTTTTTAAGAGCAGTTCTTTTCTTCTGCACAAAATAACTGCCACATTATGCTTTTCAGATTAATTTTGGATCCATATTTTGGTTAAAGAGGGCATCAATGATCATGGTGCTCATTTTGTCAGAGCTGAGTTAAGCCACACATTACTGACTTTCTCAATGCAAAACTTGACCAAAAAAAAAGGCAGCACTGCATATTTATTTCTGCCACTAGTTATCTTTCACCAGTGGGTTCAAATGAACCCCCATTCACTTTTTTCCTTTGTATTTACATTTTTTGCTAACTACTTGACACACTTCATGTGTGTACATGAAGTTTACACTCACCTGCATGTTAATATGATTGAACAACACCACAGTCAAATCTTAAGCAAAGCCTTAATTTTATCTTTTTTGGAGAGAAGTGTGCAAGTCAAGTCATATTTTGATTAGAGTGATTCTTCTAGGGAATACTAGGAAATTTCTAGGGAAATTCAATGGGAACTGCAGGTGCTTATCAGTGCATGGGAATAAATAAATTGAAATAAAAAAACCCCACTTCAAGTGTATTTTCAATATTCTCCCATAAGATCAAGCTAACCTTACCTTTCCAATCCTAAATCCACCACACTAAGAGAGATGTTTCTAATTGTTTGGAGGGTGTTGTGCACATGTATTTTGTAGTACTTTGCATGTTATTGAGATAAATCCAGCAATTTAAAGCTGCAGAATAGGCTTTCCATTCAAAGGATGGATTTCTGTTAGGTCCTTATCTGCATATAGATGTTTATTTATGATCCTATTACCTGCAAAATTGTGACCAGTGCTTTTCAAATATTCCTTAGGGCTTCAACTGTGAGAGTTAACAGGCAAGAACAAAAGCAGCATTTTAAATAGCCTGCGTTGAAATTTTATGCCTACTATGAATTGCTCTCTAAGAAGTGCCCCAAAAGTAATTAGGAAAAGAACCCTCATTTGGGGTGGAAAACAGTGTCTAGAGAAAATGCAGCCCCCCATCCCCCTGAATCCTGCATCCCCCAGTCCCTGTCAAAAGCATGGCAGCTCACCCCGTGATAATATATGAACAGGAAACTTCAAAGCAATGTCACAGCTTTGAAACTGTAGTTTAAGGATAAAAGATGGTTGCTTAAAAGCACAAGAAGTTTTCAGCAGCACTACCAAGCAGAACAATAGGGTTAGGCTGCCAATAAATGGTTTGAGTTCTAACCAGCCACAAAATCCTAAAACCAATTAACACCACACACATCCAAACACAGAATTTGACACCAAATTCTAAGCAGTCTTACAATTTCACCTGAATAAATCCTCCTCCTTTAAATAATCAGAAACCTCCTGTCCACATCCATTGTTCTCTCTTCCTAGTCTAAAGAGGTCAGAGGGAATGGATGAAACCAGAGAAGACTCCGGTTACTCCAAAGCAATATACAGATGGTAAACACATTATTACTACTTAAATATCAAAACAACACCAACAAAAGGCTACCACAGCTTATTTTTGTTTAAAAGAGATGTGATGCAGAGAAGTAACAATTGAGCACTTCAGCAAGAGGTTTCTGTTTTAGCAGGATGCTGTATTCACTGGATGGAAGAAAACCCAAGCACCTAATGACATCTTTATCCTCCCAGAAGTATTTTTCAAATTAATATGTAAATAAATATTTAAAAATACAGACATGTTTTGTATCCAGCTTTTTACTGAAGAGTTCACTATTGAAAAATCACCAGAGAACTTTCTCCTTAGGTAACAGCTACCACTAAACACTGCACAAGCTATGAGAGTGCTTTTCCTCTTTTAATTTCTTTTTCTGCTACTATGTTTACCAGAAGTTCTCACTAAGGGCAAATCATATTTCACACCAACATGGAGCATTCACTTCCAGATCCCATAGCAATGCTCTCCCCCACCAAAGCACACGTTCACACGGGTTGTGAAAGACCTTATACATATTTATCTATCTCCATCTATTTTTGGAGTTACACCAATGTGCATGCTTTTTACTGCCTTGAAGGTTATCTTTCCTTCTGAATTTCTTTTAAGTGTCTTTATCACTTCAATGCATCTTGGCAAGCCTGCTGTTTCCTGGTATTTTGAAGTACCTTTGGAGTTTGAAGACTCAAAAGTTGAGAGATTTTTTATAACATCTAACAAGGGAGCATACCTTTAATTAATGTCTATCTATCTTCTGGTGACTGGAGTAAACTTTGTTATGAATAATGTACTACTTTGCATTCTAGTTTTTAAATTGATTTCACAACATTTTTCACTGTTGTGAAAAAATGGATGTGCTAAAATGGATGTGCTAAACTTTTTGAGTGACATCTTTCAACACCACAGATCTCCTTAACATGAACACTGCCCATTCTCAATATCACTTTTTTGAACGTGCCTACTGTATATATTTCTTCTAGTATTTTCTACTTATTCTAGCTTGAAGTTTACCTTGAAACATTCTGGTCTTTTAAACAGGGTACTGCTAGGCACTGACTGATAATAATTTGGTGCCTTCCTGCAGAAACACTGTTATTTGACATCATTCCCCAATTTCCTCTTCAACACTAAAAAGAGACACCAAGAGAAATAAGCATTTTCTAGGAAGTCTTTGACCCATCTCAGCTATCTAACATTTTAGAGGCATCCTCTAAAGTATCACTTATTACAATTCCATCGGCTTCTGCCCCGTTTACTGATAGTAGTGTTAATTCTCCTCTAGAATGGAATGTGACAAAGAAAGCAAATTTTACAAACCTCCTGTTCTTGTTAACAGCTTCCTTACCAATTGAAGGTGCTGAGCAAAAAAGAAAACCTTATACACCTAGGCTTATCCAACTTCAGCCTTTATCACTTTAATTGGTTTATTAACTGATCCTGCTCAGTGTTACCTTGGTTTTGATCCCTGGCATTTATACATAAACTAACTATGTATAAATGCCTTAAACTTGAATATGGGACTTTGCTTGCAAGTATCAGGATCTCTTCCCCATTCAGATCTCTACAACCACCACCTTCCTTGCTTCTTCTCTGAGGCTCTCAAGCTCTATTGCCTGCCCCATAATCAGGTTGCTTCTCTTCCAGTCCAAAGAAGCATTTTCAACCAAAAAAGGTCAGCTCTCATCCACTAAAGCCGAGTTCCAAACACCCATGCAAGACACACAGTGAAGGTACATTACACAAGCCTTCCTTTGCTCTTTTCAGGGAGGGAAGAAAAGAAAATTGAAATTCTCTAAATGGAAGTGCTTGAGGAACCCTAATGAGCCACACTGAACCGCCTCCATATTATGCTATAGAAACTTTTCCTACCATAAGTTTTTGCAGACAGCCTCATGCACAAAACCACAGACACTGCCCAGTGTTTTGAAGTCCACAGTGGTGTTCCAGGGTCAGAGTGACTGACAGACTGCATCTTCGTAAGCACACGTACATACACCACCCCTGAGACTGGTGATCACAGAAATACTGCGTGCAAGGATGTACCATCAATCCAGAACTGAAAGACTTCTTTAATATCTTTCCTGAAGTTAAAACTAAAACCACTCACCATAGAGTGGGCCCTGTAAAAGAAAAAAAACCAACAAACCCTCAACGTGTAGTTATGAAGCCTAGAGACCATATATCTTTATTTTCATAAGATTAACACTAAAGCAGTATTTTCTCATGGGACTGCATTTTCTCCTTTCAAATTTTTCCTTACAACTTTCTGGTTCAAGTCTGCTAAAAGTTACTGCTGCTGGATTTAGGGCTGTATTTCTTAGAGTTTTACTGATCTTATTTTTATTACCTATTTATTGTTATTAATCTAATTTAATTCTCTTACTGGTTTACCATTGGTAAGAATACATGCTGGATCTTCTGATTTTTACAATTTTATTTTGCTGACTGATAAATTACTTTTGTGGCATCCAGAGTTCAGAAAAGCTTAAAAGTGTGATCTCACATGATCATAATCTTATATCTTACCCTGCCTGTATTCTTGCCTCAATGCCCCATAGGTACAGGCACATATAAAACACAGAACTGCATACTATTTCTTGACTTGGTAAAAAATTCTCTTTGTGTGCATACACACACACACACACACACACACACATATATATATATACACTACATTTGTATGTCTATATATATATATATTTATATATATACACACACACATATATATACACTACATTTGTATGTCTATATATATATATATTTATATATATACACACACACATATATATACACTACATTTGTATGTCTATATATATATATATTTATATATATATATACACACACACACATATATATACATGTACAGACAAGATGTGTAGATGCACACATCTATTTGCATGTGCAGGAGCCTTCTTTCATAGGAAAATGGCCTTTATAAGCCCCATGTTTTCAGGACAACCTAAGAGAATAACAGGATTGCAGAGAGAATTTTAGGCATGAGGAATTTCAGGCATTTCTGTGGCACAGGGAGCTCAACAAAGTACATAATGAAAATCTGGAAACCTGGAAAATACAGATGGAGGATTTTGTTTTTAGTGTTTCAATAACTTCCAGCTTTTGCAGAGGTATCCTAAAACTAAACTTACAGCTCAACCATTGTGTAGGCATGCATGTGGAGAAGGGTATTGTACATTAGATAATACAGTTTCAGAGATACAGCTCACAGGAGCACTAAGGAGAAGGGCTTTGCCCTGCAAATGCTAAATCATTCATGCTTGTAACTTCTGCAGATGCTCCAGTCAAGCCCCACAGCAGCAGGAGCAGAGAATTACGGAGCACTGTTGTGCACAGAGCGTGAGGCACAATCAGATTTCCTGCTACTGTGGAAAAGGCAATGTTAAATGTGACGTAAAGCTATTCCCCATAGCCTCCATAAAATATAGCTCCTGCTTAGCCTGTATTAACTGCTGTCAAGTTCAGCACAGGGATTAGAGAGGACAGTCAACCATTTCACATGGGGGCATGCATGTCAGACAGGAGCCATCCCTCGCATGAGAGCAAAGCCCTGTACCAGCATTCATCATCTCCTGCCTGATAGCAGGAAAACAACCACCCTGAGCCATATATCACATTCAGCTAGGAACAGACTTTGCTTTCCCATCTTAACTGGCTGAAAGGCACAGAGGGCTGCCTCCTCTGACACCCTTCCACTTTCTGCCACCCAGGAAAGGATCCCAGCTCTGTGTCAGACAAGCAGCAGTTTGGCAGCCACCTCTCTACTGCACAATTCCTGCTGAGAAAGGGTTATAATCTAAATATATTTCTCTGTAGAGCTCCCAAAGTGTATTTGCTTTGCAGTGTGGAAGAACTGATAACTTGATATGTCAAAGCCATTTTACTATTCTTCCAAATATTTTTCCCTGCAATTCTTTCCGTTTTTTGGTGCCCTCCTGCACTGCAAATATTCTAATCCACAGTGACAGGACTTAGGGCTGATTAAAGTGTTTGCAAGTGATGACAAAAATATGCTCAAATGGCACACAGGTTGTAAGGACAGATCTGCAACAAAGAAAGAAAATAATTTATGAGCATAACCAGCTTTAAATTTGCAGTGGAATCATTACCTTCACCATCCTCAATCCATCAGGAAAGCAAATAATTGTCATTTCAGATGGGACACAGCTCTTGCATATTTAAAATATTCAGTAATTAATTGAGTGAAGGAAATCAAATCAAGTGCAGTAATTTTTTTTTCCTTACACAAAAATGAAACAGATTTAATATAATCCTTGTCTAAAACTCATCCAAATATTTAATATTTGTTGAAATTATATTGGTCTTTAAAGAAAAATCTCACTCCTACACTTTAAAAAATAGCTGCTTTCGACAGATTTAATGAACTTTTACAACACACTTATTTTTTGCCTTTTTGTTTAATGTGAGATTGATAGCACTTTTTCAGCCTAGCCACTGTGCCTGTGGCCAGTGTGCTGGCTTCAACAATTCACCAGCTACTACAGCCCAAAGACAAAGCCTCATCCAGAAGAATTAAAAATGAGCTACTGACTGCACTTCTACTCTTGCCCAAGCTAGTACTGGCTTCAAGACAATCCTATGGTATTGCCTAACACATAGCTCTTGCAAAGGACAGGCTCTCTGCAATGAAAAGCAAACAAGCCATGCTTCACCAGCTCTGGTGAGGCTCACAAGCTGCCCACAAACTCATCTGGGTTGGCAGAAGAAACTTTGACTGGGATGAAAATATGAATGAACACTAGAGGATCAGTATGGAGAGGAACATTGCTTCAGAAGATGATTCTTTGATATTTGATACAGCATTAATTCCTCTGCAATACCTCCCTGTACTTAAGAGCACTCCCTACCTCTCCATCACAGCAGATGACAAAATAAAAGGCACTGCAAGTCACTTCCATCACCTGAGTCTCTCCAGAAAATTTAATGGGAACACCTCCTCTCTGAAAGCTTCATCCCAATGGCAAATTTGGTTACAACCAGCCAAAAGATGAGATGGGACCTCAGGTGAATAACGAGTCCACGCACTGCCAAAAAGATCAGCTTAATCATTCCTTGCAGTTGCTTGAATAACCTCCAGGAACAGAGACACTCTGATTTTCATCCCACCCAAACACTTCTTACTGCAAGTTCAGCTGGTCACTCTTTTTCCAAATATACATTTGGAAGGAACAAAAGGACACAAATTCCCCCCTGATTCTTACAAAGAATTACATTTGACCCACTGGCTGCTCTTCTGGGATCTGGGACTAAGCTCAGCTGGCCCACTGCTTTGTTGATTCAAAACTGGACTTAACCATTTGAGCTCATGCCTTCCCAGCACCACTTACAGCAGTGAAACACAGATTCTGCATTCTGCTTCCCACTGAAGGGGAAAGAGGCTCGACCCCACTGGAAAGGGTCAGGAATTAGTCACCAGCAAAAGACAAGATGGCAGAGGGAACTAATGGTCGAGAGGAGTTTATTGATTTGCTCCCTTTACTAACTCACACCTCCTGCTCCATTGAAAACAAAAGCACAAAATGAGCATTTCATCCAGAATCAAGCTCTCCAAAACCTAGGCTGCCCATCACCATCTCCTTGGAATAAAATATCTCCTGGTTTGGCATTCCTCTCACAGTACATTTGTCTTCACCAGGGCACTCTCTTAAGAAGACACTCTTAAAAGGCTTAGCACAGGGAATTCAAGGGAGAAAGAAGAGATGCTCCTTGTGAAGAACCAGCAGACATTAGGCAAGAACAAACAGCCAAGGTCACTGTTACTGTCTCTGTTATTTGAGGATTTGTCCAGGGTCTCTTGAGAATCTATCTTTTCTCTTACATGTAAGATAGCCAGTATGTAGTTTCTCCTTTCAGCTTTTTAAGAGGTAGGCAGTAAGTTTGGCTTTTTTCTAATTTACATACACACACATACATACACATTTGTAAAAATTCTGGAGATAAGTGACAGTTGTGTAGAAATCACAAAAAACTTCCCTTTCCAACTCATAATGGCAATAAATTAAGCCTCAGAAATGTCTTTATGCAGTAATTTCTGAACACAATTTAAAAGTTTTAATGCTAATAATCATGAATCACAATAAGACAATCCTATCTTTTTAAGCCACTAATGCTATTGATTTAACCAAAG
This sequence comes from Serinus canaria, assembly GCF_022539315.1. NCBI lineage: Eukaryota > Metazoa > Chordata > Aves > Passeriformes > Fringillidae > Serinus > Serinus canaria. The sequence goes on from NC_066315.1 coordinate 34,285,669, forward strand.
AAACAGCAAAACACAATTTGGTTGCTACCAAATCCCACACAAACTACTCTGCAGCTGGCTTTCTGCTGTGCTTCCCATCCTCATCTGAAAACTGGGGAGGTATCAGAGAAGATAGATTACTTTTTTGTTCTTTTAGGTAAGAAAACTCAAGACTCTGCAAAAGACCATCTTGTTTGCCCTGTCCCAAAAGCCAGTTGATGGGGAAAAAACCAACCTAACAGAGTTTCAAAACAAAAGTTTCACTATCTTTGTTTATACTTTTGTTTTATACTTTGCAACCTACTTAGGCTTAGAACAACTGAGCCACTTTACCAACAAAGGAATAAAAATTAGGGAAATAAATGAAACATGCAGCTGAGCACTATCCCTCATGGAAGAACTTATTCCAGTGAAGTCAACTCTAACAGTGAGCAATGGAAGAAGCAACAAACCAACTTGAAAATTCTAATTAAACAAAGGAGAAGAAAAAACCAAAATGATGAGCCTGCAAGTTTTCCATCCCTTTGCTTTTGGTATCAATGAATCACAGTACGGAAATTAACTCAAGCTGAGACTTCAGCAAGAACAGCACCTCATTGCAGCACTGCCTGTTTTCTAAGAATTCTTTCTATAGACCTGGATCTGTACTGACATTACCCTTTCTTTAACCAGTCAAATCTGGAAAACCTAGTGAACCACTAGGTTTGAACCACTTATGAATTTTCCTGATCTTAGGTTTATGCAGAGACATAGGCACTTTTGACATTTAAAAATGTGTTTTAAGCCTTAATTTGACAATAAATGCTTTGAAACATGAGTATTAACCATGCCATAAAGACAAAGCTAACAGATAAAATAACAGTGAGCTAGTAAGAAATGGGAGTATTTCTCCTAGCATAAAAAAAACCCCAAACAGTCCAACAAAAAGAATCCACCCTCACATAATGTGTGGGAATGACAGATCCACTCTGACTAAAAAGACAAAGCTGACGTGCCTAAAGTACATGTTTAGGATCCTAGACTTGGCTTAACTCAAACAACTTTGACTGGATGGGGTCCCTCAACAGTATTAAAACTGCTCTAATTGCATTCTTCAAGCCAGCTGAAAGCTGACAGCTTCCGCTCTCCCGCTCGCTATCAGGGCACATCAAGGACTTCTGTTATGAGAGGAGCACCTGGTCCAAATTTATTTCAACAGCCCAGAGCAAAAAGGGAAGGTGCTTAATGTTCAGCCACAATGGTGACATTTTTACGATACGTCCAAAGTTCAGAAACAAACAAATGAAGGATTTGAAAGGCGCACGAACAGAAAGGGTGACAATAAAAATTCAACATTAATACATCAATTTTAAAACATATACCACCCATATACTTCAGGGCAAGGCCAAAAGTTCGAAGCAGAGAAAAGAAGAAATCTGCATCACTTGCTTGGAAGAAAAAAAAATATTAATTCTCTGTAACTGTTTGAAAGAAATGTTGACCTTTTACTGAAAATGACACGTTTCCTTCCATCCTATCTTAGACGAGTACAATGAGCACCAGTTATTCCATCCAAAAGTGGTGGCACTTTTCAGCTTTAGCAGAATAACAAGGGATACAGCTGGAAAATCTCTCTGCATTTTATGTTAAATTGTCTGGTTTGTGCCCCTCCCCCTGCCCCCTGGTTAAAAATCAAATTAACCGGAGGAACAGAAAGAGATGCACACTAATGCTATAAAACTAATACTATAAAACCTTCAGATCAGCAGAGATGAGTGAATAATCATTGATAAATTTATCATAGTGTTAAAGAGGCTTGAATAAGTGTTTCTCAATTTATTTGAAAAATACCATTGCTATTTTTAATCAAACCTTTATGAACATGACACTCTTGTTCAACTCAAAATTAGGCCAGCTTTATTTCTGCAGCTACAACTAGGCTAAAATTACAGTCATTATGTAAATTTATAGAAGATTTCTCATGTACAGAATGACTGAAGATTAGTCAATTTTAGAAACAGAAATGCTGAAATTGCTCCACAGTAATCAATGCATGTCCACACAGTAAAGCCAAAATGACAGAAAATCTCACATCTGTGCAGTGACATAGGAAGCATCAATTAACTCTCTATAAATAACAACATTTAGGGACAATTTTAAATGTGTGTTACAAAAACAGGAAACAGATTCTTCCACATTAAGTATTTTTTTAGTATATATAATAAAGACCCTATCTCTATGCCTTGAAAATTTCTATTTAAGTATAAGAATATACTGAAAGAGAGAAAGTAAATTCTTAAATCAGTATATTGGCTTTTGTTTGCAGCAGAAAGCATATATTCCCTCCTTACTTTCTAGTCAGTATGCATGGCCAGATTTGCTGCCACATATGAAGTTATTAGCATGTCCACATGTGGTATTTTGCTATACTAAATAGACAAAAGTTCAATTTAGTAACTGAGCGATTCTGCAGGAAAATCTAAAGTACTAAAAAAAAATGTCTTTCAAGACATATTTAAATACATAACTACACTACAGGCAAAGCCATACCATCTTTAAAAATGAATTCCAAGTAACTTATGGAACAGTTAATACTGCAATTTCTTGTAATTTTATGCTGAAGCTCTGCCTTCTCATGCAATTTCCCCTGTATTCTGCAGGGTAAATTAGAGAACAATACCCAATCCTTCTTGATGGTGTCTGCTGACACCAGTCCTTAGTATTGACTAATTGTGACTATTGTGCTTGATCAGAAGCTTACTCCTCAGAAATATTCCCCTTCTGCTTGCTTCCTCTTAACTGGGACAAGCTTCCTAAAGGTCTTTCTCAGGAGCTGCTTGATTTTAAGAAATACCACGTTTCCTTGTTTTACTTACTGAACACTTACATTGACTTTTTCAGTTATCAATTGTTAGTGCACTAACAGACACTTCCCTTTCACTAAGCAAGTAATGTTTGTTATTAAAAAGCTGTCTGTGACAGGATTTAGTGATCTTTAAAAACCCAAATCCTACCCTGACTTTTGCCAAAATCTGCTAAAGAAATAAAAGTTTTTTAAAAAGAAAACAAAAGGGGAAAACAAAAAGAGGGAAGACATGAAGAAGAAATACATGCACAGTGGAAGAAAGAGTTAACAAAATCTGCAGTGTGCCTCAAAATGAGCTATAAAAGTTCCATAATGAACCTTCTAGTCCTGAACTATCTCTCAGGCGCATTCACTTATATTTCTTTATGCTGCCATCTCTCACTGCAAGTATAACAAGAGAGTTAAAATGTAATTTTACATGTAGGTATATCACCTCAAATTAGCAACATAAAATTACTGACATTTATTCTAAAGAAAGCCCTACTGGCTAGAGGTAAAATGCTGAACTAGCATCTGTCAGTACTGCTAATTGAGGCAAGGTTGGGAACTATAAAGTACTATTAAAGGAGTAAAATAATACCAAATGGAAACGCTGAAAAGGTACACTACCCTTCTGACACTCTAAATTATTATCCCGATTAAAGTAACTAGTATGTTTGACTCCTAAAAGTGTCATGGACAGTAATGTGCTTCAGGATTGCAAGGAACATTTTTATGGGCCACAGTACCTGAAAAAAAAACCCACATTAACAAATTCTTGCAATATAATATCTATATGTTTGATGTATTTTTAATGAAGTATTCCATCTCCTGTATTTTTAAAAAGCATCTGTCTTTTTTAGAAAGTGCCACATTTTCATACCTCCAGCTTCAGCAGCTCTATCCTGGTCCTCTTCAGGCTAAGCTTTGAGCAGATCTTTGGACCACAAATTACTTGCAAGGCTCTTGCCATCATCTTATGAATGTAACAGGAAAAAAATCCAACAACAGACCGAAAGGTAAAACAGTTAAATCTAGAGAAGTATTCATAAAACTCATCCAACTTTATGGTTTTTTCCCTGTTTGGCATATCTACTCCTTTGACACCATGGTGTAGAGTTCTCTGTATTCATTTAGGAACACACAGCAAATTTTACTACAGCATCTAGAAGTCTTTAAATAAATTCTGTTTATCAAACAAGCATTACTGCTTTCACTCTCAGGAGGAATAGCTGGGAAAGAGAATCCAATTTGTTGCTAGACACAGCCAACAGTGTGCCCCTGTGGCAAAGAAGGCCAGTGGTGTCCTGGGCTGCATTAGACTTGCCAGAAGTGCTGAGTAGAGATTGTTTTCCTCCACTCAGCACTGGTGAGGACACATCTGGAGTGCTGTGTCCAGTTCTGGGCTCCCCAGTGCAAGTGAGACATGGACATACAGGGGAGGGTCCTAAAAAAGGTCCACCAAGATGACAAAGAAACTGGAACATCTTGCCTACGAGGAAGGGCTGAGAGCTGAGACTGTTCAGCCTGGAGAAATGTTTTAAGGCTGGATGCAAAGAGGACAGAGCCAGGCTCTTTTCAGTGGTGCCCACTGACAGCAGCAGAGGTAAAAAAAATGAAGGAGATTCTGTCTGAAAGCTGGAAACAGTTTTTCATTGTGGGGGTTGACTGAGCCCTGGCAGAGGTTGCCAAGAGAAATTGTGGAGTCTCCATCTTTGCAGATATTCAGAAGGTATCTGGACAAGGTCCTGGGCAGCCTGCTCTAAGTGACCATCTTTGGGGTCAGAGGGGCTGTACCAGATGACCAAGCTGCAGAGGCCCCTTCCAACCTCAACCCCTCTGTGGTTCTCTAAAGAAGCTCCACAATTTCTATGTGCATTTTACAGTCACCAAGGAACTATTTTTTGTATTCTAAATTACCTGAAAGTCAGTTTTTGTGTGGGAGACATGTGTGCATGCATGCATGCATCCATAATATACATGTATACACACAGATATTGTTACTCCTTTGAAAGAATTGAGAATTGGTACTTAATGTTTTTACTGCTTCGAGAATTCCACATCCCAAGACTTTGCAAAAAAAAAAAAAAAAAACTTAGCTTGAAAAGTCATGATGAGTCTGTAACATATGGACAGTTTTTAAGAGAGGAAAAGGACACAGCTCTTCTTGAGTTAAGAATGTCAGGATAGTCTATCCAGCTAATTAAGGTGTTACCTGCCTTAAAAAAAGAATAAAGAAAATCCTCAAAAGCCACCAAAGTTCTCTCCGGTATTTTGTCAGCATTCAAGTGACATCCACAGATTTAACAGAAATGCACCAGTTAACTGGGGCATTAAAGCAACCTCTGCAGAGCTGGACAGTTTGTAAAGTTCATTAGCACCCAGATTACCTTCCAGCAGACTCTTTGAGCCCCTCACAATCATCTGAAAGATCATTAGATTCTGACACGCTGTTCTTATATATCTAAATGACCTTTTGGATACGCTTTTCAGGTTCTCACTGTTAACACTGCATGCCAAATGTCACCAAAATTCTTCTGAAGGTAAGTGTCACCATAAGACATTTTGACAGGCCATTTTGTTCCTAGATACAGCAACAGAATTGTGCTAAACCGAGGGTGAGGGACTGAAGGGGAGAAAAAGCATCTGATCTCTAGCCAAGTACAGCATTATTTCAGAGGTACCCAGAGAAAAGCTCACGGAGGAGGGAGAGGCCACTACTCCAAGCAGCTCAAGGCTCCTGGAATTCTCAGCCACAGGGGGTGTTTTAAAGAGATTAAGGCAGCTGGAGAAGATAGGCAGCATGGGCTGCACCACAGGGTAGTTCCCCAGTCCTAAGCCCCACCTAGGTTTCCAGCAGCTACCACTTTCAACAAAATGCAGACTGACAGCCTGTTTCCCCAAACCTCACACATGCTTTGGCACAAGATGGTTGAATAATCTCATCTCTTCCGAGAAGAGAGCAAACCTGGGGGCATCCACCGCCTCATGCACCAAGGTAGCTCACATTGCCAGAATGAATATATGACTCCTTCCTGCAAGCCCACTGTACCTCTAGGTGCAAAGCAAGCATGCAAACTAATGCTTTAAGAGGATTAGGGAAGAGAGGAGGGAGGGTCAGGGGACACATTTTTATAGGAGAAGCGGAAAAATGCATTGTTCCGTCTGTACCAGATGTGAGTGTCCTTCTTTTGACTTGCCAGTCTCTCCCTTCCAAAGAACTCCGTGGCAGTAAGATGATCCAGTTCAAACAAACTTCAGAACAAGTCTGCCACATTATCTGAGTCAATCAGTACAAGTGAAAAACCATTAGAAACCTCATGTGAATGAGCAAACAAAGCATCAAAAGACAGGAGTTCATGCACTTTCAACTTTACAGGGACAGCCAGGAACAATTTTCAATAAAAGGAATTCCTAGTAACTTCCAAAAAACCGAAAAATTTCTATGAATTACTCAGCAACTGAAGGAGAACAAGGCTTTGGGTCAGATACACTTTCTAATGCACATCTCCTATCCCTCTGAAGCTGTCTTTTTGCCAGCATTATCTACCAGCATTATCTTTTTGCCAGCATTATCTGGTGCACCGTGAGCACTCAGGACCATGCATCCACATGGCAGAGGCAGAAAAGTTTCCCCATCCTTAGGAGCAGGGCTGCACCTTCCAGCCTTCTCCAGGGACATCTGAAGACAGCTCATCTGACTGCCACCAATGTTACAGGAAGCTCACTCCTCTGAAACTGTGTTGGGAAACCACGGAATTCCAGGGAAGTGGGACTTCTCAGAGCCACACAGTTCACAATCTTATTAGACAAAGAGTTACCAATGAAATTGTAACAAACAGGTAAAAAACAACTGTGACCAACGTGCTGATGAACAAGCCACCTAAAACGACGATCCTTCCTTTTTTTTTTTTTTTTTTTCTTTTACAAACAAGCAAAACATAACATCACAGGACTTGCAAGGAATTTCACATCACACACACTGAACACAGGAACTAGACAGTGGGGTGTAGGGTGGTGTGTGTCTGCTCTACGTGCTACTCAAAAAAAAGCAGACCACCTGCAGCTTAGTCAGGAGGAGACTTTAAAAATACAGATGATAAAAGGAACTGAGAGGGTGGTACAAAGTAACTAGCTTCTCCAAATAAATACCCTTCACAGCTGTAAACGAGACTTTGAGTTCCTGGGTAAGCAAGAACAAATCCTCAGATAAAAAAAATGCCCCACTGACTTAATTAATAGATATGTGGGAGCAAAGAAAGGCTGACATTTCTATAGCAACAGAATTAATGGTGCATGGAAGCATTTAATTCCAAATTTTCAATTAAATTCTCTGCCTTTCACTGGGGTTTTCTTGGTGTTTTTTTTTTTCTTTTTTTGTCTTTTTGGTTGGTTGGTTGGTTTAGGGGCTTTTTTGTTACAATGCAAACTAGGATATTTGTCTGGGTTTGGGAGTACCTAGATTTGAGAACTCAAGCAACAATGTAAGTGCAAATCAGTAAAAGCTGCTTGACTTTATTCCATCTATAAGCTTTCCCCACCCAGAAAAGTTTCCAGAAACATGAGCTGAACCTTGAAATTTGTTAGATGCTCTTTCCCAGGCCTTTTTAAACAAAAAGCAATAAAACGTTGCAGGCAAAGCATTCTGATCTTAAGACACCACGTACAGTACTTACAGCAACCACCCTATGGAAGTCTTGTTATTGCTGCCTATTAAAAAAAAGAAATCTGAAAAGCAGAAAGTTAAAGCCTTGCTGCTGTGGAGTAAAAGAATGGTCTTTTTATGGTGTGCTACTGCTGCCTTAAGGGGTAAATCCTGTTTAGGGCAAACCCTAGAAACAAAAAAGCCCAGCATCACTGTTGTATTAAACAGATCCCTCTTTTTGCTGATTTTATGGCACACATAGAGCAAAAACCTCCTTATCAGAACAAATGCTCAACTACTTACTTGGAGCCAATTAAAAATGATTGTAAGATGACTTTTAAATTAAGGCTTTCAAGATATTCAACCAGCCAAGTAAACTGTGAGAGCCGGATGCACACCCTCAAAAGTTTAGTGCTAGCGTCCCACCACCCACTCCCTCTTGTTTCATAAATAAAGTTATTTAAGATTCCAGGTCCCTTCTTTGATACATTCAAGCTGCTTTTTGGGAGGGTTGGTCTTTTTATTTGCAGATAGAGTGGGGGTTAGGAGAGGAGGAAGCGAGAGAGAGGAGAGAATCAAAGCTACAGAGCTTCAATTTGTGTTACAAACGGAAAAATTCTAGGCTCCTAAAAATCCCAGCCATTAGAAATTTTATGCCAAAAACCTAAAAGTGAATAAAGTGGAGAGGCAATATCAGTAAATCAAGGGAAGGTATCCATCTGAGGTTAACTTGTACTTTAAATAAAAAGAAGCTTAGCTCAATTCTTTATTAAAAGCTGTAGAGTGTCAAAGCAGTGGGACTTTTAGTAATAGCAACAACCCTCATCTTAGGCTCATCTATATTTTTAAAGGTACTTAGAGAAAGAAATTAATTCCTACTCAGCTATTTCTGTCTATAATTCATAAAAATGATAGCTAGACAGACATCTTAATTTTATTTTAATCAGCAATGGGAAAGAACTGGTGAAAGAAGAAATGAAGTTTTCCTTCCCTTTTTCATCAGTCTTTGAAAAGCAGTAACATGCACATCAAGAAAAGATTAATGAAACTTAGGACACATTAACTAATTAAATGATAGTGAGCCAGTTTTACACTACTTGCAAATACAGCCCCATTGGAAGACATGTCACATATTAAGTTCCAGTCATTATCTGCCATATCACCAGGCTGGAATGTGGAAACAGATGCTACCAGTGTTTTCAGTTCTCTTTGGTATCCAAACACTAACTTTACAATGTGCAAAAGCAAGAAAAAAATCTCAAACCTAACCACAACATGTATTTTAAAAAAACCCCTCAAAATACAGAAAAAATTTAATACTGAATTAAGGACTAAGAAACACCATTTAAGTGCTTTCAAATTCTACTGTAGTTTAAGAAAACCCACATCTTATAGTGCTGTTTACCACCAACAGTGCAGAAACCTTTGTAGGACTGTTTTTCTGCATTAGACAAAAGAAACACAAAACATTACCTGTGAGAGGTTTACTTCAGTTCTCTCAAAGTATTTTTAAAAAAATGTGGTTTAAGATAACACATCAGAGGCTGTTTAAAACAGGCTTTAAACAATTCATCCTTTAAAAAAAGACCACAGGTGGATCACGTGACATTTTGCTCATAGAAGTGTATATATATTTACTGAAGTTAACTTAGCCCAGGTGAAGTTCACACCCAAATCCCTGTATTTAACTGAATATATTTTTAATGCTTTTCCCCTTGACCTTCATGCTCCATTGCAGCAGTTGTATTTTATCTATAAATTGGTGTTTAGTGTTGGTTTATGTTACGGATAAAAGCTTCAATGAATTAATACTACAAGCTTTTTTTAAAAGAAGTTATTGCACACTTATTATGTTTTAAAAATATTTATGACAGAAGTCTATTCACCTGAGTATGTGCACACATTCAGACACCCACACAGAGGCTGACTTCCACTAGGGAGAAAAAGGCAGCAACCTTTCTTCTCAAAACTGAAGTAATTTCTCAGCTACAGAAATAACATGCACACATGAAAAATTTGCAAGTTTGGGCTTTTGCCTTTGTTAGACTGTTTTTGGTTTGTTTTTTTTTTAATATATCTGCATTTTCAATGACTAGCTTACAGTCTAGAAGCCTATGGTATAAATTTCATCCCAGAGTGAATTTTTATGATGGAGTTATAAACCCCTAAAGAAACAGGGTTTACAATGGAAGTGCTGACATAACTAACTATAGCAGCACTAGCAGTGCTTCTGTAATCAAGGCACATTATATTTATGAGGTAGGTAAAAGTCTGTAACCATCAATCACTGGAATCATATTGACAGATTCTAAGTTTGAGGTCCAACAGAATTAATGTATTCAGTTTCTCACACCATTGATATGAAGAGAAAAATTTGCAGGCACTTTTATGGGCTTAGGCTTTGACATCTTTACAGAAATCAGTGAGGGGCTGTCTTGCTGAAACATTTCATTAAACTGCGGCCTCAGCATTTCTAGGTTTTGCACCAACCTTTCACAGAAGGTTGGAGAAGAAGATTGTCCAGAAACCAAACATGACCTTATTCACAAAAGCATGCTTCATGAGCTGGTCATTGCAAACATTAATTCTACCTATATCCACCAGACATTTAAAGTTATACCTAGGAATGATTAATCACCCAAAGAATATCCAACTCCTAAATTATAACTCAACATCCCTATATAAAACAATCTAAAATGTCAGCACCTCTGTCTTTATGATATCACACTGTTCCAATAATTCTGTTTTACAAGTAAATTCCTATTATACATTAATAAGTGCTGTTGGTGGCTAAACTTCATGCCTTTGAGTAATGACCAGGTTGAAGGCAATTAGGCCGGCCAGGTGCAGCTGGGTTAGGTACTAATAAAAAGTTTTCAAATTTTACTATTTCCGTTTGGATTTTGGGGATGCATTCCAATCTGCCCAAATTAGGGAGGAAATTGTTTCCATGTTTTCAGCTGTTCCATGGTCTGACTATTACTGACCGATAACCTGCACAGATTTTTTCTTTTACTTGCACACACACACACTCACTCACAGGACCAATGTCTATTTTCCAACTTGTCAGAGCAGCCCAATAGGAAAACTAAGAAACTATTATATAAGTGTGCAGAAAGGCTTTCCAATTCAGTCAAAAGGGTAGCTGGGCTTGAGTGAAATTTGTTGGAAATCAGAAAATCTGGGTTGGTTTTCAATGTCTTTATACATAAATGCAGGATAAGTATTAAAATGCAGCCATGTTATTCACCATTCTTCCTAAAGTCTAGACTGCTGTGAGTGTGTTTTCCATAAAAAAGTTAATTTTTAAAAATGATCTGACAACTTCTGTTTGTTTTTTTTTAAATCAAGCTGGCTTAACACCATTTGTACATATAAAAGCCATGGGTCTATTGAGATGTATGTAGGAAAATGGTGCTAATGCCTATGGGTTTAGTCAGAGGAGGAAGGCTTTCTGATGAGACACCACTGCAGGCAGCGTGTAAGAGTCTCCTGTGTGCACACACACACACTGACACGCACTGTCCTGCCCTCTCCCATGTTTTCATGTGTGATTCTTCCTCCAAAACTCAGCCTGAAGCTGATCGCAGAGAGCAGCACCCAGTCTGCATCCAGAGGTATTAGGAAACTTCCACGCTTTCTCACCAGGATTTTCTCAGAAGGCAGTGGAATTGCCATGGACCTGAAGAACTGGGGGACAGAAGAATTATTCTGTTCCCCCCAAAAAAAAGTCTTGAGATTTTGTACGGCCTGAGATTCTCACCCACATTATAAACTCGTTCTCTCTCACGAGGCTTTACTTTTGCAAAATGGGAGCCCAGGACACAGGTGCATTTTACATTCTCACAGCATCATTTTTTAATTTTCATTTTCTACTTTTAGACCATACAGAGATAGCACTTGGTTCAGGAAGGTCCTGAGCCACATGTCGCAGGTGAGAATCAGCAGGTGAGGATCAACAGATGAGGATCAACAGGTGAAGATCAACAGGTGAAGATCAGCAGAAGCTCTCCCCATTCCTGCTGTCCAGAAAGCATCCTCAATGAAGCCTATGCTAAATGCTGCTTTTAACAGGAACCCCTTTAACAGGGTCTGACTGACTTCAGCCACTTCTGATGAAAGCTCACAGCAAAGCAACTCCACAGAGAACACCCTGCACCAGTGACTGCAGAGACACACTTCTCTCTTCCCAGTGCCCCCAGCTCAGCATTACAGGCTCCTCAAACAACTGATTTGTATTCTGAACTCTTTTTAAGCCCCAGTCAGAAATTTCACCTCAACAAGCTGTAAAAGTCCAACAGCATTAACAAGAAGGCATCACTGGACGGGATTTCGACACAACTAAGCTGCAACCTCTGCTCATTCTGAAGCTTTTGCACAGATTTGAGCTTGGGGGAAAACATCATGAATTTTTGAAACCAGAACAAAAGTACAATTCTACGTGCCATAATTAATTCCTATGACTCTAAAATCTGAAATGAAACATGGCATACTTTCATTTTTTCGAAGGCATTGCTCTGCAGGCAAAATGGAATAGCAGTGCAGCATGCAGGCAGGGACATTAAGGGAGCTCAAAGAAAATTACTGTCTTTGCTTCCACAAGGAAGCAGTGACCTGAGGAGAGCAACCTGTAGGTATGTATTTAAATATGCAGAAAACTGCTCTGAATCACATGCTTTGCTACAAACTGCCTGGCCTTTCAAGGGATTAGTGAAGTGCCTCACACACAGCCACACTTCATCATAAAATGTAGGTAGAAAGACACAGGATATTAAAACGAAGCTCACTAAAAAATGCCAAAGCCCTTGCTTTCACGAGAATCAACAGGGACAAATTCTTAGAATCTGCAATATCTCACAAATTCTTGACTCTAAAGCATTGTCATTTGGTTTAAAATGTTCTTGTATCATGATGTTCAAGAGACAGATAATCCAATACTGATTACACAAGTAAAATGGGAAAAATCAAAAAAATCTGGAAAAAACGCCCATATCTGTTTTTAAATAGCATCCTATTTCCAAGTTATTATATTTGATTTTCCAGTAAGTCAGTCTGACAACACAACTGATTGTGTGATACAAGTGAAACGTGATCCTCAAAACCCTCCCCTGTAACCCTGCACATTTTAAAACTCAATTGCTTAGTCAGATTTGGTCAGTAAACTTAATGAAAATAAATCATGTTAATAACAATAGTAATAATTACAATAACAATAATAATAGTATCAGCTTGCAGAGTTTTCTCAATTACCTACATAAATCTCAAAATCAGTCATACTGTCTCTTAAACAGCAAGGGAAGGAAGACGGTTTCCAATTTAAAGACTTTGAAAGATAATTACAGTTCTTAGAGAAAGTAAGAGTAAAAAGAAACCCACCATGAACAAACTGGAGGCATGTTAAGGCTTTTCATATCCCTAACTGCCCAGTCTGACTTCTCCTACCAGTCCTACTTTTGTAAATGACCTCAAGATGATTTTTTTTTTGTCGTGAAGGATAAACCTGGACTGTAAATAGACTGTTGGGCTATTTTAATGAATAACTAGAGTTTATCTTTAGAAGCCTCACAGAAAATAGCAATCTGGGTAGCATCAGCATGTAAACAGAATTGTAACTTCCGAAAGAGAGTTAACATAATTAGGGACCCGAGTAGCTAGCAGCACCTAAAAGCTAATATATGGCATGATACAATAACAGATAATTATTATAAACACTGTTGTATGACATTAAAACCCCGCGATGGGTAACAGCAGCGGCAGCGGGAGGAGCCGCGGCGGCGGCGGCAGCGCCGGGCCATCCCCTGCCCTGCAGCGCCCTCTGCTGCCGCGCCCGGGAAACGCAGCCGCTCCGCTCTCCCGGCAGGAGCACCCGACACGGGGGCCGGGATATCTGTATCCCACATCCCTCCATCCCGGATCTCTGCATCCCGCATCCCTCCATCCCGGATGCCTTCATCCCGCACCTCTGCATCCCGCACCCCTCCATCCCGGATCTCTGCATCCCGCACCCCTCCCTCCCGGGTCCCTCCCTCCAGGACCCTGCACCCTCCTTGCAAATGCTTAGTTCAAGGAGCGTTAACTGTGGGAAAAGAGCTAAACTGCACAAGGCGCCGCTCGAACGAAATCCCACCGGGAAATAAAAAACCTGCAAAACAACTGGTTCCCTGGGAGGGATAATCCGGCGAATTATCGCAGAATATAAAAATATACAAGGAGGGAAGGTCAGAATTATATTTCCACCTGTTCACAAGACTCCATGACCCCGTACTTCTTTCAGTTTTTTGAAGCTAGAAAGAATGTTAACACCCATAGCCTTAACCACAGAAATTTAGGAATGCATTATTTTATTGCCAAGTCATTTTGTGATCCCTCCCTCCCCCAATTAAAAAAAAATAGTCATACAGATGGATGGATGCTTTCAACAGAATAGTCTTCCAAGGACAAGAGATGCTTTCAAAGCAACACAAAAGGAAAATAAAAAACTGCACTTGACTCCAAATTGAAAACATCATCAAAGCTCCTTCTCCTGAAAACCCTTCTGAGCAGTTTGAAAGACTTGATTAAGCACACATGAACACACATGCAGAGCGCTTCCCTCACCCACACACTGGGGCTCTGCTGGTTTGCTTTGCTTTGCCTTTTTACTCCACAGACACATGCCATGTCTTGAGGAAAAGATCCAGAGGTGGCTCTGCAGTCCCAGGTGCCTGTGTCACAGCTTGAGCACTGCTGCAGATGAGACTGCTTACACCCAGCTAAGCAATTCCATGCTGAAACTTAGGAGCAGCCAGCACTGCTGCACCAGCCCCTAAATTACAGAGCAACACCATAATTTATGGTGCAGAGCTGTACAATTCCCAGACTGTACAGGCAATCTGCAGGCAAGATGAAGTTAGCCCCAGTGCTCATGAAAACACATCCAGCCAGATAAAGCCTTGTCTCAGGACTGCTACTGGGAACTCCCTCCACTCCCCTCAAAGAACAGGGAATGTCAGGAATATTTTGGGCTGCAAACTACAAGACAGACATTGAGATGCTGGTGGGTCATCCAGTGAAGGGCAACAAATGTGGTAAAGAGTCTAGAGCACAAGTTTTATGAGGAGTGTCTGAGGGAACTGGAATAGTTTAGCCTGGAGAAAAGAAGGCTCAGGGGGGACAATCTCACTTTCTACAACTGCCTAAAAGGAGGCTGTAGCCAGGTTGGGGTCAGCCTCTCCTCCCAAGCAAGAAGTGACAGGATGAGAGAAAAAGACCTCGAGTTACCAAGAGAAGTTCAGATTGGCTGTAAGGAAAAGTTTCTTCACTGAAAGCATGGTCAAGCACAGGAACAGACTGCCTGGGAAAGTGGTGGAGCCACCAAATAAAGGCATCTAAAAGATATGGCACCTCGGGACATGGTTTAGAGCTGGACTTGGGAGTGCTGGGTTAGGGGCTGGACTTGATCTTAAGGGTCTTTTCCAATCTAAATGGTTCTATCAACATTCGAACATTTTAGAAACTAAAAGATCCAAGAAGACTTTCTTCCCGTGTCTCTCAAGTTTTCTGTAACTACATGAGAAGGTCATATACTTTTATAATATTAAGACAAGCTTTGCTACCAGTGCTGGAGCAGAGATGTTAGACAATCCTCAGATGGTAACAAATGACTTTGGAAGGCTAAGTTTATTACAATGCAAGCAGTTAAAGAATAATATCTCCAACAACAGACAATTCTCAAATGAGAAATCATAACTGCTTGAAGCTGCAAGCAGGTGCAGGCATTTAAGGTATCAGAAATAATGAAACTGCTCAAACTGAATCAAAATCATTTAAGTATTTTTAACATTAGTTCTCTGCTACACTAAACAAAAACGTACTTCCTTTCCTAAGCCATGTGCATCTACTGGAACATGAAACATGTCTTTCAATTACTGCCAAAAATACTTTCATTAAGTGTCTCTTCCATTTCAGTAAAATATATTCCAGCATTTTCAAGTTATGCTTTTTGCTTTTAGAATTATTATTTTCAATTGTATTTTTTAGTGTTTCTTCAAAATGCCAGACAGCAAAAATATGACAGAATCTTTGTAAAGCAGACAAACTGCTGGTGAATATGAATTTCAGTCACTGTATTTGTATTTTATAACTGAACATCCAGGCAGTTCCGTAACAGAAGCAAAAAATTAAGAGAAGGGAAGAAGAAAGAAAGGAAGAAAAAGGATCCCTTTCTAAAATGATCATTGAAGAATTATAAATGATGCTGTTAACTTAAGCAGGTTGCTGAAAAGCAAAAATAAGTAAAATGCAAGAATCCATCATTATTGCTAGGCATTTTGATCTATCAGGTATGAAAAAACATTTTCACGCTAACACACTGTAGAATTGTACAAAAAGTTCCCTTTCTGAGCAACAAGGTGCAATATCCAGCACATTGGTAGGGGCCACCAACCCAGGCTAAGCAGAGCAACAGCCTGGAGAGGAAGGCAATGATTGGAGACACATGGTCATACTTCACTGAAACACCTTATCCTAAAAAGTGCAGGAAGAGATTTTTCTTTGTTTTCCTCAGAGGACTGTCAGTGTGGGAAAGAAGTCCTGTATAATTCCTTTCCTCCTCTCCTGCAAAGCTGGGGCTCTCAGCTACCTATGAAGATGATCCAACAGTGCACGTGAAAAATAGTACTTCAGAAGTAGGAGTTGCAAGCTGTGTTCTTAATTTAATTTAATTTAATGAAAATAATGCTGGGATAGCCACAACCATTAGAGAAGGAACTAAATTAGAACACATTTCAATGACTAACTGCAACTTGAAATGCAAAAGCTGAGAACTGAGAGATTATTCTCAGGATGACCATCACAGACCAGCAAACACTTGGCCTTCCAGCACGCTCTATTCTTTGGCTGGAGGGTCCTCACACCCGATTTTAACTCTACTGTTAAGGTGTTTGGGGAAGAGTTTCACTTTATCCAAAAAAACCCTCAAACCAAACCCACAGCAGGCAAGATGTTTCTCCCTCTTAGTTTAAGTACATCACCTTACAGTTCATGGAAGAATTCAAAGACAGACAGATGGTTGTGCTGTAAATGCTTTACCACCATGGGTCCTTCCCTCTCTGTCCTCAAAGCTGCAGTAACTTTGCTATGAAGAGAATTAAGTGCAATGGAATGAGAGCAAAAGTAAGACCAGTATAGTGCTTCCTTTAAAATAATTTAATGGAAAAAAAAAGAATGGAAAGGAAAAGCACTGCATGTGTCACTGGCCCCAAGCACCTTATGTCCACCATGTGAATGTCAGAGGCAGCCAGTGCCATCACAATTACGTGGGCCATCAGAGATGGGATTACAACACATGTGGGCATGGCCCAGCAAAATATGACCTTGCTAACTGAGGCAGCAAGCCATGAAAAGCCAGAGGCACCAGCCTCTGTGTGCCTGAGAAGGCCTAAGAGCACCCAGAGGAATTGCTACACAGAAATCTTTTTCTCCACAGCGCTGGTGGCTTTTATACCGAAGGAGGATGTATCAAAACTGTGTTTGGCTACATTATTCACAAAATACTATTTACTTCCTGATTCCATTAGATTTTGAAAGTCCAGTAATTCACACTAAATGGTCCAAAAAGTCAGACTCATAGTATTTCAACCCAAAATCCCTAAAGCTGCAGGTAATTCTCCCCATCCCTGCAGAAGTGCAAAGTTTTGGTTTTTTTGAAAGGAAGCTGTTCAAAAACTAAGTGGAAGTTTACAGAAAGCGCTTCAAAGTATGAACATGGCACAATTTTATCTAAGATGTTTCTTCCTAAACTCTTTAGGAAGATGTTTGAAATCTTTATTTCCCCACACTGCCATAAAAAACAAATACACAAGTTGAGGAGACAGAGCACTGATTATTCACCTTAACCATCTGCAAAGCTCCTCTCCACTGGACAGGGCACTCCTTCTAAAATGACCAACCTGAACTTCATGTCTGAAGCTGTAAGATCAGGACTTCCCGTGCTCTACAGCTTAAAAATTTCACACTTCATTGAGATGAACTTGCAATCCACCATGATCAGACTGCAGTTTAAGCTGATGAAAAAGGAAATGCTTTTCATTACATTCAACGCTTCAACCGAAAATCAGGATTTTTTTTTCTAGTTCCAAGTGTAAATTCATGAGTTCAATCTACTTGTTATTATAAGAGGCCCATTATCAATTTGTGTCTATCTGCCAGACCTGCTGCAGTTGAGCATCTACTTTGACAGTACTTTGGAGCACAAGATATAAAAATATCCCAATGAAGTCATAGAAAATGGGGAAAGGGAGATGGGGGAAGGAGTGAGGGGGGGAAGGAGGCAGTGTGGCAATTCAAATGAGCTTAAATAGCTTAAAATGTCACGAGCCTTTCTCCATCATTATTGAAACAGTATCAACTAACAGTGTTTCGAAACAAAGAAAAACAGAACTAAAAGAGGAAAAGAAAAAGAGAAACCCCACCATCTTTAAACTCTCAAAAACTTTCTTTAATTTTGTTGCCCAAATAAGATAAAGAGCTAAAAGAACATGCCCAATATCTGTTCAAAGGATATTTTTTTAAATGAGAATTACAAATCACTCAAGCAAAAGGTTTAAAAGGAATAAGTAAATTTAAAAAAAAATCTTCAAATGGCAATAAGGCAAAACCTGAAACAGAAAAAAATCATACAAATCCCTTCACAAAATATCTGTTAGCCTTCTGGGGCAAAGTTATTTGATATTTGTTTTGGTTCTCTTTTAACAAATGCATGTGAGTTTCTAAGGATTAATAATATTTACCAGTGGCATGGAAATTAGTCTTATTAATTCCATTGAGTACAGTATTTTGATATTTCTTTTTTAAACAATGTCAGGACTAGCCAAGCCATTTCACATGACATCCATGTATAGAAATAAATTAAAAATACATTAATCCTAATTTAGTCAAAAAATAATCTTCAAGTATTTTCAGAAAGTAATGTGTACTTGTCTGTCTGGAGGTTCAGAAGAGAACTGTACCTATATAAAAATATTTATTCCCCGGGCAGGTCAAGGAGAAAGTTTTTTATCACCTCCTTAATTTTCACAGCTACAATTTTGGCAATGGGACACGTGGCTGCTCTTAACTCTAGAATTATTAACATGAACAAATTTTAAAACCACACTATCTTAAAGCTGACAAATACAGTAAGAGTCCTCTTTGGTCTCTTAACACAGCACATAAAACAGCCCAAAGCATTCATGTTCTTTGACACTGGTATGAAGTGAGGAAGAGGGATTTCATTTGCAGTAGAGAGAAAGCAGGCAGCACAGACAGAGCACACAGGCCACAGAGTGACTGCCAGTTCCTGATCAGTCCAGCATGCCACACTGCATCAGGGATGGAACACAAAGACAGGAGCAGTGTGATAAACCACCCCATGTGGCCAGACTCAACTGAGAGCTTCCCCTGCATCCAGGTACTGCCAGGAGGTGGTGTGGAGGAAACTCTGCTGAAAGGGATTTCATTTTAGAAATACTCTTCTCCAAAGCAGTTCTCAGGAAATTTCTTTTGGAAACTCTCCTGATTGCTATAGACACAGCAGCTCAATTCATTGGAGACTTGGAATTGGCCTGCAGCAGCATCTCAGCAGCATCTCCTTTTTTTAATGTTGGCTCATGAAACTTATTTTCAACAAGTTGAATAATGTAAAGTTTTACAAAATCTCATAGAAAGCATTTGAAGAAAGGTAACAGATAATAATGAATGTATTAACCTGACACTGGCATTGATGAAAGCAGCATTCTATATGTAAAAATAGCAAGGAAGATAATATAACTAGTGCCAGTCAATATGGACTTAAGGACTACTGAATAGCTTTCGAATCGCTTTGAGAATAAGTTTCCTCAGATAAAGTCAGTAACATTTAAATCACAAATGAAACTCCACAGTAGCTTCTTCTGCTGATATCCAGGGATGTGCAACAGGGAGTACCAAAAGAAAACCAGCAACCCCCAAAAAGTATCCTCCAACAGCAAGTAGCCTTGTCCTAAGGGCTGTATATTGAAAGGTGCTCATCTCTCTTGCCTGAGCAAACAGAGGTGAAGATCTGATGGCACAGGTATTGTCCTAAGCCAGACATACTGAACCACTGCAGCAGTCAAAGTAAAACCTTCCACAAGCAGTGCCAAAACAGCCCATGCAAGTCTGGCACCACCAAAATGCAGCTGCCTGTTGCAGAAGTGCCTAAACACCAAAGGCAATCTTTTCCACACCCACAGCTTGCATGTCCCCTTATCTTCCCCAAGGGGTGGGGATGGACTGCAGTTCTACTTGAACAAGGAGCTCATGAGACCAGGCTCACCAATTCTCTTCTAGGACATGAAGCACAGTGGCTGCTTGAGCTCATGAGACCAGGCTCACCAATTCTCTTCTAGAACATGAAGCAGGGATGGACAGCCTGAGCCAAGGGGTGGCTGCTCTGCCTGCTTCTGGTCACAGCCCAGGCAAGGATGGACAGCCTGAGCCAAGGGGTGGCTGCTCTGCCTGCTTCTGGTCACAGCCAAGGCAAGGATGGACAGCCTGAGCCAAGGGGTGGCTGCTCTGCCTGCTTCTGGTCACAGCCAAGGCAGGCACTGACATCCCACACAACCAGGGGCTCCTGGCCACCCCCAGCCCAGAACACAGCCACTGAGCACTCTGCTCCATGCACCAGCACCCAGGGAAGGGGAACAGAGCTCTTCCTGGGTAAGAAACTACACCCACATGATTTCTTTATCAAAGGAGACAAGTAAGGTGCCTAAACCCACTTGATTCACCCGTGCTGCTGTCAGCCTGCAATTCTTCATTCTCTCTCACACAAACATCCCCTTTCACCTGCCAAAAAAACTAACTGCCCATCATGAAGTCTTAAATATTCTACCCTAACATTTGGCAAGGCTGGTTACTCAGCTAACATCTTACCACAGCATATATAAATTTTAAATAGAGTTTTAAACTCAAATATTCACTTCACTAACTGAGCAGACAGAAGGAAAGTTGCAAGTGTGAAATGGTTCTTGTAAGTGAGGAGTCATCCCAAGCAGATGGGCTTCGAGCAGTATTACTGCCACACCAGACCCCAGACATGTAGTATGTGACTTTCAAAGGTTTATGTTATTAAGCAAGTTACTACTGACATATTTGCTGAGGATACAAATCCTGAGATACAGAGAGAAATGGCAGAACATTGCTGATGGGAATCAGCATGAAAGAAACTAAAACTGGCCAGAAGTCACCTTTGGAATGCCTGCAACAGTAACAACATGGAAAAGTGGAGAGGGAAATTCCTTTCTTTTGAAAGACTAAGGAATCAAGGTGGATAAGCTATAAGGTGGTGGGGTGGGAAGGGTGTAATAGAAAAAAAATCAAATTTTAATTCACATGAATTTTAATTCATGTGGAAAAATCCACATGATTTTTATAGCAAGAATAAACACTAGAAGACCTTAGCAAGTCTTAAGATGACTGGATACTAGAAATATTAAGCTCAAAACCAGAAGATACATGCTTTCAGGAAAGTATCGGGCCAAAAAAGTCCTGCAACCAGCACTGGGCAAGAGGCTCAGAGCAGATCAACATTGTGAAGGTCTCTGGTCTGGAAATCAAATTTTGATATCAGTATTCTGTTATGTTTTGGTTTTTTTAAAATAAAAATTTCAAACTTGAAACAGCTGCTACATTCAAGGGAAGAACAGACAGCTAGCTAATACTAGTCTGAAGCCTAAACATCAATCACAGCTGTACACAGTCACTTTTATCTGTGCCTCTGAGCTGGGATAATCTACAGAAGCATGTCAAACAGAGCTGAAACTCCTGCTGCCCAAACACACTATCAAGCCCAGGAAATTCTTACCCCACAACTCATTTCTCTGGAGTATGGGGTCAGCCCTGGAAGAGCTGAGACTTCCTGTATGCAACAGGACTCCAAAACCAGTAAATAAATGAATCAATAAAAAAGGCTTTGCAAATTCTAAAGCAATCCTGACAGATCAGGGAATCCCACTGAACAGAGCAATATTACTCGCCATCCAGTTGCAACAGGCAATGGTTTCTCTTGATGTGAGATATCACCACAACAAGGAGAGTCAGAAGAACCCACACCACAAAGGCATGAACCTCTTCCTGCCTCACTCTAAGCAGGCAAAACCCACCCAGCCTCACCACACTTCTGAGCCATTCCCACGTCACTGATGACACATGATGGCTGCACACAAGACAGCAGCACCCAAATGCAAATGTTTATCTTTCCCCTTGTGCATTCCCACACACTCTGCACAGTGTTTACACCTCTATTATCCCCAGAAGTCATCTTTAACTTCACTCACTCCTACGAATCTGGGAGTGAGTGAAGTTAAAGCTCTAAACAGATGGTGCAGATTTTGCTTCTTGACATTCACATAAAGACATTTCAGTCTATCATTTGCTTCAGATCAGGCAGGGTTTGTTTTTGTTTTTTGCAATATGCTGTAAAGATCTGCCGATCTTCATTATGGACATGGTTTAATGGTGGACTTGGCAGTCTGGCAGTGCCAACTTAACAGTTAGACTTGAAGATCTTGCAGGTTTTTTTCCAATGTAAATTATTCTATGTGGGTGAGAAAGATTGTCTAGATTGCTAGCAGCTCAGCTTTGCCTCAGTGAAAAACCATAACCATAAAAAGGAGAAATCCTCCAGAGATGCACCTTTGTTTATTTACTTTGACAGCTGTCACTGATAACAGTATTCAACAGTGAAGGTGCTGAGGCTGGGAACCCTTCTGATTTCCATGCCAGGTTACACACAGGAAGCAAGTCCCAAAGCAGCACCTAAGCCCTTGCAATATTTGAGGAGTAGTTAATGTTTGTACAGATGACCACTTCAAGCCAGAACATGGCAACCCTGGAGTCTTTACACACACGACAACCACAGCAAGGGTCTTCTGGGCACTGAGTCTTGCTGTAGATCTGTGTGGAGCAGATCAAGAATTATCAACTCAACTTCTCCTGCCAACCCAGTAACAAACTTACCAAATATGCTCTGTAGTCTGGCCTATAAAAGAACTTAAGGAGGAGCAAGATGCTCGCAAATCTACAGCCAAAGACAGAGTAACAGAAAAGGCATTAACTTGGCCTCTGAAATAAGGCTCCAAGCTAAGAACATCATCATCATCATCATTACTAATATTCCCTGGACCTACTGAATAAACTAAGGTCTGTTTTAATACACTCATTGTGGGATTTAAGTCAGGACACGGACTCCCACCAATACTCCTTTAAAAGTTACATTACTGGCAGCTAAATTTGTCATATCAGCCATCAGTTCAGGTCATCCAAATGAGCATCAATACCTAGATCAGCACTTTCTTGAAAACCATATGTGAATTTGTTTTTCCACAACCAAGTGGCCATGGAATTCTAAGAGCACATATTTAAAATACCGCGACTGGTGTAAAATAATCCTTTCAAGACAAGAGTAACATGCAAAGTGCAACACCAAGAACAATGATCAGTCTTCTTGCCAAACAAAGAAGAAAAAGTGCTTTTCTGTGTACCTATACTGAAAACATTCCTGGTGCCCAGAGTCATGACACTTCTCACCCCAGGCTTCCAAGGAAGCGGTGGCTGGCAGCATTCCATCTGATGTACAAGACTTGGATGCCAAGCAAACATCCTCAGAGTAATCAAACTGAAACCTCTGACAGCTACACTTCAATAGGAGCCTGGTGCATGTCTGAATGTGCACGAAAACACAGTCTGTGTGTGTGCCTGGGCATTCTCAGCTGGCCCAAATGCAAGGCAAAAAGCCACAGAAGAACGGAGAGACACCTCTAAAAGAGAACAGAAGTACCTAAAGGACTGTGTGGCTTACAGAGTGCCAGCCTGAGAAAGGTCTGCTGCTTCAACACCCACGGGCATCAACAGTCCCTTGAATACACCAACTTTTCTCTTGGGTAATGGTGTTGATAAGGAACAGAGCTAAGCATGGCAAAAGCTGAAATACAGGCACGCCCACTCCAGCTCTTGAACTATGAAGGAATCTTCCCCTTAATCCTTCCTTAAGAAGGTAAGACTACTGAAAAACAGAGAGACTGTTTTCTACATAAGAAAAAAAACTGTCAGAAGACACAGGTGAAAGATGTGAAACACTGTAAAGGGCATTAAAGGAAGCAGAAATAAAGGCAAGTGAAGCCAGGTGTTATTCATGCTTGCCTGCACAGTAGATCACCTCCCTGCAATAGAGGGAGCTTTGCAAATGGTACCAAAATGCCAGGTAGCTGCTTCCTCTGTAACTGGGCAAAAACAAGAAACAGCAGATGGCAAGAGGGAGGAGAGAAGGAAAAAAAATAAAGAGAAACTTTTAACCCACACCTGGGGGAATCAAGCCTAAGAATCTTAATTGACTCAATTAAATCCGCAGAGAACAGAGATACTGTAAATATTAGAACTAGCTTGAAAAAAGGAAGGGAAAAACCCTCCAAGGCAAAACATTCTTTTATTCTATGATCTCCATTGTGCCATGCAATTCAGAAGACAGAGGTTTGCCCCAGGGCTATATTAAGGGTTATGCTTTGTGGTTTACAATTTTGATATGCCATTTCTGAGGTTTCTCAAGATATCTCATGGGAGAGCAGGATTACAGAGTATGACAGAAACACTTGTTCTATTACAGAAGTTCAAATCTGAAGAACGCACAATATATTGAACTGTCAATCCATCTGCCCATTTTTTCCTGTAAAGGGACAAAGGAAAGCAGAGCCCTTGCTTCTTTTTTTTAAGCTCCAAGTTGTGATTCTGTTTAATAAACTCCATGAGGCTTTTCTCTTTAGTATGTTATCAGTGTAACTAAAGAACTGGGGAGTGCTGTGCCGGTTTTTATGGTGGTACCACAGCTACATAAAACCTACCACAATGATGGTACTTGGAGACAGAAAGCAGTAAGGGACCCAGCAATCCCATTCTAAAGAGCACCCTCACACCAAGCATTAGCTAGGGAATTTTGAGATTTCAGCTCCAAAAAACATACACTAAAACCATGACAGAGCGTATGAACACTCCACAAAATATTACAAGTGTCGGCCCACTCAACGACAGAGGGAAAGACCTGAGTTTAAAGAAAGGTATTTAAGCCCCATGTGTAGTTTATGAACTGTACAGTGAAAGTTTAGCCTCAAAAAACCCGTTATCTAAAACAGATGTCGCCTTTGCAATGCTCAATTTATGATAAATTGTTTTAATATTTATACCTTGCACAGGCACCGCAATAAATCAGGCAAGGGCAAAATATAACGAGCATTCCAAAGCACAGAAATTACACGCTCCCGCTCTGTGAGACCCGTTTGTTTGGAAAGCTGAGGGAATAAATCTCTAAGGGAGTTTTTCTTCACTGGCCGCCTCAAGAACTACGAAGCCGAAACCCAAATTATCACGGGCCACGGCCGAAGGCGGGCTCGGCACCGGGAACCGAGGGCAGCCGCGCCGCGCCGTGCGCTGCCCAAGGCCGCCACGCGGGGGCGCCCCCGCCCGCGCCGCGCCGGCAAAGGGACACGGAGGGAAGCGCGGGCAGGGACGGGGACACGGGTGAGCAGAGTGTTGGTTTCACAGCTTTTTACAGCTTTTAGAGGTGGGCAGTGACCCACCATGTTAAATTAATAACCTTGTTTTGTGTCAAGAGGCTTCACCTCCATCGCCACCTCTCCAGAGAAGTTCAGATGCTGCCAAGGACTGTGGACCTGGCAGCTTTGGCAGCACGTGCTGCATCTCTCTGCATCCTCTCTGTGCGAGAGGATACAGCTCTGGATCAGCGCATGAAATCATGTGAGCTGCTAAGAAGCTGGTACAATACATGGTGCTGGTAACGCCGAGCTGGTGGGCTCAATACCAGTATGGGATTAAGAACTGGACTTGATGATCCTTGAGGGTCCCTTCCAGCTCAGAATACTCTGTGAGTGTGCATATGTAGATGATGTGGAACACTAGTTTCTGCCTGAAACATCTTGCAGGTACCCAAGCAGGAAAGCAGAGTCTTCACCTCCCCAGATCAAAGGGGACCTGAACTACTTCATATCAAGGGTGCCACAACTGCACTGAAATATTCTTTCCAACAAGCTGGACTCTGGGTAAGAAAGTGGGTAGCTTCTCATGCAACCCACTGGGCACAGAAAAAACCAATGGCGAGTAATCAGAAAGGAGAAAATTGCCTGACACAGCTTCAGAACCCACTAGTAATTTGAAGAAGTTTCTCACTTGTCAGCTGTGTCATCACAACCCTGGAGAAGGCCAAGCCAGCTCTCCTTTTGGGTCACATGCTATTTTTACCGGGCATTTGCAACAGGACCTACAGTCCAGACAGCCAGGGAGCCACAGCAAGTAGGGGGAGCTCCTAGCTTTTAAATTTAGGGATTTTTTTGTTTGTTTTACTTTAACAGTTCCCTTAAGCAGATTTCTACTGGCAATATTCCAAAATCAGCTTTAAAAAATAATTAAGAAACTCAGACACAAACAGAACATCATCATTCCCCAACAACAACAACAAGAGCTTACATGCTGTTGGAAGCCACACTGAAAGGGACTTTGATAAGCAGAGACTTTATGTTCTAGGTGCAATTTGCAATGGCCTTTCTCAATGACAACACAAAAAGGTCAGAATAAAAGCAGCAATGAAGTCAGAGCACTGAACAATCCCCTACAGTTCTGTTTTCTCCAGCCCACTTGCAGAGTTTTGCAACTACTCTCATAATTCTGCTCTACACAAGTGGCAGCAACAATGACCCAGCAGCTGAATGAACCAGAGCACTAATTTTGGCTCTATTCCTCTAGAAAATCCCCCAAAACTGCATTCCATTTGTTATCTGTGCCATTTAACCACCGAGGATTCCCTACCACAGGAAAACCGCAGTGTTTTACTGACAAGCCCGTGCTACAGGTAACATTTACTGCAGAGCAACTCAGTTTAAAATGTGAGCAGCCTGCCTGAGGAAGCAGAGATGCCACAGCTGACATGTCCCCTTGATAACCCACTGTCTGCTGGTGCCATGGGGGCTGGAGAGGGCTGCTTTTTTGTGGTTCTGGTTTTTGGCATCCCCACAGGTACAACCAACACCAACAAAACTGACATCCACTCGCAAAAATTGAAACAGACACCAGGCATGAAGTCAGAAAAGAAATGAATGAAGAATGAAGTCAGAAAAAGAAAATCTCAGTCTAAATGTAAAACCTGTTCAAGTAAGAAATCTTTATGGAACTGCAGGTGTTGCTGTATTACATTATGTGCTAGAGCAAGCAGGCAGTACATTTTGTGCCAGGCTGCCACCAGTTTGAACAGCTCAGTTTAGAACAAGAGGTAGTGTCAAAGCCATTCCTTGAGACTGGTATTTTGCTTTTGCATTTGGAATTAGCAGCAAAAGGCAGCCCCAAGTGCAGACACCAAGGGGTCTGAGGGATATGTTTTAAGGCAAGAGGTACAATACCCTAAAAGATCTTCTTCACCAATTTGGACAGCTAATTCAGTCTGGATACTACCAGAATAACCTCATCTGAACTCAGCGCTCCCTTTGAGGAAGCTGGACCTATGGAGGAATTCATTCCAATCCATCCATGCCCTGCATTAATTCCCAAGCTCCCTTCCAATATAAAGGACTGAGTGATCTTTATAGTCTGTGATGATCCAGTGGGGACAGCTTGAGGAGAGGCAGCTGACACACTTCCCCAGCACCAGACAGCCTGTGAGCCAATCCTCACAGGTTCCCAATCTCCTAGGTGCCTTGGAGTTCACTGGCTCTTTCCAGGCACGGCACAGCTCAGGAAGCTGCCTTCACAAGATCCCAAACTTGGTTCCCAGAGGCAGCAAGCAGCTGGGAGGGAGATGTCATCTCTGCAACTCAGCTCTACAACTTTGGATGCAATCAGTCTTAAAAGGTCTTGATGTGGTATCTGTGCCAAAGACTTGGAGGCTACAGAGGTCTTGGCCAGAGGTGTAGAAACCAGGAGTCAGGAGAGAGGACACAGAGCAACAAGCTCCACCACCAGCTTCCTGGGAGTACTCTTTCAGCAAACAAGCTTTTCTTGGTGCTTCTGCAATGAAGCAGAATTTTTGGAGAGTCAATCCACATGTAAACACCATCAAGAGGAGATACTCTGACAGGACTGTTACTCTACTTAAGGCTTGAGGCCCCAGCTAGCTCTGTTTCACAAGCAGCTCATACTCGTGGCACAGCTGGCAGTTTAGCAGATACTCTCCTTAAACATCTGAAAACCAGCCCAAAGAAGGAAAAGTATATGTGGTTAGTTAAAGGACAGAAAGTGATGGTGCCAACTCCCACATTCTGAGATCAGGGTCTCCTATATATTCTCATACATAAGAACCAGATTCCAGAGTAAGGATTGTTTGCATTTTCTGCTGGGATGGAGATGGAGGTATAAGGGAGTAGTTGAAATTTCATTCACACAAGAACTGTGCCAGCTCCAAAGACAGCTATTTCAATAATCCTCTTTTTTCCACTTCATTCAGGAGGAACACAAATAGTTGGTTGTAGAGGGAACAAAAAACATTGACTCATCATCACCCTAACCAAGCATTAGAAAAGTGTACCAAGCAGTACAGTCATGAGATGATGTCAGGCACAGTGCTGGGGTCCAGTTCATTTCCATAGCCAAGACCAGAAGAAAAATATTAAACACTCCTTGTCCCATAGCATAGAGGTATGCATCAAAACACAGGGAGCAGCCAGTCCAGAATCCAGAAGGATACACAGCTGCTGGACATGCCTGCTCCTCAAAGTGATCATCATCATTGACACTGGTCAGACACTGATGATTGACATCACCACTGACTCCTGCTTTTGCTCCTCAAAGTGATCATTGATCATCATCATCACTAGACACTGTACTGGGGTCTCCAGCCACAGAGTCCCCAAGCACATGTCCCTCCCCTCAAAGCCTGGACTTTTGCAGCAACTGCTGCATTTGAAGGGATGCACATTGTGTGAAGGAGTTGGGGTTTGTCACTCCCTCTCACAGTTCATGTTTCTGCCATCTTTTCACACACCAGGACCAACTGTGCAACTCAAGAGCAAGGTAGGAGGGACAGAGAGAACTGTCCCTCTCCACCAGTGCATTGGCAGGGCAGGCAGCAGCCCTCCTCATGCAAGAGAGCTCCCAAAACAGCAGGTAATTTCATATAACAGCTGCCTCTTCTGTTATATGGGTATGAAAATACAATTCTGTCTCCCTTACACACATGCTAGGAAGTATTTCACTTTCTGCAGTATGTTTTCATACAGCCTAATATAGGAAGTGGATATAGAAATACTGTTAAATAATCTTTTTCATAGCAGGGTGCCCAAAATCACTCTCTTGGAAATACAGCAAGAGAATGACAAATAATGATTTAGCAATATCAAGTTCAGCAACCAGCTCAACCTCTTTGTTCCTCTTAGAAAAGAAGTTCAGATTATAAACTGAGCTCCTACAAAGGAACAAATATTATGATGTTGACTTAACATAGCATTATGTCATAACACACAAACATCTAGCATTAAAACATAAGTTAGCAGAATATACTTTTGAATAAAAACTGAAAAAATCAAGTTTTGAGTAATGTCTTAGGGAGCCAAAATCAAATACACATCAGTGTTTGAATACAGCAAACACCTGGTGAACAGTGTTTTCCAATGTCATTAAAAGAAAGACAGAACAAAAAGTCCTCTTTCTGTCCACTCCCCTTATTTTTTGAGCCTAGTCTCAGTACTCATATACAAGTTATCAGCCATTTTCAAAACTTGTGCTGCCTTCTGAGGAAAAAGCTGCAGTGTCAAGAAGCCCAAGAAGACTATTAAAACCTATCAACTGAACATTACTAGAAGTGACATAATTTTCCTTATCATCTGATCCACACATGGAATTCCATCATTATAACGAAGCCAACAAAACCTGCCTTCAATAACCAGCCTTCTTCCCCTCCCATAAACTGAAGACCTTGGTGAAGCACAACCTGCCTGGAGTATTAATAATGTGTATGAGAGCCTTGGAGAGGTCAGCTTTAGGCTTTACTGAGATTTAAAGTTTTCCCTTTTCTTTCTGCATACCCCAAAGTAGCCATGAAGATGAATTCTATATACTTCTATTTCTGTTAGAAATATTGATGCTGTCCCATCAGAGTTCGGGAGGGTAAACTGTGTCTTTGATACACATGAAGCTGCAACACTTTATGGGGATGGAAGCTGGAAATCCCTTTGCTTTCATGTTAGACTGTGTTGCAACCATTCAAACAAAATATGCTGGATATCCCAAGCTATACCCAGTTCCAAGATATATTGAATTGCTGTTAGCAATTAATTATCAAGTAATATGAATATCTGCTTTTAGGGCTACACAATGATGTTTACCTCCAGTGAAGAGGCTTAACATAATAGAATACTCTGATAAAACACAAAGATTGCATAGTCATAAAAAATATTTTAAAAAATTGCTTCCCCCACAATTAAAGTTATAGTAAATCCAACAGGTCATTACTCTTAAAAACCTGATGACTGCAGTAAACATCCAAGACTAATTTCTTCCACTGCATTAAGAGTTCCCTTTGGCTGTCCATTGCTGCTGTGCTTTTATTCATTCTGTGATAGTATACTCACAAAAGAAATTAGCCTTACTAAAATAATGTAAATTTCTGGCTGCCAGCAGGTAGCAACTGAGCCATCACTGAAAATTCTCATGAAGGAGATGCCTACAAACACTGGGACATTTAACACAATGAACACAATTGCACATTAGTCCCTGGGAGAAAGTAAATCCCTTAGCATTACTTGACAGTAAGCAACCTCAGTAACACAAGGAGAGTTCTTTGAAACTAAATCAAAGCAGCAAGTAATAAAATAAACGGCTCTACAAGCATGCAGTAATACACAGTCAGTAAAACACATGTACCAAGTCCTGGGCTTCCTTCCTGAAGATAACCCACAGTGAACACATCAGTGAAAGCACTGCCCTATACTCAGGAAAAGAGCTATAAAGAGGTTCAGAGATTGTGCCTAGATCAACCTTATAAAAAATTGAAGAGGGAGACTTTACTATGAATACAGAAATAAAGAGGGGAACTAGAAGGGGAACTAAGCTCACTTTCTTAATGAGACTTTGCTGGGTCAAGTAACCTATCTAAAGAAGAAGATAACAACACAATTTGCATTTGTGCATCCATTATAAGGTTATTCTCTCCCTTCCCAGAAAAGCAGTGGGCCACAGAGAAACGGTAGTATGACAGAAAAAAAAAAAACA
Source organism: Serinus canaria (assembly GCF_022539315.1). Taxonomy (NCBI): domain Eukaryota; kingdom Metazoa; phylum Chordata; class Aves; order Passeriformes; family Fringillidae; genus Serinus; species Serinus canaria. The sequence continues at coordinate 34,316,355 of NC_066315.1, forward strand.
ATCCAGGACCCAGAATAAAAGCTTGGCATGTAGAATTATCAGACAAGAACATTTTTTGTGCATTTCCATGACTGCAAAATCAGACGGTGCTTCAATCTCTAGTATAACACTGCTCAGGCATAAAACAAAACAAAATCCCACACCTGTTGACAGAAGTATAAATGAGTCAGATGCCACCACTTAGCACAAGCTAGTAGTACATTATGACCTTTCAATACATAACTACATCCTACAGATCATAGATTCAATGGACAGCATCCCAAAAGGCAACTGCACATGCTTTTTGAGTACTCTACATAAAACATGGCAGCAGTGGAAGGGAGTAAAGTTTCCTGGAAAAGAACAGTCACAAAGTAATACTTGAACAGAACTACTAGACACTTTTGCCAAGTGAAAGTTTCTGCTTTTTGTTAGGCATCCCACCTGAGACCCTGGCCACACTTAAAGGCTCTAAGGTTTCCTACACAGAGATAGCCATTTACAGGAAGTTCCATGCTGACAGCTCTAAGTGCATTCTGTCTCCACCAAGACTTCATACTAAGAAAGATACATGAAGTTATGCTTTGAAGAGAGAGGAGGCAGGACTGAGACACACAAGGTCTCACCTGTGCATGCACACCATGCTATACCCCAAGCTCCTCAGCAAAGTCCTTACTCTGTTCAGAGTTGCTCAGTTTCCTTCCTAGAGTCAGAGGCCCCAAAAGCTGCTGAAGAAATGCATGTTCAAAGCTACCAACACATGAAAATTAGGAGTATGCAAATGAGAATTAGCTGCCTGAGCTCTCTTTCTAACCACATTGCACCCCAGAGGCAAATATTTTATTAACTTTTTTTAAAGACATATAAAACTAGTTGTGAGAAAAAGCTATTTTAATCAGTATTTTCCTGTAAGGAATGCAACAGGTGCCAAGAACTGAAGGAAACCCACATCTGCTCCACTGTGACCGTAGGCCCTGCCTGATCAGATTTTATAATATGTATTTTGCACATGCATGGATTACTTAGAATTTGAGGAATGCAGCCCATACCACTGGGAGACCATAAAAACATAAGGAATCTGCAGTCTTTCCTGCAGCATGGATCTGGAATGCCTGTGCTGTTTAAGCACTGCTACAGTAATAGTAGCCCCAAAACTACTGTCAGTATGATTAATTTCAGTAGTTTTCTCACCCTGGCCAGAGAGCTGCAAGGTTTACACGTCACACTGAGATTTTTAGCTCTGCATACAGGGTAGAAGCCCACCTGCCTACTTCACTTGGCCCTGAAAGTAGAAAGATAAGAAGGACCACTGCTTTTGGGAGGGATTAAAAGGGGATAAGATCAGGCCAGCCCTCTTCCTGGGTTTGCAGAAGTTTGGGTGCCCAGGGATGCTCGTGAGCTACTAACACAAGTAACTGCTGCTATCTTTGTCTAGAGAGCTCACCAGCCTCTGACTGAGTGCCCTGTGAAAAGCTTCGGGGTACATGAAGTGAGAAGGACCATATAGCTACAGCAAAATTGTATTCTGTCTGGTTCAGCAGGGTGGGGAGGCAGGAGAGCCTCTGTCTGGCCTTGTAAGGAGCTACATTCCTTCAACTGCCTTGTAGCAAGTTTCAGGGGATCGCCACATTTATATGCGCCACACAGATAATGCACTTGAAATGCTTTGGGACTGATATGAATAGGAACTATTCTTCCCTTTAATTAGCATTTTTGCCAGATGAACACTGCTGTGGAGTGCCAAGCTGTGGAGTCCTCCTACAAGTTCCAAGAGATACACAACTGACAGCCAGAGCGTATCCAAAATCAGATTTCCTTTTGCAGCTACAATTCGTTTTGCCCACTTGAATGACAATAACACAGTTATCAAAATGATCACCCAGGATAAGGACAAAACCAATGTACTACACAAACCCCGAGAGGTTACACATAAAACTCTGCTAAATTCTTGGGCAGTGGCATGATGTTCTTTGAATGGTGACTAACATTATAAACACTGACCACAGAAAAAGAAATGCATTGTCACTTCCAAAGAGACATCTTATAATAAGAAGATACAGAATTTATGGGTTTTTTAAAAGACAAACAGCTGGTCCTACCTCTGATCATACACAAAAAAAGTAGTCTTGGGTGGTCATTAGACAATTTACAAGAGAATTTCTCCAAAACTTCACCTTAAGTTACAACCAGTAGGAAAACTTTAAATCTAGAAAAGATGTAAGTTATACTGTTTGGGTGTTGGTGTTCTTCTATTACTAGATGAATTGCCAATAGAAGGACAGTATAGATTAAGGGGAAAAATACAAAAACATTGGCTTGTTTCCTAGCAACAGCTCAGCTAAAATTACTTAACATTTCTACTCAATCAAATGTAAATTTGACTATGTTATCCCTTAAATGTTGATTATAACAGGCCTTTTCAAATGCAAATTCAGTGTGTAAAGTGAATGTAAACGTTGACAAAGCTGACACCAAAATCTCCTGATTAACATCATTTGCATGTACACAGCAACATTATTACAAACCTCCTACAGACAGAGGGAAATGCAAACTGGAGGAGAAACACCTTCTGCATCATCTCATTCTTCCCCACTTTAAGAGCAAAACAGACAAAAATGTAAAGCCTTTTGGATTGCATGCAAAATTCCAACAGTTTAAAAGTGCAACACAATAAGCTGTACCTGAATGCTATTCCTTGTGCTGCTAGCAAGTACAATGGGTGAAAAGCTCTGGTTTATTTCTTAGTTGCAGAACTTGAGAATTACATATATAGCACAAGCAGACTGAAGATCATACTACCATGTAGCCACTGGTACCTAGCAAGTTTTTTGCCTCTTTTACCTGCAACTCTTGCATGAGAAAAACAGGAGAAAGGAGGGGAAATGATTATATGTTACTCCCAAAGTTTACAAGTTTGTTCTTTGCAACTTAATCAACTCTGGGATTAAACACCTTAGTTATGCATGCATTCATGCAAGACCAGATTATTTTTGCCTAAAACATGTAGAAGAAGCTTCAGAGAGGATGCTAACACGTTCCTTCTTGTTGTAGCATTTCACAATATGCATATTGAGGGAGGTGTATTATTTTACAATAATGTGCATTACATAAGGTTGGTTTACCAAAAGTCAACCCAAAGTCAACAGGAAGCTGAGAACAGATGCAGTGTTCCTTCAGCACAAAGCAAGGAGCCAGACAACCTCTTAAACTGAGAGCATTTTCTAGGAGAAACCACCCACCACCCTTCCTTCTTAATCATCTCAAGAAGGACACTGGGGGTGAAACACAAGATCTGACATCTACAGACACCACACAGACTTAGCATTGGTAATAGAGATTTTATTTTCCATACTGAGATTTTATTTTCCACACTGATTTTCATACAGACAGGTACCTTGATAGCTTGCTGAAATACACACATCCTCGTCCAGCACATTGACACGATGAGAATTTGCACAGCATCAGCTACAGCAGTGCAAAATGAACAATTTAGCATTCACCAGCCACATCCTAATCTCTCATGGTGCTAAGTTTTTAAAGAAAAGCAGAAACACTTTCTTCCTGCACTGCACAGCTTCTTAATAGAGTTATTACAGGCCTATTGAGGATTATCTTTTCTACCCTGGATTAGAGGTGCTACTTAAAGTATTTTAGACAGGCCATAATCCACTCCCCCCCTACACCCCCAAGCTGCACACTTTAGCCATGTCAGACCCTAGAAGATTTTAAGAAATTTCTAAGAAATCAACAAGCACAACAGCTGTGTACTGGGAAGGCATAATCATTAAAACGTTTACATGCATATCAAGCACAAATCATACCTATCTCAAAAAGCCAGAACCATCTCAAAATGATGGTTCTGGGACAGAGCTGAAAGTGAATTTTGGACTTGGCTAAGGTAGGAAGGGAGAGAAGCCCAGGAAGATAAAGGCAAGAATACTTCATCCTCCCACGTCAGCTCCTGCCTGCTACCCCACTGCTTACAAATTGCTATGTGCCAGACAAGGTTCAAGCTTGTGCTTGAAACAGAGTCCAGTTTTAAAGGCAGAGCTCATGTCTGGAGATTCATTCTGATGACATATGAGCTGGTTTTCTTCAGTGAAACCTAAAGCAGCAGGAGCTCTACATCTTACCCCACTGATCCTTCACCCTCATGCTGCACATTTGCTGCTCCATTCAAATACAGCTTCTGATAGGAGAAACAAGGAGATGCAGACTTTTGGGAAAATCTTGAGAAACTATTTTATTTTTGTTTGGAAACTTTCCAGAGGCACTTTTAGTGCCTTTTAGTATATACACATGAAAATTAATACTGTTCTCTCCTTAATAATACATTCTTTCAAGTGACTTTTACAGTCTGGAAGCAAAGGTCAGTTACACTGGGTTCCAAGAATCCACTACACTTAAAAAGTAACTTTATTTGACCATATGTTACTATAATTAAACATACAGGAAAATAGTCTTTGATCTTACGACTGTCTTGGACAAGATGGATAATAATCCCATTTTTACAAAAGATGATTCTAGTTAGAACCCTAAAAAAATAAATCTGAAATACCTACATCATTGATTTAATGCTTTACCATTAAAAATACCACCCAGGCATGTGATATGGCAGCTGTCTGTTGAAAGATCATTTCCTAACTGGGCTCTCACCTCACAACCCTGACATAAGAGGTTGGGAGCTCATAACCATGACAGTGACTGAAAGAGACGAAGCAGTAGCTGTTGAACCAGCTAGACATTTGTAGTTGGAAACTAATATAAATTACTCTCATGCAGCATACAAGTTCCTGTAGAAAAGGCTCATTAACATGAGAAACATTTGCTACAGAACAAAACTATGTAAACAAAACAAAGCCAAGATGTGCACAAAAAGTTATCTGTTACTCTACACCATATGGGCTATCACTGCCAATAAAGTTCCAGAGACAAAGATTCTAAACAACTGAAACTTAAAAACCAGCTAAAATTAGTTGAATGCAAACAAGGAACCAACTAGCAGCCATTAGTTCTGTACAGAGACTGTAATAGAAAGGAATAGTCTTGTAGGAATTCTCTAAGGAATTGTTCAGCCTTAGGTGAGGTCCAATGGGCACTCCTAAAATTTAAGAGCACTCTTAATCACACTTCACAATACACTAGGATCCACATACTCAGGAAAAATTAAAACACCCTAAATTAACCAATGGCACTACTTTTACAGGAAAAAAACCCTCCAAAAATTGATTCTGAATAAAATGCTTGAAGTCCGTAGCTGTACATGTAACTGCCTATCACATATGCAAAGTGGGAGAATTAAATTCAGTATACTTCCAACAACGACAGATGTCAAAGTTAAATTAAGAAAGGTTTTATTACCACTCATCACACCATTAAGGACCAGAGCAGGTGAAGTTAAAGGTTCCTCCTTGAGTTTCATTTGTAGCACAGAAGTGCAAAAACCGTGGTAAACTCAATGCTGAAACAGGAAAGAGGAAAACTATAAAAGAAAGATGAGAAGAAGAACTAGCTCAGATTTAGACAGGTATTTGAATAAGATCTGGAAACATCACAGAAAACTACTTTTTAAACACTTTGTATTCTTAATAGGAGATCATATCAGCTTTTTCATCTTGTAGGCAAACCTCTCCAGATTTAAGACAAGCAAAAAAAATAAATTATTCCCATACACATCTGACTGTATGTGCTGCTCAGGAACAGAATGGTGACACAGACGCATTGTCCTGCCTCATGACTGAGACAACCTCAGAGACTCACTGTTCATGCTCTCAACAAAAGATTGGGAATATATGGGGTTGGGAGGAGCCAAACTTAAAGTAAATACTCATGAGCAATCCTCATGACATTTCTTAACTCTACCTGGTGGCCTTCAGACAGACCACAATAAGGTTTGATTTATAGAAAGAGAAACTACAGTAGATCCATGCCTGTGGTTTCTGCCATAGCTTCTTTTATGAGCATAAGATAAAATATCTGATTTAAGACTAAGCAGCTTCAGCAAGCCTCCTTCAATTAACCAAATAATACAAATACACTCTTTTCCAGCTACCCCATCTAAGAAAGGCAAAGGCTTATCCTGTATTTATCTTAGTGTGCATAAGCATAAGCACACAGCAAGAGTACAAAGATGGGGAAAACGACAGTAATTAAGGGACTATCTGTTCACCAGTGCCCATTTTGATCTTTAGCAACTTGACAACTGAAGTTAATACTTCTTTCTGGGTGAAAAAGCAATTCATTCAGGAATCAGAGAATGGTTTGGGTTGGAAGGGACCTTAAAGACCATCTAGGTGTCCCACTATGAGCAGGGACGCCTTCCACTAGATCAGGTTGCTCATACAGCCTGGCCCTGAACACTTCCAGGGATGAGGCATCCTGGGCTCTGGGAAACTTGTTCCAGTGCCTCATCACCCTCCACGTAAAGAATTTCTCCCTGATATCTAATTTAAATTTACCCTCTTTCAGTTTAAAGCCATTACCCCTTATCTTATCACTACACATCCTTGCCAGAAGTCCCTCCCTATCCTTCTTAGGAGCCCTCTTTAGTAATGGAAGGTTCTGTAAGGCCTTCTGGAGCTCTCTCTCTTCTCCAGGCTGAACAACACCAACTTCTGTGGAAGTATTCATACAAGGGGTGCTCCAGCCCTCTTGTTATTTTTGTGGTTTCCCCTGGACCCAATCCAGCAGGTGCATATCCTTCTTGAGCTGGGGACCTGAGAGCTGGCTGCATTTCTCCAGGTGGGGTGTCACCAGAGCAGAGCAGAGGCTGGCTGGTCACGCTGCTTTTGCTGCAGCCCAGGACACATTTGGCTTTCTCTGGGCTGAAGTGCACATTGCTGGGTCATGTGCTTCTCCTCCACCCATACCCCAAGTACTTCTCTGTAGGGTTAGTGTCACCCCATTCTCTGCCCAGGCTTTACTTGTGCTTGGGACTGCCCTGACTCATCTGCAGGACCTTGAACCTGACCTTCTTTGAACTTCACAAGGTTTGCACAGGCCTGCCTGTCAAGGTCACTCTGAATGCCATCCCCTCCTTCCAGTGTGTTGATGTAATGGAGCTGACTTGCTGCCTGGGGTGGTTGCAATTCCTTTGTGCTACCCTTCAGGAGCTCTCCTGCTGACCTGCAATCCATCTCCAGGCTCTGGGCATCTCTTGCTGGCACTGACATCAAACTGGTAGGAGTAGGATGGACGGAAGTTTCCCTCCCCCACCAACTTTAGTTTAAAGCCCTCTTCACATCTTTTAAGACAGCTCTGTTTTAAAAGAACTAGCTAATCTGTTCTTACTAGCAAATGTAATCCTCTACCCCAGCATCAAAGACTCCATTTAGCTCTGTTCTTGAAGTTTATGAAGAACTGAAAGGATACATGAGGCATGGAAATTAAAAACAAAATAGAAGAGAGGAAGCAGGCTTGCTAACTGCAGGAAATAGGACTTTTTCTACAATCTCAGCCCTACCACTACTTATGTTTTATTCATCAATTCTACTTGCAGTTTTTCTCTTTAGGCAAAGACAACCTGGCAGCACCACCTTTTTGTTACTCCAAGTCAAATATAATCCCAGATCATTAAAAAAGGGATAAAGTACTCCTCAGACCCTTACTAGAGACTCAGGAACATTGCCTTGTTACCCGTCTGGGGTGCCAATCTCTGGCTCACATTCCTAGGGTTATTTTTGGCACAGTGGACCGGTCCAAGCACACGCAATGGAAGCCAAATCCTATCATTTCACAAGAGAGACAGAGAGGTAGTTTGCTTTTGCTGACCTCTAACTCACAGCCATTTTTGCACTTCCCTGAGAAGCCATCATCTCTCTTGAAACTGTGCATACCTGCATTCAGCATGCTCCTGCTACTCTGACAGCCTCAGGAGTTGTACTCACCTCATACAACATCCTTCTGGTCTTCAAAGAACTGGTGCGCTGTCACTTCTCTCTCCTACTCTCCACCTTCTTCAGGACACAACTTTTTGAATTACTGTTTTTAAAGTATTACTAATGCTACATTACAGCAGCTTCTGGTTATCAGTGTCAAAAAGTCAATGATTTACTGCCAAATCCATGGAGCTATGAGTAAGAATGTGTAATAGAGTCATCAAGTTCTACTGTAGCTGTAGATGATGCATAGTAAAGTTGTTCAATGTTTGCCACATCAAAAGCTCTAACCAGATAAACTTTGGAATAGGAAAATTTAAAAAGAAAGGAGAAAACAGAAACCAAAGAAATACAAGAACGTGAAATGGAAAAGACACCAAGAAATAAACAGAGCAAATAGTAAAGGTAATAAAGTCAGAAATGGTCTCACAGACACTGCTCTGAAATTAAAGCTCACAGACACAACACAAAGCTTAGAAGTTAAAACGCATGGCTGCTGGGATAAATATCTACAGCTCTCCTCACCTGCCCACACATTTGGACCATTTAAGATTTTCCCCTTCAGCACCAAGGTGATAGTTATCAACCTGAGATAGTTAGCAAAGCCTAAGCAGCATGATTTGAATTATAGAAAATAATGTCAAGTTATTTTATCTGTTAACAAAAAAGAAAAAAAAAAGAAAAAGGCCATCAGAAATAGAAGGTATTTAGCTACTCTCTCTAGAGTAAACTCATTTTTGAATTCTGTGATCACGCCTCTCTGAACAGGAAATTTCACTTCAGTCTCTTACCCAAACCAAAACCAAAATATTTATTTACATGTCACATATTTACATGCAGACAAAGGAACTATAAACATCCTTCATGCATGTATATGTTTGGGTTTATATATTTATGTATAGACTTATTTATGAGCCTAGATCTCCTGATATCCTCAATGGAATCTTTGCAGCAGAGAAATCATTCGTCTTCCATCCAAAAGTGTCATGGATCATCCAAAGGTTTTGCTTCTGAGAGCTGCAAATTACATGCACAAATCCTTCCTGCCCACACACCTCCCTGGCATCTCGCAACAATTCCTGTACGGAGGAGAAGATCCAGCCCTGCCACTAGCCCAGGACTGGTTTCACCTCTGCTCCATTGTTTGCTGAGCCATCTAATCCTTGCATTTCTAAATGGAAATAACACATTGACAAACACTAATGCTTATTATTACAGTCAACCAATTAAACTGTAATTCTACCATTGTTATCCACCAACACTCTTCCTGCTTAAGTGCAAGCTATGTTTACTTTATTACTGAGGAGCTCAAACATTTTCTTTCACAATAATGTATTCTCTTCCTCCTCCCAGCTAAGCCAAGGTGAATGCTCATGAATCAGACCAATAACTAGAACGATGTTTCCACTTCTACATTGACATGAACAGATGCAGAAACACTGAGAATTAGTATTTTCACCAGTCTTAGGATCCGTATAAAGATTCTGTAAAAAAGGAAAAGATGGTTGAGATTTAAAAAAAAAAAGAAAAAAACCTTTCTTCTACAGCCCAAACACAACACCATCACATAGAGTTGACATTTTCTTATCTTCTCTTTTACAGTATCACTGATCTGTTAAACCAAATGAAACAGCCACAAAGGAAGAAATTTGATGTCAGAACAAGTAACAGACCTTACAAAACTTCAGACCCATTAGCACCGTATAGATACAAATATTTTGGATTTCAGTCCAATCTGCTTTGCAAAAAGCCTCTCCTCTTACCCCACTAAACAGAATCTGCACCAATAATACTGGTTCACAGTTACACAGAGACAAGAACATGTAAATTCCACTTCTACACTCTATTTTATAAACAGATTAATTTCTTCTGTGGTCCATACATAGACAGAAAAGTGCTGGCTACGTTTTACAGACAATGCTTTATCTGTTCACTTATAGTCAGCAAAAGCAGTCAGAAATAGCAAATAAAAATACAAGACTCCTAATCCTTGATCCAGCTCAACTATTTTGAGAAGTTATGGAAGTTGGAAACAACACAGAAATCTCTAGCTAGTGATCAGGCACTGGTGATTTTAGAGCTCATATTTGGCACCTTTACTTCTTCAGAAAGACTGTATATATGATAAAAAGGAAAACTTAATCCCGAAACCTTGTATTCACAGATAAATATGGAGTGCAGTGCTGGTAACCCACAATCAGGAAGCATGGAACACTGTTTTCATTATCCTATAACCAGTTCAAAATAGCATGGTTAAACTGACACCACAAGTTTACATCACCAGGAGAAGACTGTATTTATTTGAAAGTCTTACTCTGCATCAGAGGACTTCTGTATTTACTGCTCCCTCAAAACTTGAACTGGTAAGAATCAGCCCCAACCACATATACACACTCAGCATGAGACCTGCCGATCACAAGGCATGTAGAAACTTGCTGCTTCTCAGGAAATGTCTACAACTGATTCTCAAATTCAAGACTGAATGTTAAATACCACAAAATACCACTGTGCTGCTTATCTAACTCCTTAAACTGGGACCATCAGTGTGATTATCTGAGCACTTGAACGCAATTGACAAACATGCACTTCACAGCATATCTCATTTTTACTACATTTTTGTGGCAGGCAAACATACTGACACTTCTCTGTTCTCCTCCTAAAAAGATACCTGCTGAACTCTGCACCTGCACAAGACAGCAAAAGTGTTATTCAATCCATTCTCATAAGGTCACATCCTTACAACATATCCTAAGCATCAGAAAGAAAATCACATTTTTTGTGACCAAAGTTCCTACTACATTAACGAATCCAACAAATCACAAGGTATGCATGTTCTTAATCAAATTCTCCAGCGTAGAAACAGCTCTGTGCTCTCCTCTGTGCCATCTCCAGAAACAGCATCCAAGAAAGGAAGATGGAGCTGCCTCCACTCAGATCTACCTCTGGCTACCATGTCTTCACTTTCCTCAGGCCATCAGGTGGGAAAAGCTGCCAGGCTCAGTTTAGTCCGCAAAAGTACTACACGTTAGTACCATGGATCTGTTTTGTTTTACTAAACCATAAATGTCAATTATAAAAAGCACATAGGACGAAAACGAGACACCACAACAGACCACCAGTTTTCAGAAGGTGAAGAGGTCAGCACTTCCTAAATATCAATCCCCTTACAAAATGATGATTATGCAAAGCTAGGATACAAGTTGTCATCCCCCAAATCACAGGTTTTCCCCTCCCAAAATAAAGAAAACTGTGTGTCTACAGACACATGGGAGTGTTACAAACAGAGCAATGCAACAGTTGCGCTTTGCTAGGGGATGGACAGCCCTGCCTGCATCGACCCAACCAGAGGCACCAAACCCTGCTGGTGTCTCAGCATCAGCTGCTCTCTCTAGCCCATAGGATGTCTCACTATGAGGTATCACACGGGCAAGCTGTGTTTCATGGAACTTGCAGGGATATATGCTCAGCTCAAACAATGTTCTGGCCCATGTAAACTTGTATTGCTTAGGACATGATTACTCAGGAGCTCTTTTGTTTGTAGGAACCCTTTTCCTCATCCTACCACACAACCATGTAGAGAACTATGAGACAGGAGGACTGTGACACTTCAGCTTTATCTTCCTAGTAATCGACAACATATGTTACTCAACTGCACTGCAAGGACACAGAGGGAAAGCAGCTCCTCTGCCATGGTCTAAGACATTGTGGGGCTCAAAATACATAACACAGAACAGTCCAATGTGCTTTCAAATGGGGGCTGCCTCAGATACTTGGGAAATAGAAGTCTGTCTTGGAAAGGAATCCAAATCAGGTTTCTTTCTACCCAAATTCAAGCATAAAACCTTCTGGCAATGGTCTTAATGCTTATATTCTGCTCTTCATAAAATGTAAGGGGAAAAATAAACACAGACCAAACTCAAAACAATAGATTTGCTTTCTTGAGTGCTTATCATCAACCCTGCCCACTGGACTCTAAAAACCACCACCATGCAAAGATGTTCGATTGCTTAACACCAGAGGTTCAAAGGTGGGAAGCTTCAGTGGAGTCACAGGGAGGAAATCAGAGTAAGTCCACATTAACAGACTGCCTCCCAAACAAGCTGTCATTAACAAGTCTGTTCTACTAAGCTACCTACCCACAACAAGCCAAAGGGTACCCAAAAAGGAAGACCTTTATGATCTTGACTAGAAAGGTGTTCTACTGTGCAATCACTGATAAGAGAAACGGCAGGAAAACATAAATAAAAAGAAAAGAAAAAAAAAGAATAAAAAAAGGCAAAAAGTCAGTTCTCCTACAATAGCAACAAAATAATGTTTGTTTAGGAAGGATGGGCTACCAGCCCAACATTTAACAAATCCTACAACTCCAAGAAGGACGGTTTTAGAACTGTGCTTAAAAAAAAGGCTACAGTATTCCTGGAAGAACAGGAAAAGGATATGACATATCTGAGAAGGAGATAGCTTACTAGAAGTGCTTCTGCACATACATTCAGTAACAGAACCATGCTTTTGGACTAAGTATTCAGTGCTCAGTATCCTGAGCAGGAAGGTTAAGCAAAAGAATTCAGCTCTCAGATATGTAAAAGCTCTGCTTCAAAATGAAAATAAAGAGGGAAGTTATCTGCATCTAGATCATTAATGTAGCTCTTAAAGAACATGATCTACACAAAATGAGTTAAAAATCAGCAGTGTGACAGGTCAGCTGCAAGGAGGGAAATTCAAAAGAGGTACTGAGGTAGCTTGAAAAGGCAGCTACAATCACCCATAGAATTGATCTGGTATCAGGATATATTTAGTAATATAAACAAGAAAGGTTTTCAGGATAAATCAGATAATGACTTTGTAGGCAATGAACTAAGGATACTTAAAACATCCATTAAAAGCTTTGAACCTCATCAAGTACATGCCTCAAGCAGACTGCCTGAACAGCCCCAAGCATTCAACCCCAGAATGAGTAAGGAGAAAGAGTAGCCTGTATACCTGCTCCAGAATTACACATGTGTCTGCCCAGCAAGAAGAAACATGGTTTCTTTTCAGGCAGGTAGCTCTGCAGCTTATGAGACTTAAAAGCCCCAACCAAGACTTCATTTTAGAAAGCAGACTCCTTTGTTTTTCACAAACTCCTTTTCTCCCTTGCTTCAATTCCAGACTTTTTCATCTTTACTCCTTGCTATACTCTGCTTCTTTATTTTCTCAGGCAGCTTCTGTATTTATCTGGTTAATACAGTGGCCTGAACAACACAAGTATATTATATCCCATTATGTCTGTGTTCAATGTCCTGTTCCTAAGCTACACCTGTTCTACAGAGCACCAAAAATAAATAAATTAGAACAATCAGTATTCCCAAGAAAAGAAGGCTTTGAGACTTCACAGGACTAAGTGGTTCAGTGGTTCCAAGAGAGAAAAGGAACGGCTGTGAGAAAGGCTCCAATCAACCACTCACCTGTGGAGCAACAGGAGAAGAGAACAGAATGAACAATCAGAAGGTGAGCAGCATGTGAGCACAGACACCGGATGGAGACTTTTAAACTTTAGTTATTTAAGCAGTAACAGAACGGTAGACAATTTCTGACTTCCCTACAAAGCCTAAATCAGGTACCCACCAACTCTACCACAGTTAACATCTTTCTAGATGGGTACATTCTCTGCAAACACTAAACAACTTTGGGGCACCACAGTCTGGGGTCTGGGTGTACATACAGCAGAATGCTCTGCTGAGCATAACTCCTTATCAAAAGCCAAACACTGCTGGAGCAGAGTTTCCTCCATGCAGGATTTATAATCCCTTTCCTTAAAGCACCAGTCAGAGCTTGGCAGGTAAGCAGAAGTGTCAGGTGATGACAGGGGGTGAATAGCAGTATAGAACAGAAGAAAGTGCAAAGGTCCAACTTTGCTCCACAGTCAACACTGACAAGAAAAAAAAATTAATTCCAAGCCTGGATTTGTATCATGTTTTTTCAATCATGAAAGGATGAACAACCCCCCACAAGTGTCTTCCCAAAGGACAGATACTGGAAGGTTTGGGTTTTTAATTCCTACCTCTGCAATTTACTATCTTGTATCGATTTCCCAAAACAGAACTAGTATGTGGGCTCTTCCCAACCTCCTCTCTTCAGTTCTCTCTTCTTCTCCCAACTACCTGCAGCTCTTTAAGCTTCTGAAACAAACAATAACTTGGTCTTCAATTACAATTAATATTTTTAAATTGCATGCAGAAAGATCAGCATGAATTGCTCCTAATTATCAATATAGCAAGTCTAATGGCGTACAATGAGTGCATAATAAATTTTAAATTATTACACAATGCAAGCTGACAATACTTTCTAGAGAGCTGTATACTCAGTTCTGTGCTATGGTTCTAGTAACACAACACCATAGAGATTATGAGCAAATACTAACAGGCTTTCAATATGTATGCACACCTGCTACTACAGAACAAGCAATTGCAAAACTGTGTGTTTGGGCTCAATCTTGAATTCATGAGGTATCAAGTGTTTTTAGTAGCCACTTACACCATTGTGGGCAAAACTCCAATCCTTTCCATTATTAAGAGGTTGTGCTTTGTGGGGCAGAGCAAAGAGATTTGGTTTCCAAATGCAGATGTTATGGCTCCCATTTAGGCAGGGTCAGAGAAAAGGCATTCCCTCATTTCCAGAATGTTTGGTGGTAGCAAGCAATCCTGTGGCTGGAACACTGTGCCAGTAGCAGGAAGAGAAGGGTTCACTTACTGTACACCCGCTGTATTTCTGAGGTCAGTGGGATCAAGTAGAAGGAGGGTGACAATGCTACAGGAACTACACTTCCCACTCAAAAAAGAAGCAAAGAAGGAAGTCAGATCACCTCTGAGAAAAAAAATGCAGCTATCAATTAATCCAGTGTATCTCCAGAACATTCATTTAGTTTATAAATGCAAGTCATTTTTATTATATTTGTTTCAATATCTGAAATGCATTTGAGGCCATATAAAAAATTCAGATATAGCAAGAGCAGATATAGAACCTCTTGCCCATCTCTTTCACAATAATTTCTAACTCAGAGTTATGAAAATGGCTGCAGAAGTAAAATTCTTCAGGTAAAGGTTGCTCAAAGGCATTTTATTTATTTTTTTTTTAGATTTCATTAAAATCCAAACACTTAATAAAACACAAGAGTGCAACCAAAAATACCCACAGAAAGTAGCAGCAACAAATTCCTTTTCCCCATCCTGTGCATTCAATTATTGTTACATACCTGAACAAGCTCTTGGTATTTACCCAGGCTCTGGAAGCAGGTTGAGCAAGCCACTAAAACTCCCTGGCATATAACTATGTCCCAGCTCACAGTATCCAGCACAGACTTTATCTCCCCACTCAATCTGGTCTAAAGAGAGCCCTGGGTAACTGCCCCATGGTAACTGTCAGCAAAGATGAAGTATTTGCTTTGTTCTGATGGCAGGCTCTTCACAATCACCCCCCAAAAAAATTAAAAAAAAAAAAAAAACCTGTCAGGAAGAAAGGGCTTATTCTGGATACATGAAAGGAGAACACTAGGCACAGATAGCTCTCCTAAGACAGAGACCAAAGTGTAGAAACCCTGTCAAGCATGGCTACTGAAGACAAAGCATGAGGACTGATATAGCTACAGTGTCAGCACTTCCCATCTATAGGAGAGTATTTAGTCAATTTAAGAGATTTTCCAAGATAAAAAGAAAATACAGTTATTACCAATGCTACGACTGTGTGCAAAGTCCTACAGCACAACTAGAAAGCCTCTCTCAAGTACAGCAAGTGCTCACAATGAGCCCAAGAAAATGAAGACTCCCTAGAGAAGTGCTGCAAAATGAAAGTACATACAAAAAACTCCAAGTAACATTATCTTCCCACCCTCCTCATTCACCACACCACTACCTTGCCTCATGGAGCATAGAGCACTTATAGCTACAGTAAGGATCATAGCCTTCCTAGTTCCTCCCTGGAAGGATCTGCAACCATGGATTTTATTTTAAACACATTTAAGCTGTCCTTTTTCCTCCAAACATCTCAGTACTTACAAGCAATTTTTAGTGAATTTGTTACTGTCAGCTGCCTGGTCCATGCTGCCACATCCATGGCACTCTGCATTTGATGAATAACCCTCAGCCTGGACACACAGAACAGCATACTTCTGAGCCTCTCCCCCTTTCTGGGCTGCCACTGCTGTGGAAATTTTTCACTCCCCTTCCACACATCCATCTTCTTCATATTAACATACTTATTAAGTGAGCAGGAAGCTCTTGCAATGTGGCCTGAAACAATTTATTGGAAAGAGCAGTTATTTGGGATTTTCCTTAGTGGCTTTTCACACATCTTTCTCCATAATCTACTCCATGCAAAAGAAAAACTAAAGAAGTTCACACAATGAAAACTTGATTCCTCAGGAGAAAGGCTCTGCAGATACCCCCAGAGCTTAACAGGATAAACACAAAAGCTCCCTGGTCCCAAACTGAAACAGAGATGAGTATGCGCATGATTCACTGTTATTTTCTGCATCAAAATTGAGATCTTAACCACTCTCATATCACCCAGTTAACCCAGTATAACCATCAGGTAGCAGACTATCCTCAACTTAACAGCAAGTTATAGAAGCTGTAACACCCCTCCAAAATATTGCTACAAAACCAGGTAAACTTCAAGGGCTTCCCTAAAAGTTTGTGATCACATTTACTTGTATCAATGTCAGTTCTTTGATCTGAAAACAAAGGAACCAAAGGTAGGCTTCAGTAATCTGGTATGCAGCTTTCACCTGCCAGCAGGCAAACATCTGAAGTCTACACCAAGCCTTTAAACGAATTTAGAGGTCACTTCCACAGCACTGACACACACACTCTGATGAACATACATAGCAGGATTACATCACAATAAATGACTGAAATAATAAAACAGCATTGTTTTCGACACTGAATGCCCCTAAGGGGCTGAGTTAACATTCATGTATCTCATAGCAGTGAAACTGGATCTCTTGCATCCTAAATGTACCACCTTCCTGTTTCTGGGTTATGGCTTCTATTGGGATAATTCTCAGAAAGTAAGATAGTGACTACATTACACACTGCTGGAGAAACAGGTGATGCTCCTTTCCACTTCATACTGGGGTACTTAGAGGTTCAAATTTTATTTACAGAGTATTTATTATCTGTCAAAATACGATGGGGAAAAAATTAATTTCCATAAGGAACTGAAACACTTGTAGCTTACTCAAGCTTTACAAAGTACTTGGGGCAGGTGTCTCAGAAGTGCCCAAATATACTCTAAAACTATAAAAAGATTTTGTTGGACCAGTTTCAGCAATGCCAGTATTTAAAAATGAAATTGGTCAGCTTTTCAAAAAAAAAAAAACTTAATAAATAAGATGGCCTTTATTAGCACACAGTGAAATCTTTCTCAAAATCAGAAGAAATGTTTCGAAATTCATCCACAATCAAGTTCTAATCCAGTCTTTATCCATAAAGAACTGACAAACTTGGCTTCAAAATCCCATTCAATTTCTCCCTTAACCTGCTAAATTTCTTCTTCTATGTCTACTGCATCCTTTGTAACATCCTTTACAAAGGATGCAGTAGACATAGAAGAAGAAATTAAAAAGATACAACACCTGTATTCAAGTCAGTTCAGTCTTTAATGAATTATAGTGTCTAAAATGAAACTGCACAGTAGTAATATACTCCATCCTGTGCACTTAGGAGAGACACAACAAGTACAGTGTCATCAGCATCTCTGGTGAAAAAAATCCATTCCCCTTGTTTATCACAGCACAAAGTCAAGAAGGAGCCTTTTAGGAATTCAGGGAACACAAATATTAATAGCCAAGAAAAAAATCATTAAACCATACACTGGAATATTTCTTCTATTCTACAGCTCTGAATATTGGTCCATCATCTCGTAACTAAAGCATAATAAACTGTATGTTCTCTCCCAGAGCATTTCTAAAAGTCTCAAGATGGAATTAGGCACTGGGTAACAGGAATTGGTTATTTAATTTTTAATGTGAAGTTATTCACTGAGACAATCCTTTAAAACCAAGGACCCTTTATTGTTAAACACAGCTGATTTATCAAATCAATTCTCTAATTGTCACCATTTCGAATTAACACTAAAATCTTTGTCTCTGCTTTTCTCAAAGTGTACAGAGCAGCTATTTTCTTAGATGGTTATCATCCAAATTTTGAATAACTGGTGCTTACTACAGATAAATACAATGAATTCTCAGTGAAAAACAGCTTATTCAAGAAAAATAATTACAAATAAAGAAAAAATAGCAGGTTCAGGAGCGATACAAAATGCATACTGCAAGCAGCAGGCCTGTACTGCTTCCTTCTTCTGCATTAAAGTATTCTGCAGCTTGACACAAAATATTTCTGATTACTTGTTTACATTTGCAGTATATTCTGGAAGAGGAAGAAATAGTAGGTAAGACTATCTCAGACTGAACAGATGTTTCTTCATCTCCTGGCATCACCCCTTCCTCAAATTATTTTTTACTATACTATTACTATTTTTTTATACGTTTTCATATTCCTCAAGAAATGAAGTGAAAAAAAGAAAATTTGACTGCCAGACACCTGATTATTTTACAGTTCTCATAAGAACTGGAGATTAGCTATGAAAACATCCTTTCAAAGCCTGAAGTGCAGACATGATAATCACTATAAATTTCACCACAAAGGTAAATATGTCCTATACAAGTGAAGTGTAATGCCACTGCTACAAGTTACCTGGTGTTTCTTCAGGTTTTCATTTTCCAGCTCTTTTGTAGACCTGCTGGCATACAAGAACAATCCCTGCCAGTCACATGGATACAGCACTTCAATGGGCCTCACCCAAAGCCAGTCCAGCAAGCAGAGGAAAAAGGAAAGATCCCTGTCGGTTTTATGTGAGACCTTCAATCTTAAAAATTAAAAATTAGTTTGCAGCACGTTCACAGATGTTTGCTTTCAGTCCTTCCTTCCCAGAAAATATATGACTCAGGCTTTACACCATCAAACACTTGATCTCTTATCCTCCATGTACCTCAGAGCAAGAAAAAAATTCATGTCATAGAAGTACAAAAAAAAAAAAGTATAGTTTAGTCTAATTTTAATGACAATTCCAGGTTCCTCCATACAATTAATATATTCTATAATTTGTTAGAAGAGTCACATTTACATTTTAAACCCAAAGAGCAAAAGAAGCCATACATCTAAATGCAGTTATCCAAAAACCTGCTCTGTTGAAGATTACATGAGAGGGATAACAACGCTGATTAGATCTTTTAGTCAAAAAAATACTTTATTTGATAGAAATGCCTTCCTGAGATAAAAAGGCTTTCCTCATCGTACTAACTTGCAAACCAAATAACCAACATCCTTGGAAAACAGATCCTTCCACTTTGCACTTGCTGTGAAATCCATTTTAAACAAAAAACAAAAACTACAGTTGCTGAAGTACTGGGCAGCGAACGAACTTTAGCTAAAAGTAGCCATAAATTGCTTTTTATGAACAACAATTAGTACTCCTGCTGAGGCAAATGCACATATTTGTTTGTTTATTTTGCAGGGACACACATTCGTGCACATGAGTGGCGTGTAAGTATGGCTCTGTCCTCTGATTTTTAGACGCTGATGAGAGCACTCCATGTACCTAGCTGCCACACCACCCCTGGTGTAAAAAGCCTGAGGTTAAGATCTACCACCTTTTCAAAACAGCTGGCCTCAACCCCAAATGTTAAATTACACATTGAGCAAATGCTAAGAGAAAGTTACATGCTGGCAGCCACTTAAACTATGTTCACACTCTTGTGAAGAGAACACAACCTGCCATACAGACTTAGGCTTTCCAGGCCTTGCATAGATGCTGGTGTGTAGCCCCTCATCCTCATCTTTAGCAACATACAACAGTTGCATCTTCTTATGCTTGTTTCACACAACATGCCATCAGCTCCAATATAGAAGCTGCCACCTCTGTCAGACTGCACTTCATCCAAGTCTGGACAACACAGCAGTGGGGAGCAAAGCCCACATTTCAGCAACATCAAATGACATTTTAACATGTGCTCACAGCCAGTGCATCAGTTAACACCTGTAACTATCAAGGTCAGGACACCACACTGTTATTAGGATGCCTGAGAAAATACTGAAAGCAACAACTTGAAGAAAGCGACATGCACTCAGCCAATGGCTTGTCCAACTGCCTGAGCTCTTTGCTGGGGAATCTGGCCCCTTGACTGTATAATATTAAGAACTGAAGTCCCTGAAGGCAGCAGATGTCAAAGCTACCACCAAACATGGAAATTCATAAGACTCCTTCTCCCTCCATATGACCTGAACTTTCCAGATGGGTAGTATTTTATATGCAAGGTTTTGGTCTGTCTTCTGCAATTATTGTTTTATGCAGGAAGTTTTATTTTTCCTGCTAATCCTACCACTTACAAAAGCAGCTACCCCTGCTCCCACAGCAAGTACTGTTCTGTTGCAGGACCCATCCTAGTATTTGGGCATCAGTCAATCTTGACAAAAAGCTTCCAGTTCCAACAGCAATACTATAAAAATACTCCACTGAAAGCTGTCCAGCACTGGGACTTCTTGCAAAGCTCTATGAAATGTTCAGCAACAGCTGATCACCTTTTTTGTGCAATTACTTTATAAGCAGATGGTCTTTTTTTTCTCCCTTCAAATTCCAGTAGTTTCAGTGAAATACAATTATCAAACACTTACAGGTAAGAGTGTCTTCAGATTTATGTTTTTTATCTCTTTCTATCCACTCTTTCACCTCTTCTAGCCCACCACCACATGTTTGGACACTCATTTCATTTGCATCTATTTCCTCAACGCTTGATGAGCCTCAGGAGAAGCAGGATTGCTCATATCAGCCAAAGAGCTACACAGGTACATACACCATGTCAGCACTTACCATGAACCAAGTGACCACATAGTGCCTCATACAAACACCAACCTCACCTGATTGTAAAGTATTTTACTACAAATACCCCGCAAAAAATAAAATTAAAAAATGTTGTCAAGATCTGATGAAGAGATTCAGTTTAAATATCGGTCCTTCAGCATCAGAGTAAACTTCACTTTAGCAACTAAGGTGCTACCTGACTCCACTCTAAAGAGTGCAGTTCAACTGCAGATAGATTGAGGGAGAAACAAACTGGGGGAAATTCTATGAACAGCTCAAAACTCCCCAAAAGACTAAAGTATATTTTCAGAATCACTCTGTGGAAGCAGTTGTGCTGGTCCCAGCATCATAGCTGAAGTCACTATGGGACTGCAGAAATACAATAAAGTCTGCCATGTTGTCACAGCTGAGTATGTAGCAGTTCAGAATTGGTGGGTTTGGGGGTCTTTTTGCTCCTCTTTTGACTTTTCTCAGGGGAGTTGAGTCCATTCCATTTGACAGTCTGAATCTGGCTAATTGTGTAAATTTGGCTTTTTTTTCATGGACTAGAGATGTCAGAAAAGTCACCAAGCTACCTGCAATGGGTCAGAGCGGAGAAGACTAAGAGGCAGGGAGACAGCCTAGCAAGGCAGGCCAAAAGCCCCCGTTCTGAGCACACTTGCAGAGAAGGTAACGACACTTCAGGTTGCTTGGACAACATGCTCGTAGATAAAGCTGGCATAGAAGCCTTTACAAATCAGCAGTTTTAAATCAACATCCATTTCCAGAAAATGTGAACACACTGTTTAGTAGTATTGCTACGGACTGCAGAGCAGTCTCACTGCAGAGCACACCAGTAGGGCCTGGCCTGCCTTATGAATGACCCCAGAGCAGTGCTTTCAAGTGAGCCCAATTCTTCCCAAGTCTTTGATCTATAAATGCAAAACCCAAAAAGAAGCTGATGTGTTGATGCATGCCCAACACCACCTTGGAGTTGAATACTTCATTCAATGGCCACAACTCTCCCAAATACTTATGATACTTTTTCAAATAACCAGTATCTTCTCACTTGGTCACTAAGATGCAGGTGGGAAAAAAAACCCAAACTACACCACTGTACACTGAATTATTTCATTAAAAATATGATTATTCATTAGTTTTATAAGCAAAGAAAGCTGCAGAGTTGCTCAGAAATGCCTCCAGAATGCCACAACAATGTTTCACAGAATGACAGAACCGGTAAGGCTGGAAGGGACCACAGTGGGTCATCTTAAGCAGGGTCATCCTAGAGCACATGGCATAGGATTGCATCCAGAGGGCTCTTGAGTATCTCCAGTGAGGGAGACTCCACTATCACTCTGAGCCACTTGTTCCAGTGAGTAGGCTCCCACATGATAGAGAAGTACTTCCTCATGTTCAGGTGAGAATTCCTGTGCACCACTTTCTTCCCATTGTCTCTTTTCTTATTTTCTTATGTCAAGCTGAGTTTTTTTTCAAAGGCTGACCAAAAAAAAAAAAATCCCTTAAGTATTTGCTCCCACTTTTCACATACACAGTACAGCTCTGAGAAACAACCACACTCCTACCAGCGCTCCACTGATGATGTGAACAATTAACCCATCCCGTGAGAGGTGGCAGAGCAGCAGCACTGCAGCAGCACTGCAGCAGCCAGACCACCTAGAGCCTGAGCCATACACACCTCCCCACACACAGCTGTTTGCAGCATCAAGTTTGTTATCTGGGCTGAAACACCGCCTGCCCAGTAATCACCCACTTCAGTTTAAACTAATAACACAATATAACTCAATCAAGTTTTCTTTATTCCTGCAGCACATGCTGAATGCCCAAAGCAATCTATTTTTACATGGCATGTTACTCTTCACTCCATATGCCAAAAAATACAGTCCGTTTTTATAGCAACCCATTTCAGGGCACATTTCTAGGTCTGTGTGATGGCAAAAGCTGGACACAGTTTGCCTTATCTTCCCAAAAAAGTAATTCCAACAAAAGATCCTATTCAGACAATTAGTCCTTTATTTCCCAAATGCCTTCAGAAAGGTTAATCACCTTGTGGCTGAGCGCTTATCTGTGAGTTTTCATAGATTATCATCCTAAAGGCTGTGGCAGGAGTTTCTCACACACACCAAACCACAGATTGAGCCTTCACATAAGAACTTCGGTGTCACTGGTTCAACTCCCTCCTGATTTTCCCAGTGTCTCATACAGGTAACATAACATTGCCACATCTTGTATTCACAAGCAGGTGAAGTTCAACCTGCTGTCACGCAGAGGTGCAACATTAAAAATGAAGCACGAGCAACCTTATGTCATACCCCAGCAGTTTGTACTCAAATCAGCTGCCTCTGTGACACCATGTGCAGAGCCTCAGATGTGTCTCCTGGAAGCCCTGGCAAATGAAACACTCTATTAATGTGGGAGTGTTCAATCGATAACGCTCTAACTTTGAGAAAAGGTAAAATTAATGAATACTGGCTATAACATTAAATATATAATTATTTAAAATTACAGTATTTCAACATGAAGTTCCCTTCTGGGCAAAGAAGTCTCAGAACTGTTGGTCAGGACTCAAACAGAAACACACAGACCACGTGGGCAGGGCTGTATCTTCTCCGACACCCTGTGGGCTGTGGCACCCAAGGGCCGATAATCCACGCAAGGGACGCGTAAAATTACTTACTAAGTTTCATTTTGGGGAACTATTTCCCGTAAGCTTTTCTGGTGAAATGTGATGCACGGTATAGGGAAAGCTAGGAATCGGAGATTAAAAAACCCCAACAATATCACAATGGTATACCGGCACCATGTGAAGTCATAAATTACACAGTTTTGCGGTATGTGGTTTTGTTACCTCATACTAGGCATCGTGATAATTATGAGAACCACACCTTTCATCTTGCTGACCTATAACGCTACATTAACGTAACGTTACACTTGCAATTTAAGCTTCAGTGATTTTTTTCAGGTATTCAGGCAAGCTTATTAAAACTTCAATTAACTCAAATGCACGCTAGCTTCATCGTTTTGTAGCAGCACTATTTCTTCATACTTCTAGCGAAACACTTAGTCCCTAGGTACTTAAAACTTCTGTATTTTTTCTCCTAGTTTTAAAACTTAGTCTGCATCAAAGAAGCACTTCGTGTTTGATAGTTTAAGCGCTGTATTTTACTAACAAAAAGAGAAAGTCGGGACGATGCGGATGGGAAGCAAGTAGCGCAGCAGCCAAGGCAGCACACCTGCCGAGACGGGAAGGTGCGGGGAGGCGGCAGCGCCGCGCCCGGCTGCGGACGAGACGCTTTTGCCAGCGGACCCTGCGCTCCAGCACGCCTGAGGCCCGGCCGGGCGCGGGCAGGCCGGTCCCGCCGGAGCGGGGAGAGGGAAAGTTGGCGCCCGCGGCCGGCCGGGAGCCGCGCCGCCCCCTCCTCCCCTGGGCGCCGCCCGCGCCGCCGAGGGGCGGCCCCGGCGCCCCTGCGCACGCTCCCGCCCGCCGCCCATGAGGCGCCCGCGCCGGGAAGGCACTGACGAGTCATCGCCCCGCCGCGTCCCCGCCCCCGCGGCCCTGGCGGGACGGGCGGCGGAGGGGAGCGCGGGGCGGCGGCTGCGGGGGTAGCCCGCAGGTGATGCTCCGGCGCGGCCGGGCCTGGGCTCGGCGGCTCGGGGCGGCGGGTCCCACCCGGCGCGGCCGCCTTCTCCTGCCCGCCCGGCCCCGGGGGCTGTGCCGGCCCCGCCGCCGGGCGCTCCCTCCACGCCCACCGCGCCGCCGGCCCTGGGCTCCTGCACGCCGGTGCCTCCGCCGAGAGGCTCCTCCCGCGCTGCGGCGGCCGGAGCGCGACCCGTGCTCGCCGCCACACCTAGCAACAGCGCTGACAGGACGCAGTGGCGGCGGCGGGAGGAGGAGGAGGAGGAGGAGGAAGCGGAATGGCTGCCGCGGCGGCGGCTCCCTCCCTCCCCGGAGCCCTGACAGCCAGCGCCGGGGCGGAAGCAGCAGGCGGCGTGCTGTGCCCGTCCTCCTCCCTCCTCCTCCACCGCCGCCTCCTCCTCCGGGCTCCTACGCTCCCTCCTGCCAATGCAAACTAACTCCCCCTCGCCAGGGCCGGCGGGCTGCACGCCTCCCCCGCACCCACCCATGCCGCCGCGCCGCACGCCGCCGCCTCCCCGAAGAGCGCTCCACGTCGCCCGCAGGACCCGCTCCTGCCACTCCACGCCCGCCGACCCTCCTCTCCCGGCGGCCGCCGCGCCCCGGCTCCCGCTGCACCTTGTGCCCCCCACCCCGCCCCGCGCCGCCGCCGCACACGCGGCCCCGCGCACCCCGCCCGCCCTGCCCTGCCCCAGCCGCGGCCCCGCGGGCACTCACCGATGTGGTTGTCCTCGATGTGCTCGATGAGCTCTGCCAGGGTTGGGAAGTGGAGCCCGCAGCCCCCGAACCTGCAGGCATTGGAGAAGAAGGAGGCGGCGGCGATGCCTGTCATGGTGTTACATCGAGATCCCCCTGCGGTGCCTGCTCTGCCAGGGCCGGCGGCGGCAGGGCGGGGAGAGGCGGGGGCAGGGGGGGAACGGGACGGAGAGAGAGAGATGGGGAGCGAGAGAGAGGGTGGGGGTGGGGAGGAGGAGGAGGTGGCGGTGGCGGCGGCGGCAGCGGCAGCAGCAGCAGCGTCGGGAGCGGCGGAGGGGAGGGACGGGCTGGGTGGGGGGAGATGAGGCAGCCGCAGCTGGGAGGAGGGACCAGCGCGGCTCTGTAACAGCTGTGCTGCCCCGGCGGCGGCCGCCGGCGGCGGGAGGAGCAGGGCACCCGCGCCGCCCTCCGCCGCCGGGGGACACCGCGCCGCCTCGTCCGGCCCCGCGCGGGGCTGGGGGGAGCGGGGAGAACTTTCCCCCTCAGCCTCTCGGAGGCAGCGGCGGGGCTGGGGTCTGCTCCTGCGGCCGGCAGGGCGAGGGGAGATGCTCCGGAGTAGTTGCTGGGGCCGGGAAGGTGGCGCCCGCCCCGGAGGGCTCACCCAGCCGCTGGGAGTTGGCTCCTAACGTGGCCGTCACCTCCACTCTCCCGGGGCGGGGAGCAGCCAGCCTTCGCCGAGGTCGCTAAATTGATGGGCGGTCGCTCCTTCCCCAAGGGGGGCCGAGGCCGCCGAACGCAACCTCCACCTGCTCGGCGACGAGCCGCAGGCCCCGGGCACCTGCTCGAGGTACCGCGGTATCCCCGGCGCCGGGTGGGCTGTGGTCCCCCCCGGCCCCGGAGCTGCCGGTCACAGATCCCTGTGCCAGATCCTTCCCGTCCTCGCCTCCCGCCGAGGCGGGTCAGGGGTGTGAGACTGCGGCCCTGGGGAGAAAAGTTAAACGGGAGTCGCACACTCATCGCTCCCAAATCCTATTTTGACTTTGTCTCCAGAAAGCTATTCAGCAGAGAGGCTGACTGATTAATTGATTTTAATGAAGGTCTCCCTAGGCTCAAATTCGCAGACAGCTTTATTTAAAATTAAAAGAAAAAAAACCCAGATCGCTTGACAGGAAGGCTCTCCTTCCCCCCTCCCCCCCTTCTTCTGTTTTATATTAATCTTTTTTCTATAATTACAAGATTGTACAACATTGTTAATAGTTTTGAGCAAAAGTGTGGCTAAAAAAAGCCTCAGAATCTGCATGAGACTCTGAATTGTATGGACACAAGTGGTTCTACTGATCCTGCTGGCAGATTACAGTCCCAAGCTGTTATCTCTGTAAAATCAAGAATGTGCACAAGAATAAGCCTAGCCCTTGCATATCTTGTTACCTGTATTACACGTAAGGATGTTCCCAGCGTTGCTGTGGGAGCCAAAGAACAGCAAATCCTAAAAATGCCATAGAATGGTTAGAGAATGAAAAAATGAGTGTTTGCCCATTTCCTTAAAGGACGAAAACTCTTGGAACTAGTTCCTGGTATCCTGTATAGCAGAGAACCCATCATTTGTGTTGAGAAAACAAGATTTAGCTTGCAGTTTATTTTAGTCATTTTCTTATGTGTTCACTTTAATATTTTTCTGATGTTTTGCCCTCGTCCACTTGTATTTTTCTGGATGTATAAACCCACTCAGTTTACATCAAAGCAAACAAAGCAAAGACAAAGCCTTTCCAGAAAAATACAATGTGGAGAGAAGCCTTGCTTCAACACTCCACCCAAGCAGGAGTTTGTAAATAGAGTTTTCATAGACATGAGATGCTGAAACATAGAACTATTACTCTTTAAAAAAGAAGTTCACAGTATGTTTTCAAGGTTCACTGTGGTCAATGTATAGTTTAGAAGGTTGGAAAACTGCTGCTTTGAGGCTTTTCATGGAAATGAACAGTTATTTTGAATAATACAGAGGCACATCTGTCATTTGGTCCACCGGTTTCAAGCTTAGCTACTTCACATTTTACTACTTTTCTAATTTCTCCACTGTCTTTCTGGTATTACCGAAGGAATTTGCTTACTGTGAGTTGACTCAGTGAAGGAGGAATTGCTCCTATCTATGATCATTCTGGAAACTCATGCCACACAAGCTGCTGCCATGAATAATACCACAAAGTCACGTTTGTGGAAGTGCCCTTGTAACCAAGACATAAACAAACAAATAATGACTGTGAAAGAGGAGTAAAAAGGAAAGATAAGCATCTTCCCCAATAAATTGAAGGTTTAGAGACTAATTGTAGAACCAAACACCTAGGCCTTTTAAATGTATGAGTAAATGGTGTCTTGGTGTCATTTACCAGCATAATTCAAATACAAATTTTCTAAGGCAGTAAATCAAGATTAATCAGAATGAGTATTAAATATGAGAATTTCACATGGCTAATATATCAAGGTCAACAGATGGTGATTTAGTCTGTTATGAAACAAAACTTTGATGGATATTGTGTTGTTACCAAAACCTTTTAATAGCTATTAACAAAGACACTGGTCACCTACAGAGAAATCAAAGTATGTTTGTGACTGACAAGTAATAAACATTATGGTTAACCACCTGCTAGTAACATACAATGTAATGATTGCTTTCTGATGTGTGAACTTGTCCAGTTAGCTGCAGGTCTCTTTTCATTAATTGTTTGCTAAACTCTCGGGATTTTTTGTGACCCTTTGAGGTAGAGAGAGAGCTTAACTCTTGCAGCAGCCAAGAAGAGCTGGAAAGCCAGGAGTTACTGGTGTCCCAAAGGGATTCCATTCATTATCTTTTGATGAAATTGCTCCTATTCAATAGGGCCTGCTTTTGCACATATTCAACTTTGATGGCTTCAGTAGAAGTTAGAACAGTTAAAGCACTACATATGTTGTTTCCTATGATTTAAAAACTTGGAACACTCTCCCTGTTCTTCTGTAGAGGTGGAAGGGATTTCTCCCTCCCTGTTCTTCTGTAGAGGTGGAAGGGATTTCTCCCCTACACAATGAAGGAGTTTCTGCTCCTGGTTTTGATGCCCAGGCTCATGACAGACAGGCATGAAGAGACACAGTGAAGAATGCCCCCAAAATTAATTCTTCCCATCCCAGATTCACTATTGTTATCATGTTACCATCTGTGTATTACAGACAAAATACATGATGTCCTGATAATAAATGGTGCTTGTACAAAGAACACACACTCTTCCACATGTATTTGTTGTTTTATTCTCTAATACTTGGGAAGTGGAGTAATTTTACCAGACTTCTTATCAGTAGTTTATCTGATCCAGTATGTTTTGAAGTTCTCTATTATGAATGATCACAGTGTGAAGAGCGTTGTTTTTCACGGGTCAGTGTTGGGACTGGCACTGTCTGACATCTTTGTTGTCAACAAGGGCAGTGGGATTGAGGGCACCTTCAGGAAGTTTTCCAACAACCAGCTAGAGGGACCTTGACAGGCTAGACAGGTGGGCCTGTGCATTCCTGAGGGAGTTCAGCAAGGCCAAGTGCAAAGTTCTGCATATGGATCAGGGAGATGCCAGGCACAGATACAATTGGATTAGATTGCTGTTTGCAATCCAGTCTCTGGGCAGAGATTGGATTGCAAACAGCCCTGCAGAGGACGACTTGAGAGTCTTGGTGGATGAGAAGTCTGACATGACCTGGCAATCTGTACTTCATCCCAGAAAGCCAAATGAGTCCTGGGCTGCATCCTGCTTGGAATTCCCACAGGTTGATTCTCCCTCTCCCTCTACTCTGCTCTCCTGGGCCCTCGCCTGGATGAGTGCATCCAGCTCTGGAATCCCCAACATAAGAAGGCTGTGGACCTGTTGGAACAAGCGCACAAGAAGGCCACAAAGATGGTCAGAGGTCTGGAGCACCTCTCTCCTATGAAGTTGGAAGTTGGGGCAGTGCAGGCCTGGAGAAGAGAAGGCTTTGGGAACACCTTTCAGTGCCTAAAAGGGGCCTATAAGAAGGTTGGAGAGGGGCTTTTGACAAGGACGTGCAGTAATAGGAGGAGGGGTGGTGGCTTTAAACTGAAGAGGGTAGGTTTAGTTTAGGTATTAGAAAGGAATTCTTTACTCAGAGTGTAGTGAGACACTGGCACAGGTTGCCCAGGGAAGTTGTTGGGATGCCCCATCTCTGGAAGTGTTCAAGATGGTGTTGGATGGGACTTTGAGCAACCAGGTCTAGTGGAAGATGTCCTTTCCCATTTCAGAGGGAGATATTTAGGGTCCCTTCCAACCCAAACCATTCTATGATTGTATGGGCATTTTCTTATTCAGGCTTTATTATTATAGAGACCTTGTGTATCCATATGACAAACTACCAAAGAGCTCAAAATCTGCCCTGTCATTTTGTTCTGTGGGAGAAATAAATGGAAATTAGGCCCAAGTGATCTGTCAAGCCAGAGCTAATTGCTGGGTAGATCCAATTCAGAGGTGTTAATAGCTACTGTAAAAGATACTTCATATACATGGAGCTGAGAAAAAGCTCAAATAGCTGGTAGGAGCCTGTTTTATTTGTTTTTGAAGAAGTTATGAAGACCCCCTAAGACCTTAGTCTAACAATCATTCCATCTTGGGCAGACTCTTGGGCACAACTGAGAGCAGGACTGCATGTGAGAAGGGTGTGCTGCTATTCAGACCTCCTGTACAAGGCTGAGGGCTGATTAACTGAGTAGATTTCTGGCTCATCTTATTACCTACTTTAAAATGCATGTGTTAGGGCTGCATCTTTTCTTCACCAACTTAATATCTTTGTGCCTCACTTTAAGTCCATTTTATAAAGTAAAGAACACGCTTAGAGCAATTTTAAGTCAGTTCTACCTTAAACTGATGTTTTATTGTCTTGGACCCCTTATCTCCGTGAATAGTCTGGCTCTTAAACACTTTTCAATGCCTTTTGACTGCTGCTCTCTCTAATAAACAATTTTAACTAGAAACTTAGCAGTTAGATTGTGGTAATCAACTGCTGTAACTGCTGGGCCACTCATACTATTCTGGATTCCCAAAAGCCAATTATTCTGTCCTAATTCTCTCTGAAAGCTAGAGGTCTGAATCTGAAAAACTTGGTACTTGCTACGCTTGGTGCTTTGAGGGTGATAAGATTTTTATTGAAAACATCAGCCCCCATTCAAATAGTAAGGAAAAAGTCAATGCTTTCTTCAGAGACTAATTTAAAGCATCATTTAAGTATTTGTTTTCTGCTGTATTTATATTAGTTGGCAACACAAATCTGTGATATTTTTTTAAACCACTCTTTTAAAACCACACGTTCTGACTCTTACACTGCTGAAGTCATACTTGAAAATACCTACTTAAAGAAAATATAAACCAAGGGTAAAAGCATATTGCAAGGAAATGATTGGCCTCACCTTCCCTTAAAAAATTACTGATTCATTCTTCAATAAAATTTTAAATCATTTTCTCTCTGCTTGCCACCGCATACTGGCCATTATCAGAAATGTCACACATTTTGTGAAGATTTCATAACAAAGACATATCACTGCTGCAAAATAATTACACAAGTAAACCATATTTTCACTGCTGCAAAATAATTACACAAGTAAACCATATTTATGCAGTTTGTGTCACGAGAATCCTATTTTTAATTTATACTGCTGAATTAGTTTTCTCTTGGCAGTGTACTGTATAGCTTCAGGGTGCAATGGAAATACAAAATGTTAAGCTGGGAAAACACTGTATTCCCCACTAGTTCCAGATGCCCCAAAACAATAGCTAGAATTCCTGCTTAGTTTAACTTTCTGAGAGACTTCACATTTTCAGAGGACAAAGTTCCATCTACACACCAGATCAAACTGCCTCTGTATTTCCAGTTACCTGAAGCCTATAAAAAAGAAAATTTTCTTGTTTTGATTACTTCAGAAAATTTGAAGCTAAGGTGATATTATAGCACAAATTGCTATTACAGTGTTAGTCTGTACTGGAATTATAAAATGCCAACTATTTAAATAGTCTCTTTTAAGAGCCCACAATTACATAAGTGTTGAATAACCTACTCTCTTCTTACTATGGATTATAGTGGAATACTTTGCCAAAATCTTATATGTTGTTTCACTCAGACAATTGGGGATAATTAGCATGTCAGTTTAAAACTAACTGGCTAGAAAAGTAAGGCAATTTTGTTAGTTTATCTTAATGAAAGGTAAACTTGTTCTTTAATGAAGATTAGTGGTATAGAATGAAGTTTCATTTTAAAGGTTTTTACAGCATCTTAAAATTGCAGAAGTCTGTAATTTTAAATTTTTTTCCTTTTCCACTATTACTTCCTAAATTGAGTTCTCAAGTTGTAACCAGATTTCATGGCATCTGCTGACATCGTCATTTGCAAAGTCAATTAAAAAGACAAGTTCTTTCCAAAGTATACTGAGAATATATTGTCATATTATCATTTTCACACACACAAAAAAAATCTTAAATTAGAATGAGCATTTCTTAGTGTTCTTTCTTTGGAGTAGAAATGTCATCACAAGTGACAGAGCATCAAACTCTCTTATCCTTTGGCCCTGAGGATAATTTATGATACTGTAGTTACAGGGTGGTTTAAAGCAATTATAAGGCTATAACTTACATCAGTGATCTGGAGTCCAAAGACATGGGACACAAATCCCATGTGATTTTTGTGCTATGTCACGTTGTCCTTCCTTTTCACCTATTCCTCTGCCCCAAATCAAAGTTTACTTGAGAATATCCAAGTCCTTCATTTCTGGATTTCCCAGTCACAGGGAGCTGTGCATTTTAGAGCCTGCAAATTCAGAACAGACTCTCTTCTGTTTAGCCTGAAAATTCCCCATTTAAAAATTCTTCACTGAGCCAGGAATACTGGTGACAGGGAGAATTCTGCACTGAGGCATGGATGCCAGCAGAAATCTAGTTGCTAAATCACATGTAGGGTCAGAGAATCCCTGGTGTTCAGTTATTTACTCAGGGAATTCTCCCTCTTCCTAAAAGACATGCCTCTTATTCAACTTAGGTGGGAGAAAAGAAGGGTTTGGCTTAAAATTAACTTACAGCCCTGGGGATGGATGGCAGTTTCTAAAAAAAAAAGAGGACCAGGTAACTTTTAACAGGAGGCTTGGCAGATTTTGGCTGTGGAGCCTGACATAATTGGAAAGGAGATCCAGAGTTCAGAATAAGATTCATTTGCAAATGAAAGAATCGCCCAAACTTCTCAAATGATCTTCTGGACTGACTGAACTGTCAGAAGCTGAGCTGTGAGAATATTGCAAATCAGTCACTATCACCCCCAAGAGTGTTTGTCAAATAGATATGTATTTCTTATGACAGCTTAAATCAGAGATACAGACAGCATGCCTGTTATCGTCACATGGATTGTGAGATGTGAATATGGACACTTCAGTTCTGAACAAAAAAACAAAAAGCCATCAACTAGTGGAAGTTTAGATAATTCTCCAGTGACAGCTGAAGTCTTTTTATAAAGATTCTCGGCCCTCCACTGAGCAGATTGCTACCCATAGTTTATGTGGAATCACCTGTTCAAATCCACAAATACATTGTATCATTGGAAGCAGATATGGAACAGAAATAAAAGAAACAAAATCTCTGGAAAATCTAAATGGAATATTAAAATTTTGCCATGTCAAAAATCCAGAATGAGTAAATCAGGTGAATATTACAGTGCTAGAAAAAATAAAAAGCAATGGGGAGAAAAATACATGAATAGTTACAGAAACATGGGAAAGATGATCAAGAATGGGGATCTAACACTTTTACAGACTATTTTCTGTATGCCATCCTAGGCAAGGGACACAATTCTGTATCACATCAATACTCCCTGAAGAAAAGTGCAAGTAGACCCAAAGGCTCCATTGTTTCCTTCAGAGCTATGCACAGTTAAGAAGGCTTCAAGGACTCTTTTGATACCCTTCAATGTGTATTACATCATAAATCTTATGTTGTTTATAAAAAAAAAAAAAAGAACAAAAAGTTGGCACGTTCCTACAACATTAATCCTTTTCCCCATCTTGATAACAATGTATAAGAGTTGGAAGCTGTGAGATACATAATTACTTGAAACCCACACTCATTTTGTGTACCTTCTGACTCCTGTACTGACTTCAGTGTGATCTAAGGTATTCAGCACTTTGCAGAATTTTGTCTGTAAACAGCTGCAGACACTCCTGCTTTACATAAACAAAAAACTACTCATCCTAGTTGCAGAAAGTCATGTGTTTCTTTCTAAACAAACAAACAAACACAAAAGCCTGTGCATAATGCAGTATTTGGAAAGAAATGTGGACATTACTCACTTTTCAGAACATCTTCTGATTTAGAGATTTCACATGAAACAACCCACCCCCCCAAAAAAAAAAAGTATTACAGGACACAGTGAAATTAAAATCCTTACTCCTGATTTTCTCCTTTATATGGACTGAACAGAACAGATATTATTTTCAAGAATTCACTCATGTATTTGTGCTCTTGTTTGGAGTTCAGATTACTTGTGCCTAATCCATTGCTTATACCAATATGTCTTCCAGTATAAGATCTGAACCCCTAAACCCAATGTTCAACCAGAAAGAAAAGAAATTTGGGAACTTAAAAAACAGAAAACTTGCTTAGCTCTTTTCTGAAAGACAATCACCAATGCATACATATAATAATTTTTTTTTATTCTACAACTATTTGTACTACTTTGTTTTATATAGTTTTGGGGTATACAAGTGTGGGGAGCATAGTCTTCTGTAGAAGAGTAGAATTAGAGGCTTTTTTGTGTTTAACAGGTGTGACTTCTTGTGATGATAGTAAAACTGTGTTCTAGCACTGGCAAGCAAAGTTCACGTTGTCTACAACTCATTTGTGTAGCACATTTCCAGTTTAGCTGTAGCTTGAGGTACCACGTTTCATATTGTATTGTCTTGGAAGTATATATAAATATCACCTCTTAAATTGTAAACCTGAAATGATTCTTTGATATGCAAAAATAGAAAAAAATATTACTTAATTTAAAACTTTTAGTATGTAGCAGTATTTTTTTCTATCTCCTCATTGGATTAACAATCAGATGTTGGCCTTTTGTTTTCACAATTGTTTTGTCCTTTCAGGATTGTCACAATAATTTTTATATGCATACAAGAATAATTAGATCTTGAAACTTAGTTTATTATGTAGATTAGAAAGACTCCTTCAACTGAAGTAAACTATTACAGAGCCATAAAAGTTGTTGGAGCTTTCATTTAGGGTAGGATTTCAGAGAAAAGTCCAGATCAGACTATGAAATGTGTCAGACCTGAACCTCCACACCCCAGTTTTCCACTTGTGACATAGGCCTTGATCACAGAAAGCAGATAGATTCCTTTCCCCCATCACTTAACCAACCCCAGCTGAAGTCAGAGGGGTTCCACACCTACGTGGTCTACATGAAGCTCACAGCTGGTTTGCAGTGCCAATGTTTTCTGTGTACAGTTCTTCTGTTGGATCTGCAGTGTCAGACTTCACAAGATTGGAAGTGGGGAATTTATGATTCACTTTGTTTTGGTTTTGTTCTGATTTTCTTTTGTTTCTGCTGTCTGGGAAAGCAAGAGCCAAATTTTTTTTCCTCCTTTCTCCAGGATGTTGGTTTGTTTGATAAACATATTCAAAGGACTGCTAGTACTCAGGCAATATCCTTGATTCTGCAGTGAGTGTCTTGTGATCCTTTGATCTTGCACAACAATGATGGTGATGGCTCAACTTGGCTCTTGAGAACATGATTTCCTTGATGAAATGATGGGGACAAGTCTTGAAAAGGGTCTGCATGCCATATTTTCCCACCTCCCAACAATGCATCTGGGGCAAAAAAAAGTGAGAGGAAGAGAAAATCCCTGGAAAGCCACAAGAAGCCAATGTAGGTGGTCATATTTCTCTTGCTGCTGCAAATGGGTTGCCTGAATTGGCCAGGAAAAATCTAGCCCAGAAAGAAGCTCAGTTAATTGGTCTACAATAAATGCAGACAGTTTGGTAAAGTGGAAGAAATTATTTTTTATTTTATTCATCACTGTTTAAGTTCCAGAGGGAAGCATTTGACCCGATACTGAGTTGTAAGGACCTCAGTGAATCTAAAGACTGGTTATCCCTGAAACAACTGTTAGTATTGATTTAAGCATGTTACCAGATCTCTTCTTCATTTTACAAAGTGGATTTCTGCAGGCTGTTTTCAGGTGAGAGGTCTATTTCACAGAAAGCTCCAGGCTAAATCTATTTCTGGAGCCATCAGGCCAGACTGATGCTTCTCATGCTTAACTTTCTGCTCTCACACAGCACCTGAATAATCTTAATCAGCAGATTTAATTTGGCTGGAAAAGATAAGTAAGCCAAAACCATCATTGCTCAAGCAAATTGTTTGAACATCCTTCACTGCAGGGAAGCTGCCTCTACTTCATGAGTGATGCTGCTCAATTCTGTCAGAACTGTTCATGTGCAGGAGAGGAGCAGAAGTACAAAGAGGGCCACATATTCATTATCAACATTTTTTGCTGGAATAATAGAAGTTTTGGGGGCACTTCTAATTCCCTTTAATGTTTGAGACTCATGTCCTTTTTTACTTCTGGCAATGTTTGGGAGGTCTTAGGTGCTACACTGGCGGTAGGACCTAATACTTTATTAAGGACCATAAACTGTTGACTTGAAGCACACAATTTCCTTATTGTCTAGTTATAATTCACTGTTAAATATTACCCAATAATCTTCTTATTACCATGTGTTACCTGGTGTTTTTCATTTCAGTTTTGAGGCTGTATGGCAACAGTTAACACACTGCCTTTTGGCAAGAGTGCTCCTTGACCCACATTATTTTGGTTTTGAATAGAAAAGAAACACTCGAGCATCTCCTCCTGGAAGTGAACTAAGATTTGTGCTGATGGTATTAAGCCTCTCACTGCCTTGGATCACAAGATGCTTTTGTCTATTTTGTTACTAATATGGTATGAGGAACCCTTTGCGGGGTAGTATTCTTGCCTGGCTCAGCATTTCCAGGGGCCAGATTGTCACCTTACTGAGATCCATACCTGCTGGTTTCCCTTTGTTTAATGTGTGTAAGTGGTTAATAGAGAGTACACATTCAGTGTCATTTTTACCCCTTTCCAACACTCAGGGACCAAGCTGGCTTTATTAGCAGGAGAAAGTGGTTGTGATGGATAAGGGCCAGCAGTTGGATAAGGCAAGAGTAAGGTGGTACAGCAGCTGGAAGAGATAATGCTGGCTCCTGTCTAATTGATTTCAGAAGATTTTGGACACCTAGTTGCTCATTCTCTGGTGACTCTCTTGTTATCATGAATAGAAGTTGCCTGTTCAAGGATGGCAAGGCTGTATTTTTTTGTGGGGTAATCAATGTAATTCAATTGTAAGACATGAGCCCATGGGACAGACATCACAGTGCAAAGGGGAGCAGACAACTAATACAAAGTAGATTGTACAAAGTGAAGGTGGCATAAATCAGAAGAACAGTGCAGTTCTGTAATCTGTTATACCCTCTGGTCATTTTGTGTAGACTACTCTTGGAAAACTTAACGTCTAACAATTTGGGAAAAAAGTTGATAGTTTTGCTTATTAAAACACATTTCTTTCCCAGCTACATTGTAAGTCTAGCTTATGGTTGGCACTGTCTGCCTTCTGGCTTTTGGAGAAGTTTTTAGCTCTTAGTTGTGATCTGGAAAATCATCAATGACCAGAGTTCCACTTAGCTGAGATATTTACTCCAGCTCCATGATATACTAAATCACCTGAGGCCAGGTGAGTGCCTGGCTTGAAACCCATAATTTTTTCAGTTTTTGTAGATCCCTTAAAGCTTTTGGAGGGACAAATACCTTTGGACTCAGCAGAAGTAGCACAAGGATTCACTGGCATATCGAAGTTTAAAGTGAGTTGGGAGTGAATGACCTAAGGAATGAGTCTGTCTTCTAGAGGGCCCTGGGCTATTGGATCTTCTTCCCCTGGCTTGTAGTAGATACTGTATTTCAGGACTACCTTTTTTTCCCCTTGCTTATAGAAACTGAGTGTTGCTTGGGCAGGGATTTGACATCTGGAATTCTGGAAATTATTAATAAAGTCAGTTTATTTTTTTTTTATACACACACATTCATATATATATATATATATATATATATACACACACACACATACACATGGGCATATATATATATATATATGCACATATGCACACACACATACATGCTTACATAATTTGTGATAGGGTTGTGCTTATTTCTTTAGTGGAGTGCCTGGTTTTTTGAACAACAAGGACAAGAATGAACCTGTCATTTAACCTAACAGGGAGAGGGGAACATAGTTTGCAATTCTGGACTGCAAAACAGTGCCTTGTTCCATCTCATAGTGCTAACTGGAGAGTCAAGAAATAATCCTATTAGAAAGCTTCAATAATGCCAGAGGCTAAGAGAATTAAAAAAAAAAAAAAAAAGAGATGCATTGTTTCCATACAGCAAAAAGTTGAAGGGTAGAACTTATAAAATAATTAATTATTTACAAATCTCTATAAAACATTAAAAATATATATTGTTGGTTTAGGTTTATATATATGTCTAATACAGAGGAAACACATCTTAGTGATTGTCTTTCTGAGAATGTTTTGTTTAGTTTTGTAATAAAAAATTCCTTATGCATGGTCTCAAACCCTTAAACAAAAAGGGAAAGTAACTGAATCTCTGTAAACAGGAATTTAGTTCACCTACAGCTGAAGCTGTTCCTTTTCAATGGCATCTCAAACAAAAGAAAAGCAATCAGGTTGCATGGTCATGAAGCAATTTGTTACAGCTGCACAACTTTAGTAGTGGGAATGGGTGTTTCCTTCCAAATATGATGCTTCCTTCTCTAAAAATAAAATTGGGGAATGAGGGGGAATTTGCTAGGCCTGATCTGGGGGATAAAGGGTAATTTACTAGGTCTGATTTACTCAGAAATGCAACTGAGTTTCTAAAAATTAACTTTTGTGGCTTTAGAACAAGTTTTTTGGTTGACTTAGCTGTTTTCAGTAAACTACTTAAAGTGTATATAGTTAAAGATTTGAGATTATCTAAAAGTTTCCAACCAGGAATTTGTACTGACCTAAATACATTGTGGGGTTTTTTCCTAAACCCATTTAACTCAAGCCAATGCAACTTCTTTGTACAAAAAAATCTTTGTATAATCACTGAACAAGAACAGGCATTA
Source organism: Serinus canaria (assembly GCF_022539315.1). NCBI lineage: Eukaryota > Metazoa > Chordata > Aves > Passeriformes > Fringillidae > Serinus > Serinus canaria. Next base: position 34,354,673 of record NC_066315.1, read on the forward strand.
ATAAGTACCCAGGCAAGGTGCAATATCCTTTAGAAATCTTTTCCTTCTAAAATGAATGGAGGCTAGATTACTAGTGTGATCAGAAAGAGAAAAAGGCATCAGAGAAGTAAAATAAAGAACACATACAGAAGCCAGGATTCTGCCTATAGAAAATGCCTATAGTACTATCTCAATCCCAGCTGCAAATATCTGCAATATTATTCTGGCCCCATTTAAATCACTGGGAGGGATGCATGAATAATAATCAAAGTAACAAAGAGATTTCTTTGAATAAATTTTGAAGCTGTGTCAGGAAAGGCTTAGGCTGGATACTAGGAAAAAGGTCTTCATCTAGAAGGTGTCTGGGCACTGGAACAGTCCCAGCAAGTGGTCACAGCACCAAGCCTGACAAACTTCCAGAAGCATTTTCAGGAAAATATTCTTAGGCACATGGTGTGACTCTTGGGGATGACCCTGAGCTGGGCCACGAGTTTGACTCAATGATCCTTGTAGGTGAGTTCCAAATCAGGATATTCTGTGAGTCCATGAAAATCTCCTTGACTTTTTCAAAAAGGCAGTGTTAAAAGGGTCTTGATACATTGCTAAGCTGAATGATGACAAATAAAAATAATTAAAAAGAAAAAAGAAAGGAGAAAAAAACATGGGAGGAAAATAGTGATTTCCCCCAAAATGCAAACTCAGCCCCACCAACAACCATTTCTGGTTTTATTCCACTATGTGAAGTTTTACAAAAGTTTAACCTGCTGTATTATATCCACCCCAAACTGCTCTGCAGTTGCAAACCTCTACCTACACCTTTATTTGGTATAAAAGTGGTTTGGTTTCCATTTGGTTAAGACAGTAGTTGATGTAACACAAACTGAAATAAACTCAGCCTGGACCAGATTAAGCCTGATCTCACCACTTCTTGCACAAGGTAATTAATATCAATTAAGAAAAGGGTTCCCTCTCACAGCTGGGATAACAATTCTTGGAAGAATAGTAACCACAAAACTGAAAGCAAGCTCTTTAGACAGACCTTCTCTGCAGAGGCAAGAAGCCATCCTATCTCAGAAGGAAATAAACTTCAGAAAGGGCCTTTCTCTCCACAAGGGAATGCTCTGCCTTGTCACTGCCAGCCACATTACTGAACACTGGTGGTTTTTTGGTTTAGTTTGTTATGTGTGGTGACTGTATGAACACTCACTCTGTGTATTCTAGTGAATAATGGTGTGGTTAATGCTAATTTCCCAAACACTTAATGGCTTTTAAAATAATTTGAGCATTTTTCAGAGTTTGGCACTTAGCTTCTGCCTTCAACACACAAAAGCAGCTACAGTGTGCATGTTTTTTCACCCAGAATTACATTGCTTGCAGTTTAAGAGCCACAAATATCTCCTTCTTTCTTCCCCCTCAGATAAAATAAATTATTTAAAGGAATATTAAATTTAAAATTGAAGTGAAAATAATGGTATAAAAGTAATAAGGCCTTAAAAATGAAAATCTAATCAAGAAAATACTGCTTGGAATGCAAAGCATTTTTCCTCTCTCTCTCTCTCCTTTGGATACATATACATGTATGCATATGTAGTACATGTATGCTACAGAAGAATGTGTGACAGCCTTTGCTTGTGAGTTTTTGACTCTCCAGTAGAAGGATGCTGACATACTGTGGTGGCTTCAGCAGAGGGCAACCAAGATGATCAGGGGCTGCTGCACATAATGTGTGGGGAGAGGCTTTCTTCAATGAGCAGAAGAGAAAGCTACAACCTGCTCTCCCAACCCACATCATGGCAGCAGAGCCAGACCCTTCTCAGTGGTATACAGGCACAGGAAAAGTGGAAACAGACACAAAATCAGATAATGGGAAATACCGATTAGGTATTAGGAAAATCTTTTACACCATGAAGGGTGGTCAAGCTTTAGAATGGGTGCCCAGAGAGGATGGGCAATTTCCATTCTTCTGAGAGAGCCTGAATTTGGCTGGACAAAGCTCCAAGAAACCTGCTCTTGGTTGGGTACTGGGCTAAGTAGAGACCCCTTCTGATCTAAATTATTATGTGATTTTGTGGTTTTAATGATGCATAGCACACTACTCAATGCATATTCTAAGCCATAGTAATTAGGCAGTTCTAGCCACCTCCTCTCCTCTTGGAAAGTTTTTCAAAATCTCCAAAACTGAAAAAAGATTGTGATTCTTCATTACACAGTAAAGCTGACCCAGGAAAATTTATGAGCAATGGTTGACAACATACAGCACAGGATTATTATATTTAGAAGTATGGTTATTATTTTTAAAACTCCTGTTATGAGTCATATAAATTAAAGTAACTTTTATCAGTCTGTTACTGAGACAGGTGGTGGCATGATTCAAGTTATCTGGCCAAGGGTTCTTTCATGAAATACGATTTTCCTTCAGAAAACATTTGTCTTCTTTCCAATTAAAAAGCTGGCCTATGGAATTCTGAGATGTCTGTTGAAATAGTACATTTAGTGTACTTCACATTCCTTAAGTGTTGTTCATGCTTGTAGTCCCTGGAAACCATGGGAGTTTGGGTTGCACTGTGGCCTAAGAATATCAGTTTGAACATTTTGTAAGCATACATTCTTGCCTTTTATATTTTCATGGCAAGTTCCTGTTAAAACTAAAATCCTGGCAGGTTTTCTAGAGAAGATAGGACTATTTCTTGTGGCATATGTATACTTTAATGGTCTTTTGTAATATAGTAACTGGGCTATAAATGTATTGAGTAATGCCTTATTGAACTTCAGGACTTGCCAAATGGCTATGCTGGATTTCATAAACTAGTATGAAAACTTTAACTTCCTCATCTCTTCACCTAAGAACGACAATATGATTGAAGCAAAAATAGTAATTTACTAGGAGTAAGTTATATAACTTTTCCAGAAATATCAAGGCCAATGGGTACTTTCAGCCTCTATGCTAAAACACGTTTTAAATACTTAGGGTCTTAAATATTTTTCTTTGCTTTGTTATTTTTTGGGGCTTAGCTGTGGCTTCATTTTTGTGTCCGAGGTTTTGCAGATAACAGATGATGCACAAATTTTTCTATGAACCATTTTTTTTTGGTTTGTGGATTTGCACATAGCAAATTTCACCTTCACTTTAAAAATAATGAAGCTTTACTGTTGAGCAATATGGTCCATTTCTGCTGTGAGCTGGGTGAAAAGAACAATCAGAGAGATGTATTGATGTGATCTCTACATGTGAGATAACTTAAGCAGATTCCATGTTGGAGGGGCCCAGCAGGTAATGCAGGAACAGCTATTATTCAGCAGGTTTCTCAAGGACAGCAGGGGGTACTGCAAACTCAGGTTTGTCTGAATGGCTCAGAGCAAAAAAACCCTCCACTGTTACACAGAACTGCTTTTCTGTGGATTTAAGTCCATCTTGACAAGTGTTGGTGAAGATACCAATCCCTGTAAAATATTGCCCTCTATTTATTTACAGGACAGCTGTTGCACTATACTGGCTGCCTTGACAACATGCCTGAAAATCCTATGGGAATAGTTAAGTCTCTGCAGAACTTTGGCCTCTCTTGCTGCGTATGTCAGAGAGTTCAAAACTTTATGTGTTAAGTCTCTTTTTTTGGCTCCTTGGACTCTCATATCGCCTAGATGGAACAGAAAGCACCAAATGAACAAAGTAGCCTTGTTGCTCTGGCTTGACTCAGATACCTCACTTGCAGTACTTAACAAATAACACCCACACATAAATGCTAACTTTATTCTCTCTGCGTTGCTTTCTTGAAATATGAGTTTATTAAATCAAGCTTCGCCTTTCTATTTACGTTTGCAAAATATACCTCATGGATACATAACCAGGAACTTGTAAAGTACATCTGTTTTCTGTAAATGATTTGTAAAATCAGGTGTTCCATCTTATTCTGAAAGGGGTGGATTGCATATATGTGGCATGAAATTGCTTATAAAATAGTGAAATTATAAGCTCTGCTGAATACTATTCAGTATTTACTCTACAGTACATTTTTTATTTAGTATATGCCTCACTGTAACTTCAAAAAAGAAGGCTACATAAAAAATAGAAATCTAAACAGAAAGCTTCCTTGGAAAAGTTGCTAACCTAAGTACAGTCAAAGAGTATAATTACAGAATTAAATTTATTTTACTTCTGACTCTATCTCTGCTGGAACCTCCTTTAGAATCATAGATTAGCATGGCATCATTTTATTTTTCCTTTGACTCATAGGTCAAGAATTTAAGCTGTTTGACAAGAGAGAGACAAGAGAGACCATGCACTTCAATTCCAATTTTTCTTTTGATTCAAAACTCACTGTAGGTAGTAATTAATGAACTTTTGAAGGATTAATGGACTTGTTTTTTAGGATTCCTAAATTCCTGAAGATGTTCTTTCATAAGTTATGTGATAGAAAAATATAATTTTTAACACTCTGGCTAAGGTTGTTATAAATTTTTATAAGTTATACTTTCAACCAGAGATAAATAAGTCATCTGATATTCACACAGCAATTTGCCATTGCTCTGTATATTAAATATAAAATTGGATTCCTATAGGCAAAATACTTGACTTATCTCAGAGGGCAATGAAAATTGCAATCCAAGGGTGATGAGGCATAAGGTGGTGAGTTCCATGACCATTACCTGAGGGCTTTTGGTGTAAGGTGAGCTCAGGAGATGTAGGTGGATAAGTGATTGCACTACAAATTGCATAAAAAGGATTTTTTTTTCATCAGGGATCTTGCATGGATGCTTCCTCTGTCCTAAGAAAACCCCCCAGAGGTGGAAGCATTTTCTGTGATCAGTGGGTCAAGGGATACAATTAACACCCAAGCAAGATTTCTTCACCTAATGAATGAGGGACAAGGAGTCTTGAAGTCAGAGACAATGCAGAATCACAGTGATTAATTCTCATCTCACCTCTGCCTGGGGGAAAAAAACTTCTACTTGTAGCAGATATATAAAAAAGAAAACAAATGAAAGTAATACAGGAAATTTTTAAGTATTACTTTATATTTTCATTGAATATACTCTAAGAATAGCTACCAGATCATGCAGAGCTAAAGTAATTCTATCTATACTTGGAAGTATATTTTTTATATATAGTTATATATATTACCCTCCCTAACAGTGGTCAAGAAACAATTCAGCATGGCACTTGGTGCTATGGTTTGGTTGAAATGGAGGTGTTTGATCAATAGTTGGACTTGCTGATCTTGGTCACTTTCCAACCTTAAAGATTCTATACATAAGAATTTGGAGGAACTAGCTGCCCTGATTGCTTCAGAGGTGAAGCAGCTCAAGAGAAAGAGATAGTGTCATGGGTTCAAGCCTGACAACATACAAAGAAACATTAACATGTTAAGCTTACAAAAAGAAGTGAATATCAAAATTAAGGCTTCAAAAAGCGTAAATTAATCCTGAAGTACTACACTTTTTACCAAGTGGTCTGTAAACTACTGATAGACTAGAAAGCTATGTGCTGCAAACAACCAAAATGGCCAAACCCAAACTTTGTGTTCAGTTATTTACTTAGATAAAGCAATCATGGGAGTGCTGCAAAAGGTAGTCCTGGGATTTTCCCAAAAAAGCTTAGGTGGATCTTTGATTAAAAAAAGCACCTTTATGATGATATTTCATGTAATATCTTTGTGACACAATTAGGGGGAGAAATAGAACTCCTGGAACCAATCCAGTGCATTAGAAAGAGTAGCTTTCTGTTTGCCCAATGTAATAAAAGAATTGCAGAAAAAATATTAGGTGATAGCCTGCTTTCTGCTATACATAGAGGGTCAGAGTTAACTCTGACATTTTTAGTATTTATTACATAGGCAACTTAACTTAATTAACATTGTTTTGACTGCAGCAAAATTATGAACAACTGAGAGCAGAAATTTGAAACAAAGTATTAGAGTTGTGTATAAACTTGTTTGTCACAGCCCTGTAGGAAAGAAAAGAAAGAAAAGGAAAGAAACAAAGAGAAAAATACAGGTATCTGATGAAGCTGTTCAGTTGGTAAACTACATTTACCACCCAACTGATACTCCATAGCTTGTAAAGGATCTAAATCTTAGTTCATTTCTCAAAATGGATCATTCACAACTTTGGTGGTTTAATATTGGCTAGGTACCAGGTGCCCACTAAAGCCAATCTATCACTTCACTCCTCAGCTGGGCAGGGGAAAGAAAATAAAATGAAAGGCTCATGCATGGGTTGAGATACAGACAGGGAGAGATCACTCACTGATTAATGGAATGGGCAAAACAAACCTGACTTGGGAAAATTAATTGAATTTGCTACCAATCAAAATCGGGGTAAGCTAATAAAAGGAAAACAAATCTTAAAAACACCTTCCCCCCACCTCTTGTTCCTTCAAATGTCTCACAGGATTAGACAGCTGGTTAGAGCATGGTGCTAATAATGCCAAGGTTGTGGGTTCAATCACTGTATGGGCTGTACACATCAGAGTCAGGACATTCTGGGTGCCTTCCAACTCAGAATATTCAGTAGATGATACCTGTAGATAGCTTCACTCCTGATTTCCACCTTCTTCTCCCTGGCAGCGCAGGAAGATGAGGGATTGTGGTCCCAGTCAGTTCATCACATGTTGTTTCTGCCACTGCTTCCTTATCCTAAGGGAGATGATTCCTTCCCCTGCTCCAGTGTGAGATCCCTTCCACAGGAGACAGCACTTCATGACCTTCTCCTCTGTGAGTCCTTCCCACAGGCTGCAGTTCTTCAGGAACTGCCCCAGTGGAGGTTCCTTCCCCAGCAGACTGTCCTTCAGGAACAGCCTGCTCCAGTGCAGGCTTCCCATGGTTACAAGTCTTGCCCAGAAAACCTTGCTCCACTTTGGGGTCCACTCTATGTTTTCCATGCATATATCTCAAACCTTATCTGAGGAGGTTATCTATAAAATTATCCATTTAGCAGTGCTAACCTGAAACTTTAAAATAAAAAATTAAGGTACAGTGATACTTTTGTCAGATATCCACTAGCAGCTAAGCTGGAAAGCAGCTCACTTTACAGAGATCATGAAATAATTGTGGATGGGTAAGTGCTGTGATCACATTTACCTGGGCTAGATTGGAACAAGCAGCTGAGAGCCAAAGTGTCTCAGGTGCCATCATCCATGTAACATAAAGCCTTCATTCCATCTGTTGCTGTGTTTTTGCATGTGACACAAAGAATACATTTTATGAACATCTTTTTTTAAGGGATTAAGCTGCATTACCTTCTGGAATTTTATGTGTTGAAATCAACTCTTGATTAAGCCAGTATATCCCAATGAACTGAAAACTGTTGATTTTAAGCAGTACAAGGCAGGGAAGAATTCATCCTTCTCCTACTACAGTGCTTGCAATTTCATTTTTAGGTCTGTATCTGTAGCATACAGCACACATTTCTGTTCACCATTTCACAATATACTTCCCATAGTTACCCTTCCAAATAATTTGTCTGCAGAATTTGGTATTAACACAGCTTCTTCTATAAACTGTGTCATGATGAGAATCTTTGTATAGTTCAGAGCACACGACCTTCACATTATCTCTGTAGCAGTGTGAACTGAAGTCAAGAAATGTGGGGTTTAATCTGACTGAAAAAGTTTTCTTAAACACTCTTTTCTCTTTCGGAGTCAGATCCCTTCCCTCTCGAGTCAGTGGGAAACTCTTGTGAATTTAAGCAGAACTTGTACTGAAGCTTTAACATAAGCATGTGTTTCTTTTTTATTGTATGCCTTTTAGAATAGAATAAATAGAATAAAAACAATTTGGAAGTGGAATAATTACAACAATAAAACAGAGTAGAGTGAATATTAAATGAAAGGAACCTTTGAAATCAGATGTTTTACAGTTTACTCAAAAGCATTTACAATAACATACAGAGCAGATCGGACTGGGAGGCAATGGGACTGGGAGATTTTTGTAATGTTTTAGGGCAGAGAGCATAGCCCTGTTTAATGAAAGATGAACAGTCTGCATTTGCCAGAAGGGGCAGCTGTCCAGGCTCTTTCCCCAGGAATGCACTGGTGGCAACTGGCAGGGTCCCAGGTGATGTGCCCCAAAACTGAGTGTCCTCTAGAAAATTCAGAATGGGAAAAGGAATGATCCAGAGCTCAAGCACGTCAAAGAAAGAGGAAAGATGCTAAAAATCTCTGTTACAGCTGTTAAGTAGCTTGCTAGGAGTAAAGTGAATATAGGTGAATACTACCCCACTGAAGTAAGGGAATGCTTTAACATGGACTTCAAGAATATCATGGTGATCTCTATAAGCATGTGATCCCAGCCATGCATGTCTTATTCCTGCAAGTAATCCCTTTCCTAGCTAGTCTCCTTTCTCCTAGCTAGTCTCCTGGTTATGTTCCTGTGATTTTCTCTGTGTATACACACTTGGCCTATGGTTTGAGCCCTGAATTCACTGCTGGTGAGTATTTCAAAGTCTCTGTCACAAGACCAAGGATTTAATTGTCACTTTGCTTACCAGTCCCTTCAGAGAGGCTGAAGCATGTGGGAGTAAAGGTCAGTCCTTCCCATGGATAACGGAAGGACCTCCAAATCTTCATAACCATTGATATAACACTGTTCAGATACTAAAAATTGCACTACCTTTAAGAGGAAAAAGTAGAATTCCCTTCATGTTCCTAACTTGTCCTCTTCTGAATAAAATACTTGTTTCTCCAGATGAGGTTTCTCTTAAGAGATAAGCCATCTTTCCTTTTTTTCCTTCTGTATTTAATAATTTCATCATCCATTATGTAGTCCATCTGCCCTCTTGTGGTTTCCTTTTTGATCTTTCCACTTTTACTTTGCATTTTTCAGAGACTTCTTGACTATTTTATATTTCCTGTTCTCTAAGTATGGGATGAGCTCACAAGTCAAGTTTCACCTCACAATGTATTTTTCTAGTCTGAGTAATTCTGAAATCCATTTTTAGAGTTAGATGAGGCTGGGAATTAGTTGCAGCCCTGGAAAGGCTCCAGTGTCATGAACAGTACAGTCAGTTCTTTTAGGACTTTTCCCAGTTTTCTCTCACAGTCTGAGGGGAAAGTCCTTTCCCCTAACTCTCTGTTCTAAATGGATTTTTAGGTTTTTCCCCAGCTGGCTTGAAACACTTTTTTTTGGAAATAGAGCCTTTAACTAAGAAGTAGCCTGCACTACCCTTAGCCTGGTGAGCACTATGTGCTATGCATTAACATTACTGATGTCAATAGGGCTATTTGTTAAACATTGCTTTTTAAGAAAGGCTTTATATTCACCTTGGCAAGTCCAAGTCTGTCAGGCAATAGGAGGGGGTCTCTGTGGTGTATGGTTGTATCATGGGATGCAGGATGCTCACTGATGATAAGGTGGAAAAACTTTGTCCTCATTATCCTTTATTAGTAATTGCTAAATCTCAAATCCTACCATCACCACGAAAGGATGTATTTGAGAAGAAAAGTTCCTCCCAGTGTATCATTATCTGGTGCTCAACACAGATCACTGAATGGAAATCTAGGATTGGATTCCTGGTTGTTTGCAGTTTTGACCTTTTTAAAATGCTTTTCACATCTGTGCTCCCAGATGGGGCAGCTGAGGAGTGTGTGGCAGGTGGCTGGCAGGAGAGAGCTGGAGGTACTCTACAGCTCTTCAGAAAAGGCAAGGTCTCTCACTGCTTCTCTTCTAGATACTGCATGGGGCAAGCTTTTTAAATAAACTTCTGGACTGCCTAAGGTGTGTACTAGAATTTGCTGAATTATGTACTAAGATTTACCTTATTTGACATTTATTTTTTTCTTATTTTGGTTTCCAGAATTTTTTTAATTGTAATCAACTTGTCAACCTCCTGAAAACCATATACAATGCCCTGAACCCCGCCCATTCTTTATGGCTCCTTTGAGACTCACAAAATGACCCTGAACCCTGCTTAATGAGACCTGAGAAGTGTATGTGTGGGGAAAGTTCAGTGCTGAAAACACTAAGTGTTTGTCAAAGATTCCCAGGACAGAGTACAGAAAGTGAGAAAAACAAAAATGGACCACTGCTACATTTTTATATTCCTTGGCTTGGAAAGAGCAGCTCAATATTATTGCTAAAAGTACCCCATAGGCATTTCTAAGCCTATATGAGCTCTGAAAATTGAGGAAGCTGGAGCTGCTTCCAGGAAGCCTCAGGGTATATCTATAGAGAGAGTTGCAGACAGAAGGAGGGTACTCATCCCACACAAAGTTTACTGACTGCAAGCCAGCTGAGAGCAAGGGCCAGGTACAGCTATTTTAGCACAGTCCTCAGCTTCAGCTAGATGCTGTCTGCCTCTAGGACAGCAGGCTCTTGTGTGAAGGGAGAATTGCTTCCTTTTAGAAATCCCTCCTTTTGAGTTGCTACTCTCACAGCCACTGAAAATTATATTCTCACCTCTTGTAACTAGATCATAATTAGATGCCTGCATTGGGATTCAGTATCAGGCAGTGAAGGAAGGAAGGAAGGAAGGAAGGAAGGAAGGAAGGAAGGACGGAAGGAAGGAAGGAAGGAAGGAAGGAAGGAAGGAAGGAAGGAAGGAAGGAAGGAGGAAGGAAGGAAGGAAGGAAGGAAGGAAGGAAGGAAGGCAGGAAGAAGGAAGGAAGGAAGGAACGGAAGGAAGGAAGGAAGGAAGGAAGGAAGGAAGGAAGGACGGAAGAAGGAAGGAAGGAAGGAAGGCAGGAAGGAAGGAAGGAAGGAGGAAGGAAGGAAGGAAGGAAGGGAAGGAAGGAAGGACGGAAGGAAGGAAGGAAGGGAAGGAAGGAAGGAAGGCAGGCACGGAAGGAAGGCAGGAAGGAAGGAAGGGAGGACAGGAAGGAAGGACCTCCTTACTTCCTTCAGAACTTCAGACTGCCGTTACAGTCCTTCCTCCCTCCCTCCCTCCCTCCCTCCCTCCCTCCCTCCCTCCCTCCCTCCCTCCCTCACTGGTTTCAGTAAATGTATTTCAAAGCTATCATAGAATCATTAATGTTGGAAAAGTCCTCTAAAGACCTGAAGAGTAGGATTTTCTTCATCCTCATAGAAAGTTTAATTACTGCTGTGCTCCTCTCTCACCAGGGTATTTGTGTGTTGATTTGCAATTTAACATGTAAGGACTTCTGAAAACAGTTAAACAATAAAGAAATAATTGTATTTATGTTTATCCCTTGCTTTATTAATGATCTCAAATTATTTTCAACCAAACAAAACCCAGTTCCTCAAAAGATGGTGCCTGGCCTTACAAGAAATGAGCACTGACAGATCTACACTACCATGCCTCAAACTTAGTTTACCTTTAGTAAATCATAGGTATCTGCTATCTCTGATTATTTATTGCTTAGGATGAGAAATTGTATATTAAGACTCATAAGGAGACAACATAGTTACTACTCCTGCCCTTTTTTCACAAAGCAAAAATAAACTTCTATCATCAGGGTTATACACTCTTCTAAATGGAGCTCCTGTGGTGTGAGCTATGAAGTGCAGCCAGTTGTCTCTACAGACAGATGCTCCAGTTGTGGAGGTGTAGGGGAAAGAAGTGTATTGTCTGTGGAGCCAGTAAACCAAACCAAAACAAATCCTATCCTGAAGACTCTCAGAAGTTGGTTGAGAGTCAAGGTTTAAACCTTGCTTGTTTTCACCAGAATTTAGGAGGTACAGACAACCAAAAGAAAGTAATTTAATTTTTTCAATTTGTCCTGAAAGCCTGTGCAACTTAACTTTTGACTGAAGTAGAAGATTTTCTGTTCATTTTAGGAGAAACTCCTGTTTTATGTCCCATATCTTGCCTCCAGCATTACTTCAGGTAATATTTTAAACATATTCTAATTTACACTTAACCAGAAGAATATAAGCCTGCAGAGGTTTCAGAATTCATGAGAATAAATTTGGTCAGCAAGGGTTACTCAATGCTACACAAAAGTTACTGTAATAATAGAAATTCTGGGTTCAGTTCTGTGATGAAGCATGGTTTGGTCAATTCTGTGAAAACTCATCAAGGGTTACTATGGTGCAAACTTATCCTGGCTTTATTTTCTTTAAAGTATCAATCTTCATGTGGCTTCTGTGAAATATAACACTTTTTTTTTTTCTAGCAAAAGTAAATTGTAGTAGAATATAATTTGTTCTATGATTTAACACTTAAATTTAGTTACTAAAAAGGTAAGTTTTCCTAAGTCATTACCAAGGAGTAAACTGGGATTTCAAGTGTAGGCTGTTTTTAAAAGAAATATATGAGCAAAAAAAGAGAAGTATTACAAAGCAGGGCAATTTATTGTTCTGCATCGTTCTTAAGACTGTGTATGAAAAATCAAAGGCTTTTGAACTGTTTATATTCTGGCTTTGTTTTTTAACTGCAGTATTTCTGAGTTTAAGTAGAAGTAACATTTACTAAGAAAACATAAGCAGCAAATGGTTCTCTTGTGTTGCTTATTGCACTCACATGATGACACAAATATTATGAGATTGTAATATCCCAGATTTAGACAGATTGAGTTACAGTCCTGCTGCTTTTCTGACTGTGGATACAAAGAGCTGATGTTTGTGGTGTACAGGGGTGTTCAGGTAATGAACACCACTGTCATTACTCTAGTGCCTAGTAATGAGCTCTGGTAATGAACACTAGTGCCATCAGTTTTTAAAATTCTGTCAGACAGAGCACTTTCATAAGATTACTACAGAATTAATAAGCTCTACAAGTAGCAAAAGTGTTGCCCTCATAAGACTCATGTATAGTGAGATCAGGCTAGGCCATTATACCTGGAATTCAGCTGACCTTGAGCTAGCAAAATCAACCTGACAGCAGCAGTGACAATTCATTGGTACTCCAACAAGCAGCAGAGCGTAATACTGTCAGAACACAATCTCATTACCATTCTGCATATCAAAGTGATATCAGAGTGATTTCAGAATAGAGAAATTAAAACCAGGTAACTGCAAGCCAGTTTTCATCAGCTTGCTCTATTTATTAAGAATATTAAAGGCTCTGTCATCTAACACCCCAAACTGGTATCTCTGACTTTTGCAGGATGGCAATAATATGTATCAGGAGACCTTTAAATTTTGCTAGCATCTAATCTGTTTCAAGTAATGTTCTTTAAACTTACTCATGTGAAGTTGCAAGCTAAGTAAATGTTGAAAACTCCTGTTGTTTTTAGGGGGAACTGGACTTCCCCAGTGCTCATGTTCAGTTGTGAGAACCTATTTTTGCAGTAAGATATGGAAATGAAAAAACCAGCAGATATTAACAGAAGAGAACACGAGCTGTGTTTTGTGGGCTTTTTAGAAAATTGAGATTCAAAAGCACCTTGAAGAAAATGATTGAAAGATTTTTTGAGAGTTTTGTCTCTTTTCTAGTAGTATAAAAATTAAGTCCGATATCTTAGAGGAGCCAAGTTGTATCCTAGTGTAACAATCAGTTGATTCTTCCACTTGTGGTTTGGATCTTGCTTTGAGGCTGATATAAATGTTGCTACATATACTGACCTGTAGTAAAAACAAAGTTCCCATGTCCACCTTTTCTCTTTCATTTCTTGAAGGCACTTCATAACTCTCAGCACTTCATGGAAATTCATTCTTTCATCCCACCTCCTTGTAACCTTTCAGTTCTTCTGAATGACTCATTTCTTTCTCAGTCCAAGGACTAGAGAAGAAGGAGGACCTTCTAAACCCATACTAGATGGACCAATTAAGTTATTAAGATAGGTAATATTTTCAGCTCAGCTCTATGTACCTATTCAGATGATCCTGGAACAGTTCCAAATGATTGGCCCTGGAATGGTCAAACTGCCCTTAGTCTGTATTCAATAAGCTTTAAAACAAGTGTTGTATTGAAACGAAATATTTCCATCAATGCAGTTTTTAAATCTCACTATCTGAAGATGCACAGGTATGTAGCAGCAAACTCAGTGGAACTGCATTTCTGCAGTAGATGTTTTCACTACTGCCATGGTGTTCTGGTTTCCCTCTTCTATTCTTTGATTTAAAAGGGAGTACATTAAAAATGTAGGTAACCTTTAAAATGGTATTATAAAATCTTCTTGTCCAGAAGAATCTATCCCACCCTAACTCATAGGTTAGGCTGGGTGCAACCTCTCTGCCCATAGCACTTGTTCTAGTGACTGAAACCAGCAAAGTAGATCCTCTCTGTAAAACCTTACTCAAATGCATGGCCAGTGCTGTTGAAAGATTTGTGTCTCATCCACATAGGCAACATAAACTCTATCATATTTGATTTTGAGATCACCTATGTTACAGGTTAATACAGCATTTGGTATGTTGGGTTAACCTGACTAAGTTGATAAGACACAGGAAGTTCTAAAGCCACCAAAGGAATTTTAAGAACAAACTAAAAGAAAGAAGAGAATACAAGTCTTGTAAATCCTAGGGCACAGAAGTGTCCTTGAAAAAGTCATCCTCGAGGGGAATGTGGTTGCTAGCAGTTTCAGCAAAGAAATCACAAATGGGCCTGAAAACCACTGTTCTTTCATCAGTTTGAGGTCAGGTTGTGGCTAAAGTATATTGAAAAGGGAGAGTTTTACTTGTGTCATCCCAAGAGGAACCACTGAAACAAATGCCTTGCCTACACAGGGAGAAGGAGGAAGAGCATACATCTGTCTCATGCAAAGGAGCAAGAATGGCATTTGTTTTCCTATAAACAATAATAATTCTTGTAGTTCTCATGGTCATATTGGCAGTGCAGCATAACAAATCTCCTTATGCAACTCACGCATTTCTCTTCTGGCAACTGCAGTCTCAAGAACACCAGCCTTTGACTTTCTCCAGCTGTGACATTCATACAAAGAAGCAGTATAAATGAAAGTGTTATTGCTGCCAATCATCAGACCCTCTGAAGGATCTTCTGTCCTCTCTGAGTCCTGTGGGGCATAAACATTAGTCACTATTGAGTATTGTGTTTTAATGTTTACCACTGTAAATGCCACAATTTTGAACAGATAAAGACAAGTAGCATAATAACAACTGGACTAGCTACATCAAAAATGCCCTGATTATTACAAACATGCACCACTTTGGTATTTCTCATTGTGCAACCACCTCCAATGAAGAAGATTCATGCACCTCTTTTACCTTCGCTAACTCCAAATTATTTTGCACACTTTCTAAGCAGATCTGACTGAGTTTCCACTCCTATGGACCTCCCTTGGTCAGTCTTTGCCCACTAGTAAAGTCAGCCAGCAAAAGGCAATCTCAGGACCATATTCAGTGCTAAGTAAGAAGAAAAGGCAATCTGATGAAGGTGCTCAGTCTAGTAACTGTTCACACTACCTGTGTCTGTTTTACAGCCATTAGCTTTATGTCCTTGTCTTTTCCAAGGAGTCCTGTGTTCTCTGAGCAGCCTGATCACTTCAGACGGGTTGGGCTGGGAGTGGATGTGATTGTGTAGACATACCTAAATTCCACAAGGAACATGTCAAGAAACTCAGTGCTATTTAACTACACCACCATACTGATTTCTGAAACATGCTCACACGTGTTTTTTTATGTGATCAAACTGTAAATGTGCCAGAATGGTGTTGCAAACCTCATTGATCAGCTTTTCTTCCATTGCAAGAATAATGACCGAACTTCCAACATCATTCAGGGATGCTGCACCAACACACAGCATTGTTTCATTACTGAAAGGGTCAGATTTTGACAAATCCACAAAAACTGTGTAGAGGCCACAGAGGATCATGTCTGAATGAAGATTTTTCTTCAATGTGAGTAATTCAAATAGGAGGGGAGGGGACACTGTACTGCCTCTCAGGTGGAGTAGCAGAAGCTTCAAATCACTGCAGTTCTATATCTAAACATGAATAGTTCCCAACTGCTCTCTTCCTTCATTTCACCCAGCAACATTAAAGGGTGGGATTCAGACACAATAGCATCACTGCCCACCATTTGGATATAATTGACGGAAATTCTCCCTGAAATAATACTGTATTTATCTTCTGTCCTACATCAGAGGCAGTTGAGTATCTTCTCTCCCCTTTGACATGGGACTTTACAAGAAGTCAAAAAAGTTACATGGCTTCTGGATGCATTCAAGTGTGATCTAAGGACTGAGCAGCCCAACTATTTGAAGCTACTGCTTACTAAATCACTTTACTTTAACAATATATTTCTAGAAAAAACAGACTGTAGTGCTTTCTTAACAGCTTTGCAAATTCAACACAGAGGTTTTGATTGTATGTATTTACTGCCACACACCTGAGTCAAACTGTGCAATATGCCTAAAGGATAATAACATTGAAAACAAAGAACATACATTTTCAGTGGCCTGGTCACTGGTTTTCTTACCTCCAGGTGGAACTGGTGCTGCTTCAATAAAGTCAGTCCATTGACTGGTCTTCAATATCAAATATAGTTGTGATTTTAAATAACCTAAGTCTGCAACCTGCATTACTCTCAGTCTAAATAAACCTGACTCTTCATCCCTCTCTGTAAAAATGTTGGAAAGAAGATTTCTGCAACAATTTCCTGGATCCTCTACAATACAAGCCATTGCTATGATTCATGTGCCTGTGGATGAAGAGAGTGCAATGCAGCCTCTGTACCTTCAGGCACACTTGCTGCTCTCCCTGCTGTCCATGTGCAGTTCCTTCCAGAAATATGGACAGCATTTTTCCTACCTGTCACAGGTGTGTCCTAAATTAAATATGCCCTGGTTCCCCTGAAAGGACAAGTAAATACTCAGTCTTGGTGAACTTTGGTGTTCCTGCTCTACAGGAGAGCCCATGTGAGGTAAATAAAGAAAAACAAGGAGAGAATTTGAATTTGCTAAAATACGAATACGAAAAGACTTGAAAAAGTATTTTCATTCTTTATCAAAATTTAATCTATCTTTTAATCCTTTGGCCACCAGTGTGAAGCACCATGCAGTCTTCTGAATGCAAAATGTAGAATTCCTTCCCTTCACATAGCTCTGCAGAATTGTAATGTTTTGTCCAATTATATTCACATGCCACAAGCTGTCAGAATACTGATGGGAGATACTGACCCTCCATCCCCTGCTGGGAATAAAAACGTGTTGCATCTAAATGGCTGTGCTATAAATAGTTAAAGCTGGTGATATTTCTTCAGGACAGCTCTTGCTGGCTGTCTATGAGCTACCTTAGAAAAACACTTCATAAATTGAATGTCTCCTGCTCCATTGCTGGCAGAAAAGAGGCCAGGGTCTGCAAAAGGAGGATTGTCATCAGGTGGTACATCTTGGGATGTGCAGAAAAATGTCATCCAGGGAGAGACAGAATTTATCACCTGATGTAGTTGAGCAGCTTTACTGGAGGAAGTTGCCTATGTTGGTATCAGAAATTTGTGGTCATTGTTTGCTCAAGTGCTCTGCAAAGCTTAAGGGTTAATCAGCAAGCTGACATGAGATTTAATTTCTTTTAAAGGAACCTAATTTTTAGAATCCATGCCTTCTCATGGAGTGTATTATCTTAAAAAAACAATAAATCTAGAAGTAACACTAAACTATAACTATATATGTCCCCAAGCCCAGAACAATTACTGACCACTTGAGTTAATCTTTGTTGTCCTTCTCCTCTTCTTATTTCAATGCTATAAAAATCCAGAGCTGGGCCTAGTATAGGACTCAAATTACATAGGCATTCAGATCTGTGTTACATGACCTTCTTGGCAGTGAAGTTGTTTTTGTCTTGAGGGTTGAGGGGAGTAAAAGAGTTTCTTCTGTTGTTGAGTTCTACTTCCCATAGTGCACAGTCAGAGACAGCCATGCAGTCTGAATATTACAGATATGCAAATTAATTTTTGCACCAAAAAAGACCCTGGACAGTACGAATAGACTTGTGAGACACTGACTCAAATTGGGTCTCAAGCATCCTTGTTCACATCTTAGCTTTGTTGCAACTTTTATATTTCCTGTGCTGGGCAGGTCACTGAGAATACGGACATTTCTATCTGGAGGTGTAATTGCAGCTTGGACTTATGTGGCTAACTTTAAATTAGCTCAGTCAGTCGTGACTGTTTGAGAATGGCAGGTTGAACTTCAGCACACTGCCATAATCCCTTTGAGTTTGTGAATAGTCATTCAGTAGGTAACACTTGTGATTTAAGTGTTTTGCACAGCAATATTTGCCATTGTCCATAAAACCTAAGGAAGCAACTTTAAAGGTTTGACCTGGTGTAGGCTGCAATGTGAATAGTATTTTAGGACTACAATGGATTTGTTCAGTTTGTTCTGCAGTTCCCAACTGTGTTAGGGAAATATAAATATTATTCTTGCCCAGGCTTTTGTCTGTCTTGTCTACTTACATTGTGACCTCTTTGGGGCAGGAAATGTCTTTTATTTAATGTTTATACAGCAAATAAGCCTTGGATCTTCGTTGTGATTTGGAGCAGTTATTGAAGTTATGGAGCCACCTCTTGTCTCCATCTGATAGGATGTTGTTTCATGAGTCTCCTGCATGAAGCTTTTGATGGGGCATTTTGCTGAGTTCTCTTCTGCATGGAAGAAACCCAGCCAAACAGAAACCATCCTCAGGTTTCTCAGGTTGTGTGCTTCTTTCAATTCTCTTTTCTTTTGCATAGCTCTGAAGCAGTGCCTTGGACAGTAGGGAAAAGCATTAAAATATCAATCAATAATGTCAAATAATATTGCTTTGTTTATGTTTGATGTTCCAGGAAAAATTAATAACTTGCATTGCCTTGAAACCCCACTGTGTGTGTAATGTCCACTGTCTTCTCTCTTCTCTACGTTCTGTAACAAAGCCCTTGTTTAATCAGTAAGTGATATCTCTATATAATCAAACAGGACCAATTGCTAACTGTCAGATTTCTATTTTGATTAGAAGAAAAATGTTTATGGTCTGGCCCAAAATGCATGGTATTCTGAATAGTTCCTAGTTATTTACCAGTTAAGATATTCTTTGTGTATGTTATTGTTGTTGACTAAGGTAGAAAAGAAAAAACAATGTTAAAAGTTTCCATTTTCACTATTTATGAGATGAGGAATTCAAAAGTATTGGCATCCTAAATCACCAGAGACAAGTGAAATGTGTTATTCAGTACATTATAATGTTGTAACTTTGCCATTGGAAACAGTTGCTTAGCTAGGGACAGAAATCGGTGTGGGCCACAGGTTATGGTAGATGGGCAATGACAAAAGGTCTGACTTTATGGCTGATCATTTGTGTTGCAAATGATTTAGAGCAGACTCAAAGCTGGACAGGCTTGGGTCAAATTGAATGAGCTGGTGTCCACCCATGGCTGCACCTTTTGTTGGAAGAATGGGTGAGCATAAACATTTAACAAAATGTTTCAGATGAAACTGCTGTGCAAAGCAGGGACAAATTTGCCAGGTACCCTATGTTTCAGCTTCAGGAAAAACTCAAGCCAAGGCATGGGTTTAGGACATGTGCAAGGACATGGATATCTAAAGTCAGCACAGCTGTTGGTGTCAGTGCAAGCTATGCTTGCTCACAGTGGTTGCTCTGTGCATGTAATGTGCTGGACACTCATTTTGCACAGAAATCGTATTTGGTACTAACAGGGATTTCTTTTTCCCAGGGATTTGTAAGGGATCTATGAACCAATGCTTGGAGTGCAGAGTAGTCCAGGATAATGTACTTCAGTTGCAGGAAACACAAAACAACTCTTTTTGGTTTTTTCCTTATTATTTTAGAAAAGAAAGATAAATTTCAGGACTGGCCATCTCTGGAGTTGTAGTGTTTGTGCTGTTACTTTCAACTATTATTAGTTCTGTAAGGTGATGTACACTGATAAATTCACTAACACCATCCTTGTATTAATCCTTGTTCATAATACTTTTAATGAAATTCTAGAATGAGTAAACTTACTGCAGGGCCAGCTCCTGATTCCATCCACTACTGTTTGTTTGCTGTTTTGGGGATTCTAGAAATGAGAACATTGCACTGTGATATGTTAATGCTGCTGGAAAGGGGCATAAGATTGCTTAACAGGAATATTTGCTGTAACTTTCTTCAGATGATAAAGTCTGACCTTGCTGAGTTGTCTTTACTTTTCCAACAGGTTCTTATGAAGTCTTTTTTATTCAAAAGAAGTTAATTAAGTTTGTTATGCTATTTCAAAATAGGCAGAATGAATGTATTTTAGGATCATCCATATTTTGGAATAATTTCAAAACATCTAAATTAAACATCATGCTACACAACGCTATAGAATTGTTACAAAAGGTTGAAACTCTAGGCTAAGTCCTTGACTGTCATCAAAATATTGAAACAGATGATTTGCAAAACTTGTCTTGTAGTGTTGTCCTCTGTGTAAAGCAAAGTAGCACATTCTTTTTGTTTGCTTTTTGTTATGCTTGCATTTGCAAGTCTGAAGCCAGCAGTACATTTTTTTCCCTGTGTTTCCTTTTCTTTTTTGTTTATTGCTTAAACCCAAAGTGGAATACCAAATCTAAAAAAATCTTAGAGTAGAAGGAGACATTTCACATCCGGGTTCTGCTAAAATGTGATGAATTTCAGAGAAACTTTGAAGAAAATGTCATTATTATAGAAGAATTATTACTTAGCACGTTTATTTATTAAATGTATCTGTGCCATATTAATCTAAAACACAGTACTGCTATAAATTTGCTATTAAAAATGACAGGCACTGTTAGCGTAGATGAATCTTGCTTGCAAAGCAGAAACAGAACTAGGAATTTCATGGTGTCCCACATTGATTATGACCCAAATTACCTGCTTTACTCTCCTCTGAGAAGACTGAGCATCTATGCTGTCTGGTCCTGTGCTGTCAGACACAGTAACCTGCTGAAAGATGGCAATTAACAGGTACATGGAGTAACTTCATACACTGCTCCAAGTCATGCCACAGGTCCCCTACTCTGCCTAGTATTTTGCTGACAGTTACTTGCTGGGGAACATGGTGCTGCCTACATGTAAATTATGCAACATTTCAATACTATGAAGCTATGACTCTTACACTTTAGAACATTTACTTAAAAAAAAAATGTTTTTGTTTGTTTCTTTGGCTCCTGGTGATGTGCAGCCCTTCACATTATCTTCTTGTGTATCATGACTATGCCAGTGAGTGAATTGAACAAACAAAATCAGACTCACAAAAACTGGAATAAAAGCAAAAACAGTCTTGTAGAGGGAAGTAGAGCTTCAATTTGTACATTATTAATGTGTTTAACTAACATAGTTATATAGTTATATAACTTACATCAATATTAATCTGTCTTTGAATGATGAATTTATAGTGCACATATGGGAAGGTGGCATCAGTGTTGCATGCTGGTCCTTAATAATTTTTAAGACTGATTATGCAAAGTTCATTTTTTTAATGGAGAAAATATGTTTTTAATACCTAAACAGGGCAGGTTAGCCTTCTGCTGGAAAGAGGATACAGCAAAAATCCAAACTTCCTTCTTGTCTTAACCCATCCTGAGCCATTCACAGAAAGCAATCCTGGGACGGGCTTTGAAGGTTCTCATGTCCCATGCAAAGACAATATTGCTTCTCTGTGTATCTGGTCTAAGGCATCTAACTAAGCAGATCAACAAAAAATGCTCTTTTAGTTTTAAAATGGAGCTTAGCCAAAGTCTGCATCCTTTTTAGTCAATAACTGTTACCTTTTGATATATGTCTGAAGCATTTAAAGTTTTTGCATGACCAAATGTTTTCAGGCTTAACAAAACCCACACTCTTCTCCAGTGTCTATGGATTGTCCAGGTCTAACATTTCAAAGGTTTGCAAGATCCTCCCCTTATGTCTCTGAGGATATAAATAGCATTCAGTTTAATTAACATCAGCAAAGGCATGTTGAAAATAGATTTGCTCTTTTACTGGCTTTCTCAGTTTCTTAATTTCAAGATGTTAAGCTTTCCAAAATAATTATTTCTATATACATAAATACTATATATATATATATATATATATATATATATAATTTTTAAGGAGGGGAAATGTCTTCCTGATTCTCAAAAGAGAGTAATTGTTTCAAATCAAAAGCTCGTTTTATTGTGAGAAGGCAGTGAGGAAGTGAAGTTATTGCAATGATGGACTAAGGATATAAGGCAGGTTAGGCCATATATAGCAGCTGGTATAATCCAAATACCACATTTCTCTGCAAATGCACGTTTGCTTCTTTTTGTAGCACCATTTAGTAGAGAAAAGGGGGAAAAAAAATCCAAATTCTTGAGGCAAATGTGAAGAGCTTCCACTACAACACTGACTGCATAACTCAGGTCAGAGAGCTAGGCACTCTCGCATCTGGCTACAGTAAATGCCAGGCCAAATCTCATCATAATTAAAACCATTTTGGAAGCTGCTTCCAGTTACGATGGCTGCAGTCGCACTGTGTTCCTCCCCATGCCCACAGCCCCTCCTGGTTGCAGAGGAGAAGAGCTGTCCCTGGAGCAGCCCCACGCACACCCACAAACCCTTCAGCGGCAGCACGGCAGGAGGGAACTTTCCCCTGCAGTTGTCACCGGCACTTGCAACCAAAAGGTTGCTTAGGAGGCAAGTGCTCTGGTTTCCCAAAAGCCGGATTAAAAGGCTGTAGGGTATGTTTTCAAAGCAGGATTTCAGCCATGTGACTCATTAATGTCAATGGGAATCATGTTGTTAAAACTTTGTGCAGTGCTTTGAAAATGTATCCCTGTATGTCAGTTTTCTTTTCTAGGCAAAATTATCAAAAACAGACCTTGTGGGCTGTTTTTTTAAACAAAGCTTTTCAGTATTATATGCTAATAAATCAATGATTTAGCAGGCTTGATCTGCTCAAATTCCATCCCACTCCATCTCCACTTTCCATTTTATCATTGACTTTGATTTTATACAGAGTTATAGTAGCATATAGTTTTTGCAGACATTGCCTGGAGGAAGACAACTGCAACATTTCAGGCACTGGATTGCAAATTGTGTGGAAAGTAACAATGGTGCTATAAAGGGATAATGGTATTCATTGCATCAATTCAAATATAAAGTAGAAGCGGTAAGGAAAAGACCTATATTTGGATTTTTTTAATTACAGTTTTCATTAGCAAATTGCAACAAATCAACCCTTACTTATTAAAAAATAATTAGGTTGAAGGATTCAGAATTACCTTTTCAGAGTAACTCTGGGATCTACTAAGAACAGAAGATCAGATGGCAAGACTGTGTGCTTAGCAAAAAAGCAAACTAATATCATGAGATCTCTGATTTCTTGGAAAGAATTATACTTCCTTTTACTCCATTCAATACAGATAGAATTACCCTGAAATGCTTGTAAGCTTGAACTGCAACAGAGGGATGATTTGTGAATTCCTGTTAGCTGTGTTTTGTATTTAGTCACTGATATGTTTTACTGGAGCAGCAGGAAGGTGTATCATTTCTATGTGCTCCAAAACTTTTCACCTTTAGATCACCAGCTCATGTCTGTCTGGCAACCACATCTTCACTTGAATAAATTTCTGGAATAAAATGATTGCTATCTGTATGGATAGTGTACCATATGATTCTGTAGTTCTGTTTCTCAGCCAGCAGCTCTTCCATGCAGTAATTGCTCTTTTGCAAATCTTAGCAAAGACACAAGACTAGACTGCTTTTTGACTCTACATGGCCGCTGGTAGTCCATCAGCAGGAACATCTCCTAGATAACGTGAGTTGAAAACAACAGAGATGTCTCTTCATGATTGCAAATAAAGGAATAAGGGACTGCCAGAATTCTCTAGCTACCCAGACACAGGTAGATGGAGTTACTCCTAGAGAGCATAAAGTGCACCCATATTCTTACCTGGTTACTTTTATCTTCATTCTTCCTTTTCATAAAGATGTCACAGTTGTCCACTCTCCTATGTTCCTTAGCTTTCTGATAACGCTGCATCTTAGCATTATTAGGTCATGTCTTAGCTTAAAAGGGTAGGATTATTTTATTCAATGATAATTCTGTGTAATGATGGTCTCCTATGTTACAAGAGCTTAAAACATGCTCTTTTTTAATGACTTCACAGAATGTGGCATAGTGCCAGTGAAAAGTGGACATCTGCATTATAACACCAAATGCGAGGTTGCCACAAGGGTTACTTTGAGAGAGAGACAAGTTCCAGCACAGTTTCCAGTAGTCACATTTCTTCCTTTTTTACTTCTATTTTTTTCCCCCGGCATACAAAAGCCTTTTAATATGTTTGTTCTGAAGTGTTTGGGAAAGTTTAACTTCTGGACTCTCTTGCATTGTAAGCCATTTTGGTTTGGGGGAAGACAGAACTCTGTTCTGTACCTTATAGTCAGTAATCATCCAAAGTGTAATGCTTAGGAAAAAGCCTGAGATGCAAAAGTTACTCTAATGTGTTGTTTTGTCTCATGGTCAGCAGCAGTTACTTCAATGTAAACCCTAAAAATGAGAAAGTGAGAGCAGATACCTTTAGATTCAGCATGAAAAACAATGTGAAAACTTGAAACTCAGCTCGAGTTCAACAAAGTAGGGTTTGTATGCCTTTCTCTCATCGCTCTCATATTATTGGTAAGGAAATAATTTCTCAGTTTCCATGATACCTCTCTACAGCTCAAGGCACTCTAGAAACATAGCTGTGCTCTATAAACTAAGCAGGTGGAAAAACTGGCACATGGAGAGGTCTGTCTTCTGTCATGCTGCCCTGAAATCCCACCTATCCCTGGTGCCCTTGTTAGCACTGTGGTTCTTGCCCTTCCTCTACTTGCAAGGCATTAATTTTTCTCTCTGTAGAACACTGAAAGCTCTTACAGAGAGATTTAAAAGTATTTAGGTTTGGATACCATGGTGATAAATGTAATACAAAACTGCAGTGAAAGAATGAGTGCTATGTTTCTAAAAGTTAGGATTTGGGGGTATTTTACAAGGTACCAACAAAAGAAATTGTAATAGATTTCTACATGCAAGGGTAGTAAAGTCACTTTTCTAAGCTAAGTTGATGTACTATGAATCTCATTTAGGTTAATTAGGTAATCTTAATAAAACGCTTGCCACATTTAAAATGGGAGTATTGTATTGTGAAAATGCTAGATACTTTTATATATTCTTTTTGTGAGAACATGAAAGGGGAGCTCTAGAAATGACAAAAATATGTATATTTTTTTGCTTAACCCTGTTATCCAGTACATTTTCATAATTTAACCAGGTGGACATGCTGCCTTATTGCCTGCTTTTCCAAAGATGTGTAGCTTTAGTCTCCAGCACTCAAGGTAAAGCAAAATATGTGAATCTGCAGGAAGATATTGGACAAGCCATGCTCTGTCTAATTAAGCCTAGTTCATAAATCCACAGTTTCCTTAGTCTTTTCAGAGCTTAATGGGCTGCTGCTTCACATACACTCGTCCTCTTGACACAGCAAGAATTATACACCACCTTACATATTTATTATTTACATAACTTCAGCTTATATCTGGAGTTTGCTTTCCATTTTTCTGTCTGTTGGAGGTATCAAAACATCTTTTGTGCTTATCCTCTGAATTTTAAGACTTCATTCCTACTAAGATCTGAAAACATCTAAAAGATGACAAACTCATTCCCTGATGATTATGGTGTTTTCCCTTGAACCTGGGTGTGTAATAACCAAATTACTCCTAATAACATATGGCTGGGGTGATACAGAAATTGAATAAAAGGGTTGAGGACCATCACAGCTCAGTAGCCCAAGTGCTTAGTCTATGATACCTGCATAGGTTCTTAACCTGCTCCATGGTCCTCCTTTCAGAGTGCAGCTGGAGAGTGAACACCGGGCCTGTGATCACTGTGTTGACAGAAGGAGATCTGTGCTCTGGATCCATTACATGGATTGCTTTGGAGGTTTCAGGATTGTCTTAGAAGAACTGAATTGCTGCATGAGCAGTTTGAACTGGGGATGCCAGCTAGACTGCGAGTTTGATCAAAAGCATGAACCAGAGCAGCAGGTGGAAAGACTGACACCAAACTTTTCAGTGATAATCCATTAGTTCTGTATTCTAACCTATTACGGAAAGAATTGTAATAGGTGCTGAGCTAAGTCAACTTGTTTATAGAGAAAATAACCAAAAGGGAAAAATAACTCAGGATCAGTCACTCCTTTGGCAAATTCAGTTTAACCTCAATTAATGGAAAACGTGGAAAAGCCTGATGTGCTCCCACACCTTGAAGCTTTGCAACCCACAGACCCACGGGTCTGCCAAGGTCTGGCACTTTGCCTGGACTAATAAACTCTCTGACAAGCATGAGCACTGGGGATCTGTGTGCTGAGATACCCTTGTGGCTCATGTCTGGCAGTGCTTAATGAGTCAGGTTCAGCATCGTGTGAGAGCAGCTGCACTACTGCTGGACCTGGTCCCAGAGCTGGCTCAAAGTTTCTCAACAGCATCATGACTCAGACTTGAAGTGGTGGGTGAGAAATTTTGGAGCAGGTAAAGGAGAATGGGGGAGGGAAATGGCATTGGGAAAATTATCAGGGGTTTTGTAGAGCTGCTTATGGAGAAGCGACAAAATTTTTGCATTATAATTTTGCCGAGGGAATGGACTGAGTGGAGTCAGCTGTGCTTTAAGCTGATGAGTCCATTAAAGACCTGACATAATTTGGGGGTTACAAAAAGCTTTCTCTTCACACCTTTACTTCTAAACTACTTTTAGTTTTGTTTCTTGAGTGTGAAGCCTTCTTGTCCTAGATCTGCCTTCTGGAAGGATCGTGGGACCTCTCTTCTCCCTTCTCATGCAGTCACCTGCTCTGAGCCCACCCTACACAGGCAACCACTTCTCCTCTGATGTGGAAGGAAGTCCAGAAAAGATACGAAGGGGAAGCAAGTCTTGATTTTGAAGCCATTGTTGAGATCCTGGAAAAGCCCTGGGAGGCTTGCTGGGTCACAGACCCTGCTGTTCCTGAGTGAACATCCTGGTCCAGCCTCAGCCCATGACTGTACCCAGGGAGGTGCCTCATGCCTGGGGCTAGGGCTGTCCCCACTGTCCCTCCAGCTGCTTTGCTTCTGGCTGGGGCGGTGGGATGGGACTAAACAAGCTGCAGTAACTTACCACTTTTGCTGCTTATTCTTATCCCTCTGTAACAGCAGTGTAACTCTAGACTGTACGCCTTGCATTGGTTGAAAATATTTTTTAAATGGAAACCAATCCATTTTATGGCATTTTTCTAAATCAAGATGGAAAAATTATGGAGTCAAATTCAGGATTATCTCAGATTTCAGTAGCTACAATATTTACAATATTTCTAGACACTCACGAAATCAGCCATGCTTGCCTTATACTTTTTATTGAGACAACCTTCTATTTTTCTTTTAGATTTCATAAAACTTTGTGTCTCTCCCCCCATATTTTACTTCCTATGCAAGACTTCTTTCTTACCCATAATCTTAAATTATTTATTTTCACCTAGATTTCATTGCTTGTGTCTGTGTGCATTAATTCTTCTGCAAATATTTTTAATGTCTATTTTTAAACTGTTGAAGCTGGTTATATACATTTTCTTTTTCATCTCAAATATTAGAAAGTAAGGCAAATAAATAAAGGAGGGGAGCAACCCTCGTAGCAAAATTGGTTTCACTACTTGCTCAATTATGTTGCAAAGTAATTAGTACTGTTGCAAAAATTTGTTGAGCAAGTCTCAGAGTCCTTGTAGCTGCCAAGAGCGGGGTAAATGAAACTGAGCCCTTTGGAAAAGGTGAGTACGAGGTCAGCAGGCCATAGAAATCCCACCCTGACTCGATAAGAACTGGAGTTTAAGATGAAATGTCACTTCACCTGTAGATATTACATTAGTTTGTATTTTAAAATGTTTTTTTTACTTTTTTTGCTGTCTCCTTTGTTTCTTCTCACTTTCTTCCATTTCCTATTTTATTGTGCCATTTGCTCCTTTGTTCCATGGCTGCCTTTCTCCACCTTGCTCTCCTGGCTGATCACTGCCAGAGATAAAGGCCCACATCACAAAGGAATATTGATTTTGTTATTAGCCATTAAGGTAAGAATATATTCCAGTTCTCATGAAGACAGTTTTCACACATCTGACTCACTGGGGGACAATGCTGCAAGTAATTGAAATACAGAAGGTTTTGGTCTAGTTGCTGTGTGAATTGAGCTGCATAATTTCACTTATTTTATTTTCTATTCCAGTTTTTCTTTGTGTGTGTGTGTGTTAATTTTACCAATCTGGTTTTGTTTCAGGTGCCTCTGAGTACCGTTTTCACTAATGGTGTTATTACATTTAAGTTCTTTCCCCATATTTCATGAAAACTACCAGCCAAAAGATCAAAAGCTTTTCTGTGAAAAACAGATTGTTTAAACAGCTGAAATACTTCTTACATGTGTCTGCATCTACTGTAGATTTCTATGAAGTACTAAGAATCACACATTTAGGCATCTGCCATCTTCGAAGTGATTTCTGAGTAATGGATGTGAACAAGTCAGCTCTTCAGATGGCAACTTTCCATAACTGTATTCAATTTTAGGAGTGCTGTTATTTGATACTGCTTCTTTTTTTCTGGTAAATTTTATTTCTAAATTTCATTTTCATTATGTTTCTTTTTATACCATTTCCATTATTTATCCCAAGGGAGAAACCAAGACAAGTACTTTTGAAATAAGAATAACACAGAAACCACATTTGTATTCTTCTAAAGCTGGGGTTTATATCTTCTGTCACAAATCCTGAGAATTCCTAGCAATAGGCCCATCTGATTTCAAGATGAATGGAAAAACATTCCATCAACTTCAGAAAGTTTTGAATCAGGATGTGTGTTGTGTTCTTTGGAGTATCAATGAAACATTTGTGCTTTAAAATATTTCTGTAAACTTTCTTTTCTTGCATTTGTCCTTTTGTTTTCTTTGGCTTCAGAAGGTACTACAGGTGAATTATATATGAAGAAAGCTCACTTCAACAATTTTACTTTTACTACCTTTTGTTTTTTTTCACTGATTGCCTACCTAGATATGTATAATGCAAACTACTGTCTGCATTATCTTTTTTTTTTCATAGATGTCTGGTATTTTCTAATCATGGCATGTAGTTAGTTTTCTCTTTGAAGCTGACATCTCCAACATTTTCAAGGTCTCTCATGGATATTTCCATGCCCTTGTCTGCTTCCAGTCTTAAATTCCATCAATTTTGTAATACCTTTATTGGGATTGCATTCATACTACTGATTTATTTGTGGAAGAGCATGAACTCCTGATATAAATAATGGCATCATTCATATAGCACTATTTCTGTCACCTTTGCTTTTACATCCTCTTACCTTTTATTTCCTTTTTTGACCTTATCTGGGCATTGAAGTTACTTGCCTGTCCAGGGGAATGTCTGTGTCCCTCTATTTAAATAAAACTGTCAATTTAGAACACAAAATTTTTAAGGAATTATTTTAAAATCTGTCTACCCACACATAGCGGGCTGTCTTCCAAAATTCCTTGATTGTTCTTTTATTTACTGCTTAAGAGGCTGTAAAATATGTTTAAAGTTTCTCACAATAACTGGTCAACAAACCTCCTGAGCTGGTGGGAAAAACTTACTCCAGAGGGAGGAAGAATGTTTTGTTCACTGTAGGTTAAGAAGTTTTCTAATGGTGTTATGTATGAGGGTGGTAGTGCTTCACTCAGTTCCAATTCAGTGTACTCTTCTCTCAGATGTTAAAATAAACATTGTTTTAAGTCAGCAATAACTCATTTTTTAAAAGTTTGCTTGCAGTGGGGGAAAGGAAGAAGTAAAGACACCTGAATGTGAAGGTCTTCGTATGTGTACAGATCTCTAATTAAAACAAAACAAACCAAAAACTTAATTTTCCTTTTCCAAGAGTTTTTGGGAAACAAATTCAGTCCAGCTGAAATCGCATTCCTGGAGGGAATTTCTATTCCCAATGCTTAATATAGGAGCACACACCAATTCCTTCTCCTAAGGAATTAACAACCCTCCTCAGTGCTAATGGCAAGACTTTTCCTGATAACAAACATTGGCATTTGGCAATGCCCTTCAAGGTGTTCAATGTTGTTGGACATTTCTTGAAGGCAAGGGAGGACTAAATTTCTCTACCTTTCCAACAGTGTAGGATCAAACTGGGATGATGAAGAATAGTGCTTCTATGATTTTGTCTGAAGGTCTGAATTAACTAATGTGTTGTAATTAGTTACTGAAATGCTAAAAATAGTAACAGATGCTTTATCACTTCTTTAACTAACAGATTTTGAGACACAAGTTGCTTTAAGAGCAAAATAATATGAAACTTCTTTGAAGCTAATTTCTTTTTTCTGGTAGAAAAAAAAAAAATCAGTGGCATTTTATCTTGGATCTGCTGTTAGCGGCTGGTGGGTCAGCTTCATTTAAAGACTAGGATTGCCTGGGTTCTTGTAACTTGGCCATGGGTTTTGGAGGACATCTGCAAATCATTGAATGAATCAGAAAAGTACAAATTCACAACAGCTCTACTCTCTTGAGTTGTGTTTGATATTTCCTGTTTTTAAGGTTTCCTTGGTATCTAACACATAGCCTGCTAAACATCAGCTGTTCCCAGTGACTCAGATCTGAAGATCTTTGATCAATTTATCTTGTCATGATTAACCAATTTCTATACTGGAAGAAGGATGTTATCACTTTTTGAAGTAAAAATATTACACAAACATCCTCTCTAATTCTGTGCAGACCCCAGTTTCTGGTGTGTCCTGTATTCTAACTGCAGGACCCTTTCTTCCCATTAACCCAAATCCTCACAATGACATGATGGTTTTTTGGAACCTAAGGTATTCTCAATAATGGATTGGAGTTGGAGTACTGACTAAACTTTTTTTTTTTTTTTTTGAGTGCCTATTTTCATCCAATTAAATTTATTTAAATATTGTGATTTATTCTCTGAAAAGAACAGCAAAGGGGAAAACATAAAAATGAAAAAATGAAAGAATTATGCCACGGTGAATTCAACCTGTTACTGTTTACTGAGTAAGACAATTTACTTCTTGTTCCTTAGTCTCCAAGTGGAGGGATTTTAGCTCTTTAGACCTACAAATGCTGTTAATGAGCATGGAGACCCCTGTACAACTCCAGAACTTGCCCTGTTCAGAAGATTTTAAAACTTCAGGGTTCTGTGGATCATAAGCAAGAAACACATCTATGAAGCATCATATGCATGAGAAAGGGAGACTGCTACATATGGCTATACTAAAAATAATTCCATGTGTATATATGCACATTTAGTCCATCTGTTAATCTGTTTTCTGCTACACCAGGTAAATTCCAAATCCATCCTGAAATGTGAAACAGAAGAAGTAGCAGCATGTGTGTTAAACCTGATCCTCCTTGACGCCTACACACATGTTCATTTCAATTGTTGAAATTCTTGATTCAGTTGGAATCATTCCATTCTCTGGTCCCCTAACACCAGTACAGACTAGTTCATGCTTTCCTGGCTGTGTGCATCTATTCAATGTCTCTCTCCAGGTGTGCCTATGGACTCTTTTATTTTATTCATTTTACTGAGCATGCTTGGTGTGTAATGATTCAATAGTCAGATTGGATAAAATAAATATATTCTAATCTTTCTTCAAACCAGCAATGCACTAATGACCACATCACTCTGAACACCAAATTTAAAAATAGTTTCTATAGAAGAGTCCTATAATTAAACTTTTCACAGCCATTACACATTTTTAAAATTACTATTTTAAGTATAGTACTCCCCAGAATGGGGCATTAGCCCAACATACAAAAGTTTCATAAAGCTAAGAAAACACTGAATTATTCTGGAAGTCTGGTCTATAGAAGAGGGCTATTGAATGTCTTGGCTAGGATGTGTTAGCTGCATCCAAGCTTGCAATTGCACAGGTTGTATCAGGGACACTTGTCTGATCCAAAGTGCATGCCACCAAAATGTACCAAGCCTTTATTCCACTGGGTGTTCAGTCCCCAGGATCTCAGTGTGCCAGAGGAACCTAGGTTAGATGTAGATACTGAAGAGGTCACTGAGCAGCAATCTTCCTGCTTCCCAGTTATTACAACTATCCCACATGGGTATGGCACTAGAAATCCTCTTTGCTTAGAAGCCTATGATCTAGTCTGTTCACAACAAAATGTTATTTATCCATCTATAGATATTTTCAGAAAAAGCATCCAGAATCAGATCTTACTGAATCTTATTTTTCATTGTAAGTCTGGGGAAGCCTTCTTATCTCATATATGGTCCCTTCAGTCTAGCAAACTTTGTCAGTAGTTGCTAGATTTTCCTCCACATCCCTTCTTCCTCTAGCCATTTTTATTTACCTAATTTTTTATTTTATAAGAATATTGTCTTAGGACTAAGATATATGTATGGTATAAGCAGAAAGTGTTTTTTAAAAAGTGGTTTTTTCCTGCTGTTCTTATGCATCATTGCATTTTTTACTGAAAAAAGCATCTCTCAGCCATCCATGGCTTTGTCTCCTATTTTCTTCTTGCAGTAACCCTTTCTGATACAGCTTTTGGTAGGCAAACAGGTGAGTAATAAGGAATATTTAGACTATTCATAATAAAGAAGCTGATAGATTTCCATTATTCCTTCATTTCCCCCTTCTTCTTCTTCTTCCCTTTATCTTCCTGTAGAGAAAAGAATTGGTCAGGGTTGGTTCTTTGGGGACTTTCTGGCTCTTTATCTCTTCTTAGGGTATCTGGGGTATCTGGTGCTGTCTTCAAATGAGTTTTTCATGGGAAAATGCTCCCCCAGGTTTAAGAGGAGAATTTTCAGAGTGTCTCTCAGGTCTTATGAAGGCCTTACGACTTAGTGGGGTCCCCCTACTACATCTCAGTTTATTATTTTAAATGCTTCGTTGCAGGGTGCAGGCAGTCAAAGAAATAACACGTTAGTTGACATTTCTGATAATACCTGGACATGTTGAAAGGACTTTTTGTTTAATTTCTGGTTTACCATTCCACTATTGGGATAACACACTTCTGTTTTTTAATTATTGTTTATTAATTTAATCAACACTGCATTTGAACACTTCTTCAGTATTAGGCTTTTCATACTCCTGTGATCAGTTGAAATGATTAATTGTATCAGCATATGCTAAGACAAATCTCCTGTTTCTTTCCTAAGAGAGAAAAGAGATGTTGAAAATTAGCTGAAGAAACCTAATGCTCTAAGTGTTAAACCAGGAAGCTGGGAAGACCTACACATGTACTGAATGCTGAGCAGTCTGGCTGCAGTGCCCAACAACCTTTTGGACTGCCATTTCTGGTCCCTGCCCAACAGCAGCATGTGTTGCACATCATTCAGTTCATGCTAATCTACTCACAGGCTGATAATCCCAGCCACATGGGCACCTACAGTTTTGGTGATGTGCATGACTCTTTTATTGCAAATTGAGCTGCAAATCCACCATCGCTCTAATTCTCCTCTAATTAGCTGTAATCTGTCAATTCTTGTTTGGCACATGGGGTCTTGTTTCCAGCCCATGAGAACTGACTCAGCAGAGCTGCTGTGCAGCTTTGATGTTTTTGTTTGCTTTTCACTTTCGTTAACTTTTTAAAAATAATTTTTAAATGTTTTTGCATCTTTATATTCTGAGAAAAGATTTTCTGATTCAACTACTTGAGTTTGAAGAGATGTGAAACATTTTTACCTGCTTCCTTCTGCTTGAAAAAGCACTTTTTTGGAAAGATGACCATGTTTTGTGAAGTCCTCTTCCCCCTTCAGGAATATTTCCCTGAATTCTCAGAGTAAAAGGTGTGTCAGTTTTTTCTTCAGTTTTGTGAAGAAATTACTGCTATTCAGCTCTTTCAGTAATTGCAAAATATAGATGCCTTTCCATATTAAAACAATTTTCCATTAATCACTGTCTGCTTACCTTGAGAGCAATATAGAGGTGGTATTGAACTTAATTGTGTTATTTTTTGGTAATATTTGTACCATGGTTAGGAATTTTACAAGAAAGTATGGGGAATATCTGAAAACTGTTTGTGCTTACTTGCTTTTTTTCTGTCAATGGTCTTCTGATACTGTCAACTCATCATCCTTTGGTATTTATAATCATGTTGTTATGTCTGAATCAGGTAGCTTCTAGTACAAATTCCCAAGGAAACAATATTCTTGGTGGCTTATTTTTTGTGAGTGCATCTTGCATGGGGAATAAAAAAAGCAGCACAACACAAATTTCCTATGGTTAGTAGATATCAAATATACTACTTTGTACCATAGCAAACATTCAACAAATGCAACAAATTTGTATGATATCAAATATTGTTTTCATCTGTGGTTTCTTAAGGTCTTTGGCACTAAAAGTATAAATCAGACTTACCCTGGTACTAAGATTTGTCAATAACTAGAGACCAAAAGAGAGAGAGCCAGAGAGCAGCACTTTCAGAGAAACATAAGGTAGCCATGTGTATGAGTACTTCATCCACACATATTAGGCATCTATTTACTTTTTTCATATATCATATTATTGAAAAAAACAAGCTATCAACTTCTAATTTATGGCTATTTTTCATAGTAATTTTTAAAGCATTGCAAAAGCTTGTGGGGAAGCAAGATCTCTAAGACTGAATATCAAGGCTTTTGAATATCAATATGGGCCTTTTGTACTTCACTTTGCTGGATCATATTAATTCACTTTAGGCTTTGTTACATTTTAATAGTGTTCAGGAATTTTTCTAAAATTAGTCCTGCAAGAAATATTTGATGTGAAATTGCTTTGATTTGAATAAGAAAAGTGGCTGCAAATCAGCACGCTTTGGACTGTGAGGTCAGTAAAAAAAGCTGTCAAAGTTGGGTATAAGTATCATTTTGCATTGTCTGGAAGTCTGGAAGCATTTATAAAGTAGATTCTATGGGTAAATTTGACTTGGAATGTTTGTGAAGGGAATGGACAAGTGAAAAAAATTGCAAGCCTGAAACTGTATATATTTCAAATCTAGGCTGCTCTCAGAAATGGTGGCTGCAGATTATTTGGTTTCTTTTCTCTGTGGAAGTACTGCCTTGGGTTGTTGTGATCTAATCAACAAAAATAAGCCAAGGAGTGCTTTTTTTTTTACCAAGGAGCATGGCAGGGACTTCAATATATCCAAGAGTCTTTCAAGTAAGGGTGTAGGATGCATCTATCATGTAGCTGTAAATCATACTATAGTGGAAGATTCAAGACAGTATTTTTTTGCTTTCTACTGTAATATATCACTGAAGCTCAAAAATAGGGAGGAAGGGTGGGATGGAGGCAAGGAAGGAGGAAATTGGCCTGGTCTAGACACAAATGAGTTAGAGCAGATAAACTGAATCTGTTCCCTCATTCGTAGACATTCAGCATGAGGCATCATTTTTGAGGAGATGGGTGAGAACAAGGAAGCCCTGGGGATAAGGCACAATATTCCAGAGACTTTGGAGATACATATAAATGTTTAGATTTTTTTTCCCAGGATAATCTTTGGGCCCTTTGGGCTTGTGTCTTATTCATACACAGAGATGAGCATAAGTGAAGCTGTTCTTTTGCAAAAAGCTTGGCATATCTTTAAGGCCAAATACTTTTTGCACTGTGAAGAAGTGGGACACGGAAGAAACATATCCTGGGATTCAGGGCAGAGGAAACTGTAGACAGTGTTTAAAAAATCTGACTTACGTAAAATCTGCCTTCCCTCCTGCTTCTACTCCCTGGGTCTTCTCAAAGGAGCATATGACTTCTGTGAATGGACAGGTCACACACTGAGTAATGTTTTGGCTCAGTGTTTACAATAGAGGTAATGGATGCTGGTGGGGAAGCACACTGGGAGATCTGTCCCATCTGTTAAGATCTGCTATGGACTCTGCTGGAGATAGCTCAGTGTATTATCTTTCTATGAATCATCACTGCTCCTCTAACAGTGTGCAGAATTCAGTTCAGCATAGCTGATAATGCTTTGAGTGCACCTTAGGTAAGAAAGCTATTTTCTACAGTTCCTTCTCTGTGCTGCTGTCCTATGAATCTTATTTTTTAAATTCACTTTTACATTATTCTTCTCTTTTGAGAGCTGCTGCTGTGTTAACCTTCCACAAGAAACTCAGAGCAGTAAAGCACATTTGTAGCAGTTTAAGGAAAGGACCTGCAACTTAATGTTTTATTTCTTTTTGTTACAGTTTTACTTGTTTCTGAGCAAATAGAGTAATTTTGAGAGACTTTCCCCCAAGTTTGAACATACCAGGGGTGAATTTGGCCTGAAGATAGAATGTAAAGTAATGGACAGAATGTGAATTATTACCTTGGAGCTTAATGAAATTTGAATGACCAGTGGAGTTTCTCCAAACACACTTTTTAAAT
This sequence comes from Serinus canaria, assembly GCF_022539315.1. Classification (NCBI taxonomy): domain Eukaryota; kingdom Metazoa; phylum Chordata; class Aves; order Passeriformes; family Fringillidae; genus Serinus; species Serinus canaria. The sequence goes on from NC_066315.1 coordinate 34,390,804, forward strand.
ATAAAAAGTGAGTTCTTGCTCTCTTTAATCAGATTATTGGCTAGGGTTCAGCAATCATTTGCCAAAATTATGTAGCTTATTCAAGCTAGGTTTACCTAATAGTTCATAATGGAGGAAAACCTCGCATCGTGCTCAACCTTAAAAATCACAACCAACCTTCAAAATTCCAGACTGAAGTACAAAGAACCACAGAAACGGATATAGCAATACCCAGAGAAATACCTTTATTCCCAAATAGCTCAGCTGTAATAAGCAGAGGTCGTTGTTTTAAATAATAGGTTTAAACCTTCAGAAAACGAGATATAATAAACGACGTTCATCCTGTACTACCTTTGTATAATTTAGTTTTCTAATAAAGTTACAGTTTAGATAAGTAAATAATAATATATATTGATTATAATTAAAGATTAATTTTATACTTCATCTATTATTTCCTTTTGCTAACCAGCAGAGTGCTTTGTTTTCATGTATCAGTGAAAAGAGGACTTGCCTTTTAGACCATGTGGAGAAAACCTAAATGTTATTATGTTAAAGAATAGTAAATGATATCTCTTGTTTATTGGAATACTTGTTCTTATTCACTGTTGGGTAGAAATGCCTTTGGATAGAAAGAAAAGAAGATCAGCTTTCTGGAAAAAAAAATTACCTGGAATATGCTGGATACATAGAAAATATGTGATTCACTTAAAATTGATTTCTTTTAAAGAAATTTTACCCATGAATGATTGCGTTAATATTTCTGGTCATTCAGTCCTTCAGAACTTTGGAACTAGCATGTCCAAGCTCCTCAGACTTCTTATTCATAGCTTGGAAGCAAAACACAAATTTCCCTACTATTCAAATCCAAACAAATTTCTCAGTTTGAATGAACTGATTACTGACTTGGCAAAGCTGAATAAACAGAAATGAGGAGGATGTTATCTCTGGAGCGGCAAAAGAGCTTATATTGGTCATGAGTTTAGCCCTTATCATATTGTGTTTCCATGGGGTAAGGAAAAGACTCCTCCAACTCAGTTCTTGGTAATGGTTAAAAATAACTATCACCAAGCACGTATTTCTTAATTGTGATTATTTAAAAATAATTTTTAAAATCTGAATTTAAAATAGATAAGTAGGTGATCATAATTTCAAATTAAACAGCTACAGTTTTAAAAGGAGAGCACTAAATAAAAAACATTCTTATATGGCAGAAGCATGTTTGCTACCTGTCCAAAAATTTTTGTTGCCTTTGATAATAGCCAAGTGTTTAGAAATTGTGCCTATGGGCACCATTATCATTAAAACTTCCAAATGAGGATACATCCTGATTGAGGATATACCTGTCCACAAGGGTACATCCTGAATCTAGAAATGGAGAGGCAGAGTGTCCTGCAGTGTTTTTGTACCAAAGGGTACAAAAACAGTCCTGTGCATTAGGTGTCACTGCTGCCCAGTCACTTGGGATGAAGCCTCCTGTAATTAGCTAAGGCTTCGTAGGACATCCAGAGAGATACTGTGGGTAAGCTATAGATAGACCCCATCCCTTTCCTCCTCTTCACAAAGCTCTTCTGCGCAGCTCCTCCTCAGCTGAGGTTTGTATATGTTGGACCAGTCATTTCCTTCAGGAAACAGCCCTGGGCTAAGAGTATCTAAAGTCTGATGCTCAATAAAGCTTTTGGAGAGACAGGGAACCTCGTTGTCATGGCCCATGAGTTCTGGGCAGAGCTGCACCACTCACCTGTACACATGAGGGAAAATGTCCTGAAGAGTCAGTGTAGAGCAGGCTTCCATTTAGCAAGTAAATAAAACACAAATAACTGATTAGCAGAACACTCAGTTCCACAGGAAAATGGACATTTAAGGCCATTGGCTTGGACTTCTGAAAGAGACAGCTACATAAAGGATAGTGGAATACTAGAGGGGGAAAAGTGTTTGGGACAGAATAGGAAGATTTTCTGTGTTTGTCCATGAAGTATTAAAGTGCTCTTAGGTATTTTCTTTGCAGGGTGTGGAAGTTTCACAATCCATGGGTTTGAAGCTCTTTGAGGTCATACTCTCTAGTTTGAGAGTAAAAGTCAGAATCCAGGTTGCACTTCAGGCTATAACTTTTTTTTGTGTGATAATGCAGAAAAAAGCTTCTCTCCTTAGTGCCAAAAGCATGTCATTACCTCCTCACAGTTCCTCCACAGATGTAGTTTCCTGACCTTGTTCTGTTTCCTTAATTACATCTATGTGGACCAGGACATGGAGCCTGCAATCATTTGCATTTCTACAGAGCTCTCTAGTGGAGAAGACTTTGGGAAATCTTCCTCCCAACATTCTGCTGATTAACCAGTGGATATTGCCTTGGTTCAGGTGGGAAAGTGAGAGAGATGGACTTAAAATTTACGATATTTTTAAGAAGGTAATGGTAGAGGTGGTATAGGTATCAGTTCAGTGCAAGGTGAATAAAAAATAACCTCTGGAATTTGTGTATGTGTGTATGTATTTAAAATGAAAAGATTTGAAAAATTTATTCATTTATTCGAGCTAAGTCAAAGATATGGAATGTTTTTTCCCCCATGAAAGTATGGTGAAACCATACAAAATAAAAAGAATAGTATTTTTCTTACTCTTTCAATACTAAAAATGCAAAATCCTAAAGGAAAAATAGATTTTTCCAGGTCTTAGATAAGATCTGAACTCCTTCCCATAAAAGGAAACTTAAAACTTCTCATAAAAGGAGTTAGGCAAATATCTCTCAGAAAGTTAGTCACCAAAGAGCTGTGGTGTTTGCCCCTGAAGCATGAAGTTTATGACCTGTATAAACCCAGCCTATCAGTGTGGGGTCCTACAATAGTGCTGGAGCTTGATTTCAGTTGGACCAGCCAATGTGGCAGCAGCAGCGTGTGACTTTGACACTTTGGAAGTGTTGTCATTGCCTGGCTGTGCTTGGGCTTTGGATCCAAATATTCCAGGTCTGAAAACCTGGGGGCTGTCCTAAGACATCTGAAAGGAGCACCTTGAAGAGAGCAACAAAGCTGGGGACAGGGCTGGAAGGTGTGTCCTGTGAGAGGCGACCTCTTTGCTCTGTACAGCTCCAAGGGGAGGGACATGCTGATCCCTTCTCCCAGGGATCCAGTGAGTGGAATGGCTCAAAGCTGCACCACAGGAGGCTCAGACTGGATGTAAGGAAAACATTTCTTTACCAAGAAAGTGGTCAAACACTGGAACAGGCTTCCTAGAGAGCTGATCTATGCCCCACACCTTTGAGTGTTTGACAGGCACCTGGAAAGTGCCCTCAATAACCTGCTTTATCTTTTGGTCAGGTCTAAGTCAGGCAGTTGGACTGGATGATCACAGTAGGTCCCTTCTCATTGTACTACTCTATTCTGTAGCTAATCTTCACATTTCATCTAATTTAAGATGTCTGCTTCAGAGGAGAGGAATTGTGCCCTGGAAGCGCCTCTGTATTCCCAGTGAAAGCTAGCACCCTTTAAATGCAGATGTAGATACATATCAGAGTTGATCAGAGGAATCCCATACTTGGTAGTTTCAATCACCAGTTTGAGCAATGCTATAAAAAGTAAGTTTCTATTTTTAAAATAGTGATGCTTAAACTTGTCCTGGCTTTTTTTTTCTTTTTCTACAAAAGGCTCATTTTCATTGGTTAGAGAAGCAGTAAAAACAAATAAACACTTCAAGCTCAATTTGATACTTGGTTGTGGCTTCCCCCCCCAAAATGGACATAAGACATCTAGAAATGTTTATATAGCAACTAAATACTTTAATCTTTATCCAGACTCTCAATATTTATTTATATTTCTTCATATTAAGAAATGGCATATAAAGCATTTCTTATTTACTGAATTCTAATTTCAACTTTTTATCAAGCTGCATTTAGACAGAAACTGTTAACTAACATTATTCATTTTAGTAATTTACTTGTCAGAAAGTATGCAGTAAAGAAGAAAGCTTTTGAAATTTGGAAGGGAAAATTAATAAAGCAAATGAGTCTATGAAAGAAACCACGATGGTACCACAGACTGGGTCTGGGCACTACAGGCATGGTGTCTAAGAGTCATGTAAAGTAAGCTTTGTCCTCAGAAGGGTTTCTGAAATTGCCCAGCCAGCTCAGTGCTCAGCTGCTTGTATAGTAATCATTGAGGGACAAAGTCAGTGTGAATTGCATCCTCTGAAATCTTGGTGTGCTCTCATGCCTTTGGGAAGTGGGTACCTTTTCTCCAAGATCCTGATTTTCTGATCTGTGGAAAGGATACCTGTTTAATGATCTAAATGAGGATATAAACTTTCCTGCTTTTCCCCCGCAAGTGTCTAACACATTTCTTAGCAGTATAAATGGAGGAAAGATTCTTCCCACTCCTGTGAGCTAGCTTAAATGCTCAGAGGAAATTTAGGCAAACTTTTTTTTTAATGTGCAATGGAGTCTGAACATGCTTTCAGTCAGGAGAAATGTAAATATCAGAAGTTTCTTAATTGAAAAGACTGAAAATAATGTAAATATTTAATGTAGTGCATGACTTTGCAATGTATTTATAAGGTGAGCTGACCTCAGAAGTTTCCTTAACTACATATAAGAGTAGCACCTTTTATCTCATTGGAGTTTAAGGAGAGCTCATTGATTCAGAATATTTTTAAAGTGTACATAAACAGTTTTCAGGTATTAAATCTTGGCCTGAATGTAGGGTGTTATAAAATCAAAAGTAACTTTAAGCAGGCCTATTTTTTTATAATAAAAATATGTTTAAATAGGAAAAAATATTAGCTGCTATAAAGTAGCAAATGTTATCCATCCTGCTAGAATTTTTTAAAAATGCGTAAGTTTTATAGGTTATTTTGGCTCATGTAAATTAAAATTTATCAGGCTGGCTGAGGCAGGTGATGCCAATGGCCTATGTCTTTCTGTACAAGGGTCTAAAGATCTGCAAGTTAGACAGTGAGTTTGGAGTGGGTATTTCAAGCTTGGATTCTGATCAAGCTGAAGGCCTGAGACAGAGAGACTATTTATTACCTTGGCCAGAAAAAATAAGAAGGCATTGTGGAGGCTGACAGACTAGCCATGAAAAGAACTCCCTTGACTGCAGGGAGATCTGAATCCCACCTTCTCAGCAGGGAGTAGATGACCAGGTTGGAAACCAAGCCACATCTTCATTTGTAGGAAGAAGATATGCCCTGTTAGAGTCCTGGAGGCTTGTGGAAGCAGGTAGGTGCAGAGACAACCTGTGTGCCATTTTTGTGGCTCATCTCTTCTAACTGTTCCCTCTGCCACCCAAACTCATGCTCATCACCTTCTCCTTCAGCTGCCAGGAGCATCCTGGGCAGTGGGTGATGCAGGAGCCAGGGGCTTGCCCAGTTCCTTGTGAAACAGGGAGAAGAGGCATGAAAAGTGAAGAGCATGTGTGGGTCATGGAAAAATCTACCAGGAGCTCTATTTGTTCCTTACAAAGCCAAACCAGCACTGGTAACACTAACACAGCTCAGTCACACTTGTCCTTGTGAAGCTTTAATCACTTTTTACACTGCTCATCCAACAGCAGGTAAGTAAATAACCAAAAGGAACAAATTCAAGCCCAGCAGTCAACAACCTCCCATGTCTTCTCTGGGCAATGTTATCAGTTGGGCCGTTGCTCTGGGGGCCATATTTCCTAGGGAAAAGCCAAGAAGATTGTTATGTCTGGACAAAATATTGCTTTTCTTTGCTGACATTTCTCTTTAAGGAAAAGGTGTTTAGAAGAAGAGTTAAGCTCAGAATATTAGGCCTGCCTCAAATGGATGTGTCACTTTTATTGGAATTCTAATTGAACATAGACTCATAAAAAGGAATACCCTCCCAATTTAAATATGGCTAGCTCTCATGTCTATATGATTCCAAAACTTATGATGACAGATTAATGACTAGACTGAAAGTCTGTCATAACCTGGTAGGATAAAGCTAATCCAAATCGACTATATGCCATGATTTAATGACACAAAGTTATTGAGAAGTACAAGAATAATTAAGTGGAAATATAATGGAGGAAGCATTTTTCTGAGCTCTGGCACTGTGGACAGAGCCTGCCACCTGACATGGTTGGTTAGAATAGCAGGTCTGGAGTAGTAATACATTTTTATGGTACTTTTTAAAGTAGTCCAAGTAGTCTGGCTCAAGTAGTCCATCAGTAAAAATTTGTTTTGAAAAAAATCATGACAGCCTTGGCAGTTGTAAAACAGAGGTGCTTTGTTTAACTGGGTGACACTAATTTCAGATAAGAGCTCTATAAACACAATCCTTTGGTCTCTGGAAGCTGGACAATATACCATAAAACTCTCTCATATCAAAAATGTCATCTATAAATAAACAGAAAATAACTGCATTTTAATTGAACACTGTTAAGAAAAAAAGTTAGGTGAACTTAAGCCTAATTTTGAGGCTTTGTTTTTTTTTTTCAACAATGCTATTGAAAATGTCTTTGCAATACCTCTATCTGGGTCTTTCAGTGGTGACACTTATATGCAGGCTGAGCTAAGCAACGATCCAAGCTAGTCAGCTTCATAAACTCATTATTTTGGTCCAAATCTCTGTGTCTGCTTAAGACTGGCTACAGGTGCTTTGTCTACTGATGACCAATATCAGAGAGAGCAGAGTCTTATCAGCATTGCATTCTGTCTGAGCCAATGAATGCTAGTCAGAGGATGAATTCAAGGCAGAGCTAGGATCCTTGCACAAGTCCCGTACTCCTCCATGCAGACATAACAGCTTCATGAATGCTACCTGGATTTGCCTTCCTTGTGTTTTCCACTCACTGCACAGAGGAGATGTATGCTAAGAGATGTCACTTTCTAAGGTTGTAGTGAAAGTGGCCAAGTATAGGTGTCTATTGATAGAGAGAGATCAGACTATTAATAACAGATAATTAATGGCAAGTCTTACATAAACTGCAGGTGAAATACATCTCCACTATCCTGTATGTCTGAAACCTGCACAAAGCTCACCAGTGCTATTTATCCAGAGTTCTCTGTAGTTGGTGGAGGGAGTAGTGCTATTCCAGAGGATGAATTACCACAGAGTATGCCTGAAGCATGGTAGGTACAACATGCTTTGTCAAGGCTTTACACACTATTTATGACATCTGGCCTTAATATACTGCAGAGACTTCAGTGAAAATAGTATTTTAAGTATTGCCATACTGAGTATTAATGCAGAAAAACTAAAATGTAGAGATGTTCCGGTTTGCAATATGTATTCTTTACAGGTGAAGTATGTTTGGGATGGGTGATGCAGCAGAAGTCAGGGTGGTGTATGTGGCTACTCTGACGGGTGCTGTGGCATCACAGCGCTGAGAGCAGACTGGACTGTGCCTGGAAGGCCAATGTTTCATGGCCTGAACGCAGAGTGAGGGAACAGGGACCACGTCCCTGCTCATCCTTGAAAGCCTGAATTCAAGCCATTTCTCACCATTTCTGCAGAAGGGCTAACTCCAAGCCACTCTGAAACACCCTCCTCCCTTAGATCCACCTCTCATTTCACTGCATTTTGGAAATCCATTTGTAGATCTCTGTGGTGGTGGAAATGAAGAAGCAAGCAGTGAGTTCTTTGGGTGCAATGAATTTCAGAGGTGTGAAGACAGGTGGCTGTGGGCTCTGTTTATGGGATTTTTGCAGTCTACCTCAGAGCCCAGTTTATCAAGGGTGGTTCCCGTATGCCCTTTTATTCCAGATCCCATCCTATAGGCCAGACGATATTTTAACAACCTGGGAAAAGCTGTTTTAAGTGTTATTTTGTAAACCGCACAAGCTCCAGCGATGTGGATGTTTTGACAAGTTCTACTGGCTATCAGTCACAAATTCAGTAACAGCACAACTACGCGGCCGGCACGACGCTAAGGACCTGCTTTCCTTCAGCTCCTCCTGCCTGCCTCCCCACGGAGGCCGCTCGGGCAGCTGTCCCCGGGCGCTGCCGGGGGAGCCGAGGCGGGAGCGGGGCCCTGACGGGAGCGGGGCCCTGACGGGAGCGGGGCCGCGGCAGGAGCGGGGCCCTGACGGGAGCGGGGCCCTGACGGGAGCGGGGCCCTGACGGGAGCGGGGCCCTGACGGGAGCGGGGCCCTGACCGGAGCGGGACCCTGACGGGAGCGCGGAGCAGCTGCGGCAGCAGAGGGAGCTCTGCGATGGGGAATGGCCCAGAGAGAGCCCGGCACAACGCAGCTCCGCTCTCCTCCCGGTCTCGGTTAGCCGAGCTCTGCTCAGAGCCCACCCCTGCCGAGCAGCCCAGGGCAGCGGTGGGATCCTTTATTCGCCGAGGAGTGACATTGCCAGCCGTCCTAGCCATCCCCAAACGTGACTTTAGATCTTTCTCGGTGTTGGACTCTGCAGAAAGGCTGCCCAGAGATGGCATTTGTGTGGAAATATTGGCTGTGGGACACCAGAGCCAGAGCAGATGGGCCAGGGGCAGCGTGGGCATGGAGAACCAACGGGGTGTGCGAGGCGGCTGATCCACCCCGCGCCTCCCGAGCGTGAGAGGCGAGGTGAAAGGCCGAGGGGCAGGAATCCCTATTGCAGGAACACAGGCGGAACCCTGAGTGCTTTCCTGGGATCAGAAAATGTTGTTGGAGATGAGGTATTAAATAAATCAAACCCCAAGTGTATTCCGAGCGAGTTTTCATGCCTTTGTGATTGCTGTACTTAAATTACCAGGTATACCTCTCATTTCAGCAGACACTTTACTAAGTTTTCAAATAATATTTAATTGATGTTTAGTTTATTTTAAACTACTTGCTGCAGAGCAGTAACAAAAATTTAGAACAACTCCTTTTCAAAACAGAACCAAGCCAGGTAGCTTAGTCTTAGAAAAGCTGAAAAAACTGAAATACTGGGAGCTAAGCAGCTTGCAAAAAATGTGCTAGTTAGAGCTTTGTAAATGGACATAAACATCAAGTTTTATGTGCCTTTCTTATATTACCAAGTAGTATATTTTAAAACTCTAGTTTGCCCTGGAGTTGTGAAAAACATTAAAAATGTTGCCAATTGGAAATGTGACTGTTCACTTTAAGTGTCACCTGTAAATTTAAAAATAAATAGAAAATCAAACCGAAAAGAGAAATTCATTAAATTGCAATAAGCCCAAGTGAATAAGTGCAATATCTCACTCAAATGAAAAAGCATAGGGCAAGAGCTTGTTTGCTGGAGACTTTTTGTCCTCCCTGTGTAGCTTTTTGTCCGACATTTTTAAATGGCATAAATGCTTACAAGTTCTGGGTATTTTCAATTACTATTGTTAGACAGAAAACCAGCTTCAGTTTCTTCAAACCTTATTTCATTGAATGTGTCTGAGTCATAGGAAAAGTCATTCCATCATGTCTAGAAACTGTTTTTACTCAGAGCACTTGTCAGGAAAGAAAATAAACAAGTATTAGTTCCTGCCACCATTCATTTCAGAACAGTTACAACCAATATAATTAGGTCTCAGATTTTTTTTTTTTAAAAGGTCTGAATGAAAAGATATAAGATTATATATGTCAGTTGCTGAACATTTGGCATGAACAGCTTTTCCAACACTTGCTCTGGTTATTATAAGGTTTGAGTTGTAAATGACTGCATTCAGCAGCAAACCTGTCAGGTTGGAGAGCTTTTCATTAAATGTTTGATCTAGAAATTTTTAATCAGTGCACAAATAAAACAAATTATTAAAGCTCTACATCAGCTGCAGTATGTGTAATTGGGATGAACGGGGTGATGTAACTGGTGGGAAACAGCACAAGCATTCTTGACAGAAGGCCTGGAGCTACAGAACTTGTTACCACTGGAGATGAAACAGAGCCTGAGTCTAAACCTGTATCTTGAAAATGGTAAGATACAACTATTAAAGACATTCCCAAATAACCTGGTGATAAATCATGTACCTTACAGAGCTTTGTTGGAGATGCTGGGGAGGGATCACCTTCTAGAATACCTTGTGTTTGTGTGGGGATGGAGTGTTTACTGAAGCACGTGAGATTTTATTTATAAAAGGAAAAATAAGCATTTTATGTTCTTAAGCTTTTTATTGCCGCTCTTTGTCTTAAGTGAAGGATCTTTAGGAAGTTATCTAATGTAAACTATTTAATGATTTTAGTACATTAATCAGGGATAGTAGTTGTAACTACTGAAATCAATGGACCTACTATGTCTTCATTAGTTGAGATGTTGGTACAAGTTATACCAACATTTTAGCTTAAAAACAGGAGGGTTTTTAATTTCTGAAAACACCAGCAATGAGGTGTTGCAATGAAGTAGGTTAACAATGAAAAAGGCAAGTAATTTAGATTAAAAAACAATGCTACATAACAATCAGATACAAATTTTAGGGTGTTTTTGTTTAACATTTATATTTAGACTAAGATACAAAATTTCTAGTTTTTAAGTTTTGCTTCTTTTCTTTTTAGAGTTTAAGTTATGAAAGAATACAGAACCAGGGAGTAATGTTTTGCTCAGAAGTCTGCAATAAAGCTAATGTTTCACAGCTGAGAAATCTGCCTTTTGTCTCTGCATCAGAGGGTGTTGTTGCAGGTTTGTGTACTTGAAATCAGCAGCTGAGGTGAGTCAGTGAGTATTCCTATAGTCAGACTCAGGGGTGAAGTCTTACCCCCATCCAAATCACCAGAATTTTTACTGCTCTTTTCAGGGGAGCCAGAACTTTGCTTTAAGACATTAAATTTGGCAGCAGCAAGGGATCCCAGCAATCTGTGTATCACAGGGGTTACTGTTGGCTTTGTGCTGGGATGCTCATGCAAACCTTTGAGTGTTTTCATCTTCAATCCCAAATATAGCAGAGGTAGAAAAACTTGAGCTCTGTTTCTGATCCAGAGCCTCACAAGTCTGAAACAACAGGAAGAGAAATATGTCTTGAAATTGCAGGATCTGTCATGGTTAAACACAGCCCTTGTGACAAAAACTCAGTGCAGAAACTAGATCTGGCTCTTGGTCTCCAGACACACACACTGGCTAATGCTCACCACATGGAAAGGCACCAAAGGTAAATGAAAGCAATTTTTGGTCAAAAATCTTTTAACTCCCACATTTTAATTCTGTACAGCTGCCAGTCTTTGTTGGTGTCTCCCTGCAGGATGAGGGACCTGGAGGTGCTGGAGTACCAGCCACAAGGGCAGGAATGGTGCTGTTTTTAGATGTCTTTGGAAAAATATGTCTTTAGTGCTCTGTAGGATAATGGGATTAAAAAGTTTTATTAATTGTTTGATGGAAGCTGGTTTGGCTGTGGCTCTCTAGGCCACAGACAGCCCTATGTATAGCTGGGCAGGCTCAGCTGGCTCTGTAACTCCCAGCCCTGACAGAGGTGTTATGTTTCCCTCCCATTGCGTCCTTCTGGACCACTGTAGGGACAGAAAATGTGACTAATAAAATTTGCCATCATCTTTAATCTTTACTCCCACTATACCTTTAAAAGAAAGTGTTTCTTTCATTCCTTTTTCCTTGTAATTTTTTTTTTTAATTTATGCCTTGCCTTTTGAACAGCAATTTATATCCTGTGTGCCTTATCTCAGGTAAGATAAAAATATTGGCTTCACTCCATCAGTGTAATCAGTTGTGTTAATATCTCTGATTGTAGGCTTGGCTCAGAGTTTGCATTACCCCATGCAGGCTGTGTCTGTGCAGGTACACTCTATAGATACCTTTAAAAACTACCACATTAAAAAAAAAAAAAATCTGAATGATGAGACAGTAGTTTCTAAGAGATATTTTAGTACAAAAAATTTCAATGTTTTCCTTCAGATTACAAGTCTTTAAAATTTAGCAGTTGAAATTGAACAACTTAGTGTATTTTTGTCTCATTTCTCTATAACTTGCTAAACATGCTCTGACAGAGTATAAGCCAGTGCTTATAGACACTGAAAAAAGTTCCCTGTTACAGAGTGAAAATAATCATGTGTTTCTATATGGTAAACAAGAATATTATTAGATGCTAGAATTTGCTGCCTTTGAAGAAGGTTGACTTTGATATGGCCAAGTACCTAATAATAATATCCCCATTGGCTCTCATCAGTTTATTTCTTCTCAGATTCCCTGAAGACTCCCCCCACATACTACATCTCATACTTTGCCTGGCTATTTTCTGCTTCACTTGCAAGACAAATGCTTCCAAAAAGAAATTAAACTCCTTAGAAAGTGCTTAGCTTCCTGTTTCAAAGTTACTCTTTCTTTTCTAGAAACGCTCAACAGCAGTAGAGTTCTAGACAAACTTTCTCTTTTTTGTTTCATTCCTGAGGCATAGACAACCTTGGCATTTTTCTGTGCACGTCTTTTAGTAGCTCACAATATTTCACCATCTCTGTTCATCATACCTGCTGTTCCCTGTATGTCCTTCCCGTGTGGGGAAAAGCTGGGATGCAAACACCAAGTCAGCAATTTAGAGTAAAACTTGTATTAGAATCGCCACATCTAGGATTTCAGCAAAAGTCTTTTTTTCCCCTTGCACTTCCAGCAGGCTTTTTGCCATCTCTTAGGGCTTTCCCCAAACGAATTGATGTCTCTGTCAGTTGTGATTGCCTGCTTTTATTCTACTCTCCTGCACAAATAAGCTGTTACATTTCTTTTTTTGTTTTTTCCTAGGTATTTTTGTTAAGGAGAACCAGCTCTATCGCTGTCTGGCCATTTGACTTCCATTCTAGCCCTGTGATCTTTCCAGCACTGTTTATTTCATGCTACCTTGTGCTCAGCGTCATCGGATCTTCTGGCAAGGGTTGTGTCGTTTTTCTTTCCTGACATTCGCTATTTATCTTCGCTACTGAAACAATACTTGAAACCCTTTAGAGGTACAGCTTCAGAAAAACAACTTCTCCCTTCTCCCACAATGCAGCTTTATTTCCTAGAGGCATTTCTAGTAAGCCTTGCTATAGCTGAATGATTTTTAGTGGTGCTGTTTGCTTAAAGGACCTAGGTAATCCATCCTGGATATAGAAGTGCATTCATCTTTTCTAGCAGCAGAGACTATGAAAAGCTGTTTTATTTCCCATTCTGATTTCTCTTCAAGCTTGGATATGTTCACTCCAGCTATACAAGTGGTGACAATGGGTACTCTCTGCCCGGTTTGTATGGTGGTTATTAAGGTAAAATTGAACTTAAGTGGGATTTTTTTGAGCTAGAAGGATGATATTTATTTCTATGCTTCTCTCTTACTTGCTCATATAGACCCCCCCACCCATCCATGCTTGCTTGTAATTTATTGACAGGGCCTTGTGAGACTTTTATGCTGACAAATATTCCAAGGATTTACTTTTATTCTTATGCTTACAACTGAGATATATAACTTTCAGCAGAAGGAGTTAATTTACTGTCTCGTTCAGCATCAGGTAAGTCTGAATTTCAATTTCTTGTTTATTTACATAACCTGTTAATTTGGTGGCTAGCACTGCTATTAGCTAAAGTTAAGCTATGTCTGAATAAGGGTCTTATTTATGCCTTTGTGTAATACGCAAGAAAAACCCCTCCTTGAAAATTTAATGTACCTTTAGAAGACTTTAGAAATCTGTTTACCTTGAATATTACAATGCAAATGTAACTGTCACATACAGTGTGTTGCTTGATCTGTGAGGGGAGGGGAAGGGGAAATCAGGTTCAAAATGTGTACTGTGTCTTTTGTCCTACTTCTCAATTTACTGCTGCTTTCATATATCATTTCTTCTTTTTCACACTACTATGCTGAGGATGGAGACAAACTTAATGCATTGTAAAATAAAATAAATTACATGCAAACATTTATCTGTCTTGTTTTTTTTACGTTATCATCTAAGACTAATAATTGTCTCCATTTCAAAAGTGAAAATATTTGAATGTTTCTCCCTTTTAAACAAGGAAGAAAACATGCAAAAAAATTTGCATAATTAGAAAGTGAATAATTCAGAAAGAGATGAAAATAAAATCAATGTATTTTTTAATACCAAGTATTGAACATGCTTCAAAAATCCTATCTGGATCTTGCCTACATAAAATACAAGTTATTTCTCTAGGAGCAACTAGCAGGGGCATTAATCCCTGAGTCTCAAGATTCCAAAATATTTGCAAACTACTTGAAGTATTTTTCTGTAATTTTTTTCCAATGTAGTCATACTTTGGACCCTGTTACATTTTAATAATTGATTACAGACATGGGATGAAATGTTGGCTCCACCGAATCCATGGGAGTTTTCCTATTGACTTCAGTGAAGCCAGGATTTTACCCATGGAGTTACATCAGTAAAACACAACAAACCTTATTCTGTACTTCAGTTAAAATAAAATCCAGGGCATATTCTGTGTTACAAGAATGAAAGCAAAGCTTACTCTTTCTAAAAAAGGTTTTGTGCATCTACATGATTTTGACTAAATGAATGTTTTTGCACCTGTTGGGTTAAAAGCAATAAAAAGTAAACCTGCTGTCGTTGTTTTGGAATGTGTATCTAATTTTATAATACATACCACAGTAGTTTGTCCTAAATGAAAAAATTGCAAGTTTAATTCTTTTTTGTACACAAGTAATATAATCTCTAAGTCACATGTGAAAGTACCATGTAATTTATATAGTCATGATGTCAGCAGTATATTATGTAAGTTCTTAATGGCAGATGAGGTTTAGTAGTGCAGACTGATTTTTGTTTTACTTAATGTGACTTTTGATAATTTTCCTCTTGAAAAAATGTTTTTCGATCCTTGGGTTACCATGGCTTTTTATTTCTTCCTGATAGGGCTGTTACTTACATGTGTCTAAACAAAATCCTGCTAAAAAAATTACTGACTTTCCTGACTGATGTTTGTGTGAAATGCTGGCATTGCTGCATGGCAGCAAATACTTCTTTTGAGGCAATATCACAATTAGAAATTTCGCAATTACATGGGAACCGGTGGGATTATCCCTCATCATCTCCTTAGTTTTTCTGCTCGAAAATAAGGCCAAAGTTTGATTTGCCCTGCAAAGCCTATCTAAGCAGACTATATAGAGAACAGTAAGAGTGGTTATGAATCCACAAATGGTGGGAATCTCCATTACAGCCCCTCTTCAGCCCTCATCTGTGGACTACAAAATGAGTCCACACTGCTGCCACAGTGTACCTGCACATTTTAATGCAAAATATTTTCTCTCATTCTGTTCAAAACCCACGAAGTGAGTAATGTGAAGGTATGAACGAGACATCTTTATAGCACTTTTAAAGGAGGAGGAACACATTTGTGTCTCTGACATTCATGACATCCCCGAGAAGAGAACCAGTAGAAGACAGTCTGTTAAAAAATCCCCTATATTTAAAAAAGTCTGTAAGATCTTTTTGTCACATGACTCCATCATTTTCATCTGTAAATACAGCTGTAATGTTATTTGATTCCATTAATAGTCAGAGATTTGACCAAATGAGAAGATAAGAATTTGTATTTTTTCCTTCTTGTTTAAATGCGGTTTCTAAATTAGGCTCTCAGAGACATAGAAAGATGTTATATCTTTCAACTCCTTTCTTTTTTTAAACCTCATTCTGTTCCAAGACTAAAATAACAACAACCTACCAACTAAAAAAACCCAACAATCCAATAAACTAAAACCAACTAAAATCCAATCAGAGGCCAAAAATCTACCTAAACCTCCAATTGTGTCTACTGGAGCTATAGTACCTAAAAATTGTTGATCAAATCAGTTTTCCATATAATGCACTAA
Source organism: Serinus canaria (assembly GCF_022539315.1). Classification (NCBI taxonomy): domain Eukaryota; kingdom Metazoa; phylum Chordata; class Aves; order Passeriformes; family Fringillidae; genus Serinus; species Serinus canaria. Next base: position 34,406,430 of record NC_066315.1, read on the forward strand.
ACAAAAAAATTATTACTAGGAGTATTCCAACAAGCACAGCGTTAAAAATGGTAAAATAAAAAAGAAATCACACAGGATCTCTGTGGAAGAAAAATGATTTTGAATAATTTTCTCTACCTCATCCCAAAAGACCACAAAATAATGGTGTCTGAGTGGAAAGGAAACAAACTGTTCTTTGAATTGTGATGAGTGTAGAAGGAAATACAGTCTCTCTTTTTGGTTTCCTGGAACAGAACACGTGGCACACGGCTACAATGAAGAGAATATTCAGGTTTCTGGGATCTGACCTGCTTGGAGAACCATTGTGTACCTGCTTGTCCACAAGAGGTGAGAAGTTAAATGGCATTGTGTATCAGAGCTCAGAGAACATGTATGCCTTGAACAGGCATCAAGAACAAATGTACACTGAGATCAGCAGGAGACAAGGTTGGTCAAACTGTCCTTCCTGACATGCTGGCATCATTCATAATTGGAGCAGGAAAAATGATGAAGAAAGAGGAAACAATTCTTTCTCTTCCAGTTCTGGGCCACGTGTGCATCCTCATTACTGTCACCAGGTTGAGGAGGCCAGTACACATCTTTCTGCATGAATGAGCTTCCGTTCGGGTATTTTCTGTGGGAAGGGCTGTACTTCTCCATTATTCTGCTCATTCTTTTTATATGGCACAAGCATGACCTACAGCTACCCTTAACTTTCCCAAGAGAAAGGAGAAATATGGAATAAAATTGATTTTGGGTAACTTAAGAAGAGTGAAAACCCATCATTTTAAATGTTACTTAAAGCTCAGTTAGAAGCACCCAACCAACACATCTTAAACAATGGTTAAAAGCCTGTGGGTCTAGAGCAAGCCTCCTTCAACCAGCTAGCTCTGTGGCTTTTCAGTAGTTAACACACATTGATTTTGTCCTACAGATGCTCAGCAGTTTAGTTCAGACAGGGGAGTTTGGAGTTAAGTGATCTGATGCTTCACAAGCAGCCTTCCAGGAAGTGGAAAAGAAGTGGCCAGTTCCTGGGCTGTGCCTTCTGCAGCAGAGATGAGGTGAAATACAGAGAGGTCCTGCTTGGCTCATCTAACTTCAAGTCACTTTGCCTTTAGCAAAGACAACATGAATTCACTCTTAGATTCATTTTCAGTACTCACATAATCTTGTAAAAACCAGGAAGTGCTGCTAGGCATCTTTATTTCCAGAGGGCATGGAACTGTGGCAATTAGTACTGTTATGGGACAAAATGTGCTCTCACATAAATCCATATTACCAATGTGTGTAGGAACTTCCCCTTGCAAAACATTTTCCTTCTTTGCCTGTACTCCTACTGAAACCAGGCTCCCTATTTTTTGTCACCTGTTTAAAACACAAATGTCATTCAGAAAAAGCTAGACCATCAGATGAATGGTGAGGAGGTGTAGGTAGAGCACAGAAATGCAGATGTGACTTGCTTGGCATCCCACAGGACTGTTTCAGATCCCTATGATGTATCACACTTCCTTTCCTCTCCAGTCCACTTGAGAAATGATACAGTTGAACAGGAACAGTGCACACCATTTACATTTCAGCTAATAGAACTTTTTTTTTTTTTTTTTAATGTTTGATACTACTTAACTTCTGGTTAACTCTACTTATTCACCAGTTTCTGTCTCAGCTTTAAGACTAATCTGGTACTTCCTAGTAAGCTCCTGAAACCATAGAGAATACTTGGTTCCCTTCGCTGATATCCTGTTCAGTCTGTTACTAAAATAAGGAGAGGTGAGGTCTGAACAAAGATGTAATAATTAAGAAATTGAGCATTTCATAAAAACACCAAAATTACATTTGTTCAGGGTATCACTAGGATTACTATATATTAAATAGCATAATTTGTACCTCTTTTTAAAATGCATTTTACTATCACCATGGATTAAAGTATATGTTAAGATCTAGAAATCAATTTTTCCCCTTACCATTTTATTTCTTAGGCTTCACTTCTGTGTAACTAATGCTGAATTACTTTTTTTGTTCATAGTTTCACATGATAAATGGGAAGATCTGAAGTTTTAGTAGCACATAAGGAGGTGAATAAATTACTGTTCGATTAGACTAAAAGATATTGCTGCAAAGTACTTGTAACAAGATAATTGCAAGTGCCAGAGCTCAGAGTAGTGCTCAACACTGGCAGCAGCTTAGTTAAACATGTGGTTAATGATGTTATAGGAAGAATGGGTATGTAAAATATTCAACTCTACCAGCAGTAAATATTCATTTTATGTGACAGCAATAGTGACTTGCTGAGACTGATATTTGACATAAAAAACTCCTATAATTATTTTAATATCTTTACTTCCCAATGATTTTAATGATATGACAAAGATTTTAGGTGTTTGCTGAAGCAGCACTACTGTCATTTACTATCAAACAAAATGTCATTCTAACTCATACCACTTCAAATGTCTGAGTATTTTTAATACCCATTAAACTACTGTTGTAAAGAGTGTGTTCTTTTCAGGTTTTATACTTACAGACTAAAACTGACAAAGACATATCTGGTAAACATTTGTTAGAACATACAATACAGATAAGTATATAAGTTGGGATTTTGCCATAAGAAGAGAGCAGCTTTATAAAAGCCTGAGTATAAAAATAGAAAAGCAGTGTATGACTTTGTACCTTTAAATTAGTTTATGCAAAAACAGGTAGTGCCTCATGGAGTTGATTGCTCAGTACTTTTCATTACGAGTTTCTTCAAACTCTTAAAAACATTGCCAAGTTTTGAACCATTTGGGATGAAGTTTTCCTGCCCTAGGCAGGAGTATTTTGGAAAGCTGCTTCCACAATTCAATCACTCCTGAACAATATTCCATAAAAAGGAAGTTTCCTTGCCTAACATTAACCTGTATTTCACAAGCTGGTGTTTTCTGTTTGGTAGTGTTTTGTTTCAGTTTGTTCATTTTTTTTAACATATGGTGCTTTTGGAACAGGAACCTGAAGTTCTGCAGAATGATCATTTTGCTGTTCCAGGGGGTGCCTTTGATTAGCTTCTAAGATTTGTTCAAATTTGTCCCCCGAATAGAGCATGTTCTCAAGTTACGGCTTGTCAGCTGAGCTGTGGTAACTGACTCTGCGTACATTCCTCATTTGCTGAGTGGAATATGCTAATTCAAACCACCTTTAGAGGAGTTCATATTAAAGAGCTGTTCTTCACAGTGACAGCACACAAGCAGGCATCAGCTCAACTTGAAAGCAGCAACTTTGCAGGCAGAGGAGCGTCTCTTTTACTATCAACATCCCACAGTTTAAATCAAGAAAGAACTTGGCAATTACATTTTCTTAATGTCCCTTCTCTGCTCAGTGTTCTCAGGCTGAAGGCATCAACACATTTTCTTCTCTGTGAACTGCTCAACCACCAGGGATTAAAGTGAGCATAGAACAAAACAAAGCTGCATCTCAGTGCTCCTTTTCACATCCCCATTCAGAGATCAGAGGGGTCGCCATAAGAACTGAGAGAAGGTTGGTAATAGGCAAAAGAAAAATGGAAATAAAGAAATAAAGAGCTGGAAGAGGGAGGAGAGCAACAGAATCTGAAGGTGGCAAGTGAAACAGCAGTTGGGCATGCGGAAAAGCAATAATATGTGACACATATTGCAGCAGATTTCAACCTCAGAGGAACCGTTGACATTATTCTGTACTCATTCTCCCCCCCCCCCCCCCCAGGACTCCAACTCATTTCAAGAGTCTTTCCTCTGGCCCTGAGACTCATATCAGGAGCCCAAAACCTCTCTGGTTCTGCTGTCAGCGAAAACCAAGGTAACCACCTGTCAAAGCATTTGTCACCACCCTCTGTGGGGCAGACACACACAAACTGCTGCCACGAGCTGCCTGTCTCTTTAAGTGGTAGAGGTCTGTCCAAGTATGTATGTGGCAGGTAAAGCATTGACCTGAATAAAGTGGTGGTCCTGTTCATCTTGCTTTTAGCATCTTTTTTTTGCCATAACTGAGTCTTACTAGAGAGGTAGCCAGCAGATTTGGGCCCTGTTGTCCTTGACTGGCACCTGACATTTACAGTTTGGTCTCATTGAAAAAACTGGAGAAAAACCTCACTGCAATCCCAGGAAAACCCATTGATCAGCCACAGTGCCAGCTGCATTTCCGTGAGAAGTGTGAGTACATAAATTGTACTATGAAACCTCAATGAGAGATGCAGAGCTGTTTCCTGCGCTTAAATCTTTATGTCATGGCCTTAAAAACTGCAGTGTTTATGTAGGCTAAAGCCCTTCCTGTGAGACAGAAATAACTGTAATTATTAATTTAGTCATCTGTGCAGTTTATAATTCCAGGACGTTTAGAGGTAAGGTACTTTGCACTTGCTATGCAATTTCCAAAGATAACACCTGACAAAATGAAGGCTTACAGTGACAGCATCATTGAGCTTTATCCTAAGGAGTTAAACGAGTTCAAAACCCATCATCAGTCACTGATAGGATTCGCTTCTATTTGCCTAAATCCTGCATAAAGTGCCTGTGAATTGTTAAAAGCTAAAGATGATAATTAGACAGCCTAATATAAACCTGCAAAAGAATGGTATTATTAGGAGTAAAGTGCTGTATTATTGCCATTTGTAAAGTAGTTCCCGTTTTTGGCAGTATGTGTTGTATTACTCTCTCCTCTCTTAATGGAATATCGGAGAAAAAACAAATTGAGCAAGCCATTGCAGATTCTGAGACCCTCAAAACACTGAGCTTTCCTCATGAGACATTCCAGGCTTAGGTGCTAAAACACTGCATCAGAATTAAGTCATACCTCCTGGCATGAATCAGCTGCTAAATTCAGTTCAATCGTGTATCTTTGATACAAATCCCTCTTGGATAACTGCACTGTGGAGTAAAGTGCCAAAGGAATCTCCAGACCCAGGTGCTAGAGGCACTGCTGAGGAGCATTAGGCTGAGAGTAAAAAAAAAACCAGAAAAGTAGGCACTGGAGTAGTTACAGGGTGGAACAATAACTTTGGCACCGGCAAGCGTCCCAGGCGACGACTCGGAGACACTGCCAACTAGATGCAGAATGTTTAAATGTTCAAGAAGCAATGATACACGCTAATATATCACTTAAGATTCTTTGTGACTGCGCTGCTCCAGCATCGCTGGGGTTCCGCCGCGGCATCAAACCCTGCCCGGCGGACGCCGGGCACACCTGGGCAGGTGGACAGCGGCGCACCCTCGCAGGGCTGCAGCTCGAGACGGAGCTTTCCCTCCCTTCTCGGGCTCCGCGTTACTCCTTAAACATTTTCTAGATAAAGAAACTCAAGCAAACAAAAATACCCGAAAGAGTTCGGGGCTGCAGGACCCGAGTCCCAGCTGAGCGCGGGCCTCCCCTGCGGTTGTCACTCAGCGGAGGCTCCGCGCCTGCCGGAGCTCGGCACGGCCAGGAGACCGGTTTCCCCTGGCAGCCGCCGCTCGGCCAGGCTGCGCCCCTTCCCGCCCGGGCATCGGTGCCGGAGCCCGCGGCTGCCCGGGACGCGGGGGGCGGGCCGCCCCTGCTAGGCTGACTCACCCCCGCTCCGCTCCGCTCCGCTCCTCCCCGCACCCCGCGGGGGAGGGACCGCCCGAGGCCGCGCCCCCGCCCCGCGCTCCCGCCCCCCCCCCCCTCGCCCGGCACGGACCGCAATGATTTAGAAGTTCAGGAATCCCACGTGACGTCACGGAGGGTGATGTAATGCTTCTCTAAATAGAACGTATTGTAACCGTCCCTCAGTCCAACGTGGTTCCTCCGGCCGCGCTGCCGGTCCCGTCCCCGCCGCGCCGGGCGGTAAGTTCCTAAAAATACGGGGCTGCCCCGGGAAGGCTCCCGGCGCGACGCGCGGCGCACCCCGCAGCGCGCCCCGCACGGAGCCGAGCGCAGCAGCGCAGCAGCAGCGCCGGCTGCGCGGCTGGGGAAGGGGCAGCCTGCGGCTGCAGGGGCTCTGCCCTCCGCCACCGCATCTGCTCCGGAGGCGGCAGCGCCGGTCTCCGTCTCGGGCGCGGGGTTCCGCCGCTCCCGCGTCCCCGCCGTGCTCGGGGAGAGGGGCGTGAGCGACCCCGCGTCCCGCGGAGGGCAGGGCAGGGCAGGGCAGGGCAGAGCGGCGGGGGCGGGAGCGCATGGTCGCCGAGACGCGGGGAAGCCGGACTCCCCGTCCGCACTTCAGGGAGTTTGGAAAGTCTGCGCGCTGCTTCCCGGGACGGGATGGGATGGGATGGGATGAGATGGGGCGGCTGCCGCGGAGCGCAAGCAGCACCCCGCTGGTGCTGCCCCGAGCGGAGCGAGCGGGTGGGCAGCTCCCGGCGGAGCGAACGCGGAGTCCCCGCGCCCGCCGCGGGCTGGACGGCTCCTGGCGATGACAGCTCGGCGGCACGCTGCCCCATCATCCTCTCTCCCCGCCGCCCCCAAAACTTCTGGATAAGTTTCGCGGCGGCAGCCGTGCTTCCCAGCGAGCCTGGAGCAGCCGGCGGCGGCCGCGGAGCGGAGCGCGGGGTGGTGCGCGGCCGCTCTCCCCGTGAGACACCTCGGGTGCCGGGCTGCTGCCGGCCCTTACGTCATGCTGCGGGCCGGTGCAGGGCTGATGCTCCGCTTCTGATGCCCTCGGGTGCGGGGAGGGGGGGAGTGTTGACAAGGTCCCCTCTCTGCAGCCTTCCTTTCCCTTTACAGCCCCTCTACTCCGCTCATCATCCCCCCCGCCCCCAGCTCCGCGTACCCCCGCTACTGTCCTCTCTTACAGGGGTCTCTCTCTCCCCAGCGAAGTTTTCAGGACGATAAGAGCTGCAGGAGTGTAAGGGGAATACTTGCTAAACTCTGCCTCCTCTATTATTTATGTCCGAGCATGGTGAGTGATCCTTCATCTCCAGGGCTCAATATAAGCTTTATAATTGGAAAGAGAGAGGTAGTTTCAGAGATGGGGGTAGGAATAAAGGAAAATGAAATGTCCATATGTTGTTTAGTTTCTCTTTTTTTCTTTTTTTTAAATCCAGACCGATATGAGAAGTGACTTAAGCAGCAAGATTAGAAGATTTCCATATATTATCAGTAAGAAACAGTGCTTAGCTAGATGAAATTGAAGCTTGAACAGAAGAATAAGAATTACTGTGAAGCATCTTACTTGGGCTTTTTTTGAGACTGCAGTTTTTAAAGAAAGATTCACTTGCTGGTGTGCACCAGACTTTCCTTGTCTGGCCATTTGGACAAGCAGCAGCGCGTCAAGGAACAGTGGTGTAGGAAAACTTTCTTATAAGAGATATGCAGTGATAATTCAGAAACTGGACTGAAAGAAAATTGAGAGGTAGAAAGTGAAAGCTGAATGCAAAAATGGAGGGTAATTTGTGGGAATTTTGCTGAAGGCGGTATGCTTCCATAAAGGTACTGTTTATTTTCAGTATAAAAGTATACAGTGGTGAAAGTCCCTGCTCAGTGTTTTGTAACTTTCATGTGGCGAATGAGGTTGTCGGTATCAAAAGCTGGAAATTCTTAATAAAAAATGGCTAAACTCCTTATTTGTGACTCCTTAATCCTAAAGGGAGCTGTACAGGTCGCAAAGCACTAGGGAAAAGTGTGATTAATGATCAGTGATTAGTGATAAGTGATTAGTGGTTTTATTCAAACTGTTACCTCTGACCAGAAGCACACATCAGAGGATTAACAGGCTCTTTTAGATAAATGCTCATTAGTGGAAGGGGGAAAGCAAAGATAATAGGCATGCACACAGGGACAACTTTCTAGGAAAATCATTCCTGTCTCTGGCATAATAAGCTCTATTAGCAGAAAGGCTCTTTAATTTAAAAGTTGCTTTTATCTTGTAAATCAAAGATAGATGTAGAAGTTTGCTGCGCTATTATAGCCTAAATTTTCCCATATCAACTAGATGTGGATTATCTCAGTAGTGATATTTTATTAACCCCCCCCCCCAATTGAATCTGTAAGAAACTGAACATTCCCAAGGGCTAAAGCCCTGCATCCCGAGGCATCTGCTCCCAAAGCCTGCTGCTGGCGGCTGACTAGATGGCGCAGTCCTGTTGTGAGTGAATGTACACTTCTGGGTTATGAACTTAGCAAGTAGCAGCTTGCTAGGTGTCCTTCAACACGTACAACAAAGTTGATTCTGTGCTGGGTTGGAGGCTAGACAGTGCTATGAGTTTGTAGTCACATTTTCCACTTCAGTTAATCTAGGGAGTTAAAGGCTGCTGGAAAAATTAGTCTCATTTACTGAAAGAGATGGTGAGAGAAAGAAGAAGAGAATGAGAGAGGGGCAGATAGCTACAGCCCGGGACATAACTCTTGACTGCACTGTTTTGTGCTGCTTAAATGAAGTACAGTTCTGATGGCCCTAATTAATGAAGCCTGAAAGCTCTTGGGAGTTTTTCCCCCAGCTATAACTGGCAAAGTGAGTGTTTTTCTTTCTTTTAAATAAGTCACTAAAAAGAAGGAACAGTTGGTGTGGTGGTTGAACAAAACAACTTGGACCTGACTGTGCTTTGCAGATTATGGTAAGGAGCCTGTTTTTATGATAACTAACCAGGGATTTTTCATTACTCTTAATTATGTATGGCTTGGGAAGAAGTGGTATCCACTGCTGTCGATAGACTTGGGGGTTTCCTTTGTCGCATTAGCTTGCATGGGATTTATGTTTGGTTTCAACTGTGGAGATCATCAAAGTTTCAAAACTTTAAAAGAAACACTTGAGTGAAACAGAAAATAGAAATAATGAACTTATGACATGAAAAAGGAATGGCTGTAGTCTCCTATTGTTACATCTTTAATTGGAGACTCTTAGGAATAGTTGGGCTAATGTTTAAAATCAAAAAGTTTTGTAGTAGCATATAAAAAAGGTAATAAGCGCTGTCTGCCAGTTGTGAATATTGGATGGCACTTTTCCAGGTTTTAAAATTGCAATATTTTTAAAAGTTTACACATTTAGAACAAGCGGAAACCTTTTCCCCCTTCCAAAACACCCATTTATAGTTCAGCTTCAATTTATCACACTCCTCTTCTGCTAATTTAACCCAGGAAATGTAAGGGGAAAGAAACCATGTATATACATCTAAAGAGAAGATAGAAGCAAGATTGTACATGAAATTTTATTTATATCACCACTTAGCAGAATGACTTACACAGATAAAGAGTAATAGGCGCTTTTTAAATTTGATATTCATTTCCTCACACTGAGAATCTAAAATGTGCTGCATTCACATTTATCCTGTTCACTGCCGAGGAATCTTCTGTAAAAGATTGTTGCTGTGAGAGCTGGAGTTCACTCTGGAGTTGATAAGAGAGAGGTAATCTCCCCGTGCCGTCAGAAGGCAGCTCTTACATACTAAACCTTTCAACTCTGTGTGGGCAGAATCTCTCTGAGTTCAGTAAGGCTTGCGGAATGATTTGAAACTGGGTTATTAACTTGTCTCCTTGTGGCCCCCTCTAAAAACCTGTCTCTGTGCTCCTAGTCAGGGTATGAGGATTTTAAATATTAGAAGAATTCTTGGAAGGTTGTTGTTGCTTTTAAAACAATTTTTTTAGTCAAGGATTTTTCCTCTACTTTTTGTCATCCTTTGTCTCTAATTTCTGTCATTAGTTAACTTTCTGGATTTCCTGTAAACCTGTTGCTTTGATGGTTTATACCTATGTCTACGTATTATTAGCTTTAATTTTAATTCCAGTGACCGTCTTTCTTATAAACTCTCTATTATGAGAAAACTATTACGGGACAAGATTTTGCAATAAAAGAAGAACAAAACTGTTTTCACTTCAAACATTTAAAAATTATTATTAAGGAGCATGTGATTTATTATTGGAACAAACTGGGTTTTTTTTCTCAAGGCCTGTGAACACTGGTTTTTCTTGTAACATTGCAGGAATACTCTACTCAGCAGACACAGTTGCTGGAAAAGCAGATGTATAAACCAGCTCTGCTTCACAGGTCTAGGTGATTCTTTTGCTTTGATTCTGTTTTGCTTATCTCATGCTAATCAAATGATTAGGCAGACATATATAACTAAGCCAGCCGTTTTGGCTTAATCTCTCGTGTAAACTTTTATTGATACATACATAGGATTCTCAGTGGAAATATTTAAAATACATTGAGACTCTGTCAGTCCTAACTTCAGGGCCGATCAGAGAGCTTGGTAGGTCACTCTGCAATATCTCAAACAATTTCTGTTGATTTGTCCTCTCTTCATGCTGCAAGCTGTTAAACCCCTGTTCCCCCCTCCTCCATCCCCACCCACCCTTATTTCTTGGTAAATTATCTCAGCAAATTATTATGCTCCAGAGCTTTTAGGGCTCTAGCCTTAAAAAAGAACTTTTCGGGCTTTTGCATTTCTCTGCCTTGATAAATGATCGAAGTTGATCACAAATTTAAAGCAACAGTTTGGAATAAGAACTATGAAAACATATTTATTCCTCTTAACAAAAGTCATATTACTATGCTAATTTACAATTCTGAGGGTGTAGTATTCTTGGCCACAGACAAAACAGTGATCTCAGACAATATGTTATCATGCTGGATTTTAACTTTAGGTATATTATAGCATTAAGTACAGAAATTACCTTCTATAGACTTGACATATAAAAATAAAATCCCGTTATGGAAATATTTTTTGTTTTGGTTACATATACAATCAAATAAATTTTTTAAATAGTCTCAGGTATACATAACAAGCACAACATAACATACATAAATTACTGTTTTGGACATGTGATGAAAGGACTTGTTGAAGAAGATAAGCTCTCGTGTTTTTTTACATCTGTGGAGCTCTTGTGTTAGTTTGTGCATTGATTCTTTTGCTCCTGTTGTGGCTCACGTTGATGGGGCAACATTGAAACTCTAAAATAATACTTAACCTAGTATTTTTCACTAAGGTTTTATTTTAGTCTGTAATTAAAATTACCCCGCGTCAGCACTTCTTTACTAGCCGTTGCATGGGAAATGCAGGTGTTATTGGCCCTTAGAGAGTTAGGAAAGGGTTGGTTGCACTGGTTTGTAGGTTTTTAGGTTGTGATATCAAATGCTATTTCATAAACACGAAGAGATTTTCCAAGGATTTTGCTGAAGGCTGTAGGATTTTCAAAGTAAAACATTGAAAGCTTAAAACAATTTCCTTAGCTTAAAAGATGTTTTGCTTTTGGTTCTTGTTTCCGCCTTACACTTTTTTGAGAATTTGTTCAAGAAGCCGGTCCCACACACTTCTCCAGAATAAAAGCCTTGAAACACTGTCAGCAGCAGTGTTTGTGTAGGTGTGTGGTTTTAATAATCTCTTCCTTTGAGACAGCTCATGTCACTGTTGTGCCGCCCTGCCACGTAAGGTGATTTTAAGGCGTGGGGTGAAGCCCCGCTTGGCCAGAAGGCTCCACTTTGTGGGTGATAAAAATGGCAACGTCTTTAGAAGAAGCCAGAAGGAATGGCATTTGAATTTAATTGGGGAAAAAAAACCCTACAAATCCTCTCTTACCTTTGCCAGCTGATTCTGCTTTTCTTTAGCTCTGAGTGTTTTCATTGCTCTTACTGGGGTACTGAGACCTCTGCTAGCTTAGGAATTGGGCATGGTTTGATCTCACCTGCAGCTTTCTTCCACACATAAACTCTACAAATAGTTTCTGTGGCCTTTTTAACCTTTGTAGGGTTTTCTCAAGCAGCTTGCTTTTCTCTCATCTCAGCTTCTTTCCTTCCTAAGGGCCTTGTCTTTGTGTTCCACCACTCACCACACCATTTCAATGCAGTTTAAATGTCTGGTCCCAATCTCTGTATGTTTGTGTATTTTAATGTTTTTTGTCCAGGGATGTACTGAGTTCAAACTAGTCATCCTTAAATACACTGCCTAAAGTTAATACTTTAGAGATATGTAATTAATCTGACTGGTCTTTCCTCATTTAGAGGAAGCTGCCTTTTTTCCTGTTTACTTTGTGGGCTTGTGCCTTTAGTTACTCTCTCATTGCATGTAAGGCAGCATTGTTCATCACCACCTTTTTCTGAGCTGTTTGCAAGTACCCAGAAACTAATTTGTGTTTTCAGGGAAATCAACCTGGACCAGGGGCTCCTAGATCTAACATCTGAGGTTTTTTTTTTCCTGCTGGTCTAATGTAAGGAATGCTAGTTGATATGCTCAACACAGGGGGTTTTGTAGCATAATAAACAGAAACTGAGATTGGATTTGGGATGCGTTGTATAGAGCAGCTATAACAGTAAGCAATTAATTGAGATGTTAGTGTATTGTACTCCCTCTCTCCTTTTTCCTTTTCTGTCTTTTAGATCTTTCAGTTCTGGAGTGCAGAAAATACTACTTTTAGAGTAATATTCTGCCCAAGTAAATGCTCCAAGATATGGATGATGATATTAGTAGGTCACTTGGTCATGCACTGATGCTGCAAACCAGCTGCCAGTAATTCAGTCATGGCTGAACTAGTTTGCAATCATTCCCAGTCCAAATATACCTCTCACTTAACTTTTCTGAAAACTTTTATTCAACAGCAATGCTCTATTATTAGGTGCAGAGCTTTAGATTATGAATGGCCTCAAGTTGCACCAGAAGACGTTTAACTTCCATATTAGGAAAAATTTCTTCACTGAAAGGGTTGTCAATCATTGGAATAGGATGCCCAGGGAAATGGTTGAATCACCGTCCCTGGAGGTAATTGTAATTACAAGATGTGTAAATGTGGCAGTTGGGGACATGGTTTTGCAGCAGATTTGGCAGTGTTGGGCTAATGGCTCAACTTGATGATTTTAAGGGACTTTTCTAACTTAAACAGTTCCATAATTCTGTAATAGTAAATCATACCTCCATAGGTACTACCCTGAATTAACTTTAGGCAATTTGTTTGGTTACATCTGATTTTGGTTCTGGTCAAGTCACTGAATGAGTTTATCACAATTCTTTTTTAGGTGCCCAGCAGAAACTCCAAAGGTGACCTGAGTGAGTGATGGCAAAGAGCCTGGAATTGTGCTTGGCCACAAATGGCACTGTCTGTGTTAGAAATTTGGGCGTGCCAGTATTATACCTATAGGAAATGTCTTTTCTCTGAATGGTTGTAAAAACTAAAAGTGGAGCAATGGAATAGAAACAGATCATCAATTGCTTTGTTCAGGACTATCTTTTCCTAGCTATTGTTTACCTTCATTACTGAATTAATGCTTTAGGAAGAAGAAATTTTGGTTACGGGTTTATGATAATTTCAATCACAACATCAGCTTCATTTTTTGTGGCTTATTTGCTGGCAATGATTTAGGCGGGGGGGGAATGGCAGTTGCATATTTTTTTTAAGGTTGAAGAGATCAGGATCAACATCTGTAGAGACTTCCATAATTTTCTAAAGTGCACAAAATGAGGGAAGAGATTCTGTAGTTAAAAAAAAGTTAAGGAATTTTCCTTCTTTGCTTACTTCCATATCCTTAAGTGTATCTGTGTAGCACTTAAAGGTTGTTTTATATCTGTTATTAAATAAGGCCAGTGTAAATTTCTTTTACTGGATGTGTGACAGAAAAGTATTTTAAAAACACAATGGGAGAACAAAGTGAATGATGGAAAACTTAAACCGCTTTCTACAATTCCTGTACTGCCCTTTCATTCTTCAGTGCTTACAAAGCAGTACGTGGACTCAGGCATGAAAATGGGTTAAATTCAAGTAATTGATGATTTATCACAAAAAGTGAGAGAAAGCAGTAATCTATCTATTTTGATGAGAATCTTTAAAAGACAAGCTTCTGTAAAGCTTCTTGCTATGAAAGTAGAAAGAATCAAAAGAGCCATGAGTTTTATGACTGGGTAAGTAGAATTACATTCCTGTGGATTTAAAAAATATCATAGTAGAGCCTAATTCTCCACTCACCCTGATACAAATCTGGAGCAACTCTATAGAAATCTGTGGAGTTACCAACTGCAATAATACTCATTGAAAAGAAAATTAGATTCACGGGGTCTATTCTGCACATAGCCTATCAGTTGTGCGCTGTGCAAATCCCATTATTAAAGTAATAGCCTTACATGTCACGTTAAGGACGGCTGTTTCCCCAAGATGAACACGTTTGCAGCTCTCCTCATCTTGTGGCTACTTTTTAAGGGGGCAGGGGGATATGGAGAATACTTATTTTCTGCTCAATTAATATTCCTTCCGTGCACTCTCCTTCCTCTCACGCGCTTTATGTGTGGGTGCGCAGTCTGCACTCTCCATCATCTATCTGTCTGTGTCTCTTTGGCTGTGACAGTCACCACTCTGGCCTCAGGCTTGCACAACCTGAAAAAGCCCACCAAGCTTTTCAGTTAAACATGGCAGCATATAATTCTGCTCCTGAAGATGATGTGCACTTTCAGGATTAACGACGTGGCTGTGAATTGGAAGGAACACCTTAGACTTCAGTTACATTTTTTATGTGGAGGTTTTAGGTTTTCTTTCAGTATTTGAAAGAAAAAGAGGCAATAGAGGGTGAAAGAAGCGAGGAGGCCAGTTTTAATAAATTGGAGTATTTGTCTGCAGCACTGCAGAAAGCAACACCCAGGCCACTCGGGCACCTTGCATAGCTCCCAAGCTGGCCTGAGAGTGGGAGCAAAGTCTTTGAGAAATGGGGGGAAAATGTCATCACTGCTTGAGCTGCTCTGATTTTGTTTTTTAAACAGTAATAAACAGGGAATTTTGAATAAAGAAAAACATTGTAAAGAGTGATAAACGTGTAAAAAGTGTAAAGATTGATAAAACAGTGTCCAGTGTACAACCCACACTTTGCCCAGCCCTAATCATAGTCACTTACTTGCTTCCAATTTTCTTCATTTGGCCCAGCATATGTGGGGTCAGCTCTGCTTCTTTCGAAATTGGTATAAATTGCTTGACTTCTCTGAAACTGTATGGAGTGAGGGCATGGCCCATGGCTGATTATTAATGGCACACAAAGGGCATCTTCTGTGTATAGTCTTTAAAAAATATTTTTAGGTCCTATAACCACTCTGGTGTGCAAAGCCTCTGGATCCCCAACAATCCAGAGGTTAATTTATAAAAAAAAAAATTAACAAACCCACAACTATTATTTCATTGCCAAACATTTTTAAAAAGCACTATTTATGTAGGCCCTATATAAGCACACATTGTTTTATGTTCCTTCTGCTGGCTTTGCGTTTGACTAAACCATTATTCTCGAAGCGCTGCTGTGCTGAGATCATCAGTGATGGTGGTGTGAAAACAAACAAGTTTTAGCATGAGAAGTCCCTATATAATTTGACAGGGAGGTTGTCAGCACCAAAACATCTACATTCATTTCATCTCTGGTCAAAGCAAAATAAAAATCAGATGGCTAATGGAGAAAAATACATTCTTAGGAGGAAGGGAAGGTGATTGGATCTAATTCTGCAAGGTGCCATGTCAATCAAAAGTAGGACCCATCTCAATTTCCACTGAGGTCAATGGTTGCTTAGGGCACTCATGGACTAGTGTCATTGGGCACCTTTTCTCCAAATTTTAGTAAAACTGCTGAGATGAAACTTAATTCTTAATTAATTCAAACTGCTAACAAGTTCTTGGGAGTAAAGCTCTCTTTGCTAAAAATCAAGATATGTTTCAGCTCTTCAACAGAGAGCTAAAAAAGTATGTGCTCTAATTCTGTAGCCTTCAAGGAGTCCTTCAACGTGAAGAGTTCTGCATAAACCTTAATGGTACAAAAATCCTGCTTTGGAGAAAAACATTTCTGGCCTCCGTTAGATTACACAAAATAGGGAATTTTATTATTTTGAAAGTGACCTTTAATATTATCAAGAACGACTTTGTATTCCCTAGTGTTAGGTTAAAAAGCTTTGGGACTAATGAATGCAGCTATGTGTAGTCAAATGGGTGCTGTGAAAAATAAGCTATCAGCTATATGCATGCCCCCCAACTTTTCTTTCTTTGTTCCTCAGCAAAAATTATAGTGGTCTATTTATAACAGGAACAGTTAAAGTCAATGGATCCCAGATGAGTCAACCAACTTAATAATACCCTAAAATTTAGGAGTTCCAGATAGTTTATTTTACTGCTATGTGGTGGCCTTACACTTGAATGTCTTACTGGATTATCTGAATTGAGGGGAGCTTGCAGGATGCACAAGGAAACACTGGGAAACATTGCTCCCTCTGTAACAGTCAGGACGCTACATGTTGTATTTTCTCTCTCATGTTGTCGGATTCTATATGAATTTTCTTGCCAAAAAGTTGCTATTCCAAAATATTGAGACAGCCTATTTCTAGGCTGTCAGTCTTCCAGTTTTCATTTTAGAGTTTTGAGTCAGTGCACTGTCAGCCAAATGCTTTTCAGCAGGCTGAAAGCTTTCAGACGCAGAAGGAGCTTAGAAGAAATATTTTCAGCATTGTAATTAATTCTAAATTAATTTATGATGAGGACAATAAGAGGCATGATGATGACTGTTTTATCAAGCTAGCCATGAAAATAGATTTGATTTTCTTTTTAAATTTGAATTTGCTATGTTGGTGTCAGATAGCTTAAATGTACTGAGGATGCATTGCAAGCAAATTGTTGGTTTGACATACTGGATATGCAGAGCTCCTTGTTGTATGTCTTCTTTCAAGGAAACAGCCTTCCTTGAACAGGGAAAAATGTGGCATTGGGAGTGCTGCTGAGCCACGTGGCCGTGTGACTGTGGCAGTGACATCTACCTTATGCCTCTCCCAACTAATAAAATTGTGGCCACCAGAGTTCAGGTGCTTCAGAAAGCTCAAGCAAGATTTCAAACAAATTTCTCACTTGGCTCCAGTGCTTAGAAAATACTGGACAGGGGAATGCCCACGTCTACATTTTTAGAGAGGTGCCCTCTGGAATGGGCAGGTATTGCATGGAGGATGCATTTTGAAAAATATAATTTTTTTTTTGTATCCTGACATCACAGAATTTTAAGAGAAAAACCAAGTCTGCAGAATTTTAAGAGAAAAACCAAGTCAAGGTTTATACAGATGGACTCTTGTTTACACAGTAAATGATACACAGCAGTAAATAGTACAGCTTATTTTTAGGTGAGAAAGATGTAAAAGCAAGTGGTCCATGCCATGGAAATAACTTTTTTGATAAAGGTTGGTTGTGAAAGAATTAAATGAAAATCCAAACAGCAGTACTTTTTCCAGCCTTTTGTAATTCTGTGCATACCAGTTTCCTCACATACCTAGAGCCTTCCTACTAACCATCTTCAAAATATATGCTAAAAAAGCATCACCCTTTTGGTGCCCACATTAGAATGCCAGTTATTTCTCCATCTAATGGCCAACTCTATCCGTGCTCTCAAGTATGGTGGGTGTGAGATGGTTGAAGAAGCAGCAAGGTCCTGACAGAGCCTCTTGTCTCTTGCTAAGCCCCAGATTTAGCACAGAGGGGATTTCCTTGACGTTGTGTAGAGCAGACAGTTGGGCCACAGGGTTTTTTTCTGCACCCCATCCAATACTGAGTTAAATAAGTAGCAGTTGCCAGGAGTTCAAGTTGATGCCCTCTGAGCAGCCTCTTTGGAGGGGAGTACTAGCAGCCAGGCGAGTGACATTTTTCGGGGGAAAAAATACTCACCAAAGACTTTCACACAAAGAACTTTACTGAAAAGAATGGAGGGCTGAAAGTAGTAACAGTTAAAGATCAAATCTTCTGAGTAGTTTCAGTCAAAATAAAAGGGGAGAAAATGATGTGAAAAAGTCAAAATACTCTATTTCAACATTTTTTCAAAATGAGGTTCATCCTCTTTGAAAATGTATTTATACTAAGGAAGACATAAGGCACTACATCTTTCAGAGGTTTTGTTATTTTTGTGACCAACAAAGTCTTTCAGGTTGATGCAAACACTTTCAAATTTATCTGCCTTAATTTCTCTGCTCTTGGCTTGGGAGGCTGGGGTCTCTTTATCTTTCTTATCTGAACAATGTAGTTCTGTGCATGTAAGACAGGGACAAGCTCCTGGAAAGCTGTGTTGTTTGAGAACTTCAAATAGCTTGGTAGAGGCCTTTTGTTGGCCACATCTCCCAAATATTTCCTAAGACTTGGTCTGGTCTGATCTGGCTGGAACAGGGAAGATGATTGCCTTCCCTGGAGGGCATTGCAAAATCAATATAATCAACTGATGGGATCAGAAAAAAATTGGCTGAAAGAAACCAAGTCTTTGCACAACACCTTTGCTGAGAATAATTTAGGAGAGGCTGTCCTCTACTAAGAATACTGTCAGAAATATCTTGGACTTTTTTGGAATTAAATCATTGCAGAATTGTTAAAATTCAGAAATTGGAGTAAATAGAGAAATTCAGAAATTGGAGTAAATTTTTTTAGTTAGGTTTTTTAGTTATGCTACTGGCTTAGGTTTTTAGGGTCTTTTAAAACATATTTCTTCTTTATGGGAAATGTAGATGACTTAAATGGATTTCTCTTACTGGGAATTATCTGGTGGAAGTTCTGATTAATTTGAATATTCAAGGATGGAAAAAAAGGGAGCTGAAGGAAGAATTAATTCTTCCTAGGTATGGCTTCTTTTGTTTTTTTTTTTTTTTTTCCCTTTGAGCAGATTAGTTTCTCATTTTTTATCAGGAGACATACTAGAATTTGATGAGGAATAAATTCTGGCTTATTCTAGTTGTGTGGAATTGCTTTTCTTAGACCATGTAAAGTATTTAATCTCCATATGATGGCTCTTTAACTTGTCTTTTCAAGTGTGTGTTTTGGTGGTTTGATGGTATGTAGAACATTTCCTTCCTGCACTTCAGCATTTCTAACCAAAATCTGAGTATGTTTGAAACCTTAGCTTATTCACACTTCCTAATCATAATCCCTTTGGTTTCCTTGTCAGCACCTTTGTGGTATTTCTCTGGACACCTCTATCTAATATCTCCAGAGGTTATTCTACAGAGTAACCTTTGACAAGATCTATTACTTGCTACTTACTGCTTTTAGCAAGGTGAAAAGAGGTCAACCTCTGTAAAAGGCAGGCATTATTAGAAGACTGCTGTAGAGTCTCTTGGTGGCTTGTCCATCTCTTCTAGCAACACTGCAAATCAGTTCAGGCACCTCCTCTACAGCACAAAGAAAATTGCATTTATGACTGGATACGATCACATGTAGGTAATGCATGTCCTTGGGAAAGGGGCTCCTTTGTGCATTACAAAGCCCCAGGTGGTTTCTTTGTCAAGGTTGTAGCACAGGGATGCACCCACTGGAATCTGTGGGATTTTTGCTGTCAGCTTCAAGGGTAACAGGATTTCAGCCTGTTACTTTTTGTGTGATCCGTTTAGCTGAACTTCATGGCCAATGCTAATGATGTTTGCTGCTGCAAGAGTTGATTTGATAATTTGGTTACCCCTCCTATCAGAATTCAGGATCTTCTAAATGAAGGTTGGTGTTGTCTGTTTCTTTAACCAAATTAATATGCAAAAGCTACCTCTTTCTGATTTGAAAAACACAGATTGCAAAATCTCATTTTGCAATGTTACTTTCTCAAAAGAGTAACTACAGGATTATTTTGGCTAACATTAAAAATCCCAGAAATTAGAAAAAACCATATTTTCTTCCAGAATAATTAAAAAAAAGACAAATTGCTCAGGAGACTTTAGACAGATCCCAGAGGTGTTGAAAATACAATTTAAAATGAATGTCTACTCAGTTTATCTGCATGCATCCTCTAGAGATGAAGAAAAATCTTCCCAGGGAGCTTTGAAATATCTCAGTCCCGGGTTTTGTCAGTGAAGGTAGCCTGGTTGTATCAGTTACTGAAAAACCATGTTTTTTCATGGTTTCTGTACATGTAAACTCTACAAAAGCTACTGGTATACCTTTCATATGCAAATAGTTATAATACAGGGAAAAATGCCCTCTGTCTGAGCTTTAACAATAAATCATAAGGATTTTTCCTCTCATCCCCAAACACTGAAATCCAGGCTAACTTGTTGCTAAAATGGCTTTCACTTTCTGTCCATAGTCTACCACATGCAGACAGTGACTGAAGTGCTCTGTCTTGGAGTAGAATTTAAAATTGATTTACCTAATGGGATCATTGCCACACGACTACTGTATGTGTATGGCCTGGGAAGCTGGGCCTGAGCCCTTTGCAAAAATCAGGCATGATAACTATCTGAGAATATCTAATAGTACATAAGAAGAGCAGGGTATAAATGTGAAATATGTATTACTTCCTTTGTTTCAAATAAGAAAATGAATAATGAAGAGAAGTAATGGGTTTTTTCAGTGTGATCATATAGAGGCTAAAATATAAAGGCCAAGGCAAAACAACTGTCTGCAAGATGAAAAAGAGGTTTCTGTGAACTGTGGTGGTTCCTGATGTTCTGCTTGTTTTCTGTGTTAGCAACCTCCCAAAAATTAATTCACTAAGAATTTACCTGTAGGAGTACTTGGCATATTCCTTTTTTCCAAGCCTAATCTTTATTTTTAGCATGCAGAGAAGTACTCATGTGTGTGTATATGTGTTTAATTTTAGTTTTATTTTTTAATTGCATCTTCCCCTTTGGTTCAAAATCTGTAGCTGGAGATTAAATAATTAACCAAGCAAACTGGCCTTGCACTCCAGTGTTACAACCCAAAGCTGTAGCCTGTGGTTACAGCTAAGGGCTCTGTCCTTGCAGAGATGAGCAAGTGTTTGCAGAACATTCCTTTGAGACTGAACCCAAGAGAATGAGACCAAGAGGTTGTCAGGCTACTGGGTGCATCAACATGGCAGAGCAGGAGAAGTATATACAAATCCTTAACTAACAGAGGGGTGGAAGACCTTGCAGACAATTTTCTGGTCTGTTTTTGGAATGACAGACGTGAAGACTTTCTAGTGGGGATGTTGGAGGCAGGAGGTGGTGTAGAACCAGGGTAGGACTAGCCAACAGTGGGTGAAATCTGCTACTTTCTCAAGGCCTTTGGGTTTTCTGGAGGCTCTGAAAAAAGCCACTAAGTCATCCTCCACAGGTGGAACTTCTCCTTGCTAGAAACTGTTGACCTTTTACAGTAAATTAAGTCTCCACACAAATTTAGTACGTCGTACATTTTAAGTTCCAGCCACCAAAGTAAGGTTCTGTCAGAACAGAGTAATTGCTGCTCTATTTTCACTAAGATATGGTAACTCACAGTTGACGAATAACATCTGACTTATATTCTGTCTGAAAAGCTTGTATATGTGCTTCTTTGTTTGTTTATTTTATTTCTCTCCCTAGACCAGCCACAAAATCCCTACTGCTCATCAGTGCAAAACCTTGCACTGACTGAAGGGGGAATTCCATGCACAACTTCCCAAAAAAAAAAAAAAAAAAAAAAAAAAAAGCAGACCCTGTAGTGAGGGAGAAAAGGAGAAAAAAGGGTTTCTGTTTTTTCTCATCTGCTTCCATGCTTCCTTTTACTCAAGATTTTCAAATATTATCAATGTTACAAACTCTGTGTGTCCCATTTTTGTTGCATTAATGCTGTAAGGCGGATTTACATGGATTTTACAGTTTGCTTCAAATAAGAAAAAAGTCTCTGCATGATGGGCAAACTATCACTTAAAATCAAACTCCTGCTGACCAGTTCGCTGAACCAAGTGGTAGGTGGCACCCAGCTTTGCTACAGCCCCAGGATTTGATGGCTGGGCAGTCCCTCTGCTGAACTACCAAACTCATGAACTGTAAAAGACTGTGAAGCTGTAATTACAGGGAGTGTAAGTAGCTGTAGTGGAAGGTAAAGGCCAAAGAAGTTAAGAGTTCAAAGAAAAGAAGGAGAAGACTCAGTGAATCCTTGCATGTGTGATGACTGAGAAGACTGATTCCCTCAATGGTCAGCTTTTGTTTGTGCAGAATTTGATTGGGAAAATTTTGATCAATCTAAGTGCATTAGATTTTGATTAAGGTACCTGTGTGATGGTCAGCTTTATGGCTGACCAGAAAACAGCTACAGATCTGTTAGCTGTGGAGAAACTCACAGCTCACTAGCTCTCCACCACATGTACCTATGATAGTTCAAAAAAAGAGATTTCTTATAAAATATCTGTTTTCAATTAAAGTTGGAAATGGGAGGCCTGCTTGGTCTAGCTGGGTGCCTGCTTGTCCCCATGGGTATGGCTTTGCCAAGTGATGGTTGACAATGTGCTTGCTTTGAATTAGCTGGAGCAGAAATCTGGGACCTGCAGGGACCTGAGGCTCTCCATCAAGAATTTGGGCTGTGTTAGCTCTTGCCACTCAGCTGTTTCCTGATTAGGAGGATGCATCTGTGCTCCCTGTTGGACAGAGGGAAGGCACATCCCTTGTCCTGCTTGTCCCTGTAGCTTTCGCAATTACAGGGTCTGCCTGGGCTCCCTGCACCAGCACAAACTGTGCCACATATATCAGGGAATTTCCCCAACTCTAGGGTCATCAAAATTACATCTAAACACGGTGTCCTGCGGTGTTTCTTACAGAAAACACCAGTCCACCTGAGCAGAAAGTCTGTTTGCAAATTTCTGGAGGTATTCAGAGGTGGCAGCAGTTGTGGTAGGTGGGTGAATATTCTTACTCCATAAGCTGGACCCAGTTTGGAGGATGGGATGTTGCTTTCTAGCAGACCATCAAGAGACCAGCTCTGTGCTCCTCCAGCAATGTCTTCTGGTGGCCTCCTGTGCTGTGTCTCTTAAGGCTGCTGAAAAAATCTTGGAGGAAACAGCCCCAGGTGAATTGGAAGAAGGGTGAAAGTGAGGAAATGTGATATTTCCCAATCATGATGTTCTCAGCCCCTCCCATGTCTCCAGGATAAAGTTCATTTGCCATAAGATAAGGTAGGTTTTCTTATCATGGAAGAATACATCAGAAAAACTTTGGCTTTAATTTCAAAGCAAAGGGAAAATGCAAATTCAGATCAATCAGAAAGTCAGTGAAGGTGTTTTGTGTCAAAAGACATGTTCTTTTTTTGACTGTAAACATTGTTACACTGTTTACAATATAATACTCTTGTTTATACTGCTTTTGTCCATTAGAACAAATTTACTCTCAAGATGATTAAAAGCTTTCAATTTTAAAACATTCTATTTACCTGGTTGTGTAGTGATTGTGATTTCCTTGGGAATAAATTTTTGAGGTTAGGTGATTCTGCTGTGCCAGCTGGATGAAAGGCCTTGCAGTAAATTGGTATGGTATTAAATCAGATTGCTGCTGTTTCTGCCACTGAGCTGGGATTCTGCTCTAAGATGCTTGTAATTTCTGCATTTCCAAAGGCTTGGAAAAATACTCTCATGAAAAACTGAACGTAGTGGGTAATGAAGGCTAAAATTGTTTATACTAATCACATCAATTGGAAAATGATCTTCAGTCAGCAACTCTTCTACCAGCAAATTAAGACAGCAAATTGAGTACGTCGGTGTTGGGGATTGGCTTTATTTCCAGGGAACTTCTAGTGGGCTCTTGCTCTGCATTCTTCCTCAAAACAATGAGTGCATCTTCCCTTTCTTTTTGAGGGCTTGTCTTCTTGATTATATGGTTTGTGTAAAAAAACCCCATTAGTATGGATATGCTGCAATTTGTTGCAGTTTATCCAGCAAAAGTCCGAATTTGTGGTCTGTACTACCTGGGCTTCTGAGGAGTGACTGCAGGCTATGCACATCTGCCTGCACCTCACTGGTGCCTCTTCACATCATTGAACATGACTTTTGGTTACCTTTCACGGATCTTTAGATCAAAGTTTGAAAACCTGGAGGAACTTCTCGCGCACTTTTCTAAAGAGCAGGAAGGAAGAAAATCACAGCACTTCCAAAGGGAAATACAAACGGGCTTTTGCCAGTGTTTAATGCCCTGCAAACACTCCTCGCACACGCAGAGATGCTCAGCTGCGGCTGGGGCAGCCGGCTCGGCTCTGAACGCCGGCCGGATTGCCGGGAGCGGACTCGCGGACCCTCTCCCTGCGCCCGGTCGCCAGCAGAGGCTGCTGCCAGCCCGCGCCTGGCGCCGGGAAGGGGCGGGACGCACCGGCCCCGCCCGGGCAGCGGCTCCGGCCGCGCCGCGCCCGCCGCCGGGAGCTCCGGGATGGATGGATGGATGGATGGATGGATGGATGGATGGATGGATGGATGGATGGATGGATGGATGGATGGATGGATGGATGGATGGATGGATGGATGGATGGATGGATGGATGGATGGATGGATGGATGGATGGATGGATGGATGGATGGATGGATGGATGGATGGGCGGGCTCACCCGCGGGGTGAGCACAAAAACTGAACCACGCAGTTTCAGAGGTGAATGTTTCCTGCTGTGAAAACACTCTCTTAACAAAGCCCAATGAAGTGGGGCTTATAAAGGGAGCTGTTGACTTAGCGTGAAGAACTCGGGGCATTTTTCTCCTATGTACATTTTCAATCCATTCAGCCTTTGCTTTCTGCAGCAGTGCTTGGTTTCAAGCAGATCCTCATCTGCCAGTTTGTTTCATGTGTTCAAGCATTCAGTAACCCAAGGGACTCAACATCAGATGTACATAAATCTCTCTAAAGAGCAGGGAGACTATAAAGAGAACCGACTTTTTGCAAGATCAAGACTGAATGGCAATGAATTAGTGTGATTCTGCTGTGGGGCATTAAAACCACTGTTTACATTAGCAGGCATCCCAATATTTTTGTGATATAAAAATTATATTTTTATAATATAATATAAAAAACTCTTTTAAAAAACCCAAGCATGATAGGTGTCAGTGGCTATTTTCTATAGACAAATGAAAGCTCTTTTTTAAAATTTTTTTTTTCCCCAGGAGTGCATGGAGTTTAATCAGCAAGATTTAGATCTTGGGCTTGTTCTCTCAGCATAGTAGTAAATCATTCCTAAATCTCAAGGAGATGCGCCACAAATTCTACTGACTTTCAATGTAAGCCTTCACATCCAAGTGCATTGATTTAAGTATAGGTCTCTTGCCTTTTGAGAACATACCATCTGCTTAAATTGTGTTTACTGTATGGAAGAAGTCAGGATTTTCCTGGTGAATTATAGAAAAATGATAGCCTGGCTTACTCTGTAAGTGACACCTGTTTAGGAATAATTTGTTAATTGCTACTTCGAGGCTGATTCTTGTGTTCATCAACTGAATGGGTTTAGTTAATATCACATACTAATTTACTGAATAGCTACTCAGTCTAATGCAGCACTAATAACATGTAATTACCTGCTGCGGTTACTCCGGTCTCCTTGCAGGGCTCAGCTCTGGGGAGAGAGAAACACGTGGGATAGAGAGGAGGTCATATTCTTCACTGGTGTAAAGTCACATTATTCATTCTTGTCAAGAGATTGCAGTTTGTAAATCTGCCACCCACTTACTTGATTTTGGGAGTCTTTCTGTGGAGGAGCTCTGGTGAAGTACAGTCTTGCTTCCTGCAAAGAGGGCTGCCAGACTGCAGTGCTGGTGTTTGCATAACTGCTCTTCTGAAGCATGTAACATCTACATTTTAGTCCAATTGCAGTCCTAACAGCTGGCCCGTGTTGAAAATGATAGAAAATTTTTCTTAGTGAAACAAGGGGAGTTTAATACTTTTTGTGAAGTAATTGTGCATACCTTCTTTCTATGCCTGGCTTGCACACGAAACATTATAGCAGACTATATATGTATATATATATATATGTATATATATATATATATATATGTATTAATGTACTTTTGGTAGTGTTATTTACTTTGGATACACATAAAAAATAAAATTGTTAACTGTGAATGTGAAACTTCAAAGTGAAGCTGGGTGCATGAATGAAAATTGAAGATTCTCTGTTGGGCGTACATTGCTCTTACAGCTGTCAGCCGGAGCTGTATGTGCTCAGTCAGTGAGAAAAAAATTGCTTCATATGTATGTACTGCTGCTGCAGGCTGGATTTTGGTCTATGAAAGTCTTTATTTAATTATAGTGAGGTTTTTTACTGGTGAACATTTGGCTGCTTTGCTCAGTATTTTTTTCACAGTGTGTACTATACACACCAGTAACACACACACTGCATAGTGATATGGTTTAGAGCAGGACTTAAATTGTATTCCAGTAATGCACAGGAAAATATATCAGTCACTTTATTACAGGAGATAGATTTGTTTACATTAAAAAAGTATGTAAGCAAATGTATACCAACAAGTACAGTGTGTGCAGTACTTACAGGGGAGTAACAATCACAGTATTGGTGATTGATTTTGCACTTGCTTGTGGGTCTATGATGGTAGAGAATTTGGCTACAACAAGGAAAACTGTGAGAGAAAACCTTTTGTTTTAAGGCTCTTCCCTTCTGTACAAAGGATATATTCAGGGCATCAACTACTGGGAAACTGGGGAGGGACCCCTGCCAAAAAAGGGCAGCAGCCACAACAGAGCAAGTGGGCATTTCATGTGCAATATTGTGTGGATTGGCATGAGTGGACACCATGTTGCAAGAGAATCTGCCTTTAGTGAGACAACTATTTACAGGGGTACTGCAGCTTTGGCCATCTCTAAATCCAGGTGAACATAATACATATGCATATGAGCTGGGTGATCTCACAAGTGAGTTTGGCTTATTTTGTTTTTCTGGGAGGGGCTGGGTTGTTGCTCACTCATGACTGGTGAGTGGGCTTGGGAGTACACTGCTGAGATTTTTCTAGTCCATCTTAGCAACTAGATCTTTTGCAATTTGACATACTTTATATATTTTAAATGTTAAAATTTTCAAAAATTTTTATTTTAATTTGTCTACCTTTGCCTGTTTTCACTATCTGGATTTTGACTTTCAGACTCCCCACACCTCCACTCCCTGTGCAAGGCTGGATTTTAACTGGGTACAAGCATCACATTGCTGATGCATATCAAATCTGGAATGATGGTCAAATACTCTGCCCACTTGTGTCTGGGTGTTTCTTGGGAGTCTTGGATTTCTCGGGATTTAGGATTGAGTCCCCATGGCCAAAGCAGAAAGTTGCATTGCTTTTTTATTTCAGCTTACCAGTTTTCACCCTCCTACTCTGCTGTGTTTAGGAATAACTGAAACTGGTTCTTACAGTCCTGAAATGCCTCTTCCTTAACATCTTCTACAGTGACAGCAATGCTAATACACCAGTCTCTTCTCATGTCTGGCCCAGTTTACAGTAGGCAAGCCCTTGGTGCTTGAATTTGCTAGCCAATAGATGTGGCAGTGTGCCAGACCTACTTTTATCATCTTAAACTAAGATGCCCTGAATATATCTTGATAGTATTGCTTCAGCTGGTACTAATACATTTTGATCTCTTTGCTCTGCCTTTTTTCTCAGCAATTTTGAATTGGGATACAGGGGCACACCTTCTGATTTACTTTTTTCCTTTTTATTTTGCTAGGATGGCTGATCTATTCTCATCTTGTTTCTACAAGCAGAGTGCTTTTTTGCAGGGTTGCTGGATTCAGTAGCTCTCCCAAAGCCTAACCCCCCCACCCTGCATTTTAGCATGGGTTTTTTGACTTTTTTTTCTTGGCTGTACCTTGTTTTCTAGGTGTTCTTGTCTTTGAAACTTAACCTATGTGTTCAGCCAGAGCCCTGCATGACCCACAGTGACTATTCATTCCCAGGGTATTAGATGAAGGAGTCGTGGTGTTGTATTGCATTCAAATCAGTGTCTTGCTCTGCCCAGTTGCCCAGCGGTGGGTGGTACTCCTATGAGTCATCTGCTATAAATGCCAAATGATAGCATCGTTTGCTTCATGATGTTCTTGTTGGCAGCGTTGTGCATCACCAGCACTCGGTCACATTTTTCCCGTCTAATGTTGCTGCTCATCACAATTGTGATCGTGTTGCATCTGGCTCCCCAGCCCAGCTGCAATCCAGCTAGCTCTTTAATCCAGGGACACACTTGCAGATACAGCTCAGCTGATAGTTTGTGTAGTATTTGTACACAGGAGTCTTTTTTTAAGTAATGTGTCCTATATTCTCCTCCTAGAGTGAATTTTTCTGTCCTCAATCACTGCCCATACAACTACATTAGCTACTCACTCACCCCCTTCCCCAGGATTACTGTGGCATTAGTATATAAAGCAGTTTTGTTTCCCACAGTTGTCCATAGTTTGTGTATTTTTTCTCTTTCAGCCTTTCCTGATGCTTTCCAGATCCTGTGCACAGGAGCAGACTGGCAGCAATCTCAGTTAGTCTGTGTTCTGCCTTCTAAATTCTTCAGATGTGTCTCTATGTACTTAATCTTCACTAGAACTTCTCATTGTTTTGATCCTCTCCCTGTGTTAATTCAGCTGCCTGCGTTGTTTGCAGGTATTTGCCGGGGTTAAATTTCTTTTCTTCTATTGATAGCTCTACAAATGCTCTTGCTCTAAGTAATGGTTTTATCTGTCTAAACTTGAAGTGGATGTCTGCATTCCTCATTCTCTAATACAAGCATCTATTTCTTCTTCATGTCTTGTGGCATCAGGCTGAATTATTTTTCGGCAATATCTTTTTATTTGAGGTCACAGAACCCATTGTAACTGATTTTTTAAATAATATTTCTAGCAATTTAAACATAATCTTTTAGTTCACTTTTTGTCTATTTGTTCCCTATACTATTCACTATTAGACTGGGGTAGTGATGGGACAATGTAGTAGAGCTTTCAAAAATTGGTACGAATTCAGGTCCTTCTCCTAAGACTGTGGAACGTATTTTATTTGAAGATCTAAACTTTTTCTTTTGTAGTTTCGATCCTTTCATGCTGCCAGTGCTTTCTGTTTCTAAAATCTACGTGAGTCTTTGTTTTTAACTCTCTGGCTATCCCACTAGGCTGGTTGCTGTCATGATTTTGGTGTGTTGGGTACTGATTACTGATGCTCGATGCAGGATTCTCTTCTGAAAGTGGAACTTTTAAAAACTAAAAGCTAGCCTGCTACTTCTGTCAATGCAAAATGCTACAGCATGCCTCTAACTCTCTGAACCTGGGGTGCAGTGTTAGTGAAGTCAGTGGACAGCAACTGTTCCTCATCTCCTGGCCTACAGCTGCAGGGGGGTACCCACACACTGGGTACACCCGGATGGCCTGGTGCAGGGATGCTGCAGGGATCAGGGCAGCCCAGGTCTGCCTGACCCACAGTGAACCACGCTGATGCAGACCTGTGTGTGACAGAGCCACTCAGGTGTCACTGGAATATGTTTGTTGGCACTCTGACTCCTTTGTGGGTAAATTTGGTACAACACCAACTTGTCTGCATTGGTCTCACGGTAATAGATCAAGCAGGAGAGCAGTGCTTGAACCACCAGCCCCTCCCCAGAGCCTCACAGGTTCCATGTAACACCAGGTACTGCTTTTCTCTGTCAGGAGAACAGTTAATCCACTGAACCTGGAAAACCTCCCACAGATAATCGAGAGTTGAGAGTGCTGGTGTGTGCTGAAACCCAAGAACTCGGTTGAGAACTTTGATGAATCAGGGCACTGATGATTATCCAAGGTGCAAGCCATTGGGAACTGGAACCAGGATTCTTGGGACTTCAGTGGGAACATGGAGGAAACAAATAAATTAATAAGATTTTAAATCTGAATTACAGAAGCAGGTGTGGTAATCCTGCAACTGTCTCACTCCAGCGGTTAGCTTGGGGACACCAAACTCTTCTTTCCTGCACACTTGTGCTTCCTTAAATTTTTAACTTTTAAGCCTGTCCCATTCTTCATCTCTTCTAATCACAATACTTCATGGCCCATCATCTCTTGTTTTAATTTGTTCTGATACTGATGTTTTCTCTCCCTCATGTCCCTTTGCTCATGTACCCTGTCAGCAGAGTAGAGAAAGTAACACCTCTGCACCTTCTATGTTAAAAGTCTGTGGTAATGTTAAAAGGTGGCAGCTGGCCCCATGCAGCCTCTCACAGCCCATCAACAGGTAGGAAATCCGGAAGGGTAAATGTAAAAAAGAACCTTATGGATTGGGATAAAGACAGTTTAATAGGAAAAGAAAAAGCTGCACAAACAAAGAAAGCAAACCAGGGAATTTAGTCACCCCTTTCTATGATCGGGCAGCTGTTCAGCCACCTTCAGGAGAGCAGGGCCCCATCAGCCATAATGGTGACTTGGGAGGACAAACGTCATCACTCAGAATGTTCCCCTCTTCCTTCTTCTTCCCCCAGCTTTATCCACTGAGTATGGCATTGTTTGGGATGGGATATCCCTTGGGTCAGTTGGGATCAGCTGTCCTGGTCATGCCCCCTCATAACTTCTTGTGCACCTCCAGCCCCCTCCTCAGTGGGGTGATGTGAGGAGCAGAAAAAGTCTTGACTGTGTCAGCACTTCTCATCAGTAACTAAAATATCCCTGTATTACCAACGCTTTTCCCAGAACAAATCCAAAGTATAGCCTGATACCAGCTACTATGAATAAAATTAACTCTATCCCAGCCAAAACCAGTGCAAAGTTTGTTTATGCTAAGCTCTTTAAAACTGTAAAGTAGTAATAGTAGTTGTTGTTATTATTATTATTATTATTATTATTATTATTATTATTATTATTATAGCATTTTACTGTGAATGTCCTAAAATGTTTTACCTGTTCCAAATAATTGAAAAACTTTCATTTATCCTGCCTTTGCCAAAGTCTTGAGACTCATTCTAGATTCAGAGCCAATAACATTATCACTGTTAGTCAGAACTTGATTGGAATGGGGATGTCATCCATACACTTCATCATGGCATTGAACTTGAAAAGTCTTTGCTCCTTTTCCGAGCATAGATTCAAACACATTCATGCCAAAGGAAAACAAATAATTTGCTAAAAGCAAGTGATCATCATGACTTCTTTTTAAGAAATCACTATGTTAATTTTCCTTGAGGGACTTTCCTTTGGATTGTTCTGTAACTTATTTTTTAATTAAAAAAAAAAAAAAAGGTAATGTTGACTCAAAAGCTCCCTCACTGGTTATGAAGGTTTGGTATTGCACTTATAGTGAATGTAGTGGGGTTTTTTGTTTGGTTTTTTGTTTTGTTTTGGTTGGTTGGTTTGGTTTATTCTTTTTATGCACCAGAAGACAATCAGTATTTTTTGAAATTAAAGACAAATGAAGAAAATGCAAATATTCCCTTGTGCTGGAGTGATATATTTCCGGGGAGAAACCAGGCTAAGGCTGGCTTTCAAGCTTCTAAATCTGTTTTATGTGGTGTATAAGAGATTGCTGTCATCACCCCGATGCAGGAAATACCAGTGCTGGGCTTAAGGGGGACAAAGTAAACTCGACAATGGACTGAAAAGAAAAATAAACAATCGACCAACCAGTTTTATAGCTTGTTTTTTCTCTTGCTTTAGCAGTAACATTCACCTTCATTTACCAGAGTTCTGTGAAACATCTGTATCAAGCCTTAAACTTGCTTGACCTTAGTTTAGGTTCAAGGTTCAATATATTCCATGTGCATGGATGATTGTACAAATCCACAAGAGCTCTGTCTCTATGCAAACCTTTTTCCCTGTCCCAGATTTGGCCTCTTTCTCGCTAAATAAATCCAAGGACAACTTTCTCTCTCTGTCTTTCTTTCTCCAAAGATTGCTGCAGGGGTGCCCTTGGGGCTTGCAGGGTGTTATGGGGCTTAGGAATAGAGAGGGAAAGTTGCCTTAGAGGGGGAGGTCAACCTACTGTCACAACTGCCCCGGATGGAATCTTTTATAACTTGAAGAATTGAATTTAAAGGCCTCATTTTGCTAAATCTCCCAAAACAAATGGTTCAGCATTTGTATAGTTTTAAAATCTGTACTTCTTCTCTCATTTGTAAAATCAGGAAAGATTTCTAAATGGCTCCGAGCAAGTCTCTGAGTTGAACAATTGCTCTCCTCCTGCTTCATAGTTATATTTCTTCCCAGGGCTTCTGTGGGTTGCTTTTCCTAACAAATAGCTGCCTGTAAAGGATACAAAATTTGGATCTTAAAGAAGAACTTGGTGGCAGCCAAATCATGAAGGTGGAAACAGAGAATAAGTTTTGAATTTGTTACAGTTGCCAGCACAAGCTATATTGATATGATTATAATTTAAATATATAAAAAATAACTTCTGTGTGCAATAGCATACAAGCTCAATTTATATCTCTTGCACACCTGTTATCTGAACAGAGATGAAGTTTGGGGAAAGAAGGACGAGAAAACATGACTTGTTTTCAGTGTCTTAGATACCCTTTGTGCTGGATTGGCCCCATAGCATGAGATGCCACACCTTGCTTGGGGTCCTGCATCACGGTGGGGTTTTCCTCCTGAGCAAGGTTGGCACCTACTCAGCTGGAGAGTTCTGGTGTTGTTAGGGAGGTCACCATGAGAGGGAGAAGCATTCCTTTCATGTGGGATGCTGTAGGGCATTTCCTCTTGCTGATTCCAGCCAGGCCCATGGCCAGCTGTGTCACTTGGATGAAGTGAGGAGATTGGAGCCAGCCATCTGCTCTGGTGACAGCAAAACTTGATCCAGTTGCAAAGAAGTGGCCTTCCTTGAACAGTTTCTGAACCTATGACTTTCTCCTTTATCAGGACTTTATGAATATGAATAGCACTCTTCAGACAGGCAGCCAGCATTATTCTAGCTCAGACATCTGTGGCAAGGCTGGGTGTGGAGGAATTGGTTTTTCTGACTGGCATCTGTAGGGTGACCGAGTTAATCCTACGGTCTTCTTTCAAAGCTAGTAGGGAGAAATTGGCAACTCTAGCTCATGATTCCTCTCTTCCCTGTGGAGATGTCTGTATCCAGTGGATAGTATTCATGTGCCTCTTTCTTTCCTTGACTGTGGAGGAGGTCTGGAATGCCTGACTGAGGTGGAGATGCTGAGGAAGTGTAAAGCCAAGATGATTATGTGTGTGTCTTACAAACCAGAAACCTCTCAGATGGGTGTGGTGGGCAGATTTCTGTCTAGAAGGGGCATACCCCCATCAGCTAATTTTGTGTTTAACTTCACTAAAGACGTGTCTGCTTACCTCAAGAGCACTGTTGTGCTGATATTACTTCCACAATGTGAGCTGGTTATCTCTGCCCAGCTCTGCACTGTGCTGTGTAAACAGCCACATACCCTTAGAGTCAGATTTGGGTATTTTGTGTGGCACAGTGTTAGCCCAGGCATAACTTTTTGGGGCCCCAGTAGATTTTTCATACCTGTAGGCATGTTATTAAGTTGAAGGTTTTGCTCTCCAGGGGGCAGAAGTTTTGTTGAAGAAGCACATAAGGGCACTGGCATTTGTACTTATCCAAGTGGAAAATGCCTCCTTGCAGAATAGCAGGGGACAGCTCTTCTCCATTAATGACTTTGATGTCATGAGATGCAGGCCTTATTTATCAACACACCTCTGGGAAACTATAGATCCCTCCTGCCCTTTCATTCCCCCACAGTCAGTTCAATTTTTCCTTTAAGTAAATGAACTTTCAAAAGAGCTAGGGTTTATGGAAGAGGGTTCATGGAGCTGTGATAAAGCACTTCAGGCTGTAACTTACACTTGTTTCTGAGGCTTCACTTTTATTGCTTGAAAAAATTCTCATATGATCTCATTTTAGAATTGGGTACTTCAAAGGTTGTTCAATCCATGTTCCTTCGAGGCTGCCTATGCAGCCCTATAATTTTTTCCCATGTTCTGTTTTTTTTTTCTTTCCCCTTCTTTCATCCTTATTAACTGGAAAACACCAAAGGGATTTTCACACACCAAAATGAGTAGTCTTGCAATATTGTAGCCATGCTGCTTTAAAAGTTACTGTAAAATCAGTCCATGGTGGATATGTGTTTGCACCTTCGTGTTCTATTGCTGAGTGCCTGAACTAGTCTTGCTAACCAGGCTCTGTTATAGTAGGTCTGCAGGCAGAACTGTTCTGGTAAAGCCTTCAAAAGGGATTTGATTTAAATTAGAAATAATTGTTTTACCAGAAGTGTTTAATCACACAATTACAGCCTTCCATCCAAAAGCACAAGCTATACAGGCTTTGTTAGAAGGGATGAAGGCAAGAAAGGATCTTTCCCGGCATATATAGTCTTGTGTTGTTTTTTTAGCTTTCTCCTCTTTGTTTCTCAAATATGGAGTCATATTCAGTAGTGAAATGAACTTGAACTCTCCTGAAATGAGGTTGGACTGTTTGAGTCCCATGTTGTCTGGTTGGATGTTTTGATGGCCTCACTAATGTGGTTCTCTCAGCTCCTGCAAAATGGATTTCATTGTCAGTCACATCATGAGTGTGAACTGAAGAGCTGACCTGCAATGATAAAATTCCCTAAAAACAGCCCTGAGCATGAAACCCAAAAAATTCCAGAATTTTCCTCTGAACTCTGTGACACAAACACCTTCTCCCAAATATTTTTTCACTGTGGTTTCAGTTTCTTTTTACTTTTCTTTTTCAGTGGGAAAATGTGAGAGTGGGAATGAGATTGCCAGAGAAAAACATTAAGAAAAGCAAGTACTTTCTTAAAAAAATGAAGTACTCTCCTTTAGTTTCTTGTCAGTGTTAGGTACCAAAATGACAAACTTTTTTTCCCTTTGCTCTGCAACTTACTTGCCAAAATGATTAATTTCAGTCCTTGTACTTGGATTGAAATCTATAGAGAAAAATGTAGAGTCTACTTAAAGAGCTAAGCATTAGTGCTGGAACCAAGACAACCTGTGAATACTTCTCACAAACAATTGATTGAAATGAAATAAGCTTTCTATGTATTGATCTCTGTTCTTTTATGTTTGTTAGAGCTCAGGTAACACTCAGTGGAATTTTTTCAGGTTAACTTCAAGTAGAAGATGCAGCCTGTATCTCCACATATGTTTTTGTTATTTGTGAGGTGATACCAGAAGAGACCCCTGTATTTTAGATTGGTTAGTTAGTTAGCCCAGATGTTCTTACATGAGTAGAGATATTTTGCTGCTTCTTTTTTTACCATTGTCTACGTAAAGGACATAACTTTTTAGGTCTATAGCCCAGCCAAGGAAACAAGAGATATATTAGTGTAGTATCAAAGTGCCTTGGAGATGGACCTTATTTCTTTAAATACTGTAACAACAAAAAGTTCATAATGCACTGTGTGCTACAGGCAAACACATGCTATGATGTAATACAAAAATGTATAAAATAAACTGTTATATATGTAAGTGCAAAATGAAGGATCCAAGATCAGAAACTTCTTCATTTCAGACTAAGGGAGTGCTTGAGAAAGGAGAACATGAAGGAGAAGGAGGCAAGTGTAGCTTACAAGTCTGCTAGAGGAGATGGATGGTAGTGATTGGAAGGAGATTCATTGCAATCCTGTTTTTTCTTAAAGCTCCCCAAATATTTTTTATTCTTCAGAATTATGCAAAGAATCCTGTTATTTGGATGATCCAAACAAAATGTATACTAAACATTTTTTGGCCCGTTTTGACACATGAGAAGATAATAGCACCTATTTATGATTGCCACTTACTGTCTTGAAAGAAATTCTAGCAGCATTAATATTCAAAAAGCTATTTGTGGCATTGATAAAGGCAAAAGCATTAGTCAGTATCTGTAGCTGTCCATAAAGAGAGCTCTCTATGTAAAGAAAACTTAGCCTTACCTATAAAAATATGGGATACTATGTCACACAAGATTATGACAACTAGATTATATAGACTTAATGCCCTTCATATCATTAGCAAACACTTGGAAAGGAGTATCCTGCAGTAATGTGGCTTTCTGAGAAAACTCCTGACTTCTCAGGTGACTGATTGGAGGCAGATGATATGCTGAGAAGATCTGTCAAGTGCTTAGGACCAAAGTGTCTTTCAAAAAGTGCTGAAGCCAAAAAATACTGAAGCCTGCATTTGTAATCCCTTTATTGGAGGCAGTCACTGATTCTACTACCTTGTGAAATCTGCCTTTGCTGGGACACTGCCATCTCAATTATGCCTCTATTTTCTGATTATGTTGCCTCGGCAGCATAGGTACTGTGAAGAGTACATAGATCTGGGCAATTGGTAGAAGACATCTGTAACATGTTTGCTTTACAGGCACATAGATGGCAGTAGGCTTAGTGATTTTGTATGCTCTTTTTTTCCTTTTTCTTCTTTTTTTTTTTTTTTTTTTGTGTAGTGGATTATAGTATCCATATTATTAGGGTGTGAATGCTTACAATTGGATTACTTTCAAAATAAGGCTATGTTTTTCACTGTCCTGATACAAATCTCAGTGATCTTCTGTTCTTGCCAGGAAGGGAAAAGGAATTATGTATTCATATACTTGCTAGACCTTCACAACAGCTTAAACATTAAATTCTCTTTTTAGAAACTGAGGAAATTATATGTTGAAATAGCTTTTTAAGTTTTTTTAAAATTCTATTTTAAGTTCTCATACAAAGTATTCGTTAGTCATAACTCTCTGCACCCTAGTTCAAAATGAGATAAATTATATTAATTAAAAATGCAAAAAGCCAGATCAGTCTATGCAGTCCATTCCCAAAATGTAGTTAATCAGTACATTGTAACTATAAATATATATGTATTTATTTCCTGACTTTGCCATCAACTTTGCATGACTTGGATAGATCACATAAGCTAGAATCTTCTAGATGAAACTACAGATAAAATATATTTAAAACTTCTTGCAGTTAATTGTGATTGCAAGCATCTTTCAGCACTGTTAAAAAGAATTAAAATCAGCCTTTAAAAGTGTGTTCTTCAGCCTCTTGTCTATAATTTTGGCATAGTATTACATCTTCGTGTTAGAGATACTACTGAGAGAAGAATGAACAAAATAATGTGTATGTATCTGGCTTTTCCTTATTTGCTTACTTTCAAAGATAAATATTCCCTAAAGAGATATAATTGGAAGAGAGTGTGTGCAGCAGTTGAAAATGAAGCCTTTTAAAGTATTTCTGATTGGACACATAAAAACTGGAGGCACTCAGTATCACTGCTTGCTCTTGAAAACCTTAGCCAAGATTTTTTCGTTTTTCCCAGAAGAGCTATGGCCAGGACGGCTGAGGCTTGAAAGCTGTGTATTTACATAAGCACAAGTTACAAATCTGTGGTTTTTAGGGATGTTTGAATTTCACCACTTTACACTTGCAGTATGTTGTAAGTTGTTGAGAGTAGTTCACAGGTTGTGAATGTACAGCCTACAGAGAATTACCCCTCACGTTGCCTCCTTCTTGTTAGAAAAAGTAGTAAATTTTTCATATATGCCAGTTTTTAAGGTTCTTGTTTGTAGTTATGGATTGGTCACTGCCAGAAATTTGTGGCTAGTCACTGATTAGGAGTTGCTTCATTTTGATGTTCTGCCTCTTTCACTGAGGCAATAATCCATGGACCAGAAAGGCTGATTTTTTAAAAGTGATACAGCTGTCTTCTGAGAAGGGTTCTGGAGACTTGTATTGCTAAGGAGCCTTATATTGCTGACTTATATTGCATCCCTAGGAGGAAAGGAAAGGTCCCTTTGCACACTCCCACCCACCCCACAGACTTGCATGCCTGTGCACACAGACAAGCACAGTCACTCCTGGAGTGCAGAACTCTCTCTCTGCTCCTGGGAGGGTGTCCCATAGTTTGCATGGACTTTTGCCAATGAGTGGTGCTGTTTCAGCTGATTCTGGAAGGCAGACTCATCCCTGTGCCCAACCTCTGGGAGCAGTTTGCTTTGCAGTTGCTGTGTTAGTTGAGGAGACAGTGGCAGCCCACGTCAGGTGTCCCCTTCTTGTCAAGTGTCAGTGGAGCAATAGCTGCATTTATGTCCCTTCTGAATCCCAAATCTCTCTTTCCTTGAGGCAGGGCTAGAGCTCTGAGTAGGCAGACGTACGCAGGCTGTGTATAACTTGTCTAGGTTTGTTACAGAGCCATGGAGTGCTCCCAAGGAGCTGAGCAGCATCCTCACAGTGCCTTGGGCTGTGCTTCTGCTCTCCGGTGGACACCACCAGAAAAGCTCTGTGCCAGGCACCACAGGGGTGAGAGCCTCAGGGGGATCATCAGGGTGTCAGGATAGGATCCATCCCACCTTCCCAACCAGGGAACAAGGCAGCCTGAGCAGCCCCAGCCATGGGCACAGGCATGTCTCTGCTAATCCCAGAGCTCCTCTGAGGTGCTCTTCTGGGTATGGAGAGGGAGGCAGACCTGTTTGTCTCACATGCAGAGAATGTATTTGCAGGGCTGGGGACTGGAAGAGCACCTCCAACCCTCAGGAGTACTTCTGGTGCATTCTCTCCTGAGGAGAGGAGAGGGATCGCCACTTTTGTGCTCAAAGAAGGCATATATTTGCAGAAAAGCCTTTGAAGACCTGTGTTGACTTCCCATCAAAGTTAGCCCCTCTCCTGAGTCCAGACCTTTAAAGGTTGAGAAGTTTGACCCAAGGGTTGTGGACACATCCAGGGCAGAGCAGGCAGCCAGAGCCTGGCTGGGGGGTCTGCAGGAGGGCAGGGGGGGCAGCACAAAATGGTCTGGGCTTTTTGCTTTGTTTTGGATGACTGCCAGGCAGTTTGTGGGCCATTCTGTTCCCTTTCCAAGTCAGGTATCTGAACTGCTGGGGCAGATGGTCCTCAGGCTTCTCCCCCATGCTGGCTGGAAGGAGGTGCTGTCGGGGACTCAGCCTGTGTCATGGCAGGGGAAGAGGGGCTTCTCTGCTGAGCCTCTCAGCTCAGGGCATTGCTTGCTGCTCCAGGAGTTTTTGGTGCTGGGCCTCGGTAATGTCTGACTTCAGAGCCCTGGGAGCAGCTGTGCCTGCAGCACAGCACTGTTTGATGGTGATACCTGCATGGGACAGTGTCCTGTGACTGCCGATGGCGCCTCAGGTACTCCAGAAGACTGAGTCTAAAATACCTGCCCTGCCTCCCCTGAAAAGCTTTCATTAACTGTTGTGAATTATTTTTCTAGTTCATAGTTTTAACTCACTTGGTAAGCTGGAAGACTCCAGTCTCACAAGCAACTTCCATAAAGAGGTGGTTGTAAGGTATAAGTGGGCCACAACTTGTGGGGACAACCTTTTTAGCAGGGGCTGTTGCAATAGGGCAAGGGTTTTAAACTGAAGGAGGATCAATCTAGAGTAGGTATAAGGAAGAATTCTTTTACAATGAGGATGACTAAACACTGGAACAGGCTGCCCAGTGAGGTGGTGAATGCCCCATCCCTGGAAATATTCAAGGTCATGTTGGAGGGCTCTGGTCTAGTAAAAGATGTCCTACTGGGGGGAAGTTGGTCTAGATGGTCTTTAGATGTACTATTTGACTCAAAATATTGTATGATTCTATGAAAATATAAACTTTTGTTTTAATGTCTGCAGCTTCTTTGAGTGTATTTTTTTCCTGGGTTATTAATTCAAGCAAACACTTGCTTACTGCTTTATTTGTGTACTGCCCTTTCAAAGTCCAAATGCACTGTGTTGCATTCAATGCAATGGATGACTTGGAAGCAGCTTTTTAACCAAGTCTCAGAACTCAGACCCTCTTAGTTTTATGAAGGTATTTTAACAGCAAGATGACTCCATATTTGATTTCCTAAAAACATATGGATGAGCCTAAATCCAAATAAATTTTTCCAAAAATAGGTTGTTACACTGCTGTTAGTAAAACTAGTTATAGGGCTGGTGTGAGACGTTGTCTGAGGATGAAGTGTGTGTGTTTGAGGATGTGAGCAGCTTCACACATACAATGTTTAAAGTGTTGCAAATCAGCCTGCCCTTGATTTGTCAGGGCTGAAAAGAACAGTTTTCAGTTTTTACTGTCTAAAACTCTCTAGTGCTGAGTACTGCCTGAGGGAACCTGTGGGCTGCTAGTGTTCTCAGCGGAGATTTGTTGCCCCAGAGGATTTTATCTTATAGCTAGGAACTGAGAACACTGAAGGTTTGATTCAGGATTTTTTTCTTTTGGTCATTTTGCAGAGAGAGAAGTTTCCCAACTAAAAAAAAAAAAATCTTCAAAAATGACAATTAAAGTTTGTGAGAGTTAATAATTAATGGCTCGTAGCTGGTTTATTAATAGCCTCATTTTTCTATGTAATGAAAATCTTAAACTCTCTTGTATGTTAACTGTAAAGCAAAAAAAAAAAAGAGCAAAAAGTGAGATTGGTTCTAGTTAAAAATTATTTTAAACATACAGAATTGCAGAGTCTTATTCATAAAATGTTAAAGTTTGTTTGCAGAATTCTGGTTTAGGCATTATTTTATATAATAAAATATGGAAGGAAAATTTGGGCTGGCAGAATTTTCAAAGCTCGTGTTAAAGCCCCTAACTGCTTCTGGTATGAAAGTCAGCTAAGCAGCCTTGTGTTGTTGTTTCCCCCAGGATATCTTTAATGCTTTCTTTTTTTTTTTTTTTATCTTCCTTCCCTTTGGAAATCCAAGTGTTTATTTGCATGCAAGTTAGGTGCATTCTTTTATCTATTTGTGTATCGTAAACCAAAGCAATTAGCATACTGCAGTTACAGTACACCAAAAAACCAAAACAACCTTACAAAAACCTTCAGTCAATATTATTCCTGGAGGGAAAAATCTTAATTAAATTGTATGCAAACTGCAACAATAGGCAGAGTTGTTTGGTGTTTAATAATAACTCTTTGGGTCAGGGGGAAGAGTGAAAAAGTAAGTGTAGCAGAGAGCTTTGCATGCCATTAACCCAAGGATAGAAATGAGGTCAGCCTTTGAAGGGACAGACAACACACTTATCTGCCAGCATTGGAAAGTCCCAAAAGATTAGGTTATTTGCCAGATGTTACTGGGAGTTCATCATTGACACCCTCTGCTTCACGGGCTTCATCTCTCACCACAGTTGCACTGCCTTTTCTGCGCTTTGCAGGCTTCCTGGAGATCTTCTCCAGTGCATAATGCTTGTTTTTTTTCCTTGAAGTAGGTTTTTTTTTGTTTCATAGCAATAGGCATGGTGAACCATCTTCACTTGTGAAGCTGATCTGAAGACTCACTGTTTTTCTTTCATACACCCACAATAATCCTCTTGGCGTAGGAACCATGGACATGAAGCACTGTGACTGCCACAGCTCCAGGAATGGGGCTGTGTTTGTGAAAGGATTTGTAGAAGACAGACTACTCACCTCACTTAATGTTGGTAACCTTTTGAAGATGAATGAAAAATTGGGGCAGACTTTCTCATAGACTATGAATTTTCTGTTGTTTTTTATCCCTTTGCCTGAAAAATAACTGTAAATCTAATTCTAAGCAAACCATTCTTATATTACTAGCAACTTTGTAATTAATCAAATATCACACTGAAGTGTATTTAAATGTGTAATCCACTAAAAATTGGTAGTGAGGGAGAGTGGGGGCTATCAGATCCATGTTAGTGATGACTGTATGAACCTGGAATGGAGTTCTCTGCATGTATCTTCTCCTTTAAATTTTTCAGGAGTTTGGTAGTAAATATTGATTTCAGCTAATGGTGGTTTTGACTTCTTTGTGCACATACTTTGCCCCAAGGGACTCTGTCATGTACAGGGAGAAGCCAAGACTTGCTCATAAAGAACTGAGTAAATATGTTTTTCCTTTAGAATGCTGGATATTAGTGGTGGTCTCCCAAAGCAAGATTCCTGCCTCTTGTGTTACTGCAGTTGTTTTGCAGTTCTGCAGAACAATTTGTGAGATGGACAGTGACCTAAATAAGGACTATATTGTCACCATGTACATCCGGTACATTACGTTATACACTTTATTATCACAATGCATCCGGTAAAAGAGGCCTCAGTGTTAAAACTTTCAAAATAGTGCAGAGTCCTTTTGGAGCACACCATTTAAAGCATTTGATGCTTTCAATCTTGCTCTAACTTAGCCCATCCTTCCCTCCCTTTCCTCCCTCTATTCCCTTTAGTCCCTCTATTCCCTTTCCTCCCTTTATTCCCTTTCCTCCTTGTCCTCCCTGTCCTCTTTCTTCCCTTTCCTCCCTTTCTTCCCATTTCCTCCCTTCCTTTTTCTCCCTTCTGTCACTTTTTCCCCTTCCTTCTTCTGCTTTTCCCCATTTCTCCCCGGCTTTTCCTCCTCTTCCCCTCCCCTTTTTTTCCTCCATCCTTCCTTTCTTCCTTCCCTCCCTTTCAAGACCCTCATGTCAAACTTAGTCTTCTGACAAGAGCACTTAAATGTCTGGTGATACAGGACAATGACAGTACTTGGTCATGTTGATATAAACATGACATTCAGATGCTGTTTGACTATCCATGGACATTTGGTGTTCTCCCTAACATTTGTCAAGTCCACAGATCCAGATGCTGGTTTTACTTCAGTAAAACCATTAGCTGTTGAATTTCCAGCACTAGAAAGCAGAAATATTGCATGTAGGGAAAATGCAGAAGTGCTTCAGGTATTGTTTCTCTCTGTTAGTGTGTGAAATGCTGTTGCTGAATAGAGCCTTTTCCTTACCTTGGTACAGCTCGTGCTGCTGCTTGTTCTGTTAAGCCAGCCTCGGTGCTGTCAGTGAGGTTCCAGTCTGGTCTCTCATGTGGTTTCAGAGTTGTAACCAGGGACAGCAGGTCTAAGTTATTCTGCAAATGCCATCAGTGGGGGACAGTTACAGAACTACAAGCCTGGGCCATTTCCAGGTTAGGCTGGCCCTGTTTGGCCAATCACAGAGTGCAAAATAACTACATTATTCCTCAAAGTGTTTTTCCAGAGTTGAAGCAATAACCATCTTACCCTATAAAGATCTTGTTTCTCCTATAGAATATTTCTGTGCTGAGACAACTTTCATGAACTGTTTTCAAAAGGGCTAGAGGTTTTTTTTTTGTATTTTCATTTTAAAGTCACTTTTCACCTCTTTTCTCCTATTTCCATTTTTGTCTTCTGTGGCCTGTGCTTAGCAATTCCACATCCATTTCTGTAAAACAGCAAATCCATTTGCACTACAGCAAGTGAATCTGTGATGGGTTTCCTATACTGAAATGGGGAGTCCAAGGAATGTAATTATTTAGACTTGTGCATTTCCACTGGACTTGAGAGACTGATCATCCACTGCAGAGGACAGACTGTGCCCTCTACCAAGTACTTGCATGGGTGATACACAGTGTTGGGCTCTCACGCTGCTGCTACGTGGGAAGGCGGTAGGTCATCTGCTTTCTATTTTGAGTTTCTTTTTCAGAGATATCCTTTTACTCCCCTCCTCTTCCTCAGCCCAGTCCTTAGTGGTCTGAAGTCCTTCCACTGTCTTTGGTTTTTTACATTTCTACTGGGATCTTCTTGCCTCCAGTCCCCTTGT
Source organism: Serinus canaria (assembly GCF_022539315.1). Lineage (NCBI taxonomy): Eukaryota > Metazoa > Chordata > Aves > Passeriformes > Fringillidae > Serinus > Serinus canaria. The sequence continues at coordinate 34,449,403 of NC_066315.1, forward strand.
GGTTCTTTCTCCCTGTAGTTCTCCCCCTCCTTAATTCCAGAGTTTTCTAACTTTTGCTCTTGTTCTATTTTGAAATATCCTATATTTGCCCCATATTCTTTTGGTTATCCCCAGTTATGCTCTTTCTTGAGAAGAAAGCAGCTCTGCATAGGCAGAGGAAAGTCGGGAAGCAGCTATTTGGCTTTTTTTGATAACAGAAACAGTGGGTTTTAGTGGAAAAATGCTGAGTTAGGGGACCAAAAGCTTTTCTCCCTTTGCTGATTTGAAGGTAAATGCATGTACCTGTAAGAGAGAGAAGGGACAAAACCTTAGGGCTGCTGGGGAGCCTTCCCAGCTCTGGGTTTTGTTCAGGCAGGCAATAAGTAAACCATGTGGCCATTTAAAAAGAACTAGGGTGTTCAGCAACATGAAAAAAAAACTTTTTGATACTCCTTTTGCAAATGATCCTGGAGGGTGCCAGTGGCTAGTGACTTCACAGATGCCAGCCACGGGGAAAGGACCGAAGCAAGGCTGCTTGCTGTTGAGGCAATTCACACATCAACTGCTTTTTGAGAGCACTCAAAGATGCCTGAAGATTTATGGGCCTCTCTTCTTTTAAAATAAATGAGTAAAGGACCAAGCTGAGTGTTTTTCCACACATAAATGTCATAAATGCAATCCCAAAAACTTCACTGGAGTACCAGCAAGGGCTCAAGCCCCAGATCAAATGTGCATCGTATTAAAGTCCTTCTTGGGGACTCCAGACACAAATTGCTTTCCAACATCCAGAACCATTTGGAAATGCTTTAATCTTGAAACCAGGGGGTTTCTAATGGAAATGCTGACAGACCCTTCGTTGTAGCAGCTGAAGCAGGCAGGGCTGTGATAATGAGCCTGTGTGCCTGCATGTGGAAAGCGTGATGCTAGCTCAGAAAACAAGCGCTTCCACTGAAAAGCCCACGCTGAGAGAAACCACCGTGCACTGTTCCAGCACAATGCTGCTTCAAATTGGCTTTGCTCAAGCAAGTATGGTTTGGGAACAACCATGGGCATTAACCCTGTGTGTATTACACTTCCAAAACCAACAAGTCTTAATAGCATTTCTAATAACGCTCTAATTATCTATAAATAACACGGTATTGAATAGCCATGACTAGCAATTTAAAATGCTGCACTCACTGATGGGGTTCTTTGCTATTCACTAGTGCAGTGTAACCATGTCCCCTCTCACTTTTTAGACATTGTGACCCTAAAAAGCAGGTGATGCTTCACTTATTGCTCATGTCTCTGCATAGCACGGCTGACTCTAGAGACCGTGTGCTGTGTAACTGTATTTGGAAATCTCAGTGACCTTGGTCACACCAGGCTGAAGAAACCTGTCTTGCAAGCATGAACCCAGGTGATTAATTTCAACAAACAGGTTCCTTATAAGAGTGTAATTACTCACTTGTGCAAATGGCAGGATGGGTGCACTGACCTGCGTTAGACACATTGTAGTATACACCTCCCCATCGGTTCTTTTTCCTCTGTTAATCAGAGGCCTGAAAACCCTGCAACATTTAGACAGCTTGAGGTTGAAGGCTGAAATGTCACTTTTAAAAGAGGGTTAAAAAGGTCACACAGCTGCAAATAATAATAGCCCAATGAAAATCAGATTCTTACTGCAGCCTACTTCAAGAATAACATTGAAGCAGGAAACAAGCCTGCTTGATGTTTTTACCAGTATGGCAGTAAGATTACTGCTGAGTTTAAAAAGGGGGGAGAGAGACAGAAAGGAACATGCTTTCTTGATCTTAGATGTAAGAACAGTTTCTCTGGTTCAGAAAAGATGATCCTGGGGCTCTGCAAAATCTCCTTGAGGAGCCTGAGGACATGGGGTACTTCCCTCTGCATGCTGCTGAGAGGAGATGTAGTTTGCTGCTGTGTTCAGCGAGTGGTTTTGTTTCTTCTGTTTGCTTTTTTTTCTTTGTTATGTTCTTGCATTCCTCACTGTGGGCTTCAGTTTTATTAATTATAATAAAAACTTTTTAGAAGACTCTTATGCAAAAATCAAGGAGTAGGAAAAAATCTTGGCTTGCAGCAGAACTTACTTGTTTCTCTACCACATGTCATAGGTTGGAGGAGCCTTTCTCTTGTATTTTTATTTATTTCTTTTTATAATTAGAGTACCTTAACTTCTCCTGAGCAAAGTGATATTTCAGGAGAATGGCAGGCTACAACAGCATAGCAGATTTCCTCACTTACACTTTCTGCCAATAAGGCTCTTTACGTGGTCACAATAGGGCAATAAATGCTGACAGATGTTGTTAACATGTCTATTAAAATTCAGCCCTCTTTTCTGCTGGATTATACACTCATGGCTATTGTTAATAATATCAGAACTAATGCTGACATATCAATAATAGTGTTCACTTTTATTTATAATCCTTGATTGTTTCTTCAAAAAAGTCATAAAGTTGCAATAAATTAAGCTATTGATAAAAGAAGCAAAAAATTCAGACTGGAGCAATTTTTTAACTTTACAGTCATCATAGATTTGTCTGATATTCTTCATGTGCATTAATTGCAGTGGTTATTAGTAGTACTACAAGAGTTCCATGAGTGTAACTTGAATTTTTAAGATCCCAAAGGCTAATAAGCACCTTAATTTAGATGGAAAGGCTGCTGTGATATATTTTTATTAGGTGAAGTGGAAATGTTGCCATTGGTTGTGTTATTTCCTTCCTTCACCTGCACACAGTGTGGAAAAAGAAGACGTGGATTGTGTGGCCCAGCAGCACACGTGAGACACGTGAAGAGAGATGTGTGCCAGAGGCTGTGTGCAGCTGTCTGGGCTGAAGGATGGGAGATGCCTGCCTGCATCTTGAGAAGGATGCCATGCAAGCTGTGCTGTGCACAGCCAGAGCAGCTCTGCTGCTGAGAGCCCCCATCCTGCTGCAAACCTGGGGCGAGGCTCGGTGGTGCCGCTGCATCCACAGCTTTGGCAGAGTTCAGCGGGATTGAGGCATGCAGGAGGTTCAACTCACAGCCCAGAATTTCAGCTGCTTGTTTCTGGTTAACATTCAAGCACCACGCTGGAATTACTGCCATATGATAACCAAGCACCAGACACTTGCAAAAAGTGTAGGCAGCAGGCAGCTTCTTCCACTCACTCACTATTGGAAGAGAGTCACTGGTACCAGTCTCAACTGCAGTGATTGCACCACATGCAAACACCAATTCTGCATGGTGCAATTTATCCTGAGGGCGCTGTACCACCTGGGAACATGTTGTACAGGTCAAGTTCTGCCAGACAGTACCTTGGAATGCAGGTGATACAGCCATTCTGGATTATTGCTTCTTTTATGTTTAGCGTCTGCAAAGAATGATTCTCATGGAAATAAGCAGTTGCTTATGCATTTGGGAATCTGATGCCTTTTCCAGGTACTGAGAGTAAACAAGTCCATGTTTTCTTATAGTCGATTTCCTGGAGCTGATCCCTGCACTCAGGGCTCTAGTCCTCATCTAGTGTGCTATTTTGCTGCTTAGTCCATGCTTATCTACTAGATAACCTTGAGAATAATTTAATTGTTATAAGAGCTTGCACGGATGGATTCAGGGACTAAAGGTCAAGCTCAGGGTGGGGAGGGAAGTCTTAGACTTGCAATTCTCAATAAGAAATCAAACTCCAAATAATTCCTGGTAATGTTTTGAAATTCACTTGGACACTCGGGACCAGAATTGTAACTATCTTGTTTTCTTTAACTGAGTCTCATCTGTTGTTTTGCTATTGAAATGCTGTTGTCACTGTCCCCTGAGGAGGGGAAAAAGGGGTAACAGAAATCTTTGGCAGTGCTTCAGTTGCAGGAGCAATTGAAATATTAAATAAAGGCTTTCATTACCCATGTGTAGCTGCTTTTTTTTCCTTTTCTTTCTGTGTAAAGGAAAAAGTTGTCTTTAGGAAAGACAACATGCCTGGGGTCACATCCCATAAATAGAGGTGGATTTAAAAATCTAACTTAGCTGGAGGTTTTGGTTTTGTTTTTTGCAGGGGTTTGTTTTTCTAGTCAGTTATCTCTCTGCTGCTTGTTTCTTTCAGACAGGATAGTGTAATTCAGAGTATTTTTATGGCTTCATCTCTGAAGAGCTTGTCTATGCACAGTCTGGAACTGAAATAACTGAAATTAGAAGTAATTTAACACCTTTAGTTATTTTAGTATGCGAATATACTCTTTCATTTCTGATTATGAGTATCCTATTTCAGTTTAACATAGCTGTAAGTTAAATCAAAACAGGATATGAATAATCTTAAAGGAGTAAATTAGGTACAATTTTAGTTATTTCGGTTCTAGCCTTGTGTGGATACCTAAGTTATGCCTGAGTTAGGGTCTTTCTTGACACTTTACTGTATTATAAATCATTTGTCTCAGGCCAGATGTTGGTAGAGATGCCCATATCAGGAAGATCAGTTGATGCTTATTATCAACTTTTGGGAGTAGTGTCCCTGTGGAGGTTGAAGGGCAAATGAAAGTAGAAGTTCTTTGCTTCTGGATTCTGCTTCTAAGAGTCAGTGGAGTCAGACAGAGTGGAGTTTTTTTATGCCACCATCAGGAAAACATACTGTCAGGCTAGTTGTCCACCAGAATGAAGTTTAATTAAAAAGAAAATGTTATCATCCAGTGAAAAGAATTGCTGCAAGGGTCTGGTTGATGTACAGGTTATGGTGAATTACACTATCAACTGTAAGCATGCTAAAGATACTCCTGATGATAGGGAAAATGAACTGTAGCTTGAAAAAAATTCAGTGGGTTCGAGCTATTTTACCACCTGTCCCTCTGCAGATTTTTGTAATCAAATTCTGCTTCTCCACAAAGATATTTCTCTTTGGGTCATGAAAAATTACCCAAACATCACCCAGATATTTTTCTAAAAGAGGCTGTGGTGAGGTTGTTCTAAGGGATTTCAGGGAATCTCTAAACATAAGTCATCTGCTATAAGATGAGTCAGCCACTATGTTCTAGCAGGTAAAAACAGTTGTTCCAACAGGCTGAAAACATTTCCAAAATAATTGGCTTACTTATTTTACTCCCTAGAATTTTACTAAAATTTAATTTTTTTTGCTCAGGGACACTGCCCTAGGATTGACTCAAATTCAGGTGCATAACTTCATTCTGAGGGTGAACGTTTCACACTTTGCCTTTTTTTAAGACTTGGGAGCTTTCCTCCAGGGTTTATTTCAAGGTTACAGGACTGGGACTGCTATGTGGAAGTGCAGTTTTAGACAAAACTTCACTGCTGAAGCTCCTGAGGCTCTAGTTGACCTTTTAAAAGATGGGGATGCACAGTGACCCTGTGTGCACGGAGAGCATGTATGTAATGTATTTAAGTTATTAATATCAGACAGTATGGATGCAGAACTTCAAAAAGTGGGCTCCTTCTCAGAAGTAACCTAGACGTCTGGTTTTAATGTTGTTCAGCAGGAACTGAAGGAGGAAAGGTAAAAACCTCTAATTCAAGATATTTCTGAGAAGACACGGTCTTATCTAATAACAACACTGAACATATGCTATTTTCTGAGGCAGATTTATGCTGTGAGACCTGAACTTTATTTCTTTCTTAACAGTAAATTGGTGCTCAGGAAGGAGCAATAAGAACTTAGACTCTAGAGAGCCTGCTGAATATTAGGAAAATTAGTACTCTGAGTGTGCAAACTTTGTTCTGATGTGTTTGCGGAGTTTGAAATAAAAGCACAAACTGCCATTTCTGTATGTTGCATGCATGTGTCAAGTTTAGAACGTATATATTCATAGGTTCCCTTTCTTTCCCCCTTCCCCTTTTAACATGTAGATTTATGAGGAATCAAAGATGAACTTGGAGCAGGAGAGGCCTTTTGTCTGCAGTGCCCCAGGCTGCTCACAGGTGAGTGGAGTCAGCGGTGATATTAATTGAGTCCTCAGCACTAGCTCTGGCTTGTATAATGCCTCCTGATATATTAACACATGTCTAATAATAATATGTGTGTCAGGGGTTTTTTGTGTGTGTGTGTTTTTTTTTTTTTTAAGACCTGCTTCCCCTCAATTCCCTCCTTTCCCACAAGACACTATTATTAAATATTTCAAGAAAATACAGCAGCCAGTCAAAAGTGAGATGGTACAAGTGCTCCTCAAGCTGCTTCTGTCGCTTTTCCCATCCCAAAGCCTAATGTTTCAGGATGTGTATTGCAGATTCCTTTAGGGACTATCAAGAGAGGACACACTAGGCAGGACACATTTATCTGTCTTCTGCTGATATATGATGGAATATATTATGTTGCCAATGGGAGGCCCTAACCCTCCTGTGGTTTGTTTTGGGGTTTTTTTTCTGTTTTAAATACTGAAAGAGAATGATATCTTATCAGCTGATTTTCATTTATTTATGTTTTTATTTATTTTTAGTCTTTAAGACATCTTCCTACTAAATATTTTCTGTGGAAAATGCAGCCTGTAGATAAATTTTGCCCCAGGGTTTGCATTTGGGATTCCTGTCCTTTTGACTGGTGCTCTGCCATATGTCTCCAAGGGCAAAACCTGACTTGTAACATTAGATGTTTAATGAGCTTAAAAAAACCCTGAAGTGACAAGGATTTACCTGCTGAGATTTGAACTGGAGTGTGTGTGGTTCTTTCAGTGATTTTGCAGAGGTGAGGGAAGTTCCCCCACATGCAGTGATGAGGGAAGTTCCATGTGTGGCACTTCTGGCCCTAATTTGTTTCAGTAACAAGATTTTGTGAGTAAAATCTTCAGACAAGGTCATCTTTTGGGCTTTTGCCACAGGCTTCCTGTGTGCCTCCATGACACGTGATACAGCTTACCTATTTTCCAGAGTCCTCCTCTCTTAAGGAGTGAACCTTTCCCTGTTTCAACTGTGTGTTGGGAGTTTTCAGCTGGCTAACATATTTACAACTCTTTAGGTTCTTCTGGAAGGGGGGGGTGGGTGACTGTTAATGAAGTGTAGGTGTTGATTTTGCCAAGGGCTGAAATAAGGAGAGGCAGAAGCCTTCAGGCCAGTTAACAACTGGCTGAGTGGCTTTGCTGTTTCACCAAGTGAGAGTTTTAATAAGGGAGGCAGAGTGCATCTTTTGGATTATCCCTCAGGCTGAGAATATGTCCCTTTAGATTTCCACATGCAGAGTTAAACTTTCACCATTCTGTCACAGAGGTAGAATAAAAGTATCTGAGTTTAATTGTGAGGTTTATTTACCTTTCTGATGAAACTAAATTCCACTGAAATCAGTGGACTTGAGTGTTTTCATGTCAACTCTTCATTAGTTTCCTCAGTGGAGGAGAAGCTGATCCAGACAAGCTCTTTTAGGTGTTCAGAGAGCAACTTTGGTTGCATGCTGTTACAGTTTGGAAAGATGAACAATGTAGGTGTGACTTCCATCTAATTAAACATTGAACTTCCCATTCCCCAACATGACCCCTGTTTGTAATAAATGAGGACTTGACACAAGTGCATAATGCAGAGCTGCTGTCCAGCTAAGCTGGCTGGGGCTTCTCTCTTGGCCCCTGCAGATGTGAGCTGAGGGCTGATGGAGCCAACCTTCTGCACAAGGAAGGAAGCAGACTTACAAAAACGACTGAGAAGTCTGGGCTGGAGGAGCAGTTTCTCCTCTGTTGCCCCACACCCTGTTTGGGCTGGCTGATTGCATCGTGAAGAGAGAGCGTGGCATCCATGAAGGAAAATCCACTTTCAAGAGAAATAAATGTGGGGTTTTTTTCCCCCCTTCATGATTTCATTGAGCAAAGTCTTTCTCAGATATTCCCTTTGTTCTTAACATAAATTCCTAATGCTGCATTTCTTCCAGATGAGTAAGCAGTGAACCAGGATTTCACAGTGAGAAACAGGTCTTGGGGATTTCTTTATTTTTCATTTTTTTTCCTTTTTTTCCCCCAGAGAATTCAATTCCATTATTTATGCTGCTTTGTCTATGGGATTAGAGAGATTTTCAGAAGGTGTAACATATGGCAATTATTTATGCTTTAGCCACAAGCAAAGTCACTTAGCCAAGAGTATACTCTGTTGAAACCATTAGGTCCCTTTGGCTCTGTTGTTGCCACTGGTTTTTGTCTCCTATGTACCTGTTGCTTTCAAGAGCTGCTTTTATTTTTTTTTTTTTCCCTCAAGCCTTGGTGATACAACTTTTGGCTTTTGGTAGTCCTGAAATAACCCAGTTGAAGCCACCTCAGTAGCAAAGATCTGTGTATGCACATTCTGGGGAAGGAAACTTCACAGAACCATTCTGCTGTTTGAGCCCAAATGTGCAAGTGCTTGAATGTTTATTCAAGCTTGTCTATTCTTTGTTTTGTTCAAAAGAAGTTATTTCTTGTAGAAGTCTGTAATTAGATTGTAAAGCAAACTTAGCACACTGATTAGTTTCTTATAAAAAACACCTCTCCACCTTCTCTGCTTGACAAAGGAGAATAATTTGATTTAGTATCATAAAGGGTCATAACTAGCTGCTATAAAACTGGGCACCATTTAATTGCCACTTCAAATCAAGTCAAAGTATCAGACGTTTCCAAAATTAAAGACATGTTTTGCCTGAATACTTTTGGGTAGAAAAAAGCTGGCTTACTTAGTTATTTTTATAGCTGTTCATCAGATATATGTTGCAGAAAGACACAAAAGCAGAAAAATCCAGTAAAGTGATTTAAGATTTGTCTCATTACTTAGCATTTGCCGTGGGCTAAGAGCATACAGAACAGCAGCTATCGCAGATGCTCAGGCACAAGTGGTGACTTGTGAGGCTGTGGTAGCTGGAGTGGGTGTCTGAGACCCTTAGAATCTAAAACTTGGACTGTAATTTTTTTCCAAGCAGTTGCATGACACCTTACGGTCTGTCATCCCAGAGAGCACGGCAGCAAATGTGTTTCGAAATCAAGTACAGTTATTTGTTACTCATACTCACTTGTATTTTCAAATATTCTGTTTCCTCTGCCATTTGGACACATTTCTAGCTGGATAAATTTCTTTCTGTCTCTCATTTTTGAAATTCTGTCCAATGCCAAAAGTTTATTAGAGAATTAAATTCTTCTTTTTTTCTTTTTTTTCTCTCTTCCTCTCTCTCTTTCTGTGTTTGCCTGACAGCGTTTTCCAACAGAGGATCATCTGATGATTCACAGGCACAAACATGAAATGACTTTGAAGTTTCCTTCAATAAAAACAGATAATATGTTATCAGGTAAGAAGACATGAATTCAAGAGTCCAGATAACTATTCAGATGATGTTGAAAACATGACTCCTATTGGAAAGCTACTGGCAAAATGACTCCAAGAGCGGTTTTAAAAAGCCCCAGATCCAATTAAATAACAAGGAGAGGTGGATTGAGCTAGAATGCATACCTTTGAACAAAAAGACAGTTGCCATTCTTCTGCCTTCATACAAGTTTGCCATGAGAGGGAAAGAAATCACTGAACCTCAGGTGTGCTGGCAGCTCTGTCATTGATTTCCAGGGGAATACAGGCACTTAAGTGTGTGTCACCTGGGAGCCCAGCAGTGAGAGTGTTAATGAAGTGCCTTTGTGCAGCTGCTGGAACACTTGCTATTTAAGCTGGACAGACTCCCTTCAGCAATGGAAGATGCCACATTGTGTGAGCCACCTGTGTGTTGACCCAGGAACTGCCCCTGCAAATAGCCATAACCAGAAAGGTGAACAAGTGGGTGATACCCAGTGCTCTTTCCCCATCTCTCTCTGCCCTTCCCCCTTCATAAACAGGGTTATTAGGTTATTAGGGTTATCAGGGTTATTAGGTACAATTGCACCCTGTAATTTCTCGAGTAGTATATTTCTTATGCAGTCTTTCTGTGCTCTTGTCTCTGTAACCACATATCAATGGCTTGCTGGCCTTCAGCCAGTGTTGGATAAAGTGAAGCTAGCCCTTCGTTTTACTTCTTTCCTCTCCTATTCCCTTGCCTATTGTTTAGCCTTTGGGCTGTAGTAATTGGCTATTTAGAATAGTATCTCTAGACTTTTACAGGTTTCAAAATAATGGTAGAACCACCTCTGTGATCCAAATCTGTGTGTGGATGTTCAGTAGTGTTTGATATTTGTCTTTTGCAGTGGGCTTCTTCAAGGTAAATTGTGCCATTTCAGATGCAAATGTATATTCATTAAAGGGACTCCAGCAGACAAACTATTTTCTGGTTAAACTGTTTCCATTTTCATGAAAATCATAATGAAGTAACAAAGGCTTGCAAATATTCAGTTCTTTGTTTGTTTGGTTTTTTCTTGTTGGGACTTTGGGCACCAATGAAAAGTTAGACAGCTTTTTTCCCAAATAGAATTTATTTGGTTTAAAATTCCATAGTGGACTAAGTTTAAAAAGAAACAGTACACAGCATCTTGATCACTAGGTCTTGTATAATGCCTGAGTGCCAGCTATGCCCACAGAATCCTGTGTTTGCAAGCACAAATGAGGAAAAGCTGCTTTTGCATTTGGCTGTGTCCTTTGGCAGTGAAACTGCTCGAAGACATCTGTGCTGTGGGCACATTCACCATGTGCAAGTGCTGGCTTTTGTTAAAACTTTCTGTTTGGCAAGACTTTTGTTCGAGTGCAGTTTCTAAGGATTCTATTCTGTCATCAGGAATCCCCTGAGCAGAGCAGCTCCATTTGTGTTTGGTAACTTCTGTGATTTAGCCGTCCTGCTCCTTCCAATGGGTTGCTTTCCTAAGCAAAAACAACGTCTGTCTTCCAGCACTACCACTGGTACTGGGCCCCCAAAACCTGCAGTTAGCCAGCTGTACATACTAATGCAGAATTTTCTGGCCAGAAAGACTCCGAGATTGCTTCTAAGGAATGTATTCTTTGGGGTTTGTTTATGATGATCCTGTGTAGTAGGGAAAGAGTAAAAAAACATGTGTTCCCAAGGACTGTGGCCAATGTTCCTGACCATAATGCCCTGGCAAATTGGTTCTGCTGGTATATTGATTCCTCTTTTTGTATTTGTTTGCTGAATTTGTTTGGCATTTTGCAGTCCTTACTCAGGAAGCATCATAGATCATCTACTCTCTGCAGGAAGACATTGAAAAATAGTTGTTTCATTACCCACTGAAACCCTGGGGAAATCTAAATACCTTACAGTTTAAGATGTTTTATTCTTAGATTTCAGAATGAAAAATTAATGATATATGGGAAAAAGAGACATACTTTTCTCTTAGACATTTGTCTTCATGTCTTCCTTGGTTTTTGCATTTTTGCTTATGTGTGTTTTTGCATTTTTGCTTTTTAAAAAAAATGTTCCTGTCATCAGTAGGTTCAAAGAATTGCAGCCTCAATTGCCCTGTAACAAGCCAGGTGCAGTGTTATATTTTTTCCCCCCTCTTTCTCCTAAGCTGCCTAGAAGTCAGACTTTCTAACTTTTTTTCCAGTATGTTGTATACTATCTTTTAATTTGCTGTGTATGATTTAACAATTAGTCATGAAAAATAACACACTCTATGCTTTCAGGTAGGTATTAGAAATATTTACGCTGTTTACAGAGGTAGCTTAATCCACAGTCTGGGATATCTGTATCAGTAATATTTAACACACATTAAACATGTTTTCTATAAACTGTTCCTGGAAGTAGGCACTGAAACTGTTGGTTTTGTACAAGACATCTTAGAAACTTAGCAAAATATGACTTGGAAAGAAGGAACTTGGTTTTTGTGTGAAATCTGTGTTTGGATCTGAAATATGAGCTTCTAAGGGAGAGGTAAAATTATGTTATATGTGAAGTTATATGTTGTCACGTGGGTGGGGTCAGTGTCCAATAAACAATGGTGCATGACCTGATTGCAACAATTGGTTCTGTGCTGGTTTATCAGGAATGTCTTTCCAGGAGCTTCCAAGTTATCAGCTAGCTTCACTATGTTTTCTACCGTTGTTTTCATGCTGGCTTAAGAAGAACAAGTTATATTGAGTCTGGTGAACCCATCCCTTGAACCAATTCAGAAACTCCAGATACCCATGTACACCAAACTGTTTTCTGTTCTCTGACGCTATAAATGGAAGGAAAATCCTCTAAAGTCATTGCACTAAAATGCAAGTGATACCTTTGTTGCACAACTTGACAACACAATTCTGTCTTTTAGAATTAATGTTATTTGCTCCTCTTTGTTGTATGTATTTGATTTTTGTTTGTTAGAAAGTCTTGTTAAGAAAATGGATAGTCATTGGTGTTTTCCATTTCCATTTTTCCAGCTAAAAAAGAGGTGTTTGAGATAACACAGGATACCTTATGTAAGTTTTCCATGCTAGTCACCATTGCAGGCAACTTTATAGTTAAATTGACTGAAATAGATATCAGCTCTTTGCTGTTTAGAGAGTGAAGAGTGTTTGCATTGCTTTGAAACTCTGCATTGTGTGACAAAGCTTTTGTGTTTAAACACCAAAATATTAATGTCTGTAGAATAGATTGCTTCCTCCAGGGAAATAATAAAAGCCCTGTGGGACTGAACTTTGGGAGCTGGGGATTATCTACATAGAAACCTTTTTTCCTTCCTCATTCTATTTAATGAAACCAAATCCTCTAGAATTTTGGTGATAAAGCCCACTGTGGAGGTGGAAATAGTTTTCTCTAGATGGAGGAATTGCCTATAATAAAGGTAGTGCAGAGGTATTCCTTTTCCCAAGTAATGCCTGTGCCAATAAGGTAATTTGCATCACTCTTGGTTGCCTTAGTTTTTTCCTCCTTATAGTTTACACAGAGAGGTTTGTCTAGGCACGAATTTTGAGGCGTGCAAAATGATTGGGTATGAGGACTCATAGTGTAGTTTGTGTTCTTGTTTGCTTCTGTGTCCCTTGCTTTACCAAAATTAAATTAAATGTTTTCTTATATTTACTGGTCAGTTTCAGAGTGACCAGAAGACTTTAAAAATTGGTTGTACCCAGTATGTTTATCCCTCCAGGAATGTCCAACCAGTGCTTTAAAGAGTACAGGTTTAAGCAGTAAAGTTCTTGGTAGCCCTCATCTGGGTGGGAGCAGTTTCACCACCTATGTTTGAGTGCACTTCTTCTTCCTCTCCTCTTTCTCCACCTGGTTGTTGTGTTATGATGTTGAGCTCCTCAGTGCACTTGGGTGGAAACCTGTGAAATCAATGATTAAACCTTTCTGAACTTCTCAGGACATTGCTCTGTCTTTGTGGCTGTTTGATGGGCAGCCCTTCAAATTTCTGTGCTAGCCCCATTACTCTGACTTTGTTATTGTTGTATGAAAGTACAACATGGGTAAGTGTATAACTTCAACAGGACCCACAGCTGAACAAGCCAAGTGTCTATTAGTATTGCACATCAGACTAAACAATTTTTTTTTTGAAAGAAAAATGAAGAATCAAGTTACACCACACTTTGGAGCTTGGCTGTTAGGTATCTTTCACCAAATCAGAATTAATTTTTTTTTTTTTGAAAATGAAAGCTTGTTTCCAATAAATGTCCTTGGGTTCTTCAGGGCTTTTTTAAACTGGTAGCATGCTTTAAAGTTTCCTTTTGTGTTTTGAGGTATGAAGCTCAGGAATTCAAGGTAATTTTACAAAACACATTCTGTATGAATTAAGTAAGTTTCTGTATAGCAAGCTAATGTTGTATTTCCTAAGCTGTTGTTTTGAAAACAAAGTATTGAGACTGAGTGTCCTTTCTGAGACTATTATTTCAATCCCCACACCCCTAATGAACAACAACAAAGAAGCCCCCATGAATTGCCAAACGTTGTGAGTACATAATGAAACCTTTTGACTTTATTGAAGAATTCAAGTTCCCCATTGCCTTACCACGTACATTTTTTTATGAGTCTGAAAATCAGGCATCACTTCAGACATTGAGGACAGGTTTTCAAAAGTCAGCAACCAAAATACACACAGTATGTGAAAGTCTGGCCTGAATATGATTGCTGAGTGCATCTGAAATCCCTTCCTGTAAGATACAGTAGGTTAACTTGGGATCATTTGTGCTTGCTTTGGGGCTTATATATTGTCCATTTACTTTTTTGAGGCTTATTTAAACTTGATGTTTCTTGCAGCCTTTCTGGTCATGGCTGTGTCATCAGAGAGGCTGATTATTCCCCTGAGTAATAGGCTGAACAATATTTTCATTGCCAAGTCTGAAGCTTGACATAATCTGTGTTTAAACTGTTGATGAATCTGAGATAGAAAAAAGTTCCTAAATAATTATCAGATGACAGGTTTACCTATGAAATGACAGATGGCTAGAGGTAGATGTCTCAAAGGACAGTAAACTAGTTCTAGAGGATGGAATGAGTTGAGGATGGAAAGGTTTTTCCTTATTGAATGTTGGGATAGCTGATCAGTATCTTGGGTTAACCCAGATACTCCTGTATCCCAAGCTGCCAATACAAAATACAGTTTGTGACTAATATTAGAGCCCTGGGCTGTGTGAGCAGCAGTGTGCCTGCAGAGCAACTTCCTACATAACGTGTGTCCTCAGCAGGAATGCTGAGAGTGGTGCTGGCTCTGTCTGGGTTTTGGTCCAGATGGGTCTGGCTCATCCAGTTGCTGAAGTGCAACAAATCAGGGCCCTGCTCTCAGTGAGTCTGCAATAGTTGTGGGCGCTGGTGATAGCAACAAAAGCTTTGTTTGTACCAACAGGGAACAATGAGGTCAGGCACAAGCTGTTGGAACTATTAATGCATTTTTAAGTGCTGAGAATTAGGAATATTTTATTAATTCTGGGAGACCTGATTTTGTAGCCTATGCTAGGGTCTCCCTTGTGATACTCCTCCCAGTTAAAACACAAAGGCTTGCCTAATCTAGGTAAAAGAATTTCTGTGGTGTTGAGAGTGATTTCTTCTAATTTGTCCACATCCTAAAGGAGAACTGGTGTTTAGCAGAGGCAAAATAGTTGGTTGCTCAGGAGCACATCAAGCTCATTAGACTTGGCAGCCTTGAAATCCTGAGACCAAGGAGTGCAGTGTATGTGCAGTACTTTATTACACAAAGTCTCAACATTTTGAAGTCTGGATCTTTATCAGTTCTGCCCTCACAAAGACAGAGGGTTTGTGGCCTTCTGGTTGCTGTGAATGTTGAAGGCTGAAGTATTAGAACTAGGAAGGCAGGTCTTGTTTAACATCTGGCTGAGCTGACTTCCAGGAGGTCTGTGGATGAAGCTTAGGCTGGCTGGTTGGTGGTGCCCCTTCCTCAGTTGGGAGAAAAGAGGGGCTGTCTGTTTTTAACAAAAATCTTGACATGAATTCCTGCCAGTCTGATTTATGGAACATAGGAACTACAGTAGCAGTAGGGGGAGACTGAGGTAATAAGATCACCATCAAGATATGTAGGTGGTGTGAACAGTGTCATTATCAGTTTTAATCTTTTGAGATATTAAAATAGTTAATTGGAAAGTTCAACTGTAGGTAACACCATTGGTTATCTTGTGGTGCAGAAGATAGATTTTCAGCATGAGCAGAAAAAGGAAGCCATTGATGCCCTTGTGCATTTGAAATCACATTCTTGCTCTGGCTTGCCTTTTTTCACTGTTAAAATGGATTTACTTCAATGAGATAACTTTTCTTCCTTTTGGTCAGTTCTAGGCCAGAGCAACTCTGAAGAAACCCAGAATTTTTGATTCTTGTGAAAGTAGTGGCATCTACTTCTTTGTGAAACCATAGTTTCTCATTCTGGCCATGGAATTGACACTTTGCTTATTTGATATGGATATATCACTTCTAACAATAAAGCATTTCCTCTGTTTACCTCACATTCAGATACTAATGTGCCCTTTGTGTCCAGGAAGGCTTAGTGACAATTGTCTTTGATTTTCTACTAAAGAATGATGTTGTTCACTAAAGTAGCATTTAATCCTCTTTGGAAATGAAATCTATTTCTCCTGCATTTTAGTGCCATTCATTTCCAGTACAAGCTCCAGTCCAAGGGCCAAAAAAAAAACCCTGGTGTAAATCTACTGAGTTTACTGAGGTTACTTTAGAGATTTGTTTGGCACTGCTTATTTAGGATATGGACCTGTAAAGGGCTGAGTGTCCTCAGATCCCATCAATGCCAGCATCTTGTTGACTCATCTCCTTATGTTGAGTTCTTGCAGGATTCTTAGGAAGTTTTGTTTCCAGCTCTGGTAATACAGTAGTTAGCTGTGAAAGGTAATAGATAAATAAGTGTGCATTCCCAAATACTTGAAGTTTTTTTTTCCTTTAGGTTCATAAGTAGGATGCTCAAGTCAAAAGGAATGAAAAATGAATTTTACATTAAGGACTTGCATTCTGATGTTCCATCAGAAATATGAATGCAAATGAGTGTCTTTGTCCTTGGATTACCTGAGAAAGTCAAACCTGGAGGACCATGCTTGATACAGGTGGAAATTGCCTTCTCCTGGCTTTATAATGGAGGAAGCTGATCCTCTTCCTTAGTTTCAAAGTGAAAACTGCATTTTCTTTTGTGTACCTTGTTTTTGTACTGCTCAGTTAAGGGCTGATGTGCATTTCTATCCTTATCATGTAAAATTCATTGTGTTAGGTAACTGTTTGCTGTGAGGGGGTAATATTAGAACTTGACCCAGCTTAGCTAGGTGCAAGAAAGCAATTTTTTCTTTGTTGAAGTGGGAGCCTTTTTTTTGAGGTCAGAATTGACCCAGTATGGGCAAGGGGGTTCAATGTGACAGAGTTTTCATTCTTTAAAGAATGAAATACAAACAATAGCTAGTAGTCAAGTACTATGCTGAAGAATATTTTTTAACAAAATGAGTCCAATCTTTCTGTAAAATCAGGTACAAAGTATCTTGAGCTGGGAAAGAGCCCTGGGAAGAAGGAGCCAAGGTGGAATAATTAAGAACTAGACTCAGAATGAGTCTAGTTAATAATAATTAGGAAAAATTAGAACTAGACTCCGAATGAATAAAGGTGCCTCAGACCTGTGCTTTGGGGAGTCTTTGGTTCCCAAATTTGGGCTTGATTTTTCATTTTCTGAAGAAAGAAACTGAAGTCACTGAAACTACAGTCTGCATGGCAATTTTGCTTGTCTGTCTTGCAGGTTTTTGAAAATGTATCAAAAAACCTTGTAATTTCTTCAGTCCCTCCTGCTTGTGGCATTAATGAGAATACTGCCCTTATTGTGTTAATTCTGAGAGGGCAGGAAAATCCTAGAGATGAAGGCATTAAATTTTTTTTACTCCAAATTTCATGGTTTTGCATGTATTATCAACACTTTCAGGAATAAAAGTGTTGATAATACATGCAAATAAAATACAAAAGGAATAAAATGCAAAAGGATGCTTCTTCATGGCCAGAATGTCACTTTCCATAGCTTTTCTAAATGTTATTTAACTCTTTCTAAATGTTATTTAATTCTTCCTTCAAAAATTGTGCCATGGCTGCCATTTTTGCTAAGTATGTGTATGTTTGAGGTGGTTTTTGAGCACTTGAAGGCATTAACTGGTGTGTATCCATAGCAGTTAACATGCATGCTGTGGTATAAATGTGCATTACGAGATGCACTGTACGTTGTTCTGCATGAGCCTATTTTTGGAGGCCTTTAGAGAGTTGTAATGACCATGTTAAGGAGATGCACTTGTTTTATGTGGCCTGGGAAAACCCATGCTGTTGCCTTTCTGCCCAAATGATGACTGCTGCCTGGTTTTGGACATTGATGGCAAGCATGGCTGCCTGCGGCATTTAGTGTTGAAATTCAGCACTCAGTAAATTCAGCACTGGGTTTTTTTAATGATGGTGTGGTAGGTAGGGGTGGGAAGGCAAAGAGAAGTTTGGTCAGAACGTCTCTTTTCCTGGAAGTCTATTTAATTGTCTCCCTCTCCTTTTTCTATTGAGCACCAACAATCATTTCTCGTCTTGTTCTCAGATCAGACTCCCACGCCAACGCGCTTTCTGAAGAACTGTGAGGAAGTCGGCCTCTTCAACGACATCGACTGCTCCCTGGAGCACGAGTTCAGGAAGGCACAAGAAGAAGAGAACAACAAAAGGGTGAGTGTGAGCACACCAAGCTCTTCCTCCCCTTTTGATTCCTTGAGATGGTAAAGGAAGTGTCCTTTAATCTGTGAGCTCTTCTACCTAGTAGGAACCTTTTGGTTAGAAACTAGGTGGCACTATAAATTGTGACATGCTTTTTAAAACTATTGAAGCAGCTGACAGAAATAAAAACTCCAAACCAACAAAAAACTGGTATTAAATAATAAAGAAAAAGTGTGACTGTGTTTGCCAGGGTTTGATTCCAAGTCTCTGCTTTTAAGTAAACTACAACACAAACCACACACCTCTTGAGGGAGAGGCTTGGGAAAATTATATCATCTTTGAAGGATTGCAAACTGGCTCAAATATGTTGCAGGGAAATTTGGCTTTATGAAAGGGCATTTGCTTAAGAGCAGATTTTTTATTTTTTTATTTTTTAATTTTTTTTTTAATTCCTCCACAACACGTTGCACCCTTGGATTTACTCATCATCAATACCAGCTTTCTTGTGTTTCTGTATTTCTCATAAAGCATTCAAGTTGAGCTGGGAAACTTTGACTTGAAACATCTAGTAGATAACATATCCCATTTTCAATTAGTATTCTTTCAGTTTATTCTGAAGTTATTCTGTCAGTATTCTGAGCTTTAGGTTGAATTATATAGTACACCTTGTATGCAAGTGTATCCAAAAATAGTTAAGAGTGTTTTCAGGGATCCTAAAGTGCTGTTAAAATTTTCAAAGAATGGTAAAAGAACTTAATGCACTAGAGAGGCCAGCAAGAAAAGAGGTAAAGCTGCATGCTGAGGTGCAGAACAGGAGAGGAGGCTTGTAGAAAGAGAGGGGAGACCAGGAGCAACTTGGTTTTGGCTTACAAGGAAGGGAGTCTAGGTATGGTTGATTTGTGGTTCATTAGGAAAGAGCCTGAGACAGACAGAGGAAGAGAGAGGCTGTGCCATGGTATGCTGAGCAAGGAATAAGAGTGTCCAAACGTGAGAGGGTTCAAGTTTTGGTCAAGTATTGGTAAAATAGCACAGACTGACCCTCACAGATTTGTGTATTGGACAAAGGTTAGGAAACAGCCATGTGTTGAGATATATGTGCCTAGTTTTAAAATTGTTAAAAACTTTGCAGTTTAGGTTCTGCTGAGGGGAGTCTTGGTTAGAATCAGGGAGAACATTTCTGTACACTCCCACTTCTTTTCCACTACAGGATTTTTAAGTTGTTCTCTGTGCCTGGTGTTTATTTTGCAGCAATAGGAGAACAGGAATAGGAGAATCTACTGAGGTGGACCTGAGTGCAGCTAGCCCCAGACTGCAGCGCTTGATGTTGCAGAGAGATTTCAGTGTGTGAGGGATAGCTGCAAAATCTGATTAAAACCTAGACCAGGGCATCGAGTTACCTGATAATTCCAGCTGTTTAGCAGTCTCTGGGAGTCTTATTCTGCCCTCCTACCAACCCCTGCAGCTGCCATTGCTGATCTCCAGGGAGAAAATAAGCGATCAAGGGGGTGGGAAATTAAAAAAAAATAAAGAAAAAGAAAAAAAGGGGTGAAAAAGGTAAAAAAGGAAAGAAAAAGAAAGGGGCATAAGTCCCACTAACTGGCTAACCTGTAACATTTGCTCTGTGTTTCCAATTAGTCTGCTGTATGTTCATTCTTACATTACTGACTGACTGTCAGATAGGAATCTGAAGCAGGCCCCAGTAGGGCTTTGCACAAATGCAAGGGACAAAGGCCAAGACAGAAGGAGACTCCTTGGGCTGCAGCTGTCCCTAAGGAAATGTTTCCAACAGCTTATCCCTGGAATATGAGTGTGATGTAGTGTTGGCCTAATGGACCTACCAACACATGGAGACTAAGGTTAACTGCATGGAAATCTTACTCACTGCACAGAAAAGTCTTCCAAAAATATTTTTGGTCATATTAATTTCTCTGGACTCTGAAAGAAACAGTTTTGTTTATTTTAGTGTATCACTGCGGCTTAGCACACAGCTTGACACTGAAATCTTGTAACAGAAAAACACTTTCATTTCTGGTTGGCTTTTTTTGCTCCTTGAGAGTCATACTTTGAAAAGTCAGCAGATAAAGTTCAAGTAGCTGCAATTTTTTACTTTCTTTTTTCTTTTCTTTTTTTTTTTTAATCTTCTGTGTGGGAGCCCATGGATAATCCATGAGAATTTGTTGTGATGAAGCTGGTTATGCAGACTGGTGACTTTCCAAATTAGCTGTGAAGCTCAGAGTGCACAGGTTTAAGAACACCATGTGTACCTTTTTTTGTAAAGGTACTATGGAGTGGAAAGCACTTGCATTAATATCCTAGCTTCCTATCTAGGAGTAAATCACTGGACATCCTTCTGCCAGTATTGCTCATGTGTAAAGTGGAAGAAGTGTCTCTTTGTGCCTCCCATACTTGGAATGCCTTGTGGTTGTAAGATCATCTGTCAAGGGCCACCTCTGACAATGTATGTGGATTAGCCCTTGCTTGGGGACTGAGGGGACTCAAGGAACAATAATGATGATGACAACCTCCAGGACCTGAACTGAGAAAAATAAAGCTAAAAATGGAAGTGAGTGAGTCCCTTGGTTCTGGCTTGTCTGCTGTTTATACCATCCTATATTAGCTGGAGGTCTCTCTTTGAGAAAGACCTGCTCCCTAAATGCAAGGGATGCTACAGATCAGCAATAAGCATATGGATAAGCATGTGAGAAAGAGGCTTTTTCCATCCTCCTGATAGCACCCAACACAAGCATCCTACCTCCCGAATTCACCACCAAAATCAGCACAGGTAAAAGCACAGTTATACTATATTTACACTTGGAAAATTGTCAATATCAAAGTTGTTGGGAACTTGAGGCAGACAGCAATTGACAGCTCAGACCCAGACAGAACTTGCAACCCATCTCAACAAGGCAGGTAGTGCTGGCAGATCACTTGGCCATTTTAGCCCACTGGCTGCAGGTTTGGGGCTTACACTGCCTGGAACATTAGGTACCCAAAGCATTTGCAGTGGGTTGTAATTGCAAACACATGACCTTTGCTGCTGCTGGACAG
The DNA here is from genome assembly GCF_022539315.1 of Serinus canaria. Classification (NCBI taxonomy): domain Eukaryota; kingdom Metazoa; phylum Chordata; class Aves; order Passeriformes; family Fringillidae; genus Serinus; species Serinus canaria. Next base: position 34,470,359 of record NC_066315.1, read on the forward strand.
GCCCTGTTGTCACATCTTGTACTGAGCATTGGGTTGGGGCTGAGAGGATCCTGTCAGAGATGGGAAGAGTCAGGGTCTGCTTCCGAATAACTTAGTGGACCCTCTTTGTTAAAATGCATCTAGCCTGACGTCCCTGTGTGAAATGAGGAAAAGAGGAAATATTCTGATTGTGGCAAGTAGAGTATTGCATCGAATAGCATTTACAAATAGTGAGCTGAATATTTTCAACATGGGGACCTGTTTAAAATCACGTTCTGTGTATGCTGGGCTTTGGATGCATCACTTCCTAAGACTTATCCTGAAACTTTGAAATCTTCTCACCACTGTTTAGGGATGCAAGATAGTGTATGAATTATGCAAATGAAGCAGGGAAATGACTATTCTTAATTACAGCTTGGTTGTAATGTGGGTTGTTCAGTGTCAGCTCAGGAAGCTCATCAGTCCTTTACATGGCCTAATGTTCCTGTTCTAAGTGAACTATCCTAAGGCAGGCACCTCACTGCTAGAAAAGCATCAGCAAGCTGAAGTAGCTCAGTAAAGAAGAAGAACAAAACCAAATACAAAGTCTTTAAGGGTTAAATAATTTCAGTCTGCAGAAGGAATAAAAATCCTGAGTATCCAGTTTAGCTGTGTTTAAAAAGGGATGATGCTACAGACTGATGTGTGTTTGAAAGACTTTAGTTTGGTTTGTACCATCTAGGATCACGTTCTACCTTGTATATACTTCTGTGTATCAGTATAAGAAGGCAGATAAAATGCACTGGTCTAGCTTATAGCACATCACTATTTCGTGCTGAGCTCAGTGACTCTCTGACCTCCAGGAGAAATTTCTTGCAAATGTTTGCTGAATGTCATAGTTTGGTTTTGTAGCCTTTGAGTGTAGGAATCATGATATAATGCAAAGCAAGCTGGAAATGATAGAATCTGTTCCTAAAGTAGTATAGTTGGGTGAAAAAATTAACCTAATTTCCACATCTTGCCTAAATTTCATGCAATGTGTATCTAGCCCATAGGTTTTCCTCTCTTCTGAAAAGTAATACAAAAAAATCATAAGGGATTTTGCCGGTATTTAGTAGTTGCCTGTATTACAGCAGCTGAAACCAGCAGTGCAGTAAATCACCCTTAGCCAGGAAAGGTTGATATGTATGGGGTCATATGTATCCTTATATGAGAAGGAAAAATATCCTTATATGTTGACAAAGCACATTGTGTAAGTGTTTGGGTTTTAGAGGCCTGTACTGTAATACCAATAGGCTATGGGGTAATGCTGGCAGTGCACTCCCTTGGTGAAAGAACAGGGATTTAGGTTGGCTTGGCGGATGGGTGACAAATTAGCCCCAGTTTTCCCTGGTAAATACTCTGAAAACCCAGTAGGGTCCTGGAGAAGAGCACTGTGCTGGTAGACATTTGAGAGGCAAGTGCTCTGAAAGGGCTGAATTTCACTTGTGAAATAATACAAACCTACAAACTCATGAGTCTGTTCCTGGAGCACTTTTGACTCATTGTCTGGCAGTCTGTGCAATGGAAGGAAAGACCTATGTTTAAATGCTTACTATTTTGATTTTTAAAAAAATTATGCTATCACAAATGCATGTATGTACATTCTCCCTCCTTTTGTCTAAACATGATGTAAGACCATCCATATTTTTTTAGTCAAAGTGCCCCCTGATTTCTTATTTTCCCACTTAGATTAAGTATCTTTTATACTCAGTATGTCATAGTAAACACAAAGTGAGACTAGAAATTAGTAAGACTAGAAATTGTTTATGTTAATAGAGTGCTTAAGAGCCAGAGTACCATTGCTGGAAGTATTGTAATTGTAATAACTTCAAGCTGTTACTTTATCAATCAGTTAAGCTGTTGTCAAGGTGATAGCTCAAAACTCTAAATTTCAAAGTCCAAAATATCACCCCCCATTCAAAGGTTTCAGTACAATAGTTCCTATACTCTAAATATAATATCTGTATCTGTGAAGATGTAAGCATCCTCACACCATAGCATTTTTTCTGGGTGACTCATTGAAGTACTGGAAAGATACACTGTAACTCTGTATCTGAGTTTTTCTGAGGGTTGTTATGGGTTTTCATAGGCATTAATTGCATCAGGTTATTGATCTGCTTTTTGAGTTCATTTTTTTGGCTTGCAACACCCCTTTTTTTCTTAATTAAATTAACTTTTGCAAATTCCTATGAAGAAGGTAAATTCTCTGTGTCTTATTTTCTAAGGGAAAAACACAGATTCCAGAGGACACTGCTTTCCAGAACTCCATTGTAGTGTGACACCAAGTTCTCAAGGGAATCACATATGAGGAGTGAGAATTGCAGGGTATCTCTCCACCATTCTGCCAAAAGAGCAGCTTTCTGTCTCAATTTGGTTCCTAAATCTCTTTAGCAGCATGGCCCCCAAAGGATTCATAGACACCCTCAAAGACATTTTGGTGCCTTGCTCTGACCGAAACAAAGCAGGAGTAAATCAGAGAGCCTCCATAAAGGATCTGGGCTCAAGTGACATGCTGAAAATTGCACAGGAAGTCTGTGGCAAAGCCTCGGATTGATTCCATATCTTCTTGGTCTCAGTATAGGGCATCCCACAGACCATGTGTGTTAAAGATTTATCAGCTGTTGTTCAGTGTTGCTAAAGACAGGAAGAATGCTCTCCTCCTCTCTCCAGATGGGTAGGCTTGCTGGATTTTAACTTCTTAACCTTCGTAGGTTTCATGGTAGACATGTGGTGCTTTGCTGTATTTTGTGTGATGGCAGCTCCACAGTTGGTGCTTCAGTCCCCAGATTTGTGAGTCCTGTTTTGAGCACGTATCTACGTCCAGGCAGTTCATTGCCACACTGGACTGTGTTACAAAAGGGGCACTTTCTGTATAATGGCACAGGAAAAATGCCAGGACAAAACTGTTTGTGACCTTGCAGAACTATTCACAAGAATAGGCTTTAATTTAGGCTTGTTGCTCATGGTACAGCATCTTGTCTTCTGCTGGCAAGCAGGACTCTCTTATCTTGAATGGACTTTTGAGTGGATTTAAAGGTTTAGATCCTCATACTCAAAGAGAAGACCTCCATGTTTTTCCAGCAATAAATTCCTGTTTCATGCAGAAGGGCAGTTCTTGAGGGCATACGCTTTTGGTTCAGCTAAACCCCTAACCATCGTCCTTCCATGTTCTTCTGAATTCCAGCCGATGAATCATCCTTCAGAGTTCAGTCAGGACTGTCCACTTTCCTCCTCCTTATTATTGTCTCTGTCCCAAAGAAGCTGAGTCACCCTCTTGCAATGTTTGGAGGTTTGTTATGTTTTCTGTATTTTGGCTACCCACAACAAAAGGAGGCCTATCTGATTTCATTCTAACATTTTTTTCACAACAACACAGCAAAGTTGTGCCTTTTGCCTTGGTCTTCCTTGGATGTTTTTAATGGCGCAGCTTCCTCGTTACCAGTTCAGGTTTCAGCAGCATGGGCCGGATGGCACATGAAAAAGGGATAAACCTTTCCTGTAGTGGCATTTTTATAAGTCTATCTGTTAGGTAAAACCCCTAAATCTTGGCAGTCTCTTTGGAGCATAAGCTCTGCTATTAAACACGAGCTCTTTGCTCCCCGGAGTGGGCTGCAGTCTCTATGGTTGGGTGGGTAATAAGATACTGCTGATACACTTCAGAGCAAGGTGCACTTTTCCTTTATTTATGAAGATAGACATGCTGGTCAAGGGCTTAATCACAGCTGATAAATCATTTTAGAAAGCCTATTAGAACCATATGCTGATCCTTCGTATTAACATGGTGTGTCTGTTTCGAGTCTAATAAGGCAGGGTCTCTTTCCCTTCTCCCTTCCCCCTGCCTGGCGTGCAAATTATTTATCTGTTTAAGTGATATTGCTTGCCTGGGGGCATTTCTCTCTACAAGAGGTACTGCTACTAAAGCAAGGTGAACTGAGGAAAGAAGGATTCTTTCTCTCCAGGGAGCGAAGCTGAGTGGTTTTGGTCTCTTTTGCTGAGAGGGGATTGCAGAGCAATTGTCCGAAATCTGAGGCCAGGAAACCTGTTGGTTAAACCCTGGGACACCGTGGCACGGCCTCCACTGCAGCATAAGGTTGTCATTTTGGCCCAGGTGGTTACAATCCTGGAGCCCAAGAACCGCCAGGGTTGGGTGTGCTGACATTTCGGTTACCTCACCTTTCCCTCACTCGGAGAGGGCTGCTGCAGGAACAGATTCCACAGCCATCTAATGAGATCCACATTGGTGAAGTTATCCAGAGCCAAGTCCTATTTATCATTAATTGGTAGGTTTGCTTGCAGATCTTTCCTATTATTTGCTGATTATACCCCTCCACATTTTATTATCTTGCCAAAATTCAAATGCTAATAATTTCTTTATTTATTGTTTATTTATAACACTGTCTACTGCCTAAATAGATGTAGTTAGAAGATTTCAAAACAGCAACAACTCTTTTGCTGACTGGGTTTCTTTCACATTTTGCACATGGCAGTCAACTATTTATAAACCTCCACAGGGACTCCTAAACCTTTACAGTTGGGTTTCTCCCACAACTTCAGCCTCTTTTCTCCCTTTCTCCCCAAGGCAAGTCTTGTTTTTTTGGCATAAAGACAATGATGGGGATTGTTAGGTGGAGAAAATGTCCACAAGCTATGAACTGTGGGTGAGGATTTTAAATTTGTACATCAAGCAGGATAAATTGCAAGTCGGAGACATCCAGTAGAGTGAGGGTATCTCCACCATAAAGTGGGAGATCCACATCTGAGTTGCTAGTGTTCTTTAGGTTTGCAAAATCTGAAACTGAAAAACTGAAGAGTCATTTGTGCAGTGATGTGGGACATGCTGTAGCATGTCCCATTTCCAGTAGGGCACAAATATAACTTTTAAAATCTGATGTACTTCAGAGTAAAGAAAGGAATAGTGGAGAGGAGAAATAAGCCAGAACAACTGGTCACATGTGATGGCAGTAAATGAACGCCAGAGTGGGATGTATTGCCTCATACATCTCTGGGGCAGTTTCATTGACTTTAATGGAATTTAAATTTTTAACCTATTACAACTAGGCAAAGATCTGAAGGGAGAAAAGCCTAGTTCAGAGACCAGAAAAAAACCTACTGTGCTCATGATGTGGATGTGAAGTATCTGGGTGGTTGTTGATGTCTGGCTAATATGTAGAAACAGGGTCTTTTAAAAATCATACCAGGGAGGTAAAAATTATACATATTAACTGTTTCCACATTCTGGTTTCTCTCTCTCATGCTTCTCTACAAAAGTTGCCAAATCCACTATTACTGAATAAATATGAGTATCGATATTAAGCTCTTTTTTCCCCCCTGAAATGTGAGTAAACTGTGTGTGGCTGGGTCAGGTCCCTGGGAAGGGAAAAGACATGGGGTTGCCATGTGAATGCACATGTCAAAGTGCAGCTCTGCCAGCCAGTCTGGGGCTGGGTGGGGAGAGGCACGGGGAGAATGAACTCAGTGTTACAAACCGTCTCTTTTGAATTTCTACAACCTATTAGTCACAGCAAGCTGCCCTTATTGATTTTGGGAAGGGAGGTCACTTTTAATCCTCTAAAGTGGAGAGAGCTACATGCACTCTCCATGGCATGACATTAAAATTGACACAGCTCTGCATCAGTTCTATGAAAAAGCCCTAAACCTAGATGGATTATTGCCTTGCTTTTCAATGGATACAAGCTGCTAAGCAGAGCATGTTAACCTAGATTAGGTGTAAAAGCTTTAAAATGCTTTGTAAGGAATGCACAACCAAAAGAAGCTAGAAAATATGAGAACATGCTAAAAGAGCTGCCCCTGCAGAAACAGGCCATTAGTTTTCAGATACTTATTTTCTCCATTTTAAAACATTTAAATGTCAACACAAAAGAGTGGAGATTATCATATAAAAGAACAAACAAAAGCTGACCTTACTCTATGATTATGAAGAAAGCTTTATTCTGGCTGATACCCCTTGCTAGTTTTGTTTATGTTCTTTAGAGAACTAAATCTTTGAATACAATTAGGACTCTCCGACTCGAATCTTAAGTGTGCCTCAAAATAAACAGCAGAGGTGAACTCTCAGCAGTTTTTTTTTCATCTTTGCTTTCCTTGCTCTGACCCTTTTTTCCTGCCTAATGATCCTCTGTGGCATACTATTAAGAGAAATCTCGATAGAAAAATATGCTTAATGTGGATAGGAGAATCATTATGAGCCTGGAAAAGTTTTTTTTTTTTTTTTAATTTCTTTGGAATTCCAGAAAATGACTAGTGCCCCTTTTGATTTTATGCTAGTTATTTATTTGGAAATTTGTTTTCTGAAGGTTTTGCTGATTTTTTTTTTCTGTGAGTCTCAGTAAATATTTACAATGTGGTGTTTAGGGAAATTTGTTGCCTTGTCATACAAGCTTGCTGTTCTCTCTTTTCATTAGTTGTAAGTTTGCACCAGTGTTTCTTACTGAAGGCTAGAAGGTCCCTTTCTAAATAAAAGACAGCTGCAAAAGAAACAGTGACCAAAACCATTAAGGTACAAGACTGAAGTCTAACCTGTAAGAGGTGCCAGAGCAGCTTTCAGTAAATCTTTGAAGTCCTCTGTTGGTTGTTGGTTGAGAAGGTCTCTGAGCTCATTCTCAACAGAGATTTAAGTATGTGTGTGTCCGTGAGGCCAGCGCAGCTTCCCCTCCTACATCAAGAGATACTTACCTATCCTCCCCTTCCTCCCTCACCTGAGATGTGGGTGTGTGGTGCTGGTATTTCCTCCCTCTTTGTGGACTTAGCCTAGGGAAATTCAAAGCAGGTGCAGAAAGGTGGCTGGCTTTTGGCTTTGTCACTGACACTGAGACATGGCACCTAGAAGAAAAGGTGAAAGATGCCAAATCTGCAGCTTTTTTTTTGTCCTAGCCCTACCTTTCCTTCTCCTATCAAGGAAGAAATAAAAATAAGGTACCTTGCCAGTCTCTCCTTCTTTTTGTTAGAAGACCCCTCCCTGATGTCACAGAGGGGAGAGAAAGAAGGAAGATGGAAAGTAGGGGTTGCTAAAGGAGGCAAGAAATAAAAGGAAGTACCTTTCTATTTTACTTATATAAAAGATGTATTCTTACCCCAGATCAGGCTTGGTGGGGAAAATGGAAAGGAAAATTCACACAGAAGAAGAAGAAGAAGGAAAAGAATATTACTAAGACATGAAAAAAGCAGAGGGAGGCTATGATGAGGCTGTTCCTGTGATAGAGTGAAAAATCAGCACTCATATGAAACAGACATTAAAAAGACCGCTCTTTCTTTTTTAAGATGTGGGATATCATAATATTCCTATGATGTACTTAGCAGAGCTGGGGAAGGAGAGACTGAGGAGTTTGAAAAATAAAATTTGCTTTTCTCCCCACCATGCCCAGCCTGTCCCTTCCCCCCGCCAATCCAAGGAAATGGAATTCATTTCTCAGCTTAAAATTGAAATGAGATGTCAAGGGATGTGGCTGCACAAGAAAAGAGGAGACATGAAGGTGCTAAGTTGATGTTGGGTATTAGAATAGCTTTTCCCTGAAAAAGTGGAAAGGGAAGTCAGTCTGGATGCTCATGTTTCTGCTTTCTTTATAGTCTTTTCTAAGATATTCTTTCTCTCATCATACTCCGGTCTTATCTCTGAGATCTCTTTGTATGTCCCTTGGGAAGTATACATCTGTGTAGAGCCTGTTCCTGTAATGACAAAGTAACCATGGCTCTTTCCCATTTATGCTGGTTTTTTTCCCAGTACAGTAAACTCATGTGAGTGTAAATGCCAACATGGATGTTTCAGGAAAACCAGGAAAACTATTACGTGTGTTACACCTCTGCACATAAGTTCTTATTTTGTGGATTATTGTGTGGCTGAAATCTTTTTCAGGTGCACCTCTTATATCCAAATTTCTTTTCTTTGCTTCATCCATCTCAGCCAGTTAAATGTGTATATAACTGATTTTCTGAAATGGGGCCAAAGTCCATGCACTTCAATAGCTCTTAAACATATGGTTAACTTCAAGCATGTGTGCAGGGGTTTGCTGAAGAGAGACAGTTTGCTGAATCAGGACTTCCCAACACCAAGATTTAAAATTGCAAACAATCTTCTGTTTTAATGTGTTTTAACTACTGCCTCCCATGGACTAACAAAAGGTAACTATTGTTAGTTGACTCCTGCAGATGAAGAAAGTTGTACTTGGATAAACAGAAATTTAAGGGTAAACCAAATTTTTCTGACACCCTTCTGTGAGAACTATTTTTTTTTACTTCCTCCTAATAAATAACTATGCAACATGAAAGGGAGTAATGATCATAATTTCACATTATGGTTAAAAACTTATTTTTCTGGGGTAGATAGAAACAGTCCACTACTTAAAAAAACCCAAAACATGTGTTACAGCTTTTCCTTTCTTTCTTTCTTTCTTTCTTTCTTTCTTTCTTTCTTTCTTTCTTTCTTTCTTTCTTTCTTTCTTTCTTTCTTTCTTTCTTTCTTTCTTTCTTTCTTTCTTTCGAGATTTCTTTCTTTCTTTCGAGATTTCTTTCTTTCGAGATTTCTTTCTTTCTTTCTTTCGAGATTTCTTTCTTTCGAGATTTCTTTCTTTCTTTCGAGATTTCTTTCTTTCTTTCTTGAGATTTCTTTCTTTCTTTCTTTTTTTCTTGAGATTTCTGTATTTTCTAACTAAATACATTACTGAGATGATAATTTATGTATGCCATGATTGACCAAATAAATATCAGCCAGCTATCCAGTCTTCTGGACATGTAAATCTATGTGATTTATGGATAAATATTTTTCAAAACAACCAAAGTGTGTATATATGTCAAAAAACTCAAACAAACTAAAAAGGCTCGAAACAAATAAAAAGAAACAACCCAAAGCCCAGCCCCAACCAAACCAACCCAACCAAATCCCATTACTCAAAAAAAAAAAAAAAAAAACCCCAAAGAAAAAGGAAAAAACATAGCAAAAGATGCAGTTGCCTTTGTCATTCACTTACATTCCTCCATGTGAAGGGATAAATGGGATAGGCCTGCCTGCCCTGTGTTGTTGTGGTTTTCTCCATCCTGGATCACAGGTAGTGTGGGGTGGAAAGTAGATCCCACAGAGCAAATGCATCTGTTGGAAGGTGCAGGCAAGGAGAAAGAGTCAGTGAGGGAAATGTTCCTTTCAAAATCGTACTTAATGTGCTGTTAGTGATGGAGGGCTCAAATTGCCTCCCTGTTGACAGTTGGGTAAGGAAAAAAAGCATCTTTTGCTATTGAAGCTGATACACTTAATGCACTGTTTTAAAACAAAATGTTCTGCCCTTGTTTTTGTGTAAGGTGGTAAGACTCAAAAGGAATTGGGCTTTCTTCTTCTTTTCCTCCTACTTTTCAATATTAGTTTCCTCACATTCCATCTTCAAACCAGCTAATCTGTATCCCCTTCTTCTTGAATAGCATTATCCTGACAACAGAGCAGTGAAAAAAGCAGAGACTGCAGGACTTCTAACGATGCCACAGTGCCCCAGGAATAGGAATGCCCTGAAAAAAATGTGCTTCCATCCAGCTGCCCTTCATATTGTTGTCTCCCTATCCAATTTACTAGAGAATTTCCCACTGGCTCTTGGCTCATTCCCAAATGAGAATGTAATCTTTTAAAGATTACACTGCATAATGGAGGGACAAGGAGCTCTTTATTAAGTGGGATGGGGAGTCACTTGCTATTAGACAAGGGAAGGGGATGGGATGTAGTAGTGTTTTGTGAGCTCTGCTTTTTGCCCCTTCTTGTCTTGTCAGCAGCAGGATGGCAGGTTAGGAGTGGGAAACCACTGCAGCTGCAATGTAGAAAAAGAAACAATTGAATCTATCTTATGATTATGGCAATTACTTTTATAACATGAGGGATTATGCCATAACTATTATATTCCCAACAAGATTAAATTACTCACCTAATACCACAACACGTTTTCCAGGGTAACAAAGAAATAATTCTGCTTGTTCCAGAGTTGATGCATTCAAAGACAATTAATGCAGTGTGAAAGAGCTGAGCAAGCAAGGAACCTGCAGTGCTGTCTGTACAGACATTGTCTGGATTGGACCCCTGTCACTTCCATAAGCTCTGCCAGTTAGACACCCCCACCCTTTCTGGGATGTAAAGCAATGTGGTACTCTGGTAATTTTAAATGCTCTTTCTCCTGACGAGCAGAAAAGCTTCTGCAAGTAATTGCTAGTAAAGAATGAATCAGAAGCTACACCTGCCATGGAGAAATTCCTGAAACTTCACAAAGAGACCAATTTTGCTCATGTAAACCCACTGAACTGATTGGAAAGCCTAAACAATAAATTTTCATACTGGGCTCTTCTTTTTACTACATATTTTGAAATATTTCTCAATACAATGAATATCTATATGTGAAATAATTTTAGATCACCTCTAGTGTGAAGTCATTTTTGCTGAATATGCAAATGGCCGGAAGGCGATATGCATTTTGAGGCAATTTTTTTCTGGAATATGCAGTGTGTTTTTAAATGTTTTTTTAAAAATTTTTTTTCATCTCCATGCATAACAAGGTCATAAATGAGAATTTGTCATATAGCTGGTACAGATACTGCCTCGTATAGACTGTTCATGATAGGAGTATAAGCTAACTTAATTATGCAGGAAGAGCAGTTTCCTTTTGTTCATCAGCTGGAAAATGAGTAGAAAATTTAATTTTGGAGACTTCAGAGATCTATCATGTGTTGATCATTATGAGCAAATTAACTGGCTTCATGGAAAAGCCAGTTCTGATTCTGAAGAGAAATTCAGGTTAATAATATAATTCTACAAATATTTTATTACTTTTTATTTGGTATGTGATAAATGATACCTCAAGCAGTTGATTTCATTTTTACTGTATGTACATTTAAGACTTTTCACACCATTGTGCTTTATGAAAATACCTGTTGTTACACAAACCTATTGGGAACATTTGGAAAGACTGGACATGCATTTGTAATCAACCTCTTCTTTTTCTGGTGAAGAACTGGAGTTATGGATATCAAATTGAGGTCAGACAGGAGCATGTAACTGTATTCTTTTGTCAGGATTCAAAACCTCTGAATGACAGCCTATACCTGATTTTATTCTTTTTTTCCTCCTTCTCTCCTTCGTAATATGTAAACACAAAAAGAAGTAAATACAATTTCATGGTGGATATTTTTGTTCTGTGGCAGATACAACCAGTGCAACATGCAAACTGTTTGTCTCAAGGACACAAACTCTTGGCTTTTTGACCTTCCTACCCATTTGAGCTTTGAAGAGTCACCTTAGGTAAAAGGAGTTCTCAGTTACCTTCTGGGATTGAGAGCTCTGGGCACTATTAAGAAGCTTTTATTTTGTAAGCTGGTTTCATAACTTCCTTGTAGTGTCTAACCAGATGAACAAGGTTATACCTCTGTTTGATAGCTACAAAACATTTTTTTAGTCAGGTAAGGGTGTATTTCTATTCCCTTGGCTTGTATCATTTTCAGACCACTGTGTATCCAGGAGACATCCTGTATTAGTTTCCTCTGAGGGCTTTTTATTTTTGCCCCTGGTGTGTTAGTTCCTAGCTGGTAGAAACAGTTACCCAAGAAATCAACCTGTTTTCTTACATCTCCTATGCCCAGGGCATATTAATAAGTCTTTGGTTGCTGCTTGCTTTTAGAAAGAAGGTCAGCATGGGCTTATTGCACATCTGCCAGTAGTTTGCAAAACACTGGATCCTCATGGTGACCTGTGTGCCCACCAGGCAAGTGTTACCTTTCACAGACTCTGAGGAGGGAATCATAACCCATGGAAAGGGGCCCAGCAGATGCCTGAGGGCCATACCTCAAGCTGTCCCAGGGGCTTGACCACTTCTTGTCGTTCGTGTGCTTCAGCACCTTAAAAGCCAGCCTGTGGCTCAGGGCTTTAACTGCAGGCAGCACTGCAACATGATCTGCTGGAAATTGTAAAGTCAGTGATACAGATCTGTGTGGACTTCTGTGTGCCCCCTCACTGTTCATAGGTAATGAAATATTAACATTTCAGTGTGACAGGAGATTTTTTTTGGTGTGACCCCGTGCTTCACCGCCATCAGCACACAGGTGTAAAATTATTTCAGTTACAGGAGAAGTCTTGAATCCCACCTAGACAGTGGTGTGCTCAGAAGGTCTGGAAGTAAAATTGGATGGTTTTCTTCACTATGTTGGTGTTACAGCATGAGCTAGTTTGAGTATAATTTTTTCTTTCTTTTCTACAAATATTCCAGTGGAATTATTTTCAGTGCCAAAGGGAAATTTCTGTAAGACCTTGTCATAGGCCATGTTTTTGCATTTTTCTTGTTTTCTTGCCAATCCGTAACCTCCCCGTCTTTCTAACACTTGGAAAACTCTCTGCATATTTATGTCAGTTTCTGTGTCAGCTGATGTTGAAATAGGTTTCAAAATCACAGCCAGAACTTTTATTTACCCAAATATTTAGCTTTCGGTTTAACCTGACCCTAGACTGAGCACATCTGAGTTAAAGTAGCCCAACAAATCAGCTCCTTTCTACCTCCTCTGACATGCCGCTGGCCGTGTGGATACTCTTAGCTTGCCCTAAATATTATGAAGGGAGGGAAAGAAACATGTAAAGGTCAATGCTGTGGTTTACTTGAAGGACAGTGGTTTGTTATAAGCTGCTGTGATTCAATTGTTTTTGATACTCTGTTTATCATATCTCAGCTGAAAGATGCTAGGGAAGCTTCTGAGCTTTCCAGCAGCTAGAAGAGGCAGGTCTCCCCAGCTTTTGTTTTCATGAAGGAACATGGACTGTAAACTGCTTGCATGAAGCATGCTACTTGCTATATGTTTGCAGAAGACTTGAGTTCAGATCCCATCTTCAAGTAACACTGTAGAGCACATAATTTCTAAATTATGAGGCTTATTTTGACATTAAATCTTTTCAGCTGGATGATTTTGGTTTTTTTTTGCTTTAAAACAACAGGTATTTTTACAACACATGAGTATAACATAGAAAGTATTCAGTTCCTTTCAATGATTTTGTTGCTGGATGTAGAGACACGGCACTAGCATCTAGCAAGCAAACACATTCCTGTGGTGTTTTCAAAAGCATATGAGAAACCATATGTTTTCATAGGAAAGCAGCTGTTACCAAGCATATGCTTTCTGACACATTAAAAGGGCAAAGTAGAACCAGGGCTTGTCTTCTAAGTTGAATAAAGCTGGCAATAACTGTCTCTTTCAATGTACAGTGGCACTGCATGTAGATATTGCCATGTGGAGTTGTAGCTGGAAGGAGGGAGGCAGATTAACGTCTACAGTCTGCAGCTTGGAAGAGACAATATAAATCTCTGTCCTGCTCTGAGCTGTGAATGCCTCTGTAGGAGTTATAGTAACAGACAAATTAGCATAATGTAATTGGCTGGCAAGGTCAGCCCCTCTCCAGGAGCATTAGCAATGTTTACTGTAAGAAGAGACAGACCAAGTATTGTAGGGTAGTACATTGTCTGTCCTTTTTGAAGGAAGAATAATCATTTTGGGCTGTCTACATCACAGACTTCACCATATCTTATTAAAATTCAGATGACCATATTTCTGCCTTAAAGCAAATAATCTAGCAGAACAACAATGTATATTCTCTACTATCACACAAATCTTTATTCTTTATGGTTTTGCTTTGAACCCTGTTGAGTTTACTTTTCTTTTCTCTCTTTCTCTGTTGAATAGTTTTTCTCTGGATGCTAAACTTCCATATGCATCCCTGCCAATACCTAATAAATCTTGTTGAGAGAATTAAAATTTCTGGCCTTATTACATGGGACACAATTAGTAAATCCAGACAAACTTATCAGCTTTCTTGTTTGGCTCTTTGAAAATGAAAACTTTGAGCAAAATTCTGGGCCAGCTCTAGAAATCCAGACTCACTGGATCCAGCTTTGCAAACCTGGTCACATCTGTAGGTGAGAAATGTGAGATGATGTGTTTTGAATGAAGTCCTTCCACTGAGTCACAAAGAGCTCTGGCTTTTCAGCCTTTGTTTTCAAAAATGAAAATTTGTAGCAAGCATTTGAAATGAGTTCAAGCTCATTTGAAAATGTTCTCAATTTTCAGTTATGAAAATGTTTGAGAAATGGCTTTCAGAATATCATACAGGGGTCACATTGCCTGTTCTTATAAAATCAACAGGAATGGTGAAGATTGTGATATTTAATACGGTCTGTGTCAGGGAGCTGCCACTGTAATTTTCCTAGACAAATGGCAGAAAGGCAAAAACATGCACAGAATCACCTTCTGAGCACTATCCTACTGGAAAACCTCTTTCCTTTTGCTTAGACGTGTGATCCAATGGATTTTCAGAGCACAGTCCGTTCTGTTGTCTTCTGGTGATAAAGAAAAACCAGGTAGCATTTCCTGGACCCTGCAGTAGCTATTTTTTGAGTCTTGTGTATTAAAAATGTTAGGTTGCTTTAAAATGAGCAGTGTTCAGGTTGAAGGGTAATATTTTCTTCTTTAAACCCAGGAGCTAGCTGCTCTTGAGAACAGGATTGTGGTGCTACTTGTGCCAGGCTGGAACCCCTGACCCTCTTTTCTGTTCTTCAACTTTCAGCTGTCACATTGCTTGGGTTGTAAACATCCCAGTGACAGCCACTTTCTATGCAAAGCTGCTGTGTGGAGGAGAGCACTCAGAATTAACAGTTCTCCAAGTGCAGCTAGGTTGTTGCTCAAGGATGCCTGCCTGCCCTGTTTAATTCATGGCTTAGATGAAACTCCTGCCTGAATCATGTTTTTCCTCCTTGAATGAAGTTATCTATCTGGCTGAGTTGTACCAAGAGGACCAATTATAAAGGAGGTTGAATAATTTTTTACTTAGGAAAAGGAGCATAGTGGCTCCTCAGATGCAGTGAGAACTTCACCAAGGCATTTCAGAAGCATGTGGTACTCCAAAGGAATGGTATGTAATTTCCCCAGGATGGCTCCACACCACATTTAATTAGTGTGACTGGAAGTGTGTACATCTGGATGATTGTCTGGTAGCATTATCCAATATCGTGCAGCTTCTTTGTTTTTCTCTCTATGTCCTTCAATCAGAAAAGAAGCTGAACCAAACATATCCCACTTTTACAACTGAGAATTCACGCCCTTCATCATCACCAGCACCACCATATAACCTCAGTAAGATTTTTAGCCTGACTCCTCTGAAATGGCTCCCAATTTTTAGTGCCCATATTGGATGTACTGCCAGGAATCCTTTAATTGGATACAATTTTCTGCAGATAATGAGCTCCACTTTTCTGAAGAATAGATCCTGCAATGCTGTCGGGACTTTCTGGATTTGAGTATGCAGTGTTATTCTCCTTTACTGATTTTCATGTCTTTCTCTCATGTTTACAGCTACCAAATAACTGTTCTTTTGTCTCACAGTTCTTTTAATGGTATTCATGATATAACTATTTTCTGTATTGGTTGAAGTATCTAGATTCTGATTGCTTGTCATTTTTGTGGGTTTGAAATGCATGCTACTCTAAAGTCCTGTGGAGTACTCTTACAAAAAACCCCCTCTTCTGCTCTGTCTCTGCTGTGTTACATTGCCTTCCCAGGCACACTGTGCTGTCTCTAAAAGCTATTCCCTTCTTGTTACTTCCAAGTATTGTGTAGCTGTTGAAGGTCTTTGTCCTGTTTTACAAGTAAGGCAGAAGAATTTGAAGTAATTTGATCAAAATCATGCAGTAAATCTGTACAGGGGTGAGAAAAAGGATGGCTGTGCAGTTCCCAGTCTACCTGACCTGCAGAACATATTTGCTCTGCCCAAGGAGTTCTATTTTTTATCTTTTCTGCTGTCCCTGGAGGTTGAATGTCCAAGCTCCGTACCAGCTTGCTTACTTGTTCTTTTTCCCATTCACAATAGCTCCTCTTCCAGAGATCTCCATCTGTGTTTAAGACCAAGTCACACGCCTTCATCAGTGGATGGTCAATTCTGTTTCTTGCAGAAGGACCACTGCTGGTTTATCTTTCTTCCAAGAATGTTTATTCTCCTAGTCTTACTTATTTTTTTCCTTGTCTCTCTGTCACTTGCTGAAACCAAGGCAGAGGTGGACAAGGGCTGCTTCTCCTTAACCAGACTGCTTAACAGCTTTAAGGATTCAGAGGACACTTTCTTGTAATCTCTGTTTGTCAGGAGCCCTTGCTGTACTCAGCAGAAGTGAACCTCCTTTAACTAGAAGTGCATCTAACATTTTGCCTTCAGTGTAGACAATCTATTTGCCTTTATAAACCTTACTTTTTTAACTCTTATGGCTACAAAATTTTTATCTGAAGGCTTCCAGATTATGTACTTAATTTTATTTAAGTTCTTTCAGTTCAAGATCTAAACTAAACTAGCGCTCCTCTCCCAAAGCATCAACCTAAAATCAATTGAAATGATTGCGGATCCTGCAAAACTGCACGATTGCTTTTGTGATTACTTCCCAGGAGACCTGGTGAATTAACCTGACCCTGACTTGACATCTCAGTGTTCCTTTTATGACTTTCACTGATCAAGATGATTTTCCAACCAGCTCACTCAAAACCCCACTTCACTGGTTAAACCTATGATCTCTCATTATGCTGCAAATGGTTTGTCTGGGTCTTTTTGAGGCCACCATCAACCTTCCCTCCTGGACCTTTCCCAGCCTTTTGTATGAGTGCCCATGAAGTACTAGCCTGCCTGGCTCAACACAGCTGGCACAGTGGGTTGGGGGTAACAGAATATTTAGGAGATGCATTTTATTACCAGGGTAGCAGCATTTCCACTTGACTTCTTAGCAGAAAAGTTAAACCTGCTGGTTTTCTGCTTGAAACTGCCTGAATGGAAAATCATTGGCTGTTTTGTTGCTACCATCCTTGCTCTCTTTACCAACTGCTCTGTCTAAAAAATGTTCTGGTCATTGAGTGCAGCCAACAGCCAGGGCTGTAACTCATGCATGATGCCAATAACTTATGCCAGTGAAATCAATGATGAGAATTTCAAAGAAGCTTTAAATAAAATACAACAAATTTAGATGCCAAAGTGCTGTCTCTGTGAGTTTGCTATTAACAGATTATAAATGGTTTGCATAATGTCGAGAAGCCTAGTGCCTTCAGTTAGCAGTATCAAAGGCTTGTTTAAAGCAATTCCTGGAGGAGTGCTGCCCTCCCCCTCCCAGCTTTCTGTTTCAGGATGGATAAAAACAAAACTCCTTACAATAAAGAAAGGAAAGCCAGGTTTTCAACTACCCTCTGACTGGCCTCCAGATCTGGCAGCTGCTTTTGGATGTCTAATTGCTTGTCCTGCAAAAGTTGACATGCACCTACTTTGAGAAGGTTCTTTGAGTACCCACTGAGAATGTGCACTCTGTCTGATTTACAGAAATTAAATGATACTGCTGGAAAACACTCAAGCAGAGCTTATAATTGTGTTTCTTTGAATTTTTATCTATTTAAACTTTTCTGGTCTTTTCAATTCATAGATAAGTACTAGATGCAAGGAAACAGTGCAAAGTAAAGGACAAGGCACTGGATTGGGAGAAAAGAGCCCTTACATTGAGTACTGATATTTGGCTGAAGAAATCACTTTCTCTTTTTTTTTCTTTCCCCTTTCCTTGTCTTGTCTCTGGTCTCTGAGGCTTGTGAGCAAGTGTTGTCCCTTAATGTATCTATATAGGTTTTACCACAATTTCCTTAATTTCAACTAAGGCCTTTAGGAATTACACTTAGTAAGTATCCCAGCAAATTTCTTTTCTTCTTTTCATGTTTCTTAGCAGCCCTTCTCCATTAGAAATGCATGGCAAGCTCCCTTGTTTACAGCAATCTAATGGTACCATAATTCTGTCCCTGAGATAATATTACAGATATAAGCCAGTTTTGCCTTAGACAAAGTTCTAGGGAGAATGTATTTTCTTATAAACATGCTTTTTATAAAAGGGTTTGTTGTTTTGTGTTTATTGGTGTTCCATCTGCTCTAGAGAATACATTTGAGAAAAACTAGCTCCAGCATGGCATATAATGTTTCATTAGCAGGCATAACCTTGTTTATTTGCTTTTTAAAATTGTATTTAGAAAAGGAAATCAGTTTGCACCATTGACATGCTGCCAGGTTCCTGTTTATAAATGTCACAATAGGCAACTTAGAAGAAATGAAATAGTCAGTTTATGGCTTTTGCATAAAGAATGAGAGAACTGGGTAGAGCCAGGCAGCCAGTTGCGCTCCCCCTGTTTTCTAGCCTCCCAATTAGCAGGAGTTAATGTGGTGTTAGCAGTGCAAAACACCCTGGGTGACCCAAACTGGGCTTTGCACCCTTAGTGTTACTGATCTTCAGCTGAACAGAGGAAGCTCTTTGTGCTATGTTGCTGTAGTGGCTATATTGGACAAGTAATTGTGCATGAAACAAGCAACCCTGAGGAAAAATGGGAAATATCTGTAGGAAACTTCAAGACATAAGCATGCAATCTGATGTCATCTTTTCCCATGGAGAAGCTATTTCCTTTCAAACTCTGGTGAAACCAAGCTTCCAAAGTTTCCTTATCCTTTAAATATGTTCCTTTACATCACCTTTTTTCCTTTGCTCTAGTAAATGGTTTATCATGGATACCTCTGGTGTGCACCATATATTACTTACTGTGTGTATCTAAAGAAGGCTTCATGTGCTGCAAGCATAGTCTGGACAGACATGCTGCAAAGGGCACGAGAAGGGTAGTGGGGGAAGAGGGGAGGGAATTGTGGAAGACAAGGGTCATCTTTCAGTATTCATTTCTACTGATAATTAGAGGGCACCACTAAATGACTGTAATTAGATCATGTCAAAAAAATTAAGATAAAAGACCAAAAATTCCAAGTATCCTGCATTTTGTTCACAGTATCGGAGGAGCCAGAGCATTAGCTATCAGAGCTGCCAAAGTGGAGCACAGGCACCGAGGCTTCTCTTGCCCATGGAAGAAGTTCATGGGCATTTCCCTGAGAAGGTGCTGGGAAGGGTCTGGAGGAGGTGACAGTGCTCCCTGGATGCCCCAGGGGCAGAGGCACAGCTGGGGCAGCAGAGCTTGGCCTGCAGCGCCAGCAGCATTGCAGAGATTTTGTGCAGGGCTGTCACCCTTTCAGACAGCCGCCTTAAGAGGATTAGGAGTGCTTAAATGGGCCCTTTGGATTTTGAGTTACAGTGGTGACTGCTAGAGCCTTGAGATGGCTTACACCTGGCTTAGCACTTGATACCTCTGTCCTGTGTCCTGTGCCACGCTGCTTAGCAGTGCCATGCAGTTGGCTGGAGATTAGCAGATGAGGCTTGCATCACTCAGTGTAGCTCAGAAAGCCTTTCTGATAACATACGAACAGCTGTTGAAAGAGAACAGGATTAAAAGATTATTTATGATTTTTTTTAGTTTGTTTGTTTGTTTTGCTTTGTTTTGTACCTCTTGAGGAGCAGCCAGCCTGTCTATGCTTAAGAATAACCCATCCTAACTTAAAACAACAAGGAAGTTTCCCTGCATGTTCCAACACAGATATTTAGGATAAAATTTTGCAAAGCTCCTGCCAGTTCCAGGGCACAAGTCTGATCTATTAATTAACAGTGATTGTCTAAGGCTCCAAAACCTGAAGACATTTTGAGAAAAGGACAAGGGTCACTGAAGTTCATAATACCTTTAGAAATGTTACCTTTTTTTGTCCATAAATTCTAGTCACGGTGCTCCAATGCCGTGTTTGGGTGGCAGTTAACTCTGGTCTGTGAATTGCTGGTGGTCGCAAAGCTGGGCTAAGTCATCTGCATCTGGTCTGTGGAACCATCTTGCCTTAATTACACAATTTATGATAAGAGCACAGAGTGCTCTGTGTGAAATTCAGAGGGTTGACAGAGGTCTGTGATCCAAAAAATTGGAAACCAGTGGCTGAGACTGATAAGTACAGATTCAAAGCTTTATGATTTCAGTGAGAGCAATGTTTCCCTTCTTTCCCCATCTGCCTATCATTACTTGTCATTCTTGAGTAAGGAGTTTAATTTTTCTTTACATTTTTACCCCTTTGGAGATCAGGTTGATAACATTTGACTGAGCAGCCGTGCCTGGGGTTCAAGAAGTCAGATATACCCACACTGCTCCTGGCCTTTCAGTCTCCAGTGTGGTGGGGATAGCTGCCTGGGTCCAGTTTAGGAGGAGACTTTGGATGGGGGCCTTGGGGGCAGGGAAGAATCTTTCTCCATTCTGGGATATATCATGCCTGCTGTTTCTTGTAATGTGCCATTTTTATCAGGTAGCTGCTAAGTGAGCATTTGCCTTTCTTTAAAATGTTTTGAGGAATAGATCCTTTGGCATGAGTTCTGTATTTTTATGTGTCAGCCTCGCTCAGTGACTTCATACCTCTTGCTAAGTAGGGGAGTTAAATGGATTTTAGTGGTCTGCAATAAGATCTTCATAGTGCTTTGTCCTTATGCTTAATGTTACTACACAGCATTTTCCAGCAGTTTCCTTCTGTGTCCTTTTTTTTCTGGTTTAGTGCTTTTCCTCATTCAAAGCACTACAGATGTTACAGTTTAAAAAAAAAGTGGAAAAGGTATTGCATTTCAGTCTCCACCAAGTTTACACTCACCCATCTCTTGCAAAAGAGAAACTTTTTTTTTTTTAAATTTAAATCTTGATAGTAGACTGTCTTTTTCCTGTAAACCTTCAATTGCATTAGTAACATAATTCATTTTTTATCTCTGGTTTCTTCCCTAGTTCCTCATCTCTGTTTACTGGACCTGAGTGGGCAGCAAGCTTCATTCTGTGCTTATAGGAGTTTAGATTTTGCATGCCAGTTGCAGATGAAACAGTGGTGATGGGCTGATGTGAGGGCATTTTCCTTCCACTCTAACCCAAGTCAAGAGAAAATACATGAATTGGTGCTGCTTCTGGGGAGACTTGCTAACTTTTGTTTTCAAATGATCTTTTTCCTCTGTCAGGAGAGAATTCATAGTGGCTCAGTAATTTTGATGGAGATTATATATGGCTAAAATAATTTTGAAGCTTGCCTTTATGTGCCACTTTTAATGTATCATTTTCTTTACAAAAATGTCTTCCAAGTTTTAAGCCATCAGGTTCTTAGGTTGTGTAAGCAGTATGTGCAGAGAGCGAGTCTGTCACTGGAGGCTTCCACCATGTGTCTTTTATATAGTGTGAAGTTGGGGTCTCAGTAATCAGGCAAGATATGACTGTACACTTCTTAAAAGTGCACATGAAGCTGCCATTTAAATGTGTATTGTCTTAGAATATTTTTCTATATATTTGTTAAAATATATTCATTGAGAGGACAGACTGTATAAATTCGAAAGTACTGTTGTATATTTGATTTCTCTCCATAATTTTTATTACGTTGATGCTTTTTTCTTGAACTGTGGGAAAATATTTTAAGTTGCTGTGCAGGAAAATATGGATACATGATATTTTGCACAAAACAAAAATGTGCAAAAATGGTTTTGTTTGTGTTTAAATTAACTGCTTTTTTATTTCAGTTTTTAATGGAAAATACCTTCTGACTTGAGAATTTATTTAACAGTCAGTCTGCAAAATACCTTTATGTACAATTGGTTGCAGGTTGCACCTCTATTGATCTAAAAGCTTACACAGAACAATCCTTAATAGTCTGCAGTTCATGTAAAACTGGTGTTTGCAATTCTTTTTAAGCCTCACAGTTAAAAAATAAGAGTAGGAAAATAAAAACAGACTTTGGTTTAGAAACTAGATCTTATAGTTTAAAACCGCAAACAAACTCTGAAACTTAGAATATTACAGTAGGTTGTGAAGGATGGATTGGTTGTCTGTGTCCTTTGAGTTGGTGAGGTGGTGCTGTGTGAAATGGATGAGTGTTTCTCTGGAAGAACCAGGGTTTAGGGGAATTGGTGACTGTCTGGGTATATTTTGCCTGCGTTTGTGTAGCTGTCATTTCTCTGCTGTGCTTGCCAACAGGGTGTGTGTTCTTGCAGGGTGATGTGTAATCCTCTCCACCAGAACATGGAAGCATGACTTTAAGAAGTTTTTAGCCTTTAGAAAAAAGAAGTGTGTTGTCTATCCAAACTTAAATGGTTGCACGTGGGAGAAAAATGCTCAAATGTTTTCTTCAAAATCTGAAGCTAAAATGGGCCATGAAGTGTAACTGGGGAGAAGTCAATATGATGATGATCTGTATGCTTTCCTCTTGCATCTGGAAAGGTTGAGAATGAACACATTGATTTAAAAGCGGTTTGTGGATATGGTTTGTTGCTTTTGGGTTTATTTATTTGAATGTTAAATACTGATGGAGAGTACTACATGAGCACATGGGTGAGGGGAGCATCTCTGTAAAAGCTCTTCAGTGTTATAATCCTAGTTTCTGCTTCCTTGAGAGTGACTGGAAACTTCAGTGAGGATGAAACTTAGTCCTAAAGGACATAATTCCTCTTCATACATTGGATCTTAATTAAGAGTCACAAAATTAATCTTAAGAGCATGTCTTTTGTGTCTCTGCAGCTCCTGACATATGGGTGGCCTGCTCCCTGTGCGAACACTTAGGTTCATTTTAATAAAAAAGATAATAATGATAAGTTCATATGCCCTCTTCTAATGCTAAAGGACAATAGGAGAAGATACCTGAGAAAACTCCAAGTGTGTGTGTGAGTGTCATATTCTCTCAGAGTATGGATGGGTCTTGCGAATGTTAAAAGCAGAGGGAGAGCTCAGTCTGTGTCATTGCTCAGACTTCTCTGAGCTGGAATGCTGGGAGCTCCACACCTCCTATCAAATAATCTTTACCATGGGCTTAAGAGCTGGAGGATAATGATAAGGGCAGTCAAAGGAGATGTTATTCATGGATGCCTGGTACAAGAACACTAAGAACTCCTTAAAAGCAGAGCAACTTAACCAAACAACAATTCAATTTATGAAGTGGAGTTCTCAGTTTCAGTCAATTTTGCTGAATTTTTCCTCTTTCTGTAAGGGCCCAAAGTCAAGTCTGCAAGGAGCTTGTTAATATCCCATCCAGATCCAAGCAGAACCAGATGCAGAGCCAACACAGCGAAACCATTTGGGAGGTCTGAAGACTGGCTGCATCACACATGCAGTGAGCCTAGCCTTGCTGTGCTGGTGGTACAGAGTCATTCTGCATGCCATGATGCACACAGCAAGATCAGCTAGGCTTGGTGTCAGATCTGCTGTGCAGCACCTTCCTGCCGCCTCTCGGAGCGTGCCTATTGTCCTTAAAGTATGAACTTCCTTGAACTTCTCTGCAGATTCACAAGCATCTCACTGATGCAAATTATTCTGAGATTGCCAAATCCTTTTCTTATGAATGTTGGAGTCATGCTGAGTTTGACATTTTGTTGGGAAACCTTAGGCTTTCACTTGGCAGCGTGGTATGTGCTTGCCCAACAGCAGTGCTTGCATTACTGAGAAGAATGGAGGTCTGAAAGCACTGACAGGCTTTCACTCTGCTTTTACTTTCCATGCATCACATGCTCAACCTACTTTTTGAAAAGATGTAACTTACTGGAAATTGATAAAATTTTGAAACATTGTTGGAAGTTTATGCATTTAAGATAACAACTACGATGTCTTATGGACAAACAAAATTTTCAATATCCATCATAATTCATCTGTTTGCACCTTTCAGAGCTCTGTAATTATAGGAGAAAATTGAAAAGGAAGGAAAAGAGAAAGGAAATACCTAATTTAGGAGCACAGGAATCTCATATTAAATCTTTAAGTTCTACCCTGCCATGGTACAACAAAGTCCAGTAAAACTCTGGGCAGGTGCCAGGGTACCACTTGATTAAGGCTTGTGATAGATTTCCATCTTGTCCATTCCTAGACCTTGCAGGCTCATGGCACCATGCATCATTCCTTTAGAAGTCACTTTAGGAAGTGATAGTGTTAAAATATTGACTGTACATGGATAGATACTAGATCTGTCTTTGCAAAATCTGGCCATGATCAAAAAAACAGGTTTGAATCCTAAGCTAGATTTGGCTGTATATATATTTTTTTTTTAACAGAACAGGCTTTTCATCAGAAACCAGTAATGTGTTGAAGAAGTGACATATTAATAGGAATGTGGTAGCTGAGGTAGAGCTTCTTCTGGAGAAGTTTTTTCATATCTGAGGTTATTGCCTTATGGTCAGGACATTCTTCTATGCTATGAAATGTTAGTTAAGATCCTTGGTCTGCCTTCCTCTTGCAATTCATGCTCCTTAAGCGAATACTTAAGTGAATAAGGAGCTTCTAGACCTGACTCAAAATGTGTAAATTATTTACTGTAAGAGGAACTCAAAGCTGGGTCCTCTTCACTCTAGGTGAGGTGGTGTAACCATTCAACTGTAGGCAGTACCACTGCCTCTTTATGTGTTAATGAAGACTGGAACAACTCCTGTAAGAGAAACAGAGATCCCTGCTCTGGGAAATCACATTAAATATTTAAATATATAAAATTTAGAGATAAGGGGATAACAGCTAATGCCTTTAATTGGGGTCCTCTAATTATTTGCTTTCTTTTTCCATGAGGTGTAGTTCTTTATTTGGCTCATAATACAATCTTTCTTTGGGTCTGGGATTGAACATGTGGTGTGCCTCTTCTGTTTTCCACATATTGATCAGAGCTCTGAGTTTCCTTTCCCACCAGCTTTATCTTCCAATATTTTGCAGTGGTTGTATATGTTTCCTAGACAAATTGACTCATAAACTGGAATTTTGAATGAAACAGAACTTTGTTTTTTAATCCTGAGTATTCCAGTGGTTAGGAAGGTGCTCTGTGTGAGTCTTAGTGGCAGTGTGTGTATAAGGGGTTTTTTGTTCCCGTTTTCCTCTGCCTAGCATGAGGTGACAATGGAAAGTTTCTTTTCCTCTTGCTGCTAACAATTCACACGTTGATGCCTGATAGGAAAAATAATGCTCTCAAGGTTACCGTATTTTTCATCTGTATACATTGTGGCTTATCTCTGGCTTGAGAGTTCTGTTTGTTTTCAAACACAGGCCAAGTCAAACCCTGCGGTTTAGCAGCAGTGTGTGTTGTGTGTTACAGGCATAACAGGAGAGAAGTCTCATTCCATGCCTCCTTCCTTAGCAGCATCCTGGTTCCTCGCTGGTTGTTTGCTCAGCAGATATGAGTTATCTGTGAACTTCTGGTTTTTTTGGTTTTAAGAACTTTTTAAGAGCTCTGAGTTACCTGAAGCAAAGGTTGTATGTGGTGAAATACAGTGTTGTTCTAAGCCTCTGGGATATTTTTGTTCTACAAGATCTGTGGAGGCCAATAGAAATGGCTGTTTCATGATGTGCAGTGTACTGTGTGTTAGTTTGGGGCTGTAAAACTGGGTTTGCTTGTCAGCCTAAGCAGAGGCAGTACACAGTAAACAGCCCATGCACTAAATCAAGGTGTCATGTGCTCATAACATGTTCAGTTAGGAGAAATATGTGCTAAATATCCCCATTATATATCACAAGACAGAATCACAGAAGAGTGATTAGTCAACCTGTGGGTATTTTTTACCCAACCTGTGGGTATTTTTCCACCTGTGAAAGTAAATATTTCTTTTTCATGTCTTTATTGTGGTTGGTTATAACAAGATCTATTGACTTGGGATTTACCAGGAGCTAGTAACTTTTCATGTTGTTGATACTTTCAGATTCCTACTAGAATTCCTTTAGAACAGAAAACCAAGATAAGACATTTATTTATTTTCATTTTCTTCCACCATCTCCCATTTCCCTTCTTCTCACAGAATATCTCCATGCATAACACAGTTGGAGGAGCAATGGCAGGACCTGGATCCCACCAGCTGACAAACACAAGGATGCCAAACCACGACACCAGCGTTGTGATTCAACAAGCCATGCCGTCTCCACAGTCCAGTTCGGTCATTACACAAGCACCTTCCACAAATCGGCAGATTGGGTGAGCCCATTTCCATTTTCTCATTTCTCTGGTCCTCTGGCTCCTGCCTGTAGGACCAGATGTTGTCCTCATGTCGTCATCCTTCTTAAGGTCCAGCTGCATGCAGGCCCAGGTGTTGTTCTAGAGGTTTTTGAGGTTACAGAGTTTGCACTTGACCCTGCCAGGATGAGCCAGGACCCCTGCAGCACATGTTGCAGACTGTGGGGAATGGCCAGGTCAACTCCAGATATGGCACACTGGTTCAAAAAGGACAGAATGCTGTACTTACTGAAAACTCCTGCTCCCTGCATCCAGTTTTTTTTTTTTTTTTTTAATATTCTTATGATCCTGGTGCAGGTTTTTTCTATAACTGCTCTGGGAAGAAAGACAAAGAATTTGTGAAGCTGATCCTTTGACTTCCTTCAATGGGAATTCTGGGTTTTCTATGGGTTTGAGTTATTTCCTACATCCTCTGTTTAAATGAGGAATGCTGGAAGACAAAAAGACCATCAAGATAAATAGAGTTTTGCACAGTGCAAAACTGTGATTTAGCTGCTCAATTTGTGATGATGGATCCATATTTATTACCATAAATTGACAGTACGGATGCTTATTGTATTGGCTTGAATGTCAATTGAGTGCTAATATCTGGAGAGCTGTATGAACAAACCACCCATGTTTAGTATATGTTTATACCTGGTTACTTCCAGCGAGTATGAGATCCTCATAAGACACAATAACTTGTTTTTAATTGTACAGAAACTGCCCCGATGGCTTGAGGGTACAGTTTTTCATCACACAGCTCTGAGAATTTTGGGGTGGGGTTATACATGAAAATGTATGGATAAAAAGATATATTAGTGGACTAAGAAAGAAACACCAGTATAGATTCATTATCTGTCATTTGTAATTTGGTCACATCAATTAAGTGAAATATGCAAAAGCAGTGACTGTCCCTAGTCATTATCTAAATAATTGATGATCAACTTTCAGTCTTTTCAAAGTAAAACCATAAAGTGACATCCTGGCATTGAAAACAGTAATTCTAGTTATTCTTGAGTTTTCTTTCAAGATTTTTGGTGTAGGCCACAGGCTTTGTATCTCCCATGACAGCTGGGATAGCCCCTGGCCCTGAGCTCTGGGCTACCCAGTCATGCACAGAGCACCGATTCCATCTGCTGCCCTAGTTGGTGCTCCGGGCCAAGCTCCTCTATTTTCCTTTTTACTACTATTTCAGGATTTGGTTCTGCATACCTAAATCTGGTAGGATGGGTCACATAAAGCTATTTGATAGTTGTGCCCTTTGTATATGTTACCTCTTGTCAAAACACAGTGTTCACTGAGATTTCACATGCAATACCATTTACCTGTGAATCCAGCAAAGCTCTTGTCTTATATATGTCCCATTCTGTTCCAAGAGAGGGGGCTGGGAGAGAGAGAGGGAGGAAGAAACAGTTTCTTTTTCAGTTTTAGAAAGAAAAACATTAACTAATGCCATTATTTGTGTTAAGGATGATTAAGCTCCTGTTCAAATTGTGACTTAATAGGTCTAGTGGTAATTATGATCCTAATTAAAAGCATAAAAAAACCCCAAACAACTTTTAATACTCAGTGGTGAGGTGTTTTATGTAAGACTGTACTTGGCTTCCAAACAATTGTTTCTATATAATGAGAAAAAAACTGCATGTGGTTTTGCAAGACCCTGTCAGTCAGGTTTTAGGTTTGTGTTGGTTCAGGGCCATGGTGATTAGAATCTCCAAAGTTGGAGGGGTTGAGGATAAAAAGGCCTTTTCCTAGTCAGTGGTGTGTCTCACTTGGGAAACTTTGCCGTGACATATCTCAATTCTTCCCTGTGACTGAATCACACAAATGTTTCCTAAGTCTGAGTCTAAAGCTGCTTTATTGGGAGGCAATTGTCAGCATTTTAGTCTCTGTGTGTGTTGGTGTGTGAATGAGTCTTATGGTGTGACCTCCAGCATACTCTGTTCCCCATTCTTCCCTCTTCCTAGGAGGTTTTGTTTTTTGTTCATGGTGTGTCCTAGGAGATAATTGCTGTATTTTCAACTTCCTCTACTTGCCAAAGGGTTGAGCATCCTTGTTTGTCTTCTTTTCCTTCAGTCTTTTCCCTGTGGTGTCTGTTTTACTTATTCAGAGAACATATCTTGTCATTTCCATTTATCTTCATCTTACCCTTCTAAACGTGCTAAGAATTATATCCACGACTCATTCATGAGGAATACAAACTGGACAACGGTTCTGGTATTAAACAACTGAAAAAAAAAAATCCAGATCAATTCAGAAAATATTTGAGGTCTTCAAAGTTTGGTTGTTTTGATTTAGCCATGCAAAATTGAGGTTGTTTAGCTATTTAACAAGCCCAAATTCTGAGGTCCTCAAATCAGTGGGTTTTGGTTGAGTTCCCCTTTTTTAGAAATCATCTGAATTTGCCCCAAAGGGCAGATGAGTCTTTACCGTGAAGAATTGTGCCAGGGAAAATGCCTTTTAATGAGCAATAAAACCAGCAGAGAGAAACTGGGTAAAACTCTCACTGAGTTCTGTAAGAGCAGGACCAAGCCCTGAAGGTTATATAGAACCATCTTGTAGCAATATTCTGATTTTTATCACAACCACAAATATTTTAGTGTCAGACTATGGCCAAGCCACCTGCAAATGTTTATGATGGCCTCACTCCAATGAAAACAGGGAACAGCAATGAAAGTCTTCATTTAGCCCCTGTTTGTAGGCTGTGCTCTAGTAACAGAGAATGGGACCCACCTGTGCCCGCACACAGCTCGTTTCATGGTGAGGAGTGGGCGAGTTTGTAGCAGCTGATTTTCCCAAGGGATGTAATTTTTCCCTACTTTCGTTTCTCCTTCTCTTTCTTCTCCCTCTCCTTCCCTCCCTCTCTCTCTCCCTCCATGCCTCTCTTTTTTTTCTATCCCCTGCTCTGGGGGCTTGCACATAAAATGAGATATTGACACAAGGCATGGGAAAACATGACAGAATGTGCATTGTTGGGCAAGCCTTACTGGCACAATGTATATCCACACATTGTTTCAGGTATTAAGCTTCAGCTACTACTGAACAGGCACCCAGCCAGATTAATCAGACAAAAGGAAGAGCATGAAGGTTATTAACTTAAAAAATAAGACAGGGTGCAGCCCCGCTTTCCTCCCACCATGTTCCTTTTGTTGAGAACAAACAGCAACATTAGCATTAGAGCAAGCTGGCAGGCTGGTATAAAGGTCCCTGATAGTATTTATGTGGTGAGGCAGTCTCTAACCTCCTTGCCATCCCTCCTCCCTCCCCACCGAGCATGTGGGAGGAATGCTGGAACTAGTGACTACTTGTGCTGATGAGAAATCAGTTGAGGAACACTTAGCAGTGAAGGGTGTCTTTGGCTGATTAATGGCACATCATTTCTAGATAAGATACATGGAGGAAAAGCAGTATGGCATATGGAGGAAGGCAAGGAAAAAATGATATAAGACGTGCATTTGTCAAAGGTATAGAAAAGCAGATAAGCTGAATCAGCTCAAGATATGGGGCTCTGAACTAGGCTGTGCAATAACAGTGCTTGTCTTCTTTTTAAAATAACTTCATTTTTTCTGTGACTGAATATACAGCGGTGTGTGAGAGAGTTCTGGGCAGACAAATTGGTGACAGCACAACGTGGTGGTTGCTCTATCTGGACACATCTTTTGCTAGGAAAGATGTGTTTTTCAGGCTATCAATTGCAATGTAACAGCATTCACAGAGAAGGTAACTTGCTTTTGAGCTAGTTTTTCAGATAGTAGTGGACAAAAATAGTATTTATTCCAGCTTGAAACTCACTGGTACAGCTCTGCAGCTGATAAAGAACATGGGAGGTTGGAGGATTGTCACAGATGCAGCAAGTTGTTAACATTGTAGTAAATGAAGAGTGAGTCCAGTTTCAGTGAACTCAGGCTCCAAGGTGGACATAGAAGACTAACCATGTGATGTAGATTATCTGTTTTTAAAGTGTTGTAGAGCATTTTAATCGAGATAAGATGGTCTTCTGGCACAGCATCAAACAGGAAAAATTGCAACCACATTTGGTGAAATGCAAGCAGGTAGGAGAAAGCAACAAAAGGGGTTTGGAAGATGCTTCTGGTGCCTTGATGTTCTGAAGAATCATGGTACCAGTGGGAAAACAACCCTTCAGTCCACACATGCAGCATTCATTTTAACACTAATGCATTACCTTACTGTTCCTCTCTCCTCTCATGGCACCACCTGTGTCTCTCTGGTTCCAGTTTATCATCTCTTCATGGGTTTGAAGGCTTTTCAAACAAAAGGGCATGGGAAATGGAATAGTCAAAAAATTGACCACTCCATGCATGTAGTGGGACTAGCAAAGGTTTGGTCATTTGAAAAATGAAAAAAACCCCAACTTCTCAGTCTTAACTGGAGGGTCTCAGATGGCAGAAGGACACACTGCCTCTGTGGCAAGCACAGGAGTTTCACCATAGTAAAAGCTGTCTGAGACTGCAACTGCAGGTTGACTTTTCAGAGTATCCCACTATCATCCTTTATAGCTTAAGGAAACAGAAAAGACTCCTGCAAGAGACAATCACAGGCTGAAACCCTTCCATAATGCAGCTAGCTCTGGAAGGCACTTGGAATAGGAGGGTGACTGAGAAGGGTCTTTGTACATCCAAGAGAAAGTCTCTCTTTAAGCTCTTAGTAAGTTGGTGGAGTGTGTAGCATCAAAGAGGCCATGGAATGATGTGCTTTTATTAAATTCAAAGACTAGCTCCCTTTCCAGGAAATCTGTGATAAAAGCCTCTGTTCCAACTCATGTATTTGAGCTGAAATACCACAGTATGTTGTGAGATGAGAAGAAACGTGCAGTGAGAGATGAAGCATCAAATGACCACTCAGTGGCTCAATCAAGTCCATTCCACAGCCTTGATTATGCAGTGTGTAAAAACATCAGTGAGATCACTGGAAGGGGAGGAAAAGGGAAGAGAGAGCATCTGATATTGTCATTGTGACCAAATTTTTTTTCTGTCTTTGTAGTAAATGTTGGGCTTTAATTCCTGTTTAATGGTCCTGCTTCTTTTTCCTCTCTCTATGCTAAGACATATTTTCTGTAGTCTCTTCTACCACACTGGCCTTGGCCAACCTTGATATGGAATCCCATCAAGCTACATGTGAGCAGCAGCCACAAGTCTGTGGGAAGCTCAGGTGAATTACTTAGGAAATTATTACAAGTGAGCCATTCCCAGGAACAAGTTGTCTCATAGCCTAGCTTAATAGAGAGGGTGACAAGGGACAAAATGAGCTGGACCCTCTCAAGATGTTCATCCCTTTTAGCAAGCTGCTGCCCAGGCCCACACATTGACCTGCAGGCCAAACCATGCTGCTCTGTCTGTGATATTTAGAAGCTCTGTCTGCCCTCCAACATCCTTTGCTGTTGTATGTTCAGGAATTGCTGACTCAATTTTTCCCCATACTGCTGAGTCAGGAAGAGAAAAAGCAAACAGTACCAGTCTGTGTGCCAGGCACAGCACAAACAGGTGTTGTTCACATCCCTCTTCTATCCTTAAGAATATACTCCTCTGCCTTCCCAAAAACTCTTCCTTGCTGTAAGATGTAGGAAGGGGCTGGAAAGTATTGACATATATCAAGGTGACTTTTGGGGGACTGAAAGGAGGATTATTAGCCAGGTAATAAAGAGCTTTGATGAATAAATAACCTAATGAACACAGTGTTTTACATTTCATACTTTCTACTTGACAGAAGTCCTGTTTGTTAGAAATGTTGCTTTCTCACAGCAAGAATAGCAAAACCAAAAAGTGTGAGGGATATTGTGGGACTTGCTGTCTCTGACTAGGATTGTTGTCTTGTGTTATGAGAAGAAACCATCCCTCTCCCTCTCCTGATGGTTTTTTGAGATAGGCAGTGAAACTATGCTCAAGCCAGTTCTCATGCAGGTGATATCTAAGAAATGGATCATGATGTTTTTGTCCTGAAAAGCTTGTCCCACCCAAGAACTATAGGAAAACAAGATTAGAATATGCACTGTACCCATAATTTTATCTGAGCAGAAACACTGAGCTTTCATATGCATTGGTTGGCTCTCACATCAGAGAAAGTCATAAATAGAACTTAAGTATGATATATAGAACTTGGAGAATCTAGCACTGATTCCTTAATTTTAGTGGCTGGTATCTCTTACATACCTCCCGTATATATATAATACACACTGTATAAATCTTCTTTAAAGGTGTCATCAAAATTTATGGGCAGAGCTTCTGATTTATATGACTCTTTGAACTAAAACAGATGTAAAATCATTTTTGGATGGAAGAGGATCTCAGAATTGCAGTGGGTTTGATATGACAAATCAAGCTTTTCCTAGACCAGAAAAAGATCATTAGGGCTCTGCACAGCCAAATCTCATAGCTCTGCTCTTCATCACAGGTTTGTGCTTAACACGCCCTGATGCATGATTCCAGTGTGTGTTTTATCCAAGTGTCAGCCTGTTTGACAGGTAACTAAGCTGCAGTAAAACACTAACTCAAACAATACAGACTTTGTTTGGTGTAAGGCTTTTTAAAGAATCTATTTTCATTTAAGCAACCAGTTCGCAGGTTCCCAAGAAGCAGCAAGCTTTGAGATGCTGCCTTACACCATGTCAGTTCAGAAAAGGGCTTAAAGGCATGCTGGGGGTGGCACAATGGCTATAATGATATAAAAAAAATGAAGACCTTTATGTGCAAAGAATTCTGATAAAGGATTAGTTTCCCACTAAGAAGTTATGTTTGTGTCTGTTTCAATAAAGGAATTGGCACTGATGTCCTTAACAGAGAACACCTTGATTTTGCATGGTTTGTCTTGCCAGTGTCTCTTTTGACCACTTCCAAGGGAATATGAAAACATACTAGAAGTTAATAAAGTGTTAACACTTTGGGTTGTTTTTTTTCTATTTTTTTTTAAGCTGGTACCTGGCTGCAAACCAATTACAATAGTTCAGAGGAAAGTGCCTGAGGGAAAACACAGGAATTACAGACTTTGTATAAAGTGTATGGATCCTATTTTACCACCTGTAAAAGTAGGCCTCCTTATGAACTGATGAGTTTTTAAAATCAGTGGTAGAGTACAGTTCCATTTAAGGCATATATATGGTTCTATTTATACTAATGAATAGGCCAAATACACATTTGAAAAAGAAAAAGCAACCAAAAACCAAACCAAAACAAAAAAATCTCAAACACCAACAGTTTGAATCAAAGGCATGGGTAAATCTAAGATGACAACATTACCAAAATTAGTTCTTTACAAAAATGAAATTATGCTTGATTTAGAAGGAAAAAAAATGTAATTTAAATAAATCTATCATTTGGAGACCCTCTAACAAAGTTGCACATTGTAAGCCATAAATTTAACTTCTCTTAGCTATGTTTAGTAAAAAATTGCTGAGTTGAGCAAGGAACTGATGGCTAGACAGAACCTGCAGGTAGATTGAGAGTGCAGGAAAAGTGTTCCTTGGAAGAAGGAAAAAATTAGAGAGTGTGTTTTAGAAACATTTGCTGCTATGAGCATCTGTGTTCTGCGAACAGAGACGTTTATTCTGAGCTCACATAAATGAAGTGGAATTTTGCCAGTAAAAGAAGGGGTTGTGTTACTCCAGTTGTAGGATCCAGGTCCTAATTGGTTTATGAAATGAAGGGGGCAATCTTTGAGCTATTACCAGCTTCCTCTGCTGCAAGTGAAGTGAATCGCAGCTGTTCTGATAGGGTCCATAAAACTTGGTGAGGTAATAAAATGTTTGCAGTGAACAATTCTCAAAATGGGTGAAATCCAAATCCCTAGCTTATTTGACAGTATTAAGAGAATTGAATGTACTTCCTGGGGAATTCTGAATATTATGTTACTTTTATCTAGTTCTTTAACTATAAGATCCAGGCTCTGGTGCTGTAAATGTAAGGGCTCAAAGTAGCATTCTTCTTTTTTAACCCTACAGATTGAAAGGCATTATGTACACACATACATATGTGATACAGGAAAAAGCTGTGTTCATTGCTCATTTTCTAATGTTTCTGGCTTGTGCTTTTTACTTCTTTTTACTTTTCTGTCTCCTGATCTCTTGCTCTGTTTTGGTGAGATTTTTTTTTAAAAAAGCATGGTTAGCATCAAATGATCTTGCACAGAAATACTTGTGGTGCTTCTAGTCACATGATTTCTTTAATGAAAACAATAACTGTTGATCTTTTAAGTTTTCTTCAAGCAACTTAACATTTGCTAGACCTGGTTAGAAGTCAGATTTGTCAGTTGTAACTTCTTAGCAGAGCAGTTCTGAACAGTTCAGTTCATAGTGGTTTTGATCTAAAGATCTTTGATGTGAGTTCAAGTCCAAACTGACATTTTTGGGTATCACTGTATATATTGAGGAATTCACAATTTTCCTTGAAAGCCATTCAGTGTTTGTCTAGAGTTCTGTTGTTCTTCTCAGCATTGCCACAATGAAGCATTTTTATGAAGGGCTTGGACATCTTTAAACTTTGTTTTTTCTTTTTATTCTCCGCTTTATAGAAATGTCTGTGATTTCCCAGGCTGATCGCACCTTGATAGTAAAATGACCTAAAAAGAGGACAAATAGAGAAGATAATGAGAAGTTTCTTAGAGTAATGAATTGGGTTTCCAGGTCAGTTAAGTGCCAGCTGGTTGTGCTTGCTGCTCATCCCCTTTCCCACCTGAAGCTGGGCACTTGCACAACCTAACATCAAAGCTTCCCCCTTTATATCCATCCTTGTATGACAGATGCTGCTCATCATATCTCAGACAGACTGTTGCCTCAGGTGTCTGGAGAGTGACCAGCCAGCATTTCAGCCACAAGGTGCTGCTTGAAGGGCCTCTGTTCCTTCAAGCAGTTTGCCAGGGAGTGCTGGAAATGGTGGAATATCTGCCTTCCTTTTCTGAGGTGGTTGCTCCTGCCGTATGTCCCTGGCTCATAACAGGCAGTAGGGCTGTCCCAGGTATTGCCCAGGAAGATGTGCAAGAGATGCACAGATCTGAATGGTGGTGGTCTCCTGGAGCTTCTGGGCAGAGCTGCATGAAGAAAGCTTTCCTGACATACTCAGGGCTAAAGCTTGTGTTTTCAGCAAGTGTTTTTGAGCTGTTATTAGAGAATGTCCCTGGAGAAATGAACTGCTGACTTACTGTGCCTGAAGGAATCTCTCTTTGGGCATGCTGGACTTCATTAATTCATTATTGCTGTGAATTGTTGATGTTGCTTTTTTGGGCACCAGATGTAAATTAACATAATGAAAGTGGGCAAAAGGCAGCAGCAGTTTTTAAATATTCAAACAAGACAGTCTGTTTAGCTTAACAGGCTGTCGTGGGCAACTGATTCTGGTTGAAATCCAGCTACAATATCTGAAGATATTAACTGTAGCTGATAAACAAAGGAGCCCAAATTTGAACTGATCTAGTATTATTTTTCTCAATTTGTGCTTGTTTCAAGTGGTTTTGTCTGAGATTATATGGCACAGGTAGTAAACCAAGTTCTGACTGGCAATATGTAGTCTGTAGATGACAATTGGAGCCTATCAATGCATACACCAAATGGAAGAGCTGTGTGGAAAACTTTATCCTCTTTACAGTCAATTTCCTTCTTATTCTGTTTTAATTTCTTCTTTCTCTGCAGTCTGTTTCAGGACCATAGAGGAAAGAGATCTAGAGTGTTGTTGATTTTTTTCTGATCTGTAGGGAAATAAAATAGGAAGCAAAATAATACTTCTACTGTGAAGTAGCAAAGGAAGTTGTTACTTCAGTCAGTGAGTTCCCTTAGTGCCATACTAAATGGATGTGGAGAAAGATATGGAATCTGGGCTCCATGACAGGGAAGAAAACCCATGCTTTCTTCCAAATTTTCCCCTGGCCTGTACATTGTTCTATTGTTCCAATAAGAAATCTGTGACTCAGAGGATTTATTCAAAACCTATATAAAACATAATAGGCAAAGTTCATTCCAGAATCCATCAAGTGAAACTATACTTCTCTGTGGGGAAAGCTGGGGTCCCTTCCAGCCTGGTCTTTTTCTGTGTACAGCCTGGTAGCACAGAGTTTTTTGTTGCACATTAATGCAACATCAAGGGGTTGTGGGGCCCTAAGTCCTATAAAGCAAATGCTAGAAACAATATTGGACCCAAGCAGAACCCATAAATGCAGAGGGAAGCAAAACCCCATATATAAAAGAAAACAGGGTATGAGAACAAAAGCGCAAAACCACATTTCAAGCCTCAAGGGGAAAAAAAAAATCAGGTTTTTTTTTTGGAAGAAGCATCATTGGAAATGTTCAATTTTCCTTATGACCAAGTTGGGAAGCTGTAAGCTGTGTCCTTGAAGACAGTGTATGTATGTATGACTGCTAGCCAAAAAAACTATCCCATGTTGACAAGAAAACCCCACCACTGAGGTATACATTTCCTTCCTATTCCTCCTGCATGTCCATTAGACAAACAGGAAAGTAGAGACACTCCTGCCATGTTTACAGGCCTTGCCTTGTTATTTGCATGATGGACAGAGAGCTAAGAGCTGTGTTGCCAACACTGCTTATTGGAAAAACCTGGAAATAATTAAGGGACCTCATTTGTTATTGCTCATATGTTCACTGGTGGAAATTATTTGAGAGAACAGTTCTACTGGTACAGAACAGTGCTTGGTAATAGAACAGTAGAAAAATGACAAAGGCAAAAACAGCTTTGGGGGGTGGGATGTAAAATACTATTCTAAAATAAATTTCTATATTGGTTTTGAAAGGTTTTTTGTGTGTGTGTGTTTTCCAGTAGAGAAAAAAAGAATGTAATTTGCCCGAACTAGAGGATGACTTGTAATGTTTTTACTTGTTACTGATTTATTTACTTGAATTAAACCTATGAATTACAGTGGGAGTTTCAGTTGAGTAATATTCAATATTGTGTTGCTATTTTATTACTGGATCTGCTGAGTGCTCCCTTCTATGGTGTCTTCTTCCAAGAGCTATGAGCACTGTGAATCTTTTTCGTGTTACTCTTTCAAAACCAAGGCTGTGCATTGCAAAACCAGCTACCCAGGCAAAGGGACTTTTAGTGTTTCAGCACACTGCTCCTTTTCTACCTACATTTCTCCTGAGCTGCCTGCTCAATTCCAGATCTGCTCCCACAAGCTGATACAGGTCTTTGTTTACGAGTCGGGTCACAGGACACGAGGTGAGTGTACCTGTTGTACTGTGCCTTTCCTCTTTTTGTTGGGATACGATGTGCTTTTCTGAGTGGGAAGTGGCAGTACAGTTGTTTCACTTGAGCAGGTTTATGGCAGAACACAGTGCAACAGAGACAAGTGTTGATGAGTGAACAATGAGTCGTTAAGGCGAAGCAGAGTATTGTCAAAGGAAAGAAATCAACAATTCCAATTCATCTCAAGATCAGTATCCGAAGATTTCAGGCTTTGCTGGCGTTTCTGTTTGCAGTTGCTTCTCTGTCATGTAGTGTGTGTTGGAAGCATTCTCTGTTGTGACATTTGCTGTGGCAATGTGAGGCATACATATGTTTGCATGCTCGTGCAGGTTTCCCAGGAGGTGTGATCAAGTTGCACCTATGTGTTCCCGTTCCTTCTGCTTCTCTTGTTTTGCAGAGCTGCAAGGGGACACAGCCTTTTACTGTGAGTTGTGACACTTCCACTTCCAGTTCAGTGGTGGCTCCAGGGTTCAAACTTGCAGCCTAATAAAGAGCCAGGCTAAAGGGCTGTTACTGTCAAGAATAAAGCCGTGTACTGTAACTGAGAGTAATCAGTTTGGATCGCATTGGCAGATTCTTTGTATTAGCTTTATCAGGTCAGGCCATCAGAGAGCAGATAGACAGGTAAGACCAAAAGACCTCTGAACCCAATTAAAGTTGTACCACAAAGAAATCAAATTCATGTGGTTTACATTTCAGAAAGTTACATTTGGTGGGCTGTACTTACTTTTATTCTGTAACCTAATGCAGACCATGTGAACATTTGAAACGCTTTTAACAGTTAACCAGCTCAAATAACACAGAACCAGAGCAGCAATAAAGAATGAATTAAGACTGATTGCAACTACAGCCAATTTTTTTTTCCTCATAAAGAAATATAAAAGGCTGATATATTTAAAAACTACCATACATATAGTAATTTCGTCTTCAGGTTTTAGCATGACAATAGCCATTCTCATGTCTTTTAAAATAAATGTTTGGTTTAAAAAGCAATCCTAAACCCACAGTCTTTCTTTTATTTGCAGTGTTTCAGGATGAGTTTGGATGTGCTGTGGAACCACTGATAGTCCCATTGATGCACATAGTTTGGGAATTGGTCATACAGCTCTGAGATAATCCCAAGGAGCTGACATTTAAAATACTTGGCACAATAAGAGCATGAGCATGAGAGGATAAGGAAATAGGTGTTTTATTACTGTCCACTTTCTTAAAAGCTGTAGATGTGTGTGCAGCTTGTCAGTCACAAACACTTCTTGCTTGCTGACATTAGATAGGCCTTACATGTGGACAAAATAATTTCAGCCGGTGCAGACTGGTGTGTGCTCAGTTTTCCTGTTTTCCTAAACCAAGAGTCTGAATGAAAGCCTTGAAGCCTCTGGGGACTAAGCTAGGGGAGGACAGTGCTAAATGTGCCTGTGTCCTGCACTTAACTTCAGGAAAGTGAAGTGGTTTACATGCAAATGGAAGAAAAGTGACTGGCTTGCTTAGCAGGAGAATCATTCAGCTGGATCAGTTTCCTCATTTTTTCTCTGTAATGATTCTTTAGGACTTTGAGAGATCTTCTTGGTGTTGGGGAAAGAGATCAGGCCCACAGCTCTTGCCTATGTGTTACATTCTCTCCTGAAGAAAGAAATTCCTACAGCCCCAGCTCTTTCCTAGGGTCTCCAAGACACTGAAGTGCAAAGCTTGTGCCATTCTGCTTTCTGGCACGGAGCCACCTGGCTGCCAGCAGCCAACCCCAGCTTCCAGCCTCTGGTGGATGCAGTTCCTTTCCTGCAGCAGCTCTCCTGATGTGCCTGTGTACAACAGCTTTCCTTTCTGCTCCTCGTGGGGAGCAGGTTGCTCTCCTGCCTTTCCCCCCCTTTTCCCATAAGCTTTTGGGGCTGATGTGGTAGGGAGGGCATTCAGGCATGGGGCTCTCAATGTGGCTGGGTTGAAAGCTAAGGTTGTATTTCATCCAGATGCTTTTGTGGCTGCTATTCTTCACGTGGGCCTCAGAAGCTGATCTTCTCTCCCTGGGCTGAGTACCTGGAAGATCTGCTGTCTTGCTTACTTTTCAGAAGCAGACAAGTAGAGAGGAAAGAGCTGGCTGTTTGTTTTTTGGTTTTGTTTTTGTTTTTCCCCTTTGAAATCTTAGTTAAATATGTAGCAAACCACTTTTTTTTCTGTGAAGGAATCTTCCTTGTATCACCATTTCCAAGTAGTGAGTGATGTACTGCTCATGGAATGCAAGCTGTTTCAAAGTGTACATGTGGGAAACCGGGGCTGCCACTGCTAATTCACAGAAATGCTGGGACTGGAAGAAAACCTGCACCTCCACTCATGCACAGAGACTGTTCTACTGTGCACAGACCAGAACTGGCTGGCTGAGAGGGAATACACTCCTTACTCTCTCTCATTTTTTTTTATGTGCTGTGTTTGGCAGCCTAGTTCAAGATGCTTGCATGGAATTAGGGATATGTCCTGGGAAAGTTAAATGGCCCCTGCTTCTAATGCTGCCCTGTCACTAAAAAATGAAAAAACCCAACAAAACAAACCCAAACCAGAAGAATTTATCAAGTTCTTTACAGAACAGAAAGTAAAGGGGGAAAACATTTGAGTTCTGGTGATTAGAACAACAAAAGATTCATCAAAGAGCAGATCAAATCAAGTGGGTGTTGGACAGAAAGCAGTGGCAGAAGCTATTAAAAGGTGCTAGTCTGGACCTTCATCTCAGTTTCTTCTTCACCACTAATTCCTTTTGGCAAATTTCTTGGTCTGTCTCAGATTTAGTTCACCAGTTATAAAATATGAAAAGAAATACTCCCTCACTTTACAGGAATGTTAAAATGAATTTAGGTATTACAGGAGAAGAAGGTAAATAGGTTCCTCTAATACAATGTCTTGAACATTTGATATAATTAAACATCAGGAATTTTTCTCAGATTATAGTTCTTTGCCACAGAAATAGAGAAGAACTATGGTATTATGTCTAAAATAATATGCTATTAATTTCCTGGAAGCTAAAATAAACTGCTGAAGAGTGAGATGAGTGAGAAAAATGAGAATGCTTATACTAGACTTTCTCCAGGCATCATGTTAATCTAATGCCCACCTATGGCAGAGGGGTTGGACAAGATAATCCTCAAAGGACCCTTCCAGTGCAAATTATTCTACGATTTTATGTTTTGCAGAAAGGAAACTGAAATGGAAGTTAATTATCAGACATATTTTTTAAAAGAAATAAATGGTAATACACACAAAAAATATAACTAAAAGTAATTTCCTTTAACTTTTCAAAATCAAGATAAGGCAAAACTAATAAACATTAAGATCTGCTTCAAAGGTGTTCAACATATTGAAGTGTAGGAAGGCTTTTGTTTTCTTTCTTTTTCTTCTTTTTCAATTAAAATTTGGACTTTTTCATTAATTCCATGAAAAAAAATCCTCTTAAATCTGACATTCACAAATCCTGTAAGCACTGATTTTTCTTTTGAGCAAGTAATATGCTTTGGTTATTTTTGCTTTTCTCATTCCAATTAATTAATTCCATTATAGCAGCCCTCAAAGACTCTAAACCAGACTCCATTATTTGCAAAATACTCAAAAAAGAGTGTTATGTCAAGAGAAGTACAAGCCTGAAATCCTCTCTGTTGTCTTCCATCTCTCTATTACAGGCTTTCTTCCATCTCTTTAGAAGGTATCCATTCATTCATCATCTTCTGTGTGTGTGTTTTCCTTGTTTTCCCTAGACTAGGCTATGCAAACAGTCTTGGTGGCAGACAGATTCTGAGGAAGCTTTCCATCCTAATTTCTTTCCATTAATGAAAGTTATGAAGCACTGCCAGTGTGAATACTGCCTGTAAACAAGAAGTGAGTGAATTCAATGCACTTCCCTAACCCCTCTCCTCCAGGGGCAGTAGGACACCAGCGGATAAAAGTGACGCTATGACAACAAATGCCGGAGGCGTATCCATGCAGACTATTTAAATGAGACAAAGCATTTTAGAAAAGAGGAGATTTAAGGTTCCTCATACATCCAAAGGAGCTCCTTTTGCTTCCTCCCAATGGGAAGAGCCTGCCGAATTCCAGGAGATCCTGCATTGCCTTCAATGGACAGGGCAATTGGAAAGGTGATTAGAGGCTGTAGAAAAGCACTGCATGTGCTCTCATGCCAGCAAATGTGAGTTTCTCACTTGGGTATGAGAATAGCAAGCTGAAAGAGTGGGAGAGGAAATCCAGTGTGCTGTACCCTGGAAATGTCCAGCTTCTATAAGCAGGGACACAACAAACACTGGACTATCCAGCAGCCCATACAAGTAAAAACTTTTCTGAAAAAGCTTCCTCCTGGTGTGCTCCTAGGCTCTTAGAACAGATTGTTCCAAGAACAATCAAGTGTTTTGGGTTTTTTTCTAGAGAGATATTAACAGCCGATCAAGAATTATACCCTCCAAACAATTAATGCAGCCTATGGCCTAATCAGAAAAATCATTATTTCCAAAAAGTCCTCTGGACAGAATGCAGCAGCAACATTTCAGAGCTGCTCCCACATCTGATGACAACAACAATAAAACACTGTGCTATTTTTCTTACCTCATAAAGTTGTCATCTCAGCACAGCTAAACATCTGAGTTGCCACCCAGCCTGTAAACATCCTGGTGTGGGGAAGGTTATCAAATAGGTCGTGGAGAAGCAGCTCTCCCATTATCTAGAGTATTATCTAGAGCCCTCAGATTTCCTGGAGTCCTTTCTATCTGGCTTAAGACATGGTAATATTACAAAGACACAGCTATTCCTTGGCCATTGCTACTCTCTGATTTACTAGCTTCTGCTAATGGATAAAGACTAAGTGCTCAATCTAATCTGACCTTTCAGGCGTGCTGGCTGTCAGAGTGTGTTTGCAGCCACCCTTTCTATCTTAACAGTGTCTCTCTAAGAAAGTGCAGCAACCTCATGAGGAGAGTACACTCCCTTTGGGTTCCCAGTTTTAATTCTGTGCCCTTCACAACTTCTGTTGAATGTGATACACTCAGCTGCTGCTTCTTGGAACAGGAGCAAGCACTCCACTGTCCCAGTCTTCTTCTAGCAGGCCCCCTTTCAAAATGTCCTTTGTTGGACAGGTAGCATTCTGTGCAGCATTCACATCAGTTTGATAACCTTCTTTAGTATCTATTTGCCATGCCAGCCTCTTGATTGCTGGCTGCCAGGCTCTCCTTCCCCTGCTTGCATCAATGCTGCTAAAACAAGGAGACTTCTCTGTCCTCTTCTGCAGATTCACTTTTAGTGGTTCTGTAATCAAGTTTTCTAACATTGAAATTGAGATTATATGAAATATGGTTGCCTTGAAGTATAAAAAAATAAAGTGGGCAGGAACATTATCTCTTAGCATCAGCTTTGGCCATTTAGAAGCAATGTATTCCCAGATTCTGGGTCTCCTTAAAGCCTTCTCTCATTGCACAGCCAAGTGCCTGCACCTCATCAGCAAACAATGGAAAAGATTCAAGTAGCAGGATCCTGCCCAGTTCAGATTTATTTAACCCTTTGTTGCCACCATATTATTTTGACCAGCCTTCCTCTTTATGTCTAAAACAGATGCTGAGATTTTTGGTGCCAGAGAGTTAATCTTATTAATAGTTTCTGTGTTTATTGTCAGAGGGACTTGGTTACACTCTCCTCTCTAGGCCAGTAGGTCAGGGGATTCAAGTTCCCCACTGAGGCTTGGAGCAAATCTCAGTGCTGACTGTGCACCTTAGACTGAAAAAGGGGGAATATGCTGCCTTGGTACAGATTCTGAATTTTCAGGAAGACATTGAGTTTCCAGGCAAGGTCTTGCCTGTCTTTTTCAAATATATTCCAGGTAGAAATTACTGAACCACTTCCACAGCAGAGAATTTGACTGCACTTCACCGCTTCTACATGATGGGAAGATGTGAGTTTGTGTACCCCACACCAAAAACCAGATATGGCTAATTTACTACCTTGCCACCCAGCAGGGAATCGTCCCCTTATATCCCTTAGGAAAGAGGGTGGGGAGGCAGAGTTTTAAGTGTCTGGGAGGAGAGCCTGTGCACTTGAAGTACAGGGGTCTGACACACTCACTTCAGACCAGCAGTAAGTAGCAGATGTGTTGGAAGGAGGAAAAAACAATGAAAGAGTCTAAACTCTTTCATAATATGGAGGGATGACTGATTAAAAAAGGTGAAAGGAAGGGAAAAAAGCTGAGGAAGATGTTTTCTTTGGGCTTTCCTTGGAGCTGTCTCTTTGTCTTCACCAAATGGAAACTTCAAGAGTTCATTTCTGCCTTTCACCCACCACTCCTCTGTGCTGGGAGAGAGCAGCAAAGGGGGTAAGAATGGAAAAGTGCTTGTGCTCAAGCGTTTCCAAATGTTTCACAGCCATGAGCATTTATTGGTTCTCACCCTCCACCCTCTCACCACGCCCTCCATATAAAATCAGAGACTGAGCTCCAGCATCCAGGCAAGGGGAAGCCTTCTTCTCATTTTTAGAAACCTACATGTTCCGGTGCAATGCTTGCAATGCACTCGCCCTCAGCTAGGACAGATTGCCAAAAGGCAGCGTCAGAAAGCTGCCGAAAGAAATGTCTTTCAAAGATATCCCAGAGAGTCAGGTCATTTGGTGTGGAAAGCAGGCAATAGTTCTTTCTGGGCTCATGGATTTAGGGAACTTCAGCTTGACTGAATTGAAGGATTAGCAAAATTATTCTCCCACTGTACCCCCTGCCTTTAATACAAACCCAGCAGTTACTTTCCACTCCACTCTGTGTGTAAAACAAGGCTGAAATACGATATTTAAATTATTCCCAAGGATGCATTTGATGAAAAGGAAGGCATGAGCCAGATCCTCCCATGTGCTTGTTCTTTGTCAGTCTTGAATTTTGGATCCTTATACAGAGGGAGAGAACACACTAATTCCTAGCATTGCTAGTGTTTCAATGAGCACTGCTGTCAATCATTTAGGTTCTCACTCTCTCTTAATATTTGGATAAGTAAAATTGACAATAGTGCAACAAAATCACCAAAGTCAGCCCACAGGAAAAAAAAAAA
The DNA here is from genome assembly GCF_022539315.1 of Serinus canaria. Taxonomy (NCBI): domain Eukaryota; kingdom Metazoa; phylum Chordata; class Aves; order Passeriformes; family Fringillidae; genus Serinus; species Serinus canaria. The sequence continues at coordinate 34,514,497 of NC_066315.1, forward strand.
ACAACCCAACTCTGCAAAACAATAGGCTTGAATGTAGTCCATTGTCTATTTCTGTACAGAACAGAAATAGTAAACCAGCATGAGTGTATGAGAAAAGTCTGTGCTTAGAGCTGTGGCACAGCAGATGAGGAGCTTATAAATAAAGGCTGCCATACTGCAGTACCACTTCACTGCTGGCAACTTCAATGGCTGGTTATCTTGCCTGGTCATGTAAACACTCTGGGTCCAAATCCAGCTTCTCTGCAGCTATTCTGTCTGCTTTACATGGACACTGCAAAGAGACTTTGTTGATATATCCAAGAACTGGGCAGACTTTAGAAACTTTCACTCATGCTGTTATTTTCAGAAAGACAAATAACTGCAGCAAACTGTATTACAAAACATGCATTTTCTTCTTTCCAATTAAGCCTGTTGCTTTTCCTTGTATTACCAATAAAGAGAACATATTGGAATAGCTAGTATGTTTTCACATGCAATATTTCAAATAAAGCAAAAAAAAGAGAAGAGAATGTAGGGGCTCTAGAAAGACACGAGAGCTTTGTGCTCAAAGTAGGATATTCCTTGTCACAGCATTGCCCCCGAGTGATTTCCTCACACATCTTGCAATTTGAGGTTTGGTTCATTTAATGAAGCACCAGCTTCCACATTTCTGCAACTCTAGGAGATGTTTATCTCCCATTTTCAGGACATTTCAAATTCTTACAGCTGGAGATAAATCTTGAAAACATGAGCCAACAAGTTTATAAGAAGAGCAAAAAAAAAAGTTTTCTTCTTTTTAATCTTTTTGGCTCTAATCAGGGGTAAGGCATAGACATTAATAAATTTGATAATAAAGTAGGTGTTCCTTTTGCTTGACATCTGGGTTTCCATCCTGTGGGGGCATGTTGAGACATGCTTTCAAGTCATGCTTTTAAGGTTTTCTGTGTCCATGAGGGCTAGTAATGTAACTTTTCTTTTTAAATGGAGCATCAAAGTCTTCCAGAGCCAGTATTTGAAGAAAAGAAAGACACAGTGATGCTCTCAGTAATAACACTGACATTTGAACTGAAGTGATAATAATGGAAGGCCCGTAAGGGTCTCTGATCATCCTGGCAGAACTCAATTGTCTCTTTTTTCAACATCTGTTTTGGTACTGTGGTTACTTTCCTGCTCGGCTTGTGTAGCTTTTCACATCTTTTTCTGAAGTGGCAGAACCAAGTGAGCTGTTATATATAAATGACAGAGAAAAATAATATGAGTTGTTTGTCCTGACTCTGAGGTTTCATAATGCTCTTCTTTGGATTTGGTCTGGACCTGCCAGTGAAGTTTCTGGGTTCACTTTCCTGATAGTGACAACCATCTCCACTAGGAGAGCTGTGCCTGGGCTGCTGCCTGGATGCCTGTTTTCACCAGGAATTACTTACACATGAAGAAAATAATGGGGATTTTTCCTTGTGTTGCAGATGTTTGTGTGGGTATTTACTTTGCATTTTATAGTGGCAAGCTGCAGTTGTGGGGAGAGGGAAGTGTAAGTGGTGTTAGATACTGTCAAAGCTTTGGCACATTCCTAGGATCCTGGCTAATGCCTAAGTGGTGGTGGAAGGCGGGTCATGTTGGAACGGTGTGCTTGCTTTTTGTTGTTGCTGTTGCCTACCCCAGTTGAGGAGCTTTCCACCCCACAGGAGATGACTGACTAGAAAGGATGGGGACCCTGCTTTAACATCTGCTCTTTCAAATAAAAAGGAAAAGAAATAAAAGCTGGTAAATAGTCCTTGCCCCGGTGCAGGGATGGCTGGAGCACAGCTGGAGCTGAGCACAGCCTGGCCCTTGGGCAGGGAGGGACAGGTCTGGCTGGCACTGGCAGGCTGCAGCTGAGGGACCCATGTCCAACCTCCTTGGCTGAGGGGGATTTGACTGGGAGAATCATTAGGGAGGGAAGCAGGAACAACCTGCTAGCTAAGACATGGCGAAAGGCTTCCACCTCTCAGCTTCAAAGTCCCATGTGTGTGGCATTCACACTGTAATGAACTAATGAAGTTTAAAAAAAAATAGCTGGGATAGATATTAATATTTCTTTTTAAATGAATGTATGTGTCAAAATTCAGATGGAGATTTGGGAGAATAACTAATGTAGATCTAATAAATACCTTGCTGTTTTGAATCTGTTTGGAAGTCAACTTCTTCTGCTGGTACTTAGTCCCAGTGAAGCTACTGGCAAAATTTTTATTGGTTTCAGTGTGGTTAAAACTTCTCTGTTATACATTACATGCTTTTTGGGGAGCAATCTGGCATAATCAAATCTACCAAGACTATCCATTTTTGTGAGAACTGAGCATCTGCATTTAAAAGGAAGGGCACCTAGGAAGATCATTTTGTGCTGAAAAAATTGTTTTTCTTTGTCACGTTGGTTTAGTAGAATTACCACAATATATTTTCTTCAAACCTCTCTCCTTCTGGTCTATTCTACAGAATGTGCTCTGTGAAACACAAAATAGCACAGGACACAGGATTTCTGGGCTATGTCACTGGTAGAGAGAATTGTTTATCAATTCTGACACAGAGGCATAGATATTTTCTTATATTTCTTCATCTAGTCCTGGACAGATTTCCCCAAGCCCCCTCTGCTTTTCTTCTCCATTCATGTTTGCCCTTCCTCTCTATCTGAAATCAGAATGCAGATTCCTTTCAAGTGCTTTTATTGTACTTTTTTTTCTTTTGTTTTGTATTTGTTGCTTCTTAAATGGTTGATAAGTCTGAAAGTTAGTAGAGATCAGAATATGGGAAGTAAGCCATGCTATCCCAAGAAGAATGAAGGTCAATTTATTGGTTTAAATTTTGGAAAATGGAAGATGAATTCTAGAAAATTTCTTAAATAGCAACTTTGATAAATGCTGACAGATTTTGGAAAAAAATTTAAAATGCATTTTAAAGAACCATATTTCCTCTAAAGAATTGTGTTTCAACCGTGGTTGGGTTTGCCACAGCTGACTTCTTCTCAAATCATATTTCAGATGTACTTACTCTTTCCCTTTCGCAAAACCCAAGCCAAGGAGTGACACATGTGGTGCTTGTTGCATTATCAGGACCTCTGTCTGAAGATTGACACAAAGCCTGTACAGCACTTTGTTCTCCATGTTCACCACTGCTGCTCATTTAACACCTTTCTCTAACCATGGCTGTGACCACTATTTTGCCTTGAAATCGCTAACATGGACACATTGGTTTTGTTTTGTGTCTGGCTTGTCAAAATCTTGGTAAAATAATTTTGTCACAGGCTGAAACTTGTTAGCAAAAGGGGAACAAGAGTAAAATGGTGTAAGATTTAAGTCAAAACTATTTTGAGGCTGTTGCAAATTTGTTTCACAGGGCTTTTTTCCTCTTCAGGCATTCCCAGAGCTAGGTCCACCTTCAAATCTGATGCAGCTGAAAATGGCTGTTTTCAGCTTCAGGACATCCAGCCAGGACACTGTAAATACTTAGGGATGTGCAAACTGCACACATTCTGCTGATTTTGCAGCACTACTTACCTGCTTGCAGTGATGCCCAAGCTGAAATAACTTACTGCCTCAAAGCTGTATCGGACTGTTTTGCAAGAACTTACACTGTACAAATTTACTTGTCAGTAGTCTCACTGCTTGACACTGAATTCAAGGATATTCTGGTGTTTGTCAGTGTTTTAAGGAAGTTTTTTTATTTCACTGAAAATTAATTGACTATATTCCTAAATAACTTCTGAAAATGAATTTACTTACGTTTACTGAGCCATAACACTAATCCTGCATTTATCCAATTTGATGTTTGTGTAGTCACATCTATTTCCACATGAACAAGCTTAATGCAGCTGAAATCACTGTTACTATAGAATGGAATTTAAATCAGTCAGCTGCTTACCTGCTGTCCGTAAGCAGAGTATCTGCAGAAAAGACAAAGAAAGAAAAATCTTCTCCCTCCTGCTGCAAGGGACCTCCCCCTGACATGTCAGTGGGACTGGCACCAAGGTGCCCACGATGACAGCCAGCTGCTGCAGAGCACACTGCCTTGTGCTGGCAGTGCTTTGCTCCCTCTGTACTGCCCTTGCTTTGGTGATAGCTCAGGCAGGCTATCACTGTACAGCATGCCTTATCTTGCTCTATCAGTGCCAGCCCCATAGTGCTCTCTGACCTTTTCCAGTCCTGATGTGTGTGAGCTGATAGCAGCTTAGGACAAGCTTGTGCCAAGACTTTTTTTTTTTGTTCTGTGGTGATAGACGAAACATGATGTAGCTCAGCCTTGTGCTGTGCTCTTCTGAGCTGCACAGTTAATGACACTGAACTTGTCAGACTTCTGAGAGTGTTGAATTGACTTGTAAATAATGGGAACCGTTATTAATAGCCATTAAATACTTTCTTTTCTGCAGTTCTGTCAACTTTGTTTATTCCCTTTTTTCTCTGCTCAAAGCCAGAAACTGGTAAACGAGTGAAAATGCAGGTTTCTGCATCATCACTTTTGTCAATTTAAAATCCAGTACTTGAATTTAACTATCTGTAAGGGCTTGGATGCCATATTTCACTTTATGGTATCTACTGAATTTCTTTTAAACATAATCTGTCTTAAAATGAGACTTCTCTCCACTTGCCTTGCCTCTGTCAGGAGCCCAACTGTGAAACATCAGTGGTGGTTTTGTCTTCCACACCATCTACTTCCGTTGTGCCGTATTCCACCATGCCCACCAGCCCCAAGCCACGTTCCCTGTGTGCCCCAGCCTGCTCTTGGGGAGTTCAAGCTCTTGGGGTGGAGCAGGGGAGCCAGGGTGGGTGCCAGTGAGGGGTGGTCCTGGGCAGAGGGGGCAGACTGTTGGGAGGATGCCGCAGCCAGCAGCAGAAGAGCTCCGTCATTCAGCAGGAATCTCTGCCCTGGGTGACGGACAACGCTGATTAGAAAAAGGCTAAATGTCAACATTGTTCTGAACTGGTAATTGGCAATTTTCCAAGAGCATTTTAGACATGAGACTTTGGAGATTTTCTCCTCCCAGGCTGCTCTCCCTTCTCCTCCTCCTCCCCCTTCCCCCTCTAACCACTCTAACTCATTCTGTCAAGAACTGAGTGCTGTCCCTTCAGACCTTCAGATAAATCCTTTAGAGCAACAATTTTGAAAGCTGCCATAGTGTCTCTTTCTGTCTGTCTTTCCCTTCTTGCCTTCCTCCTTACTAATTTATTTTGTGGGGAGAGAAAGGTGGCCCTATGAGCAAGGTGGGGGTGGTGCAGAGCAGAGGGGTGAAAGCCATGTTTTGACACATGTGGCTTTCCATTTTTGCAGAGGTCATTAGCACTCTTCTTAGTGACCAGAAGTTGATTACAAACACCATGTAGCACAGATGCTTTGCCAAAACACTCGTAGAGGAGATCTGCGCTTGTGCTCCCCTTTTCCAATTTGTCTTAAAATATATTATTACCAAAAAGATTTAAAGAAAAATTTATTGCTTGCAAAAAGGGACCCAAATCCCCAGGGCAGAATAAATAAAATAAAAACATGAGAAGTGCATTTATGGTCCTCCTGAAAACAAGAGTGCAGTCTTAAAAAGGTTTCCTTAAAATGAAAAATGAATGACTGAGTCACCAACTGCTACTAATCTAAAAGTTAGTGCTTTTGATAGTGATGACTGTGCTGCTAACTCTTCGTTAGCAAGGGTATTTAGTTGTAGAATAAGAGTGCTTTATAGAACATTTGCTCCCCTGTGGTTTAGAAATTAGCCTGTATATGGAATAAGTGAGCAAAGATGGAATGTATTTTCCATTGCCCTAGTTATTCCTGTGCATGTGTGTGTGTGTTGGTGTGCTTTTGCATGTGTGTGTCTGTGCCCTAATAGCTTTGTGGTGATGACGGAGATCATCAAGATGATACAGAATGGAAATACTGTGTGATTTTCTGGAGTCAGCCTTTTAGGACTCCCTTTAGATGGGGAAGGCAGTGATTTCTGGAAAGAAGGTTTGCCAGCAGGCTGCACTTAAGATCCTTAGATGGTATTTACTGCAGAAATGTACATTACTGTGATGTATTTGAATCTGGAAATAATTTTCTCCCACAAGGGAAAAAACACCTTGTCATAAAATATAGTGTATTTTACTTGTTTATTCAGTGTTATGTTTTTCTAATAAATTGTGGACTTAGCCTTGTTTTCATTTCTGTTAGTGGAAGATTTTCACCTGCATTCAATCTAGTAATATTGACTGTATCTAGCTCTGATGCTCAGTGTGAGATTTGCTTTCCAAAGCTTATACTGGTTTTCTGAGGGTCAGAAGCGACAGCTGTTCCTCAAGCCATCAACAGCAATGTGAGCCCCAGCAGAAAACCTGTGAAACCTTTTTCTCCTACACACAGTTCATGTGTTTTCAGCCCCTATCATACTTTGGCTGAGGACTCTATCCTCCACTCTCCAATGGTCTCTGGGAAGTAGGAGCAGAGGACTTCAGGAAGAACTACACTGGTATTTTCCCCCAAGTGTGGCAGCAAAGCAATATGTGTTCGTGGGGTAAGAGCCAGGGAACTACATGGGCAGAACTTTCAGTTCAGCTGCCATGACATTTTTAAGAGCAGCTGGTAATGGGGAAATGAGTTGTTCAAACTGACTAGAGTCTTGCTTGTACTCTAGAAAATGGGTCTATTTTCTTCTAACTAGGGTCTACTGAAGGGGGTACTGTTTTCTGCTCTTTCCTGGAAAAAAAAGCTAGGAGAAATCCCATTTTTCTGTATTGTTTGTTGGGCTTTCTTTTCTGCAGGTGAAGTCAAGTCTTTCCCTGTACTATGGTACACTTAACCTCATCACCTTTTAGTCAATTGGTTACGGTGTTGAACTGATAAATGACTCGTGCCGTGGGCAAAGTCTTAATGCAATTAATAACAATCCTTTAAGCAAATTTTGCATTTCTTTAAATTGAAAGTACTGATAGCAGTAGGCAAATCTCCCCTTAGGACCCATGGTGGTGGAAAGCCTTGGAGGCAAGAGAAGAAGGTCTCTTGGAGAGACTGTACATCCAGTATCATGTTGGCAGTGTCAGCTGATTCCAGTTACTCTGTCTCAGCACAGCGCTGGATGTCCTTGGCAGAGTGACAGCCAGGAGTTATTCATTGAAACCCTTCCCGGCGCTGTGGCTACAAGAACACCCCAAGTATTTTAAGTGAGCTACGTAGGTCCTATTCTTAACTTTTCATCTCATCAGATACTTTTCTTATTAGGACTAGAGAGCCTTCCCTCTAAGGTAATGATGATGTACATTAAACATCCGTGATCAAGTCCTAGCTTGTGCACTTCTAATGTGTTATGGCTGTGATCCGTGCAATAGCTGTGCTCCAGCCCTGCTGGGCCATGTGACATAATGGCGTTTTTAATTTCCTCCTTCCAGCGCGATTGTCTGCTCTCGCATGTAGGAAATTACTTTGTTTTTCGTGTTAATTGGTAGCATGACCTGTTTCAGCAATTCACCATCTCCAAGGTATGTCTGAGATCTCCAAATGACTCACTGACATAAACGCAGATGAGCTAAAGCCACTTACAGTGTTACAGAAGGGCCGAAAGCCAAAGCAGGGTGTCTTGATATCCAAGATAGCCTTTTAGCCTGTAGGACCGGGAGCCCGTGGCCCACTTGGTTAATGACTGCATGGAAGTCTAGTGGTAAATGGTAGGTTGTAAGAGGCAGCCCGCAGAAGTAGTCATGTTAAATTCATGGCCTCTAGCTCACTTGATCAATTGCAAGCTGGTAGACATTTATTTAAAATTTATACCACATGAATGTCTGAGGTAATAGGTGAATACTGTAAAGGGTTTATTTAAAAGAATATTTGACCAGTAGGGTCTTCAGAGATCAAATATTTCATTTTCAAGGGTGTCCTGCGTATTTGTAGAGGAGGAGGGGGAAGTAAAGAGGGATTTGGATAATGCGAAATAACACAGAAAGCAAGATTTTCCAAGGAAAACACCAGGAAGCTTGGTATGAGCATTTAATGTATGCTGAAGTTTTTAAAAGGAAACATTAATGGTGAAACATGCCCTCAAAGGACAAGCCAGCAATAAATTTTGTGTCACAAAATTACCTGTCAGTGAGATTATGTTTAAATAACGTAGAATTGTTCCTGCTTCTTCAGGGGTTGGGAGAAACTTCTCGGGAGATTGTTCAAAGTATTCAGAATTATGTGCACAAATCCCATTAACAATAATGGGATTTGTGTGTTCGACCCTGCTCAAATGGCATTGAAAAATGTGGCTGTTGGTTGTTCTTCCCCAAAGCACAGACATGGCAAGGGAGCAATGAAATCCAAAATATTTTCTCTCAAGATTTTTTTTTTTTTATTACCTTCCAGACACGGAGTATCTGACTAGCAGCCTGTGTGTACTGCATTATGATTAAAGCCTACAGGCAATTCTCCTTTTCTCTGGGTCAGGGGTGGGGTGGGATATAACAGCAAGAGCAAAAAAATCCCACCAAACAGATTTGACATGTCAGCCTCCCCATTATCTGTGTCAATGGGGAACATTATTACATAAAAGATCAGCAGGACTATAAGCATTTTGAATGAGTGCACTCCAGTAAAAGAAGTTTGGTGTTGGTTTTTTTCCCCTCTAATGTCCGTACTTAAAAAAAATCATGGTCTTTGTTTTGATGTATTGTAGATGAGACTAAGTTCTTAAAAATTAAAGTATAAGGCAGAGAATGCTCCAAAGGTGGAAGGCAGAGGAAGAAAGGGGAAAAATATACAATTAACTATGACTGAACATGTTGCCATGGGATTTGATCTTATCCTATTTACAAGAGAAAACTTATGACTCATGGGTTCTAAATGATCGAGTCATTACTCATTTATGGAGTAAAAAAAATGGATACCTTTTATGGGATTTTTATAAATAATGATTACTTCCCCATATTTGTGAATGCTGAGCAAAGACATGCTGTAGTCATAAAGCTCTCGCATGCATGGCTTCTGTGCAGACTTTTTGAGAAGTATTTAGTGTTAAGTGATTGCTTCTGTTTTCAAGCTTTATTCTCCGTGGGGCTCTACTCATTGCCTGTGCTGAGTTGTAACCCTTCTTTCACAAAATCACAAAGGGAAAGTAGGCTAGGTTTTGCCAAAATCCAGACAGATAATGCCTAAAGTGCAGTTCAGGACAGACAGGTGAAATATATATTTTTCAAACTATTTCCTTTCCACCTAAGCCTGCGAGGGCTCTGCAGGATTCCAGCAGTTCTGGTTGCCAGTGGCCTGTTGTGATGGTCATGGTGTTGCTTACCATGTTCTTTTGCCTAGTCAAGTTTTTTCAGCTGTTCCCAAGGAGCTTAAAAGACTTTAGCCTACCCCTGCCGCCCTTCTGGACACTGCTGCTTTGTCACCCTGTGGCTCTCTGGTCCAGCCTTAGCACTGTTTTCTTCTGCTGGTCTTTGTTAGTTGCAGTTAATGCTTTCTTTTATCTCCACCACTGCCCTCACTCACAGGATTATTAAAACAATAACCATTATGATCTGTTATTGAACTCTGTCTTTTTGCCCCAGGAGGGATCCCTGCTCTTGCGTGGTGCACGTGAAGTGTTAACTTCTTGTGCTGCTAACTTCCCTGTATGGGTCTGAAGAAGTGCACGTAACCATTAACAGGAAAGAGATATCTGCCTTTCAGATTAGAATCTGATTAGGTGAGAGGGAAATCTGTTTAAGGGCTTGTGTAATGGAGACAGTCACAGAAAAACTAATCTTTTTTTTTTTTTTAAATTTTGATGTATGACAGCTGGGTAGATACATCAGGAAAATGGATTTTTCAAGGGGAGCAATTGTAGTTTTAAATTTTATTGTCTGATGCACAGCCTTTGCAGTAACGTTTCTCCTTGGGTGGGCAGGAATTTTATGATGGCCACAACTGGCTTCTGACTGAGTTCATATCTAGAATGTTCCGGATCCCAGAGATCAAGCCTAGTTATAAATTTTGCCTTTGAAGTTATGCACGTTTTCCTGAGGGAGACTGTGTGAAGAGAGAGGACGTGGGAGCAGTGACTGCTACATTCAATGCTTGGGTTACAGCCTACCTATTATATCTTTCCAGTTGTGTTTGTGTATCCATTTTTTCATATCCCTGAAAGTATCTCTCTCTGAAAATCAGACAGACTTACACAGAGGATTCATAGATGTGGATTCTTAAAGCAGCTGGCCATGGTATGGAGATAAGCTTCCAAGGCTTTACTTGATTCTCTGGAGAAAAAAATCAATTGGAAGAGAAGCATAAAATCAGTAGCTCGTACAGCAAAAACATCCCATGGATGTAAAGATCCGAAACCTCTTCTTGAAATTCATTCCTTACACCTGTCTGGTTGTGTAGAGACACATTTTTTAGAGATGTATTTTTTAGGTAGATTGACTCTGGATCCCAGAAGAAAGTGGAATCTGCTTTCTTGTTAATTCTGTTTCTGTGCCAAGCTCTGTGTTTGTGGGGGATTTCAACTTTTAATGTGCTGGGCAGTAAAATCTAGTATTTGACTTAATGTGATTCTAGCTGGATATGATGTCCTAAGTGTTACAATACATTCACACATTTTAGTGGTTGCTCCAACTCCTAGAACTAGTCAAAGAGAGCTACTTGCTGCCCTTGACATGGTAACACTGTCTCAGAAAAAATGACGATTAGAATTTATATTTTCCCCTTTTATAAATATGTATACATACACCTGTACCATTGAATTACAATCTGTAAGGAATCCATTAAAGAAAATGCAAATTACTACTCATGGGAAGATATGTACAAAAGACAATACATTTGTAGAGAAAAAGAGAGAGGATACTTGCAGCCTGTCTGGAATAGCAAAAGGTTTTTAGTTCTAGTACTCTTTTATTTGCACTATCCAGTGCTCAGAGACCCTATTTGTAAGTTAAAAGAAGCATTGAAACTTCATACATGCTTTAATTTGAGGATGTGGAGAGAATTCTGGATAGCATTATTTTCCCTGTGAACAAAGCAAATAAACTAATATCCAAATCCTATTTCTGCTTTGGTGTCAGACAAGGAGATCAGCCAAAATGCTGGACTTTTCTGGCATATATTGGGTGTCAGTTATGAAAAAAATCTTAGTTCCAGCTATCAGAGTCATATCTCAAAGCTGCTCTCAACAAGTTAGATCAGGAAGGCTGTTGGGTTTTTTAAAACATTCTGCTCAGTGCAAGTGAGCTAATGTCAGTTGTGTTCTGGGTGGCTGTTGGACGTCACAGCTGTAACAACAAAAAGTCAGATTTTCTTTTTAACATCATACTTCAAAAGTTAAATTAAAAATTCTCCTGCAAAAATAACTCTGTAATAAATAGAGTATGCATCAATAAATGTACCAAGGAATGGCAATCTGCACCTGATATAATAAAAATATTTCTCATGAAACTTCTGTTCAAAGAAGCGGAGCATTTAGTTGTGATGGGTGACTTCTCTACAGAATTTTAGAATTCAATTTTGGGATGGAATTTCTGTTATATTAATGTCCCATTTACCTCATTTTGGCTTCATAAAAGCTACTCAAGTATATAGGAAAAATCTGGTCCATAGAACATTTTGTGCTCTGAGAAGAATTCTTTATTGAATTTTACGGTTTGCTACAATTTTCAAGTCCTTTTCTGTGGAACTTATAAATTTTAATCATTGTTAGTGTAAATATGGTAGGCACGTGTGGCTTCAATTTGCAGCAAAGCATTCAACACTTCCTGTTTTAGAATTGCACTTAAGCTCAGGCTGAATTTGTGCTTACAATAGCACAGAAAGATGCTGAACTCTCCTGAAAACACTTGGCAGCATTCAAACTATATAAAACCAAAATCCTACTCTGGCCTGTTGGACAGAGATGATCCTTCTGGCAAACTTTTTTTGGCTTGTAAATAGTTAGCATGTGGTGAAATCACTGCCTGATTGAGAAATGTACTTGGGAGGAAGGTGTCTGACCTTGCATCAAGTTGGTGTTTCAAGCTGGTCTTTATTTTCTCTCTCTCTTTTGGTCCCCCACTGTAGTTTTCTAAATACTTGTATATAGCTCTTCAACTACAGACAATAATATTATGGTAATATTCCAGTATTTGAAAAACACCCCAGATTTAAACCTACAGGTCCATATATGTGAACAACGAGCAACGTTGCACGAAGCTTCCCATAACCTTATTTATTGAGAAATTAGACTTTTTCTTATAAGTGAATACACTTTTTCTTATAAGTGAATACACTTATAAGTGTACACTATTATTTTTTAGTATAATAGTATATTAACTACTGTGACACACTCTGCTGTGAACTAACTTTACGTTATGTGATCTGAAAAATGTCTGTGTGGAATTGGATTTTGAAAGTACACATGATTCTGCAAACTGAACCCAAAGATCTAGCACACTTTAATCAAGAGCCACTTCAATAATCACCCTTTTGTGGTGTGCCCTAGTGTCTCCTGTTACAGAAATAAATATCATATCATGATAAACAGAGATAGGTTTTTAATTTGTTGTCAAAACAAGACGTGCCTTGATAACAGAAATTACTTACCAAGTCATTCACAAGATGTAGTTTCCATCCATTAAACTAAAAAGCTGAAGAGTTATAGCCTTTTAATAATGGTATGAGTAGAAAAATGGAAGTGCCTGATTTCTGCTCCTTGTACTGAAATGATGCCCCAGGAAGGGTGTGAAAAGGGCTCTGCAAGCATGACCCAGGTTATAGACATGCTGCTAATCTCTCCATGCACTTGAAATCCTGCTCGTAGACATTACTGCCCACTTGGAACAGGGATCATTTATGGAGAGGGAAATCTTTCATAGTCTAACACCAAGAAATAAAGTAAAAGCTGATGAGGAGCTGTAGGTTGGTGTCAACATTGGAGAGAATGCCTCCACTGTCTCCCATGAATTCTGCCTCCTACATGCACCTCTGTGGTTGGTATATCACAGCTCCTGGCACTGCATCACATCCCTTCATCACTTTCTCTTCAGATCTAACTAAATTTAAAGAACTTTTGATTTATTAGATATTATTCTTATTTATCATAACTGTCATATTTTTCTATTATTGCTGCATTTTCATGAAAGAAGAGCAAGATATTGCTCAGAGGTGCTGGTTTTTTTCCCTCTGTCCTTTTTCCCTCTCCTTCATGTCCCCAGAGCATGACACTAAGAAAACTTCTCTCTCCTGTCTGCCTTCCTTTAGATCAGGGTATTGCTTACTTCATAGCCTAAAAATGGCTGTTATTCCTTGATCTGACTCACTGTTTTACAGTGCAGTCACTTACAGATCAGTTTGCTTTCAGATTCTCAAAGAAACATATTCTATGGGAATCTATCTTTTCTGATCAAGAGATGGTACCAAACTGAAATACACTGCTGGAGGGAATATCCTTTCAACTTGGCCTTTAATAGAAGGACCCTCTGAAAGTTGCTTCATAACATTTGAATGTCTGTTTCACCCTTCTGCAAACTTAAGGATCAGCTTAAGGAAAAAAATGCAGAAATACAGACACTCTCATGTTCTGTGAGGCATGTGAGTTATTGTTTACTGACTTTTTTTTTTCCTACATACATAGGTAATTTCTTTGTGGATGGAAGATTTTGCTCCTGTCTGCTCTATGAATTTTCTTTTTCTAAGATTGGAGATGAGCACGGGGCGAAAGAATCCAACCCCGCATTGTCATACAATTGTCACTCAGTGTTTGAAGCAACTCTTTGGCACTTTTGAGTTGGTTTTCTTTGTGTATTTTAGCTCAAAAGTGGAAGGGTAGTGAGCACTCTGTGCTCACTCAGTCCTACCTGACAGAAGTGGTTAATTAATGGTTCTTAATCTATTACCTGACTCTTCTTGGTTTTTTTGAAGAATGGTAAATACTGCAGAGAGTTTATGTTGGCACATCATAACTTCTACCTGACATATTCCTCTTAATATTAGATTTTTCTTTTAATTTTTCTGTCTTTTGCATTTTAAAGCAATTATTAATGAAAAGATATTAGAGTGTGTGTCAAAGTAACAAAATGCTGTCTGTTAGAAAGGAGGGAGTCCCTGGACCTACGTGCTGCAGCCCTCTAACATTCAGCCAAGCCCCATCCAGATGCTGATACGTGATTGAATGTTTCTGTCTGCTGAATCCCAGACAAGCAATGAAAATACCATGCTGTGCAGTAGATCCACTAGGGAGAAAACACATGTACACATCTAATTAAAAAAATAAACCCACCCCAACCCTGAGTGATATCCTCTCTATTTTAGCTGAGGTGTCATATTATTGAAGGCTGTGAGGAATGCTGTAACACTATTTAGTTCTACTGTTCTTCTGTAAGGTATCTGCTTGCTTCAGATGAAGTTGTTTTTATCCTAGGGTGTGTTACTTACAAGTATAATGTACAGATAACTTTCTGTATCCCTGCAGTGTTTTAATTATTATTCTCATTAGTTAGACTTAAAATGTTATTCTCAGTACTTTAACAGGGTAACAACAAAACAATAGAATTTTAACCTCTTTTTCTGGAAACAAATGCTTCAGCCTTAAACTGTGAACAATTTTAATACCAGGGACACACACAAGGATAAATAGCCTGAACTTGCTGCAACTGGTAAATATTTTTTTACAGGAATGGCAGAAAGAAACAGTTTGCCTTTACTTTTTTGAAGAAAGAAAGGGAAGGAAAATAAGGAAACAAAACCAGCCATGCCTTTTTCTCATGAAGAGAAGTGCAGAACACAGTCTGATAAAGATGACTTTCTAGAGCAATTGTTTTCCTCATAAGAAAAAGGGAATACCACATCTACAAAAAATTTGCTTATAGGTTTTCCTTTTAAGTGTGTGAGGGAGAGAATATATGGATTTGCATTCTTGTATACCAGCCTTTTGCAATCCTGCTGGCTATTGCAGAGACTATTCCCTTTTATTTGACTTGGTATTAAGCACCTGAGTGTCTGGATTGAGGACCATGCTGGGGTCTGCCATATGCTGACAAGCAGTCAGAGAGGTGAGAATGAAGCACTTGGGCATCAGGCAACACGTGCTCCACAGATAACCCAGAAGGAATTTTGGCTGAGTTAGGGCTGTCCTTAGGCTATCCCTATAGCTTACTCCCCATGCTCTTTTCAGATAATTGTTAGAGATAATGCTTCTCCAGGCTTTTAGTCTTTTTGTGTATCCCCACAAGAGAATCTAATTAATGCCTATTAAAGCATTGACTCTGTGAGAAGTCATTTAAATGGGGCTATCAATCTGCTGTCCAGCTGCTACAGATCCAAGTGGAATTTGAATTGACAGCAGAGCCTGAGAGGAGCTGTTTTATCTCTTTACCATTTTCTGATGCATCACTTTAAAAGCATGCATGGAAATAGATGGGGTTACCAAATCTATATTTTGGGACCTGACTTCCAAAGGAGGTGAACACCTGCACCTTTCATTGAGTTGTGCTGAAATTGCAGATGATGCCTCTGCAGACCAGGCTCACCGTAATTCCTGAAACAGAATTTCAGAGGTGTGGTCTGTGGGCAACTACATCCAGGGATCCTTTTTGGTCACCATGGCTTCTCACATGTACCAGCAGGGCTACCACAGCCACCTTCTTCCCTACATGAGTAAAAATGGGAACTGAGATCCCTCAACAAGCAATTCAGCTTCCCCTTCAGATGACTAAAGCTTTCTTGATGCAAGGTTGCCAGTCATAGAGGAGAGTGACACCATCCTTCCTGCCCACACTTCATCAAGGCCTCCTGTTGCATACTGTCCTAATTTTTGAGTTAGAGGGAAAACCACAGAGGTTTAGTGGAGGTAAAGGCATTAAGCCATCGACTTTAGTACATTTAACTCTAAAAAGGGGCAGTGGAAAGGAGATGCCCTAGGATGTGCGAAGTAACCAAGCAAAGGAATGCCCTTTAAAGTTTGAAAGAAGTTCATGCATTTACATGGTTGCCTGTACTTTGGGCTCTAGGCAGGGGGAGATTGGGATGGAGGAGAGGGAAAGGAGGAAGTTCATGAATTCTTTAAGAATTTTGTTCTTTCCCTAGAATGTGGTATTCTTCAAAGGCCAAAGTTCATTTGCTACCCATGTGCTACCACTTCAAGCATTTAACATTTGTCTTGTACAGTGATCCATTTGATAAAATTTGTGATCCTTTTCTGTCTGTGATGTACTTCAAGAGTACTGCTGATAAGCTTTGGGACTTGCTGAGAAAAAAAAGACCTTTGACATCGTCAAACTGTGGACAGCTTTTGTGCTGGTGGTCGTAAAGTCCTGTTACTCTGGGTGTGGTCTAAAGCCTGTTGAATTGTGTGGGAGTCTTTCCACTTACTGAAGTGGGCTTTAGATCTGTATCCCTCTGTATAAGCAGAGCAAAGTCTAAACCATTTAATGTTTGGAAGAAGAGAGCAACAAAGATTACATTTCCTGGCTCTGGAGTTTCCTTTGTGTTGTCCTCAGGTCAAAACTTGTCTTCAAATTCTGTCTCTGCAATGTTTATTCTCACAAAAGGAGATAAAGGTCTTTGTTCCTCTAGAAGTCCCTAGATGACTAGATTGAACAAACAGAGCAGTAGTGTTCTCACTGTTTTCCATCACCTACTAAAGAGCAGAACCTTCTCCCTCCCCCAGCGTTTCCATTTCCTCTACTTCCTGTCTTTGCAGATTGGGTAACAAATGCTGAATATTTCCTGAAGTTGACTAATGACAGGACATTGGTGTCTGCAGCTGAGCAGTCTGGTTAGTGCTGGGTTGAATTCTTGACTGAAAGGAGGTGCTACAGCTGTGTTTATGGAGTCGTCGTGTCACCCCTCTGCCCCCCATATGCTTCTGTCTTTTTACTGCCCTGAGGGTATGGTATCAGCCTAGTCTAAGCATCCTGTGGGAAACAGACTTCAAATTACTTTTAATTTTATTGCACTATTATTATTCCCTCAGAAAGATTATTATAGGCCAAGCAGAGATGCAGTGTTTATATGTGTTTTTTTCCACATTTTGCTCAACAAAGGCCATTAATGATTGGGATATTCATTATCTGAAATGAATGGTTGTATTTGGAAGCAGGGCTGGCTACAGGGGTGGCTTCTGTAGAAACCTCCCCTTTGTCAGAGCCAATGCCTGGCTCCAAGATGGACCCACTGCAGGCCAAATCTGAGACCATCAGTGACGGTGATAGTGCCTCTGGAATAACAGATATAAGATGGAAAAAAAATATTTATCAGAAATTATTGCGTCCAGAGAAGACAGGAGTGAGAATATGTGAGAGGAACAACTCTGCAGACACCAAGGTCACTGCAGTAGGAGGGAGAGGAAGTGTTCCAAGTGCTGGAGCTGAGATTCCTCCACAGTCCATGGGGAAAACCCTGGTGAGACAGGCTGTCCCTTGGCAGCCCATGGAGGTTCATGGTGGGAGGAGAAATTCACCTGCAGCCCATGGAGGAGCAGCAGGTGCTGCTCCATCCCATGCTGGAGCAGCTGGATGCCAGAAGAAGGCTGTGATCCCATGAGAGGGCCATGCTGGAGCAGGAGCTGTGGACCCATGGAGAGGGGAGCCCACACTGGAGCAGGTTTGCTAGCAAGACTTGTGACCCCCTGGGGGACCCACACTGGAAGAGTCTGTTCCTGAGGAGTGCACCCAGATGGACAAATGGGAACCTTCACTGGAACAGTTGGTGAGGATCTGCAGCCCATGGGGAGGACTTACATTGGAGAAGCCCATGGAGGAGTGTCTGCCACGGGAGGCACCCTGTCTTGGAGAAGGGGAAGAGTGAGAGGAGTCCTTCCCATGAGGAAGAAGGAGCAGCAGAGACAGTGTGTGATGAACTGATTGCAGGCCCCATTCCTCAGACCACTGAGTGCTTAAGGATAGAGAAACTGGGGGTAAAGTTGAGCCCAGGAAGAAGACAGGGGTGGGGAGGAGGTGTTTTAAGCTTTGATTTAATTTCTCATTATCCTACTCTGATTTGATTGGCAATAAGTCAAATTATTTTTTCCTGGAGTCTGTTTTGCTTGTGATGGCAGCTGATGAGCAATCTCACCCTGTCCTTATTTTGACCCATGAGCCTTTTGTTATATTTTGTCTCCCCTATCCAGCAGAGGAGGGGAGGGACAGAGAGGCTTTGGTGGGCATTTGGCATTCGGCCACGGTCAATGCAGTACAATGGCCGGTTAAAATTAGGAGGAAGAGAAGATAAGATCTTCCACAGGTGGAAATCACATTGGGTTTGGTTTACACAAAGTTTGGTTATGCACTCCCAAAACTGATGATGTTTAGAACTGGGGTTTTTAGGTCTCCTAGCTGTCCTTTATACTGAGAGTATAACTGCTGAGAGGGAAAGGAATTTTATTTTATAGCTTAGGCTTTTCCTCTGAAATGGCTAGACTGTCTCTCCTTTTGTCTGGGGGATTTCTTTCTCATTATGTCATTAAAACTTCAGTTGCTCCATTTCTTTTGTGCTGACAGAAACGCACAGATCTGTGTTTCTGCATGTATCAAATTATATGGTCTTCTCTGAGAAAAAAAAGTCAAATATCCATGTGTCCCTTGGCCTGATTCATGGGATGTAATGGGATGATGGCCTGCCCTTGGCCTGATTCGTAATGGCATTCATGTGAGCCGAGAAAGTCCAGTGGCAAAGATATGTTAGGTGATATGCAACGGCTGCTGATTCCAGTGTCCTAAAGTGCTACCAGATATGCTTGCTTTGGAGCTGGAAGCACCTCTTCAAAGACAAAGATCAGCAATCAAAACAGTGGGCAACATGAAAATTTAAGCTCCCAAACAAGGAAGGTGAAAAGACAGCATAGAAATGGCCTGTGCAGTGATGTGAGGGTTAAGATAAACAAGGAATTACAAGGAATCTTTCCCATGTGGCAGCAATGTTCGTGGATCTTTGATCTAAAATCAGACTGTTGCTTTGTATGTGAATCTAATGGATGGAATTCACACCTGCTGGCAAATATACCTGTGAAAAAATTCTAAAATGAGTGGGCTCATCTCCTGGCATACTACAAAAAACTATTTCTTTAACACATATTCTTGCTTTGGTGCCATTGGCTTATTCTCAACTAAAATAGGATTTTAGCCTTGCTTAGTAAATGAAAGTAGAAGACATATTTGGGTTTTTACATAAGTTGAGAAAGATTAAAGTAATCTAAATTTAGGATACACTTAGAACACTTGTGACTAGTTCTGGGGCATGTTTTTATGTGCTTTAACCATTTGTCCTTTTTCAAATTGAATAATATCTTTGCTTTTATATAAACATTTGCATGCTAGATATAACAAATGTAGGAAAAATGTGCAGTTCAGTAAAAAGCCCACACACCATCAAATCCACAACCTTTTTTCTCCCTTCTCCCCATCTTCTCCATAACTGGTATTAATTTTTTCCTTTGCTATGTTCTGATTCTCCAGTGTAGAGGCTTTCAAATGAAAGTTAACAGATGCTCTTCCACACAATCCGACTGCTCCTGAGGGGAGCTTGTTCCCACCAGACATTTTACAACATCTGTTTGAAGCTCACTTCACGTTCCCTCTGTTCCATCTCAAACTGGAAGCCCTGATGAGAAGAGATGAGAAGGTGCATGCACAGAGGCAGGGCTTTGATCCACGATGCCACACACTGACTGACATTTCCACTTACACTCAAACATGCTGCTCTCAGTACATGGCAATAAACAGGACTCTTCAGCTGGCTAACAGAGATGGTGTCGAGACAGCAGGGGAAAAATTTCACCTTTGTTAGCAGAAAAGTTTCTTTGTATCCAAACCTTGGAAATACATTGCACTGGTTATACAGTCTGGTAATATTTTTGTTTTGGTTTTTTTTTTTATTCATGTATAATAGGAAATTTTGTGAATTTAGTGATGTGCCAGCACACTTTTTCTAGTGGGTTTGTTGGAGTTTGTAAGCAGAACTTCAGGTTTTTTCCCTATACCAAATTTTATCACTTCAAACTTATGCTGCTGCAGTGTGTAAATGCAATTTTTTTCTCCATTAGAGCAATGCAAACTTCTGTGTTCATATTAAACTTTTCTCATTCCAACTATTTTGTCTTTCTGTTCTTAATTAAAATTAGTTGTCTTTGAAATTATGGCATTCAATGCTGTCTCTTTAAAAAAATAGGGAAATGAAGATACACATTTTTCAGAGGGGGAAGGATATTGCAAAATTGTTTTCACAATTCTTCAATACATCTAAAAATATATCACTGCAGAAACAAAGAAATTATTTCATTGCAGCACCATAGCACAAGCAGTTCTGAAGTCAACTGAAAACTTTTCCACTAATACTGATGAACAGCATTTTCTAGAGCTCTTTCTTTTTAACACATTATCTTTTGATAGCTGATCTGTGAGAACAAAGAAATTTTTTGCAGCATTTTAAAAACATTGATAAGATTTATCTTATTTTCCATTTTTGAAAACTGCATGTTTGTGTTTTTAATCTATAGCCTGAATGCCACTGAAAAATGGTGAGAACCTTAATTTATTCTTTTAGGTCTGGAGTGACCTAAAAGCTTATATATTTTGAAAATTACCAGTAATTTTACCAAAAATTCTCCGTGCCTAGTGATCATCTCATCTCTCATTCTGTCCTGGCTCCGCAAGCTTTCACGAGCTGTTTAATTCTTAGTCTGCTGAGACAGGAATTTAGGATTAAATTGGGTCATCTTTTGAAGTAGTGGAATTGACCAAGTAATAATTTTAATAATATTTCATTCATCCTTCATGCATTGTTTTGGTCTGTTTCAGTCCTTTTTCCTGATAAGTCATCCTCCTGACTTTGTACTTCACTGTGCTGTGCCAGTGGCTGCTGGAAACAGGGATGGCCAAAAATGCAGCAACCCTGCCATGCCCATGAGAGCCACAGTACTTCCCAGACCCAGTGTTTGAACTGCTTTGAGTTGAAAAATCTCTTTTAAGTTGTCTCCACAAAGTTCTGGATGAATCTTTAAGCGTTCCCAGTTGCTCATGTACTATACTGCATGCATCATGTAACAGTGATGGACTGTCTACTTGAAGATCATCGCTTGGTCTCACTGCGGTTGACTCTGAGAGACAAAGGAAATTCAGAGAACTCCCTTACTTTGTTCTTCTGCAAACTAAATGGCTTGGACCAGTGAGATCTCCCAAGATCAGTAGTACAAAATCAGTGAGCCAGGCAGGGGGAGTTGCTCCAAGATGTGAGAACCCAGTATGAGAGTTTCTAATATTTTAGGCTATTTGGATTTTATTGAAGCTGGTTTTTGAAAGTACTGAGAATCTTAGCTGAAGTATCTGACAGGAGGCCAAAATGAATTTCCCAGATCTATTGTGAATTAGTGTGTCATGGCAGAGAAAAAGTATGGTAATATCTTGAGATTCAATCTCCAAATCCACAGCTCCTTCCTTTCCTAGATGGTTGACTCCAAAAAAGATTGGAAATTCAGACAGTCTGGTCATGTCACTTCAGATTCATGGAGGTAAATCTAGCAGCAGTGACATGGATGGATGACTGCAGTAAAGAAGTACAGTGGAACAACATCTTCCACAAACCTATTTGCACCACATGTCATGCTCCCAAATGCTGCTTTGGTAGAACCCACAACCTTCTGCTTGTTATTAGAAACATTTGCTGTGAGTTCCTCACCACCTTTGGTGGTGGTGGTGGCGTGGTGTGGTGTGGTGTGGTGCGTGTGGGAGGGGACCATGGAATATCTGAAAACAGTAACTCTTACTCTGTTCATTGACATAAACCGGCTGCCAGTTCCTTGTGGGACCCAGGCTGATAAAAAACAGGGAAAAACTATTTTATTTGCAATGTAAGGAATTTTAGCCTGTGGAGATTTTTAGTTCAACAGCAGTAAAGGTAGGGACAGCAACCAGTGAGGCTGTTAAAGGTTACATTCTCTCCCACCCTCTCTTTTTTCCCAGTCCCTTGAGTCATAATTAAAACTCCAGAAAGTGAGAAGCTGTTACTAATGCTAACATAGAGTTTGGCACAACAGAATCATGCATTTACTGACTTGTGGTTTTTATTTAATTTCATTTTTTATAGGTCAGGCTGAAATTTTACTTTACTATTTGGTTTACAAAGGGCTTTTTTTTCTGATTTTGGAACTTTTAATTTGATTTAAGAGTTTCCCAGGTATAACAATTATGGAAACAAACACCTTGTTCAGCAGCCTGACAATCATTATCTCCTAATGGAACAATTAGGCACTTTAATCAGATGTGACTTTAGAGTTCTCAAGTTGAACATGCTGGAGATGGTCTCTTGTGCTTTGTACTGTTTAGAATTTCTCCCAAGAAATTAGCTGGACACAGAGATGAATTAGTTACCCTCTGTATCTTTTTGAGAGCTGTTCAGATTTGAAGGAATGGTTTCATAATAATGATATTTATATATTATCTTTCCTGGGACCGAAACAGTATACAGGGCTACTTAGAAGGCCCCTACTCAGACAAGACTTTGTGAATTTGGTGGGTAAAGTCTGAGAAAGAATTTAGAAATTTGTAATGCTGCTTTCAGCCATTTCCTTAATGCTCTGAAATGTTTTGTGACCCATTTATGAGAAAGGCTCTCTGTCAACACAGGATTCCTTTGAGTACCTGCTGGAGAGGTTTATTTACAAGCCTTTATGACTGCTCATGTCTGAAGTTAGCTACTGACAGGTCTTAGAAAGCCATTCCTCAGTAGAAGGTGATTATTTTTCTAAGACAAGCAGAGGTGGAAGGCTGTTGCTCAAGCCTGAGACTCATATATGAGCTTATACTTCCCATACAAATATCATGGAGGCAATTTAAACTGATCAGTGAGATTCTTGGAAAATCTCACAGTGAAGGAGAAAGAATTATTGGCACCTGTTGGATCACCATTGCCATTGCTTAAAATACATAGCCCCTTTAAAGGTCATCTGTTAAACTACTGGCCACCCTGACCTTGCAGTCTGGTGTGAATTCACCCCAAGGTAATATGAACTAGTAGATTTAAAAAAAAGTTTCCCTCCTGCTGCAGAGGCATTTCAGTGGTTAAGAGCCATTTGTGTTTTCTTTTTTCCCTTTCTTGTCTATGGGATAATATACCTTAAGTCTCAGAAAGCCTGGAAAGCCTTGGACTGAAGTTTACCTGGTGGCATACTGTTCACAATAGATCCCAGTTTTGTCATGTACTGAGACCACCAGGTTTAGATCAGCCATTCCCTGTTTCCTGATTTGGCATTGCTGTGCAGGATATGACAAACTTGGATTTACTGCAAGACCCCAGACATGCAGATGCAAAAAAACCAGTATCTCTTGAGATGCAGTTACAATCCTTGAAGAACACTCCAGCTGCCATCCTCATTCTCGCATTATTTCTTGATGCTGCCATCTATCTCTCCAGTATGACACGAGAAATGTGAATTGTGGGGGAAGTTTGCCTTGTTCTCGTTCAAAGGACAGTACCTGGGGATTAAGTCTTCTCCATAGATTGCCAGTAACCAAAGTCTATTAGATCAAAGTGATTGCAGAGAAAAAGATGTTACAAATTGTGAAATCAAAGAGTACGTCCCCCCTAGTTGTCTAGATAACTTATCAAAGTGTATCTGTTGCCATATTTAATAAGGCAGAATTGAAATTCTGCATTAAAATATGAGATTGAAGCCTAAATATAAGTGTTTTTTGCCTACTAAGATAGGAAAAGAGAGTAGAATTGCTCAGTAAGCTTACCTGTGCTGCTGCTGCTTGGAGTACTCTTTTGTAGCACTTATTTTCTACAAATATACCCATTCATCCATTTTTAATAAGAGTGAATCTCAAACCAGGATATCAATTTCCAGATGCATTTTTGCTATCCCGGAGAGCGTTTATTTTCATTCTGAAACAAAGTGAACTTTACTATCATGTAATATTTTAAATTAAAACAAAAAATCTCAAATTTTGTATTGACACAGTGCACTTGTTTCTAAAAACCTCAGAAGAAGCCAAATAAGTATCCATACTGATTAAAAAGATTATTTGCTTTTTAAATATTTTTAGCTTCTGGTACTCCTCCTAGTGTGATCCCTGGCTTCTTGATTATTGAATCCTGAGGGTAGGGTCAGTGAGTCAGATGTTCACTCTCTTGTTTTAAGTCAGGAGTTGAGAATACTTCTTTCATGGTTTGTGACCTGTAGACACCACCATAATATAAGTAATAATAAACAAAACACACTGATGTGTGCCTGGTGGAACTCCTCTGAAGCCAATGGGGTTTTGCTAGTATAAAGTAAAAATTGGGCTGATTATTTGCCTTAGAGGCATCCTACACTTTATGTATCTGTAAAAACTACTAACAATGACTCTCTGGGTAGCATTTACAGCCATGCTGCATCTGTATGAAGTTTTTCTGAAGGTTTTCATCTTTTTCTGTGTCAACAGTATTTAAGTATGTGCTGCCATGGAGGCTTATTAGTGCATCCCTAATATTGCTGAGCACCTTCTTATTCTGTACTGGAGCAGCAATATAAGTGGCAGTCTGTGGTGCCCTTTCACAGCAGTGTATCCCAAACTCCCAGGACTGTTGATCTATCCACATGCCATGGCAAGAGATGGCACTTGGATTGACATTCCAACACCTTTCTTGCCCACACAGCGAAGCTCCAGCATTGCCAGCTGACACTTTCTTTTCAGGCTGGAATTCAGTAGTTATAACTCAGTCTGTTTGCATGTCCCAACTTCTATTTTTAAGCACTGCTAATCCCCAGCTAAGGGCCAGCCTTCATCTGGCCTTACAAGGGTGTGTGGTGGCGAGGGAGGTGGCAAGCAGGGACTCTCCCAGAACTTGTGCAGTTGTTCTTGAGAGCCAGGCACAACTGCTACCTTAAAAGCACAGACAGACAAGATGTTCTTGCTTTGTCTCCCCATGGAATGAAGAAATGCCAGCACCTGGAGGAGCTGTGCCCTGCCATGTCCCATATATCCCAGGGAAGGAAGGCTCCCTCTCTGAAGGACAGTTCACAAATGGCAGTGTTAACCTACTGCTCTCTTCTGTTGTGAATGTTGTCTGCAGAGGGCAGTTGAGCTTTGGGGTGGTTGGATATGTATTTTTTTTAAACTGTGAAGACCCTCATTTTGTGTGCTTTCCCTCAGCTTCACAGAATTGTGAAATGGTTTGAGTAGGAAGAGATCTTAAACATCATCATGCTCCAATCCCCCTGCCATGGGCCAGGGTCACCTTCTTCTAGAGCAGGTTACTCAAAACCCTAGTCAAGCTGGCCTTGAACCCTTCCAGGGACTGGGCATCCACAACTTCTATGGACAAAGTGTTCCAGTGCCTCATTACCCTTACAGAAAAGAATTTCTTCCCAGTAGCTAATCTAAACATATTCTCAGTTTAAGCCATCAGCCCTTGTCTTATCAAAGTTAGCAGTTGTCAGTTCACTCAAGGAAGTTAGGTCTGTAGTCTGTGCAGACCTATCCTTGCATTTGCTGCATGTTTTCCTAAACAAAAGGAAAATAGAGATAATAGAGTGGAAGTCATGTTGCAAACTGAGCAAGCAGCCTGTGTGCAGCTAAAATGGGTAAGGAAATTCTTCTGTCTGTCAGGGAGATATTTTTTCTGCTGGAAAACTCTGTTGGAAAGGAGTAGGGCACCAAAAGGACAGCACTTAAACAAACAAATAATTGTTTCCTTGAGAGCCCTTGTCTCATTTTTTTTCTGTGTGGTTTTGCAATCCACCCCTCCAGCAGCTCAGTGAGGATGATGTGGAAGGTGACTTTCCTGCCGCAGACTCTTCCGACTACCCAGCTGCTATTGCATCTAAATAGACTGTGGAGACTGTAGAGCTGATTTTATAGTCTTTTGAAATGCCTGGCTTATAGAAGCAAGGAAGGATCAAGCCTTCTCTTTTTTTTCTTCTAGGAATGTTGAAGACCCAACAGATAGGGAATTATGTTACTGTCTCCAAAAGAAATAGGGTTAGTACATGCTATTGCTTCCTGGCAAAGGCTCTTGTTCATTGAGTGGCTAGCAGAAATCTAACTGCTAAAGCTTGAAGAAGATATGGTTTCAGTGTGCTTTTGCAATCAAAGTAGCTGAGAATCATATGGTCTCTTGGATCTTTTATTCACATTCTCTTTGCGTGATATCCTTTTTAGTGAGATGTTGAAATCCCTTTCCTGCAATATCTTATGAAGCCTATTTAAGTCTGGAGCTGTGGGTTTTTTCAGCTGGGCAAGTCCTTTGGCTGATCAGTTGGAGGAAGGATGGTGATTTGGAGGATATTCATAAAAAAGATCTCAGTAGTGATACTAAAGGATGTCAGCCAAACTGGTGCTTGCAGGAGGTGTACAGAAAGTCTCAATGCCTCTAGGTTTAAAAGCATCTATCCATTAACATTAACCTTCTGTGACAAAGTAAAACACATTCAATTAACTTTCTCCTTCAAGTCAGAGTTTGCAATTAAAGGTTTCTTCATCCAGACACAAGATGGACCTTTCCATCTTGCACCTGGATCCCTGACATTAGGGGCCAGCTGGGGAAGTCTATCACGATACAAACTCATCTGCCCTATGCTACATTCAAAGCCTAAGGAAGAGGGGCCATACATCCTGTGCAAATTAAGTTTCATTTCCAGTAGGTATCTTTCTACTCGTGCCAAGCACGTGTCTTGCGACTCACCAGTTTTTCCGTTACTCACCCTGATGTTTAGCAGGATGGTAAAGGTTGTGGAATTTGTTGTGCACTTTTATTGATATTGTTCTACTCTATTTACTAACTTCATTGATGATACTTCCTTGAGTGATGGCAAACTAGTATAAAATTGTCCAAGCCTGGATCTGAATGAAATGTACTCATTGGTATCTGCCTCAAATCTGATTCACTTGAGAGTAGCACACAGTGTTCTGAAAGCGTCAGCTATTGAAACTTCATCTTTTAATTTTTAACAGTAGAAATAAGAAAAGGAAATAATTGGCACTCTGTGCATGGCAAAGCAATTAACAATAATTTTCTGCTTATTCTTCTACTCTTTTATTAGGGAAACAAAATATACTATACATTTTGCTTTGCCTGAAATTAATATAGGCAGTAAAAGTTTGTGAACGAAGGAACACATTTTGCTCTAATACCACAGCACCTCTATTTCATTTTATGATTTTTTTTTATTTCACTTCTGAGAATAGTTTTCCTGAATTCAGGGAACAGTAGGAAACCCACCCACTGGCTAATTTACCCTTTAAAATTTGTTTTTCTTCAAGTGGAAAAAAAAAAAAAGTAGCCTGCTGACTATTTTATATATCTGATTTCTGTTTCCAAGATTGTTAATTCATATCCTGCTGAAATTTTATTTTGTTTTTGGTTCGTTGTTTTTCCTTGGGTTTTATTCGTTTGTTTTATTGTTATTGTTTGGTTTACTTTGTTATTGTTTGTTTGGATGGGTTTTTTCCTCCATTCATTTAATAATGTATTTCTGATATTAATCTAAACTAGGAAAAAAGAGCCAAATTAGACATGTGCTTAGAAATCCAATCAACAAATGTGCAAAAAATATTAATTATATCTATAGATGCAGAATCTATTAAAAAAGAGGAAGAAAAAAAGGACAGCTTTTTTTCTGGTCAAATGAAATAAGACAAAAACCAGACTGGAGGTGGGATTCTATGAAGAAAAGCATTCTAAAAGGAAGACCTGCAAACATTTAACCCTATTTTTGTATGGTCAGTCTCAATATAGTTTATATAGTGAGCCTTTATTGACATGCCAACTTGTCTTGGTAAGGCAACATTATATGGGTTATTTGCCCTATTACCACTTGTCTTTTAAACTCCCATGAGGAATATTTTTGATCATATGTTATAATCCTGTTTGATGCTTATCTGAAAGCATTTATTCTCATTTAAAAAGTCTAACTGGAATATGTCTGCAATCTTTTATTTGACGTCACAATTGTTTTACCGAAATGTTTGGGTTACTTTTTCAGAGCAGAGTTTTCTTTTTAGCTATTTTTTTCATACAGTCACTGTAGATTCTGCTAATCAGATAATCACAGCTATGGAGCTCTAGAGAAAACTTTGAGTTCAGAAGAGAATAAGGATTTGAGTTTTACATCTAGTAGACATCCCTTTTCTATTACTGTGCTTTAGTCCATGATTCCAACTCATTTAATTTATCATAAGAAAAAGAAATATTTTCTTGTTCTGCTCTTTTTGCAGACACATGCATTCAAAAGACTTTGAGCCATCATGTTCCTTCCCATTATTTATGACCCGCAGAAAACACGCTTATTTAGAAAGTTATGTGACTTAGCCAACAAATGCTGTTCAGTATCCAAAAATTAAGCTGTGGAAACAAAAGAACTTTTATTTAAGAGAGAACTTATTTGATGGGATATTGTACTGAATTCCTGGAAAATTCTGATTTTTTGAGTTGAATTAAAATTTAAAAAAAGCTTGTGACTGCATGTGGAATAAATGTATGTGAAAATGCACAAGTAATCTACACATGCAGTCACTTCAACCCTGCCTACTGGGCTCCATCTGTACTTGATATTAAAGGAGGAATTAGTGAGCCTGTGTGTAGCACTGTGTGGGCAATAGGTGGGGGGTTGACCCAGTCAGTCACATGTGATGTTAATACAAGTTGGGCTGTGCATCGACCTTCATATAGGAATAGGAGGTTTATACTGCTGACAAAGATGCATTTTAGGGTGGGTTAGGGCATGGTTACTGCTGAGGTTTTGCTCTTTGCTTTTTATTGTGCGTCAGACTGCTGCCTTTTGAACCCAGGAGAGCCTAGAGTGTGTAGCTGGTGCTGCTGCTTTTTCCAACCACATGGGTTAAAGTTGATGTTTTCTTGTTGGTTAAGTATCTGGCCTGGGTCATGAGGCTGAAAAGAATGGTATTATCTCCTTTTTCCCAGCTCTTTGCCCTCTGTTTGGGTCAAGGTAAGCTTAGCTTAAAAGCAAAGTAGCCTTGCAGGAAAGCAGTCTGCTGTGGAAAGCAAAGAAACACACTGGTATTCAAACACCATAGAGCAATGTGTGGTTTCAAGTGTACATTTTTGCTGTCCACTCCACCTGATGCACAGAACTTTTCTTGTTCCCCACCCTTCTTTTCAGCCCTTTCAATTCTTTAGTATTTTATCAAGCAAGCCTTGTGTCACTACTCTGTGGTGCAGCAGATGGTAGGCCAGCCAGCATTAACAGTTCAAAATTTGTGATTCAGGGCAGTACTCTACCTAACTTATCTACACAGAGGCTCTGTGAAGACAAAAATTTATTTGAATGGGTACTTAAGATTGAGAATAAAGTGCTAAGCATAAGACTTATGAAAAATGATGAGGGATGAGCATAATTGCTTCTCTAAGTGGTGTGGACATCAAATGTAATCTTGCATAACCCTGCCAAAAAGCTCCTAATGCCAATACAAGGATTTGACTTGTAGTCAATTGACATTCAGCCAGTTTTGACTCAGAGGGTAGAGTGCTACTGACTGAATTGTTAACACTGAGCAGTTCCTAGGAGGCCACTAAGCCAAAAATATGATCTTGCACAGCAATGCAGTACCTAATGAAACATGATGAAATCGTAATGTCTTATGCTGTGATCTCCTCGAGGCTGATAACTGTTAAGACTTAGGTGGCCATCAGATCTGGGCTGATGAACCAGACTTTCTAGGATATGAGCTGTGATGACTGCAAGGTTTGCTTTTCCACTTCTTGCAGCTGTTCTCCAGCTATGACTGTTACCTGTGAGCTGGGAACATCCATTCTGTGGTTTGTGGGAATTTAAATGGCCTGGCTGAGCTCCTGTCACCCCTGCAGGCTGTGCCACAGGGATGGTGAGTGAGTTGTGCATATTGACCTCTTTACTGCGGACCTCAGGACTGTGCTGCTAACAGAGCCTGACCTACATAGCATCAACCAACTCCAAATGCTCTGTGAGTTACAGTCAGCACAGCAGAGACTTAATCCAAGACTGCGGTGAGAACTACTTGGATCAATCCCAAAGCCAAGGGAATACAAGTTTGGCATCAGTGTAGCTTTTTACCTTGAAATATTTAGTTTAAAACCCAAGTTATTTGTCACGTCTAAGGTGTTTCCTTACTGTCATTTTATGACATGGCTTTTCAGCCAGCAGTGCCTGTGAAGTTCATGTTTGTGTTTTCTGTACTGACACATATTCAATATCTCTTTCTTTATGATGATTCCTTGTCATTGCCATGAAACCTGTTTGGCAGCCTAGGCTTTGGAACACTAATCTTTAAATACAGTTTGCAAGATTAATATGTAAATGGTCCCAAATAGAGCCTCAGTTCATACCTCCCACTATTTGACCCTTTGCATATGGAGGTGTGGTTTGGACTGTGTGTCTGTCTCAAGTTATGCTCATGGAGGGATAGTTTGTTGTCATTTGAGGCTCTAGTTTTTCCTTGAATAATTCATTTTGCAAAATTCTAGCAGATCAGTCTCTCGGGTAATAAAGTAGAACCTCTCAGCCATCTTAAGCTGGCTGGTTAGATAAATGGTAAAGCTGTTAGTGCAGCAACATTCCCATTCACTGAGGAATTCTGAGATGTTTTCAGTGCTTTATTATGTTTGTAAATCTCTTTGTGCACACTGAGCACTGATTGAGCAGAATGATCGAGCACTAGTTATAATTCTCAGGCAAATTACTGAGCAGGTATAATAGCCCAGCTTATGACTCATGCTTTTCAATCAGCTGCTGCTGAGACTGCTCACTCTGCACCTATCTCCTCTTTAATGAATTGGCACAAAATAACATATGTGGACAAGACCAGCTGCTGAAACACTGCTGGTAGTTACTGCTAGCGAAATAATAGAACATGATGCCAGTCTTCTGACTTGCCTCCATCCATCCATCCATCCATCCATCCATCCATCCATCCATCCATCCATCCATCCATCCATCCATCCATCCAGTTGTCCAACTGCATGCTTCCCTGTGCTGAGCTGTATTGGTTATCTCATGTTCTAGGAGTCCAAAAGTAAGCCCCATTTCAGACTTCACCAGAGCATTTTACAGCCATTGATAACAGTGGCTGCTCATTTCTATACTTTTGGAAACACTCTCAAATGTGCCCCCCTGGAAATGCCTGGCCCTGATCATTTTTTCTCTGCACCTGGCTCTTGTGTGTCTTTGATGTATCTTTTACTTTGCACTCTTTTGTTATCTGCTTTCTGAAAGATCACTCAGACCTCACAGCTGTGCTGGAGGGCTCTGGCACGCACCAAAAAGAGCACGGCTGCACTGATTCACACAGAAATGCAGAGGACAGTATCAGATAGACAGCTAGTTGAGGTCTAGCCCACTGGCCCACAGGCAGCTCATAGTGCTCCCAGGAGGACTTAGGCTGGGTTTCTCAGGCTCCAAGCTGATTAAAACAAGAGGTAATGTAAAGGCCATATCGAGTCTCGATTCTGGGGCTGGGGAAGAAGCTGACAGCTGTCTTGCAACTGGAGGTAAAAGGGGCACAGATAGCAGCCACAAGTATGGGAAAATCAACTGTAGGGACTGATAGTCAAGAGCAAATTAAATTCTGGTATGCATGTGTTTTTCTTCAGGATATACATACATTCACAAAAGAGTCATTACTTTTCTGTGCAGACTTCAAGGGTCAAAATCATGCACCAAGTTCTGTGCTTACTGTCTCTTAAAGCAGAGATGTTCTGGTTAACAAATTTTAAGTATAAATATTGCTAATTTACTAAACACCATGAGTGTGAAGCATTGTAGAAAATCCACATGATGTAGACAGCCCTTATAGCACAGACTCTGTAACATATGCTGTGTCTGACACAAACCCAACAGAACTCACTGGGAATAATTAGCAAACATTCTTAACATGTGGTAGAGTTTATGAATCTTATAGTTGTGATGAGCATTGTCACTGGAGATGCTTTTGAAAAAAGTGATCTGCATGGTTTGTCCTTGGGCATCATGAGAAAGTATCTCTTCTTTCTGAGGTGTAGGGGTAAAAAGAGGCAATGTGTTAGGAAGGCAAAAGCAGGTACTGGTTTGGGGGAACTACAGAGATGCTTGTAGGGAAAGCTGGATATCGGTGCTGCTGGCATATCATGAAACTAGAGATAATTATCACTCTAGAAACACAGGCATATTGTTAAAATAAATATGTTTAGGTGTTTTTGTCTTATAAACATACAAGTTGTAGGAAGCTCAAATCTGAAAATTTACTGAGTATGGCATGGAGGGTTTGTAATTGCATTTCTTCCCTACAGCTTTTCTCCTAAAATATCTTTGTGACATTGCAAAGTGTCAAAGAACACTTTCCAAAGCTCTGGTCAGATTTTTAAAGCAAGTACCAAGGCCCATTGAAAATGTATGATTGAGATTTTATGCTTAGTTCAGCTCATGTTACATCCTGTAAGGTGAGAAACTTTTTGAGAATTTGTAATGCTGAGTCTGAGAAATGTATGAAGTTCAGAGGACTTGCAGAAAGGATTTTGATTCTATAATGAATCAAATCCTGGGGTGTGAAGCTATCAAATCTTATTGTCAAACTTGTGATTCTGTCTAGAAGTCTCATCAGTGACTTCAGTCAATAGCACTTGAACAGCAAATTAAGCATGTCTAAATTAGATATCTTAGATTTTTTTGTTTCTGAAAAAGCTGATGCCTAACTTACTTATGATTTCCTCCAAAAAGTACAATTAAGTGTTGTGATAAATAGCCAAAGACTTAACCATTTTCTCAGAGTATTCTTTCTTAACTGACAGGCCACTGTCCTTTAAATTTTTTGCTGTGCACATTGTTTTTATAGGTAAATTCAAGCTTGTATGGCTTCAGTGAGATTACTGTACAGTTTGCAGTTAAGGATGGGCTGCAGTCACTTTGGTCTAGTCCTGGGTTTAACTCATCACCCGTGTAGTCCAGGCTTAACTGCCAGGGTATTGAGCAATGCACTGCATACTGTGTCATCACCTTAATTAGTTTACCTGGTCCTTTAGCTGCCTAAGTAATGGAAAAGAAGAAGAATATTGACTGCCACCTCTTTCCACTAACCTCTTGCTCCTTGGCTACTTATTCTTTATAATATGAAGTGTCTCAAGCTGCTGAAAATGACCACCACAGCTTGAATGTCTTTGGTAACAGGCAGATATGTAGCTGCTCTGTCAGGTTGCAGGGATTTAGAAAGGTCTATAAAACACTTCTTTCTCCATTCTGCAGTTCACTAAAATCATAGTGAACTCTAGAATCATTCCACCAGTAATTAAGCAAGCTTTATGACAGCCTTTTACAAATAAATGTATTAAAAAAAAAAAAAAAAACAACCAAAAAACCCCACCATAATCAAACCATCAGATGTAAAGATTACTTACTAGGGGTATTAAAAGAAAAAAGTTATTTTGGCTGATCTGGGTGCAAATTTCTACTCTACTTCCACATACTTGTATTATATTCTTCAGGTATCTAAATGCTTTTTGAAATGCAGCTTAGCTTTGCATGGTGATTGTAGGATCTCTTTGACACTGAAATATGAGCAATTTTTTGCTGCAAGCCCTGTAATAGTATCACTATTAGCATCACAGATGCTCCAAAGTAGCATACATGACAGATAATAGTGTACTTAAGTAATAGCTAATAGAAATTTTAGGAGAACTTATTCCAGAGATAGTTTCCTGAGCTGGATGTGAGCTGTGGTTTCAGCCAAGCTGTCTCAGGAGGGTAACCATGGGGTTTATTTCTAATTTTTTAAAAAATGTATTTTTCTCAGGAATAAACTCATGCCAAAAATTTCAGTGGGGAATATCTGACTTCTCATACAACACCCAACAGTTTTGCAGGGTCCATTTCCTGTTGGGCTAGGGAAATAAATCAGGATGTTCTTGCAGAAAGCAAACTTTTTATTTGAAAATGAGAAAGTACAAAAGTTCTATATTTTTAAAGCTTCTTTCCTCTCCCCAAGTTTAGTAAAATGTTTTTAACTATCCCTTACCCACACTGTTACTAGTATTGGCATGGGTTCTTTAGAGATCACAGACAGACTCCATGGTGTCTAGTGGACAGTGAGGATGAAATGCTTGTTTTCCTAGCTTATTATCTTTTTCTGATAGCTTAGTATCTTTCCTGATACAATGCTCAGAAAGCACAACAAATGTCTTTGCCTAGTCTATGCATGTATGAGGCTGATTGATGTGGCTGGGATTTCTTTGAGAAGCAGATGTGAGGAATGGGAAATGCTGCTGATGAGAAATGTTGCCTGAAGGGATGAGATGTACATATTATGAGGATAAAGGAGTGGCTAAGCTGCTTCCTTAAAAGGCAAATTTACCCTAAAGTGATTTTTACAAGCTGTCATCCTGAAAGGAGTCATGCCTTATTTAGGAAATTGAACTTTAGGAGCAAGGAACATGCAAAGTATACACCTTGGACTTTACAGAGTATTAAAGAAGCTGAAACAGAGCAGAGAGACTGAATGCTGCTTTGAAGAGTCTGGGAGTTGTTGTCACTGGTAGAGCTTTTGTAGAGGCTGAAATAAATCTTTCTTCTGTGAAAATGTGGTGCTACAAATATGTTGCTACAAATGTGGTTTTACAAATGTTAGTTATTTAGTTAGCCAGACTTTGGGTATAAGGAAGACCTTTCTCTTTTGCACATTGACATGGCACACGTTTGGGAGTAAGTAATTGCAGCCACGTCATGCTCTGGGTGTAACTTCACTGCAGAGTGCAGTGGGAAAGGGTGGTGCCCATTTCTTGAAAAACCAGCAAGTACAAGAATATTGGAGTTTTTTTTTTGGTTTTTTTTTTTTTTCTTAGCAGAGACATCATATATTGCAGTATGGAAACATAGTCATTGCTTTGTCAGTACACAGTTGGTCTTGTACATCTGTCTTAGACATTTCATCCGTGTGGAGCAATTTAGGCATGTGCCCCATTCACATTTGCAGAAGGAGCAGGCAGGGTTGTTCCTGTTGGTGGACTCCATCAGAGCTTGCACAAGGGACTGTTCACGCAACCACAGGAGCACCAGGGGTGTGTGTGCCCGCCTGGCTGCTTAGGAGTATGTAAAAATATGTCCACAGGAGACTCAGTCTGACTTTCTACAATGCAGTTCCCAAAGTGCATGTTCTGGTTTTTTCAGCTTATTTTGAGAATTCCTTGCCCCCCCAATGACTAGAAGGGCAAAGATATTCTGCAGGACATACATATTATGAGGGAGGATATTAGTTCAAGGGTGCATAAACACCAGAATATTATTGAAGTGAGTTTGGGTTTATAAAAATAGCAAGAATTTGCTTTGCACCCTTCTAATTATTTTGTTACATTAAAAACCAACTAATCCATTAATTTTTCTGGTCACAGAAAACTAACTGGACTTTATTCTTTTCTCTAGCATGGCAGCACAGGTCACGTATTTCTGTTGTTATTTTTGAATAGCTACCCATTTTATGTTAAGAACTTTCAAAAACTCATTGCAAGATAAGCCATTTAGATTAAAACCCCAGCAAGAATCCCACATGCCTATACATGCATATAAAATGCAGTGAAAAAAAGGAAAGTTATGAGCAAATGATAGTTGTCCCTGAAACAACAGGCAAACCAGCCAGCTGTGAAGGAAACTAACATGATGTACTAAAGCAGAAACACAATATAATGGGGAAATGCGGTTCTTTGTTCAGATCCGTTTCCTATTAACACTTATAATGTTATGCTTGTGCATGCCATCCCCTGAGGACCACTTGGTCAGCCTTAAATGAATAACAGTGGAATATGTAAAAACTGGTAGATGCATAAAACTTCTGTGCACCCCTAGTCTGTTGTGTGTATGTGTTCCTTTTAAAGGAAATCTGAGCTATTTATTGCATGGAAGTTTGAGTTAAAACGCTGTTGTGTTGCCAGGGGCCAGCCACTAGCAGTAATTTTAAAGGGTGAGAGCAGAGGAGATTAGGGCAATTTGAGCATTATACTTAAGGTCTCTCTGGCTATTAGTGAAGGAGAAAATGTTTTAGCGTTGAAGGAGGGGAAGAGGACTTTGTAATGCCACTCAGCTGGGCTGAGAGCAGTGAGAGAGGCTTCCGTGAGGGGCTGTAAGCCCGATGCACTATCAAAGTCATCTGTTTCTTTGCTCTGTAGGGTACTGAAGCAGATGCTAGTCAGGTGTGGGATGATGGAGATTCATGGGGAAGGCGCTGTGAAACACTCCTTCCTGCTGATTGGGAGCTGAAGGGGAAGATTTAAAATAACTGTCCATATGTCTGATCGTACATCCTCTGCCGAATTTAGGGATAGATGTTGAAGTCAAAGGAGTAAACATTTCTCATTTACAAAAATGTGTTCATTTGAGGGAGAGTGGGCATTAACACAAAAAGAAGATAATGTGGATAAGTGTAGGAATGCCTGTTTTATTGGCTGCTTTAGTTGCAGAACTGTCCCCAGGTATAAAGAACTCACCATTTGAGGTATTTAAGCATCTAGCAGACATTAGAAGTTTAACACTCTATACAGTCTCACTGAAAACAATTCTGAAAGAAGCTGAATGCAACAATCATTGTAAACTATCATTGACACAGGACCTGACATTTATATTCTGAAAAATAAATGAGTTTTTTAACTGATACAGGGGTTGCCACCTGAGAGGATGTTCCTCTGGATGTGGACTATCTCCTGAGGCTGTTTGGTGTTTTAAGGACTGTCCCACCAAGGGATTCACCAATCTGCTTGATCCAGAGCTGTGGTCTTCCCCGAAGGGGATCCTCTGCACTAGAGAATATGATACCCATGGTTTGAATGTAAACTGTTTTTAAAAGGAGAGTATTTTTCTGTGTTAGCTTCTGGCTTACTTAAAGGAATAATTGATAGCCTTCCTTCTAGGGAAAAAGTGAATTCATAATACATTCAAATAATAAAATAACATTTTACTGTTTGGTTCTATTCTTATGAGGAGAGAAATCTGAGTGTTAAAAATAAAAGAAGCCCTTTAAAGTATAACAAAATTGGGATCTCAGAGTCTACAAGGGCAAAAAAAGTGCATTTTGTGTCTTGGCTTGTTAACTACCTTATTTATATCACTCCCAAAAGCACAGCTTCAATGTCTGTAATTAGGCAGAATTACTCCCCTAAAACTCTCTTACCACAAGACATTCTCTCAGTGTCTCCCTGTGCAACACTTCTGAACACTCATCATGTCCATTTCTCCACCCTGAGGTCTGACTAGTTGAGACTGATGAAGTCTGAACACAGACTTTGAGGGATTTCTAATGGTATAATCAGGAGGTGGCTGTTGAGCTTCAGAACATGTCATTTTCAGGATTCAGTGTTTGTTTTAAAGCTTAAAGGGCACCTTAGAATTCCTAAAAAATTAATGAACCGGGCCTCCCAAATGCTCTTGTTGGTTGGTTTTGGGTTTTTTTTGGTTTGGTTTGGTTTTGTTTTTTTTTTACAAAATTGACAGTGTAGTCAAGAACCTGTTAGGTAAAGGAGATAAATATAATGGAAGAGCAAAGAGTGGGAGAGGAGAGGACTTGTGTGATAACATATTCTTCCTTGATGTCATAGACCATGTGCAAATAATGAGCAGACTGAACGAAAGGCAGAACCTGGTTAAGTATTGTGTCAGGAGAGCCTGTGATCTCAGGCTATTAAATACTACAGCACTCCTTCAGAGCATCATAATTCAGAAGGAAGGTGACAGGGTGGTACCCATGAGCTGCTGCCTGGCATCGGGCTGGAAGGGAGGGGGGAGCAAGATCAGAGCAGGCTTTGGGATGAAAGGAGGTTATCTCATTTTCATAAGGAAGATTGCTCAAATACCTGCTTTGACCTCCTGTGTTAGAGCATGAATTTCAATGAAGGGATAAATGGTGACATCTCACCCCTTTGCCAGTTTTTGAGGATTGAGCTGTGTTATATTAAATTGTGCTTGGAAATCTCTGGTTAATACATTTAGAGAAACAGCTCTCAGAAACATCTACCTCCCTTCCTTCCTCCTTAAAACAGTAATGAATCCAAATTGCTAATAAAATATAAGAGCTCAAAGATGTTGCACACAGACCATGTTTCTGGCCTGAGTATTTTTTTAATGTCAGTGTTCCCACAGCTGTTAAAATGTTACAATCATTAAGGTATCAAAACTGTCTAGCCAAGAAGAGAGACTTTTCTTTCTTTACGCTCTTGAATTGTTTGACTATTTTGTTTAGAAGGGCTCAATTCTTTGCTTCATTCTCTGGAGAAAGTAAACTTGTAATCTGTCTGTATTGTAAATCTTAGTTAAGAGCCATTCATTGAAGAATAAACTATGCTTTCTCCTGTGAGGCTATTTTTCTAACAAATAAGATTACGTGCCTGCAGACCAAGAAAGGAGATTAACAGATACATGTTGTCCTATATGCATTTCGAAACTGTTTTCCTAAATTGTAGGAAAAACTCATTTAATGGTTATATTTATTAAAAAATAAAAAAGTACTGACATTCAGGATTTATTTCTGCTTTGCCACGGGTTGCCAAGCAAAACCAGGGAGGCTGTGCTGTAGTTCGGAATTAGAAAAGGACTTG
The DNA here is from genome assembly GCF_022539315.1 of Serinus canaria. NCBI lineage: Eukaryota > Metazoa > Chordata > Aves > Passeriformes > Fringillidae > Serinus > Serinus canaria. The sequence continues at coordinate 34,552,906 of NC_066315.1, forward strand.
TTGAAGGGATCAGGAATATTTTGAAGTGCATGTATTTATTGCAGGAAATTAGGTCCTTTTTGCATGAGCATGGGGAGCAACCAAAGGACCAAGGATGTCTTCCCTTCTGCAGCCCTGGACCGCTGTACTCAGCATCCCAACCCAAGAGCATGTTTTTTCTCAGGGCCATGTGCCAGCACTGCTCAGACTGTGTTCAACCTTTCTTTTTATTACATTTTCATGCTGCCTCTTCATCTCCCTCCAATGTGACAGCAATCAACCCACACGGCTTTCCCTACAAAATAACTTGGCAAAAGCTTTTCCCCCCAAGCATCCTTATTACTGAGTAACTTTGTACTTTTTTTGTCTTTGTTCAAAAGAGAACAAAAAAGAATCAACAGAGGAAAGGAAGGCTTCAAGGTAGTTTAACCTGGACTTTAGCAATGTATTTTCTGGGAGTATCTTCATCCCTAGGTTTTTTAATGCAGGGTGCAAGAGGCCCTGAAAGGCCTGAAAGGGCAAGGCAGCTGAAAGGGCTATCAGCTAATACCAGCACCATAATATCTGCTCGAAGGAGGTGTTCCAAGCTGCCCTGAACTCAGCAGCTAAACTGGTACCCAGCTGATGAGAAAACCCCCAGGGAAAGTTGGTGTGTTTCTTGAGGTCATACATAAATATCAGGGAATGTCTTCCTTTTCCCCTTTACCCATGCTTTCCCTTTTTTTGTCTTCAAATAAAAATGATCTGACACTTCCACAAGTATTAATAAATATTTTGTTGTTTGTGGCATTGTTTATTGACTTTGATGTGAAACTCAGATCTTCTCTAGGACTTTTTGAGGAAAGAATAGTGGAAAACTCTGGTTACATTTATGTAAAAAAAAAAGCCAAGTGAGCCAGATCACAAAACTAATCTTGTTTAGACATCTTAAGAATGGGAAATTTTTGCAGTCATCCAACTAAAACCATGGCACAGTTTTTAAACCTATTTAATGTCATGTGTTTTAGGCTTTTTTTGGTGGGGTGGAATTATTGTTTTAGAGTTAATATAAATAGGAAGAAATCTGTAATCCCAAAGCTATAAATATTTTGCTTTCATAAAAATTATGGAACCATTGAGCTATATGGCTGGAGGGGACTTCAAGTGTTCAACCAGTGCTCTGCCCAAAGTAGGATTAAGTAACATCTACATCATTTCTGACAGAAATATCTTTAATGTGTTTTTGACAACCTCCAGAAAGGCAGAGCACACATTCAATTGCTGTGCTTAACTCCATTCACTTTGAGACAAGTTTTTCTTTCAGGCTGACCCAAACCTGATGCAAAAGCAAAAGTTCCTTTTATTTTTGATTCTACTTAATCAAAATGAGAAATGGAGAGAGATATTATTTCTTCTTTCTATCTTCAGCAGCTTCTTGTATATTTGAAAACACATCATGTCCACCTCTGCCTTGTCTTCAGTAGAACAACCAGGCTGCTCAGTCCATCCTTAGTCATCTTCTAGGCTTCAGAGTATTTCTCTAGTGTCCAAAGGCTTCTTCTCTGCCTGACACCCCCTTTAGCTAGGAACAGTACCTAAAAGTGAATGGGGTACTTCCAATGGGACCTACTGAAGCAAAGGAAAGGATTCATACACCTGTGTTCAAAATTTTGGGTAGGAAATAAAAAATTTGCTTCCTACTGGTGAACAGCAAGAAGTCCAGCTACACTTACAGATGGTTCCCATTTGAAACACAATGTTTGCCACTGAAAAAAACTAGAAATAATTTTTTTCAGCTTATTCAAACCAAGGGAACTCTGCAGCAAGGACTGCTCAGCAGCAAAGACTTCTTTGTTTTAATTGCAGAATCTATAGCATCACTAATAAATCATGACAGTGTGACAAATTACCCATCTCAGCAGGGGATCCTGCCTGAAATCCCATTTGGTTAATGGTGTTGCACCTACTAAGGTTTCTGCGGGAGTGGTTGGTTCAGAGCTGACTCCAGGGGAAGTGTGCCACCTACTGAATCACCAGCTCTGCTTCCTGAAGCACCCTGGGATTTCCTTGGAGGGCTCCCAAATGCATTTGGCCAAGACCAACCCTGTTTAGCTTATGAGAGCAGAGCAGATCACAGCCTGAGGCTGTTATGGCTGCTGGCCATATTACTCATTGGGGATGTTTAGTCATGTATCTCTATGAAGGGAGACCATATTGCATTAAATGTCTCAAGTTAGTTCTGCATATATTGTTTGTAAATTGCTTTGTGAGCCTTTCTGAGTGGAAAGAGCTGCATATGTATAAAATATTAAGACTTAATGGAGTGTATATAACATGTATGTATACCTTGAGGTAATTTTTATAATAACCATTCATGTATAGCTGTGTCATTGAAAATGTAATAAAACAGAGCAGGAAGGCAGCCTCTCTTAAGTTCTGCTGTTTCAGTTCTGAATTATTCTGATTTAACTGTTGAAAGTCTGGCTTTGATATTTAAATGTTGCTAAATTTCAACAACATGGTTTAAATCTAATAGAAATGAGTACTGGGATAAACACTGTACAGCTTACATTAATTGAAATGTAATCCCACTTGGCTGCAGAAAATCCTTATTAATATTTTATTATTAATATTTCATAAATGGTAGATGTCTTTGCAATAACACACCTCATTTTTTCATTCTAGGCAACACACCTCCCTCCAGTAGGTAACTTACAGCAGTGGTGTCCAAGTCTCCCAATATTAGGAAGAGTTATAATCTTAGGAGAGTGGATGCTGCTATATTGTATGAAATATTTGCTCCCTCCCTCTAACTTCTGCAGGGGATACGAGTTAGGCAAAGCAGACACTGGTAGCTGAGTATCCTCACTATGGGCTGGATTATTGCAGTTGACCTGGTGGCAAAAAGCACAGATAAACCCCAACAACTACAAACTAGCATGTTTTACACCTCTGCCCAAATTACTAAACTTGACAATAATTCTTTTTTTGGTCTCTTTTAGAGGTACTAGCTCCTAAAAAATGTCTTGTCTTCTGTGAACAGTCTCTGATCCTGGCATGAATACCCCTTATGACTTCCCTGTCTGCAGTCTTTGCCTCACAGTACCCCTGCTTTGACTGTGTACAGCAGGAATTCAAAATAAAAAAAGCATTAAAGAACTGCTGGCACCTTGTGGTAAATGCTTGAAAAACATTTTTAGCAACAGTTTAGACTGTAAAACATATGAATTTTATCAGTCATTAAAGCTGTTCTGATGGAAAAAAAGGATCCATACTATTTTATTTTATTCACCTCCTTTCTATGACCCTTCAGTCCATTTTCTGCCTGCTGCCTACAATGCTACCTGGCACATGCTAAAAAAAAATGCTTTTTAAAAAAGCAGTTTGCAAAGTTACAGTGGGCCTGGCTGCTTTCAAATGTTATAGTTTTGTTTGCAAGGTTACTGAGTGAAAGGCAAGACTGCTGGGCCAGAGCAGATTTGCACACAGGAAAGAAAGCTTAGCTCAATGGAAATATGTTTAGGCAGAGAAGATAACTCAGATGTTTCCTTGCGCTGGTTTTGCTTCTTATTAACTCAGTGCTGAGAGGCAATATGAAAGACGTGACTTGGGTGGGATTTGAGAAAGGCAGAGCAGTGGTTTGGTGAACTAAGTTGGGAGGCTTTGCTCAGGAAGAATGAGCCTTCAAGGAGCCTAATTTCCAGGGAAGAGATGGGGTGGAAGGGAGCAGAACTGCAGAGGTCACAAATGTAGCCAAGAGCAGGCCAAGTAAGTGGGAATAGGAAGAATAAGATTGGTATCGTAGACCAGGAGACCCAACAGGTTAGATCAAATATATGTGTGAAGAAGACAAAACAGACAGCTCTTATATGAAGACATTTATTGGGAATGAGCTGAGCTCTGTTTCAGACTGTATATGAGCCCATCTCTCATCTGTTCTTGCTTCTAAATTCACTAGCATGCTGCACTTTACAGACCTTTTCTTTCTGTAAATTTTTTATAGAAGCCAGGTTAGCTGAAATGAAAAATGGAGTTTTTCTCAGGTATATGATTTCAAGCTTAGAGAGAAAACTTGGGGAAAATATAATTGGCCTGAACAAAACAAAACTTAGAAGGTCTTCACCAAATAAAATCTAATTTTTTATCAGTGCCCTTTTCAACATTTTGTAGTGGACTGCTTTCATGGCAAAGTTCAACTTTTTTCCCAGGGTTTTTGACTGAACAACTTTTTACACATTTTTCTATCCTTATAAAAGACAAGCAAAATGGTTTAAGGAAATGTTTTTTAAAATATTCTTTATCTGGCAAAGACAAGGCCTGCTGTATTTCAGCCTAAAAAGGGAAAGTTTTGGAGGTTTTTAAAATTAACTAAAATAGGGAGATGGAATGAAAATGAAGATAAAACTGCCAAACACAAGTTTGGTGTCATTCATTCAGCATCTTTTAAAAAAGTCAGCTTTATCTTTTTACATAGTCACATTTAGTAGATATGCATAATGCTTTGTGTATGATACTATCTGTTATCTAGGTGTGTGTTTTTGTTATCCCCCTACATATGGGGCATATCTCACAAAAATACCCCTACATGTGGGTATTCTGAAAAAAGCAGTGAGGCACATAAAATCAAAGCAGTCATAACCTAGATTTAATCCTGGTTTTGCTTTGTACTTACCCAATTGGCTCTCAATTGACTAAATCCTTGGAGCTGCTTTTAGGTAGCTGCAGCTTGCATTTCTTTAACTGTACTTGCAAGTATTTAATATGTTTTTGTTTGAGCACTATGGAAATGCTGACCAGCTAAGGAATGAGGTGCAACTTAATAGAGATTTTCTAACTTGACTCCAAAATACAGAGAACCAAGAATCTTATAAGCTGTCCTGGGTAAAAGTGAGTTGATGGCTGTGGCTGTGAGGGTTTCCCATCTTTATGTCTCTTTAGGCTGGAGGCACAGAATTGCTAACATGGACAATCAAAGCAAAACAAAAACACGAGAAAGTGAAGACATATTAACTGACCAATAAAAATAATAACATTCATGATAATCAACAACCAGACTGTAACTTGTGCTCTGAACCTTGCCAAATTTGGGGCTGCTGGCAAGCCACCAAGAATAGCACATCCAACAGACAAGGGCCCCTCATGTGGGAGAGCCTCGGCGCGGTCTCCCGAGAGCTTTGCCCTATGAACCCACAGCGAGAGCATCGCAGCCGGTCTGAGCAAACCGCCCGGGATCGCTGGGAAGGGACACTCGCCTAAACTGCTGTGCTGTGTGAATTGAGATTAAATGAAGGGACTCAGTTGTTATTTAGTAAAAACAGTTTCCTAGGTTACCTTGGAGTAATTTTTTACTGTGTTGGTATGATGTAATCAGCTGGTTTAACATTTAAAGCTAGTAAAAAATGTGCATGTAATTTTTTTTAAAAAAAAGATGTGCCTAATCACTTTCATTTTGCACCCACTTAGCTCAATATTAATTGTTTGCGTTGGCTGAGGATTTACAAACAGGCTTAGGAGTGTAATAATTTAGATTTCTGCATCTGATGGCCTGAAAGTTAGAGGGAGTAAAGAGTTTTGTCAGACTCCTAGATCTTTCCTCCCACACATGCTGGCCACCAGATAAATCATGTGTATGAGTTTATAGTGGAGTCAGTGCTGGATGTTAAGCAACACCCAGAAGTGAAGTTCTTGAAATAATTTCCTGTGAAAGCAACAGTAGACAGATTTGTAATCACAGATCACGACATTAATCAAGTAAACAAACCATCCATTTTTTCCTGTGACATTATTGAAATCCCTTTTAGGAACACTGAAAATTGTACATAATGACACTGCCTAATAACGAGCATAACCGGAGCAAAATGGTACGCAGTGTAGGCAGCTTCTCAGGTCTGTGGAGCACAGATGTAAAATTCCTCTCTAAAATGTGCTGAGTGCCAGCAGACATCTGAAATACTGCTTAAATATTCTAGTAGTATTAATGCAACTACTTATCTTTGTTGTAATTAAAACATTTTTCCTCTTTAAATTTTTACAAAAAAAAGTTGCTTATTGGGCTCTGTCAGCCAAGAGAAATTTCAGACAGGGCTGAGAGTGAACCGGCAAATAAGGGTAAACCTTGTCCTGCACTGCTATTCACTCTGATGAATTCCCACTCAGTAAAAGCTGCTGACAGCTGCAGACTGCTCAACAACTGCAGCTAATGTGGAGGAGTCTGTCCTAGGAAATAGGACAGGTAGGTTTCACTCAATGTGCTTTAAGATGAGGTTTGCTGGAGGGGAAAGAACTATGTGGTGTTGAAAGGGGAGGCTGCTGGTGGGGCTACCCAGTGTCCAGTATAATCCAGATTTGGTTTAGGGCCGTGTTCTCATTAATGATGGTAGTGAAAGTATGTCAAGTCCTGCTGGTGACGCAGGCTTTGGAGACATTGGCAACACCGAGACAGACCTGGATATCATACAAAAGACAACAAAAAAGGAAAACCAACCCAAAAAACAAGGATGAGCTTTGAGTACTGAAGTAATGGCAATGGAATGAAATTCAGTATTAAAAAATGCAAGGCTGTGCCTGGGGGGACTAATAAAAATTTCTAGAAGCAGAAGAAGGAGCTGGGAAGGAGCTCATCATCTGGAAATGTCTGTGTAGGAGGAGGGCTCATGGATCAGAGTAAGTGGTCATGGAGTGGCAGCAAGCTTCTGTGGTGATTTGATCATTTCCTAGGAACTAGTACTTGTAAATAACACTTATCAGGAAGATGGCTTTCCAAATGGGATGGGAAGTATGAGACGGCATGATGGATCGATCTGGATCTAATTTCAGTACTGATGAAAGCATGCTAGTGAAGTTGGGGAAGGTTGCAGGAGGAAAACTTAGGTGATTAAGGGATACACAGAGAGGGTTGACATGTTCAGCAGAAAGGGCTGGGAAAAAGGTCCTTGTAGCAGGAATCTGGGCAGATAGGAAAGAGGCAGAATTACATTGGTAAAAGCCAGAGAAAATGATGTTGCAACTATTGACGTGCAGGGTGGTGAGACATATGTTCCGGTTATGAAGCAACTACAAGAATATATAAGCCCTGAAGTGTTTTCAAGCTAAATTCAGGTTGGTATTCCATGAAGAATAATTAACACACAAAAGCTTGAACATAAAGAATTAGGACAGTAGAAGAATTCTAAATCCTAAGAAATCAAATTCATGTTACTCAAAAGGAGGAAAGAAAGATAAAGTTTTGGGCAGACAAGAAAGAAAGAGTAAAGGCTAAGGATTTGGAAGGTTAAAAACTGAAGGGACAGATCTCAGCTAAGAGGAGAAGCAAACTGAAGGGCTGCTCTCTTGCATCAAAACTATTCAGTTATAATCACAGAAATGTTCACTTACGTTATGTCTTGGGCTATGAGTGAACTCTGCAGGTTCTCAGATGAGTTAGTCATCATCGTTTTAATCTGTTTATCCGGTTTCCATAATAAATATATTTTTCCTTTTTAAACAAGTTTAAAATGTAGTTTGTTTGCTGTTTGTTTTTCTTTAAATTGAGCTATGGATTGTTTTTCATCCTGGTGCACTTCTTCCAATACAGAATTTACAGAAGTGCCTCATTTGTATGAGCTGCAGCCACTAAGGACAAGCAGAACTGTTTGGGTTTGTACAGCAGGAGGAACAAGGCAGTGTTAGAGGCTATCCAAGCAGAAGACAGTGTAAATCTAGTAGAAGCAGTTTGTGTGGAATGTGTACATACTCACTATGTACTTCAGAGTACATGCGTGTTTTTTACAGATACTTTTTTATTCCAGAGTTTGTTTGGTTTTTTTTACGCAAGAATGGAAAAGCTGTATGTTTTTATTCATAGAAACTGATGTTGAAATCAAAGCAGCATCCTGCACCACAGAATGTGAAAGTGAAGTTACAAATTATTTCTCTTTCATTTATCATCACAGTAAAACTACTGGTGTAACTCTGACTCTGATCCTTTCCAGTCAGTCCTTAAAGGATTTATCTGAGTGTCTACAAGAGATCTGTTTGGTTTTAATATGTTTGGAGTTAAGAGATAGCCATGTTTTTTTCAGAAGAGAAGCACTGAAAGACTAAACAAGTATGTAAATCCTAAAACCATAAGTGGGTACAGATGGACCTCACTTGATTTCAGAAAGGGTCTATCAGATAATGATTCTGTGGCTGGAGAAGTTCCTATGAAAGAAACTGAAATGGATTTCCTGGTTAACTCCTATTAGGAAAAAAAAGGAAAATACATTAATTATTCCCTTTGAAAATATCGAGTCATGCATGACTCCATATTTTAAAATATCGGTGATTTGTAACACTGGAAACTTTACATCACATTATGTTTCAATGAGAGTCACTGCAAATAGGGAATTGCAGGCTGGCCCTTGGTTGTGGCTGCATCTCAGTTTCTGTGCTGCAGACCTGTGTGATTTTTAGGAAATGTAAAAAATTCTAATTTGCACAAGAATAGGCTGATGTTTAGGTGTCAAGACTCTGGATATAAATTAATTTCAAATTCTTGGATAAAGCCAAGTTGAAAATGGTACCTCCTGGATCATGAATTTTCATCATCTTGATAGTGATTGAATGCTGTAAAGCCTGTGTGTGAAGAAGAACCAGGATCAACAGAATTACTTGGCTACTTGTAATTCATGGGAGTCCAAAGCTTAAGTCAGTTTTTTCAGCAAGAGTCCAGAAAAATTTCCTAGTGGACTGTTAGAGCTGTTCATTTCCAAGGAGGATATATTGCACTATAAGCTGGATTACTAACAAAAGAGGGCGTATCTTAAAAACAAATTTTCTTGTGTATGTTTTATCAAATTGCACTATGAATTTGTCCTGCTGTAATGAGGTTGATCTGAGTCTGAGTGCTCTCCTGTTCCAGACACTTGTCTATTAAAAAAAAAAAAAGTTTCATTAGAACAGTAATTATTGCTATTGTGCTGAAAAATAAAGATAAGAGCTAACAAAAATGCATGGAGATGACAGTTTTGGGGAAGAATAAAATTTGGTTCAGTTCTAAAATTTGTTTTCGAGCTCTACTATTTCAGTACTTATCATACTGTACTTCAGAGAAAATATTTTCAATTACAGCATATGCTCTTAGATGTTTGCTCTTTCAATCCAAATTATACTATTTCAGCTTACTTTTCTGTCTGCTAGAAGTAAAATGAAAGAGCATCAACCAGATCCGTTTTTCCTGTTACAATCTTTGAGATGCAGCTATATGTGATAAAGTTTTCACTACGTCCAAGACAAGGCCTGTAGAGTTTTGACTAAAGATTAAGATATTTGAGATCTAGGGTCAAGATATTTAGTGTAGATGTATGACAAATCTTCTTTGAGCAATCCTAAAAAGAGCAGTGGCTCCACATTTTGACCAGCACATAATAATTATCTGTTGGAATAATTAGAATCACACTGGGGGAAGGGAACCTCTTATTCATTATTCATTAATATTAAAGATTACATGATGTTTTTTACCTAATTGCAGCTGTTTGCTTCTGTCCTTAACCAACATCTCCCCTCTGCACTCCTGTGCCATGGGCTGGCTGGCTGCAATCTCCCATGTTGGGGGCAATTGCACCACATCACTTTCAATGGCTGGCCTGCAAGATGCTCTGTGATCCTTCCGGGTAGAAGGTTCTACTGAAATGTAAAATGCTATTAATTATTTTGTATAAATTGCTACATTATTTGTCTTGGGTATTTGTGGTTTACAGCTCCAATAAAAGAGGAGGCTGACCACACTGCATGACTCAGTGATATGTAACTGGATACAAAGCTCTTCACTTCCAGGTCAGCTGCTTGCCACTTGCCACTGGCCCATGGCATTTGGTGAGTATAAAGTAAGTAGGCTATTCTACTTCCTAGTAGTTGAATGTTCCCAACACAAACCCCCCATGATCCCCAGTGGCTTTAACATGCTTAGAATTGTTAGTGGGAAAGTTTTTCTTGAGATCATTGAAGATTCCTTGCCAAAATGTTTTGGGGAAGTCTACTGGCCATTCATGCCCATTGTACATTTCTGTCTTCAGAGAAGTTGGACCCAAACTTTGGCAGGTCTTCTTCCTTAAATATTTTCAGTGAGGTGTTTCTGATGGAATAGTGTGTTTGAGCATGTGTGTGAGAGTGGGAGATCTTTGTTCCAGGTTTCATTTAGACTTTGTCCAATCCAGTGCTTATCTTAGAGTGCCTATGTTCAATAAATCTGCAGCAGTTCTCACTAAGGCTGTTTCCAGATATTTTATTTCATTTCAATTTGAAGAACACATAGGAAAACCTTTGATACAGCTCAATGCTGAGCACTTTGATCTGAGTCTTCTTAAACAAAAAATGTCTTTTTCTGAAGAACCAAAGTGACTTGGGAACATGTACCCCATTTTCTTATGAGTAACTTGAAGAATCCACGCTTATCACTGCTTTACTTTAGTTTCTTCTGAAATTGTGGATATTTACATTTTTATGTCCTTTCTAGTGATAGCTAGCCTGCTCAGACAGCCTCCCTTGTGCAGACATTTGTGCAGACAGTCCCTCTGTCCACTACAAAAACATGGGACACCCAAGTTGAACTAAATGCTGAATACCACCACATGGGTTTGCAGTGGTCTGTAACTGAAAAGGTTCACTGGAAGCAATTTGCAAAGAAATCCTTAGGAAACCACCTGGATGGTTATTTTAAATTAAAAAAGGAAGAGATGCCACTTTAAAAAAATAATTTTTAATACTGGGTTTAAGGTTCCATACATGTGATAGTCATTAAAGCTTATTTAACCCTGAAATTATCTGGCCTCTTTAATTCCACAGGGACTGCAAGGCTCTTGGGTTAGAAATGAAAAATAATGTCAGAACGAAAATGAGACTTTCCTGAGTGCCGGACCATTATTACAGAATATTTTCTTAATCAAGCCTCTTTAAGTGCCAAGCAGTGGAGGAAAAAAATAATCAGGTTATGCTGCTCTTATCCACAGGGCCTTTGCTGATGCTTTGGGCCGCTGATTGACATAGGCAAAAGTCAGTCCCAAGGGCTGGATGAGACACACTCACCTAAAATGCGTGTAGGACCTGTGATTTGTCCATCCACAGTCTCAACTGCAGAACACCCAGTTCCCTTTTACAATACACATTTGGGATAATCCCAGTGCTCTCTGACGTTTGGGCTCTTAAAAGTCAGAGCTTTCTGGTTGCTGAGACTGGAAACTTTCAGCAGAAGCAGTGATTTTTGTCTAGTTTCAGTTACACCAAACATCTGTGGTGTGCCCCACCACCCTTTCCCCAAGGATGAAACATTCTGCAGGGAGGGTGTTGCAAGAATTCCTGAACTAGACAGCTAAGCTGGAGTCATAACTGTCCTGGCCAGGGCCCTAGTTTGAAGGAGGCTCCCACTAGAATTAAAACATCCCATAACTCTCATCACAACAGCCCTATTCTTGATGAATATGGAAATTTAAGGCTGGGGTTGGAATGGGGGGAGAATGAAAAGACAGACAAGTAAACAGATAAAGAGGGAGCTCTTGCATGCAAATGGAATTTCCTCTGAGCACAGGACATTCTTTATCATTAACTGGTCTGTCACAGGAAGGAAAAGGGGAAAACAGTGTTTCCTGTTAGGGGGAAGGAAAAAATCAATAGGCTTTGGAAATACCTGCCTGGAAAGAACTTTTTGTTTGCCCATCAGCAAGAACAAATAAGGTTTTAACTCCTTTGGAGCGTGATGTCTGTTTTAAAACAATTTCTTGAAGTAAGACTTCAGCGTAAGCATGTGATTTAGAAATGCAGTTCAGACTGCTTTGATCTTTCTTGTTCATTTCAGAAAAGTGCTCTTACTCCTAGAAATATCTCGTATAAGACACTGTTTTGAAAGCAGTTTAATTCTTCTGGGTCTGTGTCTATGAACATAATAATAATTAGAAGGGCCATTTGCCATACACACATGGTCAGTCCTGTGATATTATGGTTAAGATGCTCACAGATGGGCAATGGTCTGCTATTGCTTCTGGTGAACAAAATTTTCTTCTGGAAAGAGAAGACTTACCAAGCAAGTCCTCAAAGCCTCAGGAGCACGATGAACTACCCTGTGGCTCCTGCATCACCTCTTTGGTTGCATTTTGCTTTGAATATCTACAGTGTGGGTTTTTCAGAAGAGTGAGAAGAGGTCCAAAGACTGCAGGAATGGATGTATTATACGCACAAGCAACCTCAGGATAACCTGAGCTGCTCAGGGTAATCCTTTTTCTCTTTAGGTGGTAGCTTCCCTCAGCTGAAGCCACATTCCCGTGTTCTGAGCGAGGGGTCTGTCCTGGCCCATGACAAAGTTTACAGCAATGTCAGTGGATAACTGAATGAGCAGAAGCTATGAAATCCAGCAGTGCAAATGTAAGAAGACAAAATAAAAAGAAGGAAGGAGGGGAGATGACCTCTTAGACACGCACAGAAAAAGGGGTGGAAGTTTCATTTTTTTAAATGGAGAGGGAGAAGTAGGATAAGCTTAAAATGAAACTCTCAGCAAAGATGGAATTAAAAGAGGGCTTTAGGAATGATCTAACTTTTATTTTATTACATGACAGAAGACAAAAAATCAATAGCTGGTAATTCAGACATAAATGAGTTATACAGGCCATTGACACAATGGACCAAACTTTATAACAACCACATCTGATGCTGTCAAGTCACAGGCTTCAGTGGCGCCAGTAATAATTATGGCTGATCACCTCTAATTCAGAGCTGCCTTGCTTGATAAAGGTGTCACTCTGAGTGGCTGCAGCCTCTGTATCTATTGAGGGTGTCATCCAGCAGGTCAGGTTGCTGTGGAGAACTGTGTTTTTTTAATTGAATAGGACAAACCCTTAGTTTTCTCCTCTTCTCAATCTGTCAGTAAAAATCAAATATATCTTAAACAAAAAATCACTTGAATTCATGACTGAATCTACTTGAATTCAAGATCAAGCTATGACAGAAGCTAATAGTGTTGATCTATAGAAATCAACAATATATATATTTGAAATTGTGTAACAGCACAAAATATATTCTAAAAATAATTTAAAACCATAAGAGTATTCTCAGGAGGAGACTTTGGTACTTTACAATAATCTCTGTTGCACTGCCGCTGTAATCAATTAAAGAACCCACCCCAAAAAAACCCCAGTGTGGTAAAATGCTGCTAGGCAATAGAAATTGATTTTCCATAAACTCACATCATCATAAGGAAGAAAAGGAAGCACACTGACTTTCCTGTTTTCTTGCTGTTTTCTGAATTTGGGGAGCATAAGTGCATCCTCTGAGTGTTGGAAAACTGAGTTTCACTCAGAGATATGAGGTGAAGGGTCTTTGTGAAATAATTCTTGATCTAAAAAGAAAGGAGACAAATACCTCTATGGTGTTTCGTGTTCCATTAATACTTACATCCACAGTTTGATGTCAAAACTATTAGTCTTTGAATGGCTCAGGGATGCTGTGAGCGCTTAGACATTTTCATTTATTATTATTATTATTATGATTATGTTGAATATTATTGTTGTTACTTAGGCTTTGCATTCTTTTGTGGACCAACAGCTTGGTACTGAATTGACTACAATCACTTGGGAGTGATGAACATGAGAAAGCCCTCTGTGGGGGAGGACACGAGAGGTATTTCAGCTGCAGCCACTGTGGCATTTAGCATCAGGAGCACTTTGATGAGGCAACGCACTTTACACCACAATAGCTTACCCTTGCGTGCGTGAAAGTTTATTATAGGTTCCATTTAGAAGCATTCTCTATGCTTAAAGAAACCAGACTTGTGAGAGAAACACGGGAAAGAGCAGCACAGCAGTGAGTTAGTTATAAGCTTGCTGTGCTGCGTGGTTTTTCTGGTACTTTTTTCTGTTGTGGGGAAAGAGGGTGCCTGCACCTGTGTGTTTGGATACGGAAGAATACGGTGCAAGACTGAGCCCCGTCGTTTTCCTTCAAAAACCCGGGGCTCAATTCCAGCTGTGCGCTGTTGAGGCAGAGAAATCCCGGTCCGAGGCGTAACCTGCGAAGCAGCGCTCTCCATCCCCCAGACCCGCGCACACAGCCGCTGCTCGCCGGCTACTTCGCTGCCCTCCTCAACTCAGGCTCCATCTCCTTCCTCTTCCAGCGGCCGGATCTCCCCGCAGCGCGGACAGTGCGGGCTCTCGGGAGCGATGCAGGATCTCCTGGTGATCCCCGGTGGATCCTGCCAGCCCCGCGCCCGGTCCCAGGGTTTTCCTGCGCTCCGGCCGGCAGCTGCGCAGGCCCTTCACAGGCAGCACTGTTTCTTTCTCTGTTTACTCGTTTCCAATGGCAATTGCACCACCGAGTCTCAGTACGTCTGGAACTTGGCCTGGGGCTGTTTTGGTTACATTGAAGTTTTTGCTTCAGCGCTGCCAGATTTAAATGGTGACTTCACCAGCACTGAGCTAAAAAGGAGAAAAGGGGAGGAGGGAGGTAGTGCAGCGAGCGGGAGCGAGGGAGAGGGCCAGGGCATTACATCATCGCTTGGACGGGAATCAAATGGGAAGGATATGACTCACTCGGGCTAGTTAAGCTTTGGCTCAAGTTCTACATACACTCATTCCAGGGCTCTCATGTTCTGCACCTCAGCAGGGAATTCAGGCTCAGTGATGTCCATGAGGTTTGTTTTTAATTTTCTTTTCCTTTTCTGATTTCTATATAGTTTCCCCCCCTCCTCGCCTTCCTCCTCCTCCTCTCCTCCTCCCTTCCCGAGTCCCCCTTTCCCACTCTTTTCCACTTCTACGGAGTTTGTTTTCTGGTGCGTGTAACCTCAGCTCTTAGGAGCAGAAGCTGCTTTTTCGACCAAACCAAACCCAAACAAGGAGCACAGCAAACTTGAGAGAAGTTTGGTAGTTTGTTGTGGTTTGGTGGCCCCCCCCTCCATCATTATGTTGCTCCTAATCGGAGGAGACAGGGAGAGAGTTAAAATGCGGGAACCAATCGCTTGGACGGTGATGTAATGCTGGAACTGCAGGGTTGTTAAGTAATGTGAGAGGAAGGGGGTCAGGGTTGCAAAGCATTTACCTGCTGTCAAGGGGCTTTAAGTTTATTATCAATTGCAGTGACTGTAACTGGCTTCAGACTGCACTCTCTAATTATTCACAGACTCTCCTTTTTTATCTTTTATTATTAAAAGTAAAACTATATTACGGTATTTTAAAAAATGTGATATTATCACAGCTGCGAATTATTTTCCACTGGGGTTTTTTGATATTTTTAAAATGGCTTGAAACTGGATGTCTCTTTCACAAAAATCTCGGAGACAGCAAAGAGAAAGGCAAAAAGGGGTGGTTCTTCGAGCGTGGCTGGCGAATTTGAAACTGTTTGAAGAAAGCAGTTCAGCCTCTGCCTAGCAGAACGAGTAAAAGCTTCTGCTGTTGGAAATCCGCTGTAGAAAATAAAGCGTTTAAGGGAGGCAGTTTGCAGAGCTCATATCAACGAGCCTCAGCTTTTCATCCTTTCCACTTGTCAGCAGGATTCTGATCCTCAGCTTACCCCGGGCTCGTTGCTGTCTTGCCTTTGCTGGGACCGCAGAGGTCCCAACCCTGCACAGCAGATCCCCTCCTGTCACGGCTCTGCTCTCCAGAGCTGCCGGGCTCTTGGGGCACCTGCCTACATGGATTTCCTTGACAGGACAGAGCACTGAGCTTGTCTTATTAAGTCTGTCAGTCTCCCTACAGACCTTTTAGTCTTTTTTTTCCACATAGCTAACAGTCTCTAGGTCTGATGTGAAGCGAGGAAAGGTACCTCTTCCCCGAGTTCTCTGTGAGCACTTAGCCCTTGGGGTGGGCCACAGAGTTTAACACTAAGCCTGTGCTCGGGCACTGGTTGTGTTTAGGTGTGGGATGAATGTGAGCTATCAGGTGTGCGTTGGTGTCCTGCATCAGGTTTCTGTGTCAAGAGCTGCCTGCTCTTAAGGTATGACTCTCAGAAATGCCTCTTTCAAAGGGAATTTTTGTCTCTCAGGGAAGCACTGAATTGGTACCCACTGGAATTGCAGTGAACTACAGATTTGCTTGGTTACCTAAAGATAGCCTTAAACATGCTTTTGAGAGTTTAGTGATTTTTTTTTTTTTTTTTTTTTTTTTTTTACAACTTGTCCTGGGGGCTGACTGATCAAAATAGCAATCAGTGTCATTCTGCGGTTGGTGGCAAAACTTCCCCCTCTCTTTCTGAACAAGATAAGAGCCTGTGGCCAGCCCCTGCCTTCCTTTCCCTCTGGTAGCCCTCTGCAAAGCCATCTTATGTTGGCCTGTTATGTTCCTGCACTTGATTCACAGGTTTTCCCTAAATGCCCCTAAGTGATTTTCAAGCTCCTCAGTCAACTGCTGAAGAACAAACAGTTGCTCACGGGCCAAACCTTTCTCAGTGGAGAGCGCAGCGCTAGGCCGCAGGCGGGCCTGGCCCATGTTGCAGTGCAGATATACCATAGTGCAGATATACCATAGTGCAGATATACCATAGTGCGGATATACCATAGTGCAGATATACCATATGGACCGGATTGCGCAGTGCTCTGCTGAGGAGGTGTGGGTTGGGGAGAGAGCTGCGCTGCTGCAGGAGTTCCCGTAGGATTTCTGACTCATACTTTCTCCTAGAAATGTTGGGAAGTGCAGCTCCACAGACCATCAGAATAAAGCATAGTAGATTCTTCCCTTTGCCTTCCCGCTTTAGATACTGGGATGGACCTGTCTTCACTCTTTCCCTTCCTGCCTTTTTTGGCTGGAGACTTCAGGAAAAGTCAGTCAGTGTTGTCCTAGGATAGTGTCTAGCCGTGCTGGCAAGATGCTGGGCAGAGGACAGCAGACTGTCACACTTCACCATTCCTCTGTAGAAACGCATCACTGCTATTTGTTTTATAGAAACATACGTAAAATACCTTGTGCAGCGTGGCCTGAAAGTCTTTGGGTATCAGATTGCATTCCACAGGGGATCAGAGTCTCACTTGTCTGGTATCAGCTATTAACATGTCACCTGTCTGGAAGGGCAGCAAAAGAGAACGTCGTGGTGCTCTGGACAGTGTGGACTGACTGATGACCCTGCTGTGTACTCAAACTTTCACCAAATACCCACCCTGCTGATTCACGCTCGGTGAAGTTAAGCACAGGGTATAAAGATGTAAATCCTTCTTGCCTTTCAGAAGTGCACTGCAACTCTAAGTAACAATTTGCTGCTGCTACGTCACTGATTTCAGCACAGCACCACAGGAAAAACAGTTGTAAAAGCTTCTTTCAAAAAGCTGCAGTTGTGAATTCCATATGCATACACACACAGGTGTGTGTATGTGTGTATGTATATTGGTTGTTGAAGCAACAGAACATATAGTTAATGAAGCATAACTGTCCAGGTGAGTGTCAGACAGCTCTGGTTGAGCTTGACAGGTGCTTTTGAAATGCACCAAAATTCTTTTGGACAACAACAAAAAAAGGAAAGTAGCTGCCCGTTTGGATTCCTTTGCTGCTGGTTGCTGGGACCCAACGTGCAGGTTTGCCAGTGGACTTGCAGCTTCGTGGTCAGAGGTCAACAGCCCTGACAGTCAGAGGTCAGAGGTCAACAGCCCTGACAGTCAAGTTCCACACATTTGAACCTGGGTCTTTTGGCAAGAGGATATTCTTATTGAAGGATGATATCTTTAGGGACCTAATTTTTAAACAGAAGCCAAGAGAAATATTAACAGTGCTCTGAAAATGAGCATCAGAAGATATATTCAGAAGCACATGTAACCTGTCAAACAAACCAGAGGCCAAATACACCAGAGCTTGGGAGTGATGTTTGCACTGGAGAGCCAACTGTGCGTGGTCGGCCTGTGAAGAAAGGCAATCTGCTCCTAGCAGAGCCTGGCTGGACGAGTCCCAGTAAATTTCCCCACCAAGATCCCAAGTAACATTTTCACTTGCATTGCTGAATGTGTGCATTGGCAAAATATCTGTTCTATAAGCTGTGTGATTTTAAGCCATAATTTGGTGCTCCTTAGCTGGTCTCTGCATGCACAAAAAAAATTGGCTCTGTTGCTGGGGTACAAAAGCAAGAGGTAAATATCAGACAGCATGTTTTTATTTCACTGAATGTGGTCCCTCTGCTCCTGAATTCCTCAGTTTCCTAGCTCTAACTTGAGACCTTTCCCTTGAATCTTTTTGGATGACTTGGTTGATGTCTGTGAAGCCCCATGAAGCTTTCAGAGCTGGTGTCATGTGTGCTGAGGTCAGGGCAGGTGTTGGACAGAGGTGGTGGTGGGCCTGGCCACTCGTCAAGCTGTGGACACAGCAGGCAGGAAGACCAAGTTGTTTCCTGCACTTCATGGAGGGAGGGTGGTGCTGGGGCAAAGCAGCCTCCTGTGCCCTTCCCCATCTCTCTGTGCTCTCACCTTCCCAGCCTTCTTTTGTTCATCCTGCACATGCCTGGGCCGTGTTCAGCCCAAACTGTTGAGATCAGCTTTGCTGAAAATTACACTTCAGATCAAAATGTGAGTTAGGTTCCTCCAGTGTGAAGTGAATGCTGGGTCTGTCTCCGCAGCTACAGATAAACCAGATAGGAAGGTAATTACATCTCATTCCTATCTGACTCTCTTATTTACCATAATCTCTTTTAATCCCTTTGATACTCATCATAATAATGTTAATCTTAATGAACTCATTTGGTATTAATGCGGATGTGATTTGTAAGTTCAGAGCAGGCTTGCCATCCTTGTTTAGTGTTCATTAATATCCACTTAACTCTGTTTATGCTCTCTTTCTCCTGCAAATGGACTTGCATATCTTTGTCTTCCACCTAGATGATGTGGCAATTCCCATAGTGGAACTCTCTTTCCACACTCAGGTTTGTGTTTCCTTTCTGTTCTTCTTCCTACTTACAAGATCCCAGAGCAAAGAAGTGTTGGAAACACTGCATCCATCTACTAGTGGCTCTCTGTCCCCTGTTGCTTAGTCATTTTTTCCTTTGACTTCAAAATTGAAGGAACCCTTGTCCTCTTATTTCTCATTCATGTGGCATTCCTTCTTAGATCGCTCCAGAGATATTGCCTTACTATAGCCCTCATTTTATTGTCTCAGAGGGTGAACAAGTAAGAGACACAACCCCTAGTCTTGGCAAGGAGACAAATTATTTGTTGCTTACTACAGTACTCTCCCCAAATGCTCTGTTTATGGGTGGGGTACTTTGCCCAAACAGTTTCCAGTGTGACCAGCCAATTTTAGTGAGTGAGGACTGCATTTGGATGTTGAGTCTGATCCAAAGCTTATTGCAGTGGATGGGAGAGCTGAGTTGATGGGCTTGGGATAAAATCTGAGAAACTATCTTCTTTTCAGTCTTTTGAGCACCCACATATTTTTTCAACATCTCTAACTCTGGAATGTGCCCTCTTGAAAAGCTGCTTGTTCAGCCACAGTGATCCCAGAGACTGATGAACCTTGGATCTCTATTAATGTGTGATTTCCTCTCTACGTGGGTGCTTGTGTTTGTTTTTAAACGTGGCATGGAATTTTTGTGTTGTGGTGCTGGATCCCTCTCGACTTCCTGCAAACACATTTCTAAAGCCTGTATAGTCAAATAGACTGACTTATTTTTCAGTCCCAGTGACACACATTTTGCTTTTTAGGTCTTTTAAATCTTGACAGAGCCAGGAAAGTATCATTTACTTAACACAACACTGTTTATTCCATCCTCACTTCCATTCTTCATTTTATGGCCTGATGTTTCCTTGTAGCATCAACTTCAGTGTTAAAACGAGTATCTCCATTGAAAACATGCAGCTTTTAATTTACTGAAAGATTTCTGCACATTATAATAAAACTAGCCATTCTCTTGGTAAAAACTACTGATTGAGAGTGTGAATTGTAGTCTCTCAGATCACCACAAGCTGTATTTCTGTGGGGCTCTTTATTTTTACAACATATCTTTAATTCAAGAGCATTGCAGGATGTTTTCAAAATTGCAGCCATTAGTCAAACATATCAGAGCTCTGTATTAGTATAAGTACAAGGTGTATTAGTTTAAATAACAAGATGGAGAATTTTACTGCAGATATCTGCAACTCTTGTGCTGCTCCATGACCATAAAGAACATGGGCAATGTTCTTCAGATGGGCACTATTTTCTACAGATCAATAAATCTGTGCCCATTAGCAGAAGAAAAATTATAATTATAATAATAAAAAAACTTCATTATTACAAGTTCTGTCTAAAGTAATGTCAGTTGAATGTTTTACCACACTGGAAAAGCCCATCAGCACAGGTAATTTTATATGTCAGATTTAACATGAGCTAGTTTTTTCCAAATGAAGTCTTACAAACCAGAACAGAAAAAATGTGCTAGACCAGGTTCTTCCTTGACCTCAGCTTAAGGCAACTCAGTATCATGTCAGAAAAGTTCCAGTACTGTGTTCTTTGTTATCATTTGGTTTCCAGGTCAAAATGAACTTTTCTTTCACTGCAGCTAAGGACATGAGCTCTATTTCTATTGTACCATAGAATTGCAAGAATTCTCATTTCTCTGAATACTGTTCAGTTTTCTGATATACTTTAATGAGTGAGTTTCTTTAGAAAACTCATGTAGAAACAATTTTGGCTGAAAAATTAATATAAACACTAAATTAAGGTTCATTTTACAGTTTGCCTGAATGACCAGATTCCTTGCCATTGGAATCCAGTGTTGACAAGTATCTCCTGTGGCCTTAAGTATGAAGGAGGAATGTGTTACACAAAGTGCAGATTGGTACACAGATCTCTGTATGTATGGATCTATTTGTGTACGTGGGAGGGGTGTGTGTGAGTGTGTTTTTCTCCATCTTTGAGACTGCAAGGCAGAACTATCCTCTGCTATTCCTAAGCAATCATACCAGAAGGAATTTATCACCTGAATAAGATTTCAGGTTGCACGACTTAAGGTGGTGATATTGGTATATAAATTTGATTGATGGTGTCTTTCTTTTTGAAGTTGACACTCTATTAGCACCCCTCAGCTCTCTCTCACATTTAATGTTTTTCTTTAGGAATGAGAAATCAAATTTAAGCAACAGTTAAAGGGGGACATTGCTGTGCATCACAAAGTGTTCAGTTTGGCTTTTTACTTGCTAATCTTGTGCAGCACAGCACTTTTCCCAGCTACTGCAATTCAGTAGATATTCTAATATTTGGTAATAAATTAAGCCATTTTTTTCATTTAGTTTA
The DNA here is from genome assembly GCF_022539315.1 of Serinus canaria. Lineage (NCBI taxonomy): Eukaryota > Metazoa > Chordata > Aves > Passeriformes > Fringillidae > Serinus > Serinus canaria. The sequence goes on from NC_066315.1 coordinate 34,574,037, forward strand.
AACTCTTTTGTCAAGACTTTGTAGAGCCCTATAAAAATGGTGCAGTACATACACACTTCAGGAAAAGTAGAAAACCTTACCAGCAACATTTGTAAAAATATGCAAAAATAAGATTGTTATAGGGAAAAAAAGAGTATAGAGATGGTTGGAAGAGCATGAATTTATAAAGGTCTTCTTAGAAAAGTGAAATGAGGCTGATTGAAAAGTTTCCAGTGAGGCTCCGTAATTATTAAAATTTGAGCTTTTGACAATGTTTTTTTCAAGAGAAATTGGGATTTTTTTTTTTTTTTGCTGACAAATACCTTTTTTTTTGTTTAAGAAAGGGCTTGAAAAAGAATGCTTTTTGCTTGCTATGCAGTGAAAGATATTAAGCTTTGTACATTTCATTTTCTGTTTGATATTCATTGTCACTTTAAATAGTTCTGTTCCTTCTGATGTTTCTGTGGTCAAATGCTCAGATAGTGTGACAAGTAGCAAATGATAAAACAGGCAATAATACTCTGGCATCTGCACATGCTGCATTCCAGAATTTTAAACTTTGGTCTCACCTGGTCTCACCCAGAACAAGTTCTTGACTCAAAGCACAGCCAGCTGCAACTCTAATACCTCTTTCTTTTCTCCCCCTTATTAGACAGTTCTTCATCTCAGGGAGACTCATTTTAAAGATGCAATACTCCAATAACAGGATGTTCTGGAGTGTAGATCAGATTGAGCTGGATGTAGGAAGGGTCTGTGGCTTCCCCATGTAGCACTGAGTGCAGGAGCACTGAATTTCAGCAGTACATCTGCACTGGCATGTTTCTTGAGCAGAGCAATTATCAAATAGGACAAACATTACATATAATAATTAACTGATTGGCTTAGGGTCAGATATTTGGGTTTGCCCAAACAAACCCCAGAGAACTCAGAAAAATCTCTGTTGTGAGGACAATACAAAATTTCAGTAACCAGCCAAAGTCTGGGGCAGTTTTGGGTGAAATCTGCTTGGACTATTGAATAAATCCAAAGGAATAGGCACCCCAAAACTGCACACATGCTCTTGTGTGAGTCTGCAGTGACTTCCTGGAAGGTGGGTCAGTTGCACAGAGGACAGATGGCATTATGGGCATCTTCCCTAGGCTGAATGGAGAGAGCAGCCACAGAAGCAGAGATTGGGGGAACTTGATTTATTCACCCAGAAGAGACAGCTACCAGGGCATCTAATTGCAGCCTTTAGCTACTTACAGGGCAGTTTCAGAGCAAAGGGAGCCTGCAAAGCAAAGGGTCTGCCCCGCTTTGCAGCATAAAGACAGAAGACCACAGGCACAAGTGTCAGTGAGAGAAAATTCCATGAGAACTAAAGAAAGAAAAGGTTCCAGTGGGAGAACTGAGGCAAGGCACAGCAACTGGCTGGAGGTGGTCTCTGCTGCTGTAGATTTTCACACTTTGTCTAGAACAAGGCCCCCAGCAGCCTGCTCTGATGCTGCATTTAGCCCTGGCTGGAGCAGGAGGTTGGACAAGGTGACCCTCTGGGTGCCTTCTGACTGAAACTGTTCTCTGGACCTGCAGTGGGCAATGATGGCAGCACGGGCTGTCTGTGCAGGGGGTGGAAGCAGGAAGAATTTTGATGAGTGAAAAGCAATAAGAAAAGCAAAAGGTGAGATAAGAACATAATGTCATCTAGAGCATATCCTGTGGCTTCTTGTGTCCACCTTGAAATAAAGAATGCCTGCACTTGACGTAACACTCTAAATGTGGACTCTGAATTGCTCTGTGCTTCAAGGTGCTTCATTTCCTAGCTTTCCCATCACACTGTAAGTGACAGGCACTCAAGTTTTGGTAGATGACTGATAAATGTGCAAAGATAAAACAGTAATCATGAAAACCAGCCATTTTTTTGGCTGAAATGTTAGAAAAAATACAGCCAAATATGTTTTCAGTCTATAAACAGCTAAAGGGATCTTTTTCCCTCCTTGAATAAGCATCTGAAGTTTTTGCCTATAGTGAAGAATTGCAAGAGAATTCTAAAATCCTTTGAGAAAATCCATGTCTGATGTATCTCCAAATTAGTCAGCTCTTTAAAAGTACGCTTCCCCCGCTCCTGTTTTTATTTTTAAAAAAGTAATGGAATTAAACCATAAAAAATAAAAGTTTTGAGCTCCCCCATGGTAATTTTCAGCATGTTTTGAAAAACTAGGAGACAAGCTTTGTCCATAACCATGTGAGGGATACATTTGCTAATATCCCTGTAAGCTCAAATGTGTGTTTTACAGGAACTTAGCTAGCAAAAGCTGCTCCCTCTATAAAAGTAATGGCACATTAATGCCTTTTTGCAGTGAACTCCCCATATACCTTATCCTGAATTCATGTTTGTCCATTAACTAATGACTATCCAATACACTGTCACTACTGTCACATGTAAAGCCATGCATGCTCAGGTTTTTTATTATTGCAAAATTAAGAATTTATTATCAAATAGAACATGAAGACTGTGGATCTGCATATGACTCTTCACTGGCAAAATTTTCTGGAGTGACACTGACTCAATCTTATATTTGTCTTCAGCTAAAAGGTTCAGAGTAGCATGTCCAAACTTATGAAGTTTCTAAAAGTGCAGTCTTAGAGTGTACAGCCCTGTTCTCAGTACGCCACTGGCACCTTCTTTATTGTCATGCATTCACCTTGTTTGCAAACTCCTTTCTTGTACTACAGACAAGCTTTGTCCTTTTAAAGAGCTGCTCCTGGCACTTCGGTAAATGTCAGATGATTTTGCACTGCTGTTGGATGCAGAGCAAATCACGGAATCTGGACGTGTGGTAAAAGCTTCCTGGCTGGAAGATCTCCTTGGAAAACAAAACAAAAAGTCCCATACTTTCCTGTAGAATATCGTATTTTCCCTTGAAAACAGCATTCCTATCCAGTTAATTTATTACTGAATCTAATCAGTCTTTAAGATAGCTTTGAAATACCAGTGTTTGTTCTGTTTTTCATTAATACATTGATATTGATGTTCAGGTTTCTAACTAGCTGTTAAAATCTGTTAGGAAAAATCTGGGAAAGAAGACATAAAAGAGGAATGAGTTGGAGTATGGGGTTGTTTTTAATAGAGCAGGAAATGAAGAAAAACTGACAGATTTAAGGTTCCTTTTGTGTCATTGCTGTCCTTCATGCAGGTGAGCTATAACGGTAACCAGTTTTATGTGACTAACAAGGCTGTTGACTTAGCTGCTGAAATTAAAAACAGTAATTTAGTTTAAGTCAATATGATTTAATTTCTTAATTGTTCTTTCCAAATAAACAACAAGGACATTCTCAGGTTTTCAAGACAATTACATTTTTAAAATAACTAGGTACATTTCCAGATTAATATGGCATTTCAGACTGGAATGTTTGGAAATGCTAAAACTTTTTGCTTTTCCAAATATTCTATTCTTCTCTACTTCCAAGATTTATGTTTGCTAACTTGTTAGTGAGTTTAATAATTTTGGTCAACCTGAAAGTGTTGCTCTAGCTTTTGAGCTTGAATGCAATTTTCTGCATAAATCACAGCAGTTACAGTGCAAGTGAATTCACCGTGATCAAGTATATTTGATTTGCACATACTCTGTAGATAATTGAAGTCTCTATCCTCATGTAACTTCAGGGGTTTGAGTTGATATCAGGAGCCTCTATAAAAAGCTTTCTGTCATTTCTAACACAAGCATGGCACCATTCTCACAATGAGAAGTAAGGGGGCTGGTGCAAAAAAGGCTTTTGCAACTTAATTTTCTCCAGGATATCTTTGTCCTCGCCTGGTGCGGGTTTCAGGGCCAGCAGTGCATTGTGCTATACTTTCGTCATCTCTTCCCCCGGTAAAACTAACTGCAAGTTACTGTGGCTGAAGAAATCTTGCAAGGTTTGTAAAACTGAGGAATATTAAAGGAGGGCATGTAAATTCATGTAGCTAGATGATTGCAGGATTGGAGACTAGATGTCCGTAGAAGACGACTGAAAAAAACTTGTTTTTTTCACCACTGACGGATTAACAATAATTTTTCACTTTTAACAGCATTTCCAATCTTTCAAGACCTCTGGGAAAGAGCTTCTTTTTGTGGAAACCTGGTGACCTAGGGAGTTAAACAGTTAAATCTTCTCTTTGGTGCCTTTATTCCCTGGAGTTTCAGTGACTTGTTATTTTGTCTGTCTGGGGTTTTGGTGATTTGAAATACCAAAGGGAACTGTAAGGGATTTCACTTTCACATAGTCCTAAGGACTGGTGATCAGTAGGGAAGGTGTGACTGGATGCCCACAACGTTGATTGCATTTGAAAATCATGTTTTTTGTTCCAGTGGGGTATTCTTCTATTATTTTTTCTTCTTAGGTAAGAGTCGGAAGTTAATGAGGAAGCCCGTAAAACTCCATTTTAGGATTGCATTCTTTAAGTCATAAAATGAAGGTCCTTTGGGTGAGATAAGATGTACTAAATATTAAACACATCATTCGGAATGACTATTTTTATTTAATAGACTTTTTTCTCAGAAAAGAGCACAAATGAAAAATATGTAATCCTCCGCCTAAGAGGAAATCTATCAAAACTTGACAAGTTTTCAGGTTTTTTGTTTTTGATGAATAGCAAGTTTTGGCTGTGATATACTTTCAGTTGGTAACTTTTTATCCCATAATGTGGAGTTCTAATTTTGTTATTTCTCCTTGCCCTGATCCTTGATATGTTGCTTAAAAAAAAGTCTGAGCAGTTAAACCATATGTTTCTATCATACCTCCTAATGTCAAAATTTTAATTGATTTTCTCATATTAAGGGTTAGGAGGGGGCTGTATCATGTTCCACTACGTCATAAAAACAAAAATATTTAAAATATGTTTCAAATAAAATGAAGGGGGAGAAGAAAAAATGCTTAACTTAGAAAAGATGTGGGATTCATTAACAAAGGAAAATACTGGCCACGGACCAATGGCAAGCCAAATGTTTTGCCAGCAGTTTGCAGTTCACAGTCATCATTGCATGTCACTCCGCCTGCTGCACCAGCCCCTCCAAACATATAGGCCTTCCTTTTAAAGAGAAACCTGTCTGGTTTGAGTTGAATAAATTAATTTGGGTTTACTTAGTTTAAAAACAAAAATATAGAGGCCCCAATTTTATTTCATTATGCCCGTGGGTAAAGCAGTCCAAGGTAATTACAACCACAGTGCTGGTTGCTCTATCTTAATTAAAGAGGGTTTTTTTGCACAGAGGTTTTTGCACAACATAATAAAATAGTTTGTGGTCTGGCTAGCTTCAGTATCACAAGAGCGTACTCACTTGAGAAATTGTCCAGCTTTTCCAAAAGCTGAGGCCCTTCCACTGGAGAGGAAGCATGGAGCTGCTGAGCAGAGCACAGGTAGTTTACAGTCAGAGCACCACCATAAATCATGCAGCAAACAGCCTTTCACACAGTCTCGTGCACTAAGTGGCAGGCTTGTCAGCAGCAATGAATCTGGACTTCAGTAGGTCTTTAAGCAATAATGTACCCTGCAACATGCAGCACTGGTTACACACCTGTGACCAAACCTCTGACTTTTCCAAACTTCTCTAGCAGTGTTTTGGGTCTTCTTTGTTTTTTTGTTTTGGTTTGGTTTTTTTTGTTTGCTGGATTTTTTTCCTTTTTTTTTTTTTTTTTTTTTTGGGACGGGGGCTGTGTCTTCTTTGCAAATAAATATGAGTTATTGCTTGGCAAATAATTTTAAAGAAAAGGCATCAAAGACATTTAAATAATGTACTTGGCATGCTAATTAAAAAAATCTCTGAACTCAACTCCCAACAAGCACGGGTGAGATGGCCTGTTATTAGAAAAGTCAGAGGAGGCATGTTTGCTCATTGAATAAATCAAGTAGCGTTGTAAAAACACTGTCTCAGGGATGATTAAGGGTAAGTGGTTTTCATTACTATGTTAAGTTCTCCTTTCTGTTGTGGTGCTTTTTATATCACATCAAGCTTAGCTATTTACTTATGCTGCTTTAAAAAGCTCCAGCCCCTCACTTACTTAAATCATGACCCAGTGCAGTGATTCAGAAAGACAGCAACCAAAGCTAGCTTGACTTAATGCTCAGGAACCTGAGCATTAGGTCCTTCCTTTGTAAGCCCTCTCTCTCCATTTGGTAAAACTGAACTAAGTTTTGCAAATACCAGTGGACCAGATCCCAGGGTGACCCAAGTCAGTAAAATTTCACTGCTTTCAACAAATTCTCCTCCCTACCTGATGCTAGTGGTTTCCTTCAAGTTGCACAATTTTTCTTTTTCATAGGTCTGAATACTCTGGTTTTAGGGTCACCAAAAAAATTGTCCTGTGCCAGATCATGTTGCACATTAGCAATATTTATTTGCCAATTATTTCAATACTTATGAAACTAGCAGGAAGGGTCTCAAGGTTGGCATAGGAACATCAAAAGGGCCCTAGATGCCTTGCTCAGTGAGTGACCGGCAGTGGATTTTGTTTCTTTCTGTTGGGGACATGGATTCTCCTATGGAGGGACAAGTGAGTTTAGCTTCAACTACTTGAACTGGCAGAGCTTCACCTGAGCTTGCATTTATGGGGAAGGAAAGGTCAATGGGATTTGCACTGTATTCCAAGGCAGGGCTCCAACCAAGGGGAGGGCAGCCCTCAGCAGCATATGGGCTGCTCTGAAGCACCACTAGCAGTGGCTGCCTGCAGGATGAGGGGAGCTGGAACATGTGGTGTTTGACAAAGCTGAAATATCTTCCAGCCTCCTTAGGCATGGCTCAGATCCTTGGCAGCACAGGCTACATAGGTCTGAGTGTGTGATTATAGACAGCTGGGCTTCCTAGAGGTCTTCCAGCCTAGAATTAGCAATGTGTAAATGGGGAGAATTAGCCTAGAGGTGGACCTGAGAGACTTCCATCCTCTGCTCTTAAGTTCAGAACATGAAAACACTGTCTTGCTTTCCACTCTGTGTGGCAAGGCTGAAGCAACAACATCCAAATACGCTTCTAGGTTGCAGCTGCCAAAGAAACATTTCACAATGAACACAGAGGGGCATCCCTGTGGCAGCCTCAGCTGAGGTGCTAATGATTTCATAACCTGTTCCTTTATTATGCAAGCTACAATACCTGCTGAGACTGTTCAGCATGGGAGTGCCTGCTGCCAGGGCAGGAGCCAGGGCACAATGGTAGATTGATAGTGGGTTTGCATGTGGAACAGACCTGTACTGTGTGTTTCACATACATGGCTTTGAAACTATAAGAAAACATCCACTTTCTATTTCCATTGGTATTAGAGGCTTCTTATATGAAATAGACATTTATTGTGACCATAACCCTACTGCAAATTAAGATCAGATCCCAAGTCCCCTGTAAAAAGGCTGCTCATTATAATATGTGGAGATGTCAAAAATGATACTAAATGGCACTTAACTTTAAATCCCAAGCACTATGTTTATCCATAACTTAGGGTTAAATCTACACTGTAAATAAGACCAGGAGCTCAGCAAGGTTTACAGGGGTGGGGCATGTCCCAGTAGATGTATAGCCACAAACTGAAGAATAAACAGCTGGTTGTATGTGTCTGCCAAATACAAAATGCCTTGCATACATACTGCTGCATTTTCTTTTCTCAAGTCACAGATTACCTTTATTACATATCCTACATGGACTGGGTCAGATTTATATGAGGTGCAATGTTGTTGATTCAAATGGCTTGTTGCTATAGAGAGATAAAGGCAGATTTCTGGTCTAAAGGTACACATATTCCTAAATGCTTAGTTTCTCATCAAATTTTATGTACGAGACCTTTTAAGGACTTGTTATCTGGTAGGCTAATACAAGGTCCAAATCCATGCTTCACAAAATACAGAGACCAGGTGAAAATAAAATACAAATATGTTGCTGGCCTGCAATCTGACTTTGTCCCTATTCTTTATGCTCATCATATTTGCCTTTCCCATTAAAAAAAAAAAAAAAAAAAAAGAAAAAGAAATAGAACAACAGCAGAAAATGTGGAGCAGAGTGAGTAAGCCATGGCTTCCGACCCCTGGAAATCAGCCATACTCACTGCTGTGCAAATTCCTGCTGCTCTCTGAGCTGAGATCATACTGTTGGAGATGGCAAGTGTATAGAGCACAGATCTGTATCTTTCTTCCATTGCTAAATATTAACAGTAAAAAATAAATGCAGGTGATGCAACAGGCTCTGACTGAGTCTATTTATGTGACTGTTGAGATATTTTAACCAGATCAGTAAAATATTTGTCTCCCTGTGACCAAAGCAAATAGATATGATGTTAGAGCAAACCGAGTGGAGCTGCCACTTTGCTGTTTAGGTAAAGTTAATATTTTTTAACGTGTTCACCTGCAGTGTATTGACGTGTCTCAGGATACATGGGACAAACACTTATTTTACAGGAGACATCTGGAAAAGGACACTTCTCCTTTCCATTATTCATCTTCTGCTTCGTCCCCTCCCTAAGCTGAGTTGTTTTCCTCTGCCCTCCCAACTGCTCCAAGCAGTTAAAAAAAAGAAAAAACCTCGCAAAACCAACTAATGTTTCTTGAATGTCAGCATGCACTGACTGTCAGGCCAGCAGGACAAACAAATTACATTGTCAGAGGCCTTCCACTGACAGCTCCAGCCTACCCGTTCCCACAGTTTAAATCTGGAAACTCTTGATGCAAATGCTGCAGTTGATTCTGATGGCTATAGTGGCACTTCACTGAAAAGTACTTTGGAGCTGGGTTTTGTAGCATTGGGAGTTGGTGGGAGTTGAAACGATGCTTGTGCTTCTGGGAGGGCATTTTCCATCCTGAGTGTCTACAAGAGACTCTGGCCATGTCTAGATCATTGGCATTACTTCAAATGTGAAAATACAGCAAGAGAGCTTCTTGTAGTCTGGTCAGCCTGGCCTTTTTGAAGTATTTTATGCAAGGATTATTTCCTCCTTGCTGAACGTTGTGTTGAAAACCATGGGATAAAATATCTTAAAGTTATCCAGTACCCACAGATTTTCAAATTCACCTGTCCCAGCTTTTGTCACTGCTGATCATAATGCTGCTCTTTTACTTCTCCTGGCATGACAACTTTCTAGTTAAAGCACTGATTCAGGGGCAGTTCTCAAAGGGGAAAAAGTGGAGGAAAAAAGTAACAGTACAAACTATGACTATTCATGGAGTATGCATGAACATTTATGGTTCATGTAAAGACATTAAATAAATAATTAGCAGTCTGTTAGTTCATGCTGTAGACTCTTGGAAGCTGGCAGAACAACCTGAGCTTTTTTAACATGACTCTCTACTAACCATTAAGCCCTTTACTCTAAACTGGTGAAGAGTGTTATTTTAATCTTCAACACAAAGTTCTAGTTTGGGAGAATGTTTGCATTTAAACACAGCATTTCTTTCAAGACAAAGATAAGATAAAATAAAAAAAACCCCTCCAAACAACAAAAAAACACCCCATCTGTGAAACAGTGAACCAAACACATCAGTACAAATTGGAAGGTAAAGATGTTAAAGAGCCTTTTTTTGCTTAGTATGATGTAGCATGTCATTAGCAGGCATTAAGCCAGTATTCAGTGTATAATTTAGGAAAATGTCTTCATAGGGGTCATATGTTTATATGTGTCTCATTCTGTTCTAAATGACTGTATTAGCAGCACTCCTGTGAACTTCAGTGGCAAGAGCATCATGCCCAAAAGAACACTTGCCACTTCTCCTTGTCTTTCTCCACTCAACTGCACAAGGCAAATAGGCTGAACAGAATGGTGGAAAGGTACTTTGCAGATCAGCATAGGCTTCAGTGATAGTATCAAGAAGAGCAAGGGTGGAGTTTGGCCAGGAGAAATTTTGTTAATATTATGGTGATCCCTCTGCTTCACTTCATATGTTAATGACCACCAGGGATCAGGACAATTTACTTGGTAGCAGTCCACAGATGTCAAAGTGGGAGATGGGGATTTTTGTTTTCTTTTGGAGCATAAGACAGAGATCAGTGTCAAAGCTTGTTTTACAAGTGGCTGTAGTGCATGTTATACACTGTCTGTTTATGGAGCGTGCGTGCATGTGTGTGTATGAGTGAGATTCCCACTTGGTTTAAATCCATTGTCTTTGGCAAAGCTGTGTGCTGTACACCATTGAGAATTGGCTCTCTTGCTGTTGATGTATTCATTCTATTCTTGTGTTCCCAAATCATTGTGTTAACTAGGCTACAGCTCATGAGGTCTCTTTTTTTCAGGTTTATATTTCCTCAGCAATAATTTGGTCATAAATAGGCACATTTTGAATATCACCAGAGAGACTAATGTGGAAATATTTTCAGGAGAAAATTTTTGAATATGATTTTTGAATATCCAGTTTCTCATTTTAAAGAATATTTCAAAAGAGAACATCAAATTCCTGGTTAAAAAAAACCCAAACAACTTAGAGATACTTACCTTTTCATGTTTTATCCCATTTCCACTTGTTTCTATTTAGAACATTTCATAACAGTTCCTTTCTGCTATAAGCTAGAGAGTAAAAAAAAACAAGTGTGCTTTGTATTTGCATTACTGGTCACTTGGACTTGCTGCTTTTTATCATGTATATTGGCTGGCTTGTATGCATTTTTCTTAAACCAAGATTTAAGATTTACGTGTTATCTGGAATTTGATCTATAACTTGAACGGCTACTGTAGCCACAATAAGAATGAAAATAATCCTGAACTGTTGAAAATTCAGCTCAGAGCACCCAAAGTGGTAATGACTGCAATAGTAGTTTTGTCGATATTTATAAATCAGTGCAAACCAGAAACTGGATGTTTTAATTTAGTGCAGTTTCAATGTAACTGATACCCTCAAGTTTAGAGCTTTAAGCTTTGTGAAGTGCAATGTTATTGCAGGGCATGCATCCAATTTTTAAAACATTATATAGATTGGAGACAGATGAGCTTTTCAGAATTATTTTAGGCCTATTTTGATTGAATGCCTGAGATGCATTTTCCAGTGGAAATTAATTGCATTGATGTGAAAACAAATGAACCCCAACCTCAAAATTAGCTGCAGGTTCCTGCTCGAACCAGTATTTAAAAGAGAGGGAGTGGGCACGGATAGTGACTGGGAATTACGATGACAATGTACACTTTGTTGGTAGAATAAAATAACCTTTCTTCAATGCCTGCTCTTTTTTGCTGTCTCTCTTAGCACTCATGCGTGCATAGAGAGATAAATTTTCCCATGTATCTGTGGCTGGACATGAGTGGACAATGGCTTTTAGTTGCTATCACTGCTTCCCTTTGCAAGCTGCTGGAAACCTTTGCTGGCCTGTGTCAGCAGCTGAGTGTCAGCAAAACCTCCCACAGCCACTACCTGTAGTGCTTCTGTTGTTATGGGGCATTTCTGGAGCACACATTTCTTGGGGATTGTGCTAGGTGAATTTATTAGTAAATAGCAGCTACCATGATTTCCACCCTTCAGTGTAATTTGCCTTAGCCATGTAAAAACTGAGTTTGTGATTCCTGTTTCTTTGACTGATGCTTGCAATCAGTAAATATGTCCCAGTGAGAGGTAAGCAGAGGAGGCATTGTGAATCCTTTAAATTACGAGAGCAAACAACACTGGCTTGGAGCTGATCTCTGTTGAAGCACAGCTGCAGCAGTTCTCCATGACTTTGTACTGTGTGCCTTGAGATTCACCTCTTCCCTGTGCTTCTCATAATTTGTACTAATATAGCTGTCAGCTGGGATTTCTAGCATGTTTAAGAGATGAAGCGTGTGCAAAGGTTCCTCCCAAGAAATGGCTTTTGATCTTCATGAAAGTTTGAAGGGAATCAGTGAAGTGGGTTGGGGGTGGGAAAAGGGTCACTGAAGATGCGTAGCTATTTGGCAGCATTAAAATATTTTCACACCTGGCAATGACTTGCTGAACAGATAATTGAGAGAACACCCTCATGAATGTGCTCCTCTGCCTCCTGCCCCACTGCCACCCAGTGAAACAACCAGCAGCTTTGAGACACTGAGCATATTTGGGGCTGTGACCATGGTGGGCCGTGCTAAATTTCCTCTAGGCTGTAGAGAGAGGTTGGCACTGCAGGAACAATGTGCTGAGGCAGAAGTGCTTGGGAAGCAATGAGAGTTCCAAAGCACAGAGTTTCTCTGTGGCATTCTTGTTAAAGGATAGGATTAAGAGCTGGATTTTGGCCTGATGCTGATGTCATATATCATCTGAGAGTTTTTCAGGCTTATAATTTTCAATTTTGCTTATTTCCTATTTTGCTTAGGAAATCATGTAGAATTATCTTATCTAATGCCTTTCTTAAAGATTTCTACAGTATGTGTTACTTTTATAGTATTTTTAGTGTTGAGTGTAGAATTTAAATCTCAGTAAATAAACAATCTCACATGTATATACATCTACATATTGTCTTCATTAGTGCCTGTGCTCTGCTAACCAGAGCAAACTCTGCTTTCTATAGTGGATGCAGAAGACTTGTGACTTGTCAGCAGGAGGCACACTGAATCTGCCAGTGACAGATGCTGGACTGGCCTTCTCTCATTTAGGCTGTTTTCTTTAGTCAATCTATTTTCTAGCAAAATTGTGATCAAACCTCTGCTCCGTGCCCAGCCATGGCACTGGGTCTGCATGTGCTGTGAGTTGTACTGGCACAAGGTCTTGAGCCACTGTCTTTGTACAAGCTCTAGAGTGATGAGCATGAATGAGAAACTGATGGCTACAGTTTTATTAGTTTATTAATATGGAGCTGAAGAAGAGTGAAGATTCAGATTAATCGCCTTTTAATTATTATTGGTTTTATATTTAAATTGCTGGAAGTTTCCTTTGGGGTCAACTTCATCTTTTTGTTGACTACCCACAGCAGCTGTTTTTCTGTGGGGACCTAACTGAATTAGCCATGACCAGAAACTGGCCTGCAATTTAAAGCCTTCACTTAACTAGCAATGTTAATTTGATTGATTAACACAGGACCCTTTTCTCTTTGTGCACGGCAACCTTTCTGCTCTAACTTTTACAGCGTTGGATGTGGGGGCCCACAGGGGCAATGTTTAGGAAGAAAAAGTCAAGAGAGGTAAAGCCACCCAAAGTATTAGTATAGCAGTGCTGTCTGCCTGCAGGCACATGAAGACATCAGCAAGTACATCTTTCTTAGACACCCAGGCAGGCAAACATCTCTGGAACACGGGGGCATGAAACTGCTGCCACAGCATCCATCATCCTGCGAAGGACAGTGAAAACATGTGCTGTCATCTTTGACATTTTAATTGAAAAGAAAGCTTACACAGATTTCGACCTTAAGCAGTATGTTTATACAAGTGTATACAGAGAAATAATCTGTCAGTTCAGTGCAGGCTCATTGCTATAGGAGTTGGTTTAGTAGCTGAACAATCCAACATTAGCTCACACACCTTGCCTTGTTCCATGCCTCAATAATTTTTAGTAGAAATACTTTGCCTAGAGGCATGCAGTTATTAAAAAAGAGGCTCAGCTTGCTTAAAGTCTGGAATTATTAGCTCATGGTAACAAGCCTGCACTGGAGAAACTGTTGGTTCTTTGTTTTCATAACTTTGCTGTAATTCACCATCTTATTTTCAGAGACAAACTTCTGCATTGTTAGAGAAGTTGAAAAAAAATGGGAAAAAGAAAAATAAATCACTTCAAAAATATTTAAAAATATTTTTATTATAAAGAGGGTTTACAAAGCTTATTTATCTTAGTATTTCTATTAAATTGCACTGGTCCAAATAATAATGGTAAACAGAAAGAAAATTTTGAGACATTTGTTTTACCTCATTTCCAGTACAGGAATCAGTTGGTAGCGAGCAATCAGTGAGAGCTCTCTGAAGACTCTCTCAGCCCTTTAAGAGTAAAACTCTTTTAAAAAGTGCTTTTTCTCCATCCTTTTTGCAACCTACTATCCCTTTCAGATGCAAAGTTGTGAAGGTCAAGTAAAATCCATTTGCACTGCTGTAACATGTGTGTGAAAGGAGTCACTTGAGCAAATGAGGGCTCCAGCACCTTTAGATAGCCCAAACCTGGCAGAAGGGTTACTCGGTGTTCAGTTGTCACTTTATCTGGATGCTGTGTGTAGGTTTCTTTCCAGCTGTTTAACCTGTTGATATTTTTCTCAATGAGCCTCAGATTTTCAAATTTTCTTGATGTGACTTGTCAGCAAACCTCAAGCCTGGATTTTAAAAAGAATGGTTATGAGAAATAGTGCTTGAGTAAGCTTTATTGCTATTATTATCTCTGCTTTTAAATCAGCTGCCATTTCATGTATTCGTGTGTTATAGCTACTTATTTTTTCAATGGAAAATGATACACCTTTATTTGTAGGGTTGCAAAGTCATTTGTTTACCTGAAAAATTAAGCTTGGTTCTGTCTGAGCTGAGAGACTGTGGTGGCAGTGGAATCAGTGTGACATTGTTGCTTGCTTTTATGATCAAATCATATTTATGTTGCAGTTTTTTGGGTTAATCCCACTTCTTTTTTTTCTTATTTTAATGCAAGAATGTGTTTTTATATGGGCTAGTTCTTTATAATCCTTGAACCTGCCTTTTGCAGTGTTTCCTTGTTTTGCTTTAACTATGCCATTATCCTTCACATATCATTTGTGAGTTCCAGCTGTGTGCATAACACTGTACAGAACATAAACCTCTCCAAGGAGGTTATAGTCTAAGAAACCATTCTAGCTTTTCTTATTTTTCTTGTAATGGGTCATGCAATAAGACCCAGTGAAATATTTAGGGGGAAAGAAAGATTGAAACCAGCAGTTTCTAAGACCTGTAAGAGCCAAAAGGCAAATGTTAATGGGTTTTGTGAGGCTTCCAAAGACCTGCTGGTCCTTGTACTTGTGCTGAATCTGCAGAGGTTCCTTAAACATGTGTTCAGGAAATATAGGTGGCATTAGCAGAACTGGAGTTTCTAAAGGCAAGATTTATCATTGACTAAAACTTTAAATAGGCTTTGGCCCACTAAATACATGATGGGGCTGCTGATTTGTGGGGCTTTTCTCCTGCAAGCTCAGGTGAAAAGTACAGAGTTCTTAACACATTTTGAAGGTATTTTTCCACAGGATGATAGTATTTTACTGGATATATAGATATATATATATATCCATTCTCTGACTGGTTCTTTTGGTTGTATGTTTGTTTGTTTTACTTGTTCTTTCCCTTCATTTGGGTGTTCTGTCCTTGTGTATTAGAACAAGTGAACAAGAATACATTTCTCATGGAGTTGCTTTGTTTCCAATGAACAGCTTCTCCCCAGGTGACATTGAGGGACATGAGAAATAACACCTCTTTAGTTGCTTTTGGCTTCTGTTCTGTATCATTTCATATCTGCATGCTGTATCTTGCTCCTTTTGTAATGCTTGTTGCTGAATTCCTTCTTCCTCTGTGCTGATGTATACTTGTTACCTTAATTGTGCCAGCTCTTCTGAGACACTTACATGGGCTTTCCCTTCAGTTCTGAATCAAGCTTCTTGTCTTTAAGACTTTTTGAAGCTTAACCTTATCTCAGTCCTCCAGTTTCTCATTACAGTGTCAAGCATCACTTTCACTTTGCCAGTGTTTTTACCATCAGCTGGTTTCTCTTTCCCAGGCAGAAATCTCTTCTTGTCCAACACTGGGAAAATACCTAAAGGTAAAAAATATATGAAGATACATGCACACCTCATTAAAAAATCTCTACAGAAAGCATAGCTTTGTCTGGATGCTTCCCAAATCCTCTAAGTTATGAGCCACAATTTTCCCTCTCTAGAGTGTTGCCCTTCTTGTGTCTCAGTCTTAGCTACTCCCTTCCTCTTGCAAACTTCCTCGGTCCTGTCATTTCTGAGCATACCAGTTAAATAAAAACACATACAGAGAAACAAAAAGGCAACCAGAGTCATGCCTCTAAATTGTCTCCGATTCTTTAGCATATTTATTTGCTTGTGTGTTCTATCTTCTTCTTCTACTTTTCATCTGGTTTGTGTCCCTAGAATATAAACACGCTCTGTATGAATTGTCTCTTATCTGTGTTTGTACAGTGCCAGGCTCAACGGAGTCCCGGTCCCAACTGGGACCTCTGGGCACCACCACACTACAAATGTCTGCTACTGATAATAATAATCTGCCCACATCATGCAGATGTCTGAATTATCTGAGAAATACAAACAAGGATCTTTACTAGGTTGGCAGGGAGCCATGAATTCTAGGTGCCAGTTTTCTTTTCCCCTGAATATGGTTTGGCTCCCTGAAAAATCCTGGTGACACAAACCTCCCACTTCTTGGAAAGCTTGGCTGTCTGCTGGTGATGTGATTAAAACATCATTAAACATGGGATACAGCAGGTCAGGTGAGGTCCCTTGCAACTATGTGAGGTATTCCAAGTACTGGTCTGACGCTTCGCTGTTGCTTTCCCTTGTGTTTATTTTTTCTTTCCTCCTCTGAATGACAAATGGATAAATTGAAACTAGACACAACTGCCCTGCTTTGAGGGTGGGAAATAGTGGATAGCAAATGAGGAAAGCCCTAGTTTGACTGGTAGGTTTAAATAATAGCAGTGTGGATCAAAAAACAGCAGACAAGCAGTAAATGAGGCAGCCCCTCCAGTCAGAACACATTGCTCAGACTGAAATATCCCCTCCATGTCTTTGCCTCTGACTGAAATATTCAAATATTGAAGGTCCAGGACAGCACTTGGGCCAGGTACTCTGGCTGCAGAAGCTGCTGTAAAAGCAGTTTGCAGCTGGTCTGTGGAAACACATGCTCCAGTAAACTTATTTTCTGCAATGAAAAGTTTAATTGTGACAGTACCTGGCTGTCAAAGAGATTTTCAGAGGGTAGACTGCAGCCAGCTGTGCTTATTCTCAGTATGGTAGGCTACTTTGGGGCTTCAGCCTGAAGGCCACCCAAACCACGTGCACATACTGACATTGCTTGAAAAGATCCAGGCTGCTGGCATGCAGTGATTGCTCCTCATTAGATTGGTCATAATGATATCATTGATGCCTTATTCACCTCTGTCTCCCTATTGCTTTTACTCACTCTCACTCATTTTTTCCTTGATCTCCAAGCTTTTTGGGGCAGAACCTCACCCACCTCACTATTTTAAACTGAGACTTCTATTCACTGTTGTAATAAATATGTAGATACATGCATGTTTATACATATATATATATATATATATATATATATATATATATATAATATATATATAAAAATGATGAAAGTCTGATCAAGTGTGTTGTGTAAGGGCAGTGTGGTACAGAAATCCCTCAGCCCGTGCTGAGCTGACATGGCAAATTCCCACAGCACAACCTGTGGGCTGCTCTGGTGTGAGCTGGCTGGGCCTGAAGGCTATGGAAGGTCAAGAGATGAGTTCCTTTACTCCAGTGCAACTTGGTGTACTTCTGGCTAAACGTTTTCCACACCAGAGCTAGCTGAAGTGGAACAAACGGGGTTGTGATGTAGGTATTCTTGGTGACCTTTCACGAATGTTACGTGCAGGGGAGTACGGAGCAGGGGAGAGGTCATGGTAAGACCCACGGACCTGGAGTGCTTTACCAGAGTAGAAAACCTTCTGCAGTGATACTTTAAATAGCATCAGTCCTTTTGCACATAGCCCCAAATGGTCTAGGTCAGTAGGAACCTACTCTCATGAGACCTCAGCAACAAATTGTCATCTGCCCAAATTGTCCTTGAAGACTTCAAGCTAAGGGAAGCCTAGTCTTTTAATAGACAAGTGTAGTGTTTAGTCATCAGGCATCAATTGCATCATATCAGACGGAGTATTTGGTATTAATCAAGGAGGCAGACACTGAAGTTTATATCCTAGATATTTGATTGCATTAGAGGAGTTATCTTTAATCATTGGGTAGAGTCATATGATGGAACATGATCAAGTCACCATGGCTTAGCAGGGTACCACCCATCTGTTTAAATGTTTATAAGAGTGACTCATGGTGTTAGCACGACCATGCAGAGGAAGAAGAGCCACATGGTCAGTTACAGCAGCTTGGCTAACATGTGGTATTTTACTAAGCCACTGTAATGCTGACTGTCCAGGCCATGTACACCCAAAGTGTATAAATGCTGGCTGAGACCCCATCATGTTCAACAGGAGGCTTCTGATGGAACACAGTAAAAATTCCTAAATTTTGGAAAAATTTCACAGATAGCCAGATTTTCAGTGAGGTTGAGCATCTGCCAGTTCTCTATCTTATATGTCCTTTATCTGTGGGCTGTTTGCCCAACAGCCCTATTTATTTAGCAACACAGGTGCCAAGGAATGAAAATCTCCCAGTCAGCAATATTGATTGACAGTCTGCAGGCAGTACGTCCTGAGCATTTACAAAGAGAGGAGCAGATTCAACATGTCCACCAAAAAATAACAATTATAAACTCTCACTGACTTTTGTTCCTGTCAGATAGAAAGCAACAACAAAAGAGACTTTGTTGTCCTTGGAAGAGATGTCAGACAAATTGAGTACCTCAGCCTGTAGGGTTCTGTGCCATACATATTCCCTGAGCTCTGTGAGAGTGAGTGTGCAGGAGCACGTGCTAAATCCATGACCTGTGTTCAGTGTAGGAGCAATGGAGGTATCCAAGGGTACTGGCCGATGTCTGTTTCCCTGATATGGGAGAGGGGAATCTGGAGTGCATTATGCAGCACTTTTAGGATGGTAGGACCACTGCAGACTTTTCAAAAAAGAGGCTCGGTTTTGAAGTGCAAGTCTTGTCTGACTGCTCTGCACCTCTTTTAAAAAGCAGACTTGGGAACAGACTAGCAGGAATGTAGTAAGAAAAAATATCTGAAGAACTGAAGATTTTTTTTTTCCTTCTAGCAAAGTGTAAAGTATGTGCTTTCCCCTAAAATGAAGCAGTGTTAAAGGTAAAACTGAGGACAGCAAGGAAGCTTCTTTGCCATTTTAATAAATACCAATAATTCCCTTTTGCCCATGCCCCATATTACTAAACTCATTAAGGCAATTTTGGAAATTTTTTTGGCTCTGGAGCATATAAGCAAAATCCAAACCATGCAGTCCCTTGAGAATCACTTGTGCAAATTGTATAGGTTAGGCCAAAATAAGTTTCTGTCAAACAGCCTAACACCTAAGCTTATTAGGAAACTGGTGAATTGTACAAAGGGTCTGTATGTAGGGCACTCTCAGAATGGATAAATGTAGGGGGGGGCCTCTTTTCACACTGCTTGTTTTACTTTGACCCCACTGAAAACTCAAGAGGTATTTCTATTGAATGCGTGGCTCTGGCCAGTGCAGTTCCCTTAGATTCTCATCCATAGATCTAAGCTCCCACACATCTGAGCTGGTGGACTCAGAGGGCTGCAGAGTGGGCAGGTGGGTGCACACCTCAGTCTCATTCCAGGCCAGGCAGGAGAGTGCACCAGTGCTTTCTCCTTTCCTGCCCACTCCCCCCAGCCACTGTCTGGGAGGAAGCCCCATGGACCTCCCCAGCGGGGGTTGCAGCGCACTCTGTTCTGCCCCTCAAATCCCCAGCGTGGGGCTCCAGCCCTTCCGTCTGGCACACGGACTTTAAAGCATGAGGTAGAGAAGACCTGTTTGAGTTTGTCACCTGCTCTGCAGGGTGGTGGTTCTGGTGAGGATGGGCCAGTGGGAAGTGGATCCTGCTTGCCGGGGTCACCAAAGCCTCTAAAAACCAAACTGAGATCTCCTCCTCACTTTCAACCCGATATCCCCTCACATTTTTCTTCTCAAAAGAGCACTGAATCTGCTTTTCACACTATTTTGACCCTGTCCTATTGATCTGTCAAGTCCTCATGTGTGAATGAGTGCTGATACACAGAGCAGCTGAGTTTAAGTGGACAGGAGAATGGGTCAGGGTCTGTGAACTTTGAGTATATTTTCTGAGCTCCTTTTTCCTGCACTGCATCCATTCCACTTATGCCACCTCTGTGGCACCCCAGGCTCAACCCATGAGCTAAGGTGACTGTAGAGCTGCATATCCCAGAAATTCATTCATGCTCCCTATAGAACTTACTGCACTCTCTCTCAGGATTACACCACACATTTGGAAAATGCTGTCTTGAGTTTTTTTAAGGTGATATGAAGATGTAAGTACATCACATTCCTCCATCAGCAGATAACAAGGGAGGAATAGGAAGAACGCCTTGTATCTGAGATACATTTGTTGTTATTTTTGGGCTTCTTTCTTCCCCTTCTGAATAAGTACTGTATGTGTCTGGGAGGATTTTTAAAACATCCTTCAAAACACAGGCTTTTTCTCTCCACAGAGAACCAAGACAAAAGGATGGGTTCAGTTGTGTGCAGCTGCTAAAAGAGGGCAACTGAGGGCAGAAGGGTGGGAGGAGCTGAGTGTCTTAGTATGAGGGAATTGTCAGGGCAAGGATTTTGAGGTGGAATTTGTTGGGACAGAAATGTTTCTAGGTGAAGAGGGTTGAAGACATGAGGGTTGAAGGATTGCAAGTCCAAGGACAGGAAATATGGGGGAGTTTTAAAGAAAAGGGGATTAGGTGGTTTGAAGTCTTGGTAAAAGAGAAGGAGACATGTTTGTCAGAAGAAGGTGGTTTTGCCATCAGATGGGGACCTACAGTTTGGGACCCTGGCTGTGGTGTCCTCCAAACTGTGAATCCCATTGCTCACAGCCTTTGGGCTTTTTGCAGGATAGCTGGAAGTGGCAGCTAAAGTTAGAGGAGGGTTGCATGTATTCATGGCTTCCAGTACCACTTGCAATTGGAGAGGCAAAACCCCATCATTTGGTGTGACACAGCTCAGGCCAAGGTGGATAGTCCTACCTCTTGCTCCTCTAGGGTTATTGCTCTGCTTCCCTTGACCAGCTCAGCCCAATTTTGAGGCTTTTATGGCTAGCTGTGGATTGATCACTGAAGCAAAGGATGCTTCTGCCAAGGCTTTAAATCAACTGTGATGTATAGAAACTCTAAACATTTTAGACCTTTACCATGATAGCCCCTGCAGAGGCTCTTCAAGCTCCCAGATTATGCACTCTCTTCTCCAGTCTGTCTCGTACCTTCAGGGGCAACTCTCCTTCCTAACAAACAGCCTAAACCATGTCCTACACAGAAAAGCATCATGTTCTCTGAGAATTTAACACACCTACTTGTACTCTCAGTGTTTGTTGAGGCACAGTGTGTGAAAACTTTATTTTCAAGGTTTTTGGAAGCTTGAAAAGGTAGCAAATTGCACTCACCCGAAACTGCAAGCAACTCTCACTTTCTTCAAAATTAAAAAAACCCCAAAACAACAAAAAACTGCTAACATAATTCCCAAGGTCTCATTCTTAAAGACTTTTTTCAAAGTGCAGTCACAGCATTGTTTAATCCATTAATTTTATGATTCTTCTTTGTGAGTGGGCCTGCTTTCTCACAGTTTCTGCAGTTTTCCCTGTGCTATACTTAAAAAAATCCTTCTAAATCTTTTGAACCCCATTTGCCAAAATAATTCACTCTGCTTTTCTGTAGTCCATGTGTTTTGCTTTCATAAACTCCTTAATCTGAATGTAATTTTCCTAATTTTATTTCTACTTTTTTTCCCTCCACATTTTTTTGTGTCCTGGTGGTTTGCTAAATGGTAAAATTAGTAATATTGTTTTGGAACAAAGACTTGGTAGATTTTCTTGGGGAGGTTATCAAGAGTGATTTGAAATACTCATTTTAGAGCAGCTTATTTACAGGTGATACAATTTCAAAATTAATTTGAGTGGTTAATTTTCTGTCATAGTTTGTGAAGCTATCATCCAAATATTTTTGTTCCTGAGGGTAAACTTACAGCAGTGCACTAATGCCAGCAGATTTTTCTGGTTTGTCTGTAGAAAATCTTTTTTGTACCCTCTTTTTCTAGCCACTATGCTGTGCAGAGGTGCTCAGACTGAGACCAGCTGATAGGTTTACATTCATGTTACATGAGATGAACTATGCTGGAGCTTTAACTGATAAAAAGAATAAGGAAGGTGATTCATCCTCTTCTTGAAAACTTTATGTTCCACTGATTTATGCAGGAAAGGACAAATCCTGGATTGGTTTATCTGTGCCTGCTTGTCTGGAGCTGCCTTTGCCTACCAGTGGCTGGCAGGGTAAGACTTGTTTTGGTCTCCACAGCCCATGACAACTTTCTTTTCTTTTCTTTTCTTTTCCTTTCTTCTAGGCCTGTCCCAGGTTCTCTGTCTTCACTACTGCACCTACACAACCGACAAAGACAGCCCATGCCTGCCTCTATGCCTGGCACCCTGCCCAACCCTACCATGCCAGGATCTTCTGCTGTACTCATGCCTGTAAGTTTTCTTATTTGGCTTGTTTTGCAGGGTGGAAAGTTGTGCTGTGTTTGATTCAATCTAAGCAGAGGTGAAAGTCTTCTGGGTTTTGTAAAAACCTAGTGTAATAAGGAAGCTGGACTTTGGTGCTTCACCTTAGACTAGAGTATTTCAGATTAAGTTAATGGCAAGCTAATTAGTGTGAGAGTGATTGGAAGCAGTTTACATGAGACTACAATTTGTGATTCTTGTTCATGTAGGTGAGATCAGTATGTCTGTGATGGAAGAAAAAGATTTTTCTGAATTCAGAAAAAACCTGGAAAAGCAATGTGCATAAGTTATGTCAGTGAACTCTGATCCTCTTGTGTGAGAGATAACCACTTAGCAAGAAAGAAATGTGATTTGTTTTTCTGGCCTGTTAACTTGCACTTATTGAGAACTAGGTAACAATCGCTGCTCATCTTTCATCATTTCTGGAGGCATAGGAATATTTCCCATCTTATGGAAACCAAGAGGCTGCTTTACAACTGTAACTTCAAATTTTAAATTATTTTAACCTTTTAACCTTTTCAGTAGAAGACATTTGGGCAGGTTAGGGGTGGAGAAAAGCAAGGATGACATGAGGAAGAGGGGATGGAGAAAGGAGAAGTTTTTGCTTCATTTCACTGTGTTCAGTTTGCAAGACAAACTAGAGAGCAATTGACCATGGGAGGGAGAAAAGCACTGTTTGTTCTGGCTTTGTTGGATCAAGGGGAACACTCCACAGAGATACAAAGATTCAGGTTTGGCTGCTGTTTGAGCAATCATGAACAAGTTATTAATTATTAACTTGTCAATAAGGATCTCCTGGAATATTGATCAGGAAGTTTAACCAAAAAAAACCCCATGTCATTGTGGGAAGTTTTTTCCTGGCATAATTCCCAAGACACCCAAAATGCAATGAACATCCAGCAGCAGTGTAAGTTCAATGGCTTCAGTCTGCTGCTGGGGAGCCCTTTGGGCAGCTTTACTTGCAGAGGAGCAGATGTGCTCTGGCTGTGAGCCCCAGAGAGACAAGCCTGGAGGTAATACAGACCCTGTCAGCACTGGCTGCTCCTCCTGCCCCACAGCACTCCTGAAAGGGCTGCAGGATGGCACTGGGAGCTGCTCCTACCCCCATGGAGAAAGGGAAAGGGAGCCTTGGCAGATTTTCTCTGCCAGGGGACAGAGGGTATTCACATTTCCCCAAAGCCCAGCACCCATTCTTGCAGGCATCACAGAGGGTGGGAGGCAATTCCTCACCACGGGGCACAAAAAAATAGCTCCCCTGCTTGGATTGCTCAGAAGGACTCAAAGGTATCTTTTTTGTGAGAGCCAAAGCAAGATGGGTGCTCAGCTCTCTCTGGAAGCAGCACCATAACCCTGTTTTATCACCCCTTACAAGGCCTAGCAATGTGCAGGTCTTGTCTTTTTTTGGGGAATACCCTCCAGGAAATTATTTTATAGAGGATTTACTGCCATTAGGTTTTGTTTGTATCACTCTCTCCCAGCCTAATAAGACTAGCTTGCAGAAAGGACTCTGAACAGCCAGGAGAAGTTTTGCTTTGTTTTTTGTGATCTCAGCAGTGCATGAAAGCTTCCCTTACAAGACATGTGGAAAACTCTTCCCAGCTGAGCAGTCCAAGTGAAGGAAAATCAGCCAACTTGTTTTCCATATGCTTGAGATTGCAGATTTTTATTTATGCTTTTAACAAGCTGTGTTGGGCTGCACCGGGAGGGGAAGCTACAATTTTATACAGTGATGCTTTTAAAACCACTTAACTCTGAGTGTTGTTATACTGAGAGGGAGAAAATCATTACAAAAAAGCCCAAACCTGGGTGGCTGCTACATTTGTTTATTAAAGAAACCCTTTCTTTATAATTGGCTGTGAGTTTTCAGGGCCGATTCTGATGAAACACACGCCTACGTGCATACACATATTCAATTCATGACACAGATTGTTATTTTCCCAGTCATGACTTGAAGAAATAAAGCTGAGTCCATTTAAATAGAAAACGAGAGTAAATTCTTGCAAATGTCTCCAGATGTTTTCAAAGCTTTTTTTTTTTGTTTCTTTTAAAAGATGGAGCGACAAATGTCAATGAACTCCAACATCATGGGGATGCAAGGGCCGAACCTCAATAATCCGTGTGCTTCACCTCAAGTTCCCCCAATGCATTCAGAAGCCAAAATGGTAAAAAGAAAATTTTAAAAAATTACTGTATTTTCTCATTTTGCAGTTGCATACCAGTTACCCAGACAGTGGTGGCGGGGGGGGGGACGTAGCCAGACACTGCTTACTTCATTCTTAGTCATATGTTATACTCTTTTTTAATATGCTGCAGTAAATTGCCTTTGTGTCCATGAACTTTCAAGTTGCTCTTAGTCCTAACTGATCTCTCGGTGAGAGGGAACTGAAGGATGAACTATCTGATCCATACTGTGCTAAATGGGATTTTTGGTGCAGGTCAGTAGAACTTAAGCAAATAGTCTGGTTGTTTCTATAATGGTGTCTGTGCTCTACAACTTGATCTAAAGAAAATTGTCAGTTAATAAAGAGTGCAGTATAAAGTGTGTGCTGCAGAGTGTACATAGTCCTTGCTTTTTTCAGATCAGAACACAGTGTGTCAGAGAAGCATACCAAATAATTATCTATCTATCTATCTATCTATCTATCTATCTATCTATCTATCTATCTATCTATCTATCTATCTATCTACCTATCTATCATCTATCTATCTATCTATCTATCTATCTATCTATCTATCTATCTATCTATCTATCCATCTATCTATAACTGGGATATTTTCTTTTTCTGGAACACAACAAAGGTGTTCCCATCAAAAAGAAGTGTCACAATTTGGACAAATGTCATTTATTTATATGAGTCAAATGTCATAACAAAAAACAAAATTGTTTTTTGAAGTTGTTCCACATCTAAAAATGTCAAGTCTTCTCAGGCATACGTACTGATATAGGATTAATGTTCTTAAACTAAACTACAGGTGGACATGGACAAAGTTTTCCCCAGCTTTATATGCACTCTTGTGGAGGTATTTGGGACTAATATCCTTGGAATCAAGTTATCGGTGTAGAAAAACTTTGGATTTTAAGTTTCAGAATTGCCATTTGCCACTGTCTAATGGAAATATGAAGACAGAAGCTTTTAGTTTTAACTCTGTAGGGCTTTTATCCTCTCAATATGTCTCATCATAGTGAAAAACAGGAGTAACTTCATTGAACTTCTTTCAGTGGCACTTTGCCAAGGCAAAATTGTCATAAGTGAGAGAATGAAATCAAGCCGACAAAGATTAAGCTACCACATATTTTTATATATTTCTACTTTTCATGACTGCTGCAGCTTTTGAAGTTGTTGTCATCCATCCTGAAGCAAAGAAAAATATCTATTTGTGCATACAGGAGACTCTAGGTTAAGAGCAACAACATATAGGAGTTTATTTTACCTCTGTTTTCTTAGGTTGGGTAGGTCATGCCTTTGCCTCACTGTTGGTCTGGGTTAGGCTGTTAACCCAACCTCTGTTAACACTCTTTCTTAAACCACATTCTGTAAACATGCAGCCATTTGGCCAGAAGAAGAAGGATAGCCAAAAATGCTGGCTCCCCCAGCCAAGGAAAACCTGTGGTCGAGAGTTCTCTCTGCTGTACCACACAGTGACGGTGACATGCCAAATGGCAACAGCATCTGCAGCAGAGCTTGTTAAAAACTTTTTGGAATAGGCGAGTGTTTTTTCAATGCAAGTGTAGCTGAGCCAAGCTAAATACTCCTTGGCTGAATAAATCCAAAACTGGCATCTGTTTTGGGGACTAAAGGTTCTGTAGTTTACTCTCTCCCCACACCCCCTGCCTCTTTTTTACTGGTAGTGTGAGGCTACTTAAGAACAAGATTAAATTATTGGTGCATATGGTGAGAATTCTGTGCTTTAATAACTGAAACTGTATATTAATACAAATTACATTTTAATCTGAGTAAGCAGGTTTTGTCCCTAAATCCAATGTATGAAGGCATTTTAATGTTTGAAGAAATTGCTATCAGTTCCAAAATGTGGTGTAGCGAACAAGCAGAGCCTTTACTTCTGCCACTCTTTCAAGGGTAAAAAAAAAAATCTGCACACATTAACTCTTAAGAGGTATAACTCAGAGTTCCAGGACTTTTCCTATTTTCAAATGCAGGTTTGTAGTTTTAAAAATATTTTATATTTCTACATTCTAATTTTATGTTTTATTTCTGTATGAGCACACATGCAATGTAAAATGCCTCTTCATTTAGCCACTGCTTTGAGGAATATGAATCTATTATCAATACTCTGCCTGAATACAAAGTAGAAAAAAGTACAGGAAATATTCAGAGCAAAATTATTTCCTACATGCAAATTCATGGATTTTAAATCAGAATCATCTGTGTTACAGGGATATTTGTTCTTATTGTTGACGTTTTCACTTTTCCTCATGCTTTAAGCATGATACTTCACATACTCTGGTGACTTAGTTAAAAGTGAGGATGCCTAGTACCTTATCAGACTGTGTCCTGCATTAGGAAAGAACTTCAGATTTCCCTGGATTCTGCTAATGCTGTTACTGCTGGTGCATTCAGCGTTGCTCATGCTGTCTTTGGCTGGCCCACCCCGAGAAGAATGGGTGTGTCAAACACGAGACAGAGTCATCTAAGATGCTTGTAGCTAATGACTGAAGTAACTGGAGATGTCCAGGGGACTTTGGGCCTGATTCACCAGGTGCCCAAATCCAAGGGAGTATCAGCACTTTTGGGAGGCTCACGTGAGAAAATGTGGAACAGGCTCCTCTAAATGTGAGACCCAGATGTGAGACCAGATCCTTCTGGCCTCATGGCAGTATGGACCTGAGCAATGTAAGCCCAGTTTGGCATGCAGCAGTCATAACACGATTTGGTGATACATGTGGCTTAACTTGCCTCTGTAAAATGCCTGTGAATAAATAATATCGGTAGGGATGCTGTGTGATGCCAGGTTTTTTAAAGAAAGCTGATAGATGGCAAAAGGTTCACACCCTTGATTGTTTCATAATTGGTTTATAGTGGGAAATGGAGGCCAGTCTGATAAATATATACATTTTCTGATTTACAAGCAGATCTACACACAAATATAGAATATGTGTGGCATTAAAGTAATGTTTCTATAATAACCAATATGTATTTTAATCACCTTGTATCACCTGGCATTTATGGAAAGCCACACTCTGCCACCCAAGGTGCTTGCTTCCTGGTTTAATTTTTTTCAGGAGAACATTCCATCAAGTATTAAGGTATTGTAGATGACATCCCAGAACTGTTTTAATTTATCACAGCAATCTCAGTTTCCCTCACAGTATGCCTCTCAATTAGGTTATCACCTAATGCCTTAAAACTGCTCTAGTAAATGAATGAGTGAACATCTAAATCAATACTGCTTTCTTCTTAGATTCACAGCCGAGTAGGTAAAACTTTTATGCTGCCCACCAAAAACACACATTGATTTTATATTAAAATATATTGCACAGGAAAGAGGAGGAAACATATAGCTCCTTAGTGTACACGGTAAAAATATGGCAAAAATATGCAGAGTCACACGTGTAGCATATTAACATGTGCTTCAGTAGGCTGAAAGTATTATGGAGTTGGAGCTGTTGGCGGTGCCTTTGCCTTAATATACTGCCTCTATACAGCTGGGTTTTGCAATTCCAGAGTACTGGGGGTTTTAGAACTCGGAAGTGCAATACTGCATGGATTACTGAAGTGAAAGATAAATAGTGTCCACTGAACCACTGGAAGCCTGTGTGAGAGCAGGTCTTTTCTGTGGAGCTGATGCCTTTCTATCGAATTTTGCAAGGCATTGATCTTTACCTGCAGAAATTTATGGCCTCTGAAAGAGGGGATAAAAAACAGACTGGCAATGAACTTAAAAACACAGTTCTCAATTTAATCTATTAAGTTTTTTTCTTTTACAATTTCTGTATGCCACTTGCTCGATATGTAGTTTTATAAAATTTAAATTAAATGTTATGTTTGTAGCTTGGCTGTGCCTGTAATCCTGACAGAACCTGTATGTTTCTTTAGAAGAGAAAAGAAACTATTTCTGTATCAGAAACACATAGGACTGTGGGCTGTTGTTTTTGACTTGTAAGCTTTACTAGGATGAACAGCAAAATATAAAAATTAAAAAAAAAGTTTGTCTGTCAGGTGAAAGAGTGAAAACATAAACAGAAAAGAAAAGTAATAAATTGGTAGAGCACATGTTCCTAATTATAATAGTGAAATAACCAAACCTCCTAATATACCTAAGAATGCTGGACAGCTTTTGCAGAGGAGAAGTGAAAGAAATTGCAGTGTCATCAGCACTAATTTTTATTCAACTTAATTAGAGGTATGGGTCCAGATCATCCTGGTGGCTTTGTAAATCCCAGTGCAGGAATCACTCAGCTCTCCATCCCAGAGGAAAGGCCAGGCTGTCTGCAGAGACCTGGCTGCATTTTGTACGGCTCTAAGACGACAAGCACGTCTCCGTATCTGCAGGAACACAACATGCCAGCCAAACCAGAAAGGCTGGGCCACAAAGGTCCAGGGCTTCCATCAGAGGCAGATTATGGTCTGAGTTTGGATGGAGCCTTCTACTGCTCTTTGTTTTACAAATAACGTGTGTTTCTGCACCCCGGAGCTGTGACGGTGTGACCGGCGCAAAGCGAGAAGCAGCTGGAGGAAGTTCTCACCCCAGCCCTGCTCTGGTGCTTGGCTCAGCCATTGCAGCAGCCCTGGGATGTAGAAGCAAAGAGCGCTGCCCAAACAGCGGTGGCTGGGACAGCTGGTGGCCGTGGGAAGGACATCCCTCTGCATTCCTGCTCTGGGCCCAGGTTTGCAAGGTTTCCATGCTGATTTCAGCAAGGGGTTGACATTGCAGGGATCCAGGCAGGATCAGAGCCACAGAAACTCCAGGTTTAGATACTTCACACTTTGTTACTGAAGATACTTTGCTGAACAAAATAAACGGCTTGAAGTCTATGTTTTCCTATCAAGCTGTTTGGGGATGGAATCACTTTAGTAGAACAGCACATACTGCTTCAGGGCCAGAAGGCTTTTCTTTGCATGGATTCTGGATTGCTGAGCAGAAAGAAAAATGTTGCATCTCTGCAGAACTTTCAACAGCAATTGCTCATCTTGTACTTCACAATAAAGCAGTGAAAGCAGCGTAAGAGAAAAAAAAAGTGCAAAGAAACATCTTCCAAATAAAAAATAGAGTAGTGATGAAATTTCCTGTATCAGTAACTGAGAAGTGTTTTCACAGAAGGGACTGTTGTATAGTTAAAACCCGTGGTGCTTCTGCAACTGTTGACAAAACTAACTATTCTGAAATTGTATCTCCTGTTATATTTGTACTTATGTTTTAGAGTCCTCAAAGCCAAACTTTCAGTGTGCTCCTGATCTGTGCTTTAAAACCATTCCTGGGCAGCAGCATTGCCTGCAGACAGTGTGCCTTGCTGTGCCTTAAGGTATTATTGTGATAGGTGAAGATAATAATATTCTGGTTTGTTTACTGAAACAGGACCTTGTACCCATCATGCCTAAATTCTGGATTATGTATTAGACTGGGTAGGAACTAGTTCTTAAGGTGTCAGTGGCTCAGTAAGTTCACTAGAGAAGCAAGGCAGTTCAGTTTCTTAGAGCTGCTGCGAATATGCGCTGAATATCTGATCTTGCTTCTCCCAAGTGCGTATGAATTACGTTGCTCCTCACAGGCACAAGTTGTAACAATTCCTTGCATTTTTCTTTCTTTGTGTCACTTTATCCTGTGGTGATCTTATCAGCACTATTTCCCTAGAAGAACTTGGAAATTTTTGTTATTTTGTTTGTCTTGATTCAGCTGGGTGTTAAAGTGACCTCGCTTTCTCCCCCACCCACCAGCCCTCACCCTGTTTCTTTCTGCCCGTTTCTCCACCACCCTCTTTCCTTAGAGGATTTACTGTCTTTGTAGATCTGTTTCTCTTTCTCCTTTTCTCCCCAGTGTCCACCCTGATTTTGTAACCATAGCAATAACTGAAACACAATCCCAGTATTTGCTTGCTGTGGCTATCATCTGGCTCAACAGATGAACTGTTGGCTTTTGTGTGTCATAAGGTTTTGAAACTTAAGTCTGATACATCTGTATACGTAGGGGTAATTTGTTTGGGGCACAACTGTCCCTTACAGAAAAGGTTTTGTTTGTGTAAAGTTCTGTGTCAGTGGGTGCTGGTGCAAGTAAAAGCAAGCCCTCATGGTAGTAAAGCCAGGGAGGGAAACTGTAAAAATAAAAACATGGTTGCGTTGCAGGGAAGTTCTGCTTCACACAGATATATTTCAGTCTCTTTCTTGGAATATGTACAGTTTTCATTTTCCAGGATTTTTG
Source organism: Serinus canaria (assembly GCF_022539315.1). Classification (NCBI taxonomy): domain Eukaryota; kingdom Metazoa; phylum Chordata; class Aves; order Passeriformes; family Fringillidae; genus Serinus; species Serinus canaria. The sequence goes on from NC_066315.1 coordinate 34,604,661, forward strand.
AAAGATCCACAAATAATAGAAATTGTTTTGAGCTTCAGGCTGTTGCACATTAAGCCCAGCATTTGATTGGGATGTGCTCGTGCATCTCATGGCAAGTGGGTGGGGGAGATGGTTTTGCACACTTTACCAGCCCCATATTTTAACCACTGAGGACACAAGACCTGGAAGAAAAATCCTCATGGCAATAAATCTCTTCTTTATGGGCAGGCTTAAAAAGTATTTTCTAAAAAATATGCAGTAGATAATGAATTGGTTTATTAATTATGGTAGTCTTCCTGTGAAATAAATAATTTCAAACAGTTGAACTGAGAGAGAAAATTGAAGTGACTCACTAGAGGCCACACAATTTGTCAGTGGAAGAGCTGAAACAAGCACAGAAGAATTTCTGGCAGCCAGTTCCAGAAAACACAATTTCTGTCTGAGAAAAATTTATGTATATATGTTTTTTTTTCAACTTAATATTAATGTTGGTAATATCAATATAATTGTTGAAATACACAGTTTTTTCATGACTAGCGGAAGAATGAGGGGACTGAATTCCTCAAGCTTACAGGGAGTGCAGTCTCAAATTTAGGATTCAAATCTGAATGAAGGTGGCGCTTTGTGTTCGGATTTAATGCCCCTGAAATTTCCTGAACTTTACTGAGGAGATTTTGGCTCAGAATGACAAAAATTAACTGATCTTCTGAGACTTCTGTCATTTGAGATGATGGAAGCCTTGTGAGATCAGCATCGTGGCTTTCACTGAAATCTCAGGAGAGCACTTACTTTCACATAATGTCAACCATATCCAAACCAGGACTAAAGAATACCCCTGCAGAGCTCCTTGTAAGATCACAGACGTGTTTGAAACCCTGCTCCAAGCTGTGTGCAGTCTGCGGGAATGTTCGCAGCGTTTGTTGTTTATTCTGTCAGATATGGCCGGTGACACTTCTCAGTGCTGGGAAGGATATACACTGTTCTCCAGATGTTCATTAGTGCAACTCCTCATTTATGTTCAGAGGAGGTAATTTAAAAGCTGGGACAGGCTGGGTCTCCCACCCTGGAAACACTTACGCAGCAAGCTATACTCAGCTCTGGTTTATACTAGCAAACTGCTGGCCAGTAAAGTTTATCTGAGATTTTAGTGCATAAAATGCTGTAAATAATCTTCCCAAACATGCTCTGTAGTCAGACTGCATGGGATGCAGCATAGTTCGTTGTGCCCTCTGCACTTTGTATCCCCTTTACTCTGCCTGCTGCACAGCCCACTTTATGGGATGCCCCCCCAGGGGACCTGAGCTGCCTTTACTCCCTTAATTGCTCATGTGCTGAGGGCTGACTCTGGCAATGTGGGCACATCCAAGTGACTCTGCTATAGACAGTTGCCTTCATTTCAAAGAACTTACATTACAAAGAAGACAGGGAAATACTGGACTGAAATATTGCAGAGGCAGGGGGGCAATGGACATTGACCAGCTGAAGGTGGACTAGCATGAAGATTTGACTAAAAAATGGACAGGTTTTTTAGGAATAGAATTCAATTTATGCAAAAACTTCCTCTTCTAGTCATGGGTGTGCTTTTTTTCCCTCCCATTTTTTATATTATAGTCACACTGAAACCAACTCTTTTTCATATTAAAAAAATATTCCAAAAATTTTACTTTAAGATAATATCAGATTTTATCAGTGGGGGAGAACTTTAATTTAGGATTGTTATCTTCATGATATAAATTTTCATTCAGGAAAGCTTGGTCTTAAAATTATGTCATTAAAAAAAAAAAAAAGTAAGCTTTTGTAAAATAGAAAACAGCAGACAGGATTCCTGCAGTTTTGTTGTTCAGTTTGCTGGAAGTTATTTAAAATCAAATGTCCACCTTTTCACTACCGCTCCTCTCCTCTCCATTTTAGTTTTCCAAAATGAGTGCTCAGAAAGGAGACAAGCAGCATAAGCAACTTAAAATAGAATTTCATAATCCTCTACTTTTATAATATGAGAGTCAAGAATTTTAGTATAGTCAAAGATTATTTTTCTAATTTAGCCCTGATCCTCAGCTCTAAACTTGGATGAGTTGACTTCAAAAGAGTTGTATGTTTTTTGCATCAGCTGAGGACTTAGTTTATATTTCTGAAGTTCAAAATTTCCTTTGGGCAAGATTTGGCCTTCCCAGAAATTGATACTACCAGGTAAGCAGTATAAATAATTTTATTTATTTTGGTTTTAATTTTTTTTCTTTAGAATTCATGTTCTGTATTTTACAGAATGCTCTGCAGACTACATGCATTCTGACTACAGAGCATATGTGGGTTGGTTATTCATAGCATTTTATACACTAAATATTTAATACATATTTGCCTCTTATTCTTGCACAGTGGTGTTTTGACAACTGCTCCAGAATCTCATATGAACTTTATCTGACTTCACTTTTCAACTCAGCTTCCTGTAGGTGTTCATTACATAATATTTAAGGATACATTATTTTCTCTAATCCCCAGAATAATACCAGATGATTTTTATAATTGATTCATCATACCAGACAACCGCCAGCAATTTTGTGACAGGTATTGGTATCTGTCCCTAGTGATTCATAATGAAAAATTGCCAGATATTTCTTTGAAAGTGATGGATGATTCATGTTGTTATATTTAGGTCACATTATTCTGGAATGTTTAAATTAGACTACAAGCCACCTTTGAATATCCATGTGCAAACATAGAGTACATTTTTAGTTTCCCATCTGGAAATACATGTAAAGTCCAGGACTGTTTGCAAGTCCCAAGAAATATTGTTATCTTTTTATTTTGGTATTTCAGTTCACACTCATACTAATATGAAAAGTTTAGTAATGGCATATCCTCAATACTGCCCTTAAATGCCAAGGTTACACATGAAGTCCAGTGGGATATAGCAATGTTTAAACTTTTATTAAAGCCCAAAGCCTAAAATAGACTTTACTAGACCTGTACAAATTATTTTAAATTATGTAAATATTTTTAATATGTCTGGCTTCTGACAGAACAGCACTATACACTGAAGTATGACATTCGCTGTACTGTGCCAACTTTTTAGTTTTTTTTTTTCTTCCCAAAATACCTAGCATCATTACTGGATTTGACTAGAGTCTGCTTTATGTGCTGCTTGTGGTTCAGGAGAAATATATGTGAAGAGGATGGACTGTGTTCCCCGACTGTTAACAGAGGCTCTTTAGCATGAGGCTAAGCGTGAACTTTGTTTTGGCTGCCAACAAAGCAGCCAGGAGATACCCAGGGTAGGGATGGGGGAAGTCCTGATCTGCTTTCCAACTAATGGACGTGTGCAGCTGCTCTGCAGGCTCTGCAGGCTGGTGTTGGTGTGCAAGTGTGTGACTATGTCAGAGAGAAAACTATTTGGAGGTTTGTAGCAGATACTGCTCTAACTTCATCTCCCAGGAATTTTATTAAATTAAAAAATACTGCCAAAACTTTAATACATGGATGTGTAAAGAATCTGGGGTTTTGAGTTCTTCATTTAAACTAGAGGCAGTGGTAGGTGATAGTAAGAGCTGGCAGTCTGAAGAGCCCTAGGTTTATTGGTCAGGTGTTTGAACGTGTGCATGTTTGTGCACACGTCCATTTTTCTTTCCTGTGGTTACGGTGGTTTTATTTCCTCCTTCATTCCATGCAATTTTGCTATGCAAGCATAATCCTATCTAGGCCTATTTGTGTAACTTTCTCCATCTATTTATTTGCATATTACCTTATCTTCTGTTTAGAAACCACTTTTCCTGAAATACTTTAGAATTCCGAAGAAAAATAAATGTCTGAAAATCCATGTGTGTTATCCAAAGAACACTAACGCTTAGGGTGGCTACCATTTGCACAAAGAAAAAGCAATTTGTTTGGCTACTTGAATTTGCTGAGGCTTGTCAGTCTTCTAAATCATGTTAGTGGTGGATTAGTTTGATTGGAAACTTGATCCAAGCAATGTTTGAATTTGTTGCATACGGAGTTCCCAGAGGTAATATAGAGTTTATGTGAAAAAAGGTATATAACCACATCAGTATTGAGAATTAAAATAGAAATGAATTGCCCTTGGTGAAATTTGTGGTTACTGGGATTGTTCAAGGATATTGAAATCTTTCATTTAAATAAGAAATAAGAAAATAAGGTAGCTTAATCTCATTTAAAGATTTTAGAAACTAAAACTTCCTTTTCTACTACACTTAAAACTCAATATGTGTTTATGCTAGTCTTAGTAAAACTGGTATATGTGACTCATGATGCTAGTTTAATACTGCCCACAAGAATCCAAATAACGTAGCTATGACTTGTAGTACCCATCCAGTATGCTCTTTCCCCCTGTAGGAGGGAAGGAGGAAAGCTATCCCTTGGGCTCCTGGTCATTGCAGCCTGGGTGATGACCAGAGGGATGAAGTAGCCCTAAAATTCCTCCCGACTTTGGTTTGTTCCCTCCATAGTGAAAAAATCATGAACATGCATTTCTCTGGAGCATGTAAGATCTCCCTGCAGGGACTTTTCAGGTCTGAAGTAAAAGTGCAGCTCTCTTGAGTTGCAGGTGTGAAAGAGATGGTAAGGAACTAAGATTAAGTCCTGGATGTCTTTAAACATATTCTACATTCTGTTTTAAAAAAAATCTGCTGTAGATTCTGTTGAGTCTCCTGCCAGTTACAGGACAGGAGAAACCATGATGCACATAGAGTTGGGAAATGGCATTTGCCTGAAGCAGTGAGGTGCCTCCTGTCACTCTCCATCCTTTGCTTCTCAGTGTGATGTTACCAACACAAGTGATGGACCATATCCACACTGATGGTGACAGCACCATGCCAGGAGCCTCCCTGCAGAGGCTGGGGCAAAAGGGAAGGAGAGGAGCCCAACAGGCTCTATTCAGGCTCTGTTCAGGCTCTGTTCAGGCTCCAGGTGCTTCCAGTGCTGATACTGGGCCACTGTACTCAGCGAAGAGAGACAGACCATAGGTGAAGGAGCATATGTGTCATCTCTTCAGGTTCTAAAGCAGGACCCCTTCCCCCACAGTGTTTGTGAAAGACTATGAGAGCCCTGATCTCACCAGCAGACATCTCCTGACCCTTCCCAAGCCTTGGTGTAAGGTAGCAGGGGCTGGTGCTGGGCTTTGCTTTGCAGAACAGCCAACAGTGCATCCATATCTCAGTGGCTGCTCCTCTTTGATGAAGAAAGCCACTCAGGACACACCCCCAAGCCCCTCTCTGGTTTTACACACAGAGCAGGTAAAGTTAGCATGGTATCAGTGAAAACCCTACCTGTCCACTTGAATCTCTGTGTACATTTGATGTATCTCCCATAATAAATTATGTACTTGGAGGAGCAATAACAATGGCTGAGATTCTTGAGACAAGAAGAGTCACATTACCAGAAGCACCAAAAAGGCTGATTAAAATTAAATCGTAGCAGACAGCAGTTGTGTTACAAAGGAAGGCTCAATTACAGCCAAATCACTTTCTTTGCTAACCTCTGACTTATTTATTTCTCCTGCATGCTGCAGTCTGTATACTCTTTCTGATTGTAATGAGCATTAATTGATTAGCTGGATCTATGAAGAGCTTGAGCACTCATAAGTACTATCCCAGTGGGTACACAACTAAATAGTTTATGAGGTAATTAGTATTTTAATGCCTTTTCTAATGAGCCTTTTCAGTAATGAAATCTCATGAGAACATTATTGGTTCATATATATTTCTTCAGACAAAACAAAAGGTAAGCTAATGCTATTAAGAGATTTTAAAGCTAGTTTATAAAATGGCTTTCAGTAACTTATTTTTGAATGCTTGCCTTGGTTCATTTTGCTTTATTAAAAAAAAAAAAAGCCATCTTAGTTTTTTCCCTGCTCTGCCTCTTACAGTCCTCTCTTCTGACAGAATTCTTACACTATACTGCAATTTCAAATAATTGGGATAATTTCTGAGCCTGCCACCCGATCTCCTAAGCTCAGCTGTAAGTAAATAATACCATACTGTCTGAGAGTGTTGTTTCAGATGTGTTCTCATCCTGGAAAAAAAACCAACTCTGTGCATGGCTGCACAGTGCCTTGGATTTATGACTCTGTCAAGTTTGATAGAATGACCAACCTCCACAAAGATTTTCAATGTCAAGCTGAGCTCTATTCTGGAGGCTTGAAAGCAGCACGGAACTTGCAACCGTGCAGGCAGTCTTCAGCTTTGTTGTATGTACTCCATTTTACCTATGTTTAATCCAAAGTGGAAAGGACAAATCCTCTGCCTTGAATTTTATTTTTTTTTGGTACCTAAGAGAAGACAGCTGAATATTGCTTTTCTGGAAAAAGAATTTTTAGTGTATGAATGGCTCGTTTTATTATTGGCCACAGAGATTTTTGTTCTCTGGAGATCACAAGGTCTCAGTAGCTTTTATGTTCTCATCTCTCTTAGGGCTCACTTCTAGATGGAAAGTGCAGTCTTGTTCTGAGTGGGATTTCAACTGCAGTTTAACAGCAGATAGAAAAGTGGGGAAACTGCCTGAGCCAAACACTGAAGCATCTGCATTTTGGAAACATGTTTCATAAATTAGTTTTATACCAGTGAAGCATCTGTGTGTTGGAAGTCTGTTTCATAAATTAGTTTTACATAATCTAGGTGATGTATGCCATGAAATGCTTGAGAAACTTCATTTAAGTTTAGGGGTGTACAAATCCTATTTAATATTAGAGAATGTAGGAATAAAACAGTAAGAAATTCCCCTATACAGCTCTCATTATGTAATGTAGGATGTAATGAGTCTAATTCATCCTTAGGGTGTCTTTAATGGTGTCAGCACAGTTTTTGCAAAGCATAGATTTGGTCTAGGTACATCACCACCATAAAACCTGTCTTCCACTGGTATATCTCTCTGTCTCCAAAGCTCTACTGAGACATGTCACTATGATATATTAGTAGCCTTGTACTTTTTGATGACTCTTAAGTTAGTAGTAGTATGGGTGTTGCTTTCTTCAAATGAATATAAAAAGCTCCATTTCCAATTACGGCAACCCTAAAAGCCCCCTCCAGAACATAGAGAAATGGTGTCTTTGGCTTCATGTGTGTGACACTGCTTGCAGTACCATGCATTAGCAACATTTATGAGACGAAGAACGCCCAACACTGACCACTGCTTTCCACATTGCCTGCCATCTCCACACCCTTTTGCAACTCAAAACCCAAGAGCGCAGGCGAGGGTGGCGCCTCCCGTGTCAGCTCCTAACAGCGCCCGCAGATTGTCAGGATCTCTGTGCTCACCCACGGTGTGCTGGAGCCCTCTTGTCAAGGCACAGCCCAGCATACTTTTAGGATGGGAGCTGAACAGACTAATCTGTTCTCTCTCTCTCTTGGCTAAGATGAGGTAGCTTCTTGTGTCCACGTTAATGGTTTGCTCAAAATTCCGAGTGAATCAGATTTGCCTGCCTTTGCCTTCTGAGCTGAGCCAGCCCCCGGCTGCCCTGGGACCCTCTGCATGGTCTGTAACCCCACAGGCTGTGACTGCACCAGGGCCCAGAGAAGCAAATTCAAGAGAGAAGGTGCACATCAGGTTACCAGCCCAAGAGCAGAGGAAAAATATCCTCAGAGAAATATTTTGGTTTCCATTTTGGAAACTTCACAGAGGGTGTTTCTGCTCTATATTCAGAAGCTTCCTTAGGGGACAAATGATCCCTCAGATGTCTGAGGGCAGGAGCTCCTAACTGCCTGTCTTTCATGGCCCTCGGACTTTGCCGAACACTAATGGAGCACAGTAAGAATTAAATTGGGGTGGTGGGAAGACCACTTGCCAGATGTTGCTTTTGATTTGGTAATATTTCTTTCAAACTTGAAACGGGCTGCAGTTGTTTTCCTTACTTTTTCAGAGACTCTCTCTATTTGTTTGTGCTTCCTGAGTCATCACCTGTCTCTGCCAAGACTTTATTATATCTAACAAAAGGTATATTATTGATGCCCTGTGGCATGCACAAAGCCTTTCTATGAACTCCACTAGACATGTGTTCCTTCCAGATTCATTTTGCTTCCTGTCTCTGCTCCTGAGCAAGTCCCTGCTCCAGGCTCTGCTCTAACAGTGTGTAAATGCTCAGCAGGCTTTGACACCTCATTCACTTGAAAGCACAGCTTCTTATTTTGATCAGTCCTCTTACCTTTCTATAATAACACATATGTATATACATGTAGGCACTGAAGAATTGTCTCTATTAGAAATACTCGGAAAGAGTAAAAGAAACTTAAAAGAGAAGTTTGTCACTCTCTTCCTTTCTCCTCCATGTGTTTACCATGAGGTCATGATTAATGGCTTTGGTGATGTTTGGAGGGCAGAAATCACTTGTATGTTCAGTTCAGGAAGACCTCTGAATCGGCAGGGCCAGGGGGACCAGCAGCTCTGGGGCTGGAAGGACCCATGATGTCATCTCATGTGGTCAGAGGGGACACAGCTATTACTTCTTTAGGCATTATTCTTGGATAGCACTAAGGTGTGTGGGTTTTTTGGCCTTGCATATGCCTTAATTCTGCCCTGAGCAATGGAAAGATTCCCTGCCCTGTGGGGAGGCTGTTTAGGATGGAGTGAGTCTTAATGTGCAAGACAGGGGGCTGTTGAGGGTGTGCGTGCAGCACAATCAGAGGACTCTAGACTTTGCTGATACACTTCTAGAGATGCAAACTGAGTGCAAAGGAATGAGACCATCTAAATGAAGAGTACTTGAAACAAAGCTACTATGAGATGGAGAGTATACACAGTAGAGAAATAGGATATCTTGACATGTATTCATGGCTTTCCTGGGATGTCTTGGACTGCACAAACTCTCTGCCATTGTGTAAGTGAAACTCTAGATTCCCTGAGGCCATAAATGTTTCTGAAATTTAACTTCTTTTGCTTTGAAGAGAGAAAAGGAAAAAGTAAATTTATTACAGGAGTGTAACTCCTGTCAGTCCCACACATAAAGGAATTATGAAAAACATATAATTTAAGAAATTATGGACAAACTCATAATTTTGTGACAATTTATTTCCTTCCTTTTTGAAAATATATATTTTCTATATAGAGGGAGGAGTGGAGTTGAATCTCCCTGGAGGTTCGAACTTGGAGTTTTCAGCCTTACCAGTAAAAGTGCTGTTCAAGACATGTTGGACAGTCTGTCTGGTGTCATTGAGAAGTTCGTCAAGAGATATTCTATCTCTATTTTGCTTTTAAGCTAAATGAACACATTCAGAAGGCATGGATAGTGTAAGCATGGTATTCTCAGGAAATCTTATTTCCTTACAATCTACTAAAATTTAATTCAGAATAATTGTGTTGTACTTACAGTTCAATTTAGATAATGTTTACTAGTGTTTACATATTGTTCCTGGCTAATCGATGGCAGATATAGAATGAAGTTAAAATACAGAGAATCCTGACAATAAACATCCCAGTCCACAGTTAGTCTGTGAGTCTTTGTGCTGCTTCATATTGTGATTTTAGAATCTAATTAAGCAGATGCTCAAGTAGCTTGGGGATCCAAGCCTTATATTACTCTATTAAATGATTTTTCTCCTTTAGAATGAGCTTAAGTGTCAAGGATAAATTTATGATGACAAACAAATATTTAGGATGAAAAGAATGAAATCAACTGAACCATCTCAAAAAGCCAGAAATAAACTGCTAGCTAACAACATAAAATGCAAACTGGAAATGTGGGAAAGTACAGTACATTATACAACAGGATTGCTTATTATGAAGAAGACAGAGCAAAAGATATGCCTAAATGCCTTAATTGTTTTCTGGGAATATGGCATTATTTTGGATGCAGGTGTTATTTACATTACTAAGTATGTTCATTTCTTTCCCACCTGCCTATCACATCCAAACATAAAAATGGTCCCAGTGCACTTGGGAGGACAGGACGTAGCTAGTGGCATATAATTTAAATTAAGTAGGAGGAATATCCTAGTTTATATGTAAATAAAGTAAAAACTGGAGATGTCTTAAGTTGTAATGTCTCTTTATGAGTATCACTGCTTTATTTCATTAATGGTGTTATTCCTCAGCAAAGAAAAAAGGATTTCTGTGTTTGTAAATGAAGCCGAAACCATGGGGTTCGCAGTATGAGGGCCACCCTGAGTACAATGTGTGCATTAATCTTGGCTCCTTGCACAGAAGGCTGGAGCTGCCTGCCAGAGCTAATGAATGGATTCTGACTCTGCCACGTTAGGCTATTACCAAACACAAAGGCTGGTCACACATTATAGTTTGTCTGATGGTTTCAGATATAAGCATTAGAAAAACATTTGTTCAACATCAATAATTATTCAGCGACAGAGGCAAGTTTTACAGATTGCTTTGGAGCACTGAGGCAAATGCGACTTTCTGTGGGAAAAAGCATGTTGCCTGTCTAGTGATTCATAAAAAGCATAAAAAGGCACTTCAGTTGCATCCCTTCTAAAGGTGAGACCAAACCACAGCATTTCTGCAAAAACCTAATAGCCTCAGTCTTTACTGCAAACACTGTAGTGTTTTAAGAGCACTACTTTTCCCCAGTTTGACAACAAAAAAATCTTGCTGGGGAGTTGTTCCTGGCTTGGATTAGGGTCATGCTTGCACAGATACAGGGCTTCACTGAGTGGATTCTTTTTAGCTTAAACCTTAACAGTTAAATTAGAAGAAAACTCACAACTGGCTCAGAGGAGCTCAGCAAATCACCAGACAGCCTGGGCTGCTGAGATGCTTTCGTTCTTTAGCAATGAACTCATACCTTGGGCTTTTGTATTCTCGGGGAGAAGAAGCCATAGTTCAGAGAACTGCTAGGAACAGGATGGCTAAATGAAGCCCAACAGTAAGAAATTCGTGTTACTGAAGCATGTCATTGAAACTTGGCACAAGAGCTAGGTGGGAGCTTGTGCTGTGGAATGGCTTTAAGTGCTTGTCATCCCATAGATACCGCTGCAAATGTTCTGTATTGCCCCTCCTTTCCTGCGCTGTCTGGGAGAGTGAGTACAAGAATAAGACTATGCGTTTTCATTTGTTTGACTTAGAGTTTTCTGTGCTTTGGTTTCAGTAGCATGGCTATCAGATGAATGAGGTTGAATCCGTGCCAGGAGGGATGCAGAACAGCCCATTACTTCATTGTGTGGTTGATTTGCTTGTTTGTTTTAAAAGTTTGCATGTACTGGTGAATGCGAGGGGATGATAGCATCTAATAATTGTAGTGCTGGCAGGAGCGATGCAAGTTTACCCACACAGCCTGCCAAGGTACCTCTAGCGTGGCTTGCAGCACCTTTTTTTTCCCTCCAAGGTTGTCCTGCTGCTGTATCACAGACCCAGAGAGCAGCTTTAAAGTACTCACAACTGGCGTATGCAGGGAGACCACCGAATAAATTTTCCTTTTTCATGTGATTAGTTCTCGACTGCTATGTTGCCATATCTTGTGCCAAGGTATTTAACAGGGGGCTCCTGTTGTGGGAGTCCTCATTTCCACTTTTGCACTGATGCAGCTAAAGGGAAATTATTCCCTTCCCAAGATGATCATTCTGCAAAAGATTTTCAGAGGGACCTGCCAAGAGCAGAAAGTATGAATAGATCAACAAATGCTGGTAATTCCTGCATTGCAGAAAGATGGACTCGATCTCTGTATATTTGCAGGCTTGTGTCAATAGTCCAGAGAAAGATAAGATTGTCCTAAAGAGCTGGTAATAATTTCAGTGCATATAGTTTGCTTCAGTTCTTGTCATTCTAGAGTTCCAAGGATGAATTACAGGTGTCACAATGAGGGCTTCCTCTGCTGCCCATATTCTCTTGGCATGGAATCAGGCATGGTAAGGACTTCACTGTAAGAGTGACTTCTGTGATCTAGAGCAACAGAGCATAGTTGGTCATTAAATAATCAATTGTTTCTAAGGACATCCTTCCCAATGCTAATTAAAATATCTGTAGTTACTAAATTATTTCATTAGTTAAGATAAATCTCCAGATTATTTTCTGTTTACTGGGTTGCTAGGGGTACCTAATACATCAATATGTGTGGAAGTGTTCAGTGAGGCTGCCAGGTTTTTTGAAAGAGTTTTACATGCTTCAGAAGTAGACTCCAGTTGGCTAAGGAATTGGCCAAAGACTAAAAATGTGACATCATTCTTGGCAAGTCATAGAGATATTTTTGTTAAGAGACACTACATAAAAAGTGTACTATACTACTTCTAAGCAAAAATCTGTGTGTAAGAAAAATGAAATATCTTCTAGTTGGGAATAATTTTTCAAAGAAATGCAAATTTATTGACTAGTCCTTTGTATGATTTTGTTAATGTGTACTATTTGTTCATCTATATCCTTCTTCTCTTTAAATACAATTAATGTGTATGACCTGAATACTTTTAAATCAATACCATTATTTAGCAGACAAATGCAATTATTCCCTATTAATTCTTCCATCAATTCCATATTTGTGTAATAGACATACTGCAATTGTCTTCTTGAGTCCAGTCACATATTTCAACTTCCAACAATTATGTTTAACTTAATTCCAGTGACTGATTAAAACCATGTGTATTCAGGTTTAGATAGATGTGCTTACTAGAGGATTGCTAGACCTGCAGAAAATATGTTTTTAATAATCCATTAGTATTTAATTAGCATGCAATAACTGTCTTATTAAATCTAAATTAAAACCTTATTTGAAGCATGTAATTGAAAGTGCCACTGGGTAAAATCTAATCTGTCAGGGATGAATTTACATTGAATAACAGTGCTAAAATTTTATTTTCTGCAGTTTTTAGGGTCTTCCAAACATTTGCTTAGTCATCACAGTGGAATCTTGCAACAATCCATTTTCTGCAAGTGCAGCATTTAAAATGTGTTATGGGTCAGAGTTGTCATCTTTTGAGAGTTCATCTCAAATTGAAAGATGATTCTTATGTGGAAGATGAGGAATTCTTAAACTTTTACCAGATGCCAAAATGTGTGTGAATGTTTCCCACTAGCCAGTGAAGAAGATGGTTTGCAACACACACCACATGCTTAGGTGTCCCTCAGCATACCCTGCAAATATGAGAGGAAAAGAGGGGTTTGAGACTCTTCCTCTTTACAATAGAGAAGTTGCTGTGTATGAGGGGGTCACACAACACAGCTGGTAAGAGAAAATTACAGCAAAATTAGACTGCTGGGACACTGTTCTGGAATAAGGGGAATCCATAATCTATTCAGAAATGTGAACTCAAAAGTGCTACTGGTGGACCTGCTTCAACAGGACAGCTGGAGGAGTCTGTGTAAATTATCAACCCAAATTGCTTGTAAAATTCTAAACATCATCAGTTTGAGATTAATAGCTATTAGAGTCACTGTAAAGATGTCTTTAATTAACTGGCTAACAAATTTATAGCAAAAGTCGCCTCTCAGATCTGCTTTGCAGGGTCCAAGTTTGCTGTTTCCTTTTCTCATGGTAACCCTGTCCCTCCTTGACAGTAAGTGGGAAAACTGCAAATGCAGAAAAGGCAAGACAGAAGAGCAGTGATTTAGCAGGTAAATCATGGGAGATAGTTTTCCCAAGATACTTTGTATTGGTGCTTACCCTTTGTCAGCCTCAGTCTTCACTGGATGCTAAGGGAGGACTCCATAGACATCAAGGTCCCATTTGGGAGCCAACCATTATCTTACTTATATCATTATTATAACCTTGGTCTGGGCAATGTCCTCATGAACCTGAGACAGTTCACCAGATTGGGATTTGGCAGTAATGGATGGGGTAATTCCAGATGTTCATGGTGTTGTCTGAGGATCCAAGACTGTGGTTAGGGAGGGAATAAAAGATTACCAAGCATGGAGAGCATGGGGAAGGAGAAAAATATTTTGCTGATTCCGTAGACAGTGTTGGCCAGCAACGCCTAGAGTGTTGACAGACCTCAGTTCCTGAGTTGTGGTGGACAGTTCTGCCCCTTCTCAAACTGCTCACAGGACAGAAATTCATCTCTTCTGGTTTTTATTAATAAGTTGGGGAGAATGAAGACCAAAAAAAAACATCAAAGAAGAATGTAAACTAAGGAAACTTTCAAAGGAGAAGGAAGAAACTTGAGAACAATCTCATCTATGGACAGGAACTTGGCCTTTGAAGGAGGACAGGAATTTTCAAAGACACGTACTGTACAACAAGTGAGCTGAACAGAAAGGCATCAGGGCTCTTTTGAAGAGGGTCAAAAAAAATATGTATCCAGTGATGGGAACAACCTCTAGAATTACCCAAGTCAAATTAAATGGTTCCTTTTACTTGAAATATGTTTATGCTTAGGCCACACGTGAATAGCTGTCATGGTGAAAGCACTACGTGTGTAAATTGTGATCTGCTTATTTGAACTTAGACTTTAAGTGTTACTGGACACCCATGAAAAACTGGAATGCTCTTATTCTGGAGCTGTGAAAAGTGTCGTGATTTCTGTAGATATCTCCTTTTTGCTTCAATTTACTCCTACCATGTGATTGCTTACACATAGCAGCATGAGATAGAAACTCTTGTTATGAAGAAGTACAGCCCATGAAAAGCTCCTGAAAACCCATGGGCAGCAGAATTCAGTCAGACCACCTAAGCCCTGTAGTAGTAACCATCCAAGTGCACAAAACACAGTAAACGCAAATGACTGTACCCCATGGAGGTATTCAGAATCAACACTAAGATGGTGACATGGGGGGGGATAGCTGAGGCTGAGAACCACTGAGCAGAGAAAATAGGGTGCAAAATTATTTAATTGCTCATCTTCATTTGAAATTGGTGGAATGTCAGGTCTAGGCATGGAAACTATCTGGGGTTTATTTACATGGCCTGATTTGAGGCACCTGTCTAAACCAGGAGCCAAAGCTCCTAACAGGGTTAATAGATCACTTAGGTTAAGAGCTAATTACAGCCTAATGTGAGGTTCTCTGAATGGCTCTCTGGTGGCACCAGTGGACCGCCCAGCCAGGCGGCTGATTCAGGTGGTGTAAGGAAGAACTCAGACACTGAGCTTCGGCAAGTTCAACAGTGGAGGAATTCTAAATTAATTCTAAATTAATTCTATAGTTTTCATGACTATCTGCATGGTTAAAAACTGTGCAAGTGACAGTTTTTAATGGCATATATGGTGCTAGCAGCTTGGGGTTAAGGTTTCAGCAAGAAGGAAGTAGTATCTATAGAGCTGTGTTTACTTCAGCAACACCAGTTTACACCTGCTGAGAATCAGACTAAAGGCTGTTTATTAAGAATTAGTCTTCTATCCACTCTTGACGTTTGCCCATGCTTATTTCCCTCTCTTGCTAATATTTTTAAGCAAGAAAAGCTGCTGTGGCATCACTTAGGACAAGGATATTAACATGGTTATTAGAGCAATTATTACATGTGGTTCATTGTCTTGTTTTTCAATGTTTGCCTGTAAAATCAGTATTACTAAAAAATAAGAAGTCTCTTGGAGATTGCAAGAAGTAGAAGCATTTGACTTTCATTTCTAATCAAACAGGCTAAATATTCATGTTTATGTGCCTAAATGAAACTTTTGTATGCAGTCTTCCACCCCATCTGCATGAATAGTGGCATTGTAGCAGGGTGAGGTCACTGCAGAAGGGAAAGTGAGGTAAGAACACAGCTGAATCTACAGCCTCTGTGCTACATGGTGCACCAGCTTGTGCTTAAAGGAATACAGTGCTTTTGCCCGAGCCAGAGTCGCTGCGGGCACAGCCTGCAGAGCTGAATGCCTCTTGCAGGGCTCTAGATGCATTCCTGGCTCTGCTGTATGGTCTGATGCACAGTATAAGTTTCCTCTGATTTTACAAACTACTCTTCAGAGACCTTTTTACACATCTAATATAAGTGAAAATCCATATGGTTTATTTTATTTTAATGAAGGGTGGCCCCTTCATTAAAAAAAAAATAAAAATAAACAGTTCTCAGGCCTCATTCTGCTTTGACTTATGTGGCATAAATCCTGAGCAGTCCCTTTGTAATATTCACTGATGTTCAGGATTTATGCCAGCATCAGGGGGAGCAGTGTTTGGCCCATCAAAGGGCTTTTCCCCGCTCATTATTTTCTAAAGAAATGACTCAACTTTATAAAGACTGATGGCTTCCTATTGGCATCACCTGTGTCCCTAGTGGGAATTCTCATATAAAGAGAGTACGGCATAACCCAGTGTGTGCATCTGAAGGGCAGTGGAAGAGTGACATAGTAAAGAAGTGTTAGAAGGAGTGTGAGATTTGCTAAATCTGTGTGCCAGTTCATATTTTACCTATTCCTTGCATTAACTTAAAAGGCCATATGAACAGGATGCCAAGGGTACCCTGGCAAATCGCCGTCCCTCGCCCACCATCATAATTAGAATTTTGAGAACTTGGAAAATCCTGCCTAGTGAGCAATCCCTTCTCGCCCTTTTTCCACAAGATTCTCCAAGCTCACAAACCTTGGTAGACTTGGAGCAGTTGCTGCTTTAAATGAGACTGTCCATCCTAGTCTCACCACCTAGCACGGGAGCCAGCGGGGCTCTCTTTACATCCCACGCTGCCTCTTGCTGCTTTGGCTTCCCAGCATAGCTCCCTGAATTTCCAACAAATTTGTCTGAAACAGAAACACCCTCTTGATTGCAGCAATGAACCCTCTAGTCTTCCCAACCCAGAATAACTGGAGCAGCCCGTTTCTATCTCACCTATTAAACTCTTCCCTCAGTCAGCTGCTGATAACCTTGAGATCAGACCAATATGCTGTTAGATGTTTCAGAAACAGGACACTCAGTTTTGCTGCAGCGGGCTCAGTTCTGATCAAGCCAACACTGGAGTTTATAAACCAATTCTGGATATTTTTTAACTTTTTTGTTTGCCTCGCATTATGGGCAATGGGTTGAGCCACGAGCGTTAACAAGGTAAAATTGTAAATGTTTTAGAAAGGTTTTTCAGCTTATTTGGTACCCTCATCTTTCTGCAGCACAGGAAAAACAGGTAGGAGCTGGTGAGGCAGTCTGTAAAGCCTGGAGATTCTTTTTTCTCTGAATTTTAGCCATTTTTTAGTTACCTGAACCAAAACTTTGTTGACCCTAGGTTGCCAAGCAGGACAGTGTGTGTGATTCTCCCTGAAGAAAAAGTTGCTCAGAGGCTCTTTTATCTTTGCTCCATGAATTCCCCAAACACCAAAATAATTTCTGTTTATCCTGCCCCTGCAACATCCAACTAACTTGTGAGCACTGGAGCTGAAAATGGCATCTGTTCCTGGTCAGTCCTGGTCTAAATCTTCTCTTTCCTTCAGCCTCTCTGACCCATCCGGGAGTTTGGGATTGTGGCAGCACAAAAGACAGAGAGGAGGCGGGGGGTGGGGGGGAAGAGAGAGGTACAAGCTTGGGCAATGGGGAGAGTGATAGTGGAATGTAAAATGGCATAAATGTAGGGGAATAAGTGAGGCAAACTTAAAAACCATAATTGTATAAAGACCCTGCAAAAGGAAAAGGGTGTCTAGAGAACTGTGGGTAAAAAACTAGTATCTGGGTAGCATTTCAAATAGCCACATTCAGTCTAAGGAAGCTAGACATGCACCAGAAGCTGCTTCTAGTTAGGAAAGCACAGTAAATGAGACACAAAAATCAATGCTTGTGCTTCTTTCCAGTTCTGTCTTTGGTGCAACTTGCATCTGACTCTATTGTAGCAAAGGAAACATTATGGGGCGGAAGCAAGGGAAACTTGCAGGGCTGCCGGAAGGAGCAGACTGTCTGCTTCCCTTCCCTCTCTTTCCTCCTCCTCCTCCCTTTGGCCACCTGTTAGCATCCCCTCACCCCCTCCCCCTTCATCCTCCCTCCTGCCAAAACCTCTCTTTATCTTAATGCGCATTTTGAAGCCTGGTCTTGTTATGCTTTAATTATATTTTCTGGTGGCTGTTGCTTCTTTCCTAAGTGTCTGTGGCCTGTCTTTGTCAGGACAGGAAAGGCTGAGAATCAGAAAGTGGAGGGGGAGGAATTCAGGCTTGTGCAGCTCAAGCATAAATGAGCCTTTTGCTTCCAGGTCAGTCGTTCAAATCCAGCCTACAGAAGTCAAGTTGAAAAGTGATAGCTGCTTTGGAGTGTGCAAAGCATTAGTTGGTGGTCTCATTTGGGTTCAGAGCAGACAGATGTCCAAATCCTTTCTGGCCCTAATTGGCATCTTTGCTGGCAGCTTCAGAGGCAGGGCCAAAGAGTGCGTGGGCACCGAGCCCGCGATGCCCTCGCCTGGGTGGTCCTCCTAAGCCAGTGTCCAAGCAAGCTGGCAAGGTAGCCAGGGGGGCTCAGACTGCTGTTGTCTGTGCTGCACCTCCTCTGTAAATAAACAGGGATATTCAGCTCTGTGCTGTTCCTGCAGCTTTGATTCCACTTTTAAGAAGGTAATATTTCTTGTCTTTGTGCTAACTTCTTTCTTTTCTTTATTTTATATTTGAAGTAATTACTCTTTGAGGAAAGTAATGGATTAGAAATGTGGAACTAAATTTACAGAGAGGTAGCTCAGGCAGAGAGCCATTTTGGGGCAGCTGGTGGAGATGGATAAACTGGAGTTACTGGAAGAGCCTCAGTCCAGGACATTTTAAATTACTTTTGTCTACCAAAGCATCACAGCTATGATACTTTCCAATTCTTGGTGCAATCACCCCTTTGCAAGTCCAGGATCAGTGAATGTAATTTGGAGCTGAATTTTGTCTTTATGGTCCATGATGTTTCTACACCATCTGCCTATTCCTACTTATAAATAGTAGCTTCCCAAAAGATAAGGCTCTGTAGGGTTTTCACATGCATTTCTGAAAGCCTCAGGGAATCTTGCTTTAAACATGTGTACTTGCATCCTTCAGCTTCCCCATCTTTATTTTCTTTGCATTTATGCAGACCTCTCAAGTCCTGGAAATCAGATGCAGGAGGCTGTGTGATGCCGGTGTGTGATGCAGGCAGGCATGCAGGGGCAAATTTGTGTGATGATGTCCTCCAGACTCTGTGATGATGGGGTGGTAGAGGCTATCAGGCTGTTGCTGAGAATTATAATGTCTTTTAGTGCTGCCTGGTTGCTGCATAACCTTCCTGTCCCTGTCCTGCTTCAACACCCTGCACGGTCAGGTAGCAGCTGCAGGTAAGATTTCAGAGCATTAGAGATGCAGTGGTGTCCAGATGAAATTCCCCGAGACTCTGGTGGCCCCAAAAAATGGAGCAGATGAGGCTGAAAGTTTTGAGTCTCTTGGGAACTAGCAAGTCTCTGTCCTCACTGAGCAGAGCAGGGTCAGTTCCCCTGGCTCTGCAGGTCTCTTAGCCCATGTCTAGGCAGTCAGGATAAGGTACATAATCCCAGTGGCCTCCTGGTGCTGCGCTCATCTCAGGGTGCTTGGAGAACTCTCACAGTTTTGTCTGCCACAGCTTCCAGAACCCTGCTAGGGACAGGGTTGAGCAGCCTGTGGGAAGAGTCACGTAGGAGTGTCACAGAAATGGGGAGCACTAGGGAATATCACATGTGATACACACAGCTTTGGTGTTGCAAATCATATTCCCAAAGTGAATGTAAATTGTCACTGTTTGATTGACTTCAGCATTCTTTCATCCACTCACTCCAGGTGTCGTTCTGCCCCATGATCTTCAAACAGTAAAAATAAATTTAAAAAATGTTCCCCAACTTTGCTCTGCTGTCGTGAAGCTCTTAAGTGCCAAATTCTGCTTGGGTCTCACCAAGTATGGCTGCTGCTTGTAGATTAACTCTTGCTGTCCTTGCAGGATGCTGTAAAATTTGCTTTTTATCTTAGTCCAATTATTGTTGTTAATTGTGCATTTTCATCTGCAAGTGCCAAACTCCTCCTTTAAAAAAGAAAAAAAAACCCAACCATATGCTAAATTCCTAGCTGTGTAGTAAAGATTGATTACATATGTTTATGTGTAATTTAAAAATGGTTCATTCAGGAAGTCTTTTAAAGGCAAGTTTAAAATCTTCAATTTTACCTAAGTTTATTTATATTAGTGAAATGGGCCTGGAGTACTAAGCAAACCTCGATGATATATCGGTTCAGCCTGAGAATTCTCTGAACTGTTTTATATATTTTTATTCTATCAATATGCTCTTTCACGGCTACTAATTAGTTTTGTTAGTTGACTTACAGAAAAGCACATATAAAATCAGGAGTATGAAATTCCATAGTGCTAATAGTATTAATGAAAAGCACAAAGTCTGGAGGCAATTGTAAGAGCACTACTTCAACAAAAAATAATTCTCATTTGAATTAGCATGATTAATTGCATAGACTTTCCTTGTCACAGTATAGTGAAATTGAAACAGTGAGGATGCTCTAAAACCTTCAGGGTATAATTCTGGTATGTGTTAGAAAAAAAGGTGCATACACATTGTGTTCACATGCATAAAATAAAACTATAAATAAACGAGAAAGACTAAACTTCATTTCTACTTTTAGCTGATTGTTTTGACTTGAAACAGCATTAGATTTAATTGCAGAGTAAAGTAGATGTGACTGTAAGTTGGCATTGGTTGCTCCTGTGTCATGAAGCGGGATATTTGGATCCCCCAGCTCTTGCACTACGTGCCTAATTGGTTTACAGGCTGGATGCATCCATGCAGGCTGCAGCTATTTTGCCCAGAGGGGTGAAAGAGGAATCACCTTGTTTGCTTCTTTTGCATACCATTGCTGACTATGTGTATTGACTCTATAAATGTCACACTGTTTGCTGATTCAGAATGTGGGCTGGTGGAGTGCTGCCTGGGGAGCACAGAGGATGGTAGTGGGTGTTGTTGTGCCCATGTGTGGCACCGGGTGAGGACTGTTCTCCTCTCCAGCACCCCGCATCCTCGCAGTGTTCCTGACATGTCCAGGTTCCCCCAGGCCTGCCCTGGGTGTTTATTATGTGGAAAAAATGGGAAATTCTGCCAATCCACATCACTACTGCAAGTTTGTCAAATGACATCAGCAGCAGAGGAGAATTTAGTTTCTAACCACATGCAAATAGGTCCCAAACTGCTGGTTATGCCATGATGTCAGCTCTGATTTCTCATCCATTATTTGATGGGTTTCAATGTGTACGTGCCAGATAAGTTCCCTCTCCTTTTCCTCTCTTCCCATGCAGAACTTCAGGGTTTGTTTTGACTTTATTTATGAAAAATGTGGTTTGAACAACAAATGCACTTCCTTAGGAGAAGTTTATTTC
Organism: Serinus canaria; assembly: GCF_022539315.1. NCBI lineage: Eukaryota > Metazoa > Chordata > Aves > Passeriformes > Fringillidae > Serinus > Serinus canaria. The sequence goes on from NC_066315.1 coordinate 34,625,766, forward strand.
AAGGATAATTTACTACTCAAGCCTCCCTTGTCTTTGTTATCATTTTGCATTATAGTGAGCTGTTAAATACTAGAACAGTTCAGATATTCTCCCAAGGGACTCAACTAAGTGTTAGTAATCATTCCAATGTTCTTTGTCATGAATTGGCATTAACTTGGTTAATAAAAGCTACTGCATTATTTTGATCATGTGAAGCATGTCAGCCTGCCTGCAGGTATGCCAAGGCACAGCAACAAAGCAGGTCATGTCATGCAGGTTAATGTCAGGTTAGATTTTGTGGCATGTAGGACTGCTTGAAATGGCATGGGCCTCCAGACTATGTAATTTGGGATACTGGGACATGGAACTTGTCACTGCTGGGTGTAAGGATTGAAGCCAGCTGAGCTATGAAAAGTGTGTCTCTTGTCACCAGGTGTTAGCTGTCTTTTCAGCCTGAGCAGAACTCGTCCTGAAAGCAGTAATCACTTCCTGGGGTAATTCAGCCCTGAAACAGAGGATGGTTTGTCCTCTGCAGAAATAATCTAGATATGTGTTCTAGACTACTGAGCCCTTGTTGAGCTCTCCCTAAGAGGCAGTTCACTGCCATTTAGAAACCAGTTCCTTTGTTTCTGATATCTTTCCCAGAGAGACAAGCAGGGCATTGGCACCTTCTGAGCATGGGCTACATCCCTCTGCCTGTTGCTCCATAGAACTATGGCCTAAGAGGACCCTGGATTAGTTGCTCTTTTTTTGAAGAAACATGAAGGACTTGGGAGTACTTCATTACTTTTGGATCCGTTATTTTCAGAAGAGAGCTTAGAAAAGTTCGGAAGAAGGGAAGCTTACGCAGATGTCACAAGAAGTTTAATTTGGTTTTCAACCAGAGGTCTTTGGGTCACTTAACTTCACACATCAGTTCAAACTGTTCCCTTATAAGGCATTCTGTAAATAGTATTTCCAACACAAGGGAGAACAAGTCTATTTGCAAAGCTACTGAATAAATACACAATACCAGAATAGAAATCAAATTACAGGGGCTGTAGTATTTCTAACCATGCTTAGGTCAAGTAATGGAGGTAGTACAGTCAAGTGAGAGAAAACTCCCCCAATCACAGATGTAATTAATTAATGTCTACATTGCCAAAAAAGGAAAGTATTTTGACAACAGTTATTTGGAGCAATTATGAATTGCTCTTTCTTGCAGCCCCAAAAGGCAAAAGCAGGAATGTAACTGCAATACATTGCCCTTTTTTCCCTACTTTTTCTTTTCGATCAAGTCATAGAGCTCACATATTGAGTAACTGGGAGAGGTGCCAAAACCATTCCCTTTACAAGTGATTTTAAACTATGCAAGAGGTGTGTTTTTTCCTTTTGTTTCATGGAAACATCTCTGGTTTTGGCAAAAGTTTCAAGTCAGGAAAGCTGGTCTATGATTTTGTATTGCCAATGTTTCAAAACCAGGCCTAGATGGTCCATAAAACCATTTCCTCTTAAGCAAGAGTTCCACCTTATTAAAAACAGAAACCATAGCCATCCCATGCCTTTCCCTGATCACCAACTCTCCCTTCTGGGGATGCACAGCTGGTGGGAGGTTCAGCAGCCCTGCATCAGCCCCTTCCTTTTGCTGGAGCTCTGGGATCTCTATGAGGTTAGTGCTGAGCACTGGTTTGAGGCGGTGGTGGGGTGGTGCAGAGGTAGAGAGGGGCGTTTCTTCCCTTGGGACCCCGCTGGTGTTTTTGGAGATATTTAAGGAGGTCTTGAAGCAGTGGGCGTCTCCTGCATCCGCTGTGATGCAGTCATGATGGGGATCGTGCCAAGAGCCGCGTGCTTTTGGGGAGGGAGCTGCTAAAAGAGCTGACGGGGGACAAATCCGTTATGGCCCTTCCCTTCAAATCTGCTCAGGCAGGAGCATTCATACCTCAGGCCTCCCCTAGGGGAGGAGATTCAAGGGACAATCAAATAAGGGAGGCAAAAGTCTGCAAGTAACGGGGCGTCAACCAAGTGGGACTCGGCTTCTGGCTCCAGTTGGTGGGTCTCTGAAATCATATTCTGAGAACTGACTGCAAGCCCTGGCTGGACCATCGCTTGCTCCTCAGGCCTGACAGACACACGGCAGTGCCCTGACTCACAACCAGCTCACAGAGCTCACAGGCAGCCAGCACCCACCTCGCTTCCCCCCTGCAGCTCGACGGAGGTGTGGGTTTATGAAATGGTAAAGCTGCTTGGGTTGAGCCACCCCTCATCAGGGTGGTTAGTGCTGTGTGACCCAAATCTCTGCTGGGGCTTGGATCTCTGCTCTTCTCTGTCCCAAATTCCTTATCTGTTTACATGCTCACCCATCTTTCTTTTCCCCAAACATTTTTGCAAATTTATAAGTAATTACCAGAGTTAAATAGACCTCTGCAGATTATTGCTTGAACTAATTCAATGTAAACAATATGCATGAGTAAATGAAAAGGGCTTGGCTTGTGTAAGAACCAGAATGGTAAATGAGGCATTTGCATGTTTGTTTCACAAACTGCTTATGGTAGAGATATAGATAGAGGCCAATTGAGAAGAATGCAGTTAACCCAGAAGAGAATTAAATTTAAGAATTGCTCTTGTGTCTGTTTCTGAACTACCTGGGAGAGCTTCTTGGGTGCTTTATTTGAAAGCAGTCTTCTCAAGGGTATTAATCCTGATCTGAACAGTTTGACCCAGTAGCACATGGGATATAAGTTGAGTTGTTGGGTGCATTTGTGTCTTCTGTTTGAACATCTCAGGTACATGGTAGTCAACTGCACCCCTGTTAACATAGGAAGAGACAAAATTTGGTCTCACCCTGTTTTTTCATGCTTGCAGCCTAGCTGCAATTCTTCTGGATTTGTTCTACCCTGCATAAAATACAGATAATATTTGTGATATGGACAGAGGTGAAAATATCACTGCTTGCTTTATTTTGAGGAGGAGGAGGAGAGAGGCTGATGCCTATTGGACTTGATACAGACTGAAACCCAGTGATGTTTTTCCTCTCTAATTTATATGAAAGAAGCTTAAAAAAAAAAAGCCAATTGCCATTTTTTAAAATAAAAAAATGATGTTTCCCTTTTCTTTTAATTTGTCAGCTGCTGGAAAAATATTGATACTTACAAAAGTAGACAGAATGAATCAGACTAGATGACGATGCAGGAGGACTGTACAGACATATATGCTTGTGAATATGTGCAAGTTACAGCTGACCAAAGTAGTTGCCAGGTCCTCTTCCTTAGACCTCTCACTGCTTCAGATCTGGACACAGCTCCTGAACTGCTGCTTTTCAAGTGCAGAAGTCCCAAGCATGATGGGATGGAAGATGTGTCAGAAATTCAGTGGGATTTGTCACTGTCTGGAAGTGCTTATCCCTTGCACAGGCTATAAAGGATGTTTAGGTGAGAGGGTTGAACAAATTTTCTTGTTGTTGATGTAAAGTAAGATAAATTCTTTTAAAAATGGGTTTACAGCTGAATAAAAAGGGCCAAACTGGTACATTTGATATCTGTGCAACCTGATTGGTAATACTGAAGATGTCTGTGCAGGTGATGCTTCCTATTGGAGTTTATTTTGCACTGCACATTCATTTCCATTGAAGTTCCTCAGAGAGTTTCATCTCTCTCTGAGTTCAGACCTCCTGTCAGTTTTTTTGTTTAAAATGAATGCAAGCAAGAATACATCCTTAAGAGCCACTGTTGCTGTTGAAAGTCTTAGCAGTACTTCTGTCATTACTTCTCGGCACCTCAGAAGGGCCACGTAAAAAAATAGTTAAATACATTTTTAAAGTAATATGTTTCATGTGTTATTTCACATAATTCATTCCCATGAAGGCTGGAAGCAAAACTGAGGCTGATGTCAGTGGGAACAAAGTTAAGTCTACAATGTGGAGTTCAGACCCAGATTTCACTTCCTGTTAAGATGAAAAGCAGTTTGAAGTAGTAGATGATAAAGTCTTTACCTACCATATTACCGGCTATTTTCTCTGATATTTCTGTTGTTTATAAAAAAATCTTTCATACTTTACCTCAGACTAATTGGAGACTGGAGATCTATAATGCTCCTGCTATTACCCACATACCAGTTGTCACCTAGGAATTTATACCTATACTTAGGATAATGAGATTTAGTAGGGTCATTTACACTCTGTGAGAATTCTATAAATCACCGTTACGCACTTGTGTATCATCTGGCTTTTACCTTTTCTATAATAGATAAATATTTTATACCGTCTGTTACTATTCATATTCTCTTTATAAAATTCAGCATATACTATTCATTTAGACAATGACAACAACAGGAGATAATGTGAGATCCAGTATTAGTCATTGGAGTGCTGTTTGGGGGTTTTTAAACAAAAAAAGAACTGAAAGCATAGGTTGCCTTTCAGTGCTCAATTTACTGTTTTCAGATGTTAAAAAGGCTCTTGCTGTACAAGAAATGGTTGTAATCACTTGCTATCACTAGAGAGAGTTAAAGCAATTGTGTTGTCAAATTACATTTTAAAAATCAAAACAATATTGTAAATAGCAGTATATGTGATCATTCCCAGGATATCTTTGATAAATATCCATTCCAACACATTCTATTATGTTATTCCTTTAAAATTCCTCTTTCTTCCTTTAAATAGAAATAATGAAAATCTCACTTTTCCTACCTAAATTAATTCAGAAAGTCCCTTTTAGGGTCTTTACCATATCTTCTATAACTCTGACTCTAGTAAAGCAAGTGAGTAAGCAAGCTGATTTCATTTTATGTTTATGTTCTGCTTGGCCTGGGCTCTAATTTCTAGCTGAGCTGTACTTTACTGCCATTTGCCCAGACACTGTGGCACAAAGCAGTGCTAATTTTTACCAGGGCAATGTAGACTCACACAGGCAAACAGGGGAGAAAGCACTGCTTCTCCAGTCCTGTTCTGCAGTCTTCCCTGATTTGAGCAAACTTTATCATTTCCTTTATGTTCACAACTCCTGACAAAAGGATGGGCTTGGGAGAAGCAGACTGCCCCAGGGGCAGAGGGGGAAGCACAATTCATCAGAGCAACTGACCATAGCAGCTTGGTCTGACCTTGTGTCCTGGTCCTGTTCAGCATCCCTGCACTGCCCGTACTCACCCCCAGAATCTGCAAAACCCAGCTGGGCTGAGGAAGGAGCACCACCTTTCACTCTATGCGTTTAGTCACATGTTGGTGATCTGTGGTGGTTTGAGCCAGCTCTTACTTTGCCATCTAGATTGCAAAGAAATAAAGAGAGAGGATCAGGAGAAAAGACATGCACCGACAGACATTTCAGGGATCCAAAACTCCTGATTGCATTGCATTTGGACAATAGTCCTATTAAATGTGAATCATTCTGTGTATTTTTCTTATTACTCATTCACCTCATATAAGAGGCTTGATCCAAGCACTGCTGAAGTCTTTCCACTGACTTTACTGGAGTGGGATCAGGTCCTCAGTGCCACATTAGCTGGGTGCTTCCATGTCCAGTTTTAAAGCTTTTGTTTCACACAGCCTGGAACAAAGAAACAGAACACGCATCCTTAATGTTAACTGAGTCCTTTTTGCCTTCTTTAGCTTCTTTTTTCTACCAATGGAGTAGACTGATTTACTGATAACAAAGAAATGTATTCACGTAATGATCCAATTGTCTAGGTACAAGTTGTGGCAGGGGAAGTTTAGATTAGATATTAGGAAAATTTTATGATGAGTTGATAAAATTTGAAAGGGTTGTAAAGCATTGGAACATTCTGGTGGAGTCACCATTCCTGGAAGTGTTCAAAAGACGTATGAAAATGGCCCTTGAGCACATGGTTTAATGGTAAACATGGTGGTGCTCCTATGCTGATGATTGGACTGAATGATATTAAAGGTCTTTTCCAACCTTTAGGCTTCTATGATTTTATGTTGAAGTACAGAAATTACTCTGATAGCATTCAGAAAGGAAATGGGACTTCAGGTCTTTGTCATGTCCTGTTTGCTTTGACCTCTGTAGTGAAAAGTCAAAAAAGGCTCTGGGTGAACTTCCTTTGACTTTGAAGCGGGCATATTGGAATAAGTCTACTGGACTTATCTATTTGGAAATATTTAAAACCAGTTGTTAGGTTGAAATGGTGCAATAAAGTTATCACACCCAAGAATGAAACTGTATAAATGAAAATTGATGTACACTTCTCTGAGACATCTCTGCATGCAATATCTTTCCCTGAATATTTCTCTTTCTTTTTCCAAAACTGGGCCAATGAATTGTGCCCATTAAATGCTAAATTTACTAGCTGGTAGTTGCTGAATCTGGCCCTTATTCAATGTCCAGACAAGCTTGTTGTAGTTTATTTTGTAGGACGTCTGGTTAGAACATTAAATACAACAAGGAAAAATAAACTTAAAAGTAAAACAGTTCAACCCCTGCTCTACTGGGAATTTTTTTCCTTGATTGGATAAAAGCAGAAACAGGTCACTGTTTCCAAGTGAATTATCCCAAATATAAAAATTGGATCAAATAATTTTTGCAAGGGTAAATTTTACTAAGGAACACTAATTTTTTTTAAATGGTGGTGGTGGTACTTTTTGTGGGTTTTTTTTTTTGTTTTGTTTTGTTTTTTCTTTGTTTGGGTTTGTTTTGTTTTGGTTATTTTCGTGGTTCTGATTCATGTGATTAGATTAGCTTCTACTAAAATTGGAAGATTTTGCTAGAACCAACAACATTTGGCAGTAAAAAGATTTTTTAAATAACCTTGCGTTACCACTCAGTAAAAGTCCTGTTTCTATTCATTTTTTGCTCATTATGATTAAAGTTTTTCTTCTAACTGAGATCCTAGCGTAATTCTTTTTAAAAGACAAATGAAAATTGTAGCCTATAAAAAATATTACATGGGTATGAGCCAACCCATGACAGGCTGTGCATCTGCCAAAAAAAAAAAAAAAAAAAAAAAAAAAAAGCTGTTCCTTTAAAATTTTTTTGCCTTTTCTCATGCTCTGATTCCTCAGCAAATTTTTAACTTATCATCAGAGTGAGCAGGGCTAGCAATGAGCTTCTGTATTTCTTAAGCAATCTAGCAGAAATTCCCACATTAATTTTAATTACTCAAAGATTTTTAACAATCTGAGATCTGTAAAAGTCAGTATTTCTCCCTGTTATTACACAGTAACAGTGATAATATCATTATAATTCCCAAATTTAGCACTTCACTGTATTAGACTGAAAGGGAATGGACTGTCTAAGACATATTAATTAGGAAGTTCATTGATAGTAGGTCTGTAATCCCTGTAATAAATTATTTTGAGAATTCCTCAGAAATGTGTACTTGCATCACATGCACTAGCACACTCAGCAAGATGGGATGTTTTCAATAATGAAGCTTTGGTACACTGTGTGTTAAGATTTGCAATACTCTATCACAAAAGCTCTCAGAACAGTTTCAGGGAAGGGTTGCCTACTTTGTCACTCTCTTTTCTTCCCAGTTTGAATTCTGAGCCTTGGGACATGTTTGCTTTTGGTTGTTTTGAAGTGGCAGGTTTTGTTAACTTACTGCTCCATCCAGTCCTGATTAAACATCACCTGTCAGGTCACCATCCTGCCAGGCTGTTCATGTTCCTTCCTAATCTTCCTGATATTTTTAATGCTTTGCTTACAGTTCCAAATACCTTCATGTGATGTTGAACAAATTGGGTGAAAAGCAGCTGTTCCATGGTTTTAATTAGGAAAACCCTCCAAAATTAAAGACTCATTTCTATTAAAAAGTGGGATCCTGGATCATGTTCTGCTGAAAATGAAATCTTTCCCACTTAGATGGAAATAAAAAGGGATGCAGCAATAACAGTGCTGGGCTTTTCCACACTTCCCCTCTGCACCACAAGGACTAAAGTAGCCTCCTTAGTTGGTCACCATGGAGTTCTCTTGGTAAAGCTGTAATTTGTTAGTGCCTCACTTCACAAGTTGGTGGAGAAGGTAGGATGGGTATGCAAATGTATAGTAATGTAATTATTATGTATTAGCATTGTCATAGTGCCTGAAGAGCCCAATAAATTGTTCAGAGAATCTGTGGGCGGATGCTGAAGTAATAGGAAATTACAGTGACTGTGGGTGGTAGAACAGAAACCCAGAGGTAAAAATACCATAAAATGGGAGATATTAATAGTGAAAGTATGAACCAGGAACACAAACCTTTCCTAAAGCATCCCCTGAATGTTTCTGTAAAGCAGAAACATCTTCACATCTTTAAAACTGGCAGGGCACCTCGCTGTTACGAACAAACTCCACGGATAACGTTGCATCCCACTGTTGTTTAGACATTGGGCAGGGAAAGCAGGGGTGGCCCTGGTGTGATAGATGAGCTATGTAACACTTATTGTCAACTGAGCATTACTTTGTGAAGTCATAACTTTGTTTTGCTCTAATTACCAACACGTTAATTAGACACTAATATAAATAGGACACACACTCCCAGGTAGAACCCTGCCTTTAGAGAGTGACCTCTGAGCTGCACAGTAAGGTGTGCACGAAGTTCCACACATTTCACAGACCACCTTCTGATGATGACCACCAGTTGAGTAACACTGCTCCAGGACATACTGGGTCTTACCCTACAGGCATTTGCATTTACTTTTTACACTTAGGTAAGATGCAGTCTTCATTGCTCAGGTGGTGGGATGTTGCACTTTACGTGGGTCCAAATGACTGTGTGAGAAGCAAAGAGAGTTAGATGTGTTGTATTTCATGTCAAAGCCTTAAGTAAGCTTGAATGACTTTTTATACTAAAGTGCTTTGAGGTACACAGTTGTAGCTTCTTAGAGAATCAAATCTCCTCACTTACTTATAACAGAAAAGGGGGATGCGTGTTTTAGATTTGGGGTCATATTTTAAGGCGGTAGATTAAAAAAATTCTTGATATCTCTTTTCATGTGAGCATTCTAGGTAAATTCTTAAATCCCTTGAGTTATTCTAAGTGACCCAGGTTTCTGTTTGAAAGAAGAGCACTTTCCATCAGTGAAATTCTGCCACCCCTCACCTACTGCACAATGCTGGGTGACTGTTTTTGCTAAAAGAGAAAGCTGTGTGCCAGCTGGATGGCTTCCTGCAGTAGCTAGGTTTTCCTTGGAGGTTTCCCATCTCTATACTAACTAGGCTTGACTACACTTGGCTTATTAGCTTTTGTGAACATCCTTGCCAAGGTGCAATGACTGTAGGTAAAATGAGTGCAGCAGGGAGACAGACAGAGGCAAATAAGTAGGAGTGATCAAAGTCTAGAGATTTGCTGGCAGCCGCGCCTCCTTCCTACACGCTCCAGCCAGTGGGTCCAGTGCTTTCCCCTTCTCCTACGGATGAATCAACACATCCAAGCAAGCTGTGCCAAAGCAGGGGTGGGTGGGAGACAGCCACAGCACTGTACGACAGCTGTTGTTTTGCCAATATATTCAGTAGGAAATTCAGAACAAAACTTGCCTTTTGGACCATGAATCTCATTGAAGTTCACCAATGACTGGGAAAGAGCAGAATTAAAAGGTTTTTGCTGGTTTAGTGCTCTTACAACAGAAGAAAGATACGTAGATGTTATAAAAAGCTGTCTTAAAAGTTTGGTGAAGGTTTCTGCTGCCAGTCCTAGTGAGACCCTAGAAGTGGTAAAAAAGTGAATTTGCCAGCAAGAAACATTTATTACTGAATAGCAGAAAGTGCTTCCCGTTGAAATGACAAGATTTGGCAGAGATGCTGAAGTCAATTCCCTTTAGTTTCTTCACCAGGGTTTTACAAGGAATCAGTGGTGGGAGCCAAAAGATGTAGAGTAGTGGTGATACTGTCTCAGTTTCTTTGTTTTTGGTCTCTGCTTCTAAATTCAGTAAAAATATGTACATGTATTTTTATATGAAAGTATGAAATATGTATTTTACATGTACGTTAAAATGCATACCTGTATTTTTAATTATGGTGTTTCATGGCAAAGGCCTTATAAACCAAATTTCCCCCAAAACATAGAAGGAACCTTTAGCTGGCGCTGCATGAAATGTTATAGTGCCAACTGCCAGTTTGCTGGGCAGTTAGTACGTGATTTATGCTTTCACATATGGGTTTGAGTGGGTGGCTCACAGCTTTTTGGTGCCTTATTTTCCATATTTTGTAACTTTGGTTAATGATTTCATTCACTGCAGTCCCTGTTTCCAACAGCAGAGTCCTACCCTTGATGGGCGGCATGTTTGTAACTCTTCAAGCACAGAGCTCCTCCACAATGTGAGATCCCCCTTTCTCCCCCCGGTTCCAGTAATGTCTTTTCCTTGCTCTGCTGGAGGAGGAGGAGATCCTGTGCCAAGTCTTTGAGCTCTCACTCAGCTGCTGCCTTCACAACTATAAACGTTACCAAGCGCCCCCGTTGTTTTCATTCTCCATCCGTATACTCTATACTCACTTGGAAGTGAACCTTATGGAAATTCTGGGTTTGTGAAGAACCTCGCAGATATTTCCACTTGAAATGCCATGGTAGCAATAACACACTGTGCTTGCAGTTTGCTGTCCACCTAGTGACCTTGAGCTGCTTTGCAGCAGCTGCAGAGTGAGATGCTGAGGTGGTGGCAGCTGTGCCCAAGGACCTGTGAGGGCCTGAACAGGGGTGCACAGGAGGGTTTCACAAGGGGGCAAATGAACAGTACTACAATGAAAAAGGTGCCCACACACACATGGATGTGTGCACAACTGCACAGTCTTGGGTCCAGATGAAGGAAAGGACTCACTTCAACTACGGTCAGACACATACGCAGCAATTCACCTCTGCAATCTGTGTGTGCAATCACTGACAACAAAAATTCAACAAAACATTCTCCTTCACCATCCTAAATGCCACTATGATCATTTGCAATCTCATATCCTGTCTGTTGCTTAGACAACAGTGTCCTTCTAACGCTAATGCAAAACCAGGTCAGAGCAATGTGCAAGGTGACCTGCAAAATGTATAAACTCTGTGTCACAGCACTGGTATGAACAGTGGAATTTTTGGGATGCTGGCTGGCACTTGGTGCTGAGCCTGTGTAGATCATCCCTATTGAAGAACCACAACCTAGCTGGAAAATTTGGCTTTGGTGGCAGTGACACCCCAAGGGGCAACAGAATTCTGTTCAGTTTGCCATACCTCTTGCATGTAGGCTGTAGAATTCAGAGTAATGCACACAGGCAAAACTCTTCTACAAAAAGCAAAATCATGCTCAAACTCTGTGTACTTGTAAAGCCTCTTACCCAGATTGCTTCTGTTATCTAGTTCATTCCTGGGGGCTGGGGGCGTGTTAGGTTTGGGCTGGTTTTTTTTTCAGGGTACTGCTTTAGCACAGTATTTTGAGGGAGAAATTGAAACAGAGGAAGATAAAAGGTGTTCTGTGGTTTCTTTTTAATTGGAGACTGGAGGCAAAGTGCCTCCAGATAATTTCTCAGAGAAAAGTCATTGTCTTCTCCCACTCTTGCCATTAATCTCTAAAATTATTGCACAATTTCTGTTTAATGTGCTAAGATTTCTTAATATGTTAAGACAATGTGGAAAGAAAAATTTGAACAGGAGGGGGCATGTTTCTTTGAATGTATAATTTTTAAATCTTTTTCTGAAGTCTTCATCTGTCTTGCCAAGCCTATTACAGTTAAAAACTTCATCAAACTCAGTATGATTAAAAATATGTATTTTTATAATGACAATTCATCAAAAGAACTGGAAATTCCTACAAATATTGGGAGAGATGTTCATTCAGATTTTGTGAAGGTACAGATTGCTTTTGCTGTTGCTGAGTTAAGCATCACTGAAAAAGGGGGTTCCCATCATGTGATATTTTCAGTTCAAGAGTTTTTTATATGTTACAAAGGACAGTAGTGAATGTCAAAGTATTCTAAAGTATCATGGGCTTAAATGTAATAACATGCCTAAAAATATTGCAGTACCTGTATGTTTTGCTGTGTTACACAATAACCATCATATTGTTTCCACAAACAAAAGTTTGGGTTCCCTCAGTCTAAATTTCTATTTTTATAATTTAGTGTGATGTTGCATTAATGAAGCCTTTTTTAATCAAACAGAATCAACAAGTCTACATTTGAAGTATGCTGTGAATCCATGGAGTCTTCATACAAGCTTTTTTGAATGGTTTCACCCTCACATTAGTGTGGAGTAACTCACTTGGATAATCTCAGCGAGGACTCCCAGTTTTCCAGAAAGAGGGCCACCAGCAAGCTGTTGTTTTCCACTCTAATTCTGCTGTCAGCACAAGCAGTCTCAGGTTTTTTGTCAGCATATCACTTTGAAGTTTAGTAAGTCAGTGCAGGTATCTTTGTTGATATAGTGATGCTGAGCATCAATCAGAAACACCAGCTATTCGTACATGACCATGGCTTTGTTTGCAAAACCAGGATTTTCCCTCTCTCCTAGATCACTCTCACTCCCTGGATTGTTCTATATCCAGCTCAGAAGGACATATTTATAAGACTTGTTATTCTGACTCACTGAGCTGAACAGTATTACACAACTATTTTTCTGTCAGTCATGGGATAATATTGCCAAAACCTCTCTGAGGCTTTTCCTATGCATTTGCTGGTTTTGGTGGATGTTCTACTACTCAGCAAGGTGGGAAATATTGAATGGGTATCAAAACACAGCCCCTGCTGCTGCAGAGGGTTACTCAAGCAACACTGCATAATTTAGATGCTCAGAAATCAACTAGGGGCATTGCAACAGTTTGAGTTGTTTTTGTTAATAGAGATCAAATTATGGGTGTAACTAGCTGGCAGTCTTCAAACAGACTTTTGCAAGCTGTTTACTCAGCTGTCCCACAGCAACAACTGCATACGTGAAGTGAATTCTTCCAGTATCTCTCCTGTGGTATATTTAATTTATCTTATTTTGCCACAGTGTGAGAGAAACAAATCTTGAAGAAAGTAGGATTCATGTCAGATGCTGCACTGCAGACAGGCTGTGAAACTGGCTGCCCAGTTTGACATCGTGGGTGAAGATTTTGTTACTTCAGAGTATACTCTTATTTTCCAGTCATTTAAACCCCCAGAATTAAAAGGAGGAAGAGACCAAAGAAAAATAAATCACAGCATGTCTAGTATAGATGAGTTTTATTTTTATATCAACATGGTTAATATTAATAAAAATAATACCTTCTGGAAGCAGCTGCTGAGATTTGTTTAATTCTAGTTTAAATTAGTATATGTCTACTTTAAGTGGACATTATTTGGTCCACCAAGAATTTACCAATTTATGAAACACTTGTAAAATAAACCATCATTTTCTTTTGTGGGGAAATCCTGTTAAATATATTTGGCTCTTAATCATATAACTTCTTACTTAAAATACAGTGATTTTAAGATCAGAAAAACACATTCATCCATGCCTCCATGGTTTTCAGTCAGAAATAAATAATGGAAAAAATACCCTTTTCAAAGTATGGAATTTGAAGACTTATAAAATTATGTAGGACCCTCCTTTAAAAAAATGAAAATACTAAATGAGTGAGGTTATCCGTTAATCTTACTAAAATATTTCAGAATGCTGTTTTAATGCAAAAAATTGCTGACAAAATTAATGGGAAAGAATTGGGAAAAATTTAAAACAACTTGCAGGCAGATTTAACTGCTACTATATCCTATTACATTTTCTCTTCCACCTCAAATGTAATGAGAAAAGAAATAGCAATAGTTCTTCAAGCAGGAGCAACAGAAAAGGGCTTGTGGTAAGAAATGATACTATGGTCTGATTCAGAACTGTGCAGGGCCAAACTGTCTGTAATACTGAAATACAGAGCAAACATGAAGCCCTGCTTGCTGTCCTGTGAAGCTCTGTGCAAAACAGTGTATGTGACTTGATGGATGTAGTGGTCTGAGGCATTTCTGGATGGAGCAGGGAGGGAGGAGAGCAGAGGGAGAGGAGGGAAGGTGAGGCATTTGTAAGAAGTGAGGCCAATCGATCACTTCTGTCAGCTGCCCAGAAAATTAACTACTTTACAATTCACTGGTGTATATATTATGTCATATTTCTCAGCTCCAGATTAAAAAGGTGTAGCAGTGCCGCAGCTAGCACCAAGACTAGCTCACTGTCTTGGGCTGGTGATCAAGTTCATTTGAGCATGTGGAGCTGGTTTAGGATTTTATTTTTTTTTTAATAATTCAGAAAAATTTTAATGGGCTGCTTTCAACATTGTTTTTTAAAACTTGGTAATGTCTAGACTGATTTCTTACATTGCAAAACACACTGAGTGTCCTTTTCCCTGAAAAACGTTCCTTATGATTCATAGGTCCTGGACACCCAGGTCCCTTTGGACCAAGAGTACTCAAGCTATAGATTTTCATTGTCATAAAGGTGATAAAATGTATAAACTTAAACAAAAATATCCCTGGCTGCCTTCTGAGAGCTCAAGCACAACCACATGTGGTGCTAGCTGGCAGCGCTGGCATGGACTCGGATGGACTGACGTGTCCAGGTTCTCAGATAACATGGAGCAGTGTAGCTGCCCTGCAGCCACAATCCAGCTGGCAGGGGAGGGCAGGGAAAGGGGGCTGCCTGCCTGCCCACCTACCTGCCTGTCCACTGCATTTGGGCTGCAAACACTACCCCTGCAGAAAAAAATTAAATAAGCAGCAAAAGGTGTGGCCTCCTTGCTGAGATTTACTTGTTTTGATGAGCAATTTCTGAATTGCTTTTTGACCGCTGAATGGTTGTTTATAAACCAGGGAGAACTGAGAGACAAACAAACTGAGAAAAAAAAAGAAAATAAAGCCAATCAAATTTGGAATCACTGTCCTGCCAGGTGATGACAGAGTTGCTTCAGACTTTCTCTTTGAAGATGCATTGCTTTGCTGTACTGGCCAGTAAAGGAGTGAATTTTTTAGCTGCTGAGTGAGCTGGGCTACCTTGTGTAGAAAAGATAAGCAGTGAATTAGAGGGGAAAGTTGGGAGAAAGAACTTTTCTGTCAAAAAAAAAAAAAAGGCTCCTTATTGAGGTGCATCTTGGCCAGAACTTTGGAGAACCACAGCTGCTGAGCTAAGAAGGAAAGGATGTCAGAGAAGAGAAATAACTTATTAAGTTGTAGAGCAAAGTACATTGCTGCATACACCCACCCCTACAAACCTATGTACATGATCTCTTTATCTGAATAATTATGTCTTTGACACTTTACATGAGAAGAATTATACATTCACTGATTTGTTAGATAAGTTGTATCATTGGATTTTTGTTTGCATTGTTCTGTTTGCATATTGACTGCCCAAAGTAGCCACATAGTTAAAGCTAAGATAAATATCTACAGTTTTTCTATTTTCTATTCCTAGATTTAAGTTACTGCCTCTAGTAAGGCACACAAAGATTGACTCTTTTTGCATCCTGGAGACTTGCAATTCCATTGGCAGGAAAGAGCTAAAAGGAGCAGTACTGTTGCCTGTTTGTAAGAAAGTCTGTGCTTGGACTGTGGTTCTGGCTTTGCCACTAAGGGTTTCTCTGATATTGAGGCAGTCTCCAAGTTTTAGTTCAGTGATGTGTAAAGTGGGTGTCCCACCACATCTAGTGACACTGCCTTCATCTTCAAAGCAGTGTGAGGGTGGCAGCATGGACCTATGCAGAGGCATGGCAATTTCCACAGTTGAGTCTGATGTTTACAAAATGCTTTAGGATTCCTGGAAAGCATGAAGGCTAGTTGTTCACTCACAGAAGATTGTGTCACCAATTCCCAGGCCAGTTGCCTCATAGACCTGAATTAACCAACTGAGCACTTGGATATATAAAATATTTTAAGTAGTGTGAAATTGTGCCTGCTATCAGAGAATGCTGATACAGCTTCCAGCAGAGCCAGACTCCATGAGTGCTGGCAGGTTCCCTTCTGCCTGCTCCTATCTGAAGATGAACACCATCCAGGTGGTGGTAATACTCTCCTAAATTAGACCTTTGCTGGATGGGTTTTATTTTCCTTTGGTGTCTACCTGATGTTTGAGTGAGCAATATGATTACATGTGGGTTTATTGAAAACTCAGGCTGCTGCTGTACTAAATAAAATCAATGAAGGCTCAGAATTATATGGAACAGCTTTGTATTTATATGTAATAGTTAATTTCACATTATGCTGCTACACATACCAGATTTTCTGCAATACAGCAGCAAATGCTTGTTTCTCTTCTCTTTCTGCTGTTGGCAATGCAATACCTGTAAACTTCTGGTTTTGTCTTTGGGGCAGTTGCTTATATTTATGATGGCAAGGAGTAAAACATATTGAAACGGTCGTGGTTACAATATTTATAGATTCTGAATGCATATTAAATTAGAAGCAAAGGAGAAGCAGAATTACATTTGTTTTGTAACACTGTACAGTTTAAGGCCAGAACCACTCCTGCCAAAGCATCTGCAAATGCTTTAGGTCCTAGCTGAGAGTCAGAGCTACATTGCTAAACATGGGTGGATGGTACAGCACAGCACAAGTGTCACCCATTGAATGAGAAACTCCTCAGAGAATCTGGTGAGAGTAATTAATGAATCCATTTGGAAAAGTCAGTGCCCTTCAATTAGCCTGAATGTAGCAAAGCAGATGGGATCCCATCCTCCAGGGAGAAAATTGAGAAAGATCCTAAGAAATACTGCTTTGGACTGATTTATCTGGGTAATTATAAGCCTCATTTGCACGAAACTGTTCAATATGGCTGCAGTGAGAAAATTAAGAATTTATAAAATGTTGATAGGTGGTCTAAACTATCAGTGGTAGTGGAATCATCTGCCAAGCTGGATCTTGATTGAGAATATTAAACTAATCATCAGCCAGGAGAAGCAAAAGGCAAACATGTCTGTGAAACTGAGAGGTGGAGGAGATGTATTTATAGAGAACCTTTTTTTTAGAGGCTCCTTTGAGCTTGTGTGCAGTGCAAACATTCACTGCCATCCTGATTAGATATGGTGTCCTGCCTTGAAATACCCTGCAAGAGTTCAGAAGGCAGAAGAACAAGTCTAAAGAAACTTAAAGAAAAAAATTTAAAAATGCAGATTTTCCTTAAACATCTGGTGGTGCAGGAGCAAAATGAGAGGAGCAATGAAAGAACATTTGAGAGCATGTGTGTCCTAGCCTTATCTCAAGGACACCCTTCTGTCCTTGTCCTTGTCAGTGGTCTCATTTTTAAGTCAAAGCATTGCAGGACTTACCTGTGTGAATGAGAAGCCATATGTGCCTTTTCTGTAGGCACATAAAATCTGGAAGCCAGTACATCTATATTGCAACTGTGTTTATGTATGACAGAAAAAGAGTGAGAGAAAAATAAACACTGTTTATGACACCATTGGGATCACATAGAAATGATGATGGTCTGCAGGTTCTAGGGCTGGAGGATTTTTTTGGCTACAGGGAAATCACACTCCAGCACCATGGACTTCCCACATATCTTGTGTTTTTGGAAACACTTCAGCTCAGATAGCTCTAAGAAGCATTTTGCACATAAGTTTCTGAATTTGGAGCTTCAACAGTCAGAAGTCTGAGACTTTTTAACAAGTGGCAAAGAAAACTCATAGTCCTAGACAGGCAGAATGAAGAAGTGGTCTCACCACTCTTCCAGCCCTCCTAGCTCAGGGCATTTGTCTACCATTCCAAAGCCAGCCTTTTTCCCCACTACATTTTCTTTCTCCTCCACAAATATTCCTTTCACAAAGATGACAAGGGGGGGACCTGGGCAGCACACTCCTTGCCCTCTCCTACCCCTTCCAGCAGCCCTCTGCTGTATTAATGTGTTGGTTTGAACGCTCTCCCCATGGAATTCAAAATTCAAAGTGTAGTCAACTGTTCTAATTAAGTAAAGAATTCAGTTCTGGGCAGAATGTCAGACATAACCAATACTTTTAGGGCATGGAACTGATAGCATCAAAGCTGTGAGACTTTGACTGTAAGTCTGCTTTGGACATTCACTGGTGGGCATAATGTATGCTGTTAGATTTTTTATTTTTTCCCTTCTTAGCTCAGAAGGCCTGAGATAGTGCAGGGATGAGCACACTGGCCAGAGAGGTGGGGGCAGGATGTTCCCACTCCGAGTCATCCTCTCAGCCCGACAGCAGGCGGTCTGAGACTGGCACAGTTTGGCCTGTGACTGCACCTTCTCACCCTCTGCTGATAAATAAGCTGGCTAATTGAATTAATAAACAGATAGCTCTTTTCCCTGCCAGCTGGAGCACCATCAAATTGTGTGATAAATTATCTGTCAATGCCTTAACTGCTGAGAAAAAAAAGAAAAAAATAGCTGCCTCAACATTTCCTCTCCAATTCTTCTCCCACTTTTCTCCTTCCCCTGTCCACCCAAGCACCTGATTTGGTTTGCCTCAACCCTCCTTGTCCCTGGTCTTTTGTCCTTTGGCAGAACTCCAAAGAGAAGCAGCAGTGAGAGGTTCACCCATTTGGCCAGGCTGCTAATGGGTTAATAAGACTGTAGGCAGAGCAGATGTTCCTGTGGCTCACTGGGAAAGAGGAAGAGAGGCACAGTTTTGGGGCAAGACTGCCTGTGTCTCAGCTGCCAGTGCACAGCCACTTCTCAGCTGTGACCTGTGGCTCAGACAGAAGCTGCACATGAGGGGCAACGAGGGCTGCAATCAAGCAGGAAGGGCTGTTGTTTAATATCTTCATCACTGTCACAGACAGAGGGGCCAAGTGCACTTTCAGGTGTGCAGATGGCACCAGGCTGAGTGGCACAGCTGAAGCCCTGAGGGATGGGATGCCACCCAGAGGGACTCTGGACTCGCTCCAGAAATGGGCCCATGGGAACCTCATGAGGTTCAACAAGGCCAAGTGAAGGTCATGTAACTGGGCTGGGGCAACTTGCAGTATCAACACAGGCTGGGGGGTGAAGAGATTGAGAGCAGTCCTGCCAGGAAGGACTTGGGGATATTGGTGAAAGGAAAACTGGACATGACCTGGCAATGTAAACTTGCCACAACTGTATCCCAGGCTACATCCAAAGCAGTGTGGCCAGCAGGTCCAGGGACAGGATTCTGTCCCTCTGCTCTGCTCTCATGAGACCCCACCTGGAGCACTGCATGCACCTCTGAGTTCCTCAGCACACGGAAAGACATGGGAGTCAGTCCTGTTGGAGTCAGTCCAGCCAAAGGCCACAAAGATGATGATGAGGGGGCTGGAGCATCTGTCCTATGCAGACAGGCTGAGAGAGATGCAGCTGTCCAGTCTGGAGATGAGAAGGATCTGGGCAGACTTTATTGTGGCCTTCCTGTACTTAAAGGAGGCCTACAAAAAAGATCAGGACAAACTTCATAGCAGAGCCTGCTGTGACAGGCTAACTAATAACTAAAAAAGGGTAGATTTGGATGAGATAGCAGGAAGAAGATTTGAAGAAGATTCTTTATGATGAGAATGGTGAAACACCCAGAGAAAAGGTAGATATTCCTGCTTATTGCAGGAGGCTGAGCTAGACAATCTTTGAAGGTCCTTTCCAAGACACATGGTTCTGCAGTTCTGTGGTTCTATGAGACAAGGCATCAGGAAGCCTTACATTGACTTGCTGGTGTGCCAGACAAAAGCGGGAACTTCATCACAAGCTTTGATGTCACAGACATGTGTAATACCTGAGACTTTTTTGTTTCAAAAGAGAGGAAAATGGTGAGACAGAAGGGGTCAGGGATTTTCATCATACAGGCAGAATGTCCCTGCCATCACCTCTCAAAGTGGTGCTCCCTTTTGGAATATCTGTGTTCCTCAATATTCCTAAGTAACAGGAGATGAAAAAGATTTCACTGCTTCAGACACTTAGGTAGGATGTAAATAACTGAACTTCCTGTGGCATTACCTTGATTTCCAACATGCTTGTGGAAGTGCTTGTGTGCCTTTGCTTAGTCTGGTTTCCCATTACCACATCTCCTCTGTAAGTTTCCCTGTAAGCAAGTGGAAAAGCTTCCCAGTCCAGCAAAGTCTTGCTGCTTTTTCTAAAACAGCAAGAAATGGGAGGTGCTGCAGAGTCTGAGATGGGAATGAGATCACAGTGTTATGTTCTTGTTCAGAACATGACATTTTTTTTCTGGTGCATATGTCAAATGAATCAGACAATGGTGGTGTCAGGAAGATGTATAATGCTGTCTGCAAGGCAGGGAGAGGAGACAGGAAGATGTGTTAAACAAGACGGTATTTATGCCTTTCTCTCTCACTCCATAGAAGTACACAAGAGATATTTTAAAAAGGAAGATAGGGTAATAGCAGGAGCAACTGGATCCCTCTTGTGCTTTTCAGAAGATTCATTGGTGCTGTGAAGGACAGTGAGCACAGACAGATAACTGGTGTGCAGGAATTGTCTCCTCCCAGGATGCTGGCAGCTCTTTGGGTAGGTGAGGAAGTGTCTGGTTCTGGCATCACCCCATTCCCAGGTTGGTGCTCTGCCAGGAGGACCTACCTCTCTCAGGGTGCAGGTTGCTGCATGGAGCCTCCTCCTATCTTTCCCCAGACAGGCACCCTCTTTCATGAGCTTAGGTTTAGATGGTTATTTATGCCATCTTTCCACTGGCAGGAGGAGCAGGGAAGAGTCCACAATGAAGCGATGGCAGGACATGCTGTACCTGTTCCTGGTGCTGGAAAGGAAATCCTGCTTGTGTGACAGCCACTGCAACTGGGGTCTAGCCAGGCCCCTGACCTGTGCAAATTTGTTCTGTATCCTGTAGTACATGCCAAGAAAAAGCCAAATCCAGCTGTCCAGAAATGACAGGTTGAGTCAATGGCTTACCAAGCAGGCAGTATCCTCCCCTTTGCTGGGGAAGGTGGTTATTTTAGTTTGCTCTGACACATTGCTCTGAAAAACAGCATTCCCAAAGAGTAAATATGTCATGTGCAAGATAGTGAGCTGCTAATATATTGCATTTTACTAAGCCATTGCTTGTCAACTGAACCATGGGGAGTGTGTGAGGATGCACTCCTAGCCCTTTCAAATACAAAGTAAAACCCATTAGTGTAAATCACCAACTCCAATAAAAAGAAAGAATGGTTGAAGGATTCAATCTTTTTCTCTCTTGTTTCACACTGTAACTATCCCAAAGTGTATTAAAAAATTTTGTGGCACTGATAGAGTAGGCAGCTGGTATCTGGTAGAGGTTTGAGAGGTTGCTGTTCCTGGAGCCTCAAGTGTCTTTGAAATTCAATGCTTCTGACCCAAGACACCACTGTTTGAAAGCAGCTGATACATGCGAAGTGGTGAAAAACAAGGCAGCAACTTGAGCTGCCTATGAACAGAGGGGGATGGCATTGAAGGTGGAGAACAAAAGGGGAATGGTGGAGGGCAGCAGCTTAAGGGATGGACTCAGGGGGACCACATGGGAAAACCTGGAAAGGCATAAGGGACCTTACATGGGGGCGAAATAGGACAGTACTTATTAACACCGATGTGTTCTGTGCTGAATATCCATCATATCCATTCATATAACTCTCAGCATAAGTTATATTCATTTTATAACAGTGAAAATTGACACTAAACTAACCTGTTCACACTTTTTATGGTTTGTATCTACCTACTACGTGCTGCACTGGAGTGCATGTATTTAAAAAGCCACTAGACATCCTGTTTTCACAGCTAGGTAATTGGAAGCTGTCTGCTGAATTAAAATGCTATTTTCATTCCTTCGGGTTAGATAAAGAAATAAAGCTTTAAAAAAATGTAAAATAGCCCATAAGTACCCTCTCATTTTATATGTCCTTGTACTGTACTTTATATTCTAGTCATTTCTTCAGGAAAAAAAATCCATGAATGCTTTAAAAATGCTTCAGGAATCACTTACCTTTAAAAATGAAGAAGAAAAAAAAACTTCACCTGAAACTGCGTGGTGATGAGACAATGTCTAATTACCTGCAGTGAATTCTCCAGTCAGGCCAAGGGGCTAATGAACATCAATACTCTTCCACAGAGAGCCCTGGGATCTCTAATGGCTGTAAGTGGTCAGGGCTTCAGTTTTACATTTCAGAGTCTCGTTGGTATAATCTTGAAACAAAATCTACAGACCAGATCGTGTCTTCTGTGCTCTGTGTGTGTGTGTGTGTGTGTGTGTGTGTGTGTGCGCACGCCCTTGAGCACTGCACATCTGGGATGAAATCAAAGGACTTTTAAGTGCACATGTATCAGATTTCTGGCTTGCTAGTAGCCCTTTAAACGTGCTGGGTTTAATCCAGGAAAAACGAGTATTCAAAAATCACACCAGTGAAAGGAAAAAATAAAACCCCATGTTTTATGTACTTGGATGGCATTTTTCTTTGAATATGAATGACTCAATCATAATCAGCCTTAGTGAGAGGTGGGTGATGAAAGTTCAAAAATCTTCTGACAGGAAAGACTTTGAACTTGCCCTTCTTGTGTTCTTGGTGTGTGTTTTATGCTCGTGAGAGGGAGAAGGAAAGTAAGCAATTTGCATTGTTGTCAAAAAGCTGAAGTACACATTAAGGGGTCTCAAGGCTTCAGAGCAGTATTCTGAAGGGAGAAATTTTTCCAGTGCTAATCCCATCTGATCTCTGAGTACAGATTAAAATACACAAACCTAGTGTTCCTTGCAGTGTTAGAGTGCCCTGATTTGAGGATTTGCTCTATATCTGGCTTGTGTAGGAAATTCCTCAACTTCCTCTGAAATAAATTCCCACTTTTCTCATTAAATACAATCATAAATGTTCGTTGTGTTCTCAGGCAAGATATATATATATATATATATATATATATATATATATATATATATACATATAGCAATGCAAGCACTGCACAAACACTTTCCACTTGCATTGTCCTGGAACATGGAAACATGATTTCAGAAACTTAGAGAATTTGCAGGAGTGAGGAAGACCTAGACCTCAGCTGCAACCCCTTTGCCAGATACTTTGCTAAAAGTGCTTTATGTCCAATGTGAAGAAAGAATCTATGGTGCCTCACCTTGGGAATGAGCTTTAAAATGGATCTAAGAGAATAGATCATAGATCATGACGATGAGCAGTACAAACTCAGGTTCCTCTAAAGCCAAGTTTTTATAGTGTCTTACAGGGTGTGATTAACACTGAGTGATTTTATTGCCACCTCTTTTTTCTGTTTTTTCTGTGTTTTCTACAGGTGACAGTGTAGCATGCATGGGAATAGCCCATAGATTACCCTGGAGGACTAAGTTAGCAAAAGACTGACTATCTGGAAAACAAGAATGTTGATTTGATATGTGCCTGCCTACTCATAGCTTGCAACTCAGTCCCACTTTCTCTTGGTGGAATGGGGGATTGATTCAGAACTATAGAGGTGAGAAAATACATTAATTGAGATAAAGAGAGTTTAATAGGTAAAGCAAAAGTCACACAGGAGCAAAGCAAAACAAGGAATTTATTAAATTCCATGAGCAGGCAGGTGTTCAGCCATCTCCAGGAGAGCAGGGCCCCTCAACCATAAAGGTCACTCGGGAAGACAAACGTCATCACTTCGAGCATCCCTCTCTTCCCTCTGCTTCCCCTCACTTTATATCCTGAGCAGGACAGCAGATGGTATGGAACATTCCCTTGCTCAGTTGGGTTCAGCTGCCCTGGCTGTGTCCCCTCCAGCTTCCTGTGCACCCCCATCCTGCTGGCTGGTGGGGCAGGACAAGAAGCAGAAAAGGCCTTGACCCTGTGCAAGCCCTGCTCAGAAATAACAAAAATGTTGCAGTGTGTTATCAATTCTGTGTTCAGCACAAATCCAACACACAGTTCCATAGTGGCTGCTATGAAGACAATTAGGTCTGTCCCAGACAAAACCAGCAAGCAGGTAATCAATCCCCAAGTGTCAGGAATTTTGCAGTCAGAAACTGGCCTCTCCAGGGGTAGGTAGCAGCTAAGTAGCTGTTTTTCTTTTGGACTCTGGCACACAGTGGGGAAATCAGTCAGAAGTTGGTTGTATTTTTTGGATCCTTCCATTGGTATTGTGTGTTGAAATTATATGACACCATTTGCCAGTAATAAATCACTTTGCTGTCTTTTGTGTGATTACATAATTAAATATCCCTTGTCATGGATACACATGGAAGGATTGACTTAGACTTGGTGGGAATTAGGGGTTTGATTTTTTGAACTTTACATTTCCTGACTCCTGTGCAAATCAAATCCAGTTGTTTAATACTGATTTGAGAAATGATTCATGCAAGAAATAGTATATGGTGAGAAATATAAACCATGCTTTCAGTGTATTTTCTGCCTTGATAATAATTTACTTGTTCACTAAAAATGCATGTAGAATAGGAACAGAGAACTTAGCCTTTTTCTAATCCTTAAAAAGGGGTGCATTGCACAAGAATACTGGTACTTATCTCTTTTGCAAGGTGTTCTGAGATGAGCAGAAAGAAATTGTTGGGTGGAGCTGGAATGTAAACTCACTAAAGTTTTCTGCTGCCCCTGGAGCTGTGGCTGTTCTCAATGAAACGCCATCACCAAAAGATGGCAGTTCCAACAGAATACCCTTGGGCCACCCTGGCTTCGACCTGCATTGGATTACTCAAAACTGGCAGTCATGCGGAGAGCCGTCCGTCACTGGGGCTGATGTCAGCGGGCAGCATGACTTCTCAGAGCTCCCCCGTGTCCCCACTCAGGGACACTGGGGCAGCTCTCACAGCTGACCCGTCCTTGAGCAGTGTGGTGTCTATTAGTTTTATTGCTGCTTTGATTGTTTGCAGTTGATTCTTGCTGCTTTCCGCTGAAGTTTAATTCAGATTGCATTTGGAAATACAAGGGAGAAAATTTGTTGTTTTTATTAGAGGCTGAGCTGCACTGAAGGCTGGATGATGATCCATTCATTGTTCATGTTGTTACAAAATCCGACTAAGTGGGGAAGCAAGCACAAAGGAGGGGAAAGTATAATTCAGATTTGCCAAACAGCCTGAGAATAATTCGAGGATTAGCAACTTGGCACTGTTTACTGGAGAGTTGTGAATTAAATGTATCCCACTTTTCTCTTTGCATTAGTGTAATGTGTCACTTCAGTTCTGGATTTCATGTCCTTCTCACACATCTTACTCCTCCTTCTGTCAATAGGCAGCACTGTATTTTACTGCACAAGAAACGTAAGAGAAAGCATTTAATGTGGCATCAGAGACTTTCTAATTGCCAGTGTCTGACATGTGCTCATAATATCTGCAGTTTGCTTATTGAGTGGAGATGAATCGCTTCCAATTTACTTTTATGAATGCGAGTGGAACATTTGTGAAGAGTGGTTTCTGTTATTTACACTGTGAAATGCTTGTCAGCAGCCAAGTGTAAAAGACCTGGGTGACATTTATGCTAAGTTGTCTTGTTGCAGTCATGGTTAAAGGAAAGGATAAAATTCGGTGTGATGCTCTGAAATGCACTGGGTGAAGTTCTGTTCACAGCTTTAGCGGTTACTGGCTTAACTATGTATCTTTATTTTGGGTATGATGCTTAGAGTTAAAAGGAAAGTTTGACTATTGCAGATGAGAAAACAATATTAGTGACACTGAAGTCAATGGTATGTTTGCCATGAAGTTTGGCTAATCAAGATCACTCTGAGATTGCTACTGAACTGCAGATGTGTAGCGATGCTTGATGTCTGTAATCCTTTCTGATTTCCCACCCCTCTCTGGACTCTTCTGTCCCCTGTGGGGAACTTATTAAACCCTTGTATTATAGGGACTAGAATCACAGCCACTAGTGCAAGAAAATATCTTTGAGATCACATTTCATGTGCCTTCCAGGGTCTGATATAATCTCCTGATAAGAATTTACCAGATATTAACTAGATACTGCAGCTGGTCTTGTCTCTTTCTAATTTAGTGGGATTTGGGCATGCAGACCAGAAGGGAAGACAGCTTTTTTTCTGAGTGCAGCAATGCATACTTATTTGGAACAGTTCAATCCTATTCAAAACCAGCATTCCATGTCTGTCCCAACCTAAAATTCTGCTGGGTGTTATAATAGCTTATTGTTTGATGCAAGCACAGAGCACCTGTAAAATTGAAGATTGCTATCATTTCTCAATTGAAAAATGAATGGGATAAAGTTGTATTTTATAGTAATATACAGATTATGACATATAATATGTATAGCTTGTTTTAAATAGAATGTTATATAAATATTATAAATATTAATTAAATATTATAAGTATTAATATACATGTGAAACCCAAAAAATTGTTTGCATTTTTAAATGTGGGAACAGCAACCTCCAAATTCACAGGTTGGTTTCTTTTAACAAACTGAAAAAATTGCTGCTGGTTTTTCACTAACAATTTTTGAGAAAGAAAGGTAGAGCAAAAACCAAGCCAACTTTGAAATACATGTCACAATTGAGGAAAATTAGAAAGTAGCAAGATCCAGAATAGCAGAGATATTAGGGAAGCTGATACTGTTTTTCATTCAGGATCTCAAATGCTTGAAGGCTATATTTGGCAGATTTGGGGTTTATCCAAAGATGTTCAGGGTATAAGTTAGGATCTATGTTAATAAAAAGAAGCACCAAGCAAATAACTGCACCATGATGTCAGTCTTTTAGGTGGAAGAAGCACTGTGAAAACGCTCTTGTTTCCAAAAACCCCCAATACCCCAGGTGCAAGGATAACTTCTTTGAGGTGTTACCTTCATATAGCATTTAGTGGGGTAGCTTCAGAGTAAATGTGTCAGTTAGGGCCATTGCCACAAGGAACAGTTCTGTGTTCTGTACAGGGAACGCAACACTCATACCTGTGAAGCACCAACACCCACTGTTTCCCTTTCCCCCTCAGAAGATGACAGTATATGTGCTTCTGACTTCCTGTAGGATCAAAAGGGAATATTATTTATTCACTTGATCAGAGGCAAAGCAGGCTGTCCTCTATGAAAGCTTTCTCTTGCTGTCTGTGTCACTCACTGTCACTTATTGAAATGTTATGACTGAGTGGAAATCAGCTATAACTGATGTTGGCCACTAGGTTACTTTGATAAAATAATAAAAATAATCAGTAAGGGCCAAAAGTCATGAAAGGTGAGAACCTCCATTTCATCTTGGCTCGGTGGGGATTTTTTTTAAATTGCCTTATAAAAGGGAGAAAAAAGGATTGTGCCCTGAAAATCACTAGTATGAGGTTAGCAGATATTTCACATTTAGGTGAAAGCAGGTCTGAGTAGCAAGAATTCTGTTTCAGGCCCAATTTGCAAACTCCCAGGTCCCTGTGGGCTCTGGTGGAGTCAGTCACACAGTTCCTGAAAAAACTGAACGGTCACAGAATTGGATCTTGGGTTACCATTTCATTCTAGAGGGGATTTGGTGGTGTCAGTACAGTAAGCTCAGTTTTTATGCCATCACATTTTATTTGACACTAAACTAAAACAGCTGCTTGCAATTAGCACACATGAAAGAAACAATAACAAAACTGCAGCCTGCCCTTCAAGCACTACACATACTCAGTGCAAAGAGTTTACCAAGTTCTGGCGATTTTCCCTCCCTCTGCTCTATCTGAAACATTGAAAACAATTGATGTCACTGAAGACCAAATGAAATAAAATGTTTATCGTTCCCTGAATGTTTCTGATTGGCAGCAGTGACTGGTTATTGGAAAATTTAGGCTGCTCCAGATGTGGGCATGAACAGGACTCTCGCTGCTGTGGAGCTGATCTAAGCATGAAGTTAAAGGGAGGCAATGGCTGTTGCTGCCCTGGGACAGAGAGATGATGTAGAGAGCTGGTTTCTTACCAGGATTGGGATCCAGGGCAGCTGGCCCACCCTCCCATTGGGAACAGTGAACAAGGAGCTTGTAAAATACACAGACCAAATGGAAATGACCCCTACTGACTGAAACCAGCTGCATGTCAGACCTCTCACTGTCTCTCTTGATTTGCTATCTCAAATAAATGGATGTGGTAGAAGGGCTACAGAAAGAAAACAAAATAATTTATTCTTCTTGAAGTTGCACCACACCAGCAAGCTTCAGTTTTTACAGCTGAAAAAAAAATGTTTATTCACAGATTAAGTTTTTCCCTCTTTTTTTTTTTCACTTTGAAAGTCTGCAGTTTAGAAGACATACTGTAGTTCAGTTTCAGAAGTCTTTGACAAATAGACATGGTAGATTTTGTAAGGTATTTGTCGCATAAAACTGCTGGCTAATAGAGCTTGGTTGTTTTGTATTTAGATTCAGAAAACAAAGTTATAGCAGCTTTTGTTAGTGCTTTGTCTTAGATGTGCACGGTAGCTCAGCTCCACGAAAAACCTCTTAGTGAGTTTTGAAGAAACATGATACAGAGAAAGATTTGGCTTACTGGTTTTGCCCATATCTTTCCCAATACACTTCTGGGTAACACCAGTTATTCTGAGCATTGTGAGGAGCTGCTTGAAGTAACCATGGTAGCACTTGAATTTAGGAACAACAGTTAAGGACAACAGCTTCTCCAGTCCTCCATTTGATACCCAGGATGAATTACTGCTATTGACATTAGATTGCCCTCTGTTCTGACTTCAGAGGTAGAGAAGGAGGTACTTAACCTCACTGTTACCTTTGATCTCTAATTTTGAGAAGATCATCAGGATGGGACACATGCCATGCAGTTATGGTTTGATAGACTTTTTTAAGGAAACTTCTTAAAAGACGTCAGTCTAGACTTCATTCTTGCAAACTCACATACTGATGAGATTTGCAAATATATCTTATTTTTTTAAAGTATTGGTCAGCCAATTGATCATTAGTGAAAGAAGTCACCAAATTTAGATTAATAGATCTATTAGAGTGTTTCAGTAGAATGACCTTCATGAAGTCTGCAAAAGCACGTGGATACAAAAACTTGAGGATGACACTTTGAAGTGAATGTAACTTCTTTTGCCTTCTGCAACCTTCTATTTTTTCCTGTATTTTTCTTTTTTTTTTTCCCCCTTAAGAATTTGTTCCTTTCTCACTAACAGTTGTACAAACACAGTACAGTAACAGCTTTGAACATAGAAGCCTTTACCTGTGGCCTTGCAGTGTTGCAACAGCCAGATGTTTTTTCAATACAAAACAGACTGCAATCCCCTTCTGTAGGTTCTGAGAGTCCTGGCACTCTTTTTGCTTTAAAGATAGAACCAAAATGCAGCTCAGCCTGGCCATTGTTCCTCTGCTGGCATTTTTTTTGGCTTATAGGATCTTCTGACAATCATCTGTGACCCACAGATACCTATTGCAATGGGGAAAGACTCACCTCTGTGCCTCCTACCATTCACCCCTCTGCCTCCTACCATTGTATTTTTTTACTGACTGTCCTATGGAGAAATCTCCTACAGACAAGTTCTCTGCTATTCATTCTATTCACTGCCTGGATATGATGTAGTTGATGAGTTATTCCAATTGTGCTGGTTTGGCATCAAGTGATACCATGCACCTCTTTCCTTTCTTTTTTATCTTAACATTTTCTGCTAATTACTTGCATTAGTGAGAGTAAATCAATTTACTTCTTTGAAAATATAGAGTTAAAGAGGTCTTGGGGGGCTTCCTGTAGGTAATGCTCTATGTTGACCAAGAAGCAGAACCATGGATATGAAGGAGGTTTCTAGGGGTTTGGAAGAAACTGTTCTCCTAGCTGGCATCTGTGAGGTTCTACCTTTGGCATACTCTTGTAGGAGGCCAGTGATTTCAGTAGTCCAAGGGTCAGATGACACCAGCAAGGTGTCAGTATGCCACTACATGGCTTTGGGATTGTGCTGAAAGGGAACATTTTAACACTGTATTTCCGAAATATCCTTTGTACACAAAGGCCCTATGCTGCAGTCCAAAATGTTTCAACCTTTCCCACTGGCTTTTAGTTGTGTTCAGGTAAAAGTGAACAAATCCCACTGGTACTAAGGAAAGTTTTGATCTGGTCAGATTCCAGGGCCTAATCAAGTGGCATGTGGTGTGCAAAACAGAGAGAGGTTAGCATGTGATAAAAGGACAACACACACTTGAACTTTTCAGCAAAGAAGGAGGATCAGATTGAGGCCATCTTCATTATTTTCCCATCTTTATGATGAAAGAACAGGTTGGGTACTAGTATACCAGAATTTGAAAAACACGTCAATATATTTTCCAGTGAGTCTTATCTGAAGTAAAAACAAGATGGGCATTTTGTTGTGCCTTTATTTTAATCAGACTTTCATTTCTAAAAGTTGTGAGAATACAAGCTTGTTGGAGGTAACTCTCCTGAGCTGGCCAAAGAGAGACATTTATTTTTCCTTCGAAGCACAGTAGGAAATGTGTAACTGTTAAATTTCAATTCAGACATTTTAATCTTTAAATATTTGCAGGGGAAAACTGGATTAGACCCCAAGAATATGTTCTTTTTCAAACTGAAGCAAGATGCCTTTTAGCAAGGGAACAGCAAGAGAAAAACTAAATAAATCTCAAAACACAAGACAGGGCACCATTTCTGCAACAGCATTTCTGATTGGTCAGATCACCATGTACGAATGTTGAATTTTCTGCCTTGTTCTGTTCCAGAGATTGAAGGCAGCACTGACTCATCATCCTGCCGCCATGTCGAACGGGAATATGAACACCATGGGCCACATGATGGAAATGATGAGCTCGCGACAGGACCAGACACCACACCATCATATGCACTCACATCCTCATCAGCACCAGACACTGCCACCTCATCATTCATACCCTCATCAGCACCAGCATCCGGCACACCATCCTCATCCTCAGCCTCATCACCAGCAGAACCATCCCCACCACCACTCCCACTCGCACCTTCACGCACACCCGGCACACCACCAGACCTCGCCGCACCCACCGCTGCACTCGGGCGGACAAGCACAGGTAGACCTTCATGTCCTACTGCATCGCTGAGTTTTGCTGTTGGGTGGAGTTAAAGCCTGATCTTAGTATTGTTTCTTCTTGCATGCATGTCTTGTTAGATACAAGCCCCTTGGGCTGCTAATAAATGTTTGCTAATGGTGATGGGGATGCTCAAACTTTATTTAGAAAATGGAGTGAAGCAACAGCTTGTTTTGCTGCCTAATTTACTAGACATTTGTAATTTCTTACTTTATAAGGAGCTCCAAGGCTTTTCAGTGCTCTGAGCTCTGCAGATTGCCACATAGCCTTTTATGGATGAGGTTTATTACAGAGATTGGCACATTATATATGTTGCTTAATGTGCTTAAACCTGAACTTCTCAGGCCAAGATTTAACAAGCTGTATGAGTTCTACCTGCAGAAATACATAACAAAGTCTTTAGTGAAATGAAATGGCACTGGTGTGCGTGTGGCCAGGGGCAGTATTCAAGACTGGAGATAATAGAGGTAGCTCTAAGTAAGGATACATTGGCTTGGAAAAGATTAATTGATCCAGACCCTGTGAAGAGGACAGACATGTGCACAGTATGAGAGAAAGATTAGCTGTGAGTGCAGCCAGTACTTGGTGCTTGTTGTGGCAGGAGAAGGAAGAGGATGAAGCCAGTCCAAGGAGAGAGATTTAAACAAAGAAGGCAATTTAGACTTGTATGCATTCAGAGGTCTCCACTGAATGAGATGCAGGACTCAATTTTTTGGACCAGGTAAATCGGCTTCTGCAATTTGGATAATTCGTTATCTGAACTGAATGTTTCTTGAACTAATGAGATAGTGAGCACAAACTTTAGCAGAGTAATTTTTAAGAGGAGTTCTATTAATGTCTTAAGATGATAGGCTTCTGCATCAGGATCACACAAGAAAATAAAGCTATAGAGGCAGTTACTGTAACATGTCAGGTCTGGAGAGCAATGCTAAGGAAGACAAACAGGCAGTGCATGGAATGTGAGGACAAAGAGGAATGCCAGCCATAAGAAGTTCAATCTGTGAAGTATTGTGTGCTTGCAAATACCTTTCAGACAAGCTCTTAGAAAGCATTAAAGAAAATTAGAGTATTTGGCTGGCATCCCAGTGTCCCACAACATTAACTATTTACTAACATTTAGCTTTATTACTGCAGAGGCTGCAAGCGCATGGGATCTCCCTAAAGTATTTGCTAATGTAAAATGAATTGTCAGCTTTAGAGAAACAGTCTAAGTAAGAGCAGCAGACTCCCCTGTGAGAGGATGTCCATAGCTTTCCTAAGTTTACTTCAGTTTTTACTTTGTGAATTCAATTATTTTCCCATCTGTTAATGAGTTATTTTCCTTGGAGTTGTTTAAAAACTCCAATGAAAAGACATCATCTCGTATCAGAGAAACCAAACTGGAGATCACTGAGAGAGTAAGGATAAAGTTGTGCTTAGCCGATTGAGGACTCCACGGATGAGATGGCAGAAGCCACTTAACTTTCACTGAGGGGTTAAGAGGATAAACATGTTAATGCAGTTGAGGCCATAAGATCCCAAGGCATGGAACACTGCTGCAAAACATCCACACAACACCACTTTAAACAGATGAGGAGAAAACTACTGGGGAAAACAGCTACCATGGGGAAACAAACCTCACAGTTTAAGGACAAGATCAGTGAACCAATTGCCTTCCTCTAGACCCACTTGAACAGGGACCTTGACTTTCTTACTCAGTTAGGACAGCTTCAGCTTCTTGTGCTTTGTATTCCCTGCTAGCTGGCATCAAAAAGTCTCTCAGGCAGGCAAGAAGAGATACAGGCACATGGGTAGGTGGGCTGACTGGCAACCACACAGCTGTGTCAGGGTCACTCTGTGTCCAGTACTACACGGTCTCTGGAGCTGGATCTGTGCAGTCAGATGACCCATGCACAGCATGTCGCTGGAGGCAATAGACCCCATGGGAGATCAAGGAGATCTTCACCTTGTCCATGGGTGCAAGTGTCACCAAAGGGATCAGACAGAGGGTGATGGAGTAGGAATCCCAGGGTCAGTGGCTTCCCCAGGCAGCAGAGCTCTTGTTGTGCATCTGTTCCTCTGGTGCAAAGGCAATAGTGATTTCTGAACAGATGCACTGGAGGGGGGAAAAGAAGGGCTTGCTAAGTAATAACCACATAGTTATTACTTTCAAAGCTCATCCATAGTCCCCATGGTAATGGCCTCTTTGGGGATCAGATTGCTCCAGCAGACGTTAATTTTATGGTGCGATTTTCTAATTATTAACCTCCTTATTCTTCTGAGCCAGATTCTTCCATTCCAAACCACCTGCCAAATGACAGCATGGTCCATGCTGCTGTAAGCTGCATACTCCCATGCCAAGACTGTTGTTATTCTGCACTGTGCCCTCCTGTAATGTTAGAATTAATTTCATGCTTTTCAGCTTCCATTTTGATACACAGGAGCCCAAGGCATTATGTTTTCATAGAATGAGTGAATGGGTATTAGTATTGTGGCAAATTGCAAAGAACAGAAGTAAATATTGGATAAAAGTAGAAATCAGGTTCTGGTATGTATCTTTCTGAGAAAGAGAGATATTTTACCAAGTTCTAGCTATGCTGACTGAACTACTATAAAAATCAGTGTTATTCTGCATTGATCCTCTAAGGATTTCTTTATATCAAGCTTGGCAGAGTGATAGTTCAAGCAGAGTTGTGGTTTGGATGCCATTTCATTCTCTTAGCTGTCCTATGTTTGTCTTCATGATGGATACCTGATTAGCATCCTCTAAGAACACCAAAATTAACCTTCATTTTTATATTTAGTTCATTTTCTTTCTTCTGTCCTAGGCAGGGCAATGAAATCCTGCTAGAGAATGCTGCTTTAAGATATAGTCTAACATATTTCAGGTTTAAGAGCTATGAAGTAGGAGTCAGTTAATTATCCCACGTGACATTATTAGGGGAATAATGGCAGCCCTTATAATTAATATCTTCCTGAGATGGAGAGAAGATTTTGTTGTACTGAAAATGCACTCTGACTACCCAGACACTGCCTGATATATTACTCACTAGTTATTCAGGAGAAAATGACCACATAAGAGGAATTTAAAAAAAAATAAATTGTATCATTACCTTTTTCTACCTTTGTACCAGACTTCACCGAGAGAGTTAAGAAACAAGAATTTTTAAAGCTGAATGGAAAAGGAGCAAAAAGGGATAAGGAAATATAAATAACAAATCTCTGAAGTCTGGAAAGGTGTTATGTATGGGAAAATGAAAGGTCTTTGATGAGATGTTGACATTAAAAGGTACTTCTGAGACCTCTGCACTCAGACATGCTGTTAAAGAGGCAGCATGCCCAGCCCTGGTGGACTGGGAGCAGCTGGAATCCCTTGGCAGCGGTCTCCTGGCAGAAGGCAGGGGATGCTGGTGAGAATGGGGGATGTGCCCACTGCAGCTGCCATGGACCTGGCACTCCAACCCTCAGTGTGGATAGCATGTTGAAGATTTTATCAGCAAACATATGGAGTTCATGCAAGCTGAAATTTTCAAAATCAGTCAGAAAATGTGGGTTGACTTATTTATTTTAGAAGGTTATTCTTAAGAATTTTTTTTTCTGCTCCTGTGAGAGAGATTCCCTGACTGTGCAACATAAAGCTGAGAATAAATTTGGCTTTATGCAAAAAAAGCATTATCAGATGTACAGAATAATTACACATAAAATTGCCACTGTAATTGCCACAAGTCAGCTGGGGGAGGGAGCAAACTAGATTCTAGACAGAATAGCCACCTCAACTTCGCAAGACTCAAGACGATAGTATCGTTTTAATTGAGACAGACTGAGGTGTTAGGCAAACATGTTAATTGCAGCAATTGAAATTCAGGGCTCAGCCTGACAAAGCACTGAGAGCGTCCACTCCCTGGAGTCAAAAGGAAGCACCTTGGAGGTTTGGGTCTTTGCCAGAACAAGAGGGTTAATTTTGAGTCAACAATTCCAGTTTCCAGACTGTTCCAGACTGTGCAGGAGTGGCAGCAGCAATGTAAGCTGAGTGTGAGAAATAGGATCCATGGACTGGGTTCCCAGACCCCAAGCAGAGGGAGAGGGTGTCTCCAGAGCCCCATAGCCTGGGTGCCACAGACAGGCAGGAAAGTAGTCCAAAAGCCTATTCCCAGGGAGTAGAACATAAAATCTGGTGCTGGTTCCTGACAGGGACATGGGAATGTTCCATCTGCCCAGGAGTCAGTTGCAGAACAGTTTACATGCCCCCACCATGCACCTTTTCTGTAATATTGTGGGCCAGTTACTCTCAGGAGCAGGATCAATACTCCCTTGTACTTGAAAAAGCATAAATACATATATTTTTCCATAGTTTTGTATCAGTGGACTGGATGTGGTGTTCCTATACTCTCAAAGCCAGGGATAAATTGAATAAAAACAAGAATAGCATCCACAGCACAGAAGTCAAATGGAAACTGGTAAGAGGAATATCCCTTATCCACACAGTGCAGGGACATCAAAACATAGGTTCAAGTTCAATTCATCAAAACACAGATTCAACCTAAAGACTTTCTATGCCCATGAGGGGCAATGAGGTCTGCTGCCTTTGTGCAATCCCAGACCACAGCTTCCCAGCTCCATGCAGGCACAAAGAGCTCTGCAGCTTCTGTCTCCAGAGATGGCAAAAATAGAGGTAGAGATGGTGAAGCTTGGAAAATATAAATGGCCTAAAATTTTAGGCAGCTGCGGGTCAAGGAGAGAAAGAGATACACAGAAATTAGACCACTACAGTCCTTTGCTTTGATTCAAACAGATCATGAGAGAAACTGGACATTTCAGATTTGAAATAGGTGGTGGCAGAAAATGCATCAAAGTGAATGCTTTTAAGAACTAACTCAAGGGAGAAAAAATATTGAGATGATCATTTAAAAAAATCTCTTCTTCGACTATGGCAAGGATTTGCCAGCAGCTGCTTTCAGTGCAGCTTTTGACTGGAGCCTGTTGCAGATCTTTCTGGGGAGCAGGCAGAGTGTGTGCAATTCCCCTTCCCATTTCAGCATCCTTCTCCGTAACTTCCCCCCCTCAACACACCCTGCAAAACATCTTCTTGCCCTGCAGGTTTCGCCGGCGGCGCAGCAGATGCAGCCCACGCAGACGGTACAGCCACCACAGCCGACTGGAGGTCGCCGGAGGAGGGTGGTGGATGAAGACCCAGATGAGAGGAGGCGGAAATTTCTGGAAAGGAACCGAGCTGCTGCCACGCGCTGCAGACAGAAGAGGAAGGTCTGGGTGATGTCACTGGAAAAGAAAGCAGAAGAGCTCACCCAGACAAACATGCAGCTTCAGGTGCGAGCCACTGTCTGCGCCCCTGAGGACACAGAGGGGCTCTTTGTGCTTGACTGACGGTGCCTTTGGGGCTGCCCCCGCACAGTCAGCTCCTAGTGGGAGCTCAAGCACAATCAGCCTGTTAATCAAGATGTGTGTGCTTCAATTAAAGAAATAATTACATTTTAGCAGGATAAGCCAGGAAAAAGCTGTCTTGGGATTTAGAAGCCTTCAATAGATGGAGTTGTATTTATTTTCTTTCCTTGTCACTGTTTTTTGTGGGGATTTTTTTTTTGAAGTGCCATTAACATGTCTGTAAAAAATTTCTTCAGAGCAGGGCATGCAGTTAAACCCTCATTCAAAGCCAGCGAGATAGAAGCACAAATATATCAGTTCTATCAGTGAAGAAAGCTGGATAGATGAAAATACCACAAATATGATAATAAAAGCCTTTCTTACAGCGCTGTCCTTCTTATGGTAGGCACAGTACTTCTGCTTCACGCCGAGATGTGCCTGTGTGCTGCCAAGGGCAGAAAACCATTTGTAGAATGGCACTCCTCCAAAACATTCTCCCACAAAACTCAGAGGTGTGAGCAGCACCCAGGCACTGGCTTGCAGGTGAGCTGTAGGTGACAGAAAGCCCCAGTATTTCTCAAGTAGACTGAAACATTGTCTTAAGTATCTCTGGTGCTGTGAAATTAGTTCATTTTTCAGACTGCCTTCAGAGGTTACAAAATAATGTCACTGACAATGTTAAAATAAACCCGGCACACAAGCTCCTGAATGTCTTTTTTGCTCAGTTCATTCAAAGTTACGGAGCAGGTTTTATGTTCTTGGGTAGAAGTTTTGTGGAATAGTGTGGTTTAAGCTTTGTTGCTAACCAAAGTCTCTCTTTCCTCTCTAGAACGAGGTTTCCATGCTGAAAAATGAGGTAGCACAGCTGAAACAGTTATTGTTAACACATAAAGACTGTCCGATAACAGCTATGCAGAAAGAATCACAAGGATATCTAAGTAAGTAGCTGGTATGTTTGCGCTGTCTCCACACTCCTCACAGGAAAGCAAACCTTCCAGTTCTTCCCTCCAGAACCCTTTCTTGGTCATGTTATCACTTGAGCCTGTCTTCTCAAACATCATCCGAGCCATCCAATCTCCTGCCCTTATCTATCCAGCCCCGCTCAAAACCAAAAAAGCCCCGGTTTGCATCCCACACAGCAGAGCTAGTCTTCCCCACCCCTCCTTTCGGCAAGGAGATGCACACGGATGGACGCTCACTCCCCTGTGGAGGATCCTGCTTGAACTCACAGCTCCAAACCTGCAAGAGTCCTCCTGGGCACGGCGCTGCCAGAACCTTAAAATAACTCTCAAAAGGAAAGTTAAAAAGGAAAACATTACAGTCCCCTCCAGCGAAAATGGTACTGTGCTCTGACAGTGGCACAGACCAGGCCTGGCACAGGTTTTCAAGGTTTGTTAATTCTTTTTTAACTCTCATCTTTCTTTCTTTTTTTTTTTTTTTCCAAAAAATTCTCAGCTAGCAGAGACATTTAATCAATTCTTTCTAGTTGATGCATTTTGTGAGTGTAGTAATTTAGCGACAAATTCTCTGTTTCATTCTAGAATGGTTCAGAAGTGCCTCAGGGCTTGCTAGATTGTGACACTGTCTTAAAATAGAGCCCATTCCTGTCTCCTCTGCATCACTATGCATCTGTTTCTTTAACAGTACTCAAAGAAAAAAACACATAATTGCATTACATGCCTATCAGCTGTTGCTTGAATTAGATTTTCTGTGCTGCAGTGCACTGCACTCTAATTTTGATTCCTGCTGGAACAAATAAAGCATTTAAGCATCCCAACTCATTTTAAAGACCTTAAGATATCAGACTTTTTACCCCAACATTAGTTTCAGTTATTAGGGCCTTGGACATTTTTCAAGACTCAACTCCTGAAGTCAGGTTGAGATCAGAGAAGCTAGCTTGAAAAAAAAAAGAAAGCTAAAACAATCTTAAGACAGAGAGTGTTGCCTAACTGTAATTATATTTTGAAATCCTGGACCTTGTGCATGCTTCAGGTGATCAGTATTTCCAAGAGGATCACTTAGCCTAGGTTTTTTACTCGGATGGAAAAATGAATGTGTATTGTCTCTGTGCCCTCATTCCCTTCCCAGGTCCCGAGAGCAGTCCTCCTGCAAGCCCAGTCCCAGCTTGCTCCCAGCAGCAAGTCATCCAGCACAACACCATAACGACCTCCTCCTCCGTCAGCGACGTCGTGGGAAGCTCCACTCTCACCCAGCTCGCCAGCCACAGAACAGACATCAACCCCATCCTTTAAAAGTGGTTGATCAGAAACTGCTGGGGGAGTGTGGTACCGTATCAAAGCATCCTCTCTGCTAAGGACATTTGCAACCGTAACTCAAGCCTGGAAGATTCCTCAGTTCTTGAAAGACTCTGGCTATTCATTTTTATAGTTATTAAAATGTCTTTTATACTTAGTTACATAAAAGGGAGTTACGCAATTAATATTCTATCAGCTTGAGAAATGCTTTGGTGCTTTCTCCATTTTTTTGGTACCAGTTACTTGTTTATAAACCTAACTGTTTCTGTACATAGTCATGTTTCCTTCTCACCAGTCTAGCCTGCAGCCTCAGAAATACGAAGTTGTGTTAAACTGCAGCTTGTTAGCCAATGTGAGGCATGAAAAGTATTAAACAGAGTCAAACATAGGTAACTAGGAGTAATTAGGCTATAAATATAGACCGAGGGCATCTGCTGACAGCATAATAAAAAAGAGTTAGCGTTGTGCTATCAGCAGACCGCGTCTTGCATTCAGAGCCTCTTTCAGAGCAGTTATATAGGATGTGGCTTCAGGACAAAATCAAGCCCAAATAGCGTGCTCTTTTGTCTAGCCCTCCCCCTTCTCCTCTTTCTCCTATCCTGGCCTTTTTCTCCTCCAGTTATTCTCACACCTTCCTTTTCCCTTCCCTTTTCATTTTCCAGCTGGTTTTTTCCTTGCCTTTTTTTTTTTTTTTTTTTTTTTTTCATTCCAAGGCTTTCTCGCTTCCCTTTTTTTCTCAAAGAATGGTAATGAACAAGAAAAACTTCAAGCCCACCTTAAAACTGTCGGCACGGCTGCTGCTTTCACTAGGTCTTCACCAGCAGTTGGGCTGCGCCAAGCATTTGGCTTTTAAAAAATACAAATGCTCCTGATTTAGTGTTTTTAATAAATAGGGAAAGGTGAAAACAGCGCAGCCGCAGGTGAAGCAGGATGGTGAGCCAGCTGTGTTGATGCTAGCAGCCCTGTAAGCTTCTGTGGTGCAGTAGAGGCATAGCGAGCAACACCTGAGAGTCACAGAAATTTTTTGCACTGCCAGTCATTAATGTAGGAAAATCCATGTAGTGTATAATAATTCGGAAAAGTTCTGTTCCCTAACCTGGTTGCGTTGTTCTAGCAACGAAAGCTAAGAGCCTCAGGCTTCATGGGCTATAAATGAGAAATAAATCAGTGTAATAGTTCTGACCAGTTGGAAAAATGCCATTTTTAATTCCCAGGGAAAGACCTGCTCTCTGCAGGCATTCCTTAAACCGTTCACGGACTGATCCCAAGCTGGCAGACAGCAGTGTAGCTTCACTGACTTTAATGGCACTTAACACCCGCTTACCACGGGTAAGGAATTGTTCTTTAGGACGCTAAATAATTTTTAGAAGGCACGCAGCAGCTAAAAAATGCTGCAAGAATGCCAAGTCCCACACTTGGGATAAAATACAGTCCTGCAGAGAGGGTCTGGAAAAGAGCCTTATGCTACAATTAAGGTTTTTGTTTGGACTCTGAGCCTGCCCCTCAGCACAACTGATTTGCATCCCCGAGTGGTCCCAGTGATTGATGGGAAAATCAGACAGAGATGATGCCAGTTAATTATGCTGCCTTGCTGTATATTGAGACCTGATTTTGCTCTCAAATCTGTCAGAGGCAAAACCTCCTGCTGCTCACCCAGGGAGCAAGCTGAAATGTTCAAACATTTTGAGCTGCATCTTCAAGAGCAAAATTCACATTATTCCCAGCAAATCCTCTAGCCCCGAACACACTTTGTTCTGAAGCAAAGCTCTCTTCCTCAAAGACTGGGTCTTTGGTCTTTGGAGAAGTCATGAGTTTTAAAAGGGTGGGCCTTCTCTATGCGGGAGGGAGAGTGAAACAACTGAAGTGTGAGGAGACTCTGTAAGGAGCAGGGCCTGTCTAGAAGGGAAAGCAAATTTCAGAGCATCAGTCATTGCCGAATTAGTTCTTATCTTGGTGACTAACTTTTTATCAGTATCCTTTTCTTTAACAGCTCGCTTTCCATTTATGCAAATACATTCAAAAGAAGAAGATTTTTAGTGTACAGTGTAAATCTTGACTTGATTATATAGTCTAAGAACCAAAAAAAAATTATGAAAAAATACAAATGTAAAGGATTTTCTATTATATTTTAGACAAACATATACTTTTAAAGTGTTTTAAATACTGAATCTATAATTTTTTTTAATCTCCAGTTGTAATAGCTAAATGGTTTTGCTTCATCATGGCTCCCAAGAGAACTTTTTTCAAATATGCAGTCGAGAGAAATGTTCCAGCTGAGTATCCACTATGTGAAAAACCTAAATAAGCATTTCCCCCACATCTGAATTTCATCATTCACCATCTAAAAGGAAATGCCATTGCAGGGTTAATTTAAAAAACTTTACCTCTATATGGGTAGCACTTAAATACATTAAAAAATAAAAATCAAAGTTGTTGGTAATATTAGAATACCCAGTTGAGCTACACTGCACTTGAATTACGGTTTAGCTTCATTTTATTCAGTCTCCTCAATTAAAATATTTAGCTGTTAAAATGAAAGCCTCTACATTAAAAAGAAAAAAAAAAGGAAAAAATACAAAAAACGTTGCCTAAGTTTTGTTAAATTCAGCAGCTTGACAGTTTGACTGATGTGTATTATATATAGCTCAATTATTTCTTTTTTTAATGCTAACTAGGCAAGCCAACCACACATGTTGGCTTAAATGTGTAATTACAATGAAATGTCTCCTCTCTATACTATTGGCCTTTAGGTACAATCCTTGCTAGTGATGTGGAAATAAGTAAAGGATGAAAAACTATTTGCTATTGCTTCTTGTAACTCTGCTGCAGGTTCACAGGCCAAGACAACATGCAGCATATTTATATCGGCCGTATCATTGGGAAAAGGACCAACCATACCAGGCACCTTATATTATTCATCAGATTTGCTTCCACATTAAAATGCTCTTGTTTTCCAGGGGAGTGATCCTGCAGCCTTTCCTCAAGCTGCTGGTCCAACCAGGCACTGGAGGCTGCCTGAGCAAGGGCTGTGGGGGAAGCCCCAGCCCTCTGTCTCCAGGATGTCCCTCTGCCATGTGGTCAGTGGCAGCAGCCTCTTCCTAAGCACGTCATTCTAAATGCACTTCCTGGGCTCATTCCATCAAGGAGGAATCCTGCTTTTCCACGAGCTACTTCTGGAGACTGCTCCACTTTCCTCTTGACCTGCCAGTCCAGCCTGTTGCCGGGCTCACCAGGCTCTGTGCCCTATCCCACTGCCAGCGAAGGACAACTCTGACCACTTCCATCATCCACTCTCTAGGGCACTTGCAGGATGGTGAGCTTTGGCCAGTGCCTTGCTCAAGAGGAGGTGTTACCATACCATAGACAGCATCTCGTGGGTGTGACGTTGGAAGCAGGTTGGAAATCTCAGCCACGGAGAACTGCAATACTTTGATCAGAAAGAAATGATGCTGCGATCCAGCTCTGGCACCCCCAGCCCCCATTCCCCAAGTCAATTTATACAAGCCATATTCATAACGCTGCCTGTGGGAGACAAGTAGTTTGTGTGCTATCATGGTGTGTTTTATAAGGACAACAACAATGATGATGATTTATGGAGAATTTCATGCTGTTGGGAGTTAATTCCTGCTATAAAGCTAAATGTCTGCTGCCCATATTCTGAATAGTGGAAAGTCAATGGTTCAGTGCCTCAGTGTGTGTGGATTTAGTGTTAATGACTCAGTCCTGTTAACTAACAAGCCAGCTGTAACTGTTGTTAAATGCCCAACTTTTGAGGATTCATATTTTTTTAAGCAACAATATTTAGTGTTGAAAACTAGCCTTTTAGTTTAGGCAAAATGTGCTTTTTAGCAGCTAATACCTTTTTTAAAAAAAAAGCGTATAGAGTGAATTTATGAAAATTCATGAGGACCAAAGCAATTTTAAAACAGGAATCTATTAATTTAGTATTCACATAGAATTTTATAAAGTATTTATTAATAAATGTTATTTTAACACATTCCATTTGAACAGTATTCTTGTACAGAATCTGTTTGTTGTTTTTTTTTTAAAGTTACAATAGTTTTGCAATAAACTACTCTAGGTGTGTGTGCATCTTAATCTTTCAGGGTCTCAAGCAGAAGTCATCCATCTAAGATGGAACAGTTTGCTGAGGTCAGTTGTACAGAAATTCCTAGAATTAAATGTTTTCCTTGAAGCAGCATCTGCTTCTTTTTTTTTTTTTTTTTTTTTTTTTGGTTTGGTTGGTTTTTTGGGTTTTTTTTTGGTAACAATGAAACAAACTATAAACCTTCAGTTGTTTCCTTTGTATTGCAAAATGTGCTTTCTCATTTTAGAAAGCATGAGTCAACGTATAACTGGAAAGCCTGTCTCTTTTTTTCTGCTTTTTTTTTTTAGGGCTGATTTTATACATCACCACAGAAGATCTAACCCCATCCTCATTTCTTGTCTAATATCACATAGTGAGTTGCACTATACTGCCTTATCATTGCCTCTTCAGTCCTCTTACTAATCAGTGTTCCTTAGATTTAGATCATCGAAGCTCCATTATACATCAGAGAAAATTACTAGAGGGGGAAGAAGAGAAAAAAATTGATCTGTAGACATAAAACCTAAACTGTGCCTATAAAACAAAACCAGTTACAACTAATTAGTATCTTATTTCTACATTTCAATTATTTATATTCTTTTAAAATTGCACTTTAGCTCTTGCTCTCTTTCTTGCTCCCTTGTTGAATCATTTATAAATACTCCTGTAAAAGTTTTGCACCAGATACATTTATATGCTTTCACTGGTGGCATATCTACAACTTGTCTCTCACACCTGCCCAAGCGGAGAAGCTGAGACCAGCCAGTCTGCAGTGTGACTTAGACATTACACCCTCTTCATGACAGCATATAAATGTTTTATTATGCAATGTGTGTGATGTGAGGCAGCATTTAAGCTACATTTATAATCTCTCATCCCAAGAACCAAAGTGTCCTGTATATCATAAGGTCAGGAGACTGGCTCTGTTGTGCATTGTGAGGCACTTTGACTGTTGTCCAACTCACAGTAGCTGCAAAGCTGCAGTGGTAACAGTGGCCATACTATGTATTAGAGTTCTGAATCAATAAAATATGTTGCCTTATAACTTGACTAGGGACAGCACCTTTAAAAAGAAAAAAAACAAGAGACAAAAAACTTCTAAGAACAAATAAAAGCAATAAAATCTCAAGCGATTTGAACACCAAAAAAAAAGGTTCAATTTTTCAACATCTGAAATCATCACCTTACTGCATAGACAAAATAGACTGTTTACATCCATAACCTCTTTTTGTTGGTTTTTTTTTTCCAGAACTTACAGTTATCTCAGTTTTATCAGTGGCTTTACACTTAAGAGCTAAATTGCTCGCCATTATTGGTTTTCCAT
This sequence comes from Serinus canaria, assembly GCF_022539315.1. Classification (NCBI taxonomy): domain Eukaryota; kingdom Metazoa; phylum Chordata; class Aves; order Passeriformes; family Fringillidae; genus Serinus; species Serinus canaria. The sequence continues at coordinate 34,669,495 of NC_066315.1, forward strand.
AACTTTCAAAATGGCTTTATAGCAAATCCTAAACTGCATGAGGCCAAAAATGTCAGTGTTCACACACACTCAGAGACAAGATTGATTCTTTAAGTGGAAATCTGATCCTTTCCCAGGCTCTCCTTGGACTGGAATCAATAACTGCAACTCATTATATTTAGACCAATGTGTAATACCTGGGATTCAGGATCTCCAGTTCTACATTTATGCAAGTTACATGTTAGCATTGCTGAGTTTCACCTGGTGGAACTGTTCACAAAGCCCATGGTCAGAGCCTGCCATCTGATGCCGTGAGGGTCTTAGACCCAAATATCTTTCTTGACTGAAAATCTGCATGACAGCCTTCTGAATGAAGACTGAAAGCTCCTTCCAGCTTTGCAGAAACTGCAGCAGTGTCCTGGGGTGAAGGAGGTGGGAGGGAAGAAATGCTTCCCTTGCTGGAATCTAGGAAATTTCTGAGAAATAGTTTCCTCACCCCACGGAGCTGACATTGCAAGGAGTTCCCTGACAGAGATCACATTTAGCATGCTTCCACAAGACAAACTACTTTGCACGAAAGGTGTATTTGCTCTTCTGAGTAAGAACAATTGCCACTGAGAGTTTTGCCAAGGATTTTATCATTGGGACCCAAGTGTTTCCCAGCCCGTGGCCGTAACTCTGAATCCCTCTCTCTGTAGCAGCTCTCTTCAAACACTGGGTAGCGCTCATCAGTGAACATTGCTTCTTTGGACTATTGCCATTGTCCTGGTTTTAAGGAACTTTTAGCACTGCTTGGAGTAAGCCTAAACTATCGAAGTTTATATATAAATATATATATATATATATATATAATATTAAAAAAAGGTGCTGTCACAGTAAGTTTTGGGCTTGAGGTTGTTTGTATTGTATGCAAAGGTTTTGTGTTTGTATGTCTGTTTTATTCTGTAAAGCAACCACCTTCCTTACTGGAGGGAGATACTTTTTTTTTTTTGGTACATAAATGTAAATACTTGCTGCAGCATTTAATATGTTTAATTTTATGTTAAGCTTTTTGTTGCATTGTGAACCCATTATTGTTACAAATGGACAATGAGTTCATTGAGACTGTTCAACTAGGTCAGATTTTTACATCTCTTTCTAGCTAGAAGAGAAAGGATTTTTGTGCATTTGTACAAATGTTAATAATATCACTGCAATTCCAATATAATAAAGCACTCAAATATAAATAATTCCAATAGTTTGTCTGTATCTATACTCCAGACATTTTACCGTATGTGTGACTCCTGCAATTAAACCAAGCTATTCCTCACTGGTTTCTAGTATGACCTACAACCCCTCATCTCCCTCCAAACTGAAGGAGGACCACGGTACAGGGCACACTCCTATCTGGTGGCAGGAGCAAGGCACTGTGCAGACCTTGCAGCTCACCATTGTCCTCCAGCAGCCCAGGTGACTTGGTATGAACAAGTTCTCTGAACTTCTTCCAAGCAGGGAGGCTGCAAAGTCTCAAACAAAAAGACTTACGTGGTGGAGCCTGACATGAGGCCTCCGCATAAGGATGAGACAAGCTGTTACTTTACTTTTCCTTGCAGCTGGAGTGTGCTTGTATCAAAATACACTCCATGCTTGTTATCCCGCCAACCTCTCGTCTTGCCAAAAGCTGCCTGGAAATGGATTTCCTGCTGGGCTAATTAGCTCTAATTGTGATTCCCCTGTTATCTTGCCAACCTCATTTCTCACTATAAATTGGTCCAATACAGACCTTGGCACAATAATGTGTAAACTGTAATCTAAAGTTAGTCGGGATGAACCCATCTCTCCAGTGGGAATTAGATTAGCTGTAGATTAATGCAACTTGATGTCTTGCTGGCAGTCCCAGAGCGAGGGCCTGACCCAAGCGGTGCAGCCTTGGTGACAAGGATCAGCCTGCCTGCAAGCGCTCTGTGCTGGTGTCACACTGCGGGATATCGGCCCCATGAGGTGTGACCGTGCTGCTCCCTTGGGGGCCCGGGCAGAGGCATGGCTTCTGCTGCTCTCCCCCCAGGTTTTTAAAAGGCTAAATCTGGCCAAGAGCATTCACCCTCCTAAAATGGGTAGGAAAAAGGCAGAGCCATGCCCCTGTTCCCATCCTTGTAAAAGCTGGAAGATGGGGCAGTGGGTGCACATGGCTCCCTCTTTAAGGGGGTAACAGAAGAAGTTTTCCCCAAACATCAAGGCACGGCATTAGCTGGATCCTTTTCTGTGGTCATATACTCCTGCATTGCCTTTAAAGCAGGGATGGCATGACACTGCTTAACATGTATTTATAAATCAGGGCCCCTGCTCTGGTGCCAAATACTGAAAGAAGATCATCATATCTGTAAAAATAGGTGCCTCTCATGAAGACGTATCACAGGATAACTTTATTGTCCACACAGTTATATTTACACCTGACAGTATGAGCTAAGCACGATGTATTCAGACTGAGGTAACACTGCCCTTTACAGCTGATTCATGGTTTCCCAAACCTGATCGTAGTATTTGTTCCTCTTCCAAGCAGTCCACTGTTACTATTGCTCTCTCCAGGCAGCTCTGGACATCACAACAAAGTTATTATTAGCAAGAAAATGAATCAGTGTGAGCACACACTCTTCTCCTTTGCAGGGATGCAGCCAGAACTAGACTAAGCTGAGGACGCTCTGCATCTGCAAGAAGTTGCCCCAGGTTATACTGGTCAGAGCAGCAGTACAGATAGACTCCTTCCCTCTGCCACACTAGCCTCTTGAGCTTTGGTTGGACCCACATAGCTCCTCAACGTGTCCCAGCTTTTTTCTGAACCCAGGCTGCAGCCTTCTTGCTATAAGGGCATTCAAAACTAATGAAATATAGCACAGAGTTCAAGTAGGGATGATAAGCAAGCACAGAGGACACCATAAGTACCCAAGGACATTGGCAAAAACCAAGGCAGAATAACAGAGCAAAACCAGCAATTCAGAGAAAGCAAACATCTCCCCAGAAAAGGAGTGTGGAGCTAGGGGAAGGTGGTCAACCTCCACGAGCCCAGATGTAGCTGAAAAATTTGAATTAAACTGGTGCTAGAGGAACCCTTCAGCAGGAGGACAGAAAAACATGGCAGACATGAGTGCTTTTTTGTTAAAAAAAGTTTATAAAAACTGGGCTAGAAGGAACACCTGACCTGCAAGGATGCAAAGCTCTTCACTATCACACTGACTCTCAGCATAAGAGACAAAGCATATTTACCTCCTCTTGGATAATCTCCCCACATGCATCTGTCGGGGAATCTCCTCACATGCAGCCCTTGGGGACAGGCTCAGAAATTATGTGATTAGGTCCCCTCATTAGCAACACTTCCTACCCACGGCTCTAGCAAAGGACAAACCTACCTTTCAGCTTCCCCTACCCATCTGGAGTCACTGTCTAGCTGGAGGCAGGCAATGGAGATTTTTTCTTCTCCACAATAGCTACTGGCTGCTGAGGGCCCACTACAGAAGACTCCAGCTCTGATCCTACCCCCATAATTAACCTGTTATACCCACTTTCTTTACACTTTACTCACAGGCATTTGTGGGCTTACCCACAGGGTACAGACACAAGATTAATCACAGAAATTTACTGAGAACTTTTTTCTAGGGAGTCAAAAAATTAGATCAAGCATCAGAAAGGAGGGATCAAAGTTATACCAGGACCACCACTACCATTTAGGTCAGAGCCAAGAACGGATGGTCTGGGACTATTTGCTCAATTCTTTAGTCTGCTTTGTTATTGCAATTGTTATTGCGATTGCCCTAACTTTTTTTTTGCCTCCACCCTGCTGTGCAGCAACAGGGACATTTGTTTTACTGGCTCTAAGAAAGGCATTAGCACTGCCATGTGCCTAAAGCTCTCTTTCTTGCAGCATTCTTGAGCAGTATTTTTCCTCTAGCCTCTATTCTCCGGCAATACAATGCCACAGAATGAGAATGACCCAGCGAAGCTGATAAAATATTTAAGACGCATGTTCTGATTGTGTTAGGTAAGAAAATACCACCAGAGCCTGACCATTAGTGAACCTGATCAGTCCACTCCCCTAGGAATCAGTCCATTCCTGCCAGCAGAGCAAGCCAGAGCAGTCTAAACTAGAAGCAGTGAGGCAGCTGCCTTTCCCAAAAGAGAGGGAAGGTTGAAAGTGTATTTTGCAGAGATGAGGAATTTGCAACCTGTGGGTCCTGCTCTAAAAGGAAGAAAAACAGACATATAGGTATATAGATAAGCAGACATAGATTCTATAGATACATATAGACCATACAGATATACAGATGCAGACAGCAGAGATGTGTGCCTGTGTGTGTATACAGCAGGTCAGCAGGTGTTTTCACAGGGCATTGCATTCAGCTGACAGAAAGTCAACTTAAAAGAAAGAAAAATATTTGACATAACTGGCCAGTTCATGTAGGAAATTGAGTTGAGAAAAAATAAATAAAGGCAGAAACGGATTAGTTTAAATTTGGGGCCCTCTGGATTATAATGGATCCCATAGGAAGACAGGAGGCTTTGTATGGAAGGACTCTATATCCTCCTTGCACTTTCCCTTTTGTTTCACTAATCATTTTCATTCTGTGTTATATGGTGGTTGAGCCAATTCCAGATTAGCAGAAGTTTTTCTTAGCTTGAAGCTGTGCTACAAAGACAACACATAGCCATGGATAAGAAAAAGGAACTGTCCACAGTGAGACACGGCTGTGGACTCTGGTTACGCTGGGTTATGTAGGGTATCACAACACTAGCCGTTGTTTTGACTCTTGTTGTTGGTATTTTGCTGTGGTCACTCCCTGTACTTTGATCTTTATGTTAAATTGTCAGAATTAAAGTCAGGCAGTTTTCACAAGCTGGATGAGGAAGGGGTAGTTTGGAAGGGGTAGTTTTGCTACCAATGTCCTTCTGCAATGGTGGCTGCATTTAGAGTCCAGGTTTTATCGTTCAGATGGAGTAAGGACAACCTGCACTGACTGACTCCCACCTGAGTGCCTAATTCCTGTAATCCTAAATTCATCCCGTAGAATAGCTGAGGGACTATCAGCCCTTTGTGAAAGTGCTTCTGCTAGCTGTTTGTGGTAATACTGTGTGGCATGAGGTGAAGGGCCTGGGGGACACCCACAGCCCCACAGTTCCACAGGAACACAATGTGGTAACATGCTGGCAGCAAGTTTTGCAGAGGTCCCACTGTACTGACACACTTGACACTGTACTGCAGGTGACTCCTGCACACTTGACACTGCAAAAGCTGAGCTAAACCAATGCCCTGCCATTAGTCTAACTGTGCCTCAAGCCAATCTGACTGACTAAGACCTAGGGAAAAATGCAGTGGAAAATTATTTATCATGTTGCCAGTGTAGCTAACTGGTGTGGCAAACCATGCAGCTCACCATGTGCAGAGCCAGGCAAGGGCAGGAAGGACAGTGGGCAGGTGCGTGGGCAGGAATGAGCAGAAAATGGAAAGACGGCCAAAATGTTTGTGAGTTGCTGCGTGGTGAAGCTGTACTCCTAGGCTGTGCCAAGGGTACCAGACAGAAACTCAAGTGAGATGGTGTCTGCATCTTGTGCCATTAGTGGCAGTGGTTCTGCCCTGTTGTTGTTGTGAGGTTTCTATACTGACCCATCACCCATACCCAGAGTTGTCCTCCCCCTCCAAAGCCCATGAAGCCAAAAGTAGCTTTAAAACATGACCAGCTCTCTGCCTTCAAAGAGTCAGCAATACTCACTCTGCAGACACAGAGAAACCCAAGCTACTGATTACAATGTGCTTTTAAATTCTTTTTACAGTGGATCTCCAGAGCAGAACTCACATTTTTGGTTGATTAGAAAGACCTTCATGCATATCTCCACGAAGGCAATTTCTTCCGTCACGCTATGCCTCATGTCACTCCAGGAGAATTATACAAAGATCTGTTTTAGCAGCAGCAAGAAGAGGTATCATCTTGATCTGCCCACAGAAACATGTCTGCTTTCCTTGCAAGCCCATGCTAAGCAAAGGGAGTGTGCAGGGCTGAGCCCTGTCAAGGGATAGTGCCACAGAAGGAAGCACGACACCCACAGCCCTGGCACTCACAGCTTGTTTCTGGGACGGGATGAGAAAGGCCTGTTTTTCCAGTCAGAAAATAGGACCCTTTGGCTCACTGAAGCCATAGAAGTAAGGAACACAGCAGTCCCTTTTCCAGGAAAACTCTACTTCTAATGCAGTATGGGAGCAGTAGGAACCCATCAGAGCTGCAAAGCAGAGCTCCATCACTGCTGCTGGGCTAATCGGAGCCAGCAGCTGAGAGCGAAAGCCAAGGACAGCTTTTAAATGCATACGGCAGAGAGAGGAATGAAAAATATTAATTTTAAATGGATCGACACTGGCCTTGGAACTAGGCAGGCAAACATCCAAACCTGTCAGGAGGGAGTAATGAGGGCTTTAAAATTAGATGTGATCACCTATCTGCGGCTGTACAGAGTGTTTGCTGTGTATCCCTCATACCTTAGGGAGAACCCCAGACATGTGAGGTTACAAGTGGGCTGTCTGTCTATGGGCTCTTTCATCTGAAAGTTTCAAGTGCTTCTCAGGCTTTAATTTAGTGCCTTAATTACCCAGGGATTTAGGTAAATATAATTGTCTTCATTTTTCCCAGCAGTACACAGAGAGGAATAGACTGACAGAGAAACCAGAAAGCGTGAGCACGCCCCCCGCTTTCCTACCCCCCCTTTCCTGCTCTTGCCAACAGCCCGTACATCAGGGCCCTGCCAGGAGACTGCGGGCAGGCAAAGCTTTACCTTCTGAAGGCATATCCATGCAGTCCTCCCTAAGAACTGTAATCCTTGCCCTCAAGGAGAAATGAGCTGTTTTGCTTTCCATTTGTCTTCTTCAAAGCTCTGGCCAAACTCATCCTCATTAGGAGGCCATTAAAACACTGATGTTCTTCACATTATGATTTCCTCTTGGATTAGATGGGAAGATTTTTACACGCTGTAAAAAGATTCTCCGATTCTGACATCTCCTTTTTTATTTGCCCAGACCAAAAGCTTGCAAGGATCAGGAATGGGAAACCATACCAGCATTCAAATAAAATGCCACAATCATCCACAGAGGCGAGGGGAAAGCCCTACAGTCTCGTTAGCCAAACTTGCACATGGTTCTAATCAAATGGGTGGGAGGGAGACATTCCCTTGGCCACGGATACCAACAGTTTTTTCCTTAGGTTCCAATTCTGTAACTCTTATTCATTTGAAGATAAACGGGCTTTTCAGGCAGGGAAAGAGGGCTTTGGGACCGGGCTCTAAGGCTTTTCATGTATTCATGAAGTTGTCACTTGCCTTTTACATTCAAATTCTGATGGGTCAGACTTCCTAGACGGTGTCTTTCAACACCTAATAACTCACCCAGCAAGCTCCAGTGCTAATACAGACGTCTTCTTATCAAGCTTGAGACTGAGAGGTTTGAGGATTATTTTAAAGACACTTTTTGGTTTTATACTGAATCCTTCACAGGGATTATTTACGTGGCATTTCTTTCCCATTACACAGTTGAAAACATCACCTGTTTTAGCAGGAGATTTCTGGGGTGAGAGCAGAAATATTTTGAGGAACTTGGTCATTGCCATTTGCTAATGGAAAAGGTAGCAACCGAAGCAGTTTTTTTAAACCACAATAAATTTTATATTTGTTACTGCTGGATTCCCATTAAATGCATTAATTACAGGAATGTTTAATGAAACAAGTGGAAAAAAAACCCCCTCCATTATGTACAGAGCACTGTGAAAAACAAGGTATTCAGCAGCGTGTGCTCTTATATATTCTTAATAAAGGACCTTGCCATAAGGTAAAAACCCAATAAAATATGCTATAATGTGCTATGGGACCCACCATTGATTTACAATACATTTACTCCTTTAGCACTAAGCAAGTTTTGCACAATACACAGCCAGCTTTTATATATTTATATATAAGACCCGCTTTCGTCTCACAAAAATTTATTGAATTTCCCCAGAGGATATTCATTTTCTAAAAAGTTCTTTGTTTTGCTCTATATTCATTGTAATAAAGGCAACAATCTTCTTCCTGATTGACACCCGTGATATTAAAATTACCAAAAAAAAGAGAGCTGATATCGTAATTTATTTATATGGAAATATTACTCTGTAGGTTCTGTGAGACTAAATGCAAACAGAGTTTTGCTAATATCTGGCATTTTGCAAAACTGCAGCATGTTGGGCGAGGTCTAGAAATACATGGCAAAATTATTGTGAAGTTCCAGTTTCTAATTCTTCCAAGGAGCTATAAATGTGTAATTTTAAAAATAAGTTCATACACTTTCTCTTCCCCCAAATATAAATGACGAACATGTAAAACCCATAGCAGCAAGTTCAATATAACTGCTTAGAAAGTTAAATTATGCATAACATAATGAACATGGGTTGAAATCCTTGAAGAAATGAAGGAAGATTCTCTGAAATGCACTTGCCAATCCTTTGCATGTCATCAAAGATTATTTTTTCAAACCCGATGTAATGTCTCATGATATAATGGAACAGTTCTCGGTGTTCCCTATTAGTCACACAGATTATTATGGTTGGCAGAGGGTCCTCTCTGCATTCCTTCCTTAGAGGTACATTTGCTCTCCGATGCCCATTCAGTCCACTATAAAATTCAGCCCACCGGTTTTAAAAGGGCCCCGTTCTGCCTCATCCACACCTGTAACAATGGGAGGGGAATCTGCAAGACGCTCGTCCTGCAAACCGGGGCCGCGGGCCCGTCCTGCGGCGCTCCGCAGGGTTCGCCCCATGTGCACAGAGCTGTGGCCCACAACAGACCGAGTGCAGGAGCCTTTGAGAGGAAATAAGCCCGTCCGCTTGCCTTGTCCAACTGAGGAATGTCAGCTTTGCTGACAGCAAGTGTGGCCCTGTTTACGCACACTTTGGGACAGCCGAGCTAGGCCGAGATGCTTCTCTGCCTTCCACAAATCTCTCGGCTCCCGCACGGGCACTGCCGCGGCCGCTGCCCCAAGCCCCGGGGCCGGCGGTGAGTGCGAGCATCACACAGCCCCGCTCTCTCACCCCTCACCTGCGGCCATCCAGGCCCGGCGGGCACCGGCCCCGCTCCCACACGGGCCGCGCGGGCCGGTGGCCGAGGGCGGGCCCAGAGAGGCCCCAAGTTCTGCACCATCTCGGGCAGGTGCGTTCGCCCGGCTCCGCCGCACGGGCCCTTCGCACACGGGGCATTTCCCGGGCCCCAACCCGCGCTACCAGGGACCGGCACGGCACGGCGGTGCGAGGCGAGGGACGCTGGGCGCAGCGGGACACAGAGCCGATGCGGCTCGGCGGGCACGGCACGGCACGGCACGGCTCGGCTCGGTTCATTTCGCTGGGCTCGTGTGGGCGCGTTCCCGGTGCGGCCGTGCCCCCCTGTGGCGCGGCCGGGAAGCTCAGGCGGCCGCCGCGCCGGTCCCCGCTCAGCCCGGCCGCGGCCCCGGCTCCGCGGCGGGGCCAGGCCGCTCCGGCCCCGCGGCGCGGGCCGCTGTCAGCGCCTCCGGTGCTGCTGGTTTTTCTCTTCTCGGTTTTTTCTTTCCCCGGTGGCTGCCAGGCAAACTGCCCCGTGAACTGATCCGATCGACAACTAACTGACCGAACCCCAGCAAAGGCGAAAGTTACTACCAAAAAGTCTGGAATTGTTTCCTCCCCGCGTCGGCCAGCGGTGACTGCGTGGTCAGTGGCTGTCATGGCAGGAAGAGACAGAGCAATGCGCTTTTTGCCGGAGCAGGGAACGGTTCATCACTTTGGTGGGAGACCCACAAGACACCGGGGTGGCAGCAACGGGGAAATGCTGCACTGACCCACGGAATCTCTTCTTTGTCATAGCTGCTCTTGCGTCTGGGGCAGGGCACATGGGTTCAAGGGGCTGGCGTCTCACTCCGGCTGCAAAACTCCCCAAAGAGAAAGGAACGGGGATTGCTCTGGTGGTTTCTTCATTTTCCTATTTCAGAGCAGACAATTTTCAGCAAGAAACCAAATATGAGGCTGCATCTGTAAAAAGTGAATGAATACTTTCAGACAAAGAGTGAAAGCAAGGGAATTAAGAGTTACCAAAAGTAGCATCCTTACTCTTTATATGCGATCTTCAAGGTTCCTTTCAACCCTAACCATTGTATAAAATATATATCTCAGCTGCTTTCTCTGTGGACTATTTCTGCACTTCAACCATTTTACAAACAACAAATTCAAAATTTGATAAGAAAGTTGGAGTAAAGCTCTGAAGATTATTAAAGAGCACACACAGCCGCATGCTGTGAATGATGCATCTCTCTGTTCAGCACAGCGAGGATAGTCTTCAGCTTTCTGAGGCGAAACCTGGAAGAACTTAAATGAATAGCACTTCGTGAGGTCTGTATGGAGGGGGCAGCACAGCCTGCAGAGGGACCCTGTGCACTGGGGATAAATGGCAGGAGTTTGGTAGCAGGCAATGACCAGTGTGGAAGGAGGGCATGAATCACAGAATCATTAAGGTTGGAGAAGACCTCCAAGGTCATCAATCCAACCATTAACCCAGCACTGCTGTGTGACCACTAAAGCAGGTCCCAAAGTGCCATATCTTTTAAATACCTCCAGGTATTTATGTGGTGATTCCCTTAACAGCCTGTTCCAGTATTTGACCACTCTCTCCATGAAAAAAATTTTCCTAATATCAAATCTAGGCCTTCCCTGGTGCAACTGTCACTTCTTGGGAGAAGAGACCAATCCCCACCTCATTACAATCTCCTTTCAGGTAGTTGTAGAGAATAATAAAGGTCTCTCTGGCCCTCCTTTTCTCCAACATAAACAACTCCAGCTCACTCAGACACTCCTCATAAAACTTGTGCTCCAAAGCATTCACCAGCTCCAATGCCCTTCTCTGGACATTCTTCAGCACTTCCATGTCTTTCTTATAGTGAGGAGTCCAAAACTGAACACAGGATCCGAGGTGTGGCCTCCCCAGTGCCCAGAACAGAGGGACAGTCACTGCCCTGGTCCTTCTGACCACACCGATACAGGCCAGGATGCCACTGACCTTCTGGCTGGCTCATGTTCAGCTGCTGTCAACCAGCACCTTTTCCTCTGGGCAGCTTTCCAGCCACTCTGCCCCAGCCTGTAGTGCTGCCTGAGGCTGATGTGACCCAAATGCAGGACCCAACATTTTGCCTTGTTGAACCTCAGACCACTGGCCTTGGCCCATCAAGCCAGCCTGTCCAAATCCCTCTGCAGAGCCTTCCTACCCGCCTGGAGATAAACACTCCTGCCCTACTCTCTCCTTACTCTCTAATTAGTAATCAGAGATTTATGTTAATTTGCAATAAGTAATAAAGTAAAAATTCCACAAATTGAGCCTGTTTTGCCCATAACACCCTGAGCACATTATGCTGGCTGACATGAATAAGGAGGCCGTAACCCCTTGTAACCCATTTGCATTGTAAATCTACCCTAGTACAACATACCTTGCACTCACCATCTTGGAAACTACATTATTCATCACAGAAGTTTCTCATGTGTTTCCAGTGATTTAATTTGTCTTTGGACCTGTATCTTATGGGAACCTGGTAAATTATCATTTAGGTGATTAAGGCTTGAGGCATCACTGGGAAGGGCAGGAACTGAGAAGAAACCCAAATCTTTTGGTCACATGGGACTTCTCAAAGAAGCCAGATAGATTTTGCATGAAAGTATTTGAAAATTTTCAGGCCATCGCAAAGATTTCAGTCCAAAGGAGTGCTCATGCCTTTTACGTAAAACCACTAAACCAAGGGTGTTTAGGAATTAAGAGAAATGGCAAATATCTGAATAAAATTCTGAGTTGCACACGTATTACAGTTAAATCATTGTAAAGTTGATAGGAAAGAAAAAAGTTGTTACTATTCACCAGGAATTTTTCTTCCTATTTTGCTGTGTTTCAGCAATTCCTCTTTTTGAAGGAATTCTTAACAATATGGCATGGCTTCTTAATTCTGTTGTTTGGAATGAAAACCGGAAGCAGAAAGCCCAAACAAGTAAAGCAGCCCTTTGAATTGTGCTACTGAGAGTGGGTTTTGCTGAAAACTACTTCTAAAAAACAGTCATTAGGTTAAAAACAAAACTGAAACTCTCCTTCTTCTTACTGATACTCCAAAACAGTACAAAAGATACCTGTGCAAGTGCTGATTTTTATGCCTGTGTTGAACTTTTAGTATCATGGGACTATTTGTGGTAGTGCAGATAAGCCCACATGTGAGTGTTTGCAGAAACTGAGCTTATCTCCAGCCTCTTTTAGCTGGATTCAGGGTGCTCAGGCAGACACACTCTGCTTTCTCTCAGGAGCCACGGGGTGAATACCCTTCAAGTTTCAGATCTTCTTTTCCACTCTAAAGTTAAAACTTCAAAAGTCTGCAGTAAGAACCTTTGGGGATTAATGTAATTCATTCTTTCCTGTCCAAGTTTTACATTGTGGGGTTATTATGCTGCTCACCACAACTGCAAGCTCTGGGCCAGAGACAACTGTTTCAGTTTATTTTAACAGGGTGTTTACCTTATTAAAGTAATAACAAAGAGGGATGATTGCATTAATCACTACATCAAACTAGCTGCCATGGCACTCCCCTGCCAACCCTCAAATCAATTAGGTGCATCTGTCAGTTAAGTGATTGAAGGTTTTTTATTATTACTCCTTTCCCCCCCTATTTTTCTTTTAATCCATTTTGCCACTTAATAGCGTCTCTTCAAGTGAAAACTATTGTTCTTCACTGAGAGGATGAGAAGATTTAGATGGACTCCTAACATGTGGTAAGAGGTTCAAAGCTTGATTCATGGTTACTCAGACCCATCTGAAGTGATACATACCCAACAAAGTGATTTTAAAATGCTGCTTTTTTACTGATAGCAATTTAGACATGCCTTGCCCTGGTTTAATTGGTTACAGGGGTTCAAAAAAGCAGTAAACCTTGGGGATTGTCATATCTCTATGAACGAGTGGGATTGGTGGTGTCACACTAATGCAAATCCAACTTTAAGAACATGACCAAATTAGGTACCTTTCTTGTTTTTGTGTTGAATTTAGTTTCTTAATGAAACAGTGCAATGTGCTGCATGCAGGGCAGTGAGTGTACATCTTTATCTCCCTCCTAGTAAAGTTGAAACCATCAGACAATTTCACAAAAGCAAATGGGCAGCAGTCACAGAGCTCCAACCCGTTTCATGAAAGGAATGGTCTGGAGAAAGGAGAACGCTTGTGCCATCACTGAGGGAGAAGGGAGCAGAGACCTCCTTGTCCGCGCGTGAGGCACAAAGCCACAGTTCCTCCAGTGGTCTGGGAGGTTTGGAGACACCCACTTAACTTCCCCTCACAGCAGCCATTTCAGAGGAGCACACAGGGGAGTTTCTTTGCTCCCAGGACTTTGAAGGGACATGTGCAATCAGGGTTTTTTCGGAGTGGAGTTAATTTTTACATCAGAGGGAGAGGCAGTGCCTCTTTATAAGAAGCTGCCTGCCAAGACAGCAGCAGATACAGCACAGCCTCCTGAATATCTGATGGGGATAAGCAGCAAGTCTCTCAGCACTTTTAGCAGTACCCTACAGCTGCCAGTTACAGATATAAGGTAGAAGGATGACAATGGAGCTGGCTGCTGCTTCCCAGTTGTAATTTATCCAAATCAGATCATGAGCAGTTAAAAAAAAAAAAAAAAGGCTTGGGGCTGCTTTAAGCTAAACCAGCTGTTTATCAATAGCCTGCAAGGACAGCAATACTAGTCCTGTCATCTCCTTTCTTCAGCGTTCTGCCTGCCACCAGCTGCAGAAGCCACTGGGGCTACAGATTTCCCAACAATGGAATAAACTGCACTGTGGGAAGATCCATCTCCTTTTGGTCCTATTGTTCTAACAACACAAAATGTCTCAGTGCAGCTGAGAATCTGGCTCTTCACAACTCTCCCAGCTTCTAATAGGTTTCAGCAAGAAAAGTTGCCTGTCTCATTTTACTGAGAGTACATAATTGCTGTCAGAGACATCCAAACTGATTTTATTTTTTCTGAAAAATTGTTGCATGTTGGACATGTCACCTAAAGCTGGTTGAGATGGGAATAGGGGGGAATATAGGAGAGGCTTCTGCCTGTGTCATGGGGGAGATCTTCTCAGCAAATTTATTGTGGTGAGGGACATCTCTTTTTAGTGTTATTATTAACCTCGGCATCACTATTGCAGTCAATTAACAGGACTAGGAATTCCTCTGACATCTCTGAATTCCTCTGGGCCAAATTCTGCTAGTTGATGCTCCACTTGGCTTCCATTTTCCTTAGCTAGGTCTTATGTATGCATCTAAGAGTAGCATTTGGCTCAAAAAGAGGAATTGCCACTTCTGTTACTAACAGAAGCATTTGGTACACCTCTTGTGAGTTTTCATTCCTGGGTGGAAAAGTCTGAAGAGACCAACAGTGTTGCCCACTGATTTAAGGTATTGCATGACACCTTAAATTAAGGTTGGTTTGCATGACTTTATCTTCTACCTTCCAACATTCACAAGGCTTTGCTGAGTCAACTGGAAGGAAAGAGAGACAGCACAGGAGTGGGAGAGTGGGACCATCTTACATGGTAGAGAATTCCTGTGTTTAGGAAGAAAAAGAAGAGAGCCCACCCACCATTGCTGTGCCCTGGTGCTTACAGCATTATGCCATGCAAGTAATAGCTTTAAAAGAGTGTCAAAGCCAAGTGTGGTAAATAAAATACCTGGTGTGATAATAAATCACTTAAAATGTTTGCAATCTTACAAAACAGAGATTATTGAGAATTTTTGTGTTTCACTCCACAATTTCTTTCAAAGGAGTGGGAGGAAAAAAAGTTTTCAATTTGTCTTGCAGACATGTAATTTTCTTGTTCATGTTATGTCTTTAATTATGTCATTGAGAAGCACTCAGCAGAATTTGCCTCCCTTGCAATACCTTCCGAAATGAAAAAATTTAATTCTCTTCTAGTTGTAATAATAGGAGAATTTTCATCTTCAGAAGAAAAAAAGAAACGTGTTCAGGCCAAGGCATTTAACCAGGACTCAGGGCATATAAAGAACAATCTGAGTGCCAAAGCACAGGCACTTAATGCAATAGATGCAAAGTAGCCTTTGATGCCCTCTAGCTCCAAGACACCTGCTTGAGGCTGGCAAATGTGACACAGCACATCTGCAGCCTCCAGAAAGGGAGGTGAAGGACAGGCAGGGTGTCTAAAATGGTACTGGTTACCATTGTTCAGGCACTAGAATTTCTACACACTATTGTAATTTATTCCTGCATAGGTTTGACATTCATCTGATTATGTATTTGATGGGAAGCACGTGTTACATTGAGGTGACTCTAGAGTAGACATACATGAGCAAAAGATACACCAAAATGATGCCATAGTGTCCTTCTATGTTACTGGCAAAATGAAGATTCATCAGGAATTAACTGCAGGTGGGAAACCCAGAGAAAAGCCAGGGATCTAAAGTGTGTTCAAAGGCATAAAGACAAATTTAGGAGTAATTTCGTGACCTGAGTTACCTTATGAAAACGGTATGTTCTAATTGACAACAGTCAATCAGCTTCTGGTCTGAGGGAACAAGCCTCACTGGACTTTTCTACAGTTAAGCATTTAGTAAAATAGTGAGTCCAGAAGCAGCAGCCATCCTTAGCAGCACTTACCCAAAGTAAACAGAGTTGAAATCAGAATTGTATAGAATAACACTGTATATGAGCTTATAACAAAATAACAATTCTGAAAATATTATTTTGGAGAAACTCAAGATTAATTAAACCTATAGCCTGGCAAAGAAAAGAAAAATAAGTTTAAACAAAATCTAATGGCATAGTGCATTAAAAGTTTCCCTCACCTTTTTGGTTTTAGTCTAGGAATTACATCTCAGCTGGAGCTTTACTGCTTTTGGAAGGTAGCAAATAGAGTACTCAATTGTACAAAATTGTGGAAATTAGGACTCCTTTGGCTGCCCAGTGTGGTACTGTTCCCCATGGGCTCATTTGAAGGAGAGCTGCCCAAAGGCCAAACTGTACCCGTGACTGGGAGCACACACATTTCTCACTCTTGCCAAGAGAAATTCCATGCACAGACCAAGGCAGTAAATTGTGCTGCATACTTACTGTAAAAATTGGTGATAAGGAGAAACATAGGACATTTTTAAGGAGTTTGTGCTTTTTAAGAATGATTGATATCATCATGCATAAAGTATTGAATATTTAAATGGGCTGGGGAATCTCATCTGCTGATTACTTGATGTTAGAATATGTAATTTCAGAACTCAGAATACCCTTTCAAAAATTTTTTAACTTTCTCACTCTCTCTGGAGTCATTAATTATACGGTTTTGAGAATCAGTCAAGGGATATACTCAGTTTCTTTCTCCACTAGGCAGAGAAATATAGTTCAAAGTACTCTAACTAGTCTCTCGGCAAATTAATAGACTGGCATATGTGCTTCCTTGGCTAACACTTTTCACCTGTGACAACAGCAGGTAATTATTTTGCCCAAGTGAAACTGATTCTGGGCATTCTCAATGAGAAAACCTTTCTTTCTTTCTTTCCAGGTTCAATAAAATTTGGTATGCATTTCACCCTTGGAACCTAGATCCTTCATTATAAAGTTGTATGGCAGAAAGAACTGACTCTTTGCATTTGAATATTGGTCTCCAAAGAGACAGCAAGAGTGGGAGCAAGAGTGCCAATGTTATTCTTTAAAGATGAGGTAAGTTACATCCTGTCCAAACTTAAGAGATAAATGAGTTTGTGACAGTCTTATTTATTATGACAGGGCTGCCTGCAATGGTTAGAAAAAAGCATCTGCACCAAGATACTTTTTTTTAGGATAAAGTTTGGCAAAAAGTTGAGTAATTCCCTTATTTCAGGTAAAGCTGCCTACAAATTTATCCTAAAATCTGAATGGCAACAGAGCTCTGGCAAACCCACTATTTTAAAACTACTGATTGTTGCCCAAATATTTACAGAAATCCCATCAGAGCAACATTAGATGAAATATTATGTTTTTTAGGTCGACTTTTGTTAAAGTATGTTCTCTTTGCAAACAAAATAAACCAAAATAAACAAAAACACAGCCCTAAACCAAACAAAGCAACTCCCACAAACAAACAAACCAAACCCAAAAAACAAAGAGAAAGCCACAAAGAGAAGGTTCAAAACTGGAAGCAAACTAAGGGTTCTCTGGCCATTGCAGACCGAATTGGTAATGCCTGCCTTCCACTGTCACTCTTTTCAGCCTGACACTGCCTCATGGTGCTGTTCCTGATGGTGATGCCACATCTCATGTCCGAGTGAGTTTCCCGTCTGGTTTCTGTCCCACTTCCTTGGCATCCTGCTACAGAGTAGTTCATGCACACTCCTAGAAATGTTAGGGCTGGTGTAAGGAAGGAAGGAAACAATGGCTCTGCTCAACTTCTGTTATGTCTTACGCCAATAACCTTGTCTGTTCATCTGAATGATCTGAGAAGAAATAAACATCATACTAAGGAGACAGTGTATGGTGTTCTGAGACTTGTCTATAAAGCACTTTCAAATTCTCAAATGAAAAACAGTGGGTGTCAGGTTATTGCTAATAAAATCTGAGTAACTTATTGAAGTATTCATAAGGTGAATGAAATACTTATATCATTAGTCTTCTTAAAACTTTTCACAATTGAATTCTACAAATCAGCAAACAATGAAATTGGTTATTGGGTGTGGTAATATCTACTTCATCACTGCAAGTTGCTTTTATTGGGCATTATTACTTCAGCTAATCATTAGCAGGTCTGCCCTTAGGAAATTTCGTTTAGCAAACCAAAATTATATCTCTTTTTAATGTGAAACACTTGACAGGAAGGATTATGGATATTACATGAGGATTTGTATTTTGAAAGGGGGAGCTGGAATGTGAGAGGCCTCAAAGCACATATATTCCTGAGCCATCTGTTGTGCCAGCTCCACAAAAGCCAAAGAGGGACAGGAACTGCTTGAGCTTGGGAGTGCTGCCATGAATACCACGGGGAGAAGGATCCACAGACAGTACCCTAACAACCACAGACTTTAGGGCTGGGAGGAAAGAGAAGCATCTTAGGCAAGGTGAGGGTCCAAACTGCATCCACTTTGGCTTTTGGACTCCAGTACTCCCTCACCCACATGCTAGAAACAATTGTAATCTTAAGAACAATGAATATTTTAAAAACCTTTAGGGGCAGTACTGGAATTTGGATGCTGAGGAGTGCTCCAAAAATTCATTTGCCCTAACTCATGTTGAGACTCTCTCCTATTATTTTTTCTTGAATGGCCAGCCTCTCTCTCCCCTGGAAAAAAAATGACAGATGAAGACTGAGAAGAAATTTTAAAAAACCCTAAGAAATAGAAAAAAGCTTTCATCCAGGTAAAGAGGGATCCTAACTCACTTTCCATGTTTTTCAGAAACACCGGAGCTGTTTGGGTTTTTTTGCAATAACCACGGGAATTTTTTCTCAGTTATTTTTCACTTCTTTAAAAGCTGGATTCTATCATAAACTTCTAGAAATCAAGTATTACTTTCTTTAAAGGTCAAAAAGTCCTATAGGATCAATTAAAATAGAAATGCAAAATAAATTTAAAATCATAGATGCACTTGATGAAAACTTCTGCTGCAGCAGAAATATACACTACTCACACCCCAAAGAGTGGAAACATGGGAACTTGTTTTTTCAAGCCCCACATTTTCCCTCACAATACTCAAACACTTCTGAATGCCAGTGTGGTTTTCAATAAGTGTTTAACTGAGATTTAGTGTTGAATACTGTTTGTGGGAAAAGCACATATATTTCTCAGCCATTCTGTGACTGATTCATATCTTCTTGATTTCTAGGCTGGCAGGTATAGCATTGATGAGGAGCTTTTCACTGTTCCTGTCATCTTTGGCTGACCCAAAAGCCAAGACTAAATGCATACAGTGTTGGGAATCCATGGTTTAGCAACCTCAAACACTCTGCCCCTATCCATATATTCACCAGTTGGCATGGTGCCTTGCTTCCTTTTACACACATGACACCATAGCTCCCTCTCTTCCCAGCATTTTATCCCCACTTTACTACCCAGAATTGCATGTGGTTGCAGCTCAGCTGGGCACCCAGACTTTGTGGGGTTGATATCTTGATACCAGTGTCTTACAGCAGCCAACACTTGAAGATGAACAAGGTCAATTCAAAAGGTTATATTTTTTCTCTTCTTTGTACAATTAAGGAGGCAGCAGTTCACTGCTGCTGCCAGATGGGTTATAGTTCATCTACTCACATGGAAATCAGCAGATAAAATCACAAAAGAGAGACAGCTTGGCTCTCATGGTGTCTACTGCAGCACTGTCACTGACTTCAGGGTGGCTGTGAAGTCACTTCATACCTTTTACATGAGCTAAATACATGATACCTCTGCTCCTTATGGTCAATTTGTTATGTACCTTTCAAGCTGTTGAAAAAGGACTTGATTTCCTTTAATTTGGCAAGCAAAGGAGATGGGTTTTTCAAAATAAATTCTCCACAACACTTAAATAATAAAAGTAAAAAAAAAAATAAAAAAACTACAACAGACTTTTATTAGGGAGGTATGAAAAGTAAGATCTAATGGGTTTCCACAATTTTATTTGTAGTTAACTCAGTGTTTAGAGAAGTTGGATAAGGCGTCTAGATAGATAATACTGAATATAGCATCACAGAGATTTTACTACAGATATCCTCAGTTTTCACTGAATCACACTTTATTTAACCTCATTTATTTAAATAACACAAATTATTTATTTGCTTTTCATCAAGAGAAAGTTAGATAAATATTACTGAAACACAACATGACCTTTTGAGCTTTTATTTACACTGCCTTCACAGCAATGCATGTATTATAAACAAATGTTCTTCAGCACAGAAACTTGATGCCTGAAGAAGTATTTGATCATGAAACTTCAAAGGCAAGAATTCAGAAACATCTTTCACATTTAAAGAAACCATTGACTAGGCTCTAATAATTGAGATAATTCAGATAAGGCTTGACCAGTTGCTGACCGGATCTCACCTGCGTTTCAGGATTAAGAGATTGGCTGCGATTTCACTGTAAAAAATGCCCCAGGAATCTCAAGACAAGACACTTATTATCCCAATGGTGAGGCAATGAAACAACATAGAAACATTGTAAAAATGTAGTACTGTAAGAGTGTTGTGTATCTGCAGAGAAGCTTTTGAATATATCAAATGTATAGAGGATGTGTGGAGATTGTTTCACTGAGATTTCTGAAAGGATATAGACCCCTTCAATCCCAATGTCCTGCAAAAATCTAATTGTATTAATTACTTACTATTTATCTGAAGAGTAAAAATGGGATTCAACTGCAAATAGCTTCAAATGGTAACATATCTCCCAAAGGGCCATCCAAACCCTCTCTCAGTTTCTGCCTATGACTGCTGTCACAGGATTCATGAAACTTTCTACATTTCAAGGAGCACTCCCAAATAAATGCCTCCTTTTTAGAATTACCTTAATCCCAGTGAACTCCATTCATGAAAGTCACATGTTGTGAAATCAGATTTCCAAAACTGAAACAGTGTCACACTTGTAGAAAGTGAAAACTAAAAACTTTATTTGGTGTCCCAAGCATTTGTGTTGTTCCTGTGAAAATAAGCCATTCCTTCCCAAGCACACATGTCACATGCAACTGACATTTTGGAGACTGCTAAAGAATGTAAATTCATTTATCATAAAGGGCACAATTGCATTTTTATGGTGCTTTAGGAGATACCTATACTGTTCCTTACCTTACTGTCCCTCGGTAGGGGTTCAATTCATAAGAATCTTTTATTTGCCTTGCTGAGTTTTTAGGGAAAGCCAAAGGATAAATTTATTGAGAGACCATTATTAAAATAAAAGCTTTGTTTACTAAATAGAAGCAAGCATTTCAAAGAGGCTTCTGATTCTGAGTGCACCATGCTGGCCTACTTTTTAAAAATGCTCAGCACCTGCAGTTCCCCCTGCAAAGGAGTTTGGAGAATGAGACATTCAACACTTCAATTAGTGCACTGAAAGCACAAAAGCTTTAATTAACATAAGATCCAATGCAGTGATTTATGCAGATTAACCTTATTTACAAAGTTGAGCTCTAACAGGTGTTTTGCTGTCCTCCCTCCAAATTTAACAGTGTTTTAATTTTTCACTTAGGCAATCAAACTCAAACAGAAACTCAGCTGAATACATACATGGATCTGCTTTTGCCATTCTGACATCACAAAGATCATTAAATCACAGAAGACTGGACATCATCATAACAAGAAAGAATGCTTTACAAAAAGGGGAAAAGAATTATGAACAATCCTGCATGTGTAAAAATGCTTTTCAAGGAAGACAGAATACTGAACAAACCCTTGAAGTCCCCGCAGTAAAGCTTCATGTATTGTACCTCCACTCATGGACTGTCAGCATTGTGCCTTGCCAATTCATAATTAACATCTGCTGTAGCCAAAGAACCCAATACCAGATGCAAACTGCTAAGGTCCGTTTCAATTGGGGCACTACAAGTGCAGAAAATTATTTCCCACTGAGAGGAAGAAAGTTTCAGAACATGCTCTACAGAATGATTCACTTAGAAGTCATGCATGGCATTATTTAGCTTGGTTTTTTTCCTGTAGTTATCTGAAGAATAGGGATATGGAGTCAGCTGGTAAGAAGACTCCAGACTCTCACTCTTGTGTCAGCCATCACCTCGGTGGCCTGCCTTTGAGTCTTCACCTTCACCTGACACCTTAAATCAGAGAGGTTGATTTGCCTATGCCTTACCCAGAGGAAAGACTTCAACTCCATTTGGCCTATTTGGTGATCCTAACAAAATTCGTGAAGAATTTTGTTAGGATCACCTGCAAAGCTTTTTTGATGGTGAGGTATAAACCCAAGAATCAGATGTAAGAAAATAACCTGGAGATCTCTGATTGAAAACATCCTTATATCCAGTAAATTAGGAGGTGAATTTAAGGGTGACAAGAACCAGAACCTCCTCCAAAATTGAAATTCACTGTGGTATCTGCAAGCAAAGCTGTGTGTGTGCATACAAAATTAACACTGTCTGTGAAAATAAATAGCCTTGGCAGCAACACTCCAGAGCTAGAGCATAATTGGCCTGCATTTTACTCCCCTTTTTTTCCTTGTAATTTCTTTGTGCTGTGTTTCTTTGTGTAAAGAAACCCTCATTCGAGGGATTTATAGCCTTTCAGGGAGGAAATTAAAGATTCAGTGTCTCTCCATCACTCACAAAGAGCAAGATTTGATTTTTTAAATATTGATGTTATTTGTGACTGCAGTTTATCTGCATATCTGCAGACAACATTAGCTGTTCTTGCCTGAGAATTTGAAATACAGCAACTAGTGAGTGTGATGGGATGGAGTTTAAAAAGGAAGCCCTTTCTTTTCCCTCCAAGGCATATTAGAGCGTGGTGTTCACTGAACATCATGGAGACAGCTCATATTTGTACTTTCCCCCTCACAGTTGTGTGGTTCAGCCTGATGAAAGATCCAGATTTAGGTTCATAGCATTCCTTGCCATACTCCTCTGAACACTCGATAAAAATAAAACTCAGGCAACTGATTATGGATAATCCAACCCCCCCGCCCTCAGACATTACATTGAAACTTCAAAAAAGCGTATTCTAAAGGGGCCCTAAAGAGCAGGATGAGAGGTTATTCATTGCCTCCTGTGAACTGGACTGCGTTAAGTGCCTGGTCCTCAAATAGATCCGATCCTGCAAGAGGGGGAAGGCCTGGGTCCCACAATGGGCTCAGTGTGGCAGCCCCCCCTGCCTACACAGAATCCCATTGACAGCATTCAAACAATCTCGCCCACTGATGGGTGTTTAAAGGTCTACACTGGCCATGAGGTTTTTTCCAAGAATAGCTATGGTTATTCATCCTAAATGGCCCAGAAAGCCTGGAGAAAGCTCACGTATTTTTGTTGAGCAAGATGTGCACAAACATGAGCTCACAAGGGTTAGCTGCAGACTTGAAGAGGGAAAGGTCTTCAGTGTAGGTTTGTTCTATGTATGTAGATCCATTTTCTCTGAAAACTTTGAGAATTAGTCCCATCTCTGAAGATTGCAGCAAATGGAAACAATGAGAAGTGCTAAAGCTAAATCGACCCCTGGTAAATGACATAATTCTCCCCAGTGCCAAAACATTGTCTGAGGAATTCCTCAGTTTTATGCTAACCTGCTGTAATTCTTTTAGGTGTCCCTTAGCTCTCATACCACTCCCCCAGGCACATGAAACCTGGCTATTTTACTGAACTTAAGTGCTTGGACTGCACAGAGAGAAAACCAGAATTTCATAGGGAAAAGGAGCAGGTATGTTATGAAAACAAACCAAGACGATTTTTCCAATATACCTAGCCTACAGATTGTCACTGTCTCTTTCCTGTAAAATCTTCATGCAAATAGAAGATATCTCGTCTTCTGATCTTGTTCACCATGGCTTCTGACCTTGTTCACCATGGCTAAATTTCATTCCTAGTTCATTTTGCCTGATCATTCTAGGACGGCCATCCAATATTTCACCAATACACCTTTCACTTCTCATTTGAAAAATCTAATCAGCAGAAGAAACTTTCTTTGGTTTAAATTTAACTAGACTTGAATCTACTTGATGCAGACTTATGCTTTCAAAATAATACACTTCTTTGGGCACGTATATCTGTTTCATACAGCAACATCCCAAAATGCCACAGTGATAAGTATTTCTTGTAGCAGTACTCTTAGGAGTTAAATCCAAAAGCAATTTTCCTGTAGATTATCTGAAAAAGACCTAAGAAAGACCCTGAAGTACAGAATAACACCCTAGCCGAGAGGCAAGAGAAAATCATTGCTTCTCCTGAAGAAGCCATACAGAGAGCATTCAAAACATCTTCCATAAAATGCCCGTTTTATGGCTTGAAAAAATATGCAAAAGGCTTTAGTAGATGCAATGAAATTATGTTTAAGGAATATTATGATCATCTGAATAATTTCACAGAAAATAGGGAGGAAAAGGCTCTGATACCTCATGAATATATTTGAGTTCATTAAATAAACCAGTTAGCCCATGGGAAGCCCATTAAGAAGCTAAACCGCCCCAGAGCAAGAGGAAAGGTCTTTCCAGAGAGTAGGAAGGAATACTCAGTTTTCTCTGTTGGAGGAGATCAAATGCTCTGGTGGAGTCTGGTTCTGGAAGCCAGAAACAAATTCCTAAAACTGTAGAAAGACAGGTGGGTACTGAAGCAACAAAAATGTTGAGGATTGTAAGAATAAAGGACAGCTGGGGAGAACTGAACAAACATCAGAAGATAGTAACTGGGTAAAATAATGGCAAGATGAAATCTACAGGGAATAGAGACAGGAAAACTGGCCATCAGTTGTATATTTTGTACATGATGGAGGCTTCTAACAATTCACAGCTACTCAGGAAAGAGATTTTGAAGTTAAAAATGTCTATCAGTCAAGAAAGGCAGATCATATTACATAAAATAGGAGGAAAAAGGGAAAGAATAAAAAGGAGAATGGTCCATTACTGTGAATATGAAATGGATATCGCTGTGCAGTTCTAATTCTGCTGCACTTGAGATGTTACAGAGGACCTCAAAGAGGTGTGGAAAAGGCAACAGAAGTGATCTGGGCTAAGGTATAGCTGTCATTCACCTCAGTGATTATTAGGGAGGCAGATTCCCCAGACCTGATTGCAGGGTGGTATGCTACAGGCTAATGAAATCATTAGTGACAAGAATAAGGTAAATAGGGAAAGAAAGATTGTTTATTGCCTTCTAATCCAAGGACTAAAAAAGCCTTTAAAGGTAAAAGGAATCAGCAGGTTCAGATAATCAAGGGGAAATACTTTTTCATTTCTCATATTCTAAGCCATAGGACTGTGCTATGCCTAAAAATACCTATTTCATTTTGGTGTTCAAATTTATGGAGATAAGTCTACAGCACCACCTTGGGTCCAGGCAATCCCTGAGCATGAGCAGCTGCAGCTGGAAGATCCTGTCAGGGAAGCATCACTACATGTTTTCCTCTCCTAAAACTCTCCCCCAGGCATTTATTGTTGACCAGTGTCAGACACTAGTCGATTTGGCTTCTATTTGTGAATTGAAACAAAAAAAGAGCCTCATGAACTAGAACTACAGGAGAGCTGGGACTTAATGCTGTGAGCCAGCATTTTGGAGCAGCAGTGAAAAAAGCAGACATTTGAACAGTAAATAAAACAATGCATTAGTCATGGAACAGAGGCCAAAGAGAAGTTCCTAATCTGTTTTGTAAAATGAGCTTGAGGAGGCATTCAATCAAAATTAAGTGTTGACAAAACTCCAAGCTGGCTGAGGAAAACACCTTTCCGCATGATGTGCAAATAGGCTTCAGCATTCAGCTGTCAAGGCCATGAACTTACAAGAGTCAAAAATGAACCAAATATTCATGTGGATAAATCACTGTTAATGATGATAACTTTGGATGGGACATGGAAATCCACACTTCTGAAGTTAAGCCTATCCTTAGAGGTTAACTCTAATGATGAAGGCAAGTTATCCAAAGCGTGCTGATGCAGGATTCTCACACCTTCTCTTCTCATTAGGCAGGACACAAACACCCATAGCTCCTTGGACCAAATCACAAGCTTTGCAATGGGAACAATTCTGTAGCTTTTTTAAAAAGGGTTTTGCACTAGTTGTATTTTCCAAACTGATTTATTATGCGCTTTGTCCTGGTTTTAATAAGAATTAGTAAAAATATTTATAGTGTCTTTATGTCTTTTCTGTTCTTTGGGGAATCCAAGAGTGGGGGAAATGTGGAAGTTCCAAGCACATTGTCTGTGACCATTTGCCTGGGCCAGGAATCTGATTTACTGGTTACATCACCACATTCTTGATAAGAATCATAATAACCAACCTGTGAGAAAGGGATGGAAGTGTTCAGACATATCAAAAAGAAAATCACAGAAAAAAACAAGGTCAAAGTGATAAAGCATAGAGCTATTACCCAGATCAAGTACAGTTATGGTACTCATAGAAGGATCTTTATTGGTAACAGAAAACAGCACCAAAGGAATCCATCCAATCAACAAAGATCACATTTAAAAAAAAAAAAAAAATAATACCTAGAAAAAATGAAATAGTCTATCGAGTCTGTCACATATGAGCACTAGCCTGGATTAGGATTCCTGGGCCGTCAATAAAACCCCCAACAAAGTTTCATCAGGCTGGGAATGGTGCAAATTATTTTCAAGCACAGCTAACTGGTTAATTTAACCACAAACCATTTGTTTTCATAAAACTGAAGTCAGTCTAAATCCAGAAATGTTTTCAGGTTAGAAATTAAAACAAAATCATCTCTCCAGAAAGCATTGCATGAAAAGACTTTTCTGTCTCAGCAACACTGTATCATTCTGTGACATGAACTGAAAAAAGAGGCAAAATAAATCCTATTAATATATTTGCATGTATTTTCAGTGGAAAAACTGAATACAGTAAACCTAATAATAAAAATGCTTTCATATTTTAAAGTGTTTCAACAACCACAATTACTGGCAAAAACAGATATAATTCACACCTTTTCTTTTTTTCCACACATGTGAAACACTTAAAGCTACTAGTTTAGTTAATGGTGTGACCTGTTGACCCAAAGCTATCATTTTTCATTATCCTCAAAGTGGAGACAATTTGACTCCATGGCAGGAGACACCTGCATCACCCCCACTGACACCATCCAGCCAAGGGTTGGGCTGGGAGCATGAATAAGCAGGTATGGGTAACTCAGGCAGG
Source organism: Serinus canaria (assembly GCF_022539315.1). Lineage (NCBI taxonomy): Eukaryota > Metazoa > Chordata > Aves > Passeriformes > Fringillidae > Serinus > Serinus canaria. The sequence goes on from NC_066315.1 coordinate 34,696,274, forward strand.
ACATGGCAAATGCAGGGAGGTGGAGATTTCCTAGGGAGGACTATGGAAAGGCACTTAAGGAGTACTAAACCTCAGTTCTGGTCATTGTTCCCCACTCTTTCCAAAGTTATCACATTTGTTAACTTGATGAAGGTGGCAGGAGGCTTCACTAACATCTGTGAAGTACTTTAAAATTACGTAATGTTATTAAATGTGCACTGTACATGCCAAAAGTAAATCCTGCAACTCTGGCTTGCCCAAATGGTTGAGATAAAGCCAATGGGAACAATAATATATGGGTGAACAGGGAAAAAAATCCTCCTAAGGAATAACATGGAGCAAACTCCAAGGCATTTATTGTGAGAAGAAGAGAAAATGCATATTTTATTCCTTTTATGACAACTATTGCACAAAGCTGCCTTTGCTTACCCCCAGGGGGTTATACCCTTTCCAGCAATAATGGTCTTTGCCACTTGCATCAGCCAGTTTGGGCTCAAGCGCAGTTCCTGTCAAAGTTAAAAGAAATTTCACAGGGTCCTGCCAGGGCAGGCTCCCCAGCCTGGCTGTCATTGACATTTTGTGCAATTAATCTTATTTCTATCACTGAAGTGAGGAACTGGGTAACCTTCTGTGCACATAGGTATCAAAATAAGCATTTATAAATGAATGTACAAAGGACTTATTTAAAAGCAACACAAAGAGGACTTGAGAGGGTGCTGGACTTCATGACCCCAGTACACAGCTAAAGAGGATGGACAAAGGAGTGGGAGGAGATATAAAAGAGTTAAAGATTTGTAAGGATAGAGTTTTAAGAAGTTATTTGGCATGGGAATAACCATGAAAGGGAGACCCAAAAGATTCCTTTTCTTGGATGAAAACCTGTCCTATGTATGTTTCAGGAAGGCTTGTGATTCAGTATTTGCCTTAACCCATCCTGCTGCAGTCAGAGATGTTTTTCTCCCTCACCTCTCTTCATGCTGCTGGCCCTCACCACCTCTCTCATGCCAAGATGGCTCAGTGGAATTGTTCCAGCTTTTCTGGTTTACTCAGCAGCCAGCCCAGTTTTCAGACCCATCTGCCTCCATAGATATTGGTGGCACAACGGTGGTGCAGGCAAGGAAGGAGCTAAACCACTAACTTGCTGGCCTCTATAACAATTTACAACCAGTTTGCAAAGGTATATGTTGCTCCCAAAAGAGCAGCACACAAAATGTGCAAAGGCTGCCATGTTCCCACATACCTAGCTCTCACCTTTTTAGAGGCTGAACAGGATAACTCCACCTGGATTTATACTTCAGTAGTAGAACCAAAAAACCTACAAGAGCAACAAGAAAGTAGATTTTAAGCAAGTGTCTTTAAGTGTCTGTTTAACCTAGTTCTGGTGGGAATATGCTGCATGAAACCTTTGTGAGCACTTTGTTCAGCACTTGTGAGACTCCTCTGTAAAGCTTCAAGCTCCCCTGTGGTCAGCTGCTGAAATATCAGTGTAAGCTCTGACATGAGCATCTCTTAACCACAGCACAAAAGCAGAAGTACATCAGCAAAACCAAAGGAGATTATTGCCAGCCTTAGTGGACTCAACTCAATACATTGAAAGAACAAGTTAAAGTTAATTGCATCATTAAAATAAACTTATAATATGATCTCCCACATATAACTTCATTTATTATGTCCTATATTAAGAAAAAAGTTGTTTACGAATATCTTCTCTTATGGTACAGTACATGAATCTCTTTTTCTCCTTAGTTTGTTTGTTAATGTTCTGATTAGTTTGTTTTTAATTTGCCAAACTAGAAAGTTGAAGCATAGCACCAGGAATCATGTTAAAATATTGTAGGACCAGACCTGCTGTTGAAATGTGGACTAAAGTTTAATAAAAGCCACAGGGTCTTCAGAACCCTACATGTCTGATGTAACACATATCTAGTGACAGCTTTCTTACATTAAAATTCTTACATTAAAAGAAAAGAAAAAAGAATTATTAAGTTATTGAAAGTTATATATTGAAAAACCTTATTATATTATTTAAATAATTACCCACCATACAATCTCTGGCACTCTTCAGGCTCTACAACTTTAGTCCAAGTCTGAAATAGTTTAGATTGCAATGAAGGCCTTGCCGAAGTAAAATAACTTAATTGGCTGGTTTTGTATGTGACTAGGAACACTTTAGACTCTTCTCAATGAAGATAAAAAGAGGGAAAAATCATTCTGTTAAGTATTTTTTGCTGTCAGTGATACATTTCCTTTTTGCTTTAGCTTTGTTTCTGATCTAATTTTCCCAGTTCACACAGACCAGCTAAACACACAATGAACATAGGTTGAAGGTGGGATTTTTTATACTTTTACTGCTCGGTTTTTAGTTTCATGAAAACCTCTTGCTGTATTCAAGATCTTATTTTCACAGTCTAAACAGAAATCAAATAATTATATTTTAATGCATTTTTGCTCTGACAGAGATAAAACAGGTTCACACTTGAAGGCTTTCTGTAAACATAATATAGAATTGAGCTTTGCAAATGTAAAATAAACAGAATAATGCAGTTTATGATAACATGGCAACTACAACATATGATCAGTTAGATCTGTTTTCATTCTTGCACCATTTAACAATAATTTTCTCCATTCCTTGTAACTCCATGGAAAAATTTTTAAGAGGGGTTTACAGTCTTTGAAACCTTGTTAAAGCCTTCTGCACATTAAACAATATTTTAATTTCCCATTTACAAAGAAGCTGTGATCACTGACAACATTACAAATCTTTTTTTGAAGATACATAGAACTTGTGGGTAACCAAAGACCTGAAGTTTTTTGCAGAAGAGTTTGACAAAACCAGAGTAGGTTTTGTCAGAGTAGGACAGTTTGAAATTTCCCAAACACAAGCAATTTATTTGCATCTGAAGGAGCTAATGCCACATACCTTTATGACCCACTAGTGCTTTTTTGTTTCCAAGCCCAGGAAGGACATGGGAATCTCATGAGGTTAAACAAGGCCAAGTGCAAAATCCTGAGCTTGGATCAGGGCGATTCCCAGTATCAGTACAATCTGGGGGAGGAAGGAATTGAGATCAGCCCCACTGAGAAGGACTTGGGGGCACTGGTGGATAAAAAAGTGCCCATAAGTCAGTACAAGAGGATCCTGGGCTACATCCCGAGCAATGTGGCCAGCAGGTCAAGGGAGCTGATTCTTTCCCTCTACTCCACTGTCATGAGATCCCACCTGGAGTGCTGCATCCAGCTCTGGGATGCTCAGCACAAGAAAGACACGGACCTGTTGGAATGGGTCCAGAGGAGAGCAATTAGAGGGCCAGTAGAGGGATGTATCATGTCTCCTGTGAAGACTGTCTGAGAGAATGGGGGTTTTTCCAACAGGAGAAGAGAAGGGGAAATGATTGTAACCTTTCATTAGTTAAAGGGGACTCGTAAGTAAAATGGGGACAATCTTTGTAGTAGCACCTGTTGTGATAGGACAAAGAGAAAGGGTTTTAAAGTGAAAAAGGCTTGATTTAGTTCAGATATAAGAAAGAAGATTTTGACAATAAGGGCAGTAAAATACTGGAACAGGTCTCCCAGAGGTGGTACATATGGAAATATTTAAGGTCAGGTTAAACAGGTCTCTGAGCTACCTGTTCTAGATAAAGATGTCCCTTCTCCTTGCAGGGGTGGGGTGGATTAGCTGACCTTCAAACCCACCCTTTTCTCATGATTCTATGATTTTACAGCAGCGAACTTGGAGACATTGCCGACCCGGGCGTTTGTCGGGGCAGCAGCGCCGTCCCCGTGCTCTGCAGTGGCCGCCGGGGCCGCTGGGTGGCGCTGGGTGCCCGCGGGAGCGTCCGCGGCCGGCGCATTCCCGCAGCATCCGTGCGGCTTTCCCGGGAGCCGCGGGCCCCGCCCGCCCGCTCCTGCCAGGGATGGCCCTGCAGAGCCGGCCAGCGCTCTCGGCCCGTCCGACACCGCTCTGCTCGCTCGACAGGGCAGAGTGGGGCAACGCAATGGTGCCGCTGCTTTCATGCGTGCCTGCTGGTTCCAGCACGGCTGGCTCAGTCCTCTTCCAGGTTAAAAAAGAAAGTTTATCCGGACACATATACTATCTGGAATACCATGAGTTAAGATGTTCTTATAAGGAAATCACTGAAATATATCATAATATATGACCCACATGCTTTAATTTTTTTTTTTAACTTCTTTATGTATATAATCGGCATTGCTCCTAAATCCCAAAGAAACCCTTTTCTTTTAGTAACTACCAATCTTAATGAGCTTAATGAGCCAAGTACCTTCTGTTATTTTAACCAGTCTGGAAAGACAGCTCACTTTTAAGCAGACAGCGTCAGTGTTACAATCACAAGCAGAAACACTGAGTAAACTATGCTGAGCCCCAGTGGGGTCAGTAGGGCTCCACAGGTATTTTCAGCTTTCAGAAATCTTATAACTAGAGATAGATGAGCTGGAAAAGCACAGCCTGTATCTCAAACACTGCTGAATTCTGGGATCAGAAGTTGCCAAAATCATCTCTCTACTTCTAAACTGAAGAAATACCTTACAAAATGATTGGAGAAATCTAAACATTAAAGTAATGTACCTCTTTTCAAGCCTTCCTAACAGGCCAATGAATCTTCGCTTTTACCAAAATTACTTTAAAATCTTAGCACACTGAGGACATTTTTTCCAAAATCATATAATATTCTTTCACACTTCTGGAGCAGTAAGCAATTTCTATAAGCTTGACCACACTGTGGCTCAAGTGAGGGCTGCTGGTTTTTTCTGCCAGAAGCAACACACTGGGTGGGAAAAAAAAAGTGAACTATATAAGGGAGATGCTGGATTAGCAGCCAGTGAACTGTTGTAATGATCCATTGCAGCAGCTCTGTGGCCTTGCTATCTTGAGCCATTAATCACCAAAGTTTCATCATCCTCTCTAGCACAGGTCAGTCTGCTGATGCTTAAAACACTATAAAATCATGCTGTGCAACCTTGTGCTTCAGGGCTGAAATTTGGGATTATGGTTGAAGATAATCCATTCAGGCTTTGGAAGCATTTGTGGGAGTTTTTGGTTGGTTTTTTTTGTTTCTTTGTTTGGTGGTTTTTTTTTTTGTTGTTTGTTTTGGTTTTGGGTTTTTTTTTCATACTGCAGAATGCATTTATTTGACTGCAAACCAAGCCAGAAGAAGCACAGAAACTCTGTGACCATCTCACTGATTTTGGATTCCTCTCCATCTCTGGACACTGAGCTGTGAGCTGCACTTCAGTGAAGCCGAGTATTTGAAAGCCAAATTGTCTCACACAGACCCTGTCTGCAATTCAAGAATGAACCTAAGACTTATTTTCAGTTTTCCACTCCAAAGACAGCAGCAGGACTTTTCCTCTTGAGATCCTATTAGAGCTGGAGTTGGTGGGGCTGCAGCAAATATACTTAAAATGCATTTATGTGATTTAGTTTCTGTGCAATTCCCCCCCTGCCATGCACTCTGCAAAGAGGGCTGTAATTAGTGCTACTCAGTGCGCTGTGGATATCTTTATTTAATTAGCCTTGTTAAATTACATGGCAAAAAAAGCAACTCCTCCTCTCCTTTCATGTCCATGAAGGTTTCCACAGACAGCAGAACCAGCATCTTCCTGGGAAGCAAAGTTTTTTGACACCAGGCAGGAATTGCATGTTCTTTGACGTATTGCAGACAGGCTCGACAGTCTCTGGGTGTGACTGGAGACAGGAGCAAGGGCCTGAGGAGGGCATTTGTCAGTCCTTAGAGCCAGGGCTCACACACTGTTGGTTTGTTTCAGCCCCATTGCTGGATCACTACTGTCTTGAACAGGGATTACTTTTTGCCCTATTTCTACATTTATTTCCAAATACTAAGTTTGGACAAGGTATAGAGGAGTCATTGTTGAGTGTCCAATTAGCACAACAACAGGAGACCTACTATTCAAAACAATGAGTAGGAGGTAACTTTTGGGCACATTTTAAGATTCCACGATCTTAAAACATTATCTCAAAACATGATCTCTCACTAATGCATCCCACTTTCAGAAAGATGCAGATTCCAGTACTTCATCAAGGCTACCAGCTTGCTGGATACCCAAACAAAATAACTTTCTTGCAAGCATCTGACCACTGAAGCTGACTTTTTTATTACTGGTGTTTCCTTTACTTCAAACTGACCTTCTCTAAAAGCAATATATCTTTCCCTGGTTTAGAAGTACCATAGCAGCCCATAAGAGCAGTTTTATTCTGCAACAAAATTGCACAGGGCAAGGAAATGAGAGGGGGGTCTTCTCCATCTGGCAGATGATCCTTAGAAGTAGAGAAGAAGATGTGCAGGCTTATGCTATTAAACCTTTTGAGTTCAAATGGGATCCAGCTGTTTGGAATCCACAGCATTCTTGCAGTTTAACTGTTCACAGTATGTATACTTTCAATCCCTTTATTTTTGTTTTTTTTAATTGTTGGGGCCTGAGATCATAAACGCCTCAGCCTTTCAAATGTGAAGTGCAGCTCTTGGTAATTTGTTCTAATCAACTGCAGTAAGAAATGTCTGCTCCATAACCTTGAATGCTTTTTCTCTCCCTTGACAACAGAATAGACTTCTTACAAAAAAATAAACATCTGGTTTGAGTTGAACATCAAATTGCAGTTGCTTTAAGTGCCAACTATTAAATTACCTCAAATGTTTTATGTTTGAACATGATTTTTCAAGACAGCTAAATTTTTTAACTGTAGCACAAATGTACATTTAAAATTGCTTTAGAAGGGTAAATCCCTTGAACATAGGGAGTTTTTTTTTTTTAAATCATGTGTAGTTTGGTCACTCTTCTTTCTTTCCATTTACAGAAATTATTATTACAGGTTTTTATACTATCAAATATGCCTCATCAGATGGTAACAGGAAGAAAAGCTTTGTCTAGAACTCAGGGACTTAATTTTAAACTCTGAAACATAGGGAGGTGCTGTCAAGACCGTCTAGAATTTACTGAGTCAAGCCAAAAACTCATGTGGACCAAGATTATGATCTGCATTTTCATCAGGAAGCTAAGCATTAAAACTCATTTATAAGACTTCCCTCATCTGAAAAAAGCCAACCCTCTTTCCTTTTATCTAGCCTTATTTTCTAGAGATGAGTTTTACAGTCTGATTTGCATGACAGCATTTCAAATTTACAGCTTCACATAAATGTTGCTATTTTGCTGAAACTCCCCAATTCTTGATCCACCACATTTTTGCAGGAGAGTATTTTTTTTCTTTTTTTTTTTCCCTCTAAGTAGGTTTCCAGTTCTCTCTGAGGGACTTTTTAAGATAGAGAACAGTACAATTTGAACTATTGAAAACAAATTAAAATGAATAGCAAATTTGCTCTTTTGCTAATGCTTGCAATTTCTGTATGACTGGAATTGACAGTGCTGCTTAGGGGTTTTTATGATGTTTCAGGGAGAGGGAAAAAAAAAAAAAGAATGTTTTATTCATTGTGAGAGGGCTCTAAAAGGGCACCAGGGAAGTGTAAATGAAAACCATTTTCATATTCCCTTCAGTATTTCTGCAAAACCCTTCTCCAAACCAAAACACAGTAACTACAAGTGCTGCCCAACAATAGCATTGTTTACTTCTTCCCTGATCAAAGTGAAACCACAAGGAGAATTAACAGGAAAAAATAATTAAATTAAAGCACAGATGACTGCAGCTGGGCAAATTACTGGCAATTACTCTGGTGACTTCTAAATTGGCTGTGACCCAGTGTCAGTGGTTGTCTGTGCTTGTGTTTTCACCAAAGGTGATTGTAATTGTTGTGATGATAGTTACTCCAAGGAGAAATTAGTAATTACAAAGTTGGGACCACCTGATTAAAGTTTCCATATTATTTAGATGGCTGTTCCTAATACTGACTGACTTAATCTAGAATATTTGAATTCTATAACACAGCTCAACCCTCAGATTCACTGAGGAACACACTGAAACCTTGATAATAATAAAAATCTGCTGATTGTTTCAGGTACTGCATGGGAAAAACAGTGGCTGTTTGTGGGCTGTAGATAGATAGGAAGAATGACTGAATTTACCTACTGGTTTTTATTGAAAGTGATCTGAACAGGTTCAAGGGACACAGGCCCAAGTGATCTTTGAAATCCATCAGAGACAACAAAGAGCATATTTTCATTACAAAAAACATCTAAACGAAACCTGACTAACTAATCCTACTACTGTTAGACACACAGAGTGTCTGGAAAATGGATGTAATTGATTTTCTTTTACTGAACTTCATCAGCAGATAGATTCTGGTGTATGTGATTAGGGAAAACAACACTGCATGTCTTCAGCTGGCAGTTCTTCTTGTAGCTTGATGGAAATGGCTTCAGTTACCACTTAAATAATGCAAATGGATAATGATAAAAATTAACTCACAAAATTACAAGAGGTGAAAGGGTGAAATTGGAAGAGACCTCTGAGGTTATGTGGTCCAACACTCTTCTCAAGCAGGGACACACAGAGCCAGCTGCCCAGGACTGTGTCTAGATGGCTTTGAAGTCAATTTCTCACTAATTCTGTCCTCTAAATCCTCTAATCTGATGAAGTTTTTTCAGTTTATGTTACTTATTAGCAAAAACTTACTAATAGAAATTTGCTGATAGAAAACATGATAAAAACTCTTTGGTTTCCTTCAGTACACTGAAAGAAGTGATGCTGTTATTTAGGTTCTAGAGGAAAACTGCATCAGGAAGTAACCTGAAAATTGTTGCCACAGAAACAACAGAACTTGCAAGAAAAATAGTAAATGAGGAGATAAGTCCTGGAGGCAATGCACTTTCTCATCAGAAGTGCCTTAGGGCTTTTAGGTGAAGAAAAAGCTGAGAGAGCTAAAGAAGCATTCTGGAATGTAGTGACTAGCATGGAGTAATCAAACAGGAATGCAGTCAATACTGTTTGCACCTCCATATCCTATCAAATAGATATATTCCCAAATACCTACTCAATTACCTAAGACGGTTTTTTATAAAAGCTGTTTATTACTTTCCTTCCACTTTTTCCCCAAAATTCACCTGTCTGGTTAATGTTAACAGTAAAAACCAAGATGAACTAATAATCTTCAGCTAGTTTTCACCTGAAATATGTTACTGGTTTTGAGAACTGCTGAAGAAAGCCCCAGATTCCTCAAGAAGCTTGCTTTCTTCAAGAACCTAATGCATGAGGCTAGACAGACCCTAAGGATCTGAGGTATGTTACCCTGTTTAAATGTTCTCCAGTTGAAATAATTTGTGCAAATCTATTTCAGTTGAATTTATGACATAATAATGGAATAAAAATCAAAATCAGAGCAGGATTATATCATTACTTTACCACCCAAGAGTCTCTAGTAAGTCTTTAAACCACAACAGGGAGGTGAAACCTAAGGAAGCTGGTTTTTTGTGTCTGTGAAAGTGATTAGAGATTGAAAATGACTAATTTCAGAATAAATATACCTCCAGATTTTATGAAGGAGACATAAATTGATTCACCAATTCAAGTAAGGATATTTGAACAAAGAATAAAAAGAAATAACAGTGCTTTTGTATTGGGAAAGGGAATCAAAGTAAAACAGGAAGAAAAGGGTCAAAGAAAACTAGCTGCCTTAGAAATGTTCCGCTGTTTTCTGGAGAAACCATGTACAGTGATAAAAGGCCTTGAGGCATGGCAGTTGCAGACTACCAGGGCAACTCAAGCAGAGAAGACATGTGCCAAGGTTTTTTGTGTCATTCAGTTTTGTATATACATTATCAAATTAATTACTTGGCTTGTTTATAATCTTAATACATCAACTCTGTAATTATGTGCGACAACATCAGAATTCTGGAGAGGTAAATTGTGCATCCCCAAGGAGGAACTTGTGAGAAAATGTGCTTGAATTAAGCCTTTCAAAAGGGTTTAAATGAGTTGATTTTTAAGCTTCACATCTCTTTTGAAGGAAGGGGAAGGGAAGCTGTGCACAGGAGAGGGGTCAAAGTTACCATGAGAAAATCTGTCAAGAGAGATGCTGGGAATCTTCACATCATAATTAATCTACTTTTTTTCTGCAATATAACATAAAAGGTTAATGAACACTCAGCCAGAAAGAACACTTTAAGGGCTCTAACAGATGTGCAAGAACAATGGCAGTAAAAAGTTATGAAAAGTAGAAGTTAAGGAAAAAAGGGTGAAAATAAAAAGAGACAAGAAAGAAGCAGAAAAAGCCAAAAACTATACAAAGCCAAAAGAGCATAAGGGTTGCATTTTAAAAAATGTATGTATGTTTGCACTCCCTTCTCTCTATCCCTAGTTCCATAAATTCGGCTACTATTTTGGACATGCAGCACAGGGTTCTCCTTCAGTCAGTGTCTCTGGCCTTACAGAGTCTGTTTGGCTCTTACCAAGCTCTGATTCTTGAGTAGAAAAGAAGATTCAAGGAGAAGAGGTGCATGCAGAAAATCTACACAATGCCTGCAGTGAGTAGCCTGACTGTTTAAATGGGTGATGTGTGCCTTGTGCTCTTCTCAGGGCTGAGCCCACCACATGCTCCAGGGGTATGCACCACTGCCAGTCAAACTCTCTGTCTAGGAAACTCCTACTCCTGAGGCCAAATCTTCCCCCAAGAGCTTTTCTACCAATCTGGGCAAGTTAGGTGCAGCAGGGAATTTCTCCACACCCTGCACATTACAGTGAGATCTCATGTGAGAGCAGAGGAAGATCACATTCATACTAGAGCACAACATACAGGACTCAATTACTTTCTTGGTTTGTGGCTGAAATAACAATTGAGTTTAATTCTATGTATCTGCCCACATATCATCATGTCTCTCTTATCAGTGAACTCCATGACTATATACCTTCACTTGTTAAAAAGTATCCTATAGCACCCAGGCAACAGCAGCATCACCCTGATGGGAGCTTACACATAGACCTCATGCAGCAATGCAAGTTTCCCATGACTTTCAGCAGCTTTAAAGAAATTGCTTTTATTTCCAAGAAATGTGATATTTGCCATTATTTGTAATTTGACAGCATCAACCCACAGCTGCAAGTCTCATGCCAAGAGCCTGGGAAAGTGAGTGCAACCTACAGCAACCTGTTCATGGAGAAGGAGAAATGCTGTATGGCAAAGATGGAACTTGGCTGTAGAACCTCTCCTTCCAGCTGCCCCAGAGCCAGGAATAATCTGTGGTCCTATTTAAACTGCCTTCAGATCTGCTTACTGCTATGATACTTTGCTGCCAGAGGCAGCAGCCTACAGTTTGTGTGGACCCCATTTTTTCAAGAGAATTCTGTCCTCAGTGGGGTCTGACTACTCAGTGCACAGATGGGCAAGGGGGGTTATGGGGTGGTGAGAGAGTTGAAACACTCCTATTCCTTTCTTCTAAAAAAACCCAAGCAAACAGGAAGATCTGTCTCCTGTCTGTTAGACAGAGATGGAAGAATGAAACAATTCAGCTGGCCTAAACAACCCAATGAGCACTTTTGGCCTTGAATTTTCACAACCCAAAGGTCAAAGGTTCTGCATGCTGCTACCCTGTTTTCCTCACCAAGCCCTTGTTTGGCCATCATTCTTGTGGTTGCTGAAGCTTTGTCTCCAGGCAAAATCTCCCTTTTCTTGTTTTCCCATTGCTGCCTATTGGCTGCACAACTGGTCTGGAAGCTGCAGTTGGTCTCCTGGGCTCCTTGCCCACATACAGCTGCGGTGGAAATCTCAATGTCCTCCTTCCCACTCTTCTTGCAGCTGCTCCCCTCTGGAAGGAGGAGGACGGGGGTCCACAGCATCCCATCCAGTCAGGAGAAGGCTGCAGATGTTAAGCCCTTGCACACAGGGAAGGACTCTGAGATCTGGACAGAAGGTAACAGCACAGAGCGAGGCACCATGGAGGCAGGCTGCAACAGGTAGAGAATCACCTGTGGTATTGAACAACCAGCTTGAGCAAACCAAACCAAGCAATTCCTACTGCACATAAGGTCTAAGATTTAACCTCCTTAAGTGAGTCCTTAGTGTACTAAGGACTACTGCATAATAATGCAAATCATTATAACAGGCAAACATTTGCATTCATCCTCCCTTCCCTGAGGACTGTCTTATCCATTCACCTTTTAGAGTGGGATGTCCTTTGATCATAGATCTATAATTTGTTTAGTAGAGCTGACTATCCCTATCATTTGAGCATTGTCAGATGCAAATAAACAACCCAGTTGCCTTGCCAACAAGCAGCAAGCAGCAGCAATGGATGTTATTAGTAGTGTTATTACCCAGCGTGGTCTGGATGGACAGATGGAGAGGATGAGCATCCATCAGCAAACAGGGCTGTCATTTTAACAGCATTCTGAAAAGTTTGTGCCAGCTTAACCTTACTGGGAAACTAAAATTTGTTTCCCTTCACCAGCTTTGCTTAGCACACCAACAAACAAGGGAGTCACAGAATAACTGAGGCACAGGGAACTCTGAAATCCACACAGTATTTTAAAGAAACACTGAAATTTAAACCCAGTATGTTTACATGCAACAAGAACACTGATACCAAAACTGCAGTCCACTGGGACGTTCACCCCCTAAGAAATAGCTTTTGAAACAAACCCATTTCTCATCATGTTTTCTAGTCCTTTGTTTCTCTCCATCCCCTCCAGTCTTATTGCTGCTTGAGATAGCCCTTGTCAGGACAATCTAGACAGTCTTCAAGAGGTGCCTAATTACAGGGACCTCAGTTTTTTCACAGTTAGTTGTTCCTTCCACTGCTGGACTCTTCTAAAGCAAACGAGATTGAATTAATATGTTTTTACTGTGTCTGTTCCTCTGCTCTGCTGTTTCCCATGGCCTAGCAGAGGAAGTGTGATTGCCAAGTGTTTTCTCATTTTGTTTAATCTGATACAAAAGGTCACCTCAAGTATCCTTCTGGTATTTGCTCCAGAGCTGAATGTAAGCGGTGGCAGCCCCAAGAAGAATTCATGTTGCTAAACTTCAGAAATATTTGGGTTTTTAGATACAAACAGATGTTTCCTTTTGGTAGCTTGATTTTCCGTGTGATATTCCAAGAAGCATAATGGGTGTAGCTGAATCACAGATGAATATTTTCCGGAAATCAATTCGTTTCACACACTGCTTCACCAATTATGAGAGTATAGCTTCACAGTTATGTGAAAGAGATAAACAATTGATTTGTTTAATCAGATTCCTATTTAAATGGACCACCAATTCTTCTTAATATCCACAGCTAAATTTTGCAGCAGAAGCAGGAAAATAGAAAAATTGGCTCAAGTTCAGGTCTTATTTAGATCCATCGAAATTAGCAAAAACTGGGCTGCCTTGGGGTCAGTTGAGCTACACCAGCTTGGCACAATGTATTTGCCAAAATACAAAAAAAAAAAAATTCTAGGAATAACTATTTTATCTGAAGGATTCATAAACAACTGTGGATTTATGCTCTAATCCTGTAGTTTAAATTTGTTTTTAATATATAATAGTTTCAGTTATATCCAATGCTGTTCTCCAAAACAATCCCTTTTGTGAAGTGATATACAATTTCATGCAATTTTAAATGGATGGTTAATAAAGTCTTCCTGGATATATTGAGAGGACTTTTGTCCCCTCAGGAAAATACATGCCATTCCGACCTTTTCAGATGCAAAGTATGTGCTCTTTGGAAGTTTGTATTTATGGGTCAGACATAATGACTTTACATGGAAAAGATGAGTCAGGAAAACTCCACTTACTTTTTCAGAAGAGTAAATTGACCATTTGAGGACACTAAAAGGGCAGAGGAATTATGAAACAAAGGTTGTTTAAAATGTTTCAGCATTGCAGTTAAGCAGATAAAACATCAACTCTGACCCCTGACTTCAAAACACAGAGGTCATGACTCAGTTTTGGCAGCTCTGCTATTATGACCCAGTTGCCATAATCCTGATGTTTAAAAACCTGAAAAGGCGAAGAAGGAGGGCATATGGACAAGGCCTATTATACAGCAGGAAAAAACCCCAAACCAAAACCCAAGAAGCAAATCAGCTGCCAAAGGCTTCTGAGAAGTGCATGCTGATGCCAGCAGTGCACAGAGGGGTGGCATGGGACAGAGGGAGAGCGCTGCAGGGGAGACCAGCAAGAGAAGCTGCCTAAAATGAAATGAGTGCCTTAGAGAATCATGCCAGATTCAGAATTCCTCTTTATAATGTATGAATTACTCTTGTTTTGAATATTCAGATTCCTGAACAACAATCAATTTCTGACTGTTCTTGCCAGATTTTGATCACTTCTGGTCCAAAGGGCACTGTCTGAAAAACAGGAGCTATGCAAGCTCTTTGAAGTGAAAATGCACACAGGTGAAAAAAGCTCTGCCACTGGCCAGGTATGTCAGGATTTTACCTCTGTCTGTCAAGAAACTTAGAAAACTAGTTTCAACCAAAATGAAAAGATCACAAACATAGAACAGCAGAAGTCTGACAGCTTTTCCCTCTCAGGAGGGCCAGCAGTTGTTCTGAAAAATCAGACCAAATAGATCACATAGATCACTGGGGCTGTCTGATTGCATTATTGTCAGCTGAATGATAAAGCTTTAGGCAAGAAACACATTTCCTAAATTCATAATTCCTCTTTCCTTGTACTTTTTTGATACTGCGTAAAAACAACACCCAATATTTTTACTTGCCATGCTGCAGAAAAATGCAACCTGAGAAGAACCAGGTCAAAACACAAAGTAAGAGGTACAAAACGTGACACCTCATTTCAGACCACAAGGAGAAACAAAGAGCAGCCAATAGTGATATACAAGGAGGATAACAGGAGAGACACAGTGAGAGATACAAGGAGTATAACACATGAATTTGGACAGCTATCTGTGTAATGACCATAATGTTGAACTTGGATGCCTCTTGAAATCTGTATTTTGCACATTTTGTAAGGCAACATATTTTTTAAGCACCTCCAGCTTCTCAGACACATTGAGAGGATGCTCAGCCTCCTTAAACACCTATTCCAGTCATTCTTACTGTATTAATCCAAAAGCCTCTAGCCAGGTGGAGAAGCAAAATAAAATAGTGAAGATGACAATATTTCAGGGAAACCCCCCCCCAATATAGTAACTTATAACTCCTAAAGTATGAAATCAGGTCTAGGGATGTTTTTCACATGCTCAAATTTTGTAGTGTTCCAAATCTGAATAGCCAAATGATTATTCTCGTGCACACATGTTTGAGTCCTGCCACTACTCTCACTTCTGGTAGACTTTGGCAAATGTCGTGTATGGCAAAGCTCTCATTCATCATGGTTTTTACCATGAGGGTGTGGGTGTTTGTGTGTGAAACAAAAATCAAAACAAACCTGCTCTGATTGTTAGAGTTTGACTGTATTTGGAAGGTTGGAAAATTTGCCAATTCTCCTGTTTCATAAGCAACTGCATACCTCAAGGCCTAGGAGGTTGTAAATTAAGATGATTTTCTATCACAGTATAAGTGAAAAGGCTAAAAGTAAAAAACTTGTAAGTGAGAAAGGCAAAGATTTACAGGTACAGCTGTGCTAATTGGAATGGTAGGTGATTTTAGCAGGTTGGATAAAAGCATGTGATCAGACTGAAATTCAGGTATGCCTCAGGTGCACTTGCAAGTGCCAATAAAAACGAATGCAACATCTGAGTAGATCAGTATCACTGGAAGCTAACAGTTTGGAATTCATTAGTATTTTCTGCCTGGGACTTATTCTAAATACTTCTGAATAAAATATATGAGAGACTATTTGAAAATGCACCCAATTATAAACTAGAAACACCTCAAAGAGCTGTTAGCACCTTCAGCAAACTGCCAGTTACTTCAGCCTGTGCTGACTTCAATTTTACAGAGGAAAACTAAGAAGACTTCATCTTCAAAAATGTTACGGTTTTGATGTTCCCTTTAGTGTGAATACTATTTATAGCTCTCCAGTTACCAAATCAGCTTAGGTCAATACATATGTTATAGAATAAATAAAGTTTTTAGCCATTCTGGTGACAAGAGATGCTGAGCCAGAATCTGTTTTCCACTTGAGCCACAGAAATGGAAGGAAGGTCTGCTGGACCTCTACAGCCTCAGGTTTTTAGGGATATATCCTAGCAGGAAAACCAAAAGGCTCTGCACTTTATGCAGCAGAATAGTATCAGTGGGATCCCAGTGAACCATTCCAATCACAAATCATTCCTGAACAAAATAACTTCATTTTAAGCTGCATTTATTGAAAATTCAATATTCCTTCCTTTTCTTACTAAGAACAGATTGCATTTTGGCTGTTATCTGTAGGCTGTAAATGGCTGTTATCTCTTATTTCAGAACAGATAAAACAAAACAAACTCCCATTATATAGAGTTCAAAAATGAGATAGGAAAAAAATAAACATCTGCTGGCCTGAATGCCCCAAATTTCTTGAAAAAAGTCCCAATGCCAAGAAGTAAGATGCCAGAAGAAGGTAGTGCCACACAGGAAGAGCACACTGGTGGAAGGCACCAGTAGAACTCTACAGCAAGGATCCCAGCACCTTCACCAGGCTTACAGGAACCACTGGGAAGTTCCAGATTTTTGGCTCGTCTACTACTTCATTCATTTTCATATTGAACTCAGTGAGTACAGACAGCTTTGAGTTATTTCTGCTACCCTTGCATTAAAAAGCTGCAACAGGGTTTTATACCACAAATTCCTATTGCAGGAGTGATACTGGGAGTAAAAAAAAACCCAAAAGTTTTGGAAATATGTTTTAAATTAAATGATTTTAGGCAACAAGAGGAAGAGGAGAAATTTGGTTCAGAGAAAATTAATTAACTGGGTCCTTATGGTAATGTCTTTAAATATCTGAGTTAACAACTTACAGTAATGCTTGTGAAAGATTGTCCCTCTTTGGTAATGATCAGCTGAGACAGACATTTCCATGTCAGCTAACACTAAAGTTCATCTCTCCAATTTGATCAGATCTGAGAAGTTATGTATTTCTTTTTAAGCTGAACGACTTAAGATCACAGTCCTCCAATACAATTAATTCCATCACCACAGTCCTATTACTGATGGGTCCCTACATTGAGAGTCTTGAAGTCTTTTCACTCTCATGGAGTGAAGACAGAAGAAGGATTAAGCTGTTGCTGAAAAAAAAAAAAAAAAAGACAAGAAAAAGGCAAGCTAGAACATCTGTTGTATGTACTGAGCAACACTCCAAACTGTCTCATAAGTCTAACATATGCTCCCTGTCTTGCAGCATGCTTGTTCAAGATTTAGATCGTGACATAGTAACGGCAAATAAACCATCTTATCCTTCAGTTATAAACAACATTTTTTTTCCTGAAACCATTCTTATCCTGAGAGTGTTCCTCTACAGTGAAATGTTTTTTGACCTTTCATCCGACTGGTATCACTACTGTGTAACCCCCTCTGCTTCAAATTGTTTTACAGCAGTCAGATGGAGGCTGCTACAATTCTGAGCAACTTTAAAATTTTAACTTCAATGTTTAAATATTTAGCAAGACGAGTAAAATAAATGGTAAAATCATAGGTATGTCAATGGTACAATGACAGATGAGAGGCTAAAGATTGTACTAAAATATGGATTTGGACATATCAAAAGAGGTCTTTCTCACAGTCAGGAGGAAGTACAGCAGTGTAACAATGAATCACAGATACAATTTCAGTGAACTTTTCTGGATCCAGATAGGATACACGTGTATCTCCATGTAATATAATTTGTGAACAAATGCCTATCTTGGCTCTTGTTGGCAAGGAATTAAATTAGAACACTATGCAACTGCTTACAACCTTCCTACCTTCTTCATATTCCACAGAAAGAATATTCCTTTATTGACTTAAACTGACATTCAGGTTTATTTCAAAGACAACATCCCTGATCTATTTGTCCCTTAGGAGATAAATCAATCTCTCAGTGAGAAAACTTGTCTCATTATCTTTCTGTATATGATTTCTATCTATTATATTTATCCAAGCCTTCTTCAGCTATTCAAATTACTTCTAAATATTTACTACAAGTAAACAAACATACACTGAACTAATGACAATGAAACAAATTGCACACATGAGAAGATAAGTGAACCAGGAAAATGCTGGCTAAGGATTTTTGCCAAGGACTTCACAAAAAGCTTATCTGCTCTATTTCCTTGAATTCTTGTCCTATAGTCAAGTTTGGTTTTTTCCTAGTCTCACATGGCAAAGCAAAATGAACTAGACCAGCCCAGATTGATGTATCAGGTGCTACATTACAGTAAGACATTTGCCATCACTAGAAGGCACAGCTGTGACTCTGCATGAATGTTTTGTTGGGCATTCATTCTCACAATATTCTAAAATATAAACCACTCACTTCACAACCTCTGAGCACTTGCTACATTACAAAGTGCTATGCATATGTTGACTGACAGATTGCTTTAATGTTTGTTCAGATTCTCTCTTGGTACAGGTTCCACGTGGGTGGATCTCAGAAGTGCAATAAAGTATTTTGAAATACTGAATATACACAAAATTGAAATATTTGGGGGAAAAGAAGTGATTAGAGATTATGTTTGTCTGGACATAAAAAAAAAAAGCCCACCTCAATAAAGTAAAGAACAGGATTACGCCTTTATCTGAAGTCAAGAAACACCACAATTTATTAGCTAAGGACTGCTTTACTTGGCAACAGCTTCAAATGCACTTTGCAATGAAAAATCAGGTTATACTTTGGTGAGAATAAATACTTTTAACAGTATGCCAACTTTCTTTTTCACACTCAGTAGCTTCTGTGATTTATTTATGTGGGGGTCTTCCCATTTCTGGACAATAAACAGTTTATTTCTACATCATAGAATTATTAAACCTAGATTATCAAACTATAAATAAATTTACCATTAAAAATCCAACAAGAAAGGAGATGTGCGTCACAGTATAAAAACTCATAAAGTCTCTTTAAAGTGTCAGATTCCCTTTTTGGTAGTAAATATCTATTATGTTTGAAACATTTTTTTTCCAACTATTTATTCATTCTGTATTATTCATTCTAATTGTTATGGTCTTGTTTGTAAAAACAATGAGATATCAATTTATTTAAAAAGACTTATCAAGGAGCATCTCTATAAATAAAGTCATGTACAATGATACTAAGATAAATATTTGTGTTTAAGGACAATTGACTATTTTTCTACAGGAATTTAATTTCTATGGGAATTAAAGTATGCACTTGAGAAAACTCAACTTTTTATGGAGAAAAATACAACATCAGTATTTGGACAGGCTGCCAAAACAATGCTATATTTAGCATGGAGCAAAAAGGATAAATCCAACATCCAGAACACACTGTTTCCTAATACTTATTCCTCATTTCTACTTAGAAAATATCAGATTATAGATTCAACATTTATGAAACAACTTATCTCAAAGGAGTTGCCCACATGAAAAAATCAAGTACATCCTTATGCATGCATAATTTGTTGGATTTAATGAATTAATTTCAATTTTAAAAATATCTCTTTAAATCAAAGCTTCGTTCATGGATCTTACACAACATATGTACACCCTTGGTGGCCAGAGAAACATGAATTAGTGGGAGCAGCCAGGTTTTGGGAAATCAAGTAGTATTTCTCTCATTCACTGGTGGAGTTTTCTACAAACATGTATACTGTCATGGAAACAAATTAGTTTTGTAGACTCATCCCCAATGATCAGAATGTTTATTTACTAGTTAAATAAATATCCTGATAAGTAGACAAATAAATATCTTGGAGCAGACTTTTTTTTCCTCCCAAATCCTCATTTTTCAAATCTCTTCCAGGAAAGAGCAGAAAGGAGAAGGCAAAAGAGACATGCAAATTTTACCCAGTCCCTTCTTCTAAGGGTTCAAATGTTGATATTTAAAAATGAGGCACTTGCAGTGCATTGTGAAAAGTAAACAGCACAGCATAAAGAAATCAACATTTTTATAAATTTAACTGTGCTAGTTTAGGCTCTGATAGTCAAGCAGTGCTTTTTGACAAGGGGCATTCATCCACATGCAGACATTCACTGACACCATTGTACCTCTCTTCTCTCCCGATTGTTTCTCTCTAGCCCCATGCTGTAACCTCAATATTTCTAGGATCTTAAAGAGAAGTTCTAAGCATTTTCAATTCTGCAGATCATAATTAATTTCCAGTGAAGCCTGATCATCTACAGAAGATTTTTCTCTAATGTGAATAGCCCAGATTTTCTTAGACTGTGGCCAGACTGAATGTCAAGACTAACTGAGATTGCCCAGCAGCTTTCCATCCTTCACTGTTTTTTCCTGCCTCTGAACTCCACACCCAGTACTTGTGTGAGTTAAGCAGAATCAAAGAAACTGAGCTGGATGAAAAATGGGGGAGAGGGGAGGTGCTAGGAAAGGTTATTTTCCAGATGGATCAGTTTCACAGTTTACCTTCCAGCTGCACAACCAACCATGCCAGCTGGATGAAGTCAGGAATTGATGAGGGGGAGCAGGAGGTGACTGTGCCAAATCAGGCAGTGCTGACACTAGGGAAGCCCTGGTACCTCTTGCAGACCCTCCAGCAGCAGCCCACTTAATTTGATGGGGCAGTATTTTGGTGATTTTTAATCTTTGATATATGCCATGTTCAGTAATTACTCATCAGAACAGTACTCAGTTCACTCTTCCCTGAGCTGCATGCATTCCATGAGAGGACACAGCAGTAAAAATCTATTTCTGCTAGAAGGATAAACATTTTTAGCACAAATTGAGGGCAGATTCATCCATTTAGAAAGTGCTGTTTTTGCAGTTGTTCTTTAGGAAGGAGCTTACTTTAAAAAAGACCCAAATACATATAAATAGTACTGGTAAAAACAGAGCTATGTTATATTTACATTTTTCAGTTATTCAAGGTCACTGACATTTCTTTCCTCAACCACCTGCTAGTAATGTTCCCTCCCTGCAAAGATGCTGCAAGTAATATCTGCAGACAAGGCCTGTAAGTATTCCTAGAGTTGCAGAAGTTGTGGCTTTTAAAAAGCCAACAGCTTCATACTATTAACTCTTTTTGTTGTTATTGTTGTGCATATCTATGTATCTACTTCTCCTAGGTTGAAATAAAAAAGCCAGTTCCATTTCATTCTAGCATTTCTCCAGATGTTTGCAAAAATTCAAATAGAAGCACTGAATTCTTAATTGGATCAACATGCATATACTGAAGAAGACACGCTGATATCATTAGCCTGATAATACTGAAAACCCCTCAGAACTGTAATTTCTAAAGGGCATAAACTACTGGTAGGATCCCAAACACTCATTTTCTCTCAATTTTCCTCATAAAGGATCAATAGTTCACTGATGTAAGAGCACCTTATTAGCTTACCTTGAGACAGTGGTCTATTTGTTTCAGAACTGCCCATTTTAGTTATTTTTCTGTTTGCATTGTCCAAACATATTAAAAACAAAATAGGAAACATAATATATCTTCTTTTATATCAAAAGATACTAAAAGAATGATGAGACATTGTCCAGAGCCCTCATGCTCATCAAATGAAGAAGTTACAGCCAATCTATGATTGAAGAAGGATGCTTGATGAGATACAAGGTAAGACACAAATTTTCTTTCAGCAAATGGATTTATTGACAATTGACTATAACCATGTACAGCATCTATGCATCTCCCATTGGAAGAATATCCAGTGATAGAGCTAACGTTAGTGTGATACACAGCTTTACTCAATAATCCCACTGCCTTTCTAACAACAAACAGTGGTGTATTCCACAATCATAAATGGCCAAAAGCACCCAGGCGTCCAAAAGAACAGAAATTTTAAATTCTTAACAAAAAATGAAACCTGATACTGCATTCCCTCAATTTTAATTCCATTCAACATGGTGTCTATTGCAATGAATTTTAATCTATACACTGACGACCGAGTTTAGCCCCTGATATTCATGAAAACTACAGCCTGTCAAAATGAAATCCCAAAGGATTTCTTGCTACTGACCCAAGAAACAAGACTTCGACTTTTTTCTTTCTCCATGGAAAATACAAAGATTAAGGCAAATGATCTCTACACTCCCTCCCACAGAACATAAAGTCTTTTCTCTCTATTCAGTCATTGAACTCCAACTGAAGGTACCAGTTACTATGGTATCTTTTGTAAACACTTGTTCATCTGAAAAAAATGAAAAGAAAAAAAAAAGAGAGAAAACCTCCAAATTGCTTACTTGCAATTATGGTAATAAACAACTTGTAGTCACGAACACCTCGGGTCAGCAATGAATGCATGATATTGTGACAAATGTCTCCATAGTACATTAACACTTCTTTCAAGCCATTCAGTTCCACAAGAGTTCATCTGAGGTTGCACATTAAATTCAAAGGAGCAGAAGTTGTATCAATGGTCTCAGCACTTTACTAAACTCCATCTAAAAGATTTGCATTTAAAGTGCAATCCCGATTTGGACCTCTTTACCTAGCTCATTTGTAGACCACACAGAGAGAATTATTAATGTAAACTAAATCACCATATTTTGTAATAACAGGACCACATTCTGTAAATATTTAGGAAAAAGTCTGAGAAGTAGAGAGCAACTGACCATAAAATGATTAGCATTGCTCTGAAACCAAAAGCAAAATCCTAATTAAAAAAAAAAAAAACCACAACAACCAACAAACCAAAACAATTCAAACATTATATACTACTGCATAAGGGTTTAACTCTAGCATTACTCACCCAGCTACACAAAACACATAATCTAGATTAATACACAAAATGTTTTATTTCACAGTGAGGTACATAAAGCTTCTAACTTTAGTAGGCTAAGGCTAGGAGAGAATTGCCTGTTAGGATAAAGATTGTTTCACATTCCTGAAATATTCTCACCTATTATTGTTTCTGAAATAAGGCACCAATGATTATTTATCCATCAATAGTTCACCTCTGCACCCACCCATTTAGAAATGAAGATGGATTATGTGAGGGTCAGTGATCTGCTGACCATCATGGACCCAGACAACTACAGCACACATTAACGTGTACAAGTACCAAGCAGTATTTATTCAAAAACAATTTAAAAATAGCTCATTTGTAAACATTCTACAAAAAACTGTTAGTTTTTTCTTAGTGGTGTCAGCAATATATTCCTGTAGAACTAACCAGCTGCATTATTGTTTCTCGTTTACAGAAAAGTATAAAAGCACACTTGTGCACATTAAATTGCCTCACATTCGGTTTGAGTTGAAACGGCACAGCCTTCAAACCATTGAGCAAAAACCCCTACACTTCCAGCCCTCCAGACAACTCCTTGGTTGCAAACAGCTCCATGAAAAGACGACCCTCGATCCAAATTTTTGATTAGGAAGGGCTGGTGCCTTGGAAAAGACCTGTTCAAAGCTCCTCATACAGGGTCAGGCCGCTCACTGGAACTTGTTCCCAACCTGCAGTCGGAGGAAACCACCTGTAAAATAGCACACTTAAATTAACAGCTCTGAATTTCCTTAAGGGAGGCACTGGCTGCTGTTGGCAGCAGCTCCTGCCGTTTGCTCCTCATGGCAACGCACGGTTGCCGCCTGTCAGGGTTTTTCCTTGGGTTAGCGACGATTCCTGACAAAACGGTGAGGCGCCGCAAGAAGAAACCCCATCCCACAGGAAGCCTCAGCCCCGACCCGCAGCAAGGGCGGCTGAACGCAGCCACGGAGCCGCACCATCCCCTCGGAGGCCGCGACCCCTGGGCCCGCACCATCCCTTCGCAGAGCGGCGTCCGCCTTCCCCCGCCGCGGGCCCCGGCGGGCTCAGTCGGCGAAGCGCTGCAGCAGGTGCTCATCGCCGTGCCGGCCGCTGCCGCTGTCCATGAAGCGCTCGCAGGGGAACTCGATGAGGTCGGCCTCGCTGAGGGCGCAGGCGGCGGCGCCGCGGGGCGGCCGGTGGGACTGGAAGCCCGAGAAGTCGGCGGAGACTCCGGTGCCCATGGAGCGGAGCGGGCGGCGTGTGGAGTAGAGCTGCCGCACGTGGACCGGGGCCGACTTCCGACGCCGCCGGCCCAGCACCTTCTTGCGCAGCAGGCGGGCGGCCCAGGCGGCCAGAGCCGCCAGCAGCAGCAGCGCGTTCACCGCCAGCAGCACCAGCGTGAGCAGCTGCTGGTCGGGGCCGCGGGGCCCGCCCGCCGCCGCCGCCGCCGCGGTGCCGCCCTCGGGCAGGGTGACCAGCCCCGCGCAGTGGTCCCGCGGCGCCACCGGGCACACGCGGCCGCCCAGGACGCCCTCGACGCACACGAGGTAGGGGGTGTCCGGGCGGAGCTCCCGCAGCGTGGCCGCCGGCTCCCCGCGCTCCGGCAGGTACACGAAGCGCTGGAATTTGACGGCGGCGCCGAAGCGGTCGAAGAGGAGGCGGAATCGCGCCGGCCCCAGCAGGCGGGGGCTGCGGTGAGGCCGCACGGCCCAGCGCACCGTCACCCAGCTGGAGCCCACCGCCTCCACCGACAGGTTGTGCAGGAACAGCTTGTTGAAGTCGCACGGGTCGGACACCAGCGGCGGGACCCCGGCGGCACCGGCCCGTCGGGGCCACGCCGCTGCACTGGGCAGCGGTGCCGGCGTGGGGCTGGCGGCTATGGGCACCCCCATCATCAGGCGGGCGGTGGAGGCGGCCGGCGGTGGCCCTGGGGGCAGCCCCGCTGCACTGTTGTTGCCACCAAGTCCCTCGGGAGATGGCGGGGAGGGAGAGGCACCATCGGGGCAGGGGCCGCCGTCCTGCGGCAGCGGCAGCTGGGCGTCTTGCACGTAGTCGAGGTACTTGCCGGCCAGGGCGGGTGGCAGGTGGCACTGCACGAAGACGGTGAGCAGGCGGCCCTGGGAGTGCCAGGCCGACAGCCAGCGCTTGAGGCCGCGAAGGCGGCAATCGCAGCTCCAGGCGTTCCCTTCCAGCTCCAGGCGGTAGAGGGACAGGCTGGAGGCGAAGAGCTCGCCGGGGAGCGTGGCCAGTGCGTTGTCCCGCAGGCTGAGCTCCCGCAAGCGGCCGAGGCGGCCGAAGGCGGCTGGGTGCAGGGCGGTCAGTGCATTGCGGCTCAGATCCAGTGCCTCCAGGCTGTCCAGCGGCTCCAGTAGGGTGGCAGGTAGGTGGCTCAGCAGGTTCCCCTCCAGGCGCAGCTCCTTCAGCGAGCCCAGGCCCCTGAAAGCATCCGGGGCCAGGTGAGACAGTCGGTTGCCGCTGAGTGAGAGCTTTGCCAAGCCGGGCAGGTGCTGGAAGAGCCCCCCTGTGAGCTGCCGCAGGCTGTTGCTGGCCAGCAGCAGGGTGTGAAGGGAGCGCAGCGGCCCAAAGATGTCTGGGTGGCGAAGGGAGCTCTGCTGGTTCCCTGAGAGGTCGAGGAAGCGCAACTTGGCCAGGCCAGTGAAGGCACCGCGACTCAGCCAGCGGATGCGGTTGGACTCCAGGTGCAGATAGAGTAAGTTTGGCAGCCCTGAGAAAGTGGAATCGCCCAGCGAGCCCAGCTCGTTGCCATCCAGCCGCAGCTTGACAAGGCTGTCGAGGCCAGAGAAGGAGGCAGCGCTGAGACGGCCGATCTCGTTGGCGTTCACGTAGAGGATGCGCAGCTTGGCCAGGGTGCTGAGTGTGCCGGGGGCCAGTGCTGGCAGCAGGTTGTTGCCCAAATAAAGCTCCTCTAGCCGCTCCAGGCGCTCAAAGGCCTTGGGGTGCAGCGAGCGAATCCGGTTGTACTGCAGGTCCAGGCGCTGGAGCCCTGCCAGGCGGTGGAAGTCGAAGGCGGAGATGTTGGCGATGAAGTTGCCCCCGAGGCTGTAGGTGAGGATATCCTGCGGCTCGGCAGTCTTGGGCACGGAGCGCAGGCCCCGGTTGGTGCAGAGGAGGTGCTGGTGCTGCTGGCAGTCGCATGGCTCGGGGCAGATGGGCTCGGCCGCGGGCAGCAGCAGGAGGATGAGGGGGACGGAGCCCCAGAGCACCCGCGGCAGCAGCATCAGGCGGACCCGGCGCGGCGCCCCCATCCCGGGACGAGCCGTGGGCTGCTTCCCCCGCCGGCTTTGTGTCTCTCCGGCATCCCCTCCGCCTCCTCCGCGGCTGCTAATGGGCCCCTCCTCTGCTCCGCGCCGGGCTGAGCTCCGCACCGGGCAGGCAGGCGCGGCGGCGGCGGCTGCAGGTCGCAGTGCCCGGCACCATGGGCTCGGCCGGGGCGGGCGGGAGCGCTGCCGGGGCCGTCGCCCGGGCTCTGCCGCCCCTCGCGGCCCACGGGCTGCGGGGCGGCGGTGGCGGAGCCGGCGCTGCCGCGGGGGGCGGGCGCGCTGCGGAGCGGAGCGGGGCGGCTGCTCCGCCGGCCGGCTCTCCCAGGGGCGGAGGGGACGGGCGGGGAGGGGACGGCAGGGGGCGGCGGGCGGAGCGGGGAGCGGGAGAAAGACGAGCTCCGAAAGTTGCCGAGAAAACTCAGCGGAAATTCGTACTTCCCACACTGTGCCCTGGGGGACCGGAGGATCGGATGGAGCGGGGAGAGGGAGGACGGCGCGGCGGGGGGGGGGCGGGGCGAGGGAGCCCGCGGCCGGTCCTGGCTCGGCTCAGCCCCGGCAGCGAGCAGGGGTGCAGAGTGGGAAAGTAGGAATTGGAACCGGCTGTGGCTGCCTCCCAGCCACATGGGTTGCAGATAGAGCTGCTCATCGGGGAGGGGGAAGGGAACAGAAGTAAACTAGACGTCGTCTGCCCGCTCACCCCCCGCCCCCTTGTATTTAGAAACCTGCCAAAAGCAATAGTTACGGTTTACCACGGACTGAGGACTTTTCTTTGTGTTGAGCAAATGGCAGAGGACTAAGCCTCCTGTAGTACATAAAGGAATGAATTTTCATTCTTTCTCTGCGCTGTCCTGCCCACTAGGTTCCCGAAAACGCTACCAGGGAAGATGAAATTGAACATGGCTCCTGCTCCATGAGGCTCTCGTCAGAATGATCCAGATATTCTTCAAAAATTCCCGTTTTAAAGATTCTTCCTGCCCAAAAAGACACAAATTCAAAGCAAAAGGAAGGTGTGGGAAGGATACTGAAAACGAAACATAATGGGTACCCATCCTTTCAATTACTTGCCCGTGGCATTTTTTGTTTTTCTAAGGAGACACCAATCGAGAAAATAAGTGCCTAAGGGCAGGAGGAAATGCCTAAATACTTAGGTATATAAGATATCCAGAGATGATGAGGGAAAGAAGGTAATGACCACACTACTCTGCTGCAAATTTAATAAATATGTTGGAAACTGATTACACATGAATTTGTATGCAACTGCACACTGTACATTTCTGGACTAAAGCTGTACACAAACCCTGCTTCTTTCTCTTACCAAAAGGCTTTAGATAGCTTTTGTGGGAACTTCATTTTAGTGGCCGTCAACAGGAGCAGGTAGCATGAGTGGTACTTTGTGATGAGGCCCTGTTGTATGCTTTCACTACATGTTACTTTGATCTAGCTCTGATTTGCTTCTGAAGAAACCTTGCTATCATACAGGCCTGTTCTTAGCTTATCTTGTTTTAAATTTATGTCCTAAATTGTTGATGTTTTCTGAATGTGGACTCAAGAGGCTTGTTTAATTCTTGAATGAATTAGAACCTTTCTGTTTAAATTATTTGTAACTGCTGTATTTTGAACATGCTTGATTAGCAAGATGTTTTTTTCCAGAAATCCCATCTGAATAAGTTTCACAAAAAGAACTTTTTGCTAGCCTTTTTTATTCCTTTTCCAGGTTGCTCAGAAAACAGCATTTATTCATTATCCGAATGACCATGGGTTAAGAATTCAGACATTTTTTCTCAGTCTCTTCCTTATCGACTATTTTTTCACTTTTCAGCTTTTTCTTTTCAGTACATCACATCATGCGTAATATTCAGTTAATATTTAATATTAAAAAAAGTAGATATACACTTTTCTCCTGCAAAGATTCCAAATTTCTTTCCTCATTTCTGAAGTCCCCATGGTTCAGGGAAAGGCATCCTGGCTCTGAAAGTTTTCTTTAATTCTGAGCAAAGACTGACTAAGGACACATTTGCTTAACTGGGTTGTACTTTAAATAGTGGAATTCTAGAAAACCATTAAACCATTCTGTATAATGGTATGCTTATTTTCCATTCCTTTGGGTTATTCTTTTGAAACATGGTTAAGCTTCTAAGGGCAATTTATTAACTGCCCTTCCTGTAGAAGCCCCATAGATCTTTTTGTAGTCATATGTCATTGCACATACTAAACATTTAAGTGAGATTTTGTCTTATGTATTGCTTTTGATTTATGCCTGCTGAAACTTTGCCATTATGATTATTTTCACTGTGTTTGGGGAATTATAAGTGGCAGGAATTTAAAAAAAATGAACTAGTGATTCTTAGGAAGACAATTCATCACACACTTGTTCTCACACTGAAAATATTTTATACCAGAAACAAAATAAACAATTGCAATGGATTTTTTTCTGTTTTTTAAAATAATTCAAATAGGAAGTTTAATATTCAAAATACATTAGAAACACAGTTGTTGAGATGAAAGATGCCATGTTTGTTTTTTTATTTTGGAAGAGGAACTTTCCCATTGCTGTAGTTCTTGTTTCCTTATCCAAGCAGACAATAAAATTTTAATGCATGATTGAGAACTAGTAATCTTTTTATACCCCAACCTACAAAAGGCTAAATCCACCAATAAAAAAAATGGGTAGAGGAAGAATTAGAAGTAACCTATTCTTAAAAGCTTTAATGGTTACCTTAAAACATACCTTCATGGTTAAGATTTGAAGTCTGAGGACTTTGAAGGACCAAGAAAAAATAGCGAGATCAGAAATACCATCTTTCCACTGAGACATATCTATTCCTATGATAATTATGAGAAAACTGTTCTTAAATAAGGTATTGTTTCCTAGCTAAATAGTAACCATATGTTTGTTATACGTGATATCGCTGGTTTTCTTTTTTTGGTTTGTTTGGTTTTTTTCAAGAGATATTTTTAGGCACTGGTGAGAGGACTGGTGATTGAAAGTGGAGACATTTCTAGGCAGAATGCAAAATGGAGTGAAATCAGCAGCATCCTCAATGTATCCTGTCCTAGCGTAGACTGTGGTAATGCCCACATGAGAAACTTCTATCAAAAAAAATTCATATTTCTTGACTCCAGAATAAGAGAACTGGTGCTGAACTGGTAAGTTTAAGGGCTGGTATCTGATAGATTTATGTAGTTGCTAGGAATGGTAACTAATTATCTGTAGCTAAATCTCAAAAGAGGAATATTTTGTCTGGTCTATACAATTTTTCTGCCCACTGCACATCACAAGTGTTTTCGCCTGGACTTGTAAAAAATGTTTCTAGAAGTGTCAGCTTTGAACTTTCTCACCAAACTAACTGGCTTCATAGAAACTTTATTCAACCTTAGTGTCACAATTTATCTTTAAATGAATAAAAATTTCTGTGAGTTGATATAGCAGTATGTTTAGTTGGTTACAATATAAGAACTTAATTTGAAGTTATTTGACTTACACGGTCATAGGAAGTTGTTGTATACAATGTTACTCCATGGGTCATGCCAAGTTCCCCTGAAGTAAGATGCCACACCATTCCTGTTCTCTAGCTGATGAAGTGTGACTGTACGTATCTATACTTTTATAGTTATTTTTTCTTTTCAAAGAGATAAAAATCTTGAACAGCATTGTGAAGGAGTAACAAAACTGGTTCATACACCATCTTTTTTAGTGGTTCCTACAGCCCATGAATTAAAGCACCTTTTAAGTGGTCACCAGTTTTTTGATATTGCATATGTCAGTGGAAAAAAAAAATATATATATATGTGATGCAAATACTGTAGTGTATGAAAAAAACCAGAATTCTAGCACCAAAAGTGCTATTTTTTTTTTCCTTCAGAATTGCACAAACAGTTCACTTATATTGTGTAATTTAGGTTGGTGTGCTTAGTGTGAATAATTAAAAATTTAAATAAGCCTTTTCCTGATACCATGGTTTGTGTGTAATGAAATGTCACTAGCTGCATCCAGTTCTTCAGGAACAAAGCATGGCTCTCAGGCCAGCAGTTAATGGTGCAGGCCAGTTCAGCTCCTCAGGATGAAATCTACCAGATGGTTTATAGATATTTGCTCCTATCATCTATAGAAGTCTGTGGCCTACAAAACTCTGCTGCAAATATCTTTGATTATTTCAAAATAAACATCTGAGTAAAGTAGTTTTGGTTTTTTGACATACGATACCAGTCCAGACATGCATGTGCCATTGTGTGCGTGCTTTGTCAAGCAATGAAACCCCACTGGATTTTGTACAGTGAAGGATTTGCCTCTTTGACTTCCTCTGGGCAGGCAGTTCCAGGACTTTGTGTTGAATATAGCAATTGCTTCCTTTGTGCATATCAAGTTACCTGCCAAATAATTTCAAATCTGTTTTTTGGAGTTTCCCTGCCTGAACTGTGTGAAACCAGTTGTAGCTATATCCTCACTTGTCTCTCTGCAAGTGAAAATCAGCTAGCTCAATCTATACACTTAAATGCAAATCAAGCAGTGGATGATGTTGCTGTAAAATCAGTATTTCATAGCAATAAACGGAGAGTTAGGTGTCTGTGTTCTACTGTGCAGTGATGTCTGCCAGTATGTATCACTTATAGAGGTGAGATTCACTGCCATTCATACTTGCAAAAGTCTAAGCGATTATTTAGCTGACATATTTGGCTTTATCCAACACTTCTTTCCTGAGGGAGAAACTCTTTAATGGATATAGATGCTTTTTTTATGGTTCAGCATCTGTGATGGTAGGAAAGGAGAGAACCCTTCTTGTGTGACGATAAGAGTGGTGTAATTTATGTAAAACAAACGCATATGTAGCTTATGCAGGGCCAATTAGCTGTTGCAGTGTCTGCAATTCTGTCCCATAGTTATCTATCTGTTTTTACATCCAATCTTTGCAGTATTGTTAGACCAGTTTTTCCATAATGGGGTAACAAATCAGGCAAGTGTTCTTGCAAACATTTTCTTCTTTTTCTCCATAAAAGGGTATGTGTTCATATGGCAAACTCTTTCATAGTGGTTAATACACTGACATGTTTTTAGTGTGATAGATGCTCTATTCTGTTCCTATCATCCCATAATTTGGAGAGTCTGTAGCAGAAAAAACCTAAACAAAATGCCACTTAGACCAGTATGTCTATTACTAATTGGTTAAACATGTTCTGATAGATATGCAGAAAAATAGAAAACTCTCACTGTTTGATGCAATTTTCCTGCATCAGGTTAGAAGGGGATGCTCGGTGCCACTTAATCCAGCCTTCCAACTAGGTCTGGTTGCTCAGGGCTCTGACAATTCTCCAAGGGTAGATAATTGTGGTGTCTCCCACTGGCTAGCTGAAGACAGCAGAACTCTCTTACAGCTAAACAAATCCTTTTCTTTGAGTTACTCCTCATACATGAGTTTCAGTCTCATAACTATTTGTGGGCCTCCTCTGTACTTTCTTCCATAGATCAGTGCTGTTGTTCTTGTATTGGGGCAACCAAAAGTCCCAAGGCAACTAAGATGATGAAGAGACTGGAACATCCATTGTATGAGGACAGGCTGAGAGTGCTGGAAGTTTAGCCTAGAGAAGAGAGGGTTCTGGTAGTGGCTGCTTTTTTGGTAGTGCCCAGTGGTAGGACCAGAGGCAGTGGGCTTAAACTGGAGGCTCTGTACAAACATCAAGAACCTCTTCTGCACTGTGAGAGTGATGGAGCACTGGCACAGGCTTCCCCAGGGGGCTGTGGAGTCTCCATCCTTGGAGATATTCAGAAGTCAAATACAGTGTTCAATGACTTTGGCTTTGCATTTGCCTTTGTTCAGTTGTCTCTTTCCTCCAATCACTTGAGGTTCCTCTGAAGATCACCCTTGCCCTCCAGCCTGTTGGGTACTCCCTCATGCCTTATCATCCATGATACTGCAGGATGTGCACTCTGTCCCATTCTGTTCCTTGTTAATAAGGATGTGAAAGAGAATAGAATTATGTTAAAGAGTCGATAAAGACCTGCTTTTGATATCTGAGGTATGACAATAGTAACTGGCTGCCAGTTAGACTAAGTATTATTGATCAGAATACAACTTGCATGAGAATCCAACTGATTTTCCATCTACTTTATCCACTTATTTAGCCTGTGTCTCACCAATGTTGCTATAGTGATATTACAGGACACTATTGATGGCTTTGCCAAAGTCAAAGTAAACACCATACATTACTAATCCTTTGCCCACTTACCCTTAGAGACATTATCACCAAAGGCATTTAGGTTGGTTAGACCCAGTTTATCCTCAGTGAATCCACACTGGGTGTTTTTAGTCACCTTTTGGTCCTTTATGTGCTCAGAAATGACATCCCAGAAGGCTTACTCCAGAACCCTCCTAAGAGCAGAGGCAAGGCTGAGTGGCATGTGGTAGCCTGGTTCCTCATTGCTCTCCTTGAGGATAGCCTTTTTTCCAGTCATTGGGACCTCCCACAATTCCCATAATCTTTTGAAGACTGTGGAGAGCACCCTTGCAATGCAATTAGCCAACCAAGACAGTTGATGGGCCTGTCTAGTTGTATATGCATAACTAACTTCAGTGGTTTCTGATTTGATCATTGTTGTGGGCAATGCTTTACTCCTACAGACTCTGCTACTGACATGAAGAAGCAGGGATGCCTAAGAAAAGACTTTGCCAATAAAAATGGAAGCACATAGGCATTTATGTGACAGACATATCCCTTTCATTTATCACTAGATCCACCACCCTGTCAAGCAATGGGCTCAACTCTTCTTTAGGGTTTTTTGTTTGTTTGTTTTTGGGGTTTTTTTTCAGTTTGTTTTGGTTTGGTTTGTTTTATTTTTTTTCCCTGCTGATATTAAAGCCTTCCTTATTTTTTGTTTTCATATCTCTAGTTTTAGCTTCTTCTGAGCTTTGGCTCTCATGTCTACATGCCTCCCTGCTCAGACAGTATCTCTCTCAGTTCAAGTAGTCTGTTGCGTTGTCCCTCTCCTGTGGTCTTCTGCCATACTTACTTGTTTTCCTGAGTGTCAGGAAGGACATTCTTGTGCTTTCCTTTTTTGGCCCTTGAAAATCAGCCCTGTTGTCCTTTATGGCAGAATTTCACATGTCCTGCCATACAGGTCCCTGAACAAGGCAAGATCAGCCTTCTTGAATGCCAGGATGGTAATTTTTAAAATTTATCTTGCTCGCTTGACTCAGGATTTTAAACTCTGTAGTCATTGCAGCTAAGGTTTCCCTCAACTTTAACCATGGAAGCAGGTCCAACAGAGCACCTACTTAGTTTGTCAGTTATCTGTATCAAAAAATTCTCATCAGTATGTGCTCCCCACCTAAATAGGTTTTAATAATTGAAGACTCTGTACTAGACCCTGAACTGGAGTGACTCAGCCTACCTTAGACATTATTAGACCCACGTGCTTGTATGTTTTCATAAATAAATGTCTGACCTTAAGTCCTAGATGGTTTTTAAGAAATCATTTAAGCATGACAAAGTTCTGCTTAGAAAGACTGACTGGATCATCAGTTTTAGTCATGCACTGTCAAACTGTGTCGTATGAGTTCGTTCGCTTCCTTTTGAGAAATTATTTCAGTGGTTTTTGCTCCTTTTGCTTATACTGGAAGAATGAGAACATTCTGGTACTACTAGGCAACCTTCCAATTTCTGATATAACTTCTTCCTATTTAGTATGCATTTCTTCCTGAGGGTCTAAATTACCCTTTAATTAAAAAAAAAAAACCAAAAAACCAAGCCTTTACTTATCTTTGGTATTTATTGTTCTGATATTTATGGAAAGCCCAGTCCTGTCTCTTAGGGCTGTTTTGCTGTGATAAACAGTCCAAGCTGGTTAAAGCTGCCATAGAGAGGTAGGCTCTTGATTCCCTCGATTCCCAGGTGCCAATCTGTCTCATCTCTTTTTTAATTACTCTTTATTGGATATGAGTGATAGAAATCTACACCAACTCCAGATGAAATCTGTTTAATGCCTGAAGAGGGTTTCATATGCTTAAAATTATGCTCACTTTGAAATCACTTAAGGCCATTTCATTCAACCCCCTTCACTAACTTGTACATTTTTGTCATATATAAACAGTGAAAACTCTAGATTTAATTGAAAAACAGCAAAGATTTTGTCACTTTTTCTTACTACCACATTTTTGCTTTATTTGGTGTATGTGGTACCAAGAACCATAGTTTTTAATGAATATGGGCAGTAAGGCAGTGCTATTAACCCTTCCATCTTAAGCACTGAGCATTTATACATAAATTGACCTGTGGACATATGTGTGTTTAGTGGGGGAAACATAAACATTCTGCCTTAACGCTGCAGACAACGAGCCTTTGAAGCAGACACATACCTATTTTTAATCCTGAATTAAGAGTTGTTCTGTGCAGCCACTTAATTTGTGTAAGAACTTTGATAAAGTGTTCGTAGAGTTTTTCAAAACATTTCTAATTCAAATGAGGGGACCTAGGAAATTGAAGTGGAAACAAAAGCATTGTGGACCTTCTATTCTTTTATTTTTATAAATATTTGCATTTTGATTACACAGTACTGAATACCACATGGTGAAATGTGATACTGGATCAAAGCTGTTGTTCACGCTGTAGCTGAGACTTGTTTAAAATGGCTGATTTATTTGTAGTATTCCATGATACTCCATACTGTTCAGTTCCATGTTACTTTAGCTGAAAATGTTCCAGTTAGCTCCAAATAAGAGTATATGATATTGTCTGGAATTGTGGACAAAAGAAAGGCTTGCTATGACATGTAGTTTAATGTATAGAGCTGGTGATGAAAGAGCTGTAAGAACATTAATAAGAAGGTACTCTGATATTCTCAGGGTGTGGGAACACATAGGCTGGATGATATTATTCTAAAGTGGGAATAAATGTGGCTGGAAGACAAAACTGATCTGTGTTGGTAGTTGCTTTATAACTTGTCAGGTTTATCAGTTTTGATTCTTCATGGATTTATCCTCTGCTGTGCATTAAAAATCTGGATGATGGAACAAAAAATGCTTATTTAATTTACTGGCAATTCTGCACAGAGGAAGAGCTGCAGATATTGGAGGGTAGGGTCAGAGATCACAACTACTTAAATAATTAAATAATCTAAGGAAAAAAATAATTCATAATCCCCAAAAAGAATGTGGTGAAGAGAGAATGTAGGCAGGGAGAGAAATAAGGATGGTGAGTGTTACAGCAGTTTTGGAAGTAGGAGAGGATATATAGGCTGATTTAATGAGCATGTCTGTAGTTTTCACCTCTGTAAGTAAGAGGTCTTATCTTAAAAACATGCTGACAAGACAAGAATTACTTTTATTTTTTGGGAGGTTAACTGAGAACTCAATAATTTTTGAATGTCTAAATTGAGAGTCTCATCACCTGGTTTATAGTCATCATTTATGTAGTATTTAAATATTTAGTATTTGGCTTCTGCTAACTGAACTTCCACCTTTAATTTAGAGGTCACTCCTTTTGAAAATCAGGCTTTCCAGATGTTTCAAATTATACAGACATCAAATAAAAGACTCTAAAGTTGTGGGGATTGTGTGTTGATTTGTGATAGAGACAAAGATAGAAACAGCTACTCCATGGAACCATGTAAGTATTTGGACTCCAAAAATGCTTTTTCTCCTTAACGCTTCCAGTCTGTGTCTCCTGTATAATTTGACTTTCATGTCCTGCACATAGCAAACTCTTCAAGGCTTAGACTTTCCATGCCACTAAGCCAAGATCCCTGCTTCCTTCATAAAGAACTATGCAATATTTAATATCAGAACATATGGAAATATAAATGTACATAAATTCTGACAAGGTTTAAAGGCATGGTTTCTAAATTCTGAAATTTCTTAAGATGTTTAAATTTTAGAATCGTAGAATAAAAGCTCTAAATAAATTACTAACCAATTTTGTTTTCCATCTCAAATTGTGAAGAATAATGCTGTTTTTTTTCCAGGTTTCACATGATAACTGATGATCCAGTTTAAAATTCACAATCTTCTGTGAAGTCTGAAGTTACTTGGACAGTGTAATCAGGTTATATTCTAAAGTAAGAGTTTTCTTTGATTAAGAACTCTTACATATTTCTCATGTAGCACACTGGACTTAGGATATTATTTTCTCTAGTCATATATAATATATTTTTTATCTCTGTAGCCTTGTATAATATGAATAATGTTGAAGAGTCTTGATAGGGCTTCTGCCTAGTCTTGTTTAATTATTCATTGTAAAATTGTCCAAAAAATCCCTATTTCAGATTAATGCTGAATATTTAGATAGCTACACCAGCATTGTTCTAGCAGTGTTATTTTAGCTCACTTGGATTTTTTTTCCACCTCCCCGCTGCCGTTGGTTTTACATCATGGACAGGGGTTTTGCACAAAATTAGGAAAATAACCCTGTACTGAAATTAACATCCTGAAAGTAAAAAACTTAATAGAAACAACATTTGTGATGGACTGCTTGTTAACTGCAATCTATAGGATCTCTGCAAGTGTATCATGTAACAGATATCTCATTCTCAATCAAAGCAGGTCCAGAAATTGGATTCAGAGGCAGAGGAAGCAAATAGAGGCAGAAAGGAGAGCTACAACTTAAGGGGAAAATCTTGTAGATTTATATTTCTATGGTATTTTCAGGTTACTCGTTGAGGAATTCCATCATTCTGCTCTGTTGTTTCTTACTGCAAATTTATTATTTGATTGTCCTTGGTATTTCATAAACATTTTTATATTGCAGTGGCTTATTAATAGCTGACCTACTGTTGATTGTACAGGCCATGTGAGAGAAGAAAGTAAACAGCAGTGCCACCAAGGAACTTGTGTAACACAGCCCAGTGCTGTCCAGTCTAAATGGATGGAGACTGGTCTTTAAAAAATACTTATTTAGCTAGAATCTCAAATGAAACAACAGATTTGAGCCTTTACTATAACATACGTGTACTTTTCTTAGGGGAAAGTGCAGTAAGCACAGACTATTTTATTTTTAATGATTTTTCTGCCTCAGTGACTTCTGTTTTAAGCTGAATATACACTACATTTTGGGCCAGATCTTCAGTTGGCATTATTTGCCCTACTATTACAGGCTTTTCCTTACATGAGTTGAAGTGCATCAGGATGCAATATTTTTACTCAATCCCACCTGCAAATATTTAAACATTCTCCTGTAACCTGGAGAGATTGAGTTATATATGAGGCCAAATTACAACAAAAATGAAATATATTCAACAAAATTCATATTTTTCCCCCAGTGGTAATATTAGGTAGTATTACCATGTTCAAGGGTAAGAAAGGTGCAGAAAAATTGCAACTTTTCAGTTATAACTTGTATTTTATTCATTCTGTAGAATAAAAGTGTGTCTGAAGGAAGTAATTCTTTTAGAATTCCCAGGGACTTGGTCCTGTATAATAGCCGTGATACAAGAGGTTTCATATTCAGCAGGAATTACAGTGAGAGCATGTATTAAATATATACACTGTATATAGGGATAGAATTGTTTAAGCACATTATTTAAGTTGCTAATAAAAGACCAAGTAGCTTTAAACCATTGTAAAGTTAAAAAAACTTTATCTGATTTCTTCATCACTTCAAAAATTTAAGGAGGGAGGACTTTCTCCTTTCTTCTTCACTGTTCCTGTCATGAGAACAGCTCTGTGGTTTTAGGTTCTCCCCTCCACCTTGCCTTCTTGAGTCACCTTTATTTGAAAAATCTTGTTTTAGATCAGGTATTATGAAGAAATTATTTACTGCAAGGCTGATGAGACACTGGAAGAAGGGGCCCATAGTGGCTGTGGACTCCCCATTCCTGGAAGTGTTCAAGGCCAGGTTGGATGTGGCTTTGGCAACCTGGTCCAGTGGAAAGTGTCCCTGTCCATGGCATTGGGGTTGGGACTTGCTGATCCTTAAGGTCCCTGCCAACCATAACCATTTTATGATTCTATGAAGTAAATAAAACCTTCCTCCATGGGTGGCTACTTGTTATTTTCATACTTGAAATATCACATGAAATATAATTTGTGTGTACAAGAAGTGTTACACTTTTGAGAGGTGATTATTCTTTTTTCTGCTAATAATGAACAGTGCAATTTTCTGTTAGGTCATAAGAAATTGTGAATATCATAGATATTTGAAATTTATTTCTATGAGAGATTTGAAAGTTAAAACTACTAAACCAAAACCAAAAGAATAATTGCATTCATGGCTTAGGAAATAAATATCTGAAGCAGGAGGAATGTAAGAATTCCCATCATTTGCCACTTGGTCATTAAGGCTGTAAACTTTTATGTCATATGAGAAAATCTTTCAAACTTCCCCATCTCAATGAAAAAAAAATTTTTTTTTTGTGTGTTTCAGAGTTGTCAAGTCCACTAGCAGAATAAACACAAAGTCCATGTTTGGACTCCTTCAGCTTTAGGCATCCAATGTGGGCAAAGTCAGTGATGGTGAGGTTGGTTTGTCCCCTGACTCAGTAAAAGTGAGAGTGTCTAGTCTTGCTCCTACTTAAAAGGCCTGGTTCTGGCATCAGAAACCTAGTTGCTAGGCTAAAGAATAAAACAGACATTATTCTACAGCTATGTGTGTATTTAAAATGCATGCAGTGCAAGAAGTGAAATAAAAATATGCAGACTTTAATCAATGGACAAACCTGCAATAATGACCAAGCTTCTGGGAGAAAAAAAGTCAAGAAACAAGATTGTAATTGTGTGCAAACAACTTTAGGTCATTATTTCAATTGAAATGAGTTATTAAAAATGTACTTGGATAAGAAAATAATCAAAATATGGGACTGAATATTCCTCCTGTTGGCTTATCTAACTTTAGCTGTCCTCACACATGACAGTGATGCCACTGCCTAAGAAGAGAAAGGTTTCTGAGGCCAATCCAAGGGTATGTGTACAGTGTTGTGAAGTAGGGTTGTTGCTCTAATACCAACTCATATGTCAGTTGGAGATAGAAGAGAATTCATTCTGTCAAAATACTGTGATAACAACCAACATGTAAAAACATTTTCAGAGGAATATGCAGAATAGTTTATCCTACCATAGCTATGAAGATTTCCTCTTGCTCAGTAAACTTTCTCTTTGAATATTTTCTCTTTGTTTTCTTTTTTCTCCGCTTTTTTTTTTTTTTTACATATGTTAGATGTTTTTATTTTTTACACTCTTCTGATTTATTTCCTTTGATTTAGATATAAATATGTATTTTCTGGAAATTAAACTTGCTTCAACAATAGAGGAAGATTAATAAGCTCTTTATGTGTCACTACTAGCCCATCACTGTGAAGCTGCTCTTGTGCAGCCTGCTCAGCTATTTCTGTTGGCACAGAGCAGAGCTGGAGTTTTGCCTAGAGTAGCACAATCTTTTTATGTGCTGGAGAAACAGCTAGTCACCACCTCAGCTATATGATACTCTGCCTACTGCTATGCAGGGACACAGTTCCAATATTTGTGATAGTGCCCTCATTTCTAAAGCTTTGTGATGTCCACACTTTATTACTTTTTTCCTAGAAGTTCTCTGTATTCCTGGTTTTTATGAGTTTTGATGGTTTCTTTCAGCTTTTTACTCTCAGTCAGTGCCTGACTTGACTACTTGCTTAGAGTTGTCATGCCAACTCCCAGGCCTGAAAACTGAAGTAGAGAGAGTATTTATCCTTTTTTTTTTCCTCCTTTTTTTTTTTCTTTTTTTTTTTGTGTGAAATACTCACTTCACAGTTCCAAGCTGCATGAACTGAATGCATAAGTATGGTAAACAACTCTGTGACATTGGTCTGACACTTAAACTTCTAAATGTCTGTTTCTGTTCTGTAAAGAGTTTGAACATCCCTTCCTTTATCCTTGTCGTTTGTCTGCATGTTGAAAATCAGGAAAAGTAAAAAAAATCAATGATGTGGGGAAGGAATTTTATAGACAAGTTGTCACATTTTTATTTAAACTGAACTGCAAATATATATCAAATACCCTACATAGAAGTCATTTTTTAAAAATCCATGAGTCTGTTCAATCTTTTTGAAAGTGAGATATTACTCAAGTTGATTCACTTTTCATACCAAACCATTCAATATTTATGTGTTTCAGCTTTCCAAATAAACAAGTGAAAAATAAAAGAGAGGCACAGGAAATCAAAA
Source organism: Serinus canaria (assembly GCF_022539315.1). Classification (NCBI taxonomy): domain Eukaryota; kingdom Metazoa; phylum Chordata; class Aves; order Passeriformes; family Fringillidae; genus Serinus; species Serinus canaria. The sequence continues at coordinate 34,736,295 of NC_066315.1, forward strand.
ATGCAAGCTCTTAAGTCCTTATATTGAAGTAATCTGCAATCATAATGCTTGTTAGTAATGTATGTAACAAAGACATAGTTCAGTGAAAAACCCGTTCTTCAAAATAAAAAGTAGTTTTAATAGGTTTACTGTAATTGACAGATACATTCAGGGGTAAATTGCATTGGAAAATATAATGTGTTTAAAGGAAATTGCTTTAAAAAGGAAGAAACATGGAAATTTCATTTCTGGTAATATTGCTCTGTGGAGATTCCTGTGGAGGTAAGTTTGCTCTAGCTTTCACAGGAACCACCTGTATGACTTGTGTACCATTGCATCTAATATGTCTCCTGCTTTTCTTAAATTAAAAAATGTGTCCTCTTAACTTAGGAAATAAAGGAATTGAAGGAACAAATTGAATCATTTGAAAATATTTCATTTATAAATGCTTGCTGTACATCTTTTATTCGAAATTGAGCTTTCCAGGCTGCAAGCTTTTATTGAGAACATGCTTTTATTTTGCATTAAGAACTTTAGAGAATCAAACTGGCTCAGCCTTTTCACAGTTGTTTAATAGTAAAGTTTGCTTTAACTGAGCTTGGTATCTCACTGGAAAAAACCAAGAAACCTCAGTTATCTAAAGAAGCTTTACCTTAGTAGACAGCTGGGTTATGGAGCTGTATTAAACATTACCTATACTTTGACAACATTGCAATAATCTCATATAATTTAACACCAAATGCAGGAGACTCTGTAGTTTATCTGAAGCACTGACTAGGTCTCTCAAAGAGTCTATGACTTGCTCTGTGCCTTTATACAGACAGAGGAGGAAAGGTAATTGCATGGGTTGAGAACTTCAGGCCTTAGTGGTTGTGGATAGCTGCAACAGATGTTAAATCTAAAAGGACACAGAGACCATTTGTACCCCTACAGAAGCCTGTGAAAAAGGCCAAGTTACAAACTGCCATGGGAAGAGATATGAAGCATTGAAAATGTCTTGGGATTCTGTGGTAGCACAATCTTTGACCAATAGTTTCTGCATGATCTTTAGAAGTGTGTATATGGTGTATATGTAGATGCTAAAACAAGAAATCCCTGACAGGACTTAACCTTCTGCTCCCAGTTCTGATGCCTTAAGTGGGGATATGAGCTGTCCTTGAGGGGCTTTAATACTTTGAGGAGCAGCAGCACAGCTCAGCTTATTTCATCTTGTGCTTTCCATCCTAATACTTGTTCTTGATGAGACAGAGTATAAACCACATAAAAACAGATGATCAAGCAGCAAGATGACCGAGAAAGATTGTTTACATTCTACATCTGCCAAGAGGAAATAAACTCTAGCCTTCTATGCTAGGAATGCAGCTTGAAAAGAAATGTTACTTTCACATCATCTCCTTGGTGCTTCCTTTATACTGAATTTTATGCATCTATTCCTAGCTAGATTTACTGTGAGAAGATGCTGGGATGGGAGGAGACAGAGCCAATTAGAAGAGCTAATCAGCTGGAATGCTGAGAACCATTGCTTTGGAGGCCTCCCAGCCACGCGGCACCGTCAGATGCATTTTGCTGAGCAGAGGACAACTTGTTTGTTTTGGCCATGCCTCATGTGAGCAGAGATAGTGAAAAGCCAGGGAATCTAACTGGATAAAGAACATCTGCAAATGATGTTCTCTTAATGTGCACTCTATCCAAAAAAGCCTTGATGCTTGGTCTCAACTCTGGTCTTAGCCACACAGGCAGGTCCATTCAGAATTCACTTTGGTTTCCTGTAAGTAAAGGGGGTCAAGAGCCTATTTCATCCTAACCCACAATAACAGTGTAAACTATTTCTAAAAAAAAAAAAGTTAAAATAGTGTTTGATATATGTAAATCCATTATGGAACTAATTTTAAAAATTGTGGATTTAGAAGTTTAATTAAGTTTTCGTTATTTGAACCATGCCTGTATTTCTGTGTGTAGGTTTGTTTTTTTTGCTGTTTCAGACAATGGATTAATTTGTCAATCTATCAAGAGAGTATGAGAAATAAATTGCCTGCTGCCTCATGTGACATAGAAGCTAAAAAGTTAAATATAAAATTTTGAAGAATATGCTAGGTGACTTTAGAGAGATAATGGGGTCATATTGCTGCAGAAGGAGCTGTTTGTTACTAGTTTTGTGAATCAAGTTACAGTCTAGGACAAAATAATTTGCCTTTCAGTTTGATAATCTTTCTCTCAAGCAGAAGCATCTTTTTAATTATTTACTGTCACGGTCCTAATATATTAATAATCATGAATAGCTGGTTATTACAGTTGTATAATTTCTTCATTCTGCATGAGTTTTCATTCTGTACTCTGTACTCATTGTGTAAGGTGGGATAAGCAAAATCTTTGTTTCCAGAGAGAAAAACATATACGATTTTAAGAACATAGAGTTGGAGAAAAATTGCTTTTGGGACAAACATTTAATTCAGTTGCTTGAAAGCACAAGCTGAGTTTCCTGTCCTGTACACATGCTTTGCATGGAGTTGATAGCTGATATCATATCCCAGGAGATATTGCTGCAATACCTTTCATGAATCTTCTCTCATGGATTCAAGTCTTGATAGAGATTTTGTTCTCTGCAGCTTTTTTCTAAATAAAGAGAAAAAATAGATTCATCACAGAATGACCTATGGTATTTTGTATTTATGGTAGTCTTCAACAAGGTAAGCAATAAGTTAACAGTCAGTATTTCACAGTCTAACAACTGCAAACATTTGTATCTATATGTCCCGTTATGTGAATTTGCACTGCATGGTAAATTAAGATAATATTGAATTAAGACAATTATCCTTATGTATTTTACTGCAAACTATTTTCCTCTTAAAGCTAATTAACATTTATACCATTGTTGCAAATTTAATTTTACGAATCAAAGAGTTTTAGTATGAATTATTACTTGCAAAATACACCACAATAAACCAACCAATTAAGCTTTCCTAATTGACTTTCTGCACTGACTGTTGTTGGGTTAATTCAAACATTTTTTTCCTCTCTTTTTTGTTGCTTACATATTTTATGTAATGGATTTTTATTTTTTGGCTTACAGTTTGTTGGTTCTTTTTTTTTTTTTTCTCATCTAAGGTTCTTTGATCTTCTATTTAACTGGTTTTTTTAAACAGATAAGGAAAGAACATGCATGGTCTGCCCTGGCTCTCAGCTGCTGTTAGTGAGACCATGGTATCATCTTTCTAGATTATGGAGAATATATAAGAAGACAGTGAAATTTCAAATATATTTTCATCTTTATGTGCAGTGTATTTTAACCCCTCTATTTTTCAATACTGACATTACATTTAAATGATAAAAGGCTTTTATTTCTTCATGACTATCATGTATCAGACCAGCTTGTCAGCAGTTTGGACACTGGGGATAAGAAGTTTAATTTGAAGAGATTTAGCTCTTCATACATATATCACTAGACTAATCTATGAAAATTTCATTTTATAACAACATATGAGGTTAAAAATCTTTTCTGATTACTTATATAACTTCAAAATTTTAAGGAGGGAGGACTTCCTACTTTCTTCTTCAGTGCTACCTTTGTGGATTTGGGTTCTCCTTTCCACCTTTCATTCTTGAGACACCTTCACTTGAAAAATCTAGGTTTAGATTCAGTATAAGAAAAAATTCTTTACTGTGGGTAAATGAGGGTAATGAGGCACTGGAACAGGTTGCCCAGAGAAACTGGGGATGCTCCATCCCTCGAAGTGTTCAAGGCCAGGTTGGATGGAACACTGAGCAACCTGGTCTAGTGGCAAATGTCCCTGCAGGGGCTGAAGCTACGTGATCTTTAAGATCCCTTCCAACCCTAAGCATTCTGTTCCTACAACTCATCTGTGTTCAGAGGACGGGGAATTAGTGTCATTTTTAATCACTGCTCTAAGGTGAGCTCAACAAATTTTGCAGGATCTGCAGCAACTTGGATTTGGAAGCCCATGTCCCCTATCAAGGACTACAGAAAGGGAATCTGCAAAGAACTACCCCCTAGCCCTGAGTTATGTTGCCTCTCTCCAGCTGCAGGGATTGCAGCTCACCCATTTTTATCAGCCCAAATTGTCATGCTACACCCCCTCTGAAATTTATTTTTCAGCCTAAAATCTCACATGAAGGCCACAATTAAGTACAGTCATCTCATTATAGCAACTCTAAATACACGTTGATGGACCTATATTTAGTAATTCAAACTCTCCCATCCATGCAATCCTTTCCTACAACCTCTTTGTTTAGGAGAATAGTCAAATCTTTCCCTGCATATGGGAGTGGTTAGTAAGTAATTCAGTACTTCTTCACCTTATACAGAGACACTCCTTCAGCATTAATCAGGGGAAGAATCCCTCTGATTCAATAGGTTACTCTTCCTCCTGAGCTACTTTTTAAGGTGGAGTATTGAATATGTCTTTTACAGCCTGCTGAAGTACAGAGCAAATTTTTCTTATCTCTGAAACACCATATACAAAAAAACGACTTAAAGGTTCTGAATTTCTTTGATTGGCTAGTGGGGGATTTTGAAATAGCAATTAGGAAAATGGTTTCAAGTGCCTTTAAACAATATAAAGATTGATATTCTCTCTTTTTATGAATATTCTATGCTATGCATCCAGTTTGCTTTTGAGAATAGGATATTAGTGACTTTTGAAAATTTCTCATATGTTAAGAGAAATTTTTTAAAACCTACACTTTGCCAACTAGACATTTTCAAATAATTACTCCTATAGCATTCACTCTATTAAAACTTTTTGAATGGATTAATCATGTCAAAAACTGAGGACAGCTAACTCAGTGTATATTAGGTTGCATAAAGCTTCAGCTCAACTAGATACTTCAAGTACCCAATGACATCTGAATGTTTCTTCCAAATATATATAAAGTCTGATAATTAATTTTTACCTTTTAAAGAAAAATAAAGTAAAATAAGAGGAAATCCGGCTTTCATTACAGAATGACAGATTTTTTAACATCTCTGCTATGTTTTTTTCTAACAACATATATGTTAGACCCTATATTATTAACATTTTCTTGTATTTTGTTATAATAGACCCTAAACCAGAGTATTATTTTCAACTCATAAAGTTTACCCTTAAAAACCAGATTACTTCTATCCAACTCATTTTACCTGTGAATTATTTTCTGAGAAGTAAATTTCTGTATCTGACTTTCTAATGTATGAGATCATCTTTTCTGGATACACGTTTAAAAGATTTAATTATTCCCATGAGAAGATTAGTAGATTTATTAAAAAAACTCCATGTTCCATGATTTCTGACATTCACACACGACAGGAAGAAAAAGCAGGAGGAGAAGCATTGTTGCATTACCCTGTCTCATGTTGACACTGAGTATGAAAACCTGGGCTCCAGAGGGTGAGAGAAAGTTCAGACTTCATGCTAAATCAGTTTGGGCCTCGCTCCCAGGATTTGCCAGCCATGCCAATTTCCATAGGACATAAACTCTAAGATAATGTTCGCGGAAAGCAAACCACAGCCACCACACTCATTTTCCTTTGGCGGGGGGATCAGTTTAAATCCCCAGAGCAGTCACTGCTGTATCCTTCCAGACAGCACTCTTCCCTAATCCAATCAGCACCATGACCAGGAGCTGCTAACCACGCTGTGGATTTCCAGATTTCTGCCTTAATTGCTGGTCTGAAGGAACTTGAGGCACAAGACAATGGCTGGCACAGTCAGGTGGGTGAACATCTGCAGCTCCTCTGCTCCAGGCTCTGCTGCAAAGCACTGGCTGTTGGGTGTAACCACCCCATGTAATTGTACCAGAAAAGCTTGGCAAGCAGGACTAGGGAAGAGATTGTGCCCCTGAACTCAGCACTGGTGAGGCTGCACCTCAAATCCTGTGCTCAGTTTTGGGCCCCTCAATAGAAGAAAGACATTGAGGTGCTGGAGTGTGTCCAGTGAAGGGCAATAGAGCTGGGGAAGGGTCTGGATCACAAGTCTTGTGAGGAGTGGCCTAGGGAACCAGAGTTGTTAGGCTGGAGAGAAAGCTCAGGAGGGACCTTATCACTCTCTACAGTTATCTGAAAGGAGGTTGTAGTGAGGTGGGAGTTGGTCTCTTCTCCCAGGCAACAAGAGACAGAGCAAGAGCAGTTCTTGTCCTTGAGTTGTGCCAGGGGAGATTTACATTGGAGATTAGTGAAAATTTCATTATTAAGAGGGTGGTCAGGCACTGTAACAGGCTCCCCAGAGAAGTGGTGGGGTACTTTAATACCTGGAGGTATTTAAAAGATATGTAGAAGTGGCACTTAGTGACACAGTTTAGAGGTGGACCTGGCAGTGCTAGGCTATCATTTGGACTCAATGGTCCTAAAGGCCATTTCCAACCTAAATGATTCTACGACTGTGGATTTAAATAAGCCAGGAATTTAAAAAAGACAAACAAACTTGAAGTTGGTTGAATGACATCACTGCAGTGTATCTTAGTGGTTTTAGTCCTGTTATGTACAATCCCAGTCAAAATAATCCTGCCTAAAACTGTCTGGTCTCTGTTTTAGGTTGTATTAAGGCTTGCAGGAGAGATTGCATGATCCCTTGCATACGGCAAACCATCTGAGTCAGAGGTAACTGCAGACAGAACTTGTGGCTCTCACCATGTCAGGTTTACCAGATGTAGGGACATACAGCAGGTTTACCACGGTCAGCCTCTCTGTGAAGGAATGTACAGCAGCTGACTGACCTGGTGCCCTTGTGTATCCCCCAGGTCAGTGACATGCTGTGCAGGCAATGTTTCTTTCTGGATTATATTTACCTTCTGCTCACTTTAAGCCACCTATAGCTTTTTTGTACATAACACACTTTAAAAGGAAACTGAGGCTTCTTTTTTTTTCTGCAATGTACCTTTTCCAATAGCTGAAATACGTGCCTCCAGCTATATTTTTCCTATCCATTTCTCTATCCTTTCCTTCCCACCAATACTTCTGACAACTATTATCTCCTGGATGAACCTTTACAAGAGCTGTGATCAACACTGCTCTGGTGAAAAGTGGTCAGGTCTCCACAACATATCTCCTCCAGAGATGCCAAGTTCATGATGGGCATAAATACTGTTATTTGCTGTACTCAGCTATGGGCAGAATCCAAACAAATGTCTCTGGTGGCTTGCTGTCAGAAAGGCTTTGGAAAGTCCTTGAGGCACTTCTGAAGCACTGCACATGAAAGAGCTGAAGGGAAAGGATTCCTCTGTGCTAGAGTTTTCCAACACAGAGAAGCATTGTCTCAAATCTTAGATGAGCACCAAACAATGTCCGACAAGTGATGACTTCTAAAGTTTAACCTAATTTGTTAAGTGGGTAAGTCTATTGTTTGGAATAAATACTAAAACAATCAGTGGAAGTAGCCAGTCTCCCCAAAGGATATTATTAGAGAATGAATGAATTATTAAAGGGAGTATGTTTGTTCTGGATCCCACTAAAACCAAGCTCTCACTGACATCCTTCCTTTAATCCAAAAAAAGTCATTGCTAAGGGCAAGTCAAAGATTTAAAGACTGCAGATATTTTAAGTAAAAAAAAAAAAAAAAAAAATCGAACTTGTTTATGTAATTAGCAACATCTGCAAAGAGAAAGTTTATATTTATTTCCATGATGCAGAAATAAAGATTTATTTTTGCCAAAATGCTGCTATTTCTTTGTCTTTCTTTCCTCCTTTCTTTGTTAGCTAGCTTTATGCTATGGTTCCTTGTGGTTTGTCTGGGATATAGGGAAGCATGTTCAATTAGGCCAATGAGAGGGGTACTGCAAAACAGATGTGGACAGACCCCAGCCTAAGTGGGCTAGCCAACTGATGGAAGCACAGAGCAGAAAAGGCCAAGTGTGTTCTTGTTTTCTGATCTCTGGCATGGGACTGGAAGCTGGCTGATAGTGGGTGTTTTGAGCAGCCCTGTGGCTTTGTGGGAATGCAGTGCAGTATCATTTGGGAGAGCAGCTGGATTCCTGATGTGGAATTATTGTTTCCTGGCTGAGATGTGCTGGGGAAGCAGTGAGCTCTGCTCCAAAACTCAAAGAGCAACCTGCCCTGCATGGGTAAAGCTGGAGGGTGAACTGACAAGAGAGAGCTTCACTCCTCATGCAGATGATTGGCAACTGGATGTAACAAAGACTCAATGTATGGTGAAATGCAAGAGCTGAGGGGTGTATGGAGATCAGGAGCCTCAGACTGATTTTGGAATAGCTCCGAGTTAGTAGAATGATTGTCTTGGCTTACAGTCTCATCTGCAGTTCCCAGTAGCTGTAAAAAAATCAGCCTGGAATATGAAATTAATAAATACTAATGTTACATAATTCTTGTGTTAAGAAGTTTGCAACCAGATTTTGTGCAGTCCTTAAACTCTTTCTCCAGGCAGCAACTGACAGAATGAGAGGACACAGTCTTAAGCTGCGCCAAGGTAAATACAAGTTGGGTATTCGGAAAAAGTTTTTTTGCAGAAAGAGAGATAAAGTACTGGAATGCTCTGCCCTGTGAGGTGGTGGAGTCACCATCCCTGGATGTGTTTAAAAAATATTGGATGTGGCACTCAGTGCCATGGTTTAGTTGAGGTGTTAGAGCATGGGTCGGACTCAATGATCTTGCAGGTATCTTCCAACCTGTTGGTTCTGGGATTCTGAAAACATTATTTACATACTGAAACTGTGAAAACTTAGTATTCTTGCATAAAGCTGCGTGAAATATTCCAAAGATATATTCAAGTTTTCTTAAATTCAAAATCTATTTTAAGTATGCGTTTCTCTAAAGAATATACCCTGAACCTACTTCAATGGCTTCAGGGTAATAAAAACAGTGAGAATTTCATGTAAGCCCACTCACATATCCAGCAGGAAACAGCATCCTGACCAGTCAAACATCATTTTAAAATCAAAGACAATTGTACTGTTTAAAATAGAAGGCCAATTTTTTAGAAGGCCAAACGAGTGTGCTTCCTCTGTTGGCACTCACTCTACATTAGCACTGGAAAAGGTTTATTTATTGTCCTTTGCTCCTCTACTTTTTGCAAGAGTTAATGCAATGGAAGAGGATCCTACTTCCCCTAAGGAAGAGCATGCAAGATAGATTCATTCCTCTCTACACAGCACCCAGAGAAGTCAACACCAAGTTGAAATCAATGCTTGCACAGGCAATGTCTATTTTGTGTCAGCTGTGAACACCAGGCAATAAAGACCCTTTTATTTACTGCCACTTACTTCTACAAAACAGAAATTTGTGCTATAAAAAGCCCCTTTTTTCTCTGCCAGCACAAATGAAAGTGTTTCCCCAGCTATTTTCCATACACCATGGGCTTGTGCCTGCCCAGTTTGACCCTCACCAGCCAGAATGAATGTAGTTCTTCATTCTGCACATACCACTGGCAGCACATTCCATGTTTGGAGCAGGCTTCATAAGCTGTGCATTGTGGCTGCCCTTGGTTTGGATGTAGTGGTGGTATCAACTGCATCACTCCCAGTCTTGTTCCCTGGAGATTCAGCAGCTAGCTGGGGGAATTTGGAGCTTCAAAACACAGCTGAGGTCACCAAGAGTTTGTTTGAAGTTAGTTAAAACCATCGTCTTTAAATAAATGCAGCTAAAGTCTTGGAGGGGGAGGTGAGAGAGGTTGCTTGCTCACTCGATCAAGAAGACCCCCTCAGTGAACTAGACTGGCGTGGATCCTACTTTTTCACACTTTCATCATTCAGAACTGGATAATTTACTAATAAAATACTGGTTTCCAGTCATGCCTATGAAGTGCCTAAGGACTACACTTTACTTGTATTAAAGATCAGCAGGTGTAGGCATTTGATTGGGGTCCAAGGCAGATCTTGGGACTTAATTTACAGTCCAATCTAAGAGATTCATAGCAGATCACTTCCAGTCAGTGTGGCAGTATGGTGGCAAGATAATTGGTCCCATCTTGTTTCAGGATATTTTCAACATTTACTGCATTTTTTGCTTGCATGTTCCCCTCAACCAGAAACTACAGAAGAAGGAGTTAGCTTTTTTATTTTTGGGACATATGAGTAACCTAATTAATTAAGTTGTATCTGTGCCAATAGCAGCAGTGAGATATTCACATCTACTTCACTGGGTGAAAGAAGGAGAAAGAAAAGACCAGGGAAACAATGCTAATTTTTATATTTTCATTCAATAAAGGTAACAGTTAAACTTAGTGTAAACCATGCAAGCATTCTTGTTACTCAGACTATTTTTGGAAGCCTTGACTGCTGCTGAAGTCCTGGAGGCACAGTAGGCAATCTAAGATGAAACTCTTTCACCACATGTGGGCCTGCAGGCATTGAATCCCAATTTCATGAGCAACAGTTCAGGTGGAAAGCCACAAATCATTTGGCATGTTAGCTTGTTCAGTGGCTGGACAAGAAGTGTTTATTTAACACATTAGGGTTACAAAGGCTGTGAACATAAGCAGAGTCACAATAAAAAATTTAAACATTCATTTTGACAGAATGACAACTATGAACATTAAAGATGTTCTAAAATCTAAATCTAAGAAGTTGTACGGTCAGCAAGGATAAACTACTGTTCTGCTCCTTCCTAATTTATGGAATTGCTTCCTATTTAAAATCACTGCTAACTTGAGAACTTAGAAGATGTGTTGATTTCTATTGCGTTTGATTACCCAAACAAAACCCTAGGGTAGTTAAGCTTTGAATTCAGCCCGTGGTACACATGATTAAGTTTTTTCGGTAGTAGAACTGCAAAATGAACGTACACGGAGGATTATATTTGGGAAAAAAAGGGAGGATCTACGGATTACAAAATGTGTACCTACTCATCTATCAGGTTTGCACACAGCTATATTTAGCAAGAATTAGCATTAAATACTCAGAGGGTCTATGCTGCCTCTGTGCTATACTCAAATTGTCCACCAAGTCTTCTTTTCAAAGATCTGTGCCTAAGCAGTGAATGAGAATCCAAGTGCATGCTTCACAGAGCAGGCATCTGCAATTTTAATTTAACAAAGACAGCAATAAAATCAAGGTTTTCTTCCTGAAAAAGAGCTGGTCCAAGAATAATTAGCCCAAATCTATTTAGCAGCTTGCAGATTGTCTAATATAATGTAATGCAGTGGGGCAAACCAGAACTATCTGATTAGGGTTTGTCTGTTAGCTACCTGTGTTTTGTCTTTAAAAGACCTTGCTTAGAAAGTTGCCAGGCATTTGTTTTTATTTATTCAATTGTTTTGGTTAAAATTCTGCACTATCTCCTCTGAGTTCATTACATACATTTACCTTAGCATTTAGGCTTTTAAAATTATGTTGCAAATAATGAGGTTTGATGGGCATTTGCATCATTGAAATTAATCTATACTTCCCTAGGCAAAAGGGTTTGAATTTGTTTGGGGAATTTTGGTTTTGGAATTTTGGCTTGTTGCTAGACCAATATATCTAGATCTGTTTTAGTTTGGTTTAATAAACAATACTTGGAAGAATAATCAAAACCCATTTTGAAAATACAAATGTATCAGCCTATTCCTAAAATATGCTTTAATACAACTTTATCTCAAATACTTTGGTGTTTCAGTATGTCTACCTTTGCAATTTGTAATTGTTCAATGCAAGTTTTTTCTTATTTTACCAAGGTATCCACATGTGACAATTTTGCAACTATTTTCTGTCTCTGTCATGTATTCCCACAAAGGCTGAATACTGCAAAAATTTATTTTTACACCCTCTGCTCCCTCTTCCACCTGAAAGTGTTAAGGTGCGGAGAGGAACAGTGAGAGAAACAAGAGGCAGTGTCCACATATTGGCTGAGCAAAGTAGGTCTCATTCTGCAAGGGGACATTTGAAATAAAATGTGCATCCAGTAAATCATGAGAGGCACAAAGAGGGTGGATAGCAATTGCTTGTTCTCTGTTTTCACTGTAGGCACTACAGAGTGAGTAGTAAAGTTAATAAGAAGTGAAGTTTAAAAAAAAAGGAGGAGGTTCTTCATCTGACAGGTAGGCTATGAATCTCTGTCTCACAGTTCTGTGAATGCTTGGAATGGAGAAGGAGCCAAAGGGAGACTGCAGGGATTGCCAGATATCACAATTGATTCACGTGGGCCTCGAGCGATCAGTGGCTGCAGATTGGGACTGCCCTTGCTCAGCTGCCACATATTTCCTAGAAATCTGCTTCTGGACAGTGTCAGAGAAAGAACTCTGGATTAGCCTGTCCTTGAGTTTTATCCAGTTCCTACAGCACCAGCTGACCTGTGGACTCATCAGGTATAGTAAGATCCATATTGTCAGTACCAGCGACTTAAAACATGGTTGAAGCATATCCTTAAATCTTCATTGTTTTTATTTCTTCCTCATCTATATTGGAAGATTGCACCAGGTAAAACATGTTGTAAAATGAATCAGCCAATGGTGCAAACTACAAAAACATACTTACAATTAGTTGTGTTGAGCTTGACTTCTCTCAAACCAGTTTAAATTCATAATATTCAAAAAACAAGTTTGCACTGCATTAATGACCAAAACTTAACTATACCAAATTTCTTGGAGACATATTTCTTTGCTCTTAATTTTATGGCTTTTTTCTTAAAGACAACAGTTTTTCCCTTCTCTTTAACACACTGAGCATAGACAGTAAGCCTCTATCATACTGTAGTTCATTTTAAATTTAAGAGCCAAAGGGTTTGGCAGAAAAAGTTTTTATTTTTGACAACACAAACACACGCTTCTGTTTTATGTAACTAATACTGGAATGAAAGTCCACAGCAATTACAGCCCATTTTTTCATTTCCACACACTTACCGTTTGTAAAGTCTCCGAAGATTCAAGTTGCATGGAGAATGGTTGTTTGTTACTGCTCAACAATTGTATTTGATCTTTGAGCAGTGAGAAGACCAGATATCTGCCAACATTTTAAAATCAGCTATATAAAAAATGAAAAGGCCTGGATTAAGAATTAAACATCACTTAATTGTCACAAACACATGTAAGTGTGTTCTTTTTCCCTTTCTGCACGTTATGAAATGTTACAATCTCTTCTCAGCACATGTGTAGAGGCTGTACAGTCTATGTGTGGATAAATCACTAGGCTTAGACTTCTAAGACCCAGATTCTGCCATGGACTTTGTTACAGGCACAAGGGAAAATCCATCCCCTCTTCTTGAACAAACTTTTCACCAGAAAAGTGTAATGACAAAAGAGAGACAGATAAAGGGTATTTATTTATTATTATACACCTTATTTTATGGAAAAAATGAATTGCACCCTTTAATTTTCCAGTAGTTTCTGAAAAGGCTTTCAATTAAATAATGTTATTTGTCTTTTCATCTGCAATTTGCTCATTCTGGTTTAAATTGGATTCACCTTCCAGCTGGCTGAGTACTTTGAGAGTACCAGTTATTACAAAAATGGGTGTAAATGTGGGAGGGTGCATGCACAGAAAGAAAACACAGAAGAAAACCTGAGGGTTCCCTAAGATGATGTCTTCAAAAGGGGGGCTTTTTGTGCTTAGCATTTTCCTTCTACCTACTCTACATCTCCTGACACAAACCAGAAAAAAACCCCAGCCCACAAAAATTAGCTGTATATAGTTTGTACTCTCTGTGGTAGATTAAACTCCAGAAAGGCTTATTTGTGTTTCACTATACACAGCACAGGAGATGCTCGGGCAGGCTGCATAGTTCAACTAATCCTCCAGCTGCTGACCCACAGCAAATCCACAGCCTTTCTGTGCATCAGAAGAATCAGGATTGCAACAGTGGAGAGCCTTGGACAGAGCTGTGACAGAGGTCCAGAGTGACCTTGCAGGCTGCCTGGGATGAGTTTAGCTCCAGGAGCACAGTGGTGCCTGGAGCACAGAAGAAAATCCCTGTTTCTGTGCTGCAGTATGATGCTCTCCTAGCACGTGAGCAGGGGCAGGAGTAACCCCTGCTATGGAGAGAGGGTGGATGACAGGGCAGCTGCTCCACGTGCCCAGGCAGTGAACTGCTTAACAACACTTTTCTGCTAGAGAGGCTTTCTCCTCAACAAAATATTCAGAAGACATTTCTGTGACTTCCCAGAGGGAAGGAACCAAACAGCCAAGAGGTGCACTGTGTCTGGGTGGCAAATTGAACAGGAGAAGAAGACTCTGTGAGTTGAGGACAGAGAGAGCAAAAGAGGGAGCAGGCATACATGGTAAGACTGCAGAGGCTTATGGACCTATTCTCAAAAGAGATTACTTCAATTTGCACAATAAAAAATGTAGGCACAGACTAAATTCAACCCAAACCACTTACAAATCCATAGGATGTCTGTGCTCTCCAGGGGCACCATTTTATGCCTCTCTGAATTGGATCCTGAAGGTCACAGGCAAAATTATTCTTGGCTTTAGCTATAAGATCAGTATGTGCTCTGGCTTTTTTCTTCTTAACCATTTCTGTGTAAGTGGAACAGAGTCTAATCAAGTTTCTTTTTTTAACAGGTTTTAATTTTCTTGTTACAACCAAGAAAGAACTACAGACACTGTAAAGCATATTGTAGCAAGACAGAGTACTGAAAGAATATTCAGAAGAAAAATAACTGCTCTGAGGTGCTATTTAAGAAAATAGATGTGTTTTCTTCCACCCTGACAAACTCAAACTCACCCCTATCACACCCCGGTATATATTTTGGTGGTTTTTTGAATAGGTCACTAAAGAGCTCAAAGAAGTTATCTGTTGTGATATGAATCTCCATCTGTTGCCAGCCCCCTTTGAGAGCTTGTCTTTCATATTACAAGATGTTTAGTGGAATATTTTGCCAGCTTTTTAGAATGACCATAAGAGGCCTCAGACTCTCAGCTTTCATAGCTATATTCCAAAATTAGAGTGTTCTCACAAATTGGCAAATTTCCAATTTCCAAAACAAAGCATAGCAAAATCCAGCACTGTTTTAGCACTTGTCCCCAACATCCAATGTACCTCTGCTGGTGCTCTCCAGCTACCCACAAGAGTTACCTGGACTATGGTAAATAAATTACTTACAGTTGGAACTGTAATTCAGTTACCAGGAAATTTAACAAGGGCAACAAAAAGGTCATATTTAAGAAGAAAAACATCACAGGAACCTTATGAATGTGCTGTAAACTAGTAGAGAACACAGATTATTTTGATACTTGTCTTTCCATTGTTTATTCTGCAATAATTTTTCTGAAGATGCAGTGAAGAGTTTAAAGAAATTAGTGTGGATCTCCTTATTAAGTACTTTTTCATCTGGGGACAAAGCTCTTGTTTTGATTTTGAGCAAGAGGATAGTCCTTGTCAGGAACTGTCTTCAGGCCTCAAACCTGACAAGGTTTGGCTTCAACCAAGAGGAGCCAAGGGAATGGAGCCGTGCAGAGGCGGGTGCAGCGCGGCAGAGCCCTCTGAAGGGATGGCACTGTGCGGAATTGAACCAGTGGAACAGAGCAGGAAGCAGCAGCACCGAGCAATGAGGACGATCCAGCTTTTTTGAGGGTTGATCCTTCATTGTTTATCTTGGCTTGGCCTCAGGGACAGGAAACCCTGGCTTCAGGAGGGCCATTTTGTCCTAGTGCTGGGAGGCTGTGTGGCACTGGGAGCAGGAACATCATCCTGCTATCTTGTCTTGGAAACAGCCCTGTGTCACTGCTGAGCCACAGGAATATCCACCATCCTGTCTTTGCCTCAGAAATGAGCAAACATCACTGCTGAGCTGCAGGTACATCCCCCTGCCATCTGTCTTTGTCTCTGGAGTAACCACTGTCATTGCTGAGCCACAAGGAACATCCCCCCAGCACCTTGTCTTTGTCTCAGTGGCCATGCAGAGCTAAGCCAAGGTGGTGAATGCCTTTTGTGTGTAAAGCACCTTCTCTTTTTGTATATTGCTGCTGTCACTGTGTGTTTCTTACTCCTTTGCTGTTTACTTTCAGTAAATTGTTATCTCAACCCACAGTCTCTCCTTTGTGCCTCCCTCACCAGAGGGGGACAGGGGGAAGGGGAGTGGTTTATTTGGAGTTTAATTCCCAGCTGCTGTTAAACCATACCAGCAGTCTACATCCATCCTCCAGGTTAATAATGAAGATGTTGAACACTATTGGACCCAGCAGGGACATCACCAGCTCTTGCTTGGTTACTTTTCACCTTTGGAAGCAGCTTAAAATTTCAAAGGTGAAAATTACAGTAAAAAATCTCTGCCCATATACTTTGACCTCCTCCTTCTTTACTGGGGTTTCTGCAGGCCATCAGTTCCCAGCCCTGCTCTTTTCTTTGAGAATCCAATTACTAGCTGATGATCACTGGTACCTTAATAGACTGTAGCAGATTCAAATTTTCATCACAAATACCTAAAAATCCAGATTCTATATGGCATGTTTGGATCAAACATTCTCCATAGACTCCTGACAACCTCCAGAACAGAACAGAAAGCTCACATTTTAAGACGTCTCAGTGGCAGCATTTTATCTGGTTATTCATTTTGCTGTACAGTGTATGTGCATTTCATATTTCAATGACAAAGGAGGAATTCACAAAGGTTCACTTCAATGAGAATGTCAGTGATAGGGAGGTTTGGGGGGCGACTCAGAGCAGGAGCTTAACTTTAGACACTCTAAATCATAGCTCTGAAGGAACTCTTTTCTTTCCAGTGCCTGTAAAGGAAGTGCAGAGAGATTAGCCTCAATCAACACTCCTCTAAATGTCAATGCAAAAGATTGCATATGACAGCAGTTAGGAAATCAGATAGTTTAATGCAGCCATTAATTAAACACAAACATTAAGGCAGTCTCACCATACATTTTCATAATGCAACTGAACTAGAATTTCAGTGTTTGAAAAGATTTTTGTAATTAATTGCATCTGTAGAAGCAACGAAATACTAAGTGTCTGAAAAATTACCCCTTGATGCTCCTAGTACATTTAAGTGAGCAAAAAATGTACCCTGTCTTTTCATAAGTGCACTTAGAGTACGAAAAGAAATGGTTTGAAGAGCTGTCATTCAAAACATGGTATATAACTGCTGCAGCATATAAATAAAGCAGAATGAAAACTTTGGTAAAATGTTTGTGCACACTGTAAGATTTAATGTTTCCTTAAAAACACCATTTACAAAAGCGGCTGATATACTAAAAAATGCACTTAACCTTTGGACTGTGTGTCTGAGCATTTCCTGGTATAGGTTCATGGTAGCAGCATGAGGAGCCATAAATCTGTGGAAGACACCACAGTAAATGTGGGAATCGATGTTCCTGGACTCCATCATGGGTGGACTCCATCAGGTTAGGGGGAAACAGGCAAATGCTTTTGGCCAGGGAGCAGGAGTAAAGAAAAAAAGGCATCCCTATGCTGAAAACACATTTTGCTTTAGAAGAAATGGAACATAAGCAGTCAACAAAGGAATACATTGGGTAAAATTAATTTCTAAATTCCAGGCTGAAGTAGCATTTACATTTTATATCAACAAGGAGCCAGCAGCAATTTTGTAGGATTTGAACCAACAAAAAGACCTTTTATGTGCACAGCATAAAGGTCTTTCCTTTAGGAGTTACTAAAAATCCCAAGATAGGCACAAAGGTTTTTCTGAAAAGTCTCATCCCAACCAGATGAATGAATACTTGCAATGTTTATGTGTGTGAGGGGTGTTGAGAGATCTGTACTCCTCACAACATCAAGAGAATTTTCTGCAGTTGAAGTATTTACCAGCATAGGCACCATTAAATCTGTCTTTTACACCACATTATGGATGCAAACACTGAGAATTACTATATGCCCAGGATTATGCATCTTAACTCTGATATTCTCCTGTAAAGTATTCTTTCTGAAATGTTAACAAGCACTCAGATTGCATTCATTGTTAGCATTAATTTCTTCTCCTATTTGCTACTGCTAAATGTTTTTATTTGTGTGTGTTTATCTACATAGAAAATGCAATAAGATGCATTCCAATGTAATGTAAATATGGAGCTGCAATACAACTCAGGTAGAAATCATATATTTCTCCATCATTTTTTTCCATGAGTAATTGTTGGAATTGCACCTTATTTTACACAGAAGAATGAAATGTTACTTTAATGGTTTTTGCTAAAGAGAACAAGATCTCTAGCATTAAAAGAATTCAATATGGACAGATGAGGTATTATGCATTCCAGTGCATATAAAACATTTTCTCATTAACACTATTTTATTGAGAGGCCATCAGAAACTTATTAAGTGCTTTATCAGTTTGCTAGAATTTCCTTTATTATCAGTCAATATATTTTCTCTCTATGTCTCTCTCTTTCTCTCACTTTTCTCCTCCTAAGGCTCTAGGATCTCTCAGTGGTAATTATTAATATATTATCAGTATTTTGGCCCCTGGCATATAAATGTGTGTTAGATATGCAGGTAGTGAGCCATACAAACAGCATTAATTTTCAGGGGAGGAATTTTGGGGCACATAATTGTGGCAGCTGAGTTATGGTAGGTTCTGTGTTATGTCTGGGCTCTGAGCCAGCCTTAAAATCCTTCCCATCCTACCGACCATCGAGGGCACACAGTCACTGGTGAGGGTGGCAGCTCCAGGCTGTGTAAGAAAGCTGAGATGCAAGGAAAGCCAAATATATGGAAGGCAGCTCTGAGGCAGCTTGGCAGCAAGTCAGATTCTAAGTAGTAATGCTTGTATGAAATATATTCTGCCTTCCCAGCTTAATAGTAATAAAGTTTGATTGAAGTCGTGTTCAAATTGCGCTCTGTCTGACGCCAGGTATTTAATATTAAGCAGTTTGGGGAGTTTTGCTATCTGAAGCAAAAGGGATTTAGACTTATTTCAGACTTTCACAGTAGAAACTTGCTCGATGGCCTGGAGCCATTGAGTTGGAAAAAAAAAAAAAGAAAAGAAAAAGGCTACTGGAGATCTGATCATCTTCCTTTTGGCAGAAAAAACTCAGGATTCTCTTGCATGCTTTTCAAATTGCTCTGCCATAAGAGGAATTAACCTATGCTGCAGCACCAGGAAATCCCCATTTTGCCTTGAAACTGCTGCAGGGTCAAATATGATGATATTATTTCTTTCTGCAGGCACAGAGCTCATAATTTCTGTGGTGATGAACTCCCATCTCCCTTCCCCCCCTCCTTCTTTTGCTGAGACACTTCCTTCCCCTTGTGTTTGCAAAATTAAGTTTGCTGCAAACAAGAAACTCAAAACAAGAGAAGCAAAAGGAAAGAACCATGAGTTACATATTGTTTTTCCTTTGTTATTTAGAAAGCCTCCTGCTCCTGTGGCAATCCAATTATATTTGAAGCCTGGTTCATGACTTTTGAATACTCTCTGGCACAACAGATATCCTTGGGGACCCAGAGCAGGCTCTGATCTTCCATAAAACCTGTATTAGGTTAACACATAATTCACCATTTAGAAGACAGATAGAGGGACACCCTTGCCAACACGAATTCTTTGTTTACTTTTAGGTGATAGGAAATACAGAGCTTATATTTGAACTCTGATTAAAGATTTTATTAGCTCAACATTTCATATCACCAGCTAACAGCACACATACAAGTATGTGTTGTATTCATTTGGATTTGCATTTGCTTGGGTGGTTTTACCTATAATGCAGCCATAGACACTTACAGGATAAGAATTGTCAATAAAGTAATCTGGATACTGAGGACATAAATCCCTTCCTGGAGCATAAACAAAGAATTTAAAATTCAGAACCATTGGCATTAAAGGTTTTGAAATGTGCCTACAGAGTAAGTGTCTTTTTGAAGCTAAGAGCAGGTAGCAAGAGGAAATTAGGAGACATCCATCCACACTGAGCTGTGGTCTGGGAAAGCAGGTGACTGGCCAAAGTGTGCAAATATGTTCCCTCTTCCTAAGCACCTTTAGCTACACCCTTGCAGTAACGTCTGAGGGTTGTTTCAGGCTCCCTGCTTGTTGCAGAGAAAGTTTTACTCATCCACCCCACCACCTTCTGTGTTTTTAAACTATTTTCCTTCTTATATCTCAGCTCCTTCTGCAGTGATCCCAGTTGACTGCAGTGCATCTGCATTTTCACCACTTTTCTGTTCACTGACCTAACCAAGCCAAGGGTCAGGATGGCAGAGAAACATCTGCAAAGAAGAGAGCACGTTTCTTCCTTCTGCTGCTGGAGATTCTGGCTAATTTTGGAATGCTTTTGGCTATGGCAACGCGACAGTTCCAGCTTTGTGCTATTTTGTACCTCCTGTGTTTTTTCCTTGCAGCAGGGGAAGTGGGAGGAGAGGAAAAGGATTTTCCCTGGTGTAATTGTTTGTGTCAGGTAAACTCTCCATAAATCTCTTCTTGAGGAATTCAGTTCATTAAAGCCCAATTAGACACCAATGGCTTGATTTACCTCATTAAGGCTAATTTAAATTAGCAGAAACAGCAAATTACTGTTAGGGATTTATAGCTAGAGTTTTAGTGGACTGTCGACAGACAAAGGCTTTACTTTTCACTCACTCATGTTTTTGAGCATAAATACACATTAAAAGACCATTTACTAAACCTGGAGTCAAACTGAACTTGCAACAGGGAAGACATTACCAAATAAAGTAATTTATCTTTAATTCTTTTGTGTGTGTGTGGTGTTCAGATTTTTTGGGGGAGGGGTGTATTCAATTGGGGTGGTTTTGGGTTTTTTTGTTTCTTTTTTTTTTTTTTTTCTTTCATTTTTTTTTCCCTGTGGTTGCTTGTATTTGTTCGAAATATTACTACATTTTTCTTTGAGATATATTAAGTGAAAAGACTTAAAAAAAATAAAAACAGTCTGGATGAGTTTTTCCTCTCTCATAAAACTTGTAGTAAAAGAACTAAAGTAAATTTGCATACATTGCATCTTCCAGCATTGGAAGAGCAGGTTAGTTCAGTTTTGGAAACAATTATGTATGCAAGAGTCTGTGCACACATGATGGAGAAGGGTATGGACACTATAATATACTTGTCATTTCGAGAACTTTCAAAGTAAGTATTTTGAGTAAAAAATGACTCAAGGACATACCCAGCTCTTCCAGAGGCCTGGATCCATGTGAAAAGGAACTTTGGTTCTTTTCTTTACCAAGCTGAAAATGTTGTCACTATCCCAGAAATGGCTGCTTGAGTACAGCAGGAATGCACCTACACTCATTTATGTGAATCTATAATTCATTTAATTTGGATTCCTAAAGTCAGCTTGTGTTCCCAGAGGCCTATCTGCAATCCAAAAGTTTGACATTTGACCTATACTGCTCATCCAGTCTCCCCCTCAGGTGAACAAATATGCAAAAAGACTTTTACAGGTCCTCTACAAGAGTTATGTGGTTGTCTTGTCTTTATTGCCAGATTGCATGCTACACTACTGGGTGTGCTGGGGGTGCATTGCTTTAAGAAAGCAGAAGTAAGGTTAGGTTGTCTTTTTTTTTTTTTTTTTTTTTTTTTTCAGCTTACAATCAACTGTTGTATAGTACAAAATTTCAGAGGGTTTACTAGAGGTAAAATTTCAAGATTTTTAGTAGTCAATAGTATTGGGTTTGCATAGCCAGGTTTGGTAGTGGGGCTGCACAGGGGTGGCTTCTGGAAGAAGTTGCCAGAAGTTTCCTCAATGTTCAGCAGAGCCCATGCCAGGTGGGTCCAGGATGGAGAGGCTGCTGGCCAAGGCTGGGCCAAGAAGAAATGGTGGGAACACCTCTGGGACAGCAGATTTAGGAAGAGGAAAAATGTTATTGCACAGATGTAATTGCAGCCAGAGAAGAACAGGGTGAGAGTACGTGAGTGGAGCAGCTCTGCAGACACTGCAGTCAGTGGAGAAGGGGGGAAGATGTTCCTGGTGCTGGAGCTGGGATTTCCCTGCAGCCCATGGTGTAGATTATGCTGGGGCAGCTGGGATTTCCCTGCAGCCCAGGGAGGTCATTGGGAGTGCAGAGATCCACCTGTAGCCTGTGGAGGAGATCCATGTTGGAGTGTGTGGATGCCAGACAGGAGACTATGAACCTATGGGAAGCTCATGCTGGAGAAGGCTCCTGGCAGGGACCTGCAGATCAATGGAGAGGAGCCCACGCTGCAGCAGGTCTCCTGGTAGGACTTGTGTCCCCGTGGGGGACCCGCTCTGGAACAGCCTCTGCCTGAAGAACTGCACCCCATGGAAGAGTGACCCATGTTGGAGCAGTTTGTGGAGAACTGCTGCTTGTGGGACTCATGTTGGAGAAGTTCAGGAAGAACTGTCTCCTGCGGGAGGGATCCCATGCTGGGGCAGGGGAAAAGCTCCTTTCCCTGAGCAGCAGCAGGAACAGTGAGTGATGGACTGACCATAACCTCTGTTCCCTGTCTCTCTGTACTGCTGAGGGGATGAGGTAGAGCTGGGAAGGAGGGGATGGTGGGGGAAGGTGATTTGAAGGTCTTATTTTTCTTCTCGTTACCCTGCTCTGATTTTGTTAGGATTAAATTCAATCAAGATCTCTAATTCAAGTCTGCTTTGCATGTGATGGTATTCAGAGAGTAATGTCTCCCTGTGCTTATCTCAACTCATGAGCCCTTTCTTACATTTTCTCTCCCCTGTCCAGCTGTGGAAGGAAGGGTTAAGAGGCTTTGGTGGGTGTCTGGCATCCAGCCAGAGTCAACCCACTATCAGACAGCACACTCCAATAGCTGTACAAAACTACAACATGGGTACAAATGGTGTGTGTGTGTTTGTGTGTACATGTACCTATAATACCCCATTTAACAGACAAAGGCTCTAATAGTACATCCTCTGATGTTTACAAAAGTTCTTCCTATGGCTCTATGAAGAGCCCATCTCCGCAATTATTTCCACCCCAGATTTATGTTCACCCATCTAAGGCTACATGTGCTTAAGAGAAAAGTACTCAGATACATCACATTTATGGTTTTTCAGCCTAAGACTCTTAAAGGAGCAGGGACAGGTTGAATGAATCAGGTAGTTGAGCACTTGAACTCAAATGTTGAAACTGAAGTCGGTAATAAAGTTTTAAATATAACAGAAAAATGGTAAGTTTGGATTACAGTTTTCCCTTGTCCTGAAGATATTGCAAAGATGTGCTCTATCAAGAATAGTTTCTGCATAAATCATCAGCTCTCTGCAGTTAAACACTCAGGCTACAGACTGGGAGCTCATCAAAGCCATTGAACCATGTCAGACAAATCAAAAAAGTTAGGTATGCATTCAGCAGTCAAGAACAAACACAAACATTGTAACAAAAATATTTATCCATCCCAAATGGAAAGTTATTTTTGATATTCTGAAGAGCTAAAGCATTAATGGCAAGAGAAGCTAAAACATAACTGCTTCCTCAAGGTCACCAAAAGTTCTGTTAAAGGCTTAGAGTTGTGTCTTAGCAACAGAGATAAATCATAACTTTCTACTTTTGGAAATTCGTCTTCAAAATACCCACAGTTGCCACAGCTCTCTGTTCCCATTGCTCTCTCTGACCCATCTCAGAGTGCTTGAATGGAAATGGGATGCTGAGAAAAGACTGTGTCCCAGATCTGGAAGCTTCTTTGTACTTTTTTAATCTTCCTCCTCTGATTTTCCTAACAGTCATTGCTAAAAAATGCCTATCTCTTCTGTGCCACAGATTACTATGCTTTTGAAAGCAGTGTTAAAATCTAATTGTTACATCTGGTGAAGTTTTCTCTGGTGATGTTCATGGGAGAAATTTGGAGATCATTTTACACAGAAACCCAGAAAACTGTGATTGCAATTAAAGTCACGTGAAGCCAGTTCTCCCAATTAAACTGAATTTTCACCTCTACCCCTAGAAAACTTAGTATGTGAAAATTTGCACATGCCAACTAAGGGGAATTTTTTTCCAGGAGCTGTGCAGAACAGCCTTTCTCCATCACTGCCTGGAGCCTCCATTTACCCCGAAGTTAAAATCAACAATTAAAATTTTAATTCTCTTAACAGTGTGGTCTGGTGAGCAGCTGAGCTAAGAGTCTGCTGTTGCTAGAAGCCAGTACCTTCACCTTGTTGTCCCATTTCTTCCCACATTTCACCCCCAGGCTCATCCCCTCTTCAGAGCTGCAGCCCCCC
Organism: Serinus canaria; assembly: GCF_022539315.1. NCBI lineage: Eukaryota > Metazoa > Chordata > Aves > Passeriformes > Fringillidae > Serinus > Serinus canaria. Next base: position 34,760,232 of record NC_066315.1, read on the forward strand.
TGCAAATCAGCCACAGCCTGAGCAGGAAGGGAAAGCAGAAACTGAGCAACTGCCTCAACATAACACATTAAGCTGGCAGGAAAGGGCAGACCAAAATTCTGATCTCTCAAATGCCAGCCCCCTTTAAAAAGCCTATGCCTTGCTCTATGCCTTGTCTAAACAGTCCCAGATAGGTCAGCATGGGAAGACAGGAAGAGGTAAAGTAAGCAGAAGGCTTCTTTTTCCCTCTCTCAGGAAAACAAAGTGGTCAAATCAAAGGAATTGATTTTCTGCTTATATTTAGAGGGAGGCATTGACATCTAGAGATCATATTTCAGTTTGATACCAAATAATACTCAGTTTATGCAAGTCCCAGGGGAGAGTAGCAGCTCCATTTTTATCCATTTTTATCCATTTTTAGAAGGGATGGGACTCCTGCAGCTGGCTCTCCCCACTATACCCAACCACTTTTGAACCCCTTGGACAACTTCAATTCAGTGTTCATGAAAAGCCATTTCTAAACAGAGGAGAAAGAAACACAGATTATTAGTCTAAGAAAAACAAGGCTGCAGTCTGCGGTTATTCAGGAGGCAGAGGAGAGAGATCATGGTACTATGGGAGATTTGGGAGACACAGGTAATTTAATGATAGTACAGCAAGGAGTAAATTGAGCTTAGGCTATGTCACAGGGAACAATACCGTAGGAATCCAGGTTTGTTAATTCTATTCTTTCTTTCATGGATGAAAAAGTATCTTTGTGGAGGTTTTGGAACAGCATCAAGTGTTTGAATCTTTCTGTTCAAAATCTTGTCTTCTGTGTGATCTTTTGCTTTCAAAGAGGCAGTAGGAGATCACATATTCATGTTTTTGTAGATGGAGATCTTACACAGAAATAACTGATCAATGCATTTATATAATTTTGAGTCTCACATGTGCAGTTTTCCAAAACAAAAAATAAATGCATATACCCACAACAACATCTGTATTTATTTTGGCTTTTCAAAGTGAAGTTCTACAACTTTCTACCAGTGTGTTTCTAATTGCTAAAGTAAATGCAGTATTATATCCAAAATTTGAAATGAGACGCCATTGTGCCTTTCCTAATTAGGAAGAGATGCTTCTGCTAATTTTTTTCCCATGAGTCAGAGGCAATGCAATAACATTCCTGAGCAATGGGACAAGTTCAGATGAAAGCCTATGGTCACAGGCAGTTGCACATCCTGTCCTTTGGAAATTACTGAGCAAGGTATCCTTAAAACAACCTTAACATTTTTGAGTTCATTCAGAAATAATGCTGACTAACATTCCTTCATTATTCAAGTCCAGAAAAGTTCAAGTAAAGAAAGTCAATTGATTAAGTCAATGTCATAAATTTTATCAAGTAAAGGAAAATTTTGATGCCTGGAAGAGCAGTGGAACCCCAGCGGAACCTCAGTCAGCTGCTCTGGCTGGAGGGACTTCAGGGTTTAAACAAACCTGCCCACAGGAGCCAAATTCTCCTTGTGGTCTAACAGCTGCATCATAACAAAGTGAGGCATTTCAGAAAGATCAAGCAGTTTTACTTTTGGGAAGAGTGTCAGAATGCTTTGGTATATAAAACAGGCTGCATGAAGGATATCCCACCTGGACTGTTCATCTGTCCCATACCATGCAGACTAGCCAACAATAAATTAAAAAAAAAAAAAAAAAAAAAGTGGTCTGAGGGAAGACATTTGCCTCCAGTACTTGAGAATTAGTGCAAATTAATAGCTGATATGTGATGAACTGAAAAGTCAGAGCTGAACATTTGTATTTCTGTGCAGAGGTATGCAGGAGCAGAGTGCCTCAACATCAATCAACAGAAGGAAAGGAAAAGGCTCCAAGATGGCTCTTGACCAAACAGACAGGCAAAGGCCTTGCAAGCTTTCCTGGGGAGCTTGGAACACTGCCTCATGTATTCCAGATGTAACCTACAAGGCTCATTTGTTCTGATGATGGCTAGTAGGGATATTTCATACAAAGGTCTCAAATGGTAAGTGACTAGTGCTTAAAAATAGCCGTCACACAAGCGCTGTTCACATCAGTGAGCAGGAGATCTGGAACAAACTTCACAAACTTTTACTTCTGGCTCCATAAAGTATGAGAACATGACACAAAGAATGGCACAGGATAACTCTGCTTGGTCACCATGTGAGTTCAGCAACAGCTCCTCACCAATTTCCACTGTAATTTACCCAATGCTAACTTCTCCAGCTCTTGGTTTTTTAATCTATGAAATGAAGAGATTCTAAACATCACTCAAGTTCTGCAAGACCTGGTTTGTTAGTATGTATGAATTTGCTCTGGTGTGCAAAATGTACATCTCATGAGACTGTATTGGGGCAAAAAATTTTCTGAACAAGAAAAACTGTGCTGAGATCCTCTTGAGATAAGTAGTAATTATTATCCAGGCACCAGTATTTAGCATCAGAAGACTGATGGGTGATCTTGCAGAACTGCACTGCCACTTTCTGCACATAAAAGTGTGGTTTTGTGAAAATTAAATGTATGCTGTATGACAGCCTAGAGAAATGTTCTTGTGTTTGGTAGATTTTTAGATCAACTGCATTATTTTTTAACTTTATGAGGTTTCTTCCCCTTCAGGATTGATTGTTATCACTTTCAAAAACACAGAATGTCTGAGAAGACAGCTCATGGGTAAGTGCAATATAATTAACAGAATCAATCAAGGCAAACCAGTATAACAAAACTTAGTAAAACCAGCAGCAATAGCTTGTGTGTTAACATCCCTCCTCACAACATCAGCTCCTAATAAAAAAACCACACAATGACAATATATCTCGAATAGGAGACTTTACAAATTGAATTTATTTACCAGATTCATGTGTAAAGACTCTTAAATCTTGCATATCAATGTGGAATAATGATGAAAGAGTAAAAAAAAAGCAGAAGCTTCATTGAAAAAGGCAATAATTTTTAATTTATTTCAGTGATCTAAATGCTAATTAAAGTGGAATTATTCCCACTGCTACAGAAATGCTTAAACTTGCAAAACATACATACTACTTACAGGTATTTTTCTAAAAACTAAGAGAAGATTTCTGTCAGCTGAAACAGGCAGTTTTGGGAGAATAAGTAAAAAGCTGTATTTGTCTCATGATCATATAAACATAACTGAAAAGGATTAGTTTCCTTTAACTGCAAAATAAAAGTCAGTTTTTCAAGATAAGATGATGCTAAGGTTGGTGCATGCCATCTCCATCTTTAAAAATGTATCCTGGAGAAAAAAAAGAACTCTATCACAACTCTGACTCATGGATTGCTTCTGAAAGTAGTCACCTGAAATGATGAATGATTCTAAGCTATGAATTTTGCTTTAATTGGTCCTAATAGGGAATACCAAGAAGGAGGGTGCTGGTGGATGAGAGGCTGGACATGATCCAACAGTGCACTCACAGTCCAAAAAGTCAGATCTTCCCTGGGCTCTATCCACAGCAGTGTGGCCAGCAGATTCAGAGTGGGGATTCTGTCCCTCTGCTCCCCTCTGGTGAGACCCCACCTGGAGCACTGCCTCCAGCTTTGGGGTCCCCAGAACAGAAAGGACATGGGCCTGTTGGAACAAGTCCAGAGAAGAGCCACAAAGATGACTAGAGAAACGGAGCACCTCTCCTATGAGGAAAGGCTGAGAGAATTGGGATTGTTCAGCCTGCAGAAGAGAAGGCTTTGGGACGTATTAATTATGGCCTTCCAGTACCTGAAGTTGGCCTATGAGAAAGGCAGAGAGAGACTATTTACAAAAGAAAATAGTGATAAGACAAGGGAAATGACTTTCAACTGAAGATGGTAGGTCTATATTAGATATTAAGAAGAAATTCTTTACTGTGAAGGTGGTGAGACACTGGAAGAGGTTGCCCAGAGAAGCTTTGGGTGCCCCATCCATGAAAGTGCTCAAGAAAAGGTTGGATGGGTCTCTGAGCAACCAAATTGACTGGGAGGTGTCCCTGTCCATGACAAGGGGGCTGGAATAAGGTCAACTTTAGGCTCTCTTCCAACTGTAACCATTCTATAATTCTATGGTTAAACTAGATGCTATTTATATTTTGACTACAAGATAGGATGTATTCAAGCATTCTTTTTCAGTTTAACATTGGCAGTAGAACCTTTGGGATATGAAAATATCTGAATTATCTAATGAAATGTGTGGGGTGGTGTTATTTATAGCAAATAACCACTTGAATATTTTTTCCTGTGATTTTGCTTATGAATAATTTCTTTGGTTGATAGAGACATGGCTTTTTCAGCAAATCATAAAATGACAACAATGTGATAGATAATTTATAGATAATTCTATAGAGAGGTGTTCATGGGAAGGAACAGAAGGAGCAAAAGCAGTACGATGAATAATGAATGAAAAAGAAATAATTTTCAAGCACTATCTTGCACTAAAAAAAAAAAAAAAATTTCCTCTGCATTTCCAGCCCCTTCTGGGAATAAGCATTTGTGTCTTCAACAACTGAACTAAAAGATTTAATAACTAGGGTACAATTTTTAGTGTTTTGAACAAGTTAAACCTCTACATTCCATTGTTTTCTGTACAAGAAGTGACTAAAACAAGGGAAATCAGGTGGATTTTAGGATTTCAGTGTGCTAATTAGGCTCAGAAATATTAGGACCTGGATACTAGGGTGAAGCTGCAATTAACTGAGATTTAATGAGCTGTGTAATGATAAGTGGCAGGGCTATGTAACTTTACAGCCATAATTTCCTGATTAGATGAACTCCTAAACACTGCAATCCTATGTCCTACCCCAAGGCCTGTTGACCCTTCTAGCTGGCCAGAGGAGAAACAAGAATTTGCCTGCAAAGTTATTAGGACCTACACGGTATTTTAGCAACAGGAAATTCCTGTAGTTTCAGGGCAATTTCTCACTCTGATCAGAGCAAGCATGGCTTTCCATGCTAATCTAAACATTTTTTTCCTTGCTCCTTTTAATCTAGTTTATGTGGCCAGGAGTGTTTGTCTGATGACAAGAGGATCCTCTGAAGTAGCCACGGTCGGATAGGATATCAAGGGCATCCAGTATCCGCAGCCACATCAAACACAGTGTGGGTGATGGAGAGGATGCACAAAGAAAGCCCATAATAAAACACCTCATAAAAGGGGACCAGAAATACAACCCCAGAAAGAAAGCAAATCCCAACTTTAGAAGAATTCTGTTTGTAACATTCATGAACATCGAGGGGAAAGCCTGCTAGATAAACCATGGGTCTGAGAATCAAGTGACTTGTAACCATTAATTGCTTCTGACTGCCTACAACTTTTCGCAAATTCTCTCAAATTCTCAAATTCACAAATTCTCAAATTCTTCAAATTCTCTCTACCAATATTAACATGGGGAATATTACAGATAAAAATTATTTGAAGATTACAAAGCCCTCAGATTTCCTGTGGGAGACACTAACATACTTTTCATGCTTTCAAAACCCAATAAAGGCAAGATTTTCTTTTAAATCTTAAGCTTACTAAGATAGACAAACTTTTACATGTTCCATACCTGTGTAATCACTTTTTTTTTTTTTTTTTCCTTTATTCCTATGCCTCCTTCAGCACAGAGCATATACTGGCCATGACTGATAAGCACTCAGTGGATTGGGACCTAATTTTACCACATTATTTTTCCACCACCATCCCCTGTTTTGTCCTTCCTCTTTAACAGAATTTGTAGTGAACAAGACTCAGAGATAATGCAATGAAAGAACACCCAGAAAAGTTTAAAATGACTATATCCTACCGAGAGTGAGATTTTGCCTGAATTTAAATATCTGGATGTGTAAGAATGATAAAAATCTCTTTCTCCTGCAAGAAATTTCCTTGGAGGCACTCAAGACCTTGCTAAACTCTGACACTACCAGGCTGTATCTGCAGCGAGAGGCTGGCCTGAACACTGAGTTCCTGCTCATGTTTGGGCATGGTACAGAAATTCCGCATAGGCCATGGAGATATTGAACTTCTGGAATCTGGCAGAAAGCCCATCAGCATGGTTGCATCCTTGGAAAACATACACAATCCATGCATACACACAGGTCATGGCACTACTGGGCATTTTGAAAACATCTTTTGAAAGTGGGTGGCAAGAGAGGGAGTAATGAAGGAAAGAGATAGAACCTGGTGTTCCCCAAATGCCTCATCTGCCATCTCTACTGTCAGGTATTTGTTATGGTGGGTGTATAAAGCCAGCAGTATGACACTGAGCACTTATCAAAAGTGCCAAGGAGATAATAACTGCCGTGATATGTAGTTCAGAGCTTCTGGGGCTGTGAAATGTGTCATGGCATGGAGTTCCTCAGCAGTGTTACCAGCTGTGATATCCCTCTGCCTTTCTCCACTGCCTGCCTCTCTTTGCTTCCTCAGTGGCTTGGCATGCAATATAATTACATTTTTCTGGGGTTGACAGCCAAATAGACTCTTTTTACTTTGCTTTTTTTGTCTTACCTTGTTCCGCAAGCTGGTGCCCAGCCTGGCTGACAGGTATTCACACTCAGGCAGCAGAGAAGGCACAGCTGCTGTGACTAGGGAGTAGGAGTACATTAAGCCAATTTTTCTACAAGAAGAGTAATGTGTAATGAGATTGTGTGAGAACCATGACCTTATCTAGCTGTGAAAGGAGTCAAATACAATTGTAGCTCAGTTAACATCCTTAGGAAATGATTGCCAACTGCCTTTTGTGCTGGAAAGCTGGCCTAGCCCTGGACAAATATTACATGCTTCATTTACATTATCACCAAGTCCTACAGCTATTCAAAACTGCCACACAATCTCCACTACTTAAATAATTAGACAAGGAGGAACATGATTAAGCAAGACAAATTTTGTATTTAAAGACCGTGAGTTCTTCGCTGTGGAATTCTCCTGTAATCAACTTCTTCCTGTTTTATCCTACCTGCTGGGACAGGAGGTGGGGAGGTTGCAGGCAGGGCTCAGGACACAGCTCCCTTGTGCCAGCCTTTTTCTGGGACATACCTCTTGTTCTTTTTTTATCTGAAGGGCAAAGGCAAGTGGCATCAGTGGAGAAGGACATGGCTTTAGCTGCAGTCTTAGGGGCCATGATGAAGAACAACATCCAGTACTGGGAAGTGTCTCCGGGGGGAAAGGCAGAGCCATGATCTATCTCTCTATGGAGAACTCCAGCCTAGGACAGACCCAGTAAAGGGGAATCCCCGTTTTCAGCAGCACTCTGGATTGTGCTGAGGGAGGGCAAGAGTGGGAAAAGGAAGCAACAAAAGGTTGAGACATTTGGTTACTACTGGCTTTGACCCTGGCATGGCTAGCTGCCCTGCTCCTTTTGCAATTTTGTGGGGAGGCTGCATCTTCATAAAAATCAGAGTTTACAGATAGCTGCTGGCCTTGGTTCTCTTTATTTCCTTCTTCATCTTGCTTGCACACTTCTCAGGTTTTGCAAAAAAGGCTTTAACAGATGGGTGGATAATATCCAACTATGACAAAAGCTTTCAACAGTCATCTAAAGTTCCAAATGAGTAACTCAGTGTGGAACACAAAGACCATAGAATGAAGTGCCAATAATGATTATATCCAATCTTTCCCAAATAACTGCCATGACATGCACAATTATGCCTTGCCAAGTAACCCGAGAGTGGAAAGTGATGTACCATCAGCCTTTGGGAGATAAGCAGAGGAGTCACACAACTCACACTAGCGTGCCACAGACCAGCAAATCATCATATGCTCCTCACAACATTTGGATTTTGTGCCCCTCTTACGTACTGGTGGCATAGCAGAATCATTGGTGAGTGGATAACAGGAGTTTGCTATGTTAATGTCATTTTATGAAACCTGTTTCTCAGCCACTCACGGGGATTTGAAGAATAAAGTATACCATTCACCTTTTTTCTATTTCCAATTAAAATAGAAGCAGCCAAACACTTAATGCAAGAAGATTAAATGTCTGTGAATTATTTCCTGAGGTCCTTTTCTCATTTCAGTATGAACAATGCTGCCAAAGTTGTGGGAGAGCCTGGATAAATGGCCAATTTGCTCATGTGCCATACTTTAATCACTGTCTAAACCTGTTGGAATAATATTTCCTTGAAAGTGGCAGTATAAAGCATATTCTAGAAAAGCTTAAAAAAATCTGTAAGCAATGCAATTAAATACTTCAACACCTGCAAGAGAGAAAGGTACCAAGTTATTTTTTGCTTTTAAGTCAGCTTGTAGACAACCATATGTCCAAGTAACAAAGAAAAAACCCACAACCTAATCTCCAAATCATAGCACAGAAAAAAATACACCAATGAAAAAACCCCACTTCCTATGCTCAAGCAGCAAAAACGTTTTCATAAGATTTTACACATTTTGTCTTTAGTAAAATACTATGAATTAGTTAAAATCCCTTCTGAAACATTCTGGAATATAACACGATTTGAGAGGAGGAAGCAGCAACAGGTTTTGATCCCTCCAAAGGACTAAGTCTAATATAGTCATCTGTTTTAAAGGATTTTCCAGACAGACGTTCCTCTAATGCAGCAACTGCCTCATAACTGTCATTTATCAAAAAGATAAACTGCTGGAAATTGTCCATCCCTGTTCCAGCATGAGCAGTGCATGATGAAAAGTGTCATCATTTGGAAACAATCACCTTCCCTCTGTTCCCTCCAGTTTCATCCAGCAATTCCAGTAGTCCTCTTAAAATAAGATTTATATCAGAAAATTATTTCCCAGGAACTCTTTAGCTTAGTAATGCTATTGCATATAGTAAAGAACTACATCTATTGATAATGTCCTACCAACATGATCTCTGGAATCTAATTTTCAAAACCAGCTTCTGGCAACTAATCACAAAAGCAGCTTTCATAATAAATCCACCTGCTTTAGCTGCCACAGTAAATATGCTGCTAGGATCAGGGCAACATGGAGCTTGAATCCCAGCTAGTGTCTTGGATGGATGGCATTTTTCACCTATGTGCTACAAGGCAATGCAGAAGTTGTTCAACTGTATAGTTCTGTATCTGTTTCATTTTCCTTGAAGTTTAATCTTAGTCTGGATTTCCTGAGGATGTAATACTTATTCTTATGGTAATTATCTTAAATGACTGATTTATACACAAACTCAATTGCAGTTTAATACTGTATCTAAATAAAAGAACTTCCTTCAAGGTTTTGTTGGGGTTCTTTTTGGGGATTTTTGTTTGTTGGTTGGTTTTTGTTGGGTATTTTGTTTTATTTTGTTTTGCTTTGTTTTAATGAATGCATTTATGGGTAAAATCTAAATTTAAAAAGTCAAAGAAAAAAAGTGTTGGTACAATATTTGCTTGAGATTATGTACCAAGAGAATGCATTTGAGCCAGCCAGTGGAGCTGGGGTGATTTCCAGCATGGCCTGGCCAGGTGGGGAAAAGCATTGAGGCCCACAGGCTTTGGAAATGGTGAAGGCAACAAATTTGAGAATTTGCAGGAGCCTCAGCAGTGAATTTTGGGCAAACAGATGGCTAAGAAACTGCAAAGAGGTGCAGCAAACAAAAATTGCAGTGAGAGCTAAAATCGTGAACTCTGGGGCATTCAGAAGAGTAAATAAAGTGACTGAGGCTGGAAGAGAGATCCTTCCTTCCTTCCTTCCTTCCTTCCTTCCTTCCTTCCTTCCGTCCTTCCTTCACTTCCTTCCTTCCTTACTTCCGTCCTTCCTTCGCCTTCCTTCCTTCCTTCCTTCCTTCCTTCCTTCCTTCCTTCCTTCCTCCTTCCTTCCTTCCTTCCTTCCTTCCTTCCTTCCTTCTTCCTTCCTTCCTTCCTTCCTTCCTTCCTTCCTTCCTTCCTTCCTTCCTTCCTTCCTTCCTTCCTTCCGCCACTTCCGCCACTTCCGCCACTTCCGCCACTTCCGCCACTTCCGCCACTTCCGCCACTTCCGCCACTTCCGCCACTTCCGCCACTTCCGCCACTTCCGCCACTTCCTTCCTTCCGCCACTTCCTTCCTTCCGCCACTTCCTTCCTTCCGCCACTTCCTTCCTTCCTTCCTTCCGCCACTTCCTTCCTTCCTTCCTTCCGCCCTTCCTTCCGCCACTTCCTTCCTTCCTTCCGCCACTTCCTTCCTTCCTTCCTTCCTTCTTTCCTTCCTTCCTTCCTTCCTTCCTTCCTTCCGCCACTTCCTTCCTTCCTTCCTTCCTTCCTTCCTTCCTTCCTTCCTTCCTTCCTTCCTTCCTTCCTTCCTTCCTTCCTTCCTTCCTTCCTTCCTTCCTTCCTTCCTTCCTTCCTTCCTTCCTTCCTTCCTTCCTTCCTTCCTTCCTTCCTTCCTTCCTTCCTTCCGCCACTTCCTTCCGCCACTTCCTTCCTTCCGCCACTTCCTTCCTTCCTTCCTTCCTTCCTTCCTTCCTTCCTTCCTTCCTTCCTTCCTTCCTTCCTTCCGCCACTTCTTTCCTTCCTTCCTTCCGCCACTTCCTTCCTTCCTTCCGCCACTTCCTTCCTTCCTTCCTTCCGCCACTTCCTTCCTTCCTTCCGCCACTTCCTTCCTTCCTTCCTTCCTTCCTTCCTTCCTTCCGCCACTTCCGCCACTTCCGCCACTTCCGCCACTTCCGCCACTTCCGCCACTTCCTTCCGCCACTTCCTTCCTTCCTTCCACCACTTCCTTCCTTCCTTCCGCCACTTCCTTCCTTCCATTTCTCCATCCCCGATTTCACTGATTTTTAACAAAAGGAGATGTTAAAGGTCTATGTTGCCATTCATCAAAGAGGTTTATTTATTCTTGTTTAAGTTTTATGCCAAGTAATTATTAAATCTAGTAATATTCTAAACTTTACTCTTTACATTTGGAGTAAGTGTGTGGTGTCATTTTTACCCAACAAAACTCTTGAAAGCAAAATTCTGGAGGAAGTGACTCATCTAAACAGGAGAGGGAAGTGACTGAATTATTTCCTAGCAAAAAATTTGCTTGAAGAGAAAGAAACTCACGCCAAGCAGCCATAAAACATGACAATGGCTGGAAATTAATTCAGACATGTAGAAAACTAAAGCATATTTCACAGGGCTTTAGCTAATTGTAATCACTAAGTTTAAACCCCTTCTGGCAGTTGCTTTGGTTTGGATTTGCATTCTGCAGAGATAAGCTGAGTGATACCTGCCCCAGCATGTGTTCAGTCTGGATGTGTGTGCTGGTTCAGTCCTCAATTCCAGCTTGCAGCGTGCAAGATACATTCTATGACAGGAATTGTGCTCCATTTTGGAGGACAAAAACATGTATCACTCATCAGCACAGAAGTTGTGCAGCTAAGAAGCTTTGTAATTAGGAACCCTCACAATTGCATCCCATAATTTATTCATAGTATCAATTACTGAATTCCTGGTAGAGGAAGTCAAACTAATTATATTTTTAAAAATTTAAATTAGTTTCTTCTGTTCAATTAAGGGAAGCCAGAAGCTCTTCAGGGTACCCATACTGCCAGTGGCAAAGTGTAATAGCTTTGCAGTGAGACAGTCAGCTGGAGCAGCTGCTGAAGAACACTGAAAAACAAAAAGCACCAGTAAAACAACTTAGCCAGCCTCATCTTGGAGAGTGTTGCCTCAGCTTGCTGAGTACTTGAGTGCTACTGGCTTTATACGTGGTTGTAATTCTGCAGCTTTTAAAACAAGCACAATGAGCAATATATTCAAGAGCCCCAGTCTGCTCTTCAGCCTTTCAGGGTGATGAATAACCCATCTCTGACCAGATGAATAAATGCAGATGGTTGCTTCTAAGGTGTATGTAAAGGAAACGCTCATTCTAGACCCACATCTCCTCCTGTGTCCTCCTCATCACCTAACGATGGGCAGAGAACAGCAATCTCTTAGGGCAGACCCCTCAGATGCAGAAGGGGACAGTTTTGGCCCAGCAATCCAAGAGTGCAGCTGAGTTGTGTGTTTATGTCATCCTAATGTGATGTGGATCCTGTCACACCCTCCAGGTTCAGGGGCTGAACTCAGCAGAGCTCCCCCCTTACACCCTGGGCTGCATCACTGCCTCACCCGTGCTCATTTCACTGGGTCAAGGACATCCCTGCAGCTCTTTTGTGGAGTTGGAGGGAGAAGGGAACCATAAATATTCACATCAAATGAAAGGTGCTTTATTTATATTAGACCCTCTAAAAACCCCACAATTGCTTGCAAGGAGAGCGATACAACAAGCAGCATTTCTGAGAATGCTGTGGGCATTTTCTGACATACTTTCAAGTACCAAATAAAAAAGCTCTGGGCATGCACTTCATCTGCAACTGCTTATGCCCTGATAACAGAGCAGAGGGCCCCAGGACCCATCACAGCAGTTATTACAGGACATTCCTTCACATATCCCACACAGTGAGTTAGAGCAAGCTGTATTATAAATCCAGCTGTATTTTTAGGTGCATTAGTGGTCGCTTGACTACAACTGAGTCTGGTCTGAGTTCAGATGCTTGGTGGAGTTCTTTTATTCCCCACCTTCCTCCTAAGAGTTAGGATATTTTGTTAAAAAAACCTGTGCCCTGCAACTCCCAGTTGCAGAGAGAGTGTGTATATATTTTTTCAGGAAGAAATTCCAGAAAAATATTATATACTACCAAGTAGTTTATCATATTTTCTAATTACAGACACAGCAGGTTACCAGATCAAGCAAAACCAACACCTTATCTTGGATCCATTCCTTGTGGTGCAACAGCAACTTGGTAAAAACACCTCAGTGTCTGGATCAGTGATTTGTGCATGGCTAGGATGGGGGATTCAGGCAGTATGTAACCAGCAGGGAAACTAATTTCTGCACAGAAAAAAAGACCAGAGACTATGTGGTTAGAAGTTCTTGTATGCATTAATGCAGCTAACAAGGCTTTATTGTCTTCATCATATTTTCAGTTTAAAACTATGCAACTACAGCCCAGTTGTGCAAAGTGTGGTTTCTCACATGGGTGAAGTAATTCAGCCTGGGAGCAATGAAAAGTTTCCAAAATCACTCTACTCTTCAGACTCCTGTTCTAAGGGAAAGTTTATGTGAACAGGATAAAAAATACCTCCAACAATGCAATCGGCACCTACTTCCAACATCACAATTATCACATAAATAAAGAAAAGCCTCTCCTGATTTTTGAAATCTCTCTTAGCACTTCAAAGTTCTACATCATTTGATGCTTTTTTTTTTTTTGTCAGAATAGAGAAAACAGCAAAGTAACCCAAATACCTCTCGTGACCCAGAGAACTACATGTTTTCCAGCAGAAGAGAAGGTGAAAGATTTTCTTTGCAAAACAGTCATGCTTCAGTTACCACATCTGCAATCCCCCTTTCTCCCAAGAGAAAATGTCACAGGGAAGCAAAGGTGATACACATTGTCTTTCCTCCCACTCTGTGAGAAAGGGAGTGAGTAGCTCTTTAAATTTACATTTTATGCATGCCAGGCAATGAATTGGAGCTAATTGTACCAAACCCACTCCCAGCAGTATTTTAGCCTGTTCCCAGTCATTTCAACTCCATGCTCACAAGGTCTTGGCTTCTCGACTGTACCATGGGATGCAAAAATGTAGTTTGTACAAAAGGGCTGAATCACTTGAACTATAAATTAAATTAAAATGTTAGTCTTCTAAACACCTCTTTCTAGCAAAATATCCAAACTTTGAGGTGAGTTTGTATCTTCCATCAGTCATTTATATTAGCCCATGTCATATATCTGAGCTCCTTTCAGATGCAACACTTACAACCAAGAGTCTTTTAGGAATTGGTTTTCCCCTTTTTGGATAATTTCATAGAGTGTGTGAACATCTTCTGACAGACCTAAATGTAATCAACAAATGATACCTGTAATATCACTTTCAAGTGACTAAGAAGTCTCTAAAAAAGCAGATTTATACAGGGGCTCAATTATGACAGATTCTTATAAAAAAATTTGGCTCATTATTGTGAAAATTCAGAGGGATCCTGTCTCTAGAAGGGATTACACCAGTTATGGGGCATGTAATCAAATACCTCATTTCAGCCTCTAATTGCATATCCAAATGCCAGAAAAACATAAGCAGCAGCTTTCAATGGTTTGACTCCAAGCACCAAGATCAGATCATAATCCTTATCATTTATGCTGGTCATAGCAATTCTAAGCGAGTGCACTGCAATCCTCAAATAACCCCTACTGTAAGGGGAAATGCCTTCACAGAAATTGAAGTGCAGGAGAAGTAAGTCCATGACATGCAATACAGCTGTTTCTGATGAGGATGGAAAGGAATTCCAGAAGCTCTAGTAAAAAAAGTGATTTAGTTTGGATAAAAAAACTATCAATAAATTCATTCATGTATCCAAATGTCCTTACTATCAGTCTCTGATAGTCTAAGCTTATACAAAAATGAGTGTGTAAGTCAAATATTACGTGTTTGAGTTTCCTATTTGAAATCAGTGCAGCTCCTCCTCCTCTGGGATAAACATACACTGAAATGCATGACCACATGGCAAGGATAAACCAAATTTTACACTTGCTGCATTTAGGCTATTTCCTAGTGCTGGTATAAGAATAACACATCTATTTACATTAAAACAAGTTTTTTTCTTGCACACCAACCAGGTGGCACAGCAAGGTCATTTGTTTGAATCATACTGAGGGCTTGCCTGGCAATAAAAGACATTACAGACGTAAATATATTCTTTAATATTCTGAGAGAGGGAAGGAAGATAGTTTGTATTATTAGATAGCCAACCAGAAAATATCTGGAGAAACAATCACTGTAAACCAAGATGGATGGCTGTACTTAAAATATAATCTTTATAATCAAAAATTTTCTTCTACATGAATTTTTTTTTCTAGGTCACATTCTGTAAGTTTAATTTTCAATCTCCTTCCGAGTATTAGTATTAAATGACTGTTTACATTTTTTATATCAAATCCACAGTGAGAGAAGAGAACACTTTCATATTACGAGTTCAATAATATGGCACAAAATGTTCCCTCACACCTGGATGGAATTGAATTACTTTTTAATTTAAGCAGTTTCATATTTGCAGCCTAATTCTAGTATAGGGAGGAGTCAAAGGTTATCTATTTTCCATGGCAGCTAATTTAGGACTATTTACACAGTGTAGGATGGGTCTATTAAGATTTGTAATTTACTCACAGTCATCAAACACTCCTTTCTGTCTTTCATTTTCTATAGTGAACTAAGGTCTGCACTTAACCTCAGAGAAAATTCAGTCTGAACTGAATTATTCTGCTCTCCCATGAATAATGGAGATTCCCTTGCTTCCCCATTCTCCCCCTGCACCTCCTCTCCCTCACTTCCTTAACACAAGATTCTGTAGGGTTTAGTTTGAAATATTTAGATGTCTATGAATTCATGACATTTTTAAGCCTACATTCAACAATACTTGAATTTGTGCCCAGTTCAAGGTGTTCTCAGAGAAGCTTTCCAGTTTGGATTTTAGTTCAAAAGACTTGAAACTAATGTTTTTCAAAGGGATCTCTGCTTTGTTTCCAGCCTTAAAAATAGGGCTAAGGGAAGGCTTATACATGGCTGTGGAAAAAGTCCCTGCAGAGCTGAAGTGGACTATACTTTCCTGTGCTATCATTGCAGTAAAAAATACTCATCAGAAGACAAATTCCATTATTGTGGGTACAATACAAGTAAATAGAACAAAAAAGTGACTTTTTCAGCTAATTTACAGCTTCAATAATCGGTTTATAGATAGTTTCAACTATTATTTTACAATCATACTATAAGAAAATTTCAGCTATGTTGATTGTTAGCTAATTATTACAGAATTTCTCATCCAAAGCAATGTTGATGCAATTTATTTCCCTCCACAACAACCAATAAGTGTTGAATTATCATTTGTGTCCAGCTTCTACATAAAAAAGCAGTCCCTGAGTTTGAACTTGTCTTATAAAATGGCCTGGCATAAATTGCTGTGAAGTCTTTCACCTTCTTTAGATTTAGTAGTGGTGTTTGGCAGAAATTTGAGGTGAGTGATAGCATGATTTATTTCACTCTTTTAACAGAGGCCTCATCAGGTACATTAAACCTCTTCTAAAACTGCTCAGTTTTTCACCTTGGCTCCCCGTTTTCCCCAGGCCACCCATTTCTAACCTCCAAAGCTTGTGGTCACATGAAAAAGCATTGAATTGGGTTTAGAATGGGTCTGGAACACCTTGTATTGCTCCATGACATTTCTGTCACAAGTTAGACCTTTAAGATGAAACAGTAGGCTCAGAAAAAATAGATTAATGATACCCTCACAGTCACACTGAACTTCTGAACAAATATCCCTTTTCTAGCTTACTGTGATAGCTTTTATTACTCACACCAGTGTGATGTGTGAAAGAATCTCTTGGATATACTACATCAGAGACAAAAAAGCTTCCTTTTAAGGATTCCCACATTACTTCATTTCTACTGAGACAAAGATTAATGGATCAGATAGTGTAAATCAGCTTTTTTTTTTGTCTTTTTTTATTATTTTTTTTTTAGATTGTGAGATTATGAAAGCCACTTTTACACATTTGTTTTCTTTCTATTTGACACCCTGTTATTCAAAACATTTATTTTCCATGTGTATTGGGACATTAAGAGAAAGAAAGAAAGAGCAGCCCTGCAGAAAGGGATCTGGAGGTCCTGGTCAGCAATGGGCTCAGCAGGAACCAGCAGTGTGCCCTGGCAGCCCATCCTGGGGGAAGCTGTTCCAATGGCACGAGTCTGAGACACAGAGAGGAAAGGTTGTTGGGAAAGGTAAAATCCCTTCTTTGGTGAGCTTTGGCTTCTGAAAATAAAGATACAAACAAAAATAAACAAACTGTAGGCCTTTGTCCCCTGTCACACTTTTAGAGATGGATACCCCAAAATTTAGCCCCTCAAACAGGAGCCAGATTTTGTTTTCAGCCGCACAAATATCTCTTCACTGGAGGTGAACAATGGCAGATATAACTTGAAGAAATGACAAGCTGCCTATATGTGGACAAAGATGTACAGGTGTTTATGCAACCTCTCTTCCTAGAGTGTCTGAACAATGAATTTTCTTTAATGAATTTGTCCTTGCAGCATTCCTGTGAGATGAAACACACACCTTTGCCCACTTTACAGGGGGACACGAGTACCTGGGGCCCCATGGCCTCGGTGCAGGCCTTTAAAGGCATCAAGGTAATCAGAAACAGCCAGCATTGGGCCTAAGAGGGAATTTGTACCTTGCCTACCTGAGAGATTTTCCAAGTTTTGAGAAATGGGAACATCACAGCAATTTATTATTTGCACGTATGCAGCCGTATCAGCAATACGTGTGCTTTATGGGAGGGATTTCCCCAAAACCAAACAAGACACATCAATAGATGCTGTCAGAAGATGTTAGGTCATATGCAATTTTACCAGGCTGTTTTCTTCACTGGCTGAGTGGCAGAGGGATATCACCATCTCATTTTCCTGGCCCAGCTGTCCCTGTGTTATGGACAGGCTGCTCCAGGGCTGGCTGTGGAGTGGGATGATAGCCTGCCTTGGCTGCTGAGAGGGCTGGCACTGTGCTGCTGGGCCAGGAGAAAGGAATTGTGATAACCAGTGCCTAGTTTTCTGAAGTCTTACTTTGAGCACAGCCTTCATGTTTTGGCCCAGATCAAGCATGAAGTGTCCAAGGAGTTGGAGGCAGGTGTCCAGCTTTCAGCACTCCTGCCAATCAAAACCTTTCACTGTGGTGGATATGTTTCATGCTCCAGCCTTATCAAACTGGCTAATTGTTCCTTTCCAAAATGAGAAGTGTACTGCCAGACCTCTTGGAAAGCTAAAAATAATGCTGCCTTTTATTTATTTTTTTTTTTAATGTAGCATTTGTCTTCATTTATTGCTGTCTTTTGCTGATGTTAATGAGCAACAGATTTCTGCATATTAAATGTGTAGTAGCCCACATACAAGAGATGAGCAAGAGTTATAAATATGATCCGAAAATACTTATTGAAAAGCAAAGTTACACATTAGGCATACAAATGATGGGATTATGACAGTAGAGCTTGCTGTAAATTTTTTGCAGCGTATTACTTTGTGCTTAGAAAATGTCTGTGCTATAAGCTCCAACAGCTACGACCTGGTATCCATCAGAGAGTTCAGTGCTTCCCTGAGATCTCTGCTCAGCAGTGCCTGAAAACAGAGCCAGCGCTGCTGAATGTGAAACTCATAAAGCATGTGGCCAAGCCCACATCAGCTCTCCCTAGGCTGCATATCTCCTGATTTCCATGGGATAAGTCAAACCTTCAGGGCTCGCAGAGCCTTAGTTAAAGAAATTAAAACAGCTCTTGAAAGACAGGATTGTATAAACAGATTTGGAAGGGGCTCTGTTTGAAATTAGGCCAAAGCAAACACTGAGGCCAGCTCTTCCTTTCCCTTTGGTTGCGTCTCCGCCCTCGGCGCCGCTGCAAGGGACACCTTTTCCAGACGGCTCCTGACCTCCCTCGCGCCCCTCGCTGACCCCCAGCCTCTCAGATGGTTTGAATTGCAGAAGGCCAGCTCAAGGTCCTGCAGCACACACTTCAGTGGCATCTCTCAGTTTCTTCTCCTGGATATTTTTAAAGGCTTGCCCAGCCAGCTGCTGGATGTGCCTCTCCGCCTCTTGTCCCTCAAGTCTGTCACTGAAGGGACTCTGCAACCTACATCTTTCAGACAGACATGCAAAATCCAGTACAGGGTCCTGGAGAAGGGATGTTTTACTTCTAAAAGATAATTTTAATTTGCTTTTGGTAACCTACAAAGACCTGAATGTCTTGGAACACATCTTATATAAGTCAACAGAACAGAGAATCAATTTGGTGATGTCTGAATTTTGTTGACAGCTACTAGAGGTATAAATCCATCAGAAAATAATTTGTAAAAGGGCTTTTATCAAAGTAGGATAAATTAGTCTACTTAATTGCAAAGAGAATAGAGATAGAAAAGGTGAAGTCCATGCCACCCTCATCCATAAGCAATTTCTTTGAAATTGATCATAATCTGGAAGGTAGGATTATAGGTATGAATTCAGCACCAGATAGTAGGTGCAGACTTCCCATCCTATGATTGAAGGATTGGAGGGAGCACAAGGAGGGTGATTGAGTCAATGAGATTTTTTAAAATGAGATCACATGGTCTGTTTTGTGTTAGGGTTGAAGGATTTCTCTCTTAGACTGCCTCACAATGTTTTTAAATTCACCTTTCATAAGGTAACTATAGATTTCTGGTCTTTTTTGTTTCTATTTTCTTGCAGCATTTGCCTAATGTATTCTTAATGGGCAAAAATTACACTTAATGGCATAACCAAAGGGATTCCAGGTTCTATGGGCAAAACTGTCTAATCATCTGGAGGATTTGAATGAAAATATTTCATTTTGTACAATAAAAATTGAGCAGTCCACATAGAAACCTGATCCTTTAAAGGTGTTTTTTTCAGAATGATTTTAGTCATTATTGAGGAACACAGAAGCATGACATGCCAGCTTTGTTTTCAACCTCCTAATTCCCCATGCACAACATTAGATCTATTTAACCTGTGTCTAAAATGGTTATGGCTGCGAAGAAAAAGGCCAATGTCTGAGCAGAACAACAGGTGCAGAGCACCTGGAACAGCAGCACTCAGGCCAATGAACTGCCCTATTCATCCCAAAGAGGCCAAGGTGTAGCTTTATGATGCAGCTGAGCCTCTCTGTGCAAACTGCTCACAAACAGGTCTTGCTCTCCTCCTCCACCATTTCCTTTGAGCCAGCTCAGGCATTGGCTTGAGAACAGGGTAAAGCAGATCAGAATAATTACACAGAAGAATTTTTTTTTCCTAACACATCTCTATGCCCTAAAAGAGGGAAGGAAGAAAGGAAAGGCTATTTTCCATGAACTGAGAAAATGAGGAGAAATGGCTTGGAAATCTGTGACTTGCAAATGTATGAATCTGGCAACACGTTCAGCATATGATTAAAACCCTTCTATTTACCTCATTAAGGACCCTTGAGCAAGCTCTGATGGATGCTGACATGTCTGTGCTGCACTAGGACAGGCCATTAGCCACAGCAGCATCCTGCTACTGTGCAAGCAGCCATGGATGGAAGGGGGATTCAGCCACCAGCAGGACCCCAGTGACACAGCACCTCACTTGGGACTTTGGGCTGGCACAGAGGTCACTGTGTTTTGGGAATGACATACTGTACACTGCAGCTCCCTGAGGAGCTTGAACCTGTGATCTCCTCCTTCTCCCCAGCTGATGCCCACCACTCTCCTGGGAGAGCACTCGTGCTCATTTCCCATATTCACCCAGTCAGGAGTTCCTGTCTGTGGAACAGACAGGACTGACTGGGCTAGATGGTTCTTCTGCCATCATTAGATGGCTTCAGCCCATGAGATCTTTCTTATGTGTGCAGGTGGTGATTCCATATGACATTATGAATGGCATAACTATGCCAGCAAAACTTTCTAGACTGGCCTGCCCTGTTTACCTTGCAAAGTGGTGGCCTACATAGCCATTATTTAGGAGACTAATTGATTGCCTTTCTTTGCTTAACAGCCTGGTCTGGACCAGAGTCTTGTGAAAACAGGGTGTGCACAACTTCCATGCATGTAATTTCAGAGTCTTAGATGAGCTGCAAATGGTAGAGGTCCACTCTTTTCCTCCTAATGTACCCTTTGGGCTCCCTGGTAGGAAATTTTTCCTGTTAAGTTATAATCAAAATCAATGACCCATCAAATAATAGAGCAAAACTTACTTGTCTCTGTTCTAAATTCCCTGTTTCATGCAGTGATTTTGCCATGGTGTCTTCAGGAAATCAAATGCTGAATGAGAAGCAGCTGGCACAAACTGAATCTGGCAGGAACACAGTAATTCTGGTCAAGCTGGATAAAGAGAAATGCTTCAAAAAGTACGTGGTACATAAACATTATCTTTGATTGCCTCTATCTCTGCTCATGCCAGCCTACAGGTCCTAAATCATGCTAATCTCATCAAGTTAGAAAACCTTTAGAGTACCAGCAAAATATACCTTTGACTTTCCTTCCAAGAGAAGATCTGATACCAAACTGCTTTATTGTTCTTGATGCTAGAAAAGTGGGGGCTGTGGTGAAGAATCTCGTTCTGGCAGGAAAATGCAGCCTACCTGTGCTGGCAGCTGCAGATGTCCCTGCTTGTTCAACCATCTCTTTGTCTTCCTAGCATTGCTGGTCAAATTTCAAAATTTAATCCTCACATTTCACCAGCACCTCCAAATCCACCTATCTGATTTCCAAGATTAATTATACAAGGCCAAAAGAGAGCATTTTTCTTATCAAAAGGAGTTTAGTCCTCACAAGCAGAGACCATGGAATGAAGTCTTAGCAGTTAAAATGGATTTAACCTACCCTTAAAGCATTCCTTATCATTTCTTCTAGGACAAAGATTTTCTTATTTTTTTTACTGTGTGCATATTTTCATTACCATAACTACACTTTTGCCCAAGGCAGGAAGAGAAGAAATTTCCTGAAGCACAAACAAACAAGCCAAAAAAAAAAAAAAGTATGGCATAATTTCCTCAAGGTAAAGTAAAAACCAGTGACCTAGGGCTTATTTACTCTCATAAATCTGAAGAAAGGCATAGGTTCAATACCATAAAAATCCAGGTAACCGATAATATTTCATACCAGCAAAAACCCTGAAGGTGTCGTATTTTGTTTTGGAGGTGGACAGTGCTTTACAGGAACATGAGACCAGGTTTCTGCTTCAGGAAATGAGAGACCAATTTTACTCTAATGTGTATACCTTGGTAGGTAATCAGAATGGCAGCACACATTCCTTTACAAAGAGTAGACTCTCTTTTATTGCTTTTCAAAAATAAGCAGCATTACTAGTTTATATGTCTTTTCTGACCTAAGCTGGATGGATTAACTGATTTCTGTGAAAACAGGCTGAGTTATTTTCCAGAAAGGCAAAGCATAATGAAAGGAACCTGTCCCAGGCATTAGTGTTAGACACTGTCTAACCCATGCTAACATTTTTAAACAAAACCAAGCATTGTCAGAGTGTTTTTGTGCTTTCTGTTGTTCATTACTACTGAAGCAGTGGCTTTCCTAATGAAGAAATCAAACTGGAATCTGACACTTCAGAGTCCGAGTAGCTGCAGAGAACAGAACTATAATGAAAACAATATCCTGGGAGCAGAGTTTCACATGTGGTAGCAGTTACTCCTCCTGCCCCTCCTCTCCCAGCACTGCCTATCTGCATAATCATGGGCTGCAGAGCAAGTTCAAAAGGCTTTTCTGCAGAGGAACCCCACACTGCCTTGGCTGCAACACAGCACATCCCTGCATGGATGCCCAGCAGTTCAGAGCTGAAGGCAACACCTTGGCTTGCTTCTTTCTGTCCTACAGAGCAGCAGAGCTTGGCTAGTGCACACTGAAAGACAGACCAACTCTCTTCTGTCCACTGGGTTGCCTAATTATTTTGTCAAGCCTGTATTAAGTACTCCAAATAACTCAAGAATTCTCTGGGCCCCAGATTGCTTATCCTGCTTTTGCAGGTGCTGTTATTGCTTGGCTGCCACAGGCAGGATCGTGGGCTGAACTGGCTGTAGATCTGGTATGATACAAGAATTACCATATTTGCATTTTAATACAACTCTATTTAGAGCAAGAATAAACACTCAGCTCTTATCTCATAAATCATACTTTGCTGTTAGCTTCAGGTGGTCCAGGATTTCACCTCAAACTTTAAAATCAAACTGTCTCTTTATATATATTCCGTATACATATATACTGCCTTTATTTATATTTATTCTAGACCAGTAAGTTAAGGAGTAGATCAGCCATATCCTTTAAAAATAATTTCTCACCCCCTCAAAAAAATGAATTATGACCCAAACTACTCCACAAGAGAAGAAGGACTCTCAGATGTTTCACTAGAGAGTTAAGTGAAGCAGACTTAATAGTCACCACACTGTTTCTTCTGCAAGTCCCTAAAGTCTATTGTGCTGTTACTGAAAAACCGATGCCTTGTGCTCCCTCAGCTGGTTAATTCGTGAATGTTTCCCAGAGCTGTCCTGTTACTGGTGCCTGAATTTCCCGCAGCTGGCCTTGCCAATGTCCTTACATATGCAAAGATATCTGTCTCTAAAAAAAAAAAAAAAAGCTTACAACAGCGATATCAGCACGGTTTGGAGAAGCAAAATGAGCCAGTGTTGGGGCACTGCCTGCCATCTTGAGTTGCCTGACAGGGGTATCAAAAGATAACAAATGAAAGCAAACATCCCTCTCGTGTCCACACACTTAATTAGACTTTACTCTGACAAAACCCTATTCTTTAAGTGACCAACCTTAACCCATAATTCTCTGTTCTCGTGCAACACTTCACATGGTATTGCAATTAATTCAGGAAAACAGTGGTTTCTACTATGGAATTCCCTGAAGTTTTTTTTTGTTTGTTTGTTTGTTTTTTGTTGTTGTTTTTTGGGGGGAGTTTTTACTGCTATTCTCAATGCATTTTTATTATTTAAACACTGGCCTCTCAGTGAAAAGCACCCAGAACTGACCAGAAACTCTCAAATATGCAGCCTGTGGAATCCTTTTACTGCAGCAACCCAGCACAGGCTGAAATAGAAAAGTAGCAGATGTCCCATCCACTCAGTTGTGGTTTGTTTGAGGTTTTCCTTGGGATACCAGGAAATTCCATTTTGTCTCTGTACCTTTTTATTACCAAGCAAAATTATTTGCCATTATCTTTTATTCAATTATTTCCTATACTTATTTTTCTCTCTTTGCCTGCCCTTCTAGGCAAACCTAATTGAAATTTGGTAGGCCTACTTTCTCTTATTAAGTTACTGTAAAAATAAAACACAGCTTCAGTATGTTTAATGAAAATATGCAATTAAATGTCAGCAAAGGAAATTTAATAATTCTGTTTAATTTACACCTTTGGGTAGATTCAAGCATTAAATGCTTTTAGTGTAAGTGGAGATTTCCTTTAGATGCCAAGAAGAAAACAAAGGAAAAGTAGGGCCTCTAGGAACTAAATTCACCAGTGAGCTTGTCTTCCATTTTTTTGTGTTTCTTTATGAATAGAATATGACAGATGTCTTTCATAAAAAGTTGTGCTAGATGGTTTGGATGTTTTTTAGTATGGTCCTGGTATTTGCTTTTACTGAAAAAAAAAAAAAAAGGGTGAAATAGGAATCTAGCTATTATTTTGTCATGCACAATTGTCACTAAATAGAGCTACAAAAGCAGCTTGTACCTATAGCACCAACTTGGGAAAAGAAAAGGAAGCTTTTTGTTTTTTTCCTCTCCATATCTGGGACACAGGTAATATTCTACAGAAGTAGCACCATTTCTGTAAGCAATTTGGTACAGAATCTACTTAGAAATCAGATTAAGAAAAATTTGCAGGTGCACTTGAAATCAGAGGAATGTAGCTATCTGTCAGAGGCCCCCATGGAGACTGATTCCTGATTCTACTTCATTCCAGAGTTGTCTTTATATTAATGAACAAAGAATTGCACAGTCTTCAGAAAGGACTCAGATTCTTTTCAGAGTTTCTTGCAAGGATAAGGCCAATTTGGCACAGGAGAATAATAAAACGTCAAAGTGAATTGAGTGCAAGTTGACAAAGGAGACAAAGTAGCAGCCCTGGCAAATGCAGAATGTGTTTTTCCCTGGGTATGGTGAGGCAGTGGGAATACCAGAACATGGTCAGATGGTCTGTCACTTCTGCTTGAAGGTTCTTAAGGATCTTCAGCACGAGATATCAGCTTCCAGCCAGCCCTGAAATGTGAGCCAAGGTGATGCTCAGGGTC
The DNA here is from genome assembly GCF_022539315.1 of Serinus canaria. Classification (NCBI taxonomy): domain Eukaryota; kingdom Metazoa; phylum Chordata; class Aves; order Passeriformes; family Fringillidae; genus Serinus; species Serinus canaria. The sequence goes on from NC_066315.1 coordinate 34,784,915, forward strand.
CAAATCATGGTGGTTCATGGGGTGAAGGCCACATAAAGAGCTGGCCTGCAGCTTTTTCTGAAGCATTTTTAAGGTCAGATGGTTAAATTAAATACTTGTACACCTCTGGATCATCCTTGCAGATAGCCACATCATATTCTCTAATCAGAGAAAGAAAAACCAGCAAGTATCAGAATACTACTTCTCTATGGAGTGAATGATGGAAAATAAAAGGCTTTCAACAAAGAGAAAAAAAAATACTTGCAATAAATTAATTAAAAACATAATGTCTAGCAGCACCTTCCAGAGAGCTTCCAGATAACTCCAGGGCTCAGTTACAGATGAATTTGCTAATTACCAAATAGTGGGAGCCTAGCTTTACAAATTCATGTTTCAAGATGCAGACTTGCCTAACAGCAGAAACTGTTGCATGTTCTACCAAAATGAGAATCCAGTGAAAATCCAATAGTACTGTAAAAGCTCCAACAACACTTTCATGGACTTATTGTAATAATGCATCCCATAAAAGAACTAAGATGAAAAAAAATCTATTCCAGGCAAGTCTCTAATCTTAAAATATAAATCCAATGTGTAACAGAACAGTAAAGCAAGTTTAATCTAAAATTTATGTCTAGTAAATCTGGGGAAGGTGGTTAATAATTTGTCACATACACTTTAAAAGCAATGGTGGCATCTCCTGATAGACTGCTGCTCTGAAATAATTTTCTGAAAGAGGAGGAAAGTGCATAAATTGAAAGATGTGTGTGACTACCCTCTCTGTAAAAGGAGTAGAGAGAATTTAGACCAACCTTTCTGTCAGGTGATCTGCTAATCTGGTTACAAAGCTGAAATATGCCAAGAGAGACCTTAAGAACCAGACTCTGATGCAGAGAATTACATTGTACTTGAAATGCTTCATATTAATCTAAGACAAGGAATACTGGATTTACAACAGAAAAATGTTCCTATCCCTTTTTACCATGTGAGTATCCTAAATTTTCCCTTTCATTTTTCTGCTCACTGGTGTCTGTCAGAGAGTAAAGCAATGAAGATTTATTTCTTGAGCTCCAAAGTAGTTATAAAGTAAGATAATTCCCAGGGACTGGGGGCTGTTTTATTTGAAGTAATTTCTCCAGTCACAGAGAAATAATTTTTCTGGTAACATAGAAACCTCTGGGAAAAAAAAATAGGTAAATGTACTTAGACTATAAATAAAAATACAAATCAGGCTTATATAGGAAATGTTCTCCCAATTCAATCAACGCATTAAAAGTACATTTACTTGAAATAAATAGCAGAGTTTCATATAGTTGTGGTTGTTTGGATTGGTAGTCTTATGATTAGAAAACTCATTTTGCTATGTTTATGGCACTTGAAAAGATATAACTGTCTCGTTGCTTGGTGTTGAAAATATAACTCCAGCCTGAGCAGTCATCTCATCCAGAATTCACACAGTTTGTGGGAAATGCAGCCAATACTAAAGGACATCACAGGTCACAACATTTCTAAACTGACCTTTGGAGACAGCAATTTTGTTTTTTGCAATGAGATGATATTTAGAATTTCCTGGCTCATTTGAAGGAAATCTGCATGGTGTGTATGTGAGCATTAAAGCTGAACTAAGTTCTGTTTTCTTAATTCTGCAGCCAGCAAATAGGTACCACTGAGTCTCAGTGGAAATGGGATATGACAGTTTTCATCTGGTGAAGCAATAAACAGTACTGTTGAATGAAACAGATCTCTCCTTTCAAGAAGACAGAGAGGGAAATGCAGCTGGCTTTGTCTTAAACCCTGGCCATAAAGAGGGCTGCTTTCTCTGAAGTGCTGGATGCACCCCCTGGTTACAAGCAGGTAGTAAACATGGTTAAGGTTGGAGAAAATTTGTTAATCCACAAGGCAGCCATCAGCAACAACTGAGTATTTAAGTGAAGGGTTACAGGGCATAAAAATGGCCCACCAGCCCATTATAGTTTCCTGTAGCTAGGCATGCTTTTCTGGAAATTTTAAAGTTGCTTTTACTTTTTTTCTCAGTTCTAGAGAAGGGGACTCCATTAGAGAGGGGGAAGATGCCTTAAAAAAAAAAAAAGTGTAACCTATGAAGAGACAGCTGAAATCAGTTTTCTGCACTAGCCTTTGATTAGCTGTTCCCCAGCTTTAAACCCCTGAAGCTAAAGGAACTAAAAAAACCCAGCCATAAACAATGAATGCTTTGAATTAGCTCCTCTCCATATGTCATGCAAGAGGAGAGGAGGATGTGCCCACAGTAAATAGCCACAGAGAAGGTCAGTTGGAATCTGCAACAAAATCCAAGGGTGGAAACTAACAGCTAGAAGCATCTTTGGGACAATTAAGGAAAGCTGCATAAAAGTCAAGATGTCTGTTAATTAAGCAGTAAAACACTTGTTAATGCAGGAGAACAGCCACAGTGCAAACCCACCTGAACACGTGGTGGTGGTGGCTCTGAGCTCTGTCCCTATGCTGCCCAACACTTCTGCCCCACTTCCTTCCATGTTCAGCCTCCTCCAAGAGGAGCCTTGCTGCTCAGGGATGCGAGGAGACAACAGATCTAGAGGAAAGCAAATATATCTAATACAGGAAATTCATTCCATCCACTCGGAGATTCTGTTCCTCGAAACACCAGTAAGGCCTCAGAACACCTGGAGAATATCTGCTTCAACTAGGGATGGAAAAAGACCAGAAAGATATCTGGTCAGTTGATAATATAGTATCCATTCTGAAGAATCCATTAACACTGAAATAATTGTCTTCTTCTGACAGTTATTCAAACAAGCCTGTAAATGTCCAAGTGGACTTTGCACTGAGTGTGTTTATTTAAACAAAAAAATCCATGCAGAGGCTTGCAAGAGAGCCAGTGGAGCCTTCTTTTTTTAAGAAAAAAAGGAAATATCTACACTATGATGGTAGGAGAAGAGTTTAAAGACAAACCAGACAAATCTTAGGAAAAATTAATTTCTTTTATTCCCATTTGTTCATGGGAACTGGGTACTAAGGCTGAATTTTTATAAGGATGAATGACAAGGCAAGTGATTTTTCTTTTACCATTTTGAATCACTACTTCCCCCTTATTTTTCCCTGAACTTTTTTATTTCTGATTTTACTTCAGCTAATAATTCATATTACGGGTATTACAGACAATTTGGTGCCCCAGAGAGATTTCTTAACACCAGTGATTATCACTAAAAGCACTAACTCTACAGGGCCCCTTTTAACATAAATTTCTTTAAACTATAAAGGAGAAAAGTATGAAATGGAGAGGTTTTAGAAGTTGCCCAGGAGATGTTTGCAGTATCAAATTCTGGGAGTGCAGAAGGCAAATATTTAGAAAACAGCAATAATATAACCTAGGAAGCAGTATTTACCTGTGCCAAAACCTTCCCACAACATCCTCATTTACTACACATCCCATAATATTAGCATAACTAAAGCTAATCCCAAACTAACAATAAAGAAAAATCTAGGGCACATGAAAAAGAAAAGCCTACTCCTAGCTCTTCATCACTAAACCAGCTTGTAGGATTTTGCTCATTTTTCCTTTTACCATCTAGAAACTAACATCATGTTGCTTCCTGACATTAAAATTAATATATTATACTGAAGGCATCTAAATTTTATGGAGAAAAAGTTCTCTTGCTTTTTTTTTTCTCTTATGGCATTCTACATAAGCCCAAGAAGATGGAAATCCATATTCAAATTTATCCACCTCGTTTTTAAAATCAGAAAGAAAACCCCAAAGTGCTTTGGATTTTCTGCCTGCTCCTTAGCCATCATGCTCTCACCACATTCCAGGAACAAGGGGTCTTCCATAGGCTGCAGACTTGCATACATCAGGTTGATTTTTTTTTCTGAATATAATTTCCCAAGCAAGAACGATAATGTATGTAAATTGAAGGTGTCCATTTAGCCAAAGAGGTGCTCAGAAAATGTTTAGATGGCTATAAATAGATGTGTACTTTCATAGATCATAGAATCATCAAAGAATCATAGAATGAATTGGGTTGGAAGGGACCTTAAAGATCCTCTTGTTCCAACCCCCCTGCCATAGGCAGGGACACCTCCCACTGGATCAGGTTGCTCAGAGCCCCATCCAACCTGGCCTTGAGCACTTCCAGGGATGGGGCATCCAAAGCTTCTCTGAACAACCTGTGCCAGTGCCTCAACATCCTCACAGTAAAGAATTCTTTCCTAATATCTAATCTAAACCTGCCCTCTCTCATTTTAAAGCCATTCACCCTTGTCCTGTCATTACATGCCCTTGTGAAAAGTCCAACAAGTTGCAAAAGACTTTCATGCAGCTGTCCTTCTCCTTGTGCTTGCACAGGGTTCAGAAACTTGTCTCCAAAGGTTTCTTTGTTTCTTAAGAGCCTGTTGCTGAAGGGGTGTTGGCAAGTACAGACCATTTACCTTCAGGTATGAAGGAGGGAATTTGTAATCAGTGTTTGTGCTTACAAGGTTGTCAATGGAAAACCTGGATGTGCAAGGAAACTTGTTCATTCACTGATAACAGATTTTTTTTTTGTCAGCCCTGCCAATTTTTGAGTGATGGAATTTTTCTATTAAACAAACCAAGCAAACAAACTACTACAGAACAATAAAGTAGATGTCTCCCTATTTTCTTTGACATATGCCACTGATTTCAGTGCCACATGCAAGAAATAACTATAATGCCAGTGTTATAAAATTAACATGACCATGGAAAATGTGCACAAGAGACACAGTAGCTACTGTATTTTCCCAGTATGTTCTGCATTGTCAGTGTTGAAGCAGTTACAAATCCTGGTTTCAGTTACCCAATTTCAGCCATGTTTAGTTTGTATTTTCAGTCCAGAGTCTTGGCCTAGGACAATTTAGAGGAGAATGTTTTATGATTGAGTTTTTCAATTATTTTCAAGAGTTACCTTAAAACATCCATTTAAACAGCTCCTGTGTTTCTGGCTTTGAAACTGTACTTTGGCAGGATCATTACTCTGTCCATGAAGCACCAGAGGAAATAAAGCTGACCTGGAGAGCAGTGAGGATGGGAGAAGATGGGATGGTGGATGGGAAGGGAAAAAGATTGCACAGGTGGCTGGCATGAGGATGGTGGAAGTTGTCATTTTCCCTCTAAGGCTGGATATCAAAGTGTCTCAGAATGGAGAACATTAAAACTGGGGGAGAAACTGCAGGAGGAAAAGTTTGGGAAGGAGGTAGCAAATGAGAAGGGGGAAGGAGCAGAAAAGGAATGATGATGTGGGGAAAGGTGAAGGTGGCAGAACAAAACACATGTGAGCAGCTGAGGAGTCCAGAGAGCAGCTGATATGAGGCTGGGAGCACTAGGGAGAAAATTTAGGTGGCAGGTCTGGAAGGATTGGATGGGTAAGAAAAATTATACTGGAAGCTGGAAAAATGGGGAGGAAGATACAGAGCCTGGGGAGAGAAACGCTTGGCAAAGAAACATATGGGCAGAAAAGATAAAGCAGAAGGTCAGACCTGGAAAGAAATCTCAAATGAACCTATGCCTCATTGGAAAAACAATAAATAGCTGCCTTGTTCAGGAAAGTTTTTTCAAGTGAAGAATTCAAAAGATAGATTCAGATTAAGTTTCAGATTAAGGCTGGCTGTGTAACCCTAGCTCAATCTTATTTGGGGTATTTTTATCACAACTCTCACTCAGATTAGCAACTGCTTGCTTTTCATGGCACTTCATTATTACAATTAAATGAAATTATTTTCCTTGCGTAACGAAGAAAACACAAAGCAGACAATGTTGGTGAAAACATTTTTTCAAAGTGTAAAAGTAGCAGAGAAACAGGGATAAGAGAGTGGCCAAGAAAATGCTGCAGCATGCTCTGGATTAGTGGAAGTCTTTAAAAACCTCATGGCTTTTTAAAAATTATATATAATGTAATATAATAAGTAGGAAACAAATTGTATCAAAGCAGGAAAAAAAAGCAGCACACTGGAAGGCAGGAAGAAGCTTAATGCAGGTACAACTATTTAAGTGCAAAATGTAACTGCTATATATACTAGATGTAGGAAATAAAAAAGAAATTGCAGAGCTAGGAAAGTTAAAGAGGCTACAGAAAAGTATGAGAAAATATTTAAGAGCAGTTTGAATGTTTCAGATTTGCCCCAATAACCTATATATTGGGATCCTCAGGATTCAGGCTCACTGTACAGTCTGAATCAAAAATCCAGTCAGGAGATCCCAATATGAAATAGAAAGGCCAGAAGTTACAGGGAGTATGAAGAGTGAACATTCACAAGAAGAAGGTGTATTTTAAGTTTTCCCAGTAAAGTTCACCATGCTTGAACTCACAGGGCAGCAAAGAAATGTGGATGCTACCAACAGTGCTATTTATTCTTATAAATGCAACAAAACCCTTCAGCTAGGATTCAGCCCAGATAATAATGCTGGAAGACAGACTATTCCAATATGAAGTAAACAGAGGAATCTCTGAAGTAGTCTGCCCTATTTCTCAGAAAGTTTTAAAACCTTCTAAATCCTATTGTCAGTGGTGACTGAAGCTCTCTTTCCAATGACATTCTCTCAAAGTCTCTGCAGATAGCAAGAGTTTGGAGAATGAATGGGGTTTAAAACCCAGTCTTCCCTTATCAAGAAGCCAGGAAAAAAAAAAACCCAAAACAAACCAGAAAAGATGTAGTGAAATGTCATGCTCTCTTTTATTCAAGTTTTTTTTCATCTTTTCTGATTCAATGGAAAAAATACTCCGTTTAAGGGTGGCTATTGCTCGAGAATTACAGTCAGAAAACAATGTTTAGCGTCCATTGAATTCTTTTGATGCCCCCTGCAGGCCATGCTGGATAGGAAGCCTGAATCCTCCTTGGAGAAATCCTGGAGGTAATACCAAGCAATACCTGTTTTCTTAAGGAATACAGCTGCTACCAGGGTAGCTTGCCTCATGAACCTACCGACACAAAGTCCTTCCTGTTCCAACACGCAGAAGCAAAATGTAAACCAGTTCTAGATTCCTTCCCGCTGACCTAATTAGGCAGGGTAACGAAGGCTGGCGGAGCAGAGGTGTGCAAGGCCAAATATGGGGGTAAAATTGAGACACCCCTGCTACTGGGGCTTGCAGGAGTCTGCCCCATCCCTGTGGGGACGTGCAACTTGGCTGTTTTCTGTCCCAAAGATACCAATCTCTTGTCAAGGGCTTTCGCCTCCCCCTGATAGTGACTCCCAGAGGGGAATAAACTCCTGGAATTAGGCAATAGCACAGCATATATGGAGTCAGACACCTTCAGGAAGCTGATGGTTTCCCATTAGGGTGGCTTCTCCCTACTAAACACACTCCAAGACTTCACAGTACCTTCCTGAGAGTCTTGCTAGGCTCTCCTCTCCAACTTGGTGCAGGTTCGGAATCTTCAGGGACAAACGTGATAAAACTGCACTAGCTGGTTATTTTTCATTACTTTCCTTTTTAACCTTGGAGACTACACATTTTATTCGTTTCTCATAAGAAATCTGTTTTGCTAGCAGTTTGGATGAAATATGCAACTTCAGTACTCAGGAGGAGAGAAAAACTGTAATCACACATCATTAAGTGAATCACCCCGCTAGCCCGGCAGCATGTAATAGGATATGGTGTGCCATGGAAACCTGCTTTAAAAAGTTAAAATGAGGCTTTATTTAAAAATCAGGATCAATCACAATTTTTTTTTTTTTTGGGAAAAGATACATAAGTTTTAGAAGGCATGAGGCAAATATGGTAGGATAATTCATTATAAGAAAATATTAAGGGTATAGATTAAAGAAGAAATAGAAGACAGAAATTTCTAAAGGATGTTTGTGAGATAACTTGCAGGGAAGTGAATGATACTGAGAATAGATAATTAGCAATGGGAAATTAGTACAAAAGAATGTAAAGTTCTCATAACCTTTTGTTCCTGCTGTCATCTGTTTTGCAGGAGAAAAAAAAAAATAGCCCTCTGAGACAGGTAGTCCAAGTTTGATGGACGCACACAAGCTGATCTGGGATCATTCTAGACTTCTTAAATCAACCTACAGCAGTTTGGAGCCAACATGCAGCCAGTGAGAATGATATGGGTAGGAAAGAAAGGACACAAGGTGCAAGCAAGTCTCTCCAGAGGAATCGCTGCTATTTTCTGGTTTTCATTACACAGATGTTAACTCCAAGCTACTCTGTGTGCTTGTTTGATAGCTAGTGTCTGAGGTATAGCGCTTTTCTTCTGAAATGTCATCTTCCTATTGTGAACAGTGAAAAAACTGCCATGCTGAGGTTTTGGGGGTGGGTTGTTTGTTTTGTAGGGTTTATCTCTGCCAGCCTTTTGCAGGATAACTCTGCCTTGGCAGAGAAGCACTCAGAAAAGATTGTTGTTTCAAGTCTTACTCAGTTCAGGGAAACCAGAATAACTTTTCACTTTTATTCCTTGGAGGCGACCAACCAAACTTAATTTCCTTCCCGAAGAATGAGAGGAAATTAAAACAAGTGTTTAAAAGGAGTGGAGTATATGCTTTAAACATTTGTGAGAGTCAGTTTTAGTGAAAGCATGCACACACACATGCACACACACACAGAGTTATCAGGTAAAGCTTTCAAGGCATCACATATTTGACTCATATACTGAAAATTAAATATATTTACAATTTAAAGCACTTCTTCATTCACAACATCATTCACCTTAAGACTTCTTCTGATTTATTCTGCTATCTGAGATGGTTCTGCTGATTCAGACCACAGAAGAAGTGGCTGGGTGAGGAAAAGCCCAGGCTTAGGCAGACAGTCGTGTGTAGTTGTTCCCTTGGACAGGGTGTCAATGGGAAGACACTGGCCATTAATTTTAGTGAGTATGTCATTACAAGACATAAACTGATGAACAGAGAATTTTTACACACGATGAATGGAAAGAGAAGAATAAGAAGGGGATAGGCTAACACTGTGTATCCTGTTCCCTGGGCAAATATTACCACCTGGGCGTCCACAATTCCAGAAGCTGATTCTTTCTTTACAGGCTGTACAGCAATGGAGAATAGGGGATATCCACACCATCAGCACCTTAATTTGGGGTAAGTGCCACAAAGACTTTGGTTCCCACTCCCATCTGTGGGATGCCCAGCCCACAGTGCAGTGAAAATGGCACAGTGGGCCCTTAGGGCAGTGAAGAGGGAAAGTCATTAAGCTTACTAATAATCTTGTTTCTTCTGGCATCAGGCATTTAATTTGAACTGGTTTCTTAGGATCCTGGCTTCTGCTAGATATTTAGAAGTAATTTGGAAAATGTAAGCTCTTTTTAATTTGTTGTGAGAGAGAATAAAACCAAAAACCTATTTGGTTAACACAAATTGTAAATCTCATGATTTTGTTTTCCAAATTTTCAGAAAATTTTCAGAGCAGAGTCTCATAATTCGAAGAATCCCTTTAAAAATTAGTTATTTAACAGTGCATTAAGTAGTATTTTCAGCCCCAGCACAGTTAATGAACTCTGCTGTTGCTGTATGAGCAGTACATTAGGCTATGACATTGCAGTCTCATTTAATCTCTTGCTTCAATTCCTAAACTCTTGCAGCTTCAGGAATTGGCAGTGATGGGAGCTCCAGATCCCCAGTGAAGAGTCTATAAAAGAGTTTTAACTGTGCTGCCATTTTCAAAAGAAAGGGTAAGCAAGAGCAGCTGCTCTGGGTGTCCTCTGGGTGGCTTGCAGTCCTTTATCTCTCTGAGCAAAGACTTCTGCTGGCTCCTAAGGTTCCACGTATGCTCAGCAAAGCCAGGAGAGTTGTTGTTTTAGACACTGTCATTTAATCATCCCAGGTAGGAAAATGCATCACAGATCTGAGACAAGAATCTGCTGCTGTGCTTACTTTGCTCTGCTTAATGGGCTATCATGTCATTCTATTTTATCTCCATCTCAAGATGGTATGAGGAATCCTCTAGGCACCCTTTATCTAATGCCTCCTGCAGAACAAATTGCTTTCACTTCTTTAAGTTGTTCTCACTTTCACAGTGATACAGCAGAGGAAAAGAAAGTTTCTGATGATTTACAGCAAGAAGTAGATAATGTGCCCTCCTGGCAACACTGAAGGAGAAGCAGAAAATTTTCATAAACACATTTCTAAAAGGAAGATCAGAAACAGCACATTGCAACTTCAGAAAAACCCCTACTACAGACTTTGCATTTATGTCCACAACCACTTGCAATTTGGGATTTTTCAGCTCTCAGGTAGAGATCAAAGGCTGCTTTTCCATGATAACACAATTTAATTCTGAATTTTAAAAACAGCATTTCTAAGAGGTTTTATGTGTTGATTCCACAGTTCCCAAAAAATGGAAAATAAGAAGAATAAATATTGGCAAAGACTGGGAAGAGTAGAGCAGCTGGAAAGTTGCCTGCTGGAAAAGGACCCTGGGGGTGCTGGTTGACAGCACCTGAACATGATTCACTGAGTGCCAAGGTGTCCAAGAAGGTCAGTGGCATCCTGGTTTGTGTCAGAAACAGCATGGCCAGCAGGACCTGGGCAGTGATTGTCCCCATGTACTCGTCACTGGTGAGGCTGCACCTCAAATCCTGTGTTCAGTTTTGGGCCCCTCACTAGAAAAAAGACATTGAGGGGCTGGAGTGTGTCCATTGAAGGGCGTTGGAGCTGGGCAAGGGTCAGGAGCACAAGGCTTATGGGGAGCAGCTGAGGGAGCTGGGGGTGCTAAGCTGGAGAGAAGAAGGCTCAGGGGGGATTTCTCACTCTCTACAGCCACTTGAAACAAGGCTGTGGCAAGGTGGGGCTCCAGCTTTTCTCCCAGGTAACAAGTGACAACAGAAAATAGCCTCAAGTTGCATCAGGTGAGGTTTAGATTGGGCATTAGAAAAAATTTCTTCATGGAAAGGGTTGTCTAGCATTGGAACAGGCTGCCCAGTGAAGTGGTGGCATCACCATACCTGGGGTTATTTGAAAGATGTGTAGATATAGCACTTTGGGGCATGGTTTAGTGGTGGACTTGGAAGTGCTGGGTTAATGGTTGGACTCAATGATCTTTTCCAACCTAAATGATTCTTTGGTTCAATGACTCCAGCTACTTAGGTCAGAAGTCTTTTTCCTTCTGTGTAGACAGTGCCCTACAAAAAACTGCTCAGGAGCTTGAGACTGTGGGAAGAATACTGAAAGAAGATTTTAACTAGATAAAATCAGGAAAAGCCTGATGGACTTGGTAACAAAAACATTTTTCAAATGCGAGTTGGTTTCAAAGGAATATTTGCCTAGTACAGCAAAATAAGCTCCATCATTTTGACACTATGGAAGTAAAGGGAAAAAAACCCCTAATTCTAAACACAGTTTCATCTAAACTTGAAACAGGTTTTCTGACTGTTCAAGAACTTCCAGCAAATGAGAGAAAACCAATATTTTATGGAGTTTGGCTTCAGATGTTATTCCAACAAAGAACAGATAGTAAACCTTACTTGAGGTCTCCTGACACAAGATTTTGCAAATGAAAAAAGGGAAGATTTTTCTAAGTTCACTTATATTTCTATGAGAATTAAAATAGAACAATATAACAAAAGGATGTCAGGCCCTCTAGAATGTTCAGCATTTCAAAATAAAACAGCATAAAAAAAAGGTATCAGGCCCTGTAGAAGGTTCAGCATTTTCACAGCTCAGGGTTTGGGAAAAGGTACTCCACAGATGGATGTAGTTCCACAACACCACATGCTCATATCTGGCAATAAAAACTAAAACCTGCTGTTCATTTGAAGACAGGATCTGTGGCGAGGTACAGCTGTTTGTTTGAGCTTCAACACTCAAAAATAAGCCAGATAACAAACAGCACAACTTTGCACCCACATCCTAAACATGTCCATTCAAGGCTTTAATTGCATTTATAACACAGACCAGAAAATATGCTACAGGAGGGCTGGAACAAAAAACAGCTTCTGTGACTAAGGGAAAACAGACATGTGTGTGCAAATTCTAAGACCCAAGAAAACTGTGAGGTTGAAAAAGATGGGAAGAAAGGTAGCAACAGCCTGAAAATAATATTAATATGGCTCTCTGAATAACTGATATTCTTCTAGAGATTTTCTGAGTCCTAGGGAGAAAAGCAAAGAAAAGGTATTTTTTTGTTGCTGAAATGAAAATCTGAAAGAACTATTTGGAGAGCAAAGTCACTTGGTGGTTTTGGACACAGGAGAGTCCATTCAGCCTTAACCCTTTTGGAACTGAGTCAAGAGAAACAATCTAAAGAGAGGGTTGGAGTCAGAAAGTTGCTTGGGCTGTTTAAATGACTCATTAGCTAGAACTCTCAGCCAGCAGAAGACATTGCCAGATTTTATTGATTCTCCCTCTTTCTGGGGCTGAAACTAATATCTCTTGACCCCCAGGAGAGATTTGTTCTTGTTTTCCTGTCTCTATGAAAGGGCTGCAACAGGCAGCACCATGCTCTAAAATAGTTTACCAGACAGTATTTGAGAGAGAGAACAGAAGCTGAAGTGTTCTCTCTCAAGTCCATGGAGCAAAGAGACATCCCAAGGAAAACAAAGAAATAGAAAAACTTCTACACTCATCTATAACTGCAGGTTACTGAAAATCTTCACAAATTTACAAAATATTGTAGATGGAGACTCATTCATACAAAGGTTGAACTGTATTACAAACAAAGCTGTTTCCTTCATGTTGCTCTTTATAGATTATGCTACAGGCCAAAACAGGTTAGACAAGGGCCTTGGTTAATCAGTGGGTTAACGTGGGTTCAGCAATTATGCTGGTAGAGAGAGATGTTCTGTGTTTCATAAGCTATTGCAGTATTCATTTGGACACTAAAGGCTGCATCAGAAGTAAGCTGGTGGCTACACCTACAGATATTTCTCAGTCATAAAAGGTGTGTAGGCTCATATGATTCCCTTGATCTGCCTTTCCATTTTTTTGCCTTAAAGAAAACATTGCAGCAAAAAGCAGTTTAATTGCGACATCCCTAAAATCTGAGGAAAAGCTGCAGTTTGCTCCTGTATCTGGATTAGTGGAAGTGATTCATTTGAAGATGATATTATCTGTTCAGCAAGCATTGTTCACTCCCTGATTTCTTTACAAGGCAGGAATCAACGCTCCATTCACCAGGTACCACACACTACAATTTAACTTGTGAGCATGTTCTGATTTCCTGGCATCACTGCTCCACAGACTTCTCTGAAAAGTTACATCATGCAAATCAGCCCCGTCCTTTACCACTGGCTTAACACTAATTGCACAGGCCATGGGAAGAAAACAAGAACAAATCCTTGTGCTAGCACTTCTTGCAGCACATTAGCAAGAAAGCAAGGCTGAGAATCAGTTTCCTGGAATTTCAGACACACATGAAACCTTAAAAAATACCCACTTTCTTACTAAAGTTCTCAGACTAATTATGCTGACCCACTGTTCTTGCAAAAGTCTGCTTCTGAAAATTAGTGCCCATTTGAAAATTGACTGATATTAGAGGAATTTGTCAGCAGCAGTAACCTGCTGTGTCCTTCTTGACCACAGTCCAAAGATATACCCTCTGGTTAGTGTGATCAGTAAGATATCATTATCTCACAGCTATACTGCAGAACCATTAGCTTTCATTGTTGCCTCTCTCCTGGAGTAGCTGCAGGTGATATGGACGAATACTATCCACTAATATCCGTTATTATGGTCTCATAACAAAATCATACATGGAAGGGTGGGTGTTGGGATTTTTTTTTTAACCCAATCACTTACATCCACATTATTGTAGAATGATAAAGTCACAATTTTATTGCAAAACTAGGTGCTAAAAGTCCTAGGAAATTAATCTCTTTTCAGATGCTGAAGAAAGTGTGAATGTGCAATAAGAAGACTGGTTTTTCTTCTGATAAATCCATGTAAAAACACATTGTATGACAGAGTCAAGTATTTAGTATTCTAGGCCAGACTCCTCAAATCAGAGCAGCTACTTGGTACTCTGCTGCCTGGCTAATCTATTAAGCAGTCTTAATCTGACAAATGAAGGACAACGGCATTTCAGTAATGGGCTTCCTATTTGCTTGGGAAGCCTGCAGAGGGGCTCTGAGCACTATCACTCCTCCCAGTGCAGAGGAAGGCATGGAGCTCTCCCTGCCCAGGCTGACTGCAGCTGGGTGCAGGACAGGAGCAGTAGCTCTGGCATAGCTGTGCTTCCCGTGAGCTGCAGCGTGCTGGGGGCAGCGTGCGGCATCGCTCGGCTGCACGCCGGCACCCAGCCATGGCTCTTCCCTCTGGCTGGGCTCCCAGAAACACCAAACTGGCAGCAGCGGGACTTTCTTGCACTGGCAAGGCTAACACTCATCTATCCTGCTGATTTAGGGTGTTAGTCACTCTGCCAGGACCCTTGCCAACCCTCAGGCATTCTCCTGCATGATTTCTCCCAAGGCTGATTTTTAGACTGTGCGTATGTTGGTCCAGTGCTTAGTTTTGTTTTCCAAAACATTTATAAAATTCCTCCCGACCTCGGCATGGTGATACCTGATGAAAAGCAGGTAGTTAGGTGGCTATTTAAAGGCCCCTTGCCCTGCTGGCCTGTGCTGCTATAATTCTTTGGCAAGTAAAGGAGATGGATCAGAAAATAAAGCAAAATAAATAATGCAAACATTTTTGCAGCAGTATGAGAAGCATATTGGTTCTACTCGCACAAAATCAATCAATCTTTAGCAAACAGAACACCCATCACTGTGAGTTTTTCAATGGATTTCAAGAAGGGAACAGTTAGCAGGAAGGCTCCAGTCCTGAAAACACAAATTAGAGATTAGACAACCAGGGTGACCCAGGGCCACTTCTGATATAAAATACCAGTAAACCATTTCTTGAATATTCTTGATTGAATCCTCATCCTTGATTTAATTCTCATCCTGCAGTGTTTCAGTCATCACTCTGCATTTTCCTGGGTGCAACAATCAGAAAAGCCTGGGATGCTCTTTTTCATGGCCTTTGCTTTTTTGGAGGCTGGGGTGGATAGGAGGCTTTCATATCCACACCTGTGGAAGGACTAGCTGAAAACACAAGAGGACACAGAGGAATGAATGAATGCATGCACCAAACCAGAAAGCAGGTGCAGTACCTTGTTAGTCCAACACAAGTTATACAGCTCCTTCCTTTTAATCCATTTGACCCCTGCTGCAAACTTTTGACTAAAAAAAAGAGTTGAAGCAGGGTGTTTCTGCTGAAGATGTTATTATTTTATAAATTTAAGTCCCTAATGCAGAGTTAGGGAAACAAGTGGAATTCACATCGAAATGGGAGCCTTTGATTCAGCTCCCCACCTAAAGATAAGCTTTCTGACATGGGCAAAATGAGTGTCTGTCAGCTAGATATTTTTCCAGCGCGGTGTTCATGCGTTGCCTGTGTTTCAGCCATCTGGTGAGCACAAAATTCCTTCAGAAAAGGGAGAGGCAGCGGCAAGCGCGGCAGAGATTTGCGCAGTTGACATTACGGCTTTACACCCAACCGTGAGGTCGCAGCACCGGGCCCCGGAGCAGAGCTTGGCAGCAACCAACAGCACGTCAGAGGAGACCAGACACAGCCCTTGCACTCACAGGGACCACATTTCTTCCTCTCTTGGCAACTGACACAGATTTTTGAGAGCACAAACATGAGGAAAATAACCCTGAGCAGACTGTCTGTGGGAGGTGCCGTCAAGGCTCTTGGAAGTGCTACCACAGTGCACCATGGTGTCCCAGTCTGGTTCAATCACTGTTTTCACAACATAGCAGGAGCAAGACATGGGAAATTGTGTGAAAGGAGTGACAGCGTGGAGAGGACACTAAAACCTACTCTAACATCGGTTAGGGAAAACTAACACAAATAAAAGCTGGCAGGCTGTAACCAGCAGGGTGGAAGATCTGCTTTCAGAAAACAGGCAGGAAAGGTGTGAGGGAACATAACTTCCTTTTATAATTGTTGGTTCTCCTACCTTGGCACAAAAAGAAAGCACACAGATTTTATCCACTGACTGACTCCAGGTCACTGGAACAAAACACTTCCTTTTATTTTAAGCACAACTGCTAAACAAAAATTCCCTACTCCTGTAAGAGGTGATGGTAGGTAAACTTTCCCCTTGTCATCTCTGAGTTGTTCTCATAGAAATGTATCATTTAGTGTGGCTGGGAATCGTGCAATCTCAGTCTACTTTTGGCAATGGATATTTCTGTCCTCCTTTGATAATTTCATTTAAAGCTTTGTGTGAGGCAGAACGGTCAGCCACCTACTGCCATCCATGTTTCCCCATTCTCTTCCTCTCTTGCAGCTTAGAATGTTTAACAGGTTGAGCCAGTTCAGGTATAAAGGAAGGTGGATCTAAAATCCTTCACTGTGGCTTGTCATTACTTAAGGCAATTTTTGGTTTTGGCAGTGTCATCATTAAGCCATCAGAAATTTGACCCCATTTCATTTAAAGCAGCCAAGATTTTTTATAAGGTGCATTGAGATGACTAAAATAATAATATCCAGGATTCCACAACTCAGAGTGCAGATGAGTGTGACAGAAGAATCAATTAAGTGATTTCTGGAAAAAAAAAAAAAATGTGTCTTTCCTATCACCATCAAGTAACATGGAAATGCTCTGAGGTTTCACTGGGTACGAAGTTACAGTTTTGAAAAAATGATAAAATTCCTCCAGCAGAGGTCTTCCAGATGAGTGCAAACCAAAATATTGTTAAGATAGCAGGGAATAGATATTGGGCATAGACTCTATGCAGAAGCCTTTGAATTTTCAAAGCTTTACACTTCAAGTTGGTTATTTTCACTGTTAGCTTTGTGATTATACAAAGGGGATAGGAAGGCAACCCTGAGTGATATGTTTCTTGAGCACTTCTGCAAAGGTGAAGAGTGTAAGAACTTGGCATCCAAAACTGTTCTAACTTTACAGCAAATCTCAAGACAAGGACAAGCTACAACACTGATGTCAAAGTTGTTTCTCAGGAAGTAAATAAAACCAGAAATCTTGCAATAAATTGGTTTAAGGAACTTGAGATTTTCTGTATCTTTTACCTACAAGTAACCAACTCAATGAGGAGTCCTTGGTTTTTCATATGAATGACAGACTATTAACTTTTAAAATGAAAGTTCTGTCGAGAGTGGATATGACATTGTGAAAAATGGGAAGGCATGCTGCATTGCCATCAGATCACAGCTCTGACATAAATGCTATTTCATTCTCTTACATCCACAGCCCTAAATAATACAAAGGACACAGCTTACCGAAACTAAATTTCTATACAATTAAATCCACAACCATGGAATTTGACGCTGTACTCAAAACCAATTTATTTCATTTATTTTTCTGGGCCAGAGCAGAGTGTGAAATTTCATCATACATGTTTGTTCCTGCAAAATTACTACTATAATTAAAGAAGGATCTTGTGGTTAAGACGTGACTAAAAGACAGCAGTGACAGAGGCTGTGTACAGCTGCTCTACAGCTTGCAGAGGTTCTGGCTTGAGTCTGCAGAATTAGGATAATTTAGTCATAGCATAAAGTAGACAGGACAATGTGTATTAAAATCCGCCTGCAGAAATAATTCATAACTGTGCATTATCCCAAATGAAAACTCAGAGCAAGTAGCCATACTTTATTTTTTTTGAAAATGCATTTTACACATTTTAATGAGTACTAAAAAGCATCAAGAAATTCAAGGCACCACACTGGGACTTGATCTAGGAGGTGGTTTGTTTCTTTCTTATAGTATAAACTAGAGAAGTTTATGGTATCACTGATAGATAACTAATGCATTTAAATTGTTGAACCCTCATGTTTCAATATATGCTCAATAGTCAGAAGGCCAATATCATTGCTGAATGCATTCCAATTGCACTTAATGCAATTAACCGGGTTTTAAGAGAACAGAATTGTAAATCCAAGCATACCTAGTGGACAAAAAGTATAGATTAACCTCAGTTCAAGGGGGGAAAAAGTGATAATTCTTTTCTCCATAATATATTTTTCATGTACGTCTCATATTTTAACAGCTTTAACCTAAGTAATTCCATGCTACTCACATGCACATCAATTGTAGGGAATCAAGGCTTGCAAATTAGAATTTTATTAGCCATAGCAAGGTTAACAAGTAATCTTTCAGTGTAATACTTCAGTGTCATTTACTCTTCCATTTTATCTGACAGAGGCTCTTGATGCCTTCATGACAGACAGAAATTATTCAGCCTTAGTAGTAACTATCAACACAAGTGACCAATTGGTCTTGAATGAAGAAGCCACAGTGGCAAAAAAGCCATTCACAAACACAACTGCACAGCTTTGCATCCCCGTCAGAAACCCAAAAGCCTTAAGCAATTAAATTATTGTATCCTCCTGCAGCAAAATCTCCTGACTAGTTTGGAACTAATGTCACAGTAACCAAAACTTCCCTCCCTTGAAGACAACTGATGATATTTGCTCTTATGTGTTAATCTGTTTGAAAAAACCCCAAAAGTCTGCATTTAAAAGTGCATTGACTGCTGCTTGTAGGGGCTGGAGCTACATGTGTGGTATTTGTTTTCAGCTTGTGAAACATATCCAATATGATAGTGAGAGTTCCAGAGAAATAGCTAAGCAATAAGTAAATCAATATGCTTTCAAGATGCCAATACACTTGTGTGCTTCTAGAGTATCCCAGATCAGATGTCATAGATCAGCCTTTGACTCTTGTGCAAAGCTCTAAATCTCTACTTTGAGCTTGCACCCACTTTTCTTTACTTGAGAAGTCATTCTGGACCGTGGAGGCTCTTTAACAGGAAAGAGCCCACTGTTATTTTAGAACTACTCACTTTCCACAAATTACTAGGATTTCTTTCTGAAATATATTTTGAGACAGTGACCTTAATGAAGAGATTCCATGCCAGCAACAACTTAACTGGTGTGTTGGCTTCCAGACTGCTTCCAATATATCTTTATGGCAAACTCATTTGCACAATGTTTTTTCTCAAGACAGACAAAGAGGCAATGCGCTGCCCTTGAGTTTGTAATAGATTTGCAATCTGGGATTTATTTGAAAACCTTACTCAACCATAACTTTGGTTGGAGAGATTTGTTTGGCTTCTGTTTTATTTTAGGTGTTTAAAATGGTAGAATTTTTCTTTTAAGGGAAGCTTAGGATTCCCTAATTGATTTTTCCATTACAATGGTGTGAAGAAAAGCAACATGGAGATGGGACTCCTATGACAGTGTGACCATAATAGAAGTGGAGAGAAGGAAGTACCTTCTCTCACCACACATACCCAGGCCTAAGAACTTTTTGACCCAGGGAGCTTCAGAAAACCTAGAGAGCACCTGAGAAAGTTCATTTCCTAGATTTTCCATTTTCTATTTCAATAGCATTGAACTGGCCAAGACTGTTTAGTTTCCTCAGCTCCAAATGTCTCAGACACTGCAGGGTCCTTTTTCACTGTACATGGCACATTCTCCTGAAAAAACCCAATTTAAATAGGTTAAGATTATTCTCAAGCATAAAAAAGGCTCAAATAGAGAAAATAAGACTCTGTGTAACATCTCTTCCCTGTGTTACTGAGGCCATCACAGGGCAATTGCCTGAAACAAAATGAAGTAAAGAGAATAGATTGGCCAAGTAAAACAAACCCCTCATTCTAATCAAGTGGACTGAAACTTGTAAATCAGATCCTATTCTCTGAACTTTGTCGTTTGAGCATAATAAAATGGAAGATTTAGAAGAACATCCAAATTTTTTGAAGCTCTGGCTTCATCTGCTGATGGGATTCAGTTGCAGCAGAGCAGCACCAGCTTCTCTCTCTAAACCAGAAATCTATTACCTGAACGGCAGCTGAATGGCTCTTTGGGATCTGCAGGTGACACTGACAAAATCCTGACTTACTATAATGGAACCTAAGTCACTAAGACATCTAGATGCCTAAATTTAAGTGTCCTCATATCATGGATCCTACTCATTCCAGGGGGACTTGGGTGGTGCATAGCACTCCTTTTTGAACCACAATTTCGCAAACTAGAGCATCCAAGGACCTAGAAGGTCTGTCAAACTCCAGTTAAGCCTGAAAGACATTCAGAAATCAAATCAAGGAGTAAAAATAAATATCACAGACTGTAGTTTTCACTTTCCACCTTATTTTGAGATATATTCTTACAATTAGAAAGAAAAACCAAGACAAAATGTGAAAAGTAAGTGCAACTAAACATCGAAAGATTGCATCTTGTTTCAAGATAATAAAGATATTCTGTGGCATAGTGAGCTTATAATACAAACCAAAAATCCCAAAGTTTAGGAGAGATAACTATGGTTCTCAGAAAAAAATCAAAGTATAAATGGTCATGAATTGCAGTGAAAAACTACTGTCCACATTACTAAACACTAAAATAAATCATACTGAAAATACAATGCTGATTCTAGATTTTGTTAAATCTACTTCTTATACAATTTCTTCTCTGCTAATTTGATCATCAGTTTTTATCTGTTAATACTGGCTTAATTGTTGAATCAAGTAACTCCAATGAATGCTGCTTCTTGACTCCGTCAATGGCATTGGTATGAGCTCTTTTGACTTCAATTTTCTTAACTTTTAGGCTTTAAGCTGAGCTCACACATGTTTTATTCAGTAGAGTTCTGTCAAATTATTCTCCAAGAGTGTATCTACAACAAGAGGTTCACAATACTACAGGATCCCTCAGTCTCTCAAGTTGCAGACATTTCTCCACCTCACACCACTTCTGGGACAGTTAGGCAGGCATTACTGACACACTACTCTATCCCTCTTCCATTTGCAGCTGCATCTCCACTGCTGTCCTAGGAAGTTATAAGGCTCAATCATTCTCTGCTAGTGAGAGATCCATAGGGGATGCAGCTTCTTAGAAACTGGTCCATTTATTTGATGCCATCATCCCTCAGGGAATGGCATTTACGACTGAGTTGAATGTTAAAGATCAGCATTCCATGTTCTAAAAATGGCAAAAGGTCTATGGAATAGTCTCTGTAGCTATTTCTTGGATGCAATGTCAAGGATAAATATTACCAGGTCCTCTATAAATATAATAATTTGCCCTACAAAAAAACCACTTCAAAGAGTACAAAATCCTTCCCAGCATCTTACATATACTAAATCAGGCACAATAATGATTCCCTGTATAATGACGGTGTTAAATTGTGTCTCAAATTCATGTCAGGGAATATTCATTTAGTGTTTTTTATCTACAGGCATCACAGGAAAACGAGTTGAAACAGTCCCACTACTGGCTGGGACAGAAACATTTGTCTTCCAATGTCTGTAAATAAGAAAAAAGGAAATAAGAATTGATTGATAAAAATTTGAATGGAAAAGAGGTTAGGCATTTATTGGTATGAAGAAACTACTATCACCAATCTCTTCCAATGTCTGTAAATAAGAAAAAAGGAAATAAGAATTGATTGATAAAAATGTGAATGGAAAAGAGGTTAGGCATTTATTGGTATGAAGAAACTACTATCACCAATCTAGTCTGAATAATGCACCATACTGGGAGAGAAAGGTTTCCATACAGCCCAAGGATGAAATCAATAGTAACAAAACTCAAGTTCTAACTGAAGCTTTTGATAACTACTTTCTGATTTTAAAAGAAGTAGAACAAAGTCTTTTTTTAGAGGCAAAATATTTTAAGATTCAACTAGCAACTAATGCTCTCTATTTCCAATATCCTGAGAACAACAGTATGTGAGTTAATTTTAACATGTGGAAAGAACATTTAATTTTATCAGAAGGAAACAATGAAGAATCTAATTCATTCTCCACATGTGTGCATAACCCCCATTGATATTAATAAGAGTTAAGCAGCCTATGGAGAGGAAAATAGGGCTCCAGATGTGGCAAAATGTTTTAAGAAAATTATGTGCGGCTTTCTAATGACCACAAAAATTATTTCTTTTTCTATATCAGTGTAGAGAGAAAAGTTGCTTCATATCCAGCCAGTCATGAAATGTTTCTGGTTTTCCTGAGGCTATGTGTGTGTGAGCAGTGGTACACACACAGAAACCGACACACACTCAGAAATGTGTATTTGGGTGGTGTCTCATGGACACACAAGCACATCCTTCTCAGTTGTTGCCTTTTTCAACTAGGGAGATCCATGGCACAGGCTTGTTTGAAATTCCATTGCTCTTCCTACTGGCTGCTCTTTCCAGCAGGGGTAAAGGAAGGAAAATTTTACTTTTTTTTTTTTTTTTTTAATAGAGTGTTTAAAGTGCTGTCAGAGGTAGCCAATAGGGCCAATAAAGGCTGGTGAAAAACCTTCTTTGCCCTACACTATGTTTGACTGTAATTCTACAAACTTTGGTGAGTGAGGAGGGTTAGTTATGATTAACCATGGGAAAATTTCCTCAGTTTCCCATTGGCAATCCTGAAGTGGGATGCATTTTGACTTAATCCTTAACATTTGTACCAGTCACTTCCATCTTCTATTCAAGATGAACTCTGATATAAGAGATTGGTCTTTAGCAAGTCATTCCATCTAATTATTCATTCTTCTGAGGCACTTCCTTCTGAAGACATAAAAATACTTTGCTGTTTCTATGGTAGAGCTCTTTCTCTAAATTTTCTGAACTTTATGAGAACACAGTGATCCTTCTGCACTTGTCCAAACCAACCACTGCTATAATGGAACCTCTGAAGACCCTGAAAGGGCTGTCCTTTTATTGGTGTTCACAGAAGAATTTTAACTGAATGTCATTCAACTTTCTTTTCACAGCATTCCCTGGGGAACTGCCTGGGCCTTGAAATCCTGAGCTGCATGTTCTCTGTAGCCAAGAACTTGCAACTGAACCAAATCATCCTCAACACTTTTACAGCCCCCATTCTGCCCAGCTGAGCTTATGACATGTTAATGTTGTTTGCACACAGACACTTATTTATGACTCTTTTACGTAGCTTTCATCCAATTGTATCTTTAATTTATTGTGCAATTTTAGAATCATACCACTTGAAGCGCTTGCCTCTGATAAATTTCCCTAAAATTTCCATTTCACGTAATGTCTTTGCATGCTTCAAAATGTCAGAATAATAATGAGAGCAGGACTTCCAAGGTTTTGTTTCCCTATTACATCTATGGAATGAAAGACAGGTTGGGTATAGGCACCTCTGTTTACTTTCCTTTTGAGTCATAGACAATAGGAACTTCAGTCACTGATAAAAGCTCATTTGTACTCTGAATGTTTTCCTGTCCACTTAAGCTGAATTTATATAACATGCAAAATGACTATTCAATATTCAGTTAATTATGCACCAAATGGAGTAAGCCAAAGAATTAGCTTAATCAAGCATTCTTTTTTTCCTTAGGAAAAACCTCCAAACAAACCAATCCAACCAGAAAAAAACCCCAAACCAGATAAGAGCTATGACAGGTATTGCAGATAGACTCCTGGCTTGACTGTCAGGAGACATTCATTCCCTTCCAGGTGGGGCTGTTTACCTCTGATGGTGGTTTTAAACTGGAGCTTTCATTTTGCCTTCATTTACTTTGTCAGCTTTTTCCATTCTCAGGCTTAGATAGTTACTTAGCAAATTTCTACTTAGGGTACAGGCTGTATATCAGATATATATATATATATATATATATATCTGATATATATTTTTTCAAGCTTTTCATTTGAAGGTTTCCTCAGTTGTGCTTTTATCTTTGTCAATAGAGACCATATATAAATATATATATTTATAGCAAACTACTTATGGAATGGAAACATTCTTTACTATCTATTCATCAAAATGTTTCTTCAGCTGAGCTTTCATCTTTGAAGTCCAAACATGCACCACCCCACCACCCCCTCTCAGATCACAAATAACAGGATTAGAAATACAGAAATTCTGCACTGGGACCAAGACCTGGCTTCCCTTCAAAGTAAGAGTTGTCACATGCTTAAATGGATCTGACTTAGGAAATTAAAAAGGGCTAACAGCTGAAATTGTCATAGTTCCTATCCCTATTGCTCACTGTCTCTACTCATCTATAGTCCTCAGAGTCTGCATGCAAGATAACTTTACATGGTTCTGAATGAAAGACAAACCCAATCCTGTTTTCCTTATATATTTTGGTGTGGATGCTTAAAACTACAGCAAAGCATCTCAGGCAGAAGATAAATTATTTGGAAAAGTTAAATAAAGAAGCAAGATAATCCATGATGCCATATCTTTAATTGAAGTTGAATTTATTAAAATCTGGGTTTTGCCTGGATAATGTTTCAATACCTAAGATCTGCAGAACATGTTGGATATTTACACTTTTCTCAAACCCCTTAGAGCTCAAAATCCCATTTCTAACCTTCTTCATGACTGAGAAATTATAAGAAGAGATTTGCTGATAAATCTGTGGTTACCTTGTGACTGCCCTTGGTGGAATGGTACTAAGCAGGTGCATGGAGGCTTTATTGTATGAAAGGATGTATTTTCATTTATAAATGCAACAAAAGCTTCAGGTTTTGACTAGGAGGATTTGTCTCTCCTGGTTTATTTCCTCCTCCCTCTACTGCATAAAAATACACATTGACACTACCTTGTGGCATTGCAGTTTTTACTCTGGTGCATTATAGTTTTCAAAGCACAGTAATTTTTATGATATGTGGTAGCTTAAGGGAAAAGCAGTATCCAGCAGGGAAATGAAGGGTGAAACACTGGCCTCTTTGAAGTCAGTGAGAAAAACTATTACTGCCTTCAGTATGGGCAAGGTTTCAGTCCAAGCATTCGGGGAGAAACATGGAGCTGTGTATTGATTTTACCTCATAGGCAAAACTGTAGAGAAGAGAAGAGAAATGCATTCATCTGGAATCTAGGATGGTTAATGTCAGTAGGCCTTTAGGAAATTGTGTTACATCGATGAATGGTATGTTGGTCCAATCAAACATCCCAAATCTCTACATTTGACCTCCAAGTCTCTAAAAGAAGACTAAAGAATCCAACTGCAAAACCCATTGTAGGCTGTGAGGTTTTTGTTTACATATGTAAAAGAGAGCATCCAAATCTGAACATATTGAAGAATAAAACAGCCAAGTCTGAGGCTCCCCCAGCCTATATTAGTAAATTGCAAAGTATACCCAATACATTTAGACAGTATTTTGTAAAGGAGCAGTAAACATTTATAAACAAAACCCATATTAATATGGGAATTCACTCCTAGTGGCTGCCCTTCTCTAATTTAAGATATTTGTAGCTAATTAAGGGAATATGGTATCACAGTTAAATTGGGGAAATATTGAGATAAATAATTCATGAACATCTGAAGTAAATAACTACTAAATAGATACTTTGACTAATTTTTTTTGAGAAATAAAGGAGCAAAGCTTTGTTTTTGCAATAGTCTGATGAACTGACATTTTCAGTTCTGTAGCTGAAATAGAACTTATTTTGGACAACTGCTGGTTTAATTTCTAAAGGTTCATAACACACAACTCAGGTAACAAAACATACAGTTCTACCACTATTTATGAATGTAGGGTATCTGAATACATTTTTGCATTGAACAGTTCTCAAATACATCAGCCAAAATTTGTCAATACCAAGAAATAGTCAGAATGCTGAAATAGCAAATAAATTCTTTAATTAAATCTTAGCGGCTTTACCTAAAATTCACATACAAGGAAAAGATGACAGGAGAGTTAAAGTAGCTCTGCTCTGAACCTCACTCTTTCTTGCTTCTTAATGAAAGAGTACATCTGAGGCTTTGATATCACTGCTTTGTCATGGTAATTGGGAAGCTGTGAATTCAACATGATGACTTTAGTGCAGGCTGAAGAAAGGAGAGATGCTGAACTATGAGGAAAAAAATTTATTTATATGTCAGTCTAGATAAAAGGCCAAAGGTTAATAAAAGCTATGCTTTGTACATCATGGAGTTCCTTTTTAAGTGTGATGAATTTGAAACAATTCTACATGAAAATCTCAGTTTATGCCCATTAGGCCCATACTTCTCGTTGAGTTTGTTAATACATAGTAAGATAAGAATTAGAATACTCAGAAAAGGAGACTGATTATTGTTGTTAAGTTCATCACAATTGTTTCTATTCTTGTATCTTTCACCTCTTCACCTACATCAAATTATGTGGTAGTGCAACTGCTTCCAATAATTATAAGGAGAAGTGGAAAGTTGCTCTTATACAAACATGACCTTCACAGTAAATAAGGATCCATTGTGTTCAGAGAAAGGCAGTACAGAAACATGGAGAAAAGTCCTCTTCTCCTCCTATATGTGTAGGAATTGTTTGATACTAGTTGCCTGGATCAACAAAGGGTTTCTGTGTCCACAATTATTAGTGTTTATGGTTCAGTAAAAAAATTAGACACATGGTTAAATATTTAGTAGCTTTGTGTTCCACCTCTAGAAAAATTAAAATTAAACACTTTCATGTTCCAAAGTAAGAATATAATCATGATGGAAAAGAGAACTATGTTGCAAATAGTCAGGACTTTCAAATTGTGTTCTCTAAGGAAAAATATTTGAAACTTGCTGATTGTTATTAAGCAAGGATAAACACACTGAAGTTCAATTTCACCTGAACTGATTCTGTATAATTTATTTTTATAATAAAATCTAGCAGCAGTTACATAGCTGACAGGTAATTTCAAAACCTTTATCAGTTTCCAATTACAGCTTAGGGCTCCAAAATAAAAAAATTTGAAATCAACATAACAAGGAAATTCTCTACCCCAGCAAAATCCCTATCAGAGGTTTAATTAAAATAGGATGTATGAGACAGGAAGAAAGAGGAAAGGACAAGTAGGATGGATGTTCATAAATTAGTCATAGCAGCAGCTTTAGCACTCACAAATGATGACCAGCCCATTTGCTGTATGGTTGGTTTTTTTTTCAGAGCTAATAAAATTCAATAGATGCCCCTAGTTTGTTCACCAATTGAAAGTGCAGAGCTAAAAATTGCACCAGGCATTAGGGGTTTCAAGCCTTCCCCTTTGGAGTATGAGGAAAAAAGCAAGAAATCACAGAGAGTCTTGAACTACACCACCACCTGCTGTTGCAATCATTATGACTCACATAATTTATTCATACCCAAATACAGTGTGCATCTGCTATTTATTGATGTTTTGGTTTATTTTTCTTATTATAGCTTCTGCTTATATTGAATCAAGTTTCCGAGTACTGTGGATAGTATATAAATATGGATTATTGCTTATGTTGCTTATAAAGACCTTTCCCTTTCACAACATCAAAGAATGAAAAATGCATTTCCTCCCTTTCCAGCTAAGCAATATAAACATCAAAGGAAGGATTAGCATTTTAGGTCTTTGCACTCTAAATCTTTGTGTCATATGTCTTGCTGTCTCACACAGAACATTCATATTTCCATAACTGTTACGTAATCAGAGCAGCCGGCCAAACACCTTCACTTTCCTCTTATTTGCATAATTAATTAAATTCCAACATTTTTGCCAAGCTATCTGCACTCACACTGGAATAACAACTTTTCCTGCTGAAATGAATTCATTACCTGGGATTCAAACCACTGGTCTCCCTGCCAGGTGAAAGTTTACAGCACACAGTCAGCCCCTGCTCCTCTGCTACAATGTCCCAGTCGTCAGATATTGTGGATTATGGCAGATTCCAGAGACATAATCCCTGATGCTGTGACTGCAAAACCAGAAGGGCCTTGAGGATTGTGCTCCAGCCACCTACAGGGGCTTGGCTGCCTCTTGGCTGTCATATGGCATGGAGAGGGCTTGAGGCTGAGGAGACTCAAGATGTGCTGATTTCAAGTCAGATTCTTTTAGGAGGGCTATTATGAAATGTCCCTGTATAATGGAGACTTCAGCAGCTTAAAGACAGAAATATAAATGACTGTCTGGCTTGGATTAATTTCTTTCAGATGAAGTAATCCAGGCTGATACAGAGATTCACATTACTGCAGGCCATATCTAGTGACCCTTTTTTTCCCCTCATCTATACTTGTCTTTTAAATCTCTTTTTCTGCAGCAGGAAGCATTCTGCCAAGTCAGTAAAATGAAAGAAATTCTATGTAGAGGTCTTTGCCTGCACTGTGAAAGTGCCTACTATGTCTAAAGCTGAAGGAGAGGAAACCAGCATATTAAATATGTGGATACCAGCTATGCAATAAGCCATTTGAACAACAGGGAAAAACCTGGCTTCTTGAAGGAAAAGAGTACAGCTCTCTCTACCTGCTTTCCTTTATTTGTTATTTCTAGGTTTTCAACCCACTCTACAGAAGGGTGACTTTCTGCTTGCTTTTGTCACATGGGGACATTCCCAACTATTTGTCAGCTAGGACTTGTCTTCAAAAAGTCACAGCAAGTCAGCTATGATAGTGATGGCCATGCAGAAGGCAGGAGGCATTTCTCATCTGCAGAGCCTTTTTTTGAAACAAGGAAAAACCTGTTGGCTGAAGAACCAAGGCCACTCCAGAGGTCACTCCACAGCACAAAGCAGCACAGACATGTCCTTAGCTGTCAAAGTCACTGTATTTTGCACTGATGGCTCTCCAAATGCAGGTCCTCATCCTGCTTACCCTTACAATTTTACCAAAATGCATTCATCCACCAGCGTCTGCATGACAATGAAATTATGCATGTACCTACACACCAACAGGTTTCAAAACACACAGTGAAAGAAAGTTACTTTCAAATGTAGTTTTATTTATTTTTGTGTTTGGTTCAACAGTTCTTGGCCTGTAAGACTTATTATTTGCTGTAATTTCACTGTCTTCACTCATTTTTGTTTATTGGAGAACAAAATGTTTGTGAGCTCTAGCTTGAACAGGAGTTTCACCATGCCAAAGTATGAGTGGATAATTAGGCTACAGAAATAATCTATTAGATTGAAAGTTTAGAGAAACATTTTAGGTATCTTCTGAGATTTTTTTTTTTAGAACCAAGCAACAATGGGTATGTGTTCCTTTAATATTCCAATTATTACCTTGAGCTTCCCATATCTATTAGTTTTTGGAACACAATGACCTCTTCCACAGTGATTCAAATGTTATTTCAAATTTCACATTGCTAGCTGAGTTTTAGCATTAGGCAGGCACTCACTTTTTTGGTTTATAGACTAGGACAGGTTTGCTAAAATATTGCTCTTCAACAAACTTTTTTATCTCTTAATAAAAAGAAATAATTAAATATGCTTCTAAAAACCCAAAACCTAAAGAAACAACCCCAAAAAACAAATGCTCTAACTGTGTAAGTAAAACTACATTGAACCAATCTAGAAGCAAGGAGTTCTTCAAGGAATCTTCCCCAGAAATGAAAACCAGAAAAACTTTGAGATCTTTCTCATGCTTAATGCAAAGTCTACAGTTTTGTACTTTGCAACTCATTCTTAATGTTAAATGCAGTGTTCTAAGGTCATAATACATAAGAAAATGTGATTTTTCTGAGTTCCTCAAAACTTTTGGAAGCGGTGACTTCTCATCAAAGTGCAGATATCATGGAAGCAGGCACTAAATTTAGTTCTATAGGGAGGGTAAAGTAGAAGATTTTTATCAGAGTTATATGAAGCATACACTTAAGGAAAGCCCAGGAATAGTTTACATAAGAGTTTACCATTTAAAGTTTATTCTTGATACTAAGTATTTATATCATTATTAATGGATATATCTGGGCTCTGCCAAATTAGACTAGGACAGAATCCGTTTACAGTTTCTGTAAAATAGAACTGAGATTTGATTGTGTTGTCTTTACTTTGCACTTTTTGTACATAACAAGGCTTCTTTTGTGTCATTTAAATTTTCTTCCCCTTTGATGTAGTAATTTCCCCTCTAGTTTAATGGCTTTTATGTTATTCTCTTGTAACAAGAAAAAGGCCATCCTGTCTTGAAATGTGAGTTTCTTTTAATCTACAGTACATTTCACTTAACTTCATTAATTTACCTTTCAGTGTTGCAGCAATCGAGATTACACAACCTCATACCTGCTGTTACCACAAAAATTACCAACAGCTGCTGGTTGATAATTTCAAAGGTACACACACTCATAACCAGACATGTTTGTACTCACTGGTTTTGGAGAGAAAATACTCCATTTTCAATTACTGGGATGACTGGAGTAATCATTCTCTGAAGAAATTGCTCTCTTGATTTACCCATATATATATGAATATATATATGGGCTTTTCTCTCTTTTAGGTTATTTGCCCCTGTCCCTTCAGGTTCTGACAGTGTTGTGAACACCACCATATTTCACCAATCATATGAGACACAATTCCAAGAGCTGCTGGAGAGACATGAGGGCAAGAGAGCGCTAGATTATGGAGGGGTAAATGAAGACATAGCAGACTACAAGGAGGCAAACACTGGAAGGAGATAGCAGAAGGAGCAGAAAAAATGACCACGTAGGATACAAGCAAAACCCATCTGACTATTTGAAACATCACACACATTTCAAGGAACAATTTACTAGGACAGCCTTGGTGTTCACTGTATTATTTGCATTATTTTCCTACACCCCAGGTATCAGCCTGGTTTTATGACCTGTCTGCCCTTCTCATTTTGTCCTGAACACCCAGTCTTCAAAATGCGTGACACAAAATATTTGGCCACAGACCAAAAAGCAGTGACACGCCTGTCCGGTTTTATGTCCGTACGTGGCAATTTACAGATTAATAGGAGTTAGTGCTTAAGCCTGGTTTAAAGCTCGTTCCTCCTCACAAGGAGCGAGCCGTGGTTACAAAACAAAACCCGGAGAAGCCAGCTGGCCCCGGCCGTGATGCCAGCGCTGCGGCAGGACCCCCGCGGGGGAAGCGGGACCCGGCAGCCGCGACGGCGGGCACCGCTGCCGCCGCGGCCTCCGCCGCTAGAGGGGACTCGGGACCTGCTTTCCCGAGGAAAAAACGGGAACCGACTGCAGCTTCTAGAGAGCCCGGGCTGAATTTTGGCTCCGCGGGAAAGGGGAAGCTGCCGGGCGCGGGTTACAGAGCAGGCAGGAGGTTTGCGCGCTGGTTTGGGACGCGGAGTAGCTGGGTGGGTAAGGCTTACATTGCCAAAGAAACTTTAATGCGCTACCTCGCTCCCAAAGTAACTTTGTGTTAGAGACTCCCTGTTATGAAACATGGAAGGCTTTCATAAATCAGCGTCGTGGCAAATAGCTTTTAAGCTTCTTACAGATCCCTTGCCAGCAAGACTGTGTGCCATGCTACTCGGGCGCCCACTTTCCTGTAGCCTTTCCGCCCACGTTTTATAAAGTGAGATGGAAGCTTTGGCTGGCGATAAAATATTGGAGAAGGGAATGAGAAGGACAGACAACAGGCGGAAACCTCCAAGTGATGCTTTCTCGGCTCTTCTCTTTCCCATTTGTACACTGAGACACAGGGCTGCGAACCCGGCCGGTCGGCCAGATCCCCCATGCCCCCGTGGGATGCTGCAGCCGCCCCCCGTGTGCCCCCAGAGCCCCGGGGCCGGGAGCGCTTCGGGGGGA
Source organism: Serinus canaria (assembly GCF_022539315.1). NCBI lineage: Eukaryota > Metazoa > Chordata > Aves > Passeriformes > Fringillidae > Serinus > Serinus canaria. The sequence goes on from NC_066315.1 coordinate 34,816,238, forward strand.
GGTGGGAGGGACAACCCAAACTGTGGCTAGGCCGGGGCCCCGCACTCGCTGTGCACCTGGCAGGGCAAAACCCCCTGTTGGTGTCGGCCTGTTTTTTGGGTTTTTTTACTAAGGAAAACGGATGTCAGAAGGGAGGGAGGAAAAAAAATGAGGAGGAAAAAAGGCGAAAGTGGGAGCTTGCCCGGAGGGAGGGAGAGCCCCGCGGGAACAGAGGGAAGCCCGCGGGGGCAGGAGACGGGCAAGGGGCGCAGCCCTTCCCCAGCGGGGTCCGCGGCGGGCGGGGGTCGGCGGAGCGCAGCTCCAGCGCGGAGCCCACGCTGCCGCACCGCCGAGGGAGCGCCGGCCGAGGCGCTCAACAGGCGCTGCCGCCCCGCCGGGACGGGGCCGGCACAAGGCAGGAGCCGCGCTCGCTGCCAGCCCCGTGCCAGGCGGCGGCGGCGGCCGGGAAGGGGCTTGGCCGCCGCTCGGCGGGGCTGCCTCGCCGCCGGGGCTCGCCCGAGCGGGACCCACCCTGCCCGCTCAGCCGGGGCCGGCAGCCCGGCCGGCAGCGCCGCCGCTTCCTTTGTGTGCGTGAGGGGAGCTGCGGCGGGTCCCCCCGGCGGGCTGTCAGCGCTGCCCGCGAGGAGGCGGGGAAGGGAAGGGACGGGAAGGGAAGGGAGGAGGCGAGGGAAGGCGCTGGCAGGGCGGCTCTCGCGTCCCCGTCACAAGGTAAGCCCTGCTCCCCAGGGCGGAGAGAGGCGCTGGAAGCGCCGCGGGGCCCTTTTGCCTGACCTGCCGAGCGGCTTCGCCCAGCCCCGAAGAGCGGCCGGCAGCGCCTCGGCGGGTCGCCGCCGCCTCCTGCTCCCCGGCGGCGCGGGGAGCCGAGCGCGGGCTGCGGCGGCGGCTCGGCGCGGCGCGGCTCCGGCACTTTGCGATGGGCTGGCGGCAGCGGCGGCCGGACAGCAGCGGGGGCCGACGCGGGGCTCGCAGCTAAGGGGCGAGGAGGAGGGACCATGGCCGCATCCAGTAACTCCAGTTTGTCCGGCTCGTCGGTTTCCTCCGGTAAGTTTCTCCAGCCAAAGCCGCCTTTCTCCCTTCCCTCCATTTTAGCAGGGAGCTACCTGTCTGCAGAGCGCCTCGCCGTCCCGCTCGCCCCGACCGCGCCGCAGGCGCTCCCCTATCCCCGCCGGGCTCTCCCCCGGAGCGGCGATGCCCCTGCCCGGGGTCGGCTGTCCCTCAGGCGGCACCGAAGGGGGAAGCCTGGACGGGGGAAGCGCGGCGGGGCCCGGTTCGCCTCCCCGCCGCCCTACCGTGCCTTTGTGAGGGCTGAGGGAGTGGGGAGCCCAGCGCCCGGCTCCCTCGCCGGGCGAGCAGCATCCCTGCTGGCTCGGGAAGGGGCGCGCCCGCGGCCCCCGCGTCTCCGCGGCCGACGGGGTACCGGGAGCTCCCGGGAGCCGCGGGGCTCGGGGTGAGAAGGGCATTCAAAGACCAACGCGCATCCTCTGCCGTGGTCTTCGCGGTACAGGACTGGCCCCGTATCGCGACCCGGCGAGTCGTGGTGCTCTGGGGCGGGCGGGGTTGCCAGGCGTGCCACTTGGTGGGTGTTGTGGCACACCTCGCATTTTCAGTACTTCTGCAGGACTGGGAACAGTTAAATTCCCGATCCAGATTAAAAATGCTCCTGGTGACGGACTGCCCCAGGGTTTCTGCGGCGGGTGTGAGGTGATTGTGCCTGCCCTGCGTTTTGGCGATGCTGGGTGGGAGGCGGTGCGGTGCGGCGCTCTGCCCCGCTCACGGTGGGGGGCTGGCTGCGCTGCAGACCCGCAGGAGGGCAGAAAAGTTACGGTGCGTTTTTAACCCAGGCAGCCTGAAATTGAAAGCAGTGATACAGGAGTGCCACTGCCTGCTGCTTAGCTCACGAGCAGTTACTGTAATATTTAAGTTATGAGAAATTGGCTGAGAGTAACATCCTGGCATTTCAGTGGGCTGAACGAGTAAATAGAAGCATGAACAACTTAAGGTTCAAGGGACTTGTGACTCAGTGTTTTATTTGAGATGCCAGACTGAGATTTTTAGGAGCATTTCTTAAACATAGCAATATGTGCTGTGAACAGCAGACAAGCTCCTATATCAATACAACTCTAGAAAAATATAAATAAATGTAAAGGCCAATAAGCAACTACGATTTTCAAAAGACAATGTATGTAACTTACAAAACATATTCTATGCCACTGTTCCAGTGTTCAACACTTACAAACAGATCCAAAGAAGGAACTAGGTCCTAAAAACATTTTTTAACAGTTTTAACAAAAACCCACAAACATTGCAAGCCCTTATTGCCTTGACTGAAAAGCACCTGAATGAAGTAGGCATGAGAAATTCTGCCTTGTGTTCACATTCACAATGCAAGAGTTGCAAGACCAAAATGAAAATAAGCAAGAATCCAGCCAACTTTATGGCTTATTAGTGGAGGTACTCATCTGGGCAATGTGGTTTTATTTTATGTGTCATTTGTATATTTTTGCATCTAAGTTATGTGATAAAACCAGAAACAACTTTAAAAGCCCAGACTGGAACCTGTGACTCTCTTCCTTGGTGCTTTAACCCATAAGCTGCCGAGGCATGTCCCCAGCTTGGAGAAAGTGTGTAGCTCCCTTGCTCCATGAACCTCATGGTCTTTCTTGCATACTGCTCCTGTGCCTGTAGAAGGATACTCAGGATATTCAGAAGGATGCATCCCTCTGAATCCCTTCTGGCTTTACTAAATCTGAGCCTCAGGATTCTTCTTGTGAGTTGAGAGATGTGCATCCCCTGCAGAGTTGATTCAAATGCCCGAAATGCAGGGAAGAGTGGGAGTTCAGGTGTATCCTTGGTGTGAGCAGTTGATGTCATCCAACTCCTTCTGCTCATCAGGTAAATCTAGCGCCAAAAATAACATCCAGCCAAGGAACTGAGATCTTGGCTTTAGCTGCACATCATTAAAAGATGCACATCAGGAGTTGACACATGACAGTACCCTGCTTTGTATGAAGCCCTTAGCTATGGCCTACAATGGTTTGTGGTTTGTCTTTTGTTTTGTGTTTTTGCAAGCGTGAGCACAGCTGAGCCTTGGCCCATGCCTGAGGCTCTTAGGTGCCACTGTAGTACAACTAATAAATACTGTCTAGTATTTATTTTATAAAGCAGCTGAGTGACCTTGACTTTCATAACTTATGACCTTGGAATGGTTTTTGGTTTTGTTCCAGTTTATTCAATCTATATTTCTTCTGTGCATATACTAACCAGCAGTTAAATTTGCTGCAGCAGGATAAAGTTGCCAATATTAGCAGACCCACCATATCTGACTACGTGCAGCTGTATTCTGGCTGTCTGTGGTTTAAGTTCTCAGAACTCAGCAAGTCTAACAGCATTTTGTTTACATGGTCTAAACAAACAGTCTTGCCTTAATTTGGTAGAATTTATATGTATGCTTAACATACCTTAGTTTGGTAGAACTTATATGTATGCTTAACATGCCAATATGAAGATATCCAAATAGTGTAATTATTTCTATTCCCAAAATACAAATAATACAAAAAGGAAGTGAATTTTGAGGTTGATAGCAGAATACCAAGCTGCAGAAGTCAGCTCTACCACTACTTATTAATGCTGCCAAAGCTTGAGAATGTGTTACTACAAGTGACCATTTGTGATGTAGCATTTCTGCTTCAATTCCTGCCAATTCATGTCAATGAGAAAGCTAAACAGTTCAAATATATTTATTGGGAGGAAGCTGCCCAAGAATTTTATGGTGTAGATATTCTGCTTGCCCACTTATATTTCTGTAAATGTACAAGTGGGTTTTGTAGTCTTCCCTTGATCTTGTGTCTGCATTAAAGGTGAGGGTCTGGTTATGTTCTGGAGTGGTTATTTATAAGCACTACCTGCCCAGTGTCATGGCAGGGTGGTGAGCTGTAGCTGTTGTACAGATGGGGAGCTAACATGCAAGGAGGGCTATGACTTCAACTATCCACTGATGGTAAAGCAAATATTCATACTTAGGAGGCTGTTGCTCCTTTGATTTCACAGCTGGAGGACCAGTCCCTCCTTCAGAGCTTGTGTCTGTGGTCTGTGTGCTCATCTCAAGAGCCACTGTGAAGTTGCTAATTATAGGTTCAATAATATTAGGTTCTTGTTACAGGCCCCATCTGACAGAAGCCTATGAAGGACTTTTTTCAGTAAGCTGGCACTCACTGGTAACAAAATCTACAGGAGAGCCATGGGTATTTGTATTGTATTTCTTCATATATAATTTCTTCAAGCTCTCTGCCTTTGGTAACAGAACTTAAGCTGCCCTGACTGCCAGCTGTTGTGTTTGAAGTGGCTGGGGGAGAAAGAAGGGTAATACTCTGGGGGAAGAAGGGGGCATGGTAAGCAATTGCATTAAGTATTCTTTTTTGGACCTTAGATAAGTCTGCACATGGTATAAAAAGCTGATATTATAATTACTTCCACTGGGAATTCCACTTTTCTTTCCTGTAATCTCTTCTTTAACACATACCCAGGTGATCTATTAGCTGTATTCACTGCAAACCCCTAAATTTTGCTCTTCTCCCAAGATGAAGTGCTGAGTTAACTGCAAGCAGCATCTTTTCTCTCTCTGCTATCCTCTAAAGAAAACTGTGCATGTTTTTATGCTTTCCTTCATGCTGCAGTCTCCTTAAAATAGACATTGCCTTGCCAGTGCCCATCTTAGTATTGACCCTTATTCTCACTCATTATAATCTTTCTTTTTAAAAACTTCTTTGCTCTTACTGAAACTTCTCGGCTTTTTCCCAGCAAACAATCCACCTCTCCCACTTTGTCACTAGCTGCCTCCAGTTTCCTCCACCCAGTAGCCAAATACTGATTATACAGAACTGATGAACTTGAGACTTGACGTTCTGGAATGTAAATAGAAGCCTGAGTGAAGAGACCTTTGTGGCTGTGACTGCTTTGCTTCTCAAAGAAGCAAGAAATGCAATATGTTTCCCACCTAGGCTGAGTGCAGTGGTATTTCTAGGCACTGAATTTCTTTGTGCAGTTGTGCCATCCAGAGTTAGTACAATGTGGCCACAAATGCCAGCTGGCTTTTAAAGATGCCATTCTGCTTGAGAAGTCTTGTGCCAGATACCCTGCCTGTGGCAGGTGGATAGGTTAGATGGCTTGGGCTGTCTGTCAGGGAAGGGTCTACACCGAAGGTAAATGCAAATACAAGCCTGATAAATGATAAGGTGTAACCAGGCTGCCTCCGACAGCAGGACTCAGACTGTGCCAAAGGCTTTGCATGAGCCTCAGCCTGTGCTATGAGAGTGGTAACACTACGGGAATTCAGGTGAGAACCCAAGGCAAATATGTAAATGTATGTGCCAGTGTACCCAGTATTTTGTTTCTTCTTTGAGCTCCAAAGACAAGTTTGCCAGTGTTAGGCTGAAGGGATAGCTCGGCACCTTTCTGCTTCTCATGAATTGGTGCTTCTTCTTGTGCTGTGAACATTTTGAGTAGTACCTGTCAGTAGAGCAGGTGATGGATTTAAAACACAAAGGCAAGCTTTCTGCTACAGGCCAAGAAGGGCTTGTGTGTTTTGTCAGGGCATTTTTACTTTTCAGCTGAGTCCACTGCTCTAATGAAAGACAGCTACTTCTCCCCCCACTCCCCTCTTTTTGCAAACTAGAGTACTGTATAGAAGACTGTTACAAAGTAAAGTCACTGATTATTGATAGCAGTTTTTTTAATTGAAAATGAAACATTTTTCTGTCCCCAAGCTCAGAGGAAAAGGCCTTTAAGTATCATTTAAGAACCAATCATTATTAATTAATAATTAATTTTATGGTTCATAAACTAATACTTGCAGTAAATTGAAAGGCAGCAAATTGTTGGATTTTTTAAAATACATGAGCATGAGTTGTTTAAAGAAAGCATACTTCTCAACTGTGGGTTTTTACACACCCTCTACTTTTTGAGAAGGATTAAAAAATGCTTATCAAGGGAAGAAAAATCTTTGATGGTTCTAGTGACTTAACAAGGTCAAAATAAAATATTAAAGGCTCATGACTCTCTGGGGGTCATGAAGGTGCTATGATGTGAAATAGGCAGATATATTGTAAAAATGAAAGTCAACATGGACCGATTTTAATTAAGATGCAAGCAAGTGGGAAGAAATGAAATTACTAATGTACAGAGATTCAGAGAGATTCTAATTGGGAAAAAGATTAGTAAATGAAAATAGATGTTTATTCTTAATGATTTAATAGAAATAGTGTTGCAAAACTGGCACATGAAAGCTATTGAAATCATGCTGTCATTATGCTGATAAGGTGCTGCTTTTGATTTTTAAAAGGCCAATAATTTTTTTTTTAAATTTCTGTTCCTCATGCCAAGCTTCTTCTGGCCAGGGTGTTCTTGCTCTAAATTAAAGCTGAAGTCTTTTGTATCTGATGATTACAAAGAAGTAGCCATTCTTATTAAAAATAATAAGAATTCAAAAGGGAAAAAAATGCCATAGTACTCTATTCTGATCTAGTGATTGATTCAACAGTTAGTTACTGACCATGTAGGCTGTGATTATTGAGAATAAAATAGCCTGGAAACTGGTACAATGCTTGTCTGCTTCACAATTTAGCTTATAAGCACTCGTGCTCTGTAAAGCAAAAGTCTTGTTCTTCTTAGGGATCTGCCTGTCTCACAGACATATGTGGAGGTTCAGGTGAACAGTCTTTCATGCTGTCATGCTGATGACTTTTTTGGACATCCCTTCCATTGGAGTTCTTGCCTCCTGTCTGATGGTTCTAAGGAAGCTTACATATGCCAAAAGCTGAGTGACTGCAGGCAGGAATATTTTTACATTGGTGAATGTTATAATGAGATCTCTTGTATCTCCATGTCCATAACATTTTACATGTCTGAAATCATAATTATTTGGCTACTGTGGTACATTGGTAAGTCCTAAACCTGGGGTTTTAGACAAAAAAATAAAACCTTTTTTCAAAGTTGATTCGTTTATATACATACCTTTGGCTAAAGGGCAGCACTGGCTGAATTGGCCTCGCTGACAGCATTGAATGCTGGCAGAAGCTGTTCCCATGCTGGGGAGCCAGTCTGTTGTCACTTGTTCATCTCTTCTCTTCTCCCAGAGGAAGAGATTCTGAGGAGATTAAATATTTGGAGTACTCTGTGTTAGGGAATGGCACATTTATATGGCATGAAAAAGCTTTTGTTGCATGGAAATGTAGCAGGATTTATGCAAGAAGCTATAAATCTGTAATTCTATAAATATCACATTTTTTACAGGTGTAGTCACAGTTTGTCTAAGAATTATACTGTATCTAGTGTAAATGTATAGTTCTAGCTGGTATGAATAATGACCCATTCTTACTGTCTTTTTCTGACCTTTGATTATGAGAATGTAAATTTGAACGTTGCATTTGGAGGTGGTTATTACCAACTATGAATCATGCAGAATTCAGCAATAATTGTTTCATCACCCTGTTTTACTCAGCAATAGTCTAAATCCTAGGGCTGGAGGGTGAGTGTATCCCTGCAGAAGGGAACTGATGTTGCAATAGTGCTCTCATAACATTACACACTTCAAAGTTTGCCAATGAAACTTGACAGTGCAGGCGGATGTACTTGGTAAGGTAAGGAGAGGTTAAAGGGTTTTTAAAATTCAGAAGAATACACAAGTATCACATGCCTTGCTTCTGGTGTTATTGATCAAGGTCATCACAAAAGAAATCAGTTCAGTAAATGTGATATCTGTTCTGAGGCTATCTTTATCAGGCAGTCCAATTCCATGGAGACAAAGTGTTTCCAGTGTGGTGCTATTACTGACAGTGTAGAAAGTACTAGGTGGGGACTGTCTTATCATCATATAAATCACGTGTCACCTGCTGTGACCTATGTGTCATGTCACATTTCTCAGTTTCTTCTCACAAGCTTGTCATGTAGCTATTCCTCTCCTTCCTTCTCTTCTTGTTGGCTGCTTAAACATCACTTGTGGCTTTTAGATGAAGTGGTGTGTTTGTGGTGTTACACTTTTTTATTTCATCACAGAAAAAAAATAGATGTTAGGAGAGATGGAGATCTCAGTTTGCAAATGCCGCTCAGTTGTTGAGAAGATGTTTAATTGCTAAAAATTTGTCTTATCTTGACAGATCAATTGGTTCAATGTTTGGCTTCATGTCTGGTAAGGAAGAAAAATGGCAAGTACACATCATGTAACGGTATTTGGGACACAGCCATTGCAAAGGCAGGCAGAAGTAGTTCTTCTCCAGCAGCATGCTGTGTGCCAGAGAATGTGTGCTGTGGTCAAAAGCAAAAGAAGGCTAAGAGCTCTTTCAGCATTGAGTTTGCCATCAAAATTCATGGATATTTGCTGTCATATTTGTCTGCTGTCTGAAGCTGCACTGATTCCACCTTAATTCCCCAATAAACTAAATCAGATTGCCCCAAAGGAAAGAGGAAAGGATACACAGAAGGGGGGGATCATGAAAGACCCAGACTCTCAATTTTGTGAGACACACATAAAATTCTCAATTTTCAGCTTCTCCGAGGCATTGATGTGGTTGCTGTTAAAGCCAATTGAGTGGCACTTTCTGTGTGGCTGAACCTACCTTTCTGTGCATGTAGCACCTGTAATATTTTGGCACATTCCACAGACAGTGCCAGCCCTTGTGTGTCCCATTTTTAAGCAGTTACAATGTGTGTAAGCATGTGTAAATTAATAGCAAACCATATCCTCTCCTGGTGTTGAGGGTTAGGCACTGCCTAGAACAAAGACATTACTGTGGACCTCTTTGGCATGGAAATTTAGAGACGCTGGTGGCCGACCTGGGCTGTTAGCACATTTAGATAACTTTGCAGGAGAAAGATCCATCTACTGCTGTTAAGCACAATGATAGCAGCCCTGCCTGAAGTCCCTGAGCTGTATGTGAGCTGGGAAGCTGGTGAAATATGTACGCTATAAAGCTGCTGTATTCTTTAAGACTTCTTTATGTATCTGCTGATAGTCACTGTGGGAGATAATCTACTGATCTGACCCGACGTTGCCGTTCTTATCTGTCGGGCTGCTAGAGCTACTGCTGCTGAGTCAGCACACCTTTACTCCTAGGTCCTGAGTTCTAAAGCCAAGGGCTCCTAAAAGAGAGGAAAAATTGGGGGCAAGTTTAAAATACAGAATGCTGACGTTATGTTTTGCAGGTTAAAAACAAAACCAAAACCTGCACCTGTGTTACAAGGAGACCTGATAGGAAAATCTTACTAATCATGTGCTGTATTGAAAAGTATATAAATTTGTCTCAAGCTCCCTTTCTTCTTTTGATTGAGAGGCTTTTTCCCTCTTCTCCTTTGCCTTGTGAATACATGAACCAGCTGGATTTATGATCCAGCTACAGCTGGATCACATTTCATTCTTACTGATTCCAATACTAAGGCTAGCAATTAATGAACTTTCAAGAACTAGAACAGAATTTTTCATATACGGCTCATCTAAGCTCCAAGATTGAAGGCTTTACAAAAAAACTGAATGTTGCAATCAAATTTTTGTAATTCACAGAAGTGTAATAAAGCTAAATAAATTATTTGTAGAAGATTTGGTTTGCTGATGAAAAACCCTTTATGAAGACAAGGTGTTAAGTCTTGACCCTTCAAGCTGCTTGGTCCCTTCTGTTCCCACTTCATCTAGTTAGTAAATCAGCAGTTACTGGATGGGGTAGCTGCTTTTCTGTGTATTTTTATTCAGTTTCCATTTAAGTAGCATCTGCTGTTAGGATGGGACAAATTATTATAACCTATGTGGTAAAACCCCCCTCATCCAAGTACGTAACTTATTTAATATTAAATTGATTATATATATATATATTTATATATATATATACACATACATATGTAAAACATGTCAGTTCATTGGTGATGAATTTCCAAGGATTATGTACAAGACTTAAATTATATGTAATTTCTATAAATACCTGCTTCTTGAGGGAGCATACTCTCCATAACTCCTGACCTTCTGCCAGGCAAACCAAGATGATGGACAGCTTTTAGCGTCATGATGTGATAGCTCTCTGTTTGTTTTATTTTGCAACCTGAGGCATGTGGTTAGAATGTTTCATGTTGACAAATGTATTTACTGAAAGAATATTGAACCCTTTGATGTCTTAACAGAAAAATGGATGGACAAATTTCAATTCTAAGATTCCTCATGCTCCTTCATGACTAGTGCATTGGTGTATGTTGGAAATTTTGCTCAAGTTTAGAGATAACTATAAATAATGAAATAGAGCCGACTGTTATGGATGAAATTTAAGGCTGGAAGATGTATTAAGCCACGGAAATAGCGATTGACAGGCGTGCTTTTTTCTCCTGTTCCATTATGACACTAAAACCAGCATTAAATCAGTAAGCCACTGAGAAATAAAGATAGCTGAAGGATGGAGGTAAGAGATGCTATACTGGTGAGTATTCACAAAGTTATGGAGACCAAGAAAAAAAAAATCAGATGTTTTTATTTTGGTTGTACAGAAAGAAGAATCAGGATCCTGATCTCTCTTTACAAAACAGGTTGCTGTATCAGCCCATGTTATTTACCAGGGTGGGAATGTATGTTGTTTTTGAGTAGAATTGCTGGTCATTTTGGTACTTGATGAGTACACCTAAGCATGGGAGAGAGAAAGCCTGATACAAAATGTTGAATGCTGGATTCAGGCCTTACCTGGTGTTTCTGAGTGAGTGCATGAAGAGATGAGCTCTAAGGCATAGCATCAGTCCCTGGCCACAAAAGCTTAGGTGGTAGCCCCTTTTCCTCTGACTGAACCAACAGGTGACAGTCAAAGTGAAGAATTATCATGTGCTTTGGTAGTGATTTAGGTACATGTGTGATACAATAGCATTTCTATGGTACAAAGTTTCGGGGTTTTATGGAACTCTCCAAGAGCTGCATTTCCATCCACACTGTGCCTGGAGTGACCACTGTGGTGCCTTTCCCTATAGCAGTCTGAGTGATTTCTCCTGCAATTTGAAGGAGTATTGTGAATACATGAGGTTTTCTGGGCATGCTGTTGGGTGGCATGGCTGGCTAGCACTTTTGCACACTGCTAAACAGTTGTTTTATTTCCTTTCAGAATTGATGGATTAGTTCCTTCAATAAACTCCAAGAAAGAGAACCCATGAAACTCTCCTCCCAAATACATTAAATTGCCTTATACCATTGATTTTAAAAATAAATCTGAAGAAATGAAGTATAAGTGCAAAACCAGAGTTAAGTGTATTATTTTTAATGATTAATGTAACAGTAAATCTTTAAGCCCTGGCAGCTTAAGAAATCAACACATATTGTGTGATTTCCTCTAGCACTACAAAATATGGCAAATGTGTACAGGTTATATATGGGCTTGTTTGCACATGAAAGCTATTTTCAAAAAAGATTGTAAGAGCTATACTGAAAAAAAAAAAAACATTTTCAGACATGGAAATATTATGGAATGGTTATTCTGGAACAGCTATTCCTGAACATTGTTCAATTATGTTATAGTAATGTAGATCATTGACTTAAAAGGTGTAGAAATACAACATTAATTATATTCATTTGTTGAGTAACACTAAGCTTCTCATCTTTCATTTTCCTTTCTGCTGGATGTATTCTTGGAAGCTCACTGCTTCATTTTTTCAGAGACAGAATGCATTCCTGGCATCAGAAATTTAAAACTGAACCTACCATTTTCAAGGGTTTTTTTCTCCTTTTATTTAGTTCTGTGTTGTTTAGCCCAGGAGATGATCCCATGATGGTTCAACTATAAAAGGATGAAACAAAGATAAAGATGATTAATTTCAGAGTAAAAGCTTGCTAAACAAAACAGGTCATTATTAGGTAGAAGTGTTCATAGGCATGTGAGAGGTGCAGGCAGGGCTGGAGGTCTACTTTGCTGAATGTTGTTGAACAGGATATTATAATTACTACTGTATCATTTATGCTGACAATACTCTTATATAGAAATCAGGTGAAAAAGCCACAGAGAAGTTGTTAACTGTATAAATATAGATTAAATACCTCTTGGGAGAACAAAAATCTTGTAATTTGTAAAATGCTAGGAGCATGAGGGTAGTGTGTGTAAACTACAGTTGAAATGGTGAGGAGCTGGCACATTTTTGCTAATGACATGTATCAAAATGTGTGTGTATGTCTAAGAAACTAAAAGGAATGAGAATGTTTATGAAAATAGCAGAAATTTGCTCCTCACCCCCCACAAGCCATTTCTCCTTTAATTCTGTTAACTGAGAAGGAGGAGGCACATTTTCTCTAAAGTCACTGCAGAGAACTTTGGCTTGTGGAAAACCCTTTTTGTCTTGTGTTTGTTTTAGATCCTTTGATCTCTTTTGGTTTGATGAGTGTGTGTCATCACTTGGTGTTACAATTGCTTCCTCATGCTCAGATGTGACAGTAATAAATACATTCACTGAAAAGTGTAATTTAAAATTTATATTATGCACAGTTATTGGCAAGTACTGTAGCCTAAGTGATGAAAATGAGGGAGAGTCTGGTTCAGGTTGATTTTTTAAAAAATAACTTATTAGACTTATCAATATGCATAATAAGCTTATGAAAATAGACTTTTCAAAAATTAAGTAAGAAAAAACTCAATATAAAATGATTGTAAGTGTAATTGAGTAGTGTAATTTACTTTCACTTTACAGGAAAAGGCTTTCAGCTCCACCTCTTAAGCAGCTTTAGAAAATGGCACACTGACTCCTGGCAGTAGTGTATTGATTGAAAGTGTCCAAAGCATCTAGAAAGCATAAGTGTACATAAATTTGTCTGAAAGGGATGTGTTTTATAAAAGAAAACTCCATCACTGTCTAGGGTTTGTAAGAAGTACATTAACTTCAAAAGTACCAGGAATGCTATAATATATGATTAAAAGCCTGGTATCAGCAGGATTTCTTTAAAAACTCTTTTTTTCATCACCCTGTAAATACTTAACTAATCTTCACAGCACCTGTTTCACAACTGGGAAGACATTAGGCAGAGAAATGGAACCACTCAGCTACTATCATGAATAAAATGATAGTCTAAATAGAAAAAAAATAGAAGATTCATCAGGAAACATTGTTCATCAGCAGATGAATTGCAGTCCCTCCTCAGACCTCATTGGGAACATGACCTCATATAAAGGATGTGTTTTTTTCCCCCATTCATATAATTTACCTTATTTTGGTTTTGTGTAATAATGTGTCCTAATTTGTTTTACACATTTCTGGTTCTTTTTATTAAATCACTTTATGACATGTTTTGTGTCAGTAAAGTTTAGATAGATTTCTTTTTGTTTACTCATCCTTTCTCACATGTACCGTCTTCCCCCAGATGTAAAGCTTTTCTATGCTTGGGCTGGGGGTTAGGTAGACTTATGCTTGAACCAGTTAAGTAAGTACAAGAGATGTCAATCACACAAACAGTGTTATCCTGGATTTATGTTCTAACAGTTACTTAGTCTGATGCTGACTTTCCACATCCTTGAAGATCAGACTGTTCCAGAATAAACATTTTGGAACAGATTTATTCACTGCTACGTACTTAAGGAAGTTGGTGCTGTTCATTTCTGGGGCTGTGGAGCACCATTTGGAATAGCAGCTGCTGAGGTAACAATTTGGACGTGTCCCCTACCATCCTTGAAAGGAGAAACATCGTGGGCGCACAAAACCTTTCCAAAATATCAACGACATGCAAGCCTGAAAGCATTTGCATATTTTAGTTTAACAGATTTTTTCCCACCATGAATATGTTTATCTTGCTTGCAGATACTGAGTCTGTTTGTACAAAGTCAAGCAGGAATGACTTTAGGATTGTTTGTGTACCTAGAGCTCCCATACGCTCAAGAGCAAGGGCATTTTCTTCCTGATTACCTGCCAGGTTGGGACAAACTTAAAGAAATATGATCTTATAGGTAAGACTAAGTCGTCAGCTCAGTTTACTGTATCCTGTGATTTATTGGAGCCTGCACTCCATGTAATGGGAGATGCCACCTCTCATTTGACGGAACTCTAGGAAAGAATGAGAAACTCATCTTCAGGCCTGTACCAAATTTCTGAAATGCTGAGTAAAAAAGAGCTTTGTCGTGAGGTTATTACTTGAAACCAAACCAAATTTTAAGCCAGCCTGTCTTCATCCCACTGCTCCTCCAAAAAACAGCCAGAGCTTCACCCTTCTGTCTAGTAAATACACCAGTATTTACAATCTGTTATCCTTAGGGACCAGACCTTGGGGACAGTGTGATGGGTCCTTCCATCAGAGAGTCTGGCTGTAAGTGTTCTATCAGAAGTTCTAGCAGTTGACCTGTCAGAGCAGCGTTCAGTTCCTGGCAGTGAAAAGGAAATCAAACCAGATCTGCTACTAAATGTCTGAATCTGTAGTGGTACTGTGGGGTTTATGTTGTCAGGGGTATATTTCCTTTGGACAGGCTTAGTAAGAGGAATATAAAAATCAGTCTTACAGTGGTACCAGTATGAGGATACTGTCTCTAACCCTCTGCAGAACTTTGTCAAAATGTCTTGCTCATGCTGGTCCTTGCTCTCCATACCTTTGGAAATAGTAGAATAAATGTATGACAAGGCAGGTGAGCCAAGAAAGTATGAAGGGGGACAAACAAAATTCCTGTAGGACGGCTTTGTCTCCATTCTGTTTCTCCTGTTCTGGGTCCCATTGCAGGGTATTAGGCTGTGATGGGCAGCTGGCTGTAGCACAGCAGCCAGAACAGCCACTAGAGCTTGTTTGTGTAGGAAGAGCTGCAGCAGTGGCTACAGGCTCAGCTGCAGCTCCGTGTCCTCCTCCCACCTGCGCCACCAGCCAGTGCTGCATAAGGATAGGAAAAATGCATGGGGTAAACTCCTGCAGGTTATTCCACTGGCGCCCAGAAATCTGTGGCTTGGGAACTTCCTGAGACAAAAAGCTGGGCTCTGAAGTTTAATATATTTTTTTTATTCTTGTATTTGATGCCATGAATTTGGTAAGTTGCTATGTAGAGCCATGTAAACTTTGAACATCATGTGAGGAAGAGCTCCAGATATTGAATGGGTTGTGCAAAAGGATGCCTTTTTGATGCTTTTGAACTCATATTGCTAATTTTATTTCATACACTGCTTTTATTTCGATGAACAGTAAAAATTGATTTTCTTATACATGTGTGAAATCTGAAGCAGCATAAAGCTCTTTATCATTATGCCACCATCAACTCTTTTCTAGCCTGAAGAGTCAGAGGCTACTTGACCAATCCTTGTTTGGAGTAGCCTACCTCTCTGGTCATCTACATTTATTACTCTTTTCCTGTCCTCAGTTAATCCTATAAAAATGGACCAAAAATGAAAACAGTCATCATGCGATTATATATTTATCATGCATTTTATATTTATTCCACTGAAGTTAGGTTGTGTTCTTGGTTCCTTAGCATTTGCTTTCCTTTATCATTTGTGGTATTTTCATGCTTTTATGAGAGTTGTGTTGACTTGCCCAATATAACAACTTACCATGTGTCTGTCAGTACTGTTCTTTTCAATAGTTTCTATCAATTTGAGATCACCTGGGTTTTTGGGGATTTCTCTTTGTAAAATGGTCATGGTGTAAGACATTTTGCAGTCCTTTGATTCTGAGGCAGTTGTAAAAGAGGCAGTTACTCAGAGTGCTGTTTCATCCATGAGTCCCTTAAGAATGCTTTCATAGTATCTTCTGATCTGTGCACATTGTTACTGTTCATCCATTCATTCTGTAGTCTTTTCCACTGAAATCTCCATGTGAAATGGATGATCCGACCAGTACCTCATAAAGAAATGTTCTGACATGTCAGCTTCTCTTGGTTCTGGGTTCTCTGTATGCAGAGCTCAAAATACTTATTTTCTGCTCTAAGTGCTGCTTTTATCCCTTGATCATCTGTTGGTCAGACTGACAGGTTTTGCATTCAGATGTGAAAAAGGAGCTGTGGTTAATTCTTGTGTCTTCTCACAGTCATTTCGCAAGCTGTCTTTTGACTTACTCAATTGTGGTTTAAGTTTGCTTTCATTTTGGGTTGATTTTTTAAAAATAATTTAGCCAACAATAGGTCATGAGTCTTCCTACTTCCTTCATTGGACTCGATGCCAGCTTTGTTTGCTTCTTACAGCCTCTCGTGCCCTGTTGTTCAGCTGCACTGGCTTGCTTTGCCACTTTCCCAAATCTTTCTGTGCTGTGTGGCATGTGTTTGCACTCAGCCTCCAGCATGGTATCCCTGTTTGCCATATTACCTGGGAAGGTTTAATTCTCTTAGCTTCCCCATTTAGCTCGGTCCCTTTTAGCAATATGTAATGTATCCTCCGGGGTGACTTAAAAATCAGATTTTGAAGGTTTTATCAGTCCTGTCAAAATTTTTTGGTATGTGTATCAACACTAGCTACAGTTACAAACCCATTTAAAAAGTCCAGTCTGTAAGAACTGAGTGTGACTGTGTAAGCGTGTGTGTCTGTTCATCATAGATAGGGAGAAGACAATTGTTCTTGACAAGGGGAATAATTCTAAGTGTAGAATCTAGGGAGTCAAAGCTGGATTTTTTTTGTTTTTATCAGGCTCTAAAACAGCAGAAACTGTCTCTTCAGATATGATGCTGCTGGCTCCAGCACCTGTGGCTGCCTGAGGGTCAGCCAAGCTGCCTTTGAACCCTGAGTCTGGGAAGGGAGATCTCAGTTTTCACCTACTGTGGTTTGGAATTTGGATGGAGATAGTTTAGCAAGACTGCTTGTACAATTAGACATACTTTTTTTGGAACCAAAGTGGGAAAACTTTATTCCGGGAAGGATCTGGTGCACTCCCCTAAAATTGCGTGTCTTTGTCACACCTGACTGTCAAAAATTCAGCTGAGGAGTCAGTAAGTGTTAGTGAAGAGCCTTAGTAAGTGTGGACCACACAAGTTTGGTAAAGTCCTGACAGCTGTGGTATTGTTTTTGATGAGAAAGCTTTTGAGAGAGTCAGAGGCATAGGGGTAATAGATTAGGTTTTATTAGCATAGGTTTTATGGATTGTACCATAAGACAACACTGACACTGCAGCTCGAAGGGAAGAGAAACTGAGAGGGATTCATGATTTGCAAATATTTTAAAAGAAGGTAAAAAAAATTCAAAGATGAAACAGTGAACAGGCATTCTTCTTTAAACTAGAATGAGTCAGTTTGTTTAAATGTAATAGTAGACTACAGAAATATATACATGCACTCAGAAGCTGTCCCATTACCCAGCCATTAATCTTGATCTGACCTGTTCCAGGCAATAAGCGCCTGCTCTGTAAACTTTCTTCTTTAAACTTCAAATGTGAGCTCTCTTTATGATAATATAATTTTTTCCATGCTGACTTTCTGAACCTTCCTCTGTGTGTTTGAAATTTACAACATTGAGCTTTATCTGAAAGCAAATTTATTTTTAGACCTTGCAAGAGAATAGTTCAGCTGTGTGAGTAATGTGCAGAGACCAAGCAGCCTGGAAATATTCCTCTCTGAGAAGCACCTCTTGGCTGGTCAGAACACCTTTCAGTTTCCCCATGACACAAAGAGGCATAGGGTGTGTGGTTTCAGGTTGCTTATTTGTAGTTTATTAATACTTTTTTAATATGATTGTAAGGGGTGGGGCTCTATGTTAGTTAAGGAAAAGCAGACACTGGAATGTGTTCCTGTGAATGGCTAGGGAGGTCTATTCCCAAAGCCGCAGAAACAACACCCCAGAGGCTTCCATTTGAATGGGATGATCTGTCCTCACCTCTCCCTTTCCTGAGGCATCTCCCTGGGGAGTATGTTCCTCCTGAATGCACCTGCAGTAAAATAAGGAGAGGAGCTCTGTGTAGCTCCTCTCCATCTTAGCCCTTGCTCCCTATTTTTACCTTGATTATGGCAATCCTTTTCACCTTGCTTAGAGTAATCCCTGGCACTGAGAAGATGTGTGGAGTGGGGTCATAGTGTAAAGATCCAGGAGGCAGCTTGAGCACGCTGAACATCTTGATGGTGCCAGAGAGAGGTGATGTCCCAGCCTGCTGCCTGCTCCTGGTCTCTACTCTTCCTGCTGCCGTGCGTTCGCGGCACTGGCACTCCTCTTGTCCTTCTGTGAGCTGGCAGCCAGCACCACATGAGAAGCAGGACTGACAGTGAAAAGCAGAAATCTCATTATGGCCTTTGCTTAGCAATGGTCTCCTCTCCTTGCTTTTTATTTCTCTTCACATGCTTTACATGGCACGTTGATAATTTCTAACAGCTTTGCTTGCAGAGGCTTTCCAAAATGGTCTTTCTCTTCAGTTCCTCATCTTGCCCCCCACTCTTCCTCCCCTCATTCGGAACTGTAAAACCTTTTGGTGCCTGTATCATTCCTTTCATGTAACAAAAAATATTAATTTATCAATTGTACATGGATTTTGCTAATTCTTTAGTATCTGAGCCATTTTTAAGTTTTAATAGAGCATCTTTGGATATTTTTTTGAATTTCAGCACAGCTGACCATACTGGGAGCTTTCTGAGAAAGAAAAAAACCCAAGCCAACAATATTCTCTATTAAAAACAAAGCAAAAATGGTTCTAAGGAGAATCTGATACCAAGGTATGATAAACCATAAAATTCCAAAGTTGAGAGACTGGGTGCGCATTATCACGGGCTACTGTCAGCATCAATATTAAAATGTAATTATCAACCATATGATGTAATGTTACTTTGCAAAATCACACAGTTTGTGCCTAGAATATTACCCCATCTCTGAAACATGCTGTGTTTTGTTAGCTGGGTGAGCTGGAACTCAAGAGAGCTATTTAAATGAAATGTGCTTATTAAACAGAGGTGGCAATAGTTGTATAGCACCAAAGGATTAAAAAAAAAATAAGAAAAGTAGGGAAAAGTGAACTCATGCATGAACATTTTAGAGTCCTGCTTTGCTGTCTGCATGAAAAGACTTGGGTTTTGTTTGTTTTCTTTTCTCCTAAGGATACAGTCTTTTTTCTATAATTTTTTTCTCTGTTCCTTTGAAACAGTAGACTGGAAACGATGATTTTCTGTGACCTATTGTATTAACTTGGGCTACTGCCAAGAAAACTTTCCTGCCTGGAGAAATAGTGCTAATTTTCAGGTTCAATATTTCATACTACCTGGGTGATAAAAATATTGTGAATTTCTGTACAGCTGACAGTTTGTCTTTCCAATTCAATAAAGCTGTTGCTAGAAACTGGTTAATTATTAATCATTGCAGCATTGCTTTCTTTTTTTAACCCAAACTGTCTCTTGAGCAGCTTTAGATAAATAACATTTACTGGGGGTATATTTTAACATGAGATTTTTTTCAACTGCAGCTTTTAAATGCTGAATGAATAATTTCTTTCATATAATAAATATTTGGCAACTGAGACTTAGATTACTTTAAGAGCAGAGAGATTATCAGACTGTGTCATTTTAGGAAACAGACTCCTCTAACCTGAACACATTCTGCAAACTTTTTTTTTTAACCTGTCAGTAACTTGATAAGTTTAAGTTTTCAGATGTATGATGGTCCTAAGTGACATGACAGTAAAATAAGGAACACAAAATCTGTATTCACATGAAACACTTTGGTCCCATTGAATCTTTGGAAACAAAGCATTAGAAATCAAACAGCTATGTAGGGAATTTCAGAGGTGACACAGATATTAGTTTAAACTCTGGGAAAAATAGTTGGAAAAACATAAAAACTTTAAAATCTTTTCAACAGGGACTAAATGCCACTTACACTTATGTCTCTAAAATGTCTTTGGTGGAGTAAAAATGCTTTGGAGAACAGTAAAGGGGAATTGGCTCCATGGTTGAGAATATTAGATCCCTGCAAAGGCTCAATAACAGATAATGAGGATATGTGAGAAATTCAACCAGGAGTGTAAAGAGAGGCTCGTTCTTGCAATGAGCTCCATATGGCTACACATTTCTGCTTTGCAGAACATCTCTTCTATCAGCAGGTCCCCACACAGTACATGGATCAGCTGTGTAGAGTTGATTTCATCATCAAAATGAAGCGACAGCATGTCTCAGTGGTCAGCTAAGGGTTGTGTGATATTCTTGATCATGGAGATAACGCCTGTGATTGTTTTGTTTCCAGTAGCTGATTCAATTGTGTGTTTCATCCAGTTATTCTTACAGTGTTTGTTTTTAGTCTGGGATAACACATGCCTAGGCTTTGGTTTGGAATGGAGCTGTTTAGTCCTAACAGCAGTTTCTGGGTGGTTTCTAGTGGACAGCTTGGGGAATGGGGACTAAAATAAGGAATTCTGTGAATAGTTGAGCATCTTAGCTCCCTTTATCCCGAGTGCTCTGAGCTAACCACTGCCATGACACTGTATCCCAGTTAGATGCTGTGTGACACTCCAGCTGTAATGTTCCAGGCATTGTCCCTATCTGCCTTCCCCTCACATCTGCTCTTATTTTCCTCTCTATCCATCTCCCTGCCTCTCTCCCTAATTTCTTCCACCTCCTCCTAAATCTTTAAGCTACTTCTTGAAGTACCCTCTGTATTTTTTGGCTTTGTTGGCCAAAAGTCACCCTACCCTTTTGTTAGTCTCAAGCTGTACATGAGCTTACTGAGGAAATATGTGCAACCCACCAGGGGTGGTCTGTCTGTCTCCAGAATGACATCCCCAGTGGGGTTCTGCCCTCTAACACTATCAGTGGTGTTTGCTTTGTCCCTGCCTTTTGAGTCTCACGGCCACATAAACCTACAGCAACATCATGTCTTTAGGATTTTTCACTCTCTTAGATTAAATGCTAATTTGCAATGAATTACAGTAAGTTTTGTTGCCTGTGGGAAAAACAGGGACTGTCATTTTGGAACTAAGTTGAAACCCAACTTTCTAGAAATGTGAAAGCTGTCTATATGAGTGACTAGATGTGATCCCTTTCAGTCTGATTAGTTGCATACATTAAAAAAGGGGGGAAATGTATTTGTTAGAGTTTGAAGTGTGTCTGTGAATGAAACATTATCAGTATTAATAAACTTTGTGATTAATTAAAACACTGAGAAACTTCAGCTTCCTGTCATTTCAAGTCAGAATTTTTCCCTTTCATCTTGAAACTTACCGTAACAATAAAAAGTAATTATACTTTTAGATAGATCTAAATTAAAGTATCCATAATTCAAAATAACTTTCAGTTGTGAGAAGTGATTTGTTGTTAAATCCATCCATTTATTTCTACAAGAATGCCAATTTTGGGGCCAGGTGAAACACTACCAGCTGGTTTGATTGATGATGCTGATAACTTCATGGAAGACATTTAGTCAGGGAATTAAGGCTCTTCACTGCCTCAAATACACTAGAAGAAGAATTTGGGAGTTCAGTGCTGCCACAGCCTTCCAGCACAGAGCAAGGTCAACAGGTCAGTGGTGGAAGTTAGAAAGCATCTGCTGCTGCAGAGGAGTCTGTATGGGAGGGAACTGCAGGAACCCCAGAGGGGAGCTTAGCACCGAGAGTGAAGTCATTGCTGCTGCTGGTGTAAAATTAGTCATGAATTGAACAATCCACTGTGCTGCTTTATGGACTTTCTCTAAAAGGTGACACTGCAGGAAACACATGGAGTTTGCACGGGAGATCAGCCCAGTGCAAATCCAAAGGACAACGTCACCTTCAAACCGAAGACAGACTTGGCACTTCTCACTCCAGATGTTTCATGAGCAGCTGTGATTATCATCAAAGTCTATCACACAGTAGCTTTATTTTAAGACTTGAAAATGCATGGGCTGAAACAGCAGAGGTAGAATCTGCCACATTTTTCTGTCTAGACATGCTTTTAGCTGCAGCATCTTGAAGTAACAGAACATAAATTTGTAAAAATTGAAATACAGCAAATAGCATCTTGATGTCAGGGTGGGAAGGGACTGGATAACCATTTGATCATGACAGGGACACATGAAAAGAGAACTCGGTGGCTTATGCTAATGTGAGAGCTGATGCCTTCTTCCCCCACAGCAAAGATGTGCTTTTACTTCTTAGTTGAATGATAAATACTTTTACTGAAGCTCCTGGTTATTATTTTCACGTACATTTCTAAGCTCTTTCCTAATTCTTTGCAAATATATTTGAAGCATGAAGAGTGATTTATAAAATATTAGCTTTGACCATTTTAAGATCCACGTTCAATAAAAATACCATTCAATTTCCAAGCTAAAAAGGATATAAAGGGATGATGGCTTCACTGTACTGTAAAATTTATTTGCACTCCATTGCAGTGACTGCTGCAAAGCTGAGGTAATTCTCTACACAAGTTTTTCCTGCTTGCAAATGTTAAGAGTAGCATATCTGACAAGCACAGCTTCAAACTGAGGTTCAAACTGGTAGTAAGAATTGTTTTCAGTCTTGAGGAGAACTTTTGTAATGAACCAGGATTTCCATAAATTTTGGGTGAGACACTTTTGACATTTTAGCATTGGAGATGTTAGGATCAAAGTGTGATCAGACAGCAGAGAGATCAATCCTTTTCAGGGAGGAAAGATATCTGTCTCTTTTCCCAAGGAACAAGTACTAAAACAAGAGGAAACGTGGCCTCAAGTTGCAGAAGGGGAGGTTTAAATTCTGTGTTAGGAAAAGTTTATTCAGTGAAAGGGTTGTCAAGCCTTGGAACAGGCTGTCCAAGGAAGTGTTGGAGTCACCAACCCTTGGAGCTGTTTAAACCTGTGTAGATGTGGAACTTCAGGGTATATTTTAGTGGTCACTTTGGTAGTGCTGGGTTAATGGTTGAACTTCCACCTTAGAGGTCTTTTTCAAACTAAACACTTCTGTCATTCCATATCCAATATTCCAGAGAAGTGTTATTTATTTAAAAAAAAAAAAAAAAATTCGACATGTTAGGGTTTTTCCTTCCTTCCCCCTCCCCCTAGTTTCTGTAAAGAACTCTGGAAGTTTTCACTAACAACTTCTGTCTTCTTAGCTGACATATGGAGAAGCCATGATGTTGGCATGAAGTTATCTCCCAGTTACAGTGCCAGCAGTGTTATTTTGCAGCATTGTTTAGCATAGGAAACTGCTTTGCCTTTTGTCTGTAATTTCAGTTTTTCTGAATGTTTTTAGATTCATAATGTTAATATTGACAGCTTCTTATGGATTTTGAAATGACTAATAAAAAGGATCATGGTAGCAGGAAATATTTTTTGTTGATCTTGTATTTCTCTTTTAATTCCCTCTCCATTGTGTATCTTTAATGAGTTCTCTGGGGCAGATCTTGAAGAATAGCTGTTATAGGAAAAATTGCAACATAGAAATGCCAACTTTTTACATCTGAAAACCTTCTATTAGTGCTAACATTAAGATCTGTCTTAGCTGCATAACGATGAACCGGGTGCTTCTCTATTAACGCAGAAATCAAAACTGTCATCACAGTTCAAATCCCGACTCTTAGCTCACAGCAGCAATAGGCAAGTCAGGAGGAAGGGAGTGGGATTTCCACATCCCCATTTGTTTCTTGACCTATGGACTGAGTAATTATGATTTGTGAAGTAACTAAGAAAAAAGGCTTCAAAATCCTTTTAAGTAATGACAGCCAACATTTTTGATAGCAAATTGTAGATAAAAACCCTGGCACTGTTGAAGTCAGCATTAAAAAATCCCACTGGCTTGAGCAGGGCCAGGATTTCACGCGCAGCGTTGGAAGTCCTGTCAGGACACTGATTGATTCTCTGTTGCTGTGTCCAAGAGATAGGTAGGTGGGCAGTAGCATTGCCTTTGATTTGCAGAGCAAGACAGCACGGTGGAATAGCTTCCCTTCCATCACAGAGAGTCAGTGCTGGGACAGGAATTTGGGGTTCCTTGACCTCAGCAGTCAGTTCATGCCTGACACCATCCTCACAGAACACTCTTGCATGATATGCCCGTGTATCTTGTTGATAATCCATTCCTTGGCCTTGTTTTTACTTGCCCATCTTTTTACTTACCATTTCATTCATCGTGTGCTTCTGTAGCATTTTTTTCCCCCTGCTTAATTTACAGTGGTTCTATTTCTGGCCATTAGATTTCCTCTCCTCCTTTTATGGTTATAACAGAGCACACTTGTAAATCATCCTTTGGACTGCATGCACTGGCTGCCTTCTTGCTGCAAAACACAGGCAACTCTACCCCGTCACTGCTATGCACTGACATGTAGCAGATGTATTACCATTGTTCCAAAAGTACTGCTTCCTTAGCATTTTTAAATGGCCTTCTTAATATTTTTAAATGGCCTTTTTAACTTTACTGGCCTTCAGTCTCTTTTCATGAACTTAATAGATGCATTCTAAAATGTGTAAATATTTGTTAAAGTGTTTGGAAGCAATCTGTACAAGCTTAGTTTTTATATTACTTCCAGTTGCAGACTATTCAGTTGGGTGATGTGAAATTCATTTATCTGTCCCAGTTATATATTGTATTCTACACAAAAACTTAAATTACATTCTTAACAAAGACATCATGTGAACAATGGTGGACATGCCTGCTGTATCCAACATCTTATGCTGTGCTTCTGGGAACAAATAATGTGCTATCTTTTTAAATTTCCTATTCATTTCTCCAGTCCATTCCTTGTTGCACTTGTTCTCAGTTCAATGCTGGCTTCTTTCCTCTATCAAATGAGATCTTTTGGAGTACCTTGGCATCTATTGTGATTTAATAGTCATTAACTGGGTTTTCTCTATGGACAAAGAAAGGCTGGCACAGGCAGAACTCCCTGGGTTCCTCCCTCCTTTCTCTTCTCCCCTGGAGCCTTGAGCTCCAGCTTTTTAACAGCTGGGGTCTTGTCTGCGTTCCCTGGTATTTGACATGAGGGTTCATCACTTAGTAAAAGATAGCACTCATTTCTTATAAGAGTTGCATTCAATGATTTTGTAACAGCGTCAGATGGCTTGGGCTAAGTGAGCTGAATCTGAGTTTGAACACAAATTTTCTGTGGTTGGTAGTCCTTATCATTTTGTTTTTCTCTTCTACTGCACAGTCATGTTGAAATTTGCAAGTTTAATTCCTTATAACAAAATGTTGAAATATGGCAGCTTGGTAAGTGAATTGCCACTTGCTTTCTGCTAAGCATTATAATCAGTTTTGGCTCCAAACTGAAACCTTGTTCTCAAGTACTCCAGCATTTTGATCTGGGAAAAATCCAAAATCCACAGAGTATTTGTCTCCTGATTCTGGTTGAGAAGGCATAAGGCTTTGCCAAGAGCAGTGATTTTTACCACATCTCAGTGTAAGAGGGAATGATGTCTTTAAAACAAATAATTCTCTGAGATTTCTACTAATTTGATGTATCTGATTTTTGCACTTACTGCCTTTCCTTGCAACTTGGGTTGCTCTTGCTGCCGAAGCAGTTGCTTGATCCACATCTAAACTCTGGTGTAAAAACCACCAAAGTCTGTGCCCAAACTAATGCTTCTCAGTGTATCTTTGCCTGTGTTATCACATCACTATTAATCTATTTCCATAGTGGAGGGGAGGGAAAGATAGAGGAGGAACCACCATCCGTGCGAGCAGTTTCATTCATTATGTGCTCAGTAATGCATCCTGTGATATAGCAGGCTATTCATTTTAAATGGTATTATTGCTGTTCATAGAGGCATAGCTGAAATGCTGGCTTGAGCATTAGATCATGTATATTTAAATGCTAACAGTTGTGAAAAATGGTAAGCACTTAATGGCTGTGTAATTTGTTACTGAAATGACCACATGGATTTGTACTATTTTCTTGTGTGTTAGAAAAATCCATAGGTTGCTTTGACTCAAAAATAGGAATATACCTGTATATGCCTAGGGGAATGCCAGTCTTGTATTTTTTCAGAAATTTTGGAAATCCATCCAGATAGATACAAATTCTAGTATTTAATGATTCTCCAGGTCCCTGAAATATTGACTGAAATGTAACAGAAGATGATAGCAGGGTTCATTCAAAAATCTTTGAGTATTCATTGACATCTAAGAGTGCTTGATTCTGTGAGTAATTACTGAAATACAACTGTACTTGCTTTTTATGGAGGAATTCAGTATTACTGGAAAACCATTTACATCAGTGCTCACTCTTCCTGCATTGTGCCTGCATTGTGAACAGGCCAGATGGTGCTTTGCTGCATGTGAGCACAGCAATAATTGCAGTTCTCAAAGTGAATGACTACATTTTGCAGCATGACACCAATTTTAGATGAAAATGAGGCCTGGTGTATTGACAGGCACAAGCAGAGTGAAGCCATGGCCCACAGAGGGGGAGTGGACTTGCTTTCTGGTTATTCCTTCCTATTATTTTTTATGTACATTTAACAAATGTCTATGTAAAACAGGGCCATTTGAAGAAATGTTTGGGTGGGGTGAAGTTTCAGGAATTATTCTTCTTCCCAAGACTGTTTATTTCAGGATCCTGACAAATTTCTTACAATATAATTTAAAGGAATTAAGGGTAATAGATGTTATTATGTATTTTGAAAAGAAGGTTTTGATTGGTAGAACTGGAGAATATTTTGCTGCCAGTTACCTGTTATTTCCTAGTTGAAAACATCTTTTTCGTAACTCTATACCAACTTGTTTTCAATCTCCAAATAATTTGATCAACTTTGGTGCTAAGAGCATTTTTGCTCCCTTATTCTGCTCAAAGTCTCATCACTAATCTTCTGGTCTGCTCAGAAATTAGTTAGCACCCATCACTGCCTCCCTTTCCTGCCCTTCTCTTTTCCCTTTATCCCGCTTACCAGGATGCCTTTTCTCCTCTCTCTGTTCTGTTTGAAGTCACACTGTT
Organism: Serinus canaria; assembly: GCF_022539315.1. Taxonomy (NCBI): domain Eukaryota; kingdom Metazoa; phylum Chordata; class Aves; order Passeriformes; family Fringillidae; genus Serinus; species Serinus canaria. The sequence continues at coordinate 34,842,967 of NC_066315.1, forward strand.
CAGCTGCCTGGGCCCTCTGCCTCCACTGTCCTCTTTTGAGGTCTCAGACTTGCATTTTTGGATGGGAGGGGAGGAGATGTTGAAGGCAAATTGTCAGCTTCAGCGGGTCTTAATAGGAGAGAGGGATGGGGAACTGGGGAGGAGGGGAGGGCCGGGGTGGGAGAAGGTTGCTAAGGATTAAGTTTCCATCTGCCAGTCTCTCATCTGTCCTTACCCTGGCCCTGAGCTGCCAGTGCTCCCCTCCTTTTCTACTGTAGAAGAGAGAGAAGAAAGCATGGGCTTTTGTTTGCTTAAAAGCATAAAAGAAAGAGGGAATTAAGCTTATTAGTCCTTCCTTATTAGTCACCATTGAACATAGAGAGTCAGCTTGAGTAAATGCAGGCTTGCAAAATGATGTGAATCATTCAATAGCAGCACTTAATGGGAAGCTGGAAGTTTTTTTCCTGCAAATTTGAAAAATACTGATGATTTTACATCAGAGTATAAAAATCAAAATCTGACATATTGTGTCACCAGTTGCTTCCTTCCCTCTTACAATTGTCAAAAGAATCTAGATACTTATGAGGCAAGAATTTTAATTTATACTTGGGTTGGCTCTGCAGTACATGTTACAGACTTGGATTGTTTACTGCTGTATGAATTCTAAGAGCAAATTAGTTACTTTAAATGAGTGCTCTGAGATAATGTATATAAATACTTAAAATCTGAAGTACATGAAAATTCTCAAATAGTTGTGTTTAGTAGGATATTTATTGTTCTACTTTCTAGACAAGTTTCTGTTTTCCTGCTCTTGGCTTTATCTTTGATCGATGCTGTGCTGGAAAATAGACCAAATTCTGTTATCTGCTCTGATAAGAACTGTTTTCTTGATTTGAATCATGGAAAACCAATTCCTGTTGACAAGTCACTGGGTTTGCCATAATTAGAAATTGGCTGGGTGCTGAGAGTACTTAGGTCACTTCATCTTTATGATACAGAATGTCTAAATGCAGGATATAAGTAATTTGCTAGGATATTTTGCATGTACTGAAAAGGCAGCATTTGATGGTGAAATAGTACAAATTTTCATAAAAAAGAAAAACCCGGTATCTGTAGCCTAAATATTCCCAGATATTCCCAGGTAAACTACTGATGCCTTTTACTGCTGCTACTGTGTTGGAGACTGCAGCAACTAGCAGCCACAGTGCAAACTGAAGACATTAACAGGGAAAATTATCTTGGGAAAGCAGTAATTAGTGCACTCTTAGCACATTTACACATTTGATGAACACAAGAGGCATAGCAACCAGTGATGTATTACCAGGTGCTTAGTGCTATGCCCCTCTGCCCTCTGTGGATGTGTGTGTGGGAATCCAATTTGCATCAAAGTTTCTCTTAGTTTGGGATGGCATGGTGTCATGCAAGTAGGATATGTAGAAAAGGGAAATGGGCACTAAAATTTCATAGACAGCACTACTGTTTTCCTCTTCCTTTCAAAGATTTCATACAAATGAGGCTCCTGACATTCTTTAGAATTATGAACATGAGTGTGGATCATTAATATGTCTCCATGAATTTTATTGTATTTTTACATTATTTTCATGCTCTTGAAGGAACCAGTTTCAGTGAAGACAGTTTCTCACAGAGCTTCAAGACAATAAGAGAAACCAAGCAATTGTTTACAGTACTTGTAGCAACACCTTCACTGATATGTCTCATTTTTAGTATCCTTTTATCTACATGTCTAAAATTAAATTAGGTCTCCATTACTAAAATTAGAAGAGTCATTGGATTAGAAGTGCTTTCTTTCTGATCCTTAACTGAATGAAAGGAGCTTTTTTTGATAAAACCATAATAGAATTAAATGCTCCACATCTCATGTTCTGAACCTTTATGGTTGGAGTATTAAGTTTATTATATCCATCAGACTAAAATCACCTTAAAATGTGGGACAGAATTCTCTGAACAGGGAAATAAGGTTTATGTAAGAGGGATTAGTGATTCAGCCCCAGTATTACTCTCTTACATACTGTTTTTTTGTTCAAGGTAGGATTTCTACCTTATATAAACAGAACTCCCATTGTATTCAACATGAGTTGTTCTTGATTGAGGCAACATGCTTTTCATAAACTTCATTGGATTACACTGGTGCTTAATACAAAGCCTGTGCAGAAGTATTTTTACTAATTGGGATCATAGCATTCAGCTTCTTTGAGCTCTGGCATCTTAAGGACTTCAGGATTAAATCTACTTCTTGGCACTATTACTCAATCTATGAGTTTTGTATGATTAAGTATTTGTATGTTTCTAAAATGCTTTCTTTTCCACTCCAGAAATTATCCATACCTGAACTCCAACCTGCTTCTTTTGTGCTGGAGTTTCTGGCTTAGATGCATTGAGTGAACCTTCAGTAGAAATGGTGTAGGGGAAGAACAGCCACTCCAAGAAGCAACTATGCCTTTAGCAAGTCTGAGCTGAAGGACTGAACAGAAATATAAGAAAAAAGGTCCCAAACTTCACATTTTTCAATGAGATACCTTCTGTTAGCTGGCCAGAAATTATTTGAGTATTAAAAGCCAACATCATCTTTCCTAGGACCACAAAAAATGCCATTACATTTTCCCATTATTTAAAAGAAGGAAGATCCAACTCCTTCAGAGCAATCTAGCAGAGTTCATCCTTAGGAAGATGTGAATCCTTCAAGGTTTTGGGGGACTGTGGATTCACCTGGTGTGAAATGGACTCTAGACAAGGCCTTTTCTGCCTGCTGCCAAGAAGCAGATGATACTGCATGATGGGTGATTGAAAAGTGACAATTTTTTAGCACTTTGACTCAAAAGCTAATCTATGCCAGTCCCACGCTCTGAGGTTATTGGGTCAGCTGGGAGGGTACAGCAGAATATAGAATGGGAAGGTATGTTCAGGAGGTGCCTGAGTTCTGTCCAGGTTTTTGCAAACAGAGTACTGCCATGGAGTGCCATGTCTCATTTCAAAACTCTTCATCCAACCTTGTCAAAGAGCAAGGGCTCAAGTTAAGACGACTGCATTTTTGTGGAGATAAGCTTATTATGTAGTCCTATGTGTCAAATTTTACAATCAAAAATTCAAAGTAAAGAACATAAAAAGCTGTTCCATTGATGCCATTTCAGTTGTTAAATGTTTTTGGGGTGTGAAATTTACGTGTCTTTGAATTTATCTGTTAACCTGTCTTTGAGATATATGAGCATAAATCAGCATTTGGGCATAGGAGGGAAAGCTAGTGTTTAAATGTCTTTAATTGGGTCATTCTCCATGAAGAAATTTTCCAACTGCACTGCAGTTATTTTAGCGTGATGCAATGTATTCTGCAATGCAGGCAAGTCTCTTTCATGTCTGATGTGTCACTTTTATAAACAGAGATGTAGAGGAATATCTTTGAAAACTTCTAAGGTGATACTTGCAGTTTTCATGACCTTTTATTAGTGCCTGTTCAAGCTGAGGTATCTTCTAACTGAGCAGTTCCTGAGCTTACCTGCTTTGGTCTCTTTTCCTGCCTTCCAGCTTTGAAGTGAAGACTCCAGATGCAAGTAGCATTGCTTTTCTTGAGTTGAGACATTCATGAAAACCCTGTTTCTGAGTGTTTGGATCTCACCTGGTCCTGTGGACCCATGTTCCAGCCTGATATTTTGTACAGTAGTGCTAAAGCTTGACTGGCCTTGCTGTAAACTGTTGTGACATGCTGTTGTGTTTGTCACAGCTGGTGACAGACGTGGGATTGGTCCACCAGCAGGAGAAAGTCCATGCCTGCATGAAGAAGGCAATTTGTTGTCATTCAGAGAAACAACTGGCAGCCACTAGGGATAATGAGAATCCCAAAGGAAAGGTTCATTGGGAGGTGCTGCCTGTGAAATGGTGGAAGAAGCCCAGAAGAAAGCAAGGAGTGGGAGATGTGAAGTAAGAGCCTCATCTGCAGCAGGATAAGTGAATTCTGGTCTGTAGATCTGGAGCAAGTGGGGCTCTAAAAGTCATGCTTCACAGTTTACATAAAGGATTTATTCAGAAGGACTGGTAACAACATGCTTGCGGTGAAAAATGTGTAGTGGTCCAATGAGTCTATCTAATTCTAATTTTACATTTGGTTTTAAGAAATAAGGTAGATTATCACTTAAATCTTGGGCAAATGGCTGCTTAGAGAATGGGAACTTGCTCCTATTGTTTCTTTTTAGGTTGGAAGGGGCTTGGAGTGGCAAAGGCTAGTCCAGTTCACAGAGGGGCAGGATGTAACTGGAAACATTTCCTTGTGTGCAGTGAAGCACTGATCTGAAGAGGAAGTGTTTGAAGGGTGGATAAATGCCTGTGGGTATATTTAGCCAAAACCTCTATGACAAAGGGCAGCAGGGACTGGAAGGATTGCCAGGACCTTGGTGTGCAGCAGAGGTAGTGGAGGAGCCTGGAACAGGCAGCACCCAACCTTCTGTCCAGGCTGGGTGCTGACAGCAGGGTCTGGCCTCACAGAGTTTCTCTTAAGCACCTGGTATCATTTCAGCATCAGTACAAATTAATAGTTTAAAGAGTACTATTTTTTCACATATACTTCAGTGAAGGCTGTGAAAACCTTTACCAAAACAGCATTTTACCTAATTTGCAGAGTCTGTGAGGTGTGTGAGCAATGCACCTGCTTCACTGTTTACTAGGGAAGCTAACGTTTTGATGTTGTGATCAATTTTTTTGAAGGAAAGGAGTGTTGAAACTGCAGGAGAAATTAAAAATCAAAATTCAGTTTTGTTAATGCAGATGTGTAAATTGGTCATTCCAAGACAAAGGGATAGAAAAAGCCTGTGAACTAAAATCTCAGTTTACAAGTATAATGTTCTGTTTATTTTATATGAAATATATTTTATTAAAAAGCCTGACTTGGGAATTTTTTATTTGAGGGGGAAAAAGCCAAGTCTTAACTTCTTAGAAAATGTAAGATTTTCTGGAATGCTTGGTTCAGCATATATGAAACTATGTTTTGAGAAATTTATTCCACTTTACTCCATTAAAAGAAACCTGAGCATCTGGCAGTGTAATAGGAAAGACTGGAGTGTGTTTCTCTTCGAAATGCAGCTGAATGCAATCTTCCCCCTGATAGTTCTCATGAGTATGTGGTAGCTATATCAGCTGTTTCTACGTTACTTGTTTTGACAGATTAACATTTTGATGGGAATTTTTCATGGAATTAATCTTTTTGTAAACATGTACTTAATAAATTAGAAGTTGACTAACAGGCAGTGATGACTAAATTACAATGTATGAAATATTAATATGACAAGAATTCCTGTTTCTTAAGAGTGATTTGAGTTTCTGGTCTGTTTGCATATGTTGCTGTTAGCAGCAAGCCAAGTCAAGGAACAAACAATCCATCCCCTTGGTGTATTTTTGCAAGTTTCCAAAATAATGTCAAGTCAAAAACTGCACACTTTTGTTTTCTAAAAGCAGTTTTGCACTTCTATAGGGAAAAAAAGATTGGAAAAAAAAATCTCACTTAATGTAACTGATGTATCACAAAAGACAAACTGAAAAGTTTGACAAAAGAAAAGTTGCATCCCTCAGTACTTCTGCTGTTTCTTGTGTTTGGGTCTTCAGTCTTGTTGTCTTTAGAGTATCATTTTCCATTTCTCCTCCTAGAACACCAAGAACATACCTATCCAGAAGACAGTATTTGCCATATAAAAATTCTTGTAGTGAATAAAACCTTAAGGAATTGCATGTTGGACAAGGCTTTTTTCCTGTTAAAACCCATAGCTGAACTAGCAGAAAAGGTGATGCCATTTGGGCAATGTGCATGCCAATTCCTGAACTCTTGAAGTTTACTCCTTTTTCCTCCTTGATGTGTCTTCTCAACTGATGAGCAATAAATCAGTTTTCAGCCAGGGCACAAGGGACTATGGCATGGAAGAAAATGCAAGGATGACAGGCTCATTTGCTGGCTTAGCACACAAAGACATTGGGCATGTTGCCATTGCTCATCTTGTGTTTGGAGTTCAGTTCAAAGAGATGCTTGTCAATGTGTCTCCAAAAGGATGCGTCATTTCCATAACGATGATGGTGGTGACTGCACACTCCCTAGAAGCTGTGAAGAAACTGGAACTTCCTCCTTGTTCTTGTTTTGACATGGGATATATGGTTTATACAAACTAGGTTATAAGGCATTAAATTTAATGCGTAATTGTCCATTGTTTTCTGGCTAGAAGAAAGTTGAAAGCACGCTTTTCAAAACACCAAGCCCAGGCTTTGTCTGCTGCAGTACCAAAGAGAGAACATGCCCTGATTTGTTGAGTGGATCACCCTCATCCAAATGGATTTTCTGGTGCCACAGCTGGTCAGAATACCCTGAGGAAACGGGGAGGCTGAGGAAGCCCTTGCAGATGGCATAGGCCTGGTCATGTCTGTCCACTATCCTTCCTGCTCTCCTGTTAAAGAAAGGCAGTGCCTACAAACTCATTGAACAATGGCTCTGAGTAAACCTCAACTGGGTAACTTTTCCAGACAGGTTCTAGAAAAAAATCAGAAATGTATGTAAATGTATTGTCAGAGAGAAAAAACAAAACCCCAGAAAATGAATTTTATCCTGCACACCCAAAGAGAAATGTTCTACCTTCTTTTCTGTCCTGCTATCCAGAATGAGGCGTTCTGGTCATCCTGCAGGAGGATGTTAAATCTCCTTTTAAGGTTCTATTGTGGTAAGGGGTGGGATGTGGTGATGCCATCAGAAAAATTTAGGTGCATTCTCTTTCAGAACCAAAACACAACTTCAGTTTCTTGGAGGAAACATTCCTTGTCAAACAAGGAATAGATTGAGGGGGAGAAATCCTGATGAAATCCTTGCTGTGTTTTTTTAAAGGACATTTTAAAAGGTCTGATTCAACAACTTCTCAATGGACATAATACTTACCTGAAGTTTAGCTGTGGGGCCCTAGGTATTGCCATGGGTGAGCAAGCCTGTATATGCTCCTTCCTTGACCTGTATACCATAGATTATACTTGAACAGTTTTATTCTACTTTAAAAAAAAATTCTGAAATGAAGTAAACTTTCTAATACTCTTTAAAATGCATGAAGTGAACTCTCTTAAAATCGAGCTCTTTTTTAGAGAAAACTCCATGTCTATGAAGTCTTTCTTCCAAAGTATTTGAAAATCAGATCAAATTCTGTCTTCTAGTCTTTGTATTTAATACTTTGTATGTATTCCTTGTATCTCTGTTTATTTGTTTTGACATCAACTTTTTACTACCTACCACTGAGCCCACAAACATCTGTAACTTCCCTAACAAAATTAATTTCTTCTATTAATGAGAGACTTCTTTTCCCTGTAGAAACACATAATCAAAAATTGATTATGCCAAACCAAACAAAAAATTCCATGAGCTTGAATCTGAGGAATTCCCAGTACAGACAATAGAAATGAAGTGCATTAGATCAATGTGACTCCTGTTCATAGTTATTTCTACAAGTAACAGGAACTAGGCTATGCTAATAAGCAAGTCAGCCTTTGAAGTACAAAGAGTATGCAAATGCATTAGCCAAAATTTGGAGTCTGGAATGTAATTAGTTGAGCAGAAGAAACACTGAGGGTGCAGAAAAGTTACGGAACTATGGCCCACTTTCGAGGTGGAATCCACTGAATTTTGTGAAGGTTTTCATCATGTCCCAGGTTTTTTTCATTCTTCGGATTGTAATTTCAGGTGATAAGTGATTCTCTAAACTGTAGCAATTCATGGATATCTGTTTTATATGTTAATGTTCATGCATTCTTCCTGCTGTTTATCCAACTAAGAAACTTGTGCATTTACCTTTGCATTACTTGGATCTTAACAAACACAGCATTTTTGGGAATGCTCAAGCCTAGGTAATTTTGTTCCTTAAATTCTCTTAGCTTCTTCCCAGCAGCAGCATTGAGCCAATATATTCACCAGCTCTAAGGGGAATTTAAGAGAAAAAGTCGGTCCAGACTAGAGCTTGAACATTAGGAAAATGAAAAAAAAAATTACTCGTGAATGGTTATAACTTTTTGTAGAAGAAAAAGCCAATAGAGAGAGTATAGGAAAGGGAGAAAATGGGTGGGCAAGAAGGGAAATTTTCAACACTTGGATAATAGCAGAAAAGAGTAATTGAATTGATAGAAGAAGCTTATCATAGATAGGAAGCTGGTGTGTATTTTCAAAGAATACCAAATCCATCCTGGCTTTTTCTGTATAGAGGTCTTCAGCATTTTACTTTGCCTTTAAAATCTACTTTATACGAAAGTTTTATGCACCTCCTTGTGCCCAGATCTGATTTTTTAGGCAGCATGGTGCAAGAGAGAGTTGCAGTGGCCCTGCTCTCATAATGCATAATGTGAGTTAATGAGTGAAGGTGAGTACTTGGTAACGTGGGTTAGAGTTCATTGTTCACCATCAGGAAGACAAGAGGAGTTACTCTGGAAAAACAATATTTGTAACATGGAAATCCACTAATTGTGTTGTTCACATGAGCAGCTGTTGGAGCACTGGGCTGTATTCATGCAAAATCTTAAGGGTTGGGGTTGAAGTAGCACTATCAGAGGGGCACCAGATTGAGTCAGAGTAGGTGCTTGGAGGCTGAATTACCTCTTTGGATTCCTTTAGTACATTGACCCATACAGCACTGATAGAATTTACTGACAGATTTTAAAGGTAGCACCTGACTGCAGTGAAGGGAATAACTGGGAAACTGTGCCTTTCATACATTAGTCATCTTTGTTTTGCAAGACTGTTGATAAGAAAAATGCTGGTGTTTTGGTTTATGTTCTGGAGTTTCTTATAACACAGATGGAATTGAAAAAGAAATTAAAAAAAAAAAGAAAATAGCATCTTATCCAAGAGAAAAAAAGCCACGTGGCACTTCCTGGGATGGTGGGATGTTTGCTTTTTCTTTCTTAGTAAAAAAAAAAAGCTTTCATTTCAAATTTGAAAGCATGGATTAGAATGTGTGCCCCATGTATATGTCTCCTACTTGTTTAAGAAGATACTATAGTAGTAATAGTACATACTACAGTAGTAATTGTCCAATGCAAATTGCAGATTAAATTCTGAAGGGAAAATCTTCCATAATGAAAAGAATCTTCAGAAACATATTCAGTTTACTGAAATTTAATTATCAGATGAAAACCTTTTCTACATCCAGAGGAGCCAAGGGTTCAAAATTCATCATCTTTATGAAGACTTCAGCAAGTAAAGAAATTCTATAAAACTAGAAATCTCATGAAGTAAAATAGCATAAACTTTTAGTGATGGTGAGGACCCTCACAAAATATTGGAATGCAGGATAAATATCTTTGTGGTGTGTTGTGTTATTAAATATCTGCCTTGAATTCTGTGTAGTGGAACACTTCTGAAAGGCATTTCCTATCTCTGATTGCTGATTAGCCTGGGTCACAGAAGTAGCTGGTGAAGCCCGACAGGAAATGATCGTGTGCAGCCCCGCACGCTTTCACTCCCCTCTTATACTGTCCATATCCTGTTTTTTAAATGGCTAATGATGAAATGTTTCACAGGAAAACAGAATTGGAAGGTGTGGTATTCTAGCTTTGTTTATAAATATTTTTACATCCTTGTCTATTTTCTTGACTAGCCGTGTTTATAGTCTGATGTTTTATTGCCATACTGCCCATAATGTGCAAACTGGGGCTGGGAACCTCGTCCCATAAACCATCCTTTACCACTTCAGGAAATCTTACTCAGTCTATGTCCTCTGTAGAACAAAATTTACTTTTGTTGGCAGACATGATGGTCAAGGTTAAGGATGTTAAAACACCATTTTTAAAGACATGCTTTTCATGCAATTTTGGTTCCCATTTGCCTTCTGCTCAGCAAAACCAGCTGGGCATGAACTGTACAGCGTGGCTTCAGAATCATAATTCTACAGCTGAGGAAAGAGATTATTTACCAAATGCTTCAGGCTTTTCAAAAATGAGACTAAAACCAAGGAATATTTTGAGATTTCTCCTCACATGTGCAAGCTGTGTATTATTTCCCCACGGAAAATACGATTTTGTGTGTTAAGATACTGTTTAGAAATGGCTCCTGTGTTGCCTGTGCTCCAGGAGTGACTGTGAATGGCTGTAAGAGGTTTGGGAATGCAAGGAATATACATCAGAACCATTCTGCACAGATCTTATTACAGACCCAGCACATAAAACATGGAATCAGATCTCCACTGAGAGAAAACACTGAAGGTCTGTGGAAAGCTGCAGTCATCATTGGCATCCTCAGAATTAGAATGAGGTTAGCAAGCTGCTGGCTAAGGCAAGCTGTCTAGTTCACATGGATGGTATTTAGGTTTTGGACTTATCCTTTCTTGGCAAACTTACTCTTGGGAAGGATGTTAGTTGGGCTTGATGTAACTAGGTAACTTCATGTATGAAAAAATACAGTGATTTCTGAGAACATTTATCCAATAGCAAGTTTAAATACTGTTAGAGGACAGAAGTCCAACAGGAGTTTCTAGGATTGTCCATCCAGAGCACTGGAGACCCCAGGGCACTTCAGAAATCATTATATTCATTCATTCTTCCCTCATATGATCTAATTAGACCTGCAGACAACATTGCTGATCTGTTGAACAGATCAGCAATCCAGACAAGAGGTGGTGGGATTTGAAGAACAATTTTTGTCTTGTTCTAGGAGAAAACCCTAGGGATGTGCAGAAGTAGCACTGTTTGAACATGGCTTGGACCAGGGAAGAGATAGGAAGTGCCTCCAGGTTTTGGAACATAATAGACAGAGTGGTGGGTAACACTGGGAAATGGCAAAAGGTATAAAGCGGACAGAGTTCAGAGACAAGGAGTGTTGCATTTCAAAATAAAAAGGTCCTTTCTGAAGATTGTCTTTAGACAACCTGTTAGAGCTGGGCGTGTTAGACTCTATCTTCCTTTTAATGAAAGAAGATCTGAATGTTTTATACAGTAACGTTCATTTGCATGCCATGGAAAGTGACTTTTATGTTAAACGCATTTATTCCATTAAGTTTAGACAAATGCCTTAAGGAATGAGCTTGATATAATCAACTTCAATATTAACAAAATTTTTGCCAGGGAGAGGCTGTTAATGCAAACTTAAAATGACAAATTTGAACTTTTTTTTAAAAATAATTTGAAATTCATTACATATTTCATACTGTACAAGTTGCTTAAAATATAATTCATGTATAGTGTTGTACTTAAAATTGAGCAGAGAGAAATCAGTGGTTTCCCATCTCTGAGCAGAAGCCTCAGCTTAATCAAGGGTTTCAGATTCAACAACCTAGCTCAGAACAGCTTGGCATGGCTTCATCCTGTGCTCAGGGGTGATTTACTGAGGGACCTGCTTACTATTTTTGGGTAGTATGAGAAGCCATAACAGTATAACTACCATGGATCTCTTGCACAAGATGCCAAGATCATGACAAACCCCCGAGTACTCCTAAGTAGTTTTCTTTATTGGACATGAGAAATGGAAATAAATGCTTCATTCGTGGTTTAAAATCTAAAATCTTCATAATCTGTTATAATAACTCACTGAAACTAGGTCATTCCATTTCTGGTTTACCCCTCTGTATGGTATTAACTGGAGAGGTGAATTTTTTGTTTCCTACCCTCTTTGCAATGCAGTCAGGACACTTTTAGTAATAGATTGACTTCAATCCCGTGTCCCAAATATTACTTACTTTGAAGTCTATAATTTTTTATAATGCCTATTACAAGGAAGCAAAACTTGACTAGATGAATTTGAGAAATCAGATGTGAAAGTGTTGTGAAACAGCCAAGCCAGAGCTATTAATTGCTATATGTGTATATATATATATATATATATATAAAATTATATATATAATGCTTCTTTTATTTTTTTTTGCTTACATTACACATGAGAATTTTTAATTGGAGGTGTAATTCCGAAAGCCATGGAGCATATCAACAATGAAGCAATTGTTTTAAGAGGCATGTAAGGCTGATAATCCCAAATTTTACCTGCATGTTTTTTGTTTACTTTATGGGCTCGATGCTAGTCTAGACCTGCCACTAATGCTGCTAGCTTCAAAGCTGCTTTGGTGCAAGAGGAGCCTCCCTCTGCCTTTTATACCTCCGGCAGTGTGGCTGTTTGAAGCTGTTCTTTGTTTTCAGTCTGCACATCACAATGTTAGTCTGCATATAACACAGGCATTCAGGTTCTTTCAACTCTGTGTAGCAATAAGATTTATGAGAATGTTTTTGGGGTTGTAGTCAAAATGTTCATTGGTAATGTAAAAGCGTGTTGTTACCTTAGGTGTACCTTTCAAATCACCTCACTGCAAGACTGTGTCCCCAGTAATTCAAAATGACTGAAATTCAAGGTTGAAGAGAATCAAAGCTAAGCAGAGATTACATTTTGAAGACTGTAAATATATTTTGGTGGTGTGGAGCATCCCAGGTGAGGCAATTGGAAAGCCTGCAGGGACTCTGTTGCATGAATATTCAGGATAATATATAAGCAATTGAACTTTTAGGGTCATGGGCATGCAACAGAGAACCTCAGTGCTAAGCACTGAATAGATAGGTGGAAGTTTTACTTCACAAAAAGTAGAAGAAAATGTGACATAAAGCGGTGACTTCAGTATCAACTGATGATTATTCTATCCAAATTTTAGGTGAGGAGCTTGGTTCTCCAAGAACACCTGGTTGAAAGTTTCTAAAGATGAAAAGTTAGGACTCAGAATCTCTTCAAAACAGGGCCAATGCCCCAGCTAACCTCAAATTTACACTGCCAAATTCTTAGCATTTGAGAAATATGAGCAGTTGGCATTGTGTTGATGCTGATAGGAACACAGACCTTGCAGAAAACCTCATTTTTAATACTTGATACCTAAACACAAGTATTTACATGTATTTTGCTTAGTAAACACTCATTCTTTATAACACAGACCATTTGGTAAAAGATTTGCATGTTGTTCTTCCTTTTATTTGGTTCCAAAGTTTAAGACAGTCTTAAAAGTCTTTTAGTATCTGATTCAGGGATGCTGTTCTCTCATAGGATGTTGGCTTTGTATCCAAGTGTGATAAGATCATTTGCTCTTAGTCATCAGGTATAGGCTAGAGAGCATACAGGATACCATGTCAGTTTATATGTATTTACCCTACCTTCATTGCCCAAACAAAAATGAATAAATAGTTAGAAAGGAACCTGGCAATTTCTACCTGTGAGTAACATGGCTGGCAGGTTAATTGCAGGCTTAGGCATGAATATGCAAAGGCGGAGATGATTCAGAATTGCAGGAATAAAAGGACAATGAATGGAGTCTTTGGCTGGATGTACAGTTATGCCTGGCACCAGAGAGGATGAATATAATACTTCCTCAATTGGGCAATCAGCATGATCAAGAACAAGTTCTTCATGAGCAGGACTGTAATGAAACCTGCTTTGCTGTGGGTTTGTAACTCACCTTGTGCTTCTCCCCAATGTCTGCAGCTGCAGTTTCTTTGGTCCTCAGTGCTCCCTTGCCTCAAGGCAGTCCCCTGTACTCTATTGCCTGTCATATTTCCTCCTCCTCTCATGCTCCCCTAACTGCCAGCTATGCAGTTATGCTTTGCTCTTAAATTTAACAAACCAAACTCTTAAATCCCTTCTGTCCCCTTCCCCACATTGGTAAGTCACATATTGTAACCCTTGTTTTTGAGAATGCAGCTGATACAATGTGAGCCTTAAGACATGTAAAACACTTGTAGCCTTAAGACAATATTTAGATGGAAAAGAAAAATTTGAGATGTTTGAAGTCTAAAATTTTATTGGATTGTCAGAAGCTTTTAACAATCTCTAGTCCTTAAGATGCAGAGAAGCCCTTGACTAACTCCTAGTTAAGTCTTACCAGCTAAGAAGTAAAGTGAAGAGTTATTCTTTCTATCAATCATGTATTTGTTGATGGGCTTTTAAGTTTTACCACTTCATTGGTAACTTGTTTGCAATGCTACATAATGGATTAGATAAGTGTTTTTTTAATGTACCTGTGTTGGATAATATGAGTGGTGCACTCTGTGTGGTTTTGTGACCATAAGGATTTGCAAAATGCTCATTTGCAAGGTTACAGAATGCTAAGATGAATCTGGACAGTCTTCCCACACAATGTGCTTTTAGCTGCAGTAAAACTTCACAGTTAATCTGTTGTGAAAGTTGTGGCACTGGCAGTTTCTGCTGTTGTTTCAGTGCACCACAGTTGCATTTCTCTTTCTCCCTGGTTTTGCTTTATGTTCTGTGACAGTTGAGTCACTTGAGTGTTGATGAGCTCTGCTTTTTTTTGTGGCTTTTCAAATGCCTGAGTGATGAAAAAAGCTGGAATGAAACAAGATTGGCTCTACTTGTGCTTCCTTGCTGATTTTCTGCAGATTTTTTTCAGTGTAATTTCAATGTGAAACAGATGATAGTGTGGTGATCCAAATTGGTTTGAAAAGTAATATGGCATTTACCAGAAAGTACTTATGAGGAATAAAGACTGAATTGGGTCCGTGGCTCTTTGGGGTGTAGAGGAATGAAGCTTTGATCAATAATCTTGAAGTACACAAAATTGCTGTGGATGTAAATAATGAGGACAAGGCAGTTGTGCAGAACTGTATGTTTTTCTGAACCAACCTCAAAAAAACCTCTAAAGTAGTTCCTGCTTTAAAGGGTGATCTCTGATTGACTGTGTCAGAATGGGGCTACAGTGTCCCAGCAAATGGGTATTTTTTTGAAGACTGATAATGAAAACACAACTTGAGAGAGGCTCTTACAAAAAGAGCTTATAAACTTTGGGCTCACGTAAGTAGGGCAGTAACTATCAGGAACAGAACAATGACTTCCAGTATGCATGTCACTGGTGCAGCTGGTTCTAGAGTACCGAGTCAGTCCTCATCTCCTTCAAAAAGGAAGTTGTAAAAGGTAACAGCAAACAAGAAGCACACCAGAGATAGCTTCTGAGTAATGAATGAGTCTCACACAATAAATATAAAAAAGACATCAGGCTTGTTTTGTCATAAAGGAATTTGAGGGAGAGCTAGATTACAGCGTACAAATTCCTCCACAGAGGAGATATGGAGTGCTAAAGGCTTTTTTAATTCAGTAGAAAATGAGTCATAGTCATAAACAGAGACAAGATAAAGTCAAAGTAGAAATTAGGTACTCGATTAAATGTGAGAAAGGATGAATGAGTGAGGAGATGGTGGCAGTGTCTATCCCTTGACTTCTTCCAGGCAAAACTGAATACGTCTCAAAAAGGTGCATTTCCATAAAACAGTATGAAAAGTAAGGATGTGATATATTGGACATTGCATAGTCTCAGGCTTGGTGAAACATAATAAAATGACCAGGTCACTTTGGCTGAAGACAGTAATGTGGCAAGTTACCCACAAGAAGCCTATATGCAATTACAGTTACAGTGCCAGCTCTACACACCAACCTATTGGAGCGCTAAAGAAATGCAATGGTTAAACTCATGAGGAGAATTAGTCACAAACTTGTCTCAGTCTTACATTTTTTGTCTTTTAAAGCTCTTATCATCTCACAACACTTTTATTTGTAAAGCAGCATTTCTAATTAGTACACACATGATACTGAAAACGGTGGTACCAAACATTGCTGAAAAGCCAAGAGAGAAAGAGTTAAAATGCAGTTTTATTTGCAATTCCCAATAATTATTTGTTTTTCTTAAATTGAATGAATGGCAGTGGCCATGTGGATGCAGAGCAAAGTGTGTGATGCTATTTTTCTAAGATTTTATGACTTTGGGATTATCTCAGGATTGGAGAAAGGAAAGCAGGAGGGAGATGGGCTTTTCCCAAGAGTTAGACAAAAATGTTTCAAATGGTATTTTAGGGTTAAATGGCTACAAAAATGATACTGATTAATGTTAGAGCAACTGCAAGGACTTTTATAAATGTCAGGTTTTATTCTGAATTCATTTTCTTCTGAAGAAGGCTTTCAGGAAAGATTATAGGAATTTGAGGTGTAACTTTTACTGCAGTAATTTTAGAAATGAGAAAGATACTTTGGTAGCAGTGCAGCAGCCATAGTGATTTAATTTTTTTTTTTTTTTTTTTTTGGTATGGGGGGTTTTCTTGCTTAGCTATATGGCCTTTTTATTTCTTTAAATAGCTGCAGGGAAAGGTCAATTGAGGGAGTACAGCTGATGCCTCCTGGGAGGGGGACATAGCTTGAAGTACAAAATACCTGATCATTAGCACCCTCCCCAGAAGGATCTGAGTGCTGTAATTAAATGCAGTGCTATATTTTTGTAGTCAGCTTTAGTTTTGGTAAGTGCTAAATACCCTCAATTTTAACTATACTCCAGTCTGAAAATGACCAGTTGCAGGAGCAATTCATGGTCTTACACTTTCTGTACCTTGTCAGACTTTTAATGGTATCTACTCTGCATCTTGACCTCTGCCCCTTGCACACTGATCTCTACAAAAAGCACTAGAAGACTGTTATATCTAATAAGAAGGACATAGCAAGAAATGTTAGATGGGTCTGAAAGAAAGCTGTCAGTAATACATGGTATTTAGTATTGATTCCAAATGATGTGCAGCGCTCTAGTTTTTAATTTTCTGTATTTTTTCTTGCTCCAGAGTTGTACTATGCTACGTGTCAAGTGAAGCAGCTTGTAATTTTTCTTATTTTTGCCATCCTAGCCATTTAAAGCTAAGTTTGGGTCATGAATTAGAATAATTTTCTATTTCCTTCCCTATCATTAGTGGGGCTTTGAGTGCTGAATGGCTTTTTAGGAGAATTACGCATTTCCTTTTACTTTCCTCTCTGGCCTGTAGAATAAGCTACAAGGAGGAGAATTTTATTTTACTGAAGCATTCCTCTTGGAAAATAAAGTGAAAACTGTGCCACAAATCCAGCCCCAAGCATCCAGTCTGGGGAAAGGCCAATGTTTGGAAATGATTTTGTGGGTTCTGATGGGTTGTGTGACAGTTCCAGTCTCTAGAGCCATCTTTGTGAGGGTAGCCTGACCTTCTGCAGACCTGGGAATGAAGAGGAAAGCATCTTCAACAAATGAGTAGCACATGAGAGGAAAAAGTAAAACTTAATTATTGTCACTATTCATTTGATGAAAAAACATGTTCTGATATCAGACTTGGTGTTGGTAGCTGCCATTTACTGTCACCCTTTTCCATTTTCTTTGTGAAGCATGTGCCCACTAAAAAATGAGCAAATGTTCCTCATGAAGGGAACTCCTTAAACTCAGGATTTAGAAACTAAAACAGTGATTTCCTGTCTCTCTGTCAAGAGAAATCATTTTAATTATTTACAATTCTGTTCCCATTTCCTACCTTTGTTTTAGATATGGTTGAAAGAATTCTTAGGTGAAATAAGTACAGATGCAGATAATTTTTAGCAGAGCTACAGAACAGCCAACATCTAATTTATAAAAGGCAGATAGTGGGTCTGATAGGATTGAAAGAATTCTTAGTCAAAATAAGTACAGATATGGATAATTTTTAAGCAGCTACACAACAGCCAACATCTAATTTATAAAATACAGATAGTGGGTCTGAGCTGCTGGAGGTATCTGGGGGTCTTCTTTACCTTAGATACATTCAGTTCCTTTGGCATTTTTTTAGTGGTCCTAATGTTAATAGGAAGTTTAATGCATAACAACAGCAAAATATATAGCAAAATTTTATCGTGTGGATTGGAAATTGGTTTTCCAGTGGTGATTTCACATAAATTAAAACTCTTGAGGGGCAAATTTTGCACTCCTCTGAAATCAGTTTAAACTGATCCTTTGAGGTCTTTTCTCTATCAGAATTCTCTTAATTCACATGGGGAACACATTTCAGTTTTAGAGAACTGGAAGTGCAGCCTTGCTCTGAGCAACATAGATAAAGTCGTGCATATGCATATATGTGCTCTGCATCTCCTTTATGCATGAACATGTTCAGGATCTCTTCATAACCTTGGATGATAAATTCTTGGCTTCAGAATCACATTTCCAAGAGGCTGAAAAATTTAAACAACGTTTTTATCTTGTCTTTATCTTCTATCTTTTCTTTCAGCACACAGTCGCATAAGCAGATTCTGTTCTGTAGAGGCAGAGATGAAAATCCTCTCAAGACTTCCCCCATTATGGACCACTTTTCAGACTGTTCTGAAATGGCTTCTTCCCCGTGGCAGAAGTGAAGATATGTAGCTCCCTTGGTGGGAGAAGGGAGTTTATTCCATCCATCTTGCACAGAACTCAAATACATCTGGAAGCTTCTCTTTGAGCTGGTACTTAAAGTAGCCTAAATTACTAGCTGAGACCTAGGTGCATAACTTCTAGGTGGCTAGGTTGAGACAAACACCTAGAAGTATTTTGTTGTGCTCACTCTGCCCAGACATAGCCTTTGGACAGTCTGAGGCCTGACAGAGGAACCAAACCAGTTTGGTCACCAGCTTACCAGTTACTAGTTGGTTTGTGTCCAGCTGTCTCACTGCACAGGTGTATCTAAAGAGTGCTAGAAAGAAGATCAGATTAACCTGTTTTAAATAACTATAAATGACATAAATTTAAACTATAAATGCCAGTCTGACCCACCATTTCATTGGCAGATTCAGGCAAAAGGTAGTGTTGGTTTTATCACCTTTGGAAAGAATATGCCAAACACAGCATCAGAGTGTAATCTGTGATTTATTCTTTGTGGCTTTTGACAGGGTTTCAGCCACTGGGTTTTTTTCTGCCAGTATCACAACACCAGAAGCTTCTAGCTGAAGTTTTGACAGTTCTTACCTCTTTATCCATTGTCATGACACCATTTACTAGCTTTGCTCTCTGTATACTTACATGCATTGGATCTTGACGAATCAGCTAATTGGATTGTGTTAACCAGCTTTTAAACTGCTTTTATTGGAGACCTTTGGCTGAGATGTTGGAACAGGGTCAGCGTGGCTGGAATTTCTGCTTGGATGTACTGTAATAAACTCCAGATATGACGAGTTTCACTGTCTGAGAAGTGTACTGTGTGTCAGTGAACTAGACCTGCCTGTTTGGTTGGAAATCAGAAAAAAAGAGGACAAGACATGAAATTTCTTGCAGCTGTTTGTAGAGCCTTACTGTGGGGAGGTAAGGAAGGTGTAGAGTTCCTGGTGTACAGAGAGCAATCCTGGCAGAAGCTAAGAAGTGTACAGCTTCTTACATGGCAGCTGTTGCCAACTCTGAAACATGTTGCAGCTTTTTTTTCCAGCCCATCCTCAATTTCTTATCATGGCTGTAGTGCTGCAAGTTACTATTTTCTTAGATCTTCCCACAGATATGCTTATTTAAGATGTTTCCCGACCTTGTTCCATCCAAAACAAGCTTGGGTAATTAATGCAGCCTGGAAAACATGTCTGTATTTAACCCTACCTGATGCACTTATGTGGGCTGAGGCACCTCGGGTTGGACTTGACGATCTTGGTGGATTTTTTTTCTAACTGTAATGATTCTATAATTCTGTGGTCTGGCAGGAGGGCTGTGTGACTGAGCTGGGCAATAATCTTTTCATTAAATCATAAAAGAGTTGGATGGATGTGGCCTTTGGAAGTCTTGAGTCGAAACCATTTCCAGCACTATCTCTGATGAACCTGGTCTTTGTCCAGCTTAGTCTTGAAAACCTCCAAGAATCAATGTTGCACCATCCCACTGGACAGCCTAGAATTTTGTTAATCACATTTGTCAAATCTGAAGCAGCCAAGCTGTAGTTTGTGATCTTTACCACTTGTTGTATTTCTGCTACTACCAAAGTGAATTTGGGTCTGTCAGCACTCCAGAAGCTCTTTAAACCATTGTAGGATGCTATTAGATTGCCTCTTGACCTTCCCTTTGCCACACTAACAAAGCCCAGCTTCCTTAACCTTTCAATGTGGGTCACATGCCTTCTGTGTTGTGTTTGTATTATTTGTGAAGAAGGCACACTGTTGGTTCCTATTTATTTGGAGTGCACCATGACCTCCAGCTCATTTCAGCAGGGCTGCTACGCAAGCAGTCGATTTCCAGGCTTCAGTGATGTATGGATTTAGTCTGCTCGGAAACCAAACTTCACACTTGTCGTTTGACATGATGAGGTTTCTGTTGTCCCAGTCCTCTGTTTAAGGATAATTGGGACCTCCCTGGATTCTTGCTGAATCTCTTAGGGAGAGATTGAGCTGAAAGTAATTTAGGATTGTCCACAAAGTTGCTGAGGGATCTGTTTTTTCACTCAAGTGGTTGATGATGTTACTGAATAATATCGGCCTGCTACTGATGCTGCACTATGCTGCTGATTACCAGAGCAGTTGTAAAGTCCCTCGGGACTGTCAGTCCAACCAACCTAGGAATCTGTTCTTCTAGCCCTTACTTCCTCAACTCTCAAGTAAGTTTGGGAGAGTCACAATATCAAAAAGTGTAATAAGCAGAGATATATAGTATCTCTCTCTCCCCCCTCATCCCCAGAGCAGGTTATTTTTGTTACAGAAATCAGTCAGCTCCACAAAGCATGGTCTGCCTGTGCTGAGTCTTTTTTATTGCCTTCTTGTCCTTCATATGTCTGGAAGTAAACTCCCAGGAATATATCTCCTGCCTGTACAAGGACTAGGAAGAGGCTGACTGACCTGTTGTTCTCTTGGTCATCCTTCTTGCTTTTCTTAAAATAGGCATATCAGTCTTTTTCCAGCTCTGGGGACTTACTGTGATTGTGTGCATTTTCTCATGCATAATGGCCACATGGTCACATCAGCCAACTCTTTTGGCCCCACTGGATGAATCCCCTCCAGTCCCAGGTATTTGAATAAATACATTGAATTTTGCTGACCAGTTACTTACAAACTGTCAACTGCCCAAACTTTCTAAAACTGTAGTGGTCCATGCAGGGGTCTGGAAGCAAACTTTTCCATATTGTGATTCTTCTCCAGTAATCTCTGGGCCTACATTTCCCCTGAACTTCCTTTTGCTGCTGGCATTGCTTGCAGAAGCCCTTCTTGTTTCCCTTTGCCTAGCTGGCTGATTCAGCTGTAGCTGGCCTTTGACCTTCCTGGTGTTAACCCCTAGTGACCGAGCAATGTGTTTATCCTCCTTCCCTGGTGCCTTCTTAGCCAGCAGAACTGCTTGTTGGAGAGGATGTGTGCCTGCTCCTTGGGTGTTCATTAAAGCTCCAGGAAGCTGTGAGTGCGCAGACGGTTTTCCCGTCGCTCTCCCTCCAGGGCAGAGGAGTGCCTGCTGAAGATACCATCTTAATATTTACATCATTTCAGTCACTTGCTTTTGTACACATGTAACAGGTCATGAGAAACTATTACTTTCCATATCCCTGATGGCTATTTGCAGTATGACTAATTTATCTCAGCAGGGACTCTATTATAAATATGTATTATATTATATTTGGATAGTGCTGTAAATGACCATGTTGTTCAGAGGAATTGCTGTGGTTCAACATAACACTTTTCCAGTTACACTACAGTGCTACCATTTTTTAATTCAGTGCAGTTGAAGTGTCATAAAATTGAAATATAGGAAGTGAACCTGTCAATTTTTTTTTACTTCAGAGCCCACATAATGATACAATCCTGATACAATCTGTATTTTAAAGTTAAGGTAAAGCAATGCGCACAAAAAACTTTGCCCATGCTTTTTCTATATAAATACTGATGTATGCCATGGAATTGTTTATGTCCAAAGCACTTCAGAGTGAGTGGGTGTGATGTCAGCTCTAATGCTGACATGTGGGAAGAAAGCTCCTTCAGTTTGGTTGTCCTGCTCTGGCATTCTTTGGAAATTGTGGGTCAGCTGAGACAGGCAGTTTGTCTTGCCTTAGTATTCCCACCTCTTTGTTCTCATCACTTTTGCATCTTGATACTTTTTTCTCTTATATACATTTCATTTGAGTGAATGTGTTTTCTAGTACATTTTATTGGTAGCTACAACTTGTCAATAGGATGGATAGATAAATGATGTTGTGAAAGCTTTTCAAGACAAACTTTGCATGAATGTGTTTTGTAATGCATTAGTGGCAGCACACTATTTCACTAATTGTATTTCTTATTCAAGCTGAAATGGCTTATTCCTGGACTCTTTTCTAGTATCAAAGTAACAGAAGAGCAGTTGACTTTGACCTTAATTAAGTTTACTCAAAGAGACATCAATGTGCAAGGTCTGTTGCACAATTGTTTTTCAGAATTACGCTTCTTTTAAGAAGACATCTCAAAGGTCACAAGAGACACTTCCAGAAAGATTTTCAATAACAGCTTGTTTGCAAGACAAAATTCCAAATCAGTAAATGAATAATGAATAGAGTTGGAATTTGATATGTAACAATAAGTTTTAGAAGTGAGTAAGGTAGAACATTTGTTTGAGCAGGAAAAAAAGAAAAGTGCACTACTTGAAATCAGAAAAGACACCTGAGCTGTACAGGTGTTTGACATTTAGCTTTTTTTACTGGATAATTCTTTCCCACCATACTTAGTTGATCTTTTTCGTGGGGAGCAGGGGGGAATTTTTTTTTTTTTGTTTTTTGTTTGCTGGTGACTTTTGTCTCAGTACTTCAGTTACTTCCTGCGCTTATCTGCTTCTTTGTGGAGTTAGGGAGTACTTTGTTATTCATGAGGAACTAAATCAATCATCACTTTCTCATGTCATCTTGCATTGCATCAGCTTCCTTTTTCAGATGAAATGGATGGGTGTAACTCCTTATGGAGTTTAGCAGTGCTGTTTGCTGTCTTGGTTTTGGGTGGTGGTTGTGCAATATTAGCTTAAGCATTTAAACATTGCAGTTAATTTATGTTTACCCAAACCAATGCAAGGCTTGGAGTTTAAGCACTGTTGAGGTAAATGGGCATTTTTACTGCAGTAATGTTGTACCATTATCCCTACAGTCATAATTGCAAAGATTTGCATTTTCAGTGGAAGTGGGTAAGGATTAAGGACACAAGCAAGAGAGAGGTGGGCTGTAGAGATATAACTGAGAGCACAATTTGTCCTGCCAGCATCCTATAATTGCTAATGATGCCTTAGAAGAAATAAAAGAACTTGGGACTCTGCATGATTGCCAATTAGTTTGTTTACTAGGGGGGGTCAATGGAATATTTTATAAGGTATGAGAGCTGACAGGTAGCAAAAATACCTTATAATTTCAAGTTTACTTTTAGGTCTGGAGCTGCATTCAGGTTTGAGTAGAATTGAAATTCTATTGAAACAGAAAAATGAGATTTTCTTCAGTGCATTGTACGGTCTTCTCCACTCTGATTTAGTTCCCTGATGTCATATGAGTCTGCTACCTAAGTTATTACATTAATATTCATTGGGTAGATCAGTATTGCACTGCTGGAGCCGATAAATTTTGGTTTAGTTTAAAATCAGAGATGATATTTTATACATTATGTTAGCATACAATTTTTATTAGCATATCAGACTGGGGAAGAGTGATGCATTGCAGCAAAAAGCCAAGTATTTCAAGTTAATTGCTGTTCTATTAAGTAGAAGTGGTGGTTTCAGCTTAAAAGAGTGCAGAGAAATGTTTGGCTAATGAAAAGAGCACTCTGAGTGATAATAATTGTTTGATGTAGTGAAGCTGCTGGCTGAAAATACTCACCTCAGCAGTCAGAACTGAAGGCCCTCAGAAGGAGGTGCTGAGATGGGGCCAGTCCAGCATGCAGAAGCACCTATGGGATGAGCTCAAAAGGCAGGGGTGCCCACCAAGGCCCTTTGTGGTACTAAAAATAAATAAAGAAATAAAGGCTGCCAAGATAAGTATTCAGCAGCAGGTTTGTCCAACCTGACCTGCTCTTTTTGTCCAGAACAAGTCGTACAAGAGAGCCAAAACCACATTAAAGCACTTGGTTAGAGGGTAGCTGGTAGATGCAGGTGTGATCCAGTAGATTCTTCTGCACCATGCAGTGCTGGTGCATTGCCAGCCCACACAGACAGGCAGCTCCTCTCACAGGGCCACAGTGAGGGCAGGGAATCAAGGCAGGTGGTTGTCTTAGCTGCTTGCCTTCCCTTCTGCTCACCTTCCTGCTGTGCTTCGGGCAGGTGAGGGGCCATCACTTTTTGGAACGTGCCACCAGTCACTGGCAGCTCCCCACTGGTTCACCCCAGTTTCCATACTGAGCTTGATACTCTGTGGTAGGAAACATCCCTTCGGCCAGTTTTGGACATCAGTGTGTTATCAACATGATTCTCATCCCAAATCCAAAACAGCACTGTACAAGCTACTAAGGAGGAAAACTAACTCTATCCCAGCTCAAGCTCCTTCTTGATTTCCTTCCACACCCACACCCTGAGGTTCTTACTTCCTCTACCATGACAGGGTTGCAGATAAAACTAGAGTGGAGGAAGGGAATCCAGCTTTTGCTGACTGCTGTGGAGCTCTCCGGTCAGGAACACTGAATGAAAGCTCCTGAGGCACATTTTTATTCATAATACAACAGCAGTTTCCTTCCCTCTGCCCCTCTTCAATGATGCTCTCAACAGCTGCCACGGATTTCTGTGCACTGATTTCAGCACTGCAGCACCACAGGGCTATTTTTGTCAGATTAGAAATATCCAATCCCCTGAACTTTGCATTGAAGATTGGATTTGGTTACTTGAGTCTCCCTCTCTTTCTGTTTTTCTGCTGTAGAGAGCTGCTTGTTTTTGAAATGTGTCCTGTTATTTGAGGCAGCAGATGTATTTTTGGCTCATTTTGTGATGATGTCTAAGGGCCAGATTTGAACAGGGATTCTGCCACTGCACAAGACTTGAGGTAAGGTGGCTCCTTTCCCAGGAAAGCTCAGAGAGGAGTTTTTCTCTCTTATCTCAATGGAGCATAACACAGGGAGCATTTGGAAGAGTTAGAAATTAAACTCAGTGTCTGAAATTTGAATACTATCCTTTAATTGCAAACCGTTCTTTAAAGTTTCTAGATGTCAGGGTGTTCCCTCCTATTACATCCCTGAACTGTGTCACTGGTCTGTCTTTTGTCCAGCTGGACCCATGAAACTCTGAAAGAAAAATTGGTAAAGCCATAAAATTTATTTTGGAAGCCAGTACAAAGAGGGAAGAAAACTTAGTGATTCTTATATTATGAAAAATCCAGCAAAACTACAAGGGATCAAGAGAGTTGTAGTGAGCATGTGAGAGGGATGTAGTACAGTGATCATATGTGTAAAAATAAAGACCAAATAATATTAAGTAGATTTGGTAGAGAAATCTACATCTATATATGCTGGTAAATATATATGGGTATATTCAGGAAAAAGAAAGTTGGACTTCAATAAACTTTTTTATCTAGATTAGGATATAATTATTGGAAACACATCCATTTCAGAATCTGATTGTACAGCACTGGTGTTTGGTCAGGTGTTCTGTCTTTTACTTTGATTATAGGTAAGGATTCAGCTTTCTGTTCTAAAATAAGAATACCTTGCCTATATTTAAGGATGAAGGAATTTGACTTAAAATAGATTTGAGTCAAAATGTGTTCTATACTGCTTCTATTTTGAGATCTTGGTAGATTTTTAGGTTAGCTTTTTAAGGAGGTTTTTAATAATTGTTTGGGGGTTTGTTTCCGTCAGGCTGGACACTTTTTTCAGTGATTGGCAGAATCTGTATTCATGCAATGTATAATTCAATGAACAGACTTCTGTAGTTCCACAGGTACTTTTAATTTTTACTGCTCTAGCAGTGCATGCAAATTCTGTCATAGGAGAGTAGACCTGGACATGCAAAGATCAAGTGCCCTTTCAGTGGCAAAAGTCCTGGACTGTAAGGGGTAATGAGAGTGGCAGGCTCTGCTTAGCACTATATAGTGCATGAATAAAATTATTATAATTGGTAAAGGTAAGTAGAATATATTGCAGTCACTGGTACTGAGCTTACCAAAAGAACGTGAGAACTATCTGCAGTTTAACAGATCCCATGACCACTGGGATCTCTGAGCTCACAATGCTTATATATAGCTCTGGACAGCTCTTTGGCTGAAATAAATCACTCTCACCCTACTGAAATCAATGGAGCAGTACTAAGTTTTATAAATCAAAGTTTGGCCATCTCTGATATAAATTTTTTTATTGAGACCTCCATCATGGAGGTCTTAGTTGTAGGCTGCATTCATTTTTTACCTCTTAGGAGATGTTTCTTCAGTAGTTATTATGCTACTTTATTCCCACCTAGGTTCACTTTTTGATAAATTTTGAGCTAATACATATTTTGTGGAACTTTTAAAGTAAACTGTGCAAGGATTTGTTGCCTATTGTCCAGAAGACAATAAATATAGTAATTGAGATGCAGAATAAATAGTGCATGAATATAGTGCACCAGTCTAGGATATGCAAAAAATTACACTTCTGTAGAACAGCAGGAGCAGTCAGGGCTCAGCTCTGAAATCCTTGTTGCAACCGGTACAAAAAAATACTTGTACTTTGAAGGACATTGCAATCTGAAGTTGAAACTGTTCTAAGAGAAATCATAGGAGCTGCAAAGCCTTTCTTCAGAGATGGTATCAAACCATTTTGGCACCTAATCAGTTGTTTCCCTGGTTGTTATAAAAACACTGAAGCATTTTCAGGTGAGTGTTTTGAGAACGGCATTTGTTCAAGGCTCTCCTGCAGTATTAGGAGCGCCTGCAATGCATTTCTTGGGGACCTGTGAATTGCAGCTAACAATCATGAGGAATCACCTCATGTTAATATTCCTCCACTGCTGTTGTGCATGACCACTGGGTTGCCTGATGGAAGCTCACATTCCGCGTCCCCTCCTATCCAAGGGTTATGTCATCATAAATTGCCTGCGGCAGAACCTGGCATTCTCCTGGATTTCACTGTCTAATGGCACCAATTGGTGCCTCATGGACCTCATCAGCTATACATGACTGCTCTCAAATCTGGCCTCCTCATGCCAACGGGGACTGAGTCTTGGACCCTAATGAGGGAGAAGCTGGGAGGAAATGTGGCTTTTCTAGACAATAAATTAGGTTCAGGAAAGAAGCGTTTATCAGTTGAAAATGTTTACCATTTGGGGGTCTCTGGACCACGCTTTGCACAGCAGCAGTGTAAGTAAATAGACTGGCATCAGATGAAATGATGCCCTGGCATCTAACTGCTGAGCAATAGAACATAGGCATGTCTTTGAAAATACAATGAAGTCAGCTGCTGTACTCTGTTGGACCTTAAGCAGGGAAGGATATGCCCAGGGTGAGCTGCATTTTGCTTTGAAATAATTCACTCTTCAGTAGAGATAGGCTATTATAAAACCTTGATCCAAAATAATTCTTTTATTTATGTGATGTGTCACTTCTATAAAAATGTAACATAAATGTATTGAGGTTGTTTTTCCTTGTGCTCTCAGAAGAAACTAAATTTCCACCATTTTTCTTAACATTTATAAGCAAACTTCTCTCATGTAGTAATAAATCAGCCTATCCTATACACTTATTTCTAGTGTATTTATGTGATGCTCTGTGCTACTTTATTTTTTTTACTGACATCTTCTTCTGTTTTCTAGTTATCTTTTCATTACATTCAGATGAAACCACTCTCTTAATAGTTAGGGGAGGATGCTGTGACTGGTACTTATGGCTGACACGGATAGCACTCTTGTTACCCTATTCCTTTTCCATCTCTTTTCCTTTTATCTCTTGGATGCTTGCCACACACTATAATCACAAGCACTTTTAGGTCAGCGACTGCTGTGTTTTATTTTTAAACTGTACTTGTTAGCAGTTGGACGTAACACCAAACCTGATTTTGGGTTCCAAATGCTGCCATAATGGGAATATTTAATGATAATAAAATGCTTTGCTTCTCTTTCATTTAGAATTCCACCTAATCTGACTAAGCAATCAGCAGTTAGTAGGCAGATCTAAATGAAATATTATTACTCTATAAAGCTATTTAAATTTGAATGACCTTTTATTTAAAATGCATAAGCATTTTTGCAACATTTGCCCTGTTAAGCAAAGTATACGCTATAAAAGAAGCATTTATTGCTTGCTTGTAAAAATAAAATACAATATTGGTAAGTTAGCTGGAAGCTTGTAGATGCCCTAAAAAGATGACAAGGTAAGATAAGCAGTAGATCTAAGCCAAAATTGCTGTGGAGGTCTTTCTGAATAGCTGTCAGTTTTATGTTCTCCTAGCACAATAATGGAGACTCCTCCCAGGAGGTGGGAGTCTCATGGGATAATTATTCTTCTGAGGTTTAGACTGGTTTTTCTATGCCTTTTCCACAGATTGGTAAGACTGCCTTATAATTATTTTCCTCTTTCACTAGATTTTTCTAATGTATAAATTAATAGAATTAGATTTGTATACATGCACTGTACTTACATTACCTAGCCTATTAATGAATTTCAAGCTATATTGAATGCTATCAGATGGCAATAGTAAGTGGTCTGGTTAGCTTTTATCTTGCAAATTGGATTTAAGTCTCACTGCCCTTGCCTCTTGAGATGTGTTTCATTTTAATATTCAGGTCTATTTTCTGCTGTCATAAGCAGGCATATTTACTCTCTCAGATTGGTATACTTTTAGCTATCCTTGAAAATAATTGGAACAAGAAATAAAAGTTTAAAATAAATGTATATTTTAGAGCTGTTGAATATTTTTACAGTTCTCAATGCACAATGCTGACACAGTTGCTCACCAACTCCCTTGTGAGTATCAAAAAATGTTGATGAAATTAAGCAAAAACCTGGCAAAACCTCAGCTTCCTTTGGGGTGAATTGTTGGGCAGCACATTGTCTCAGTCATTAGTTTCAACTGATGTTGCCAATAAACTCACAGACAACCAGCAACCTTATCCTCTGGGCTCTCAAGGAAATCTGTGTTTTGGGAGGTTTTGCTACTAGAGTGATCTGACAAGCTCTGACAAGCTTTCCTATATGATATAATGAACATTCAGGAAAAGCAGGAAAAACTTTTTCGAAAAAGATACACATGTATTGGTGTATTTCCAAGATGAAATACCCATCCTGGCTCTGGTGATGTTGGACATGAGTGAATTAGCTCATTCTTTTACCCAGCTTTCATGTCTCCCAGGATGAGAGCAGAGCTGCAGAGCGGTGGTTGCTACTAAGACTCGCAGTTCTTGCTCGGCACCAACCCTTCCCCTTAGCTTAAAAAAAAGGCATCATTTCGCTTTGGACATTTGCCAGATCTTCCCAAAGGAAATTTTTTTTGTTCTCCCCTCTGTGCTTCAGAGAACATGAGTCAGTTTTGAGTCTCTGAGCATGTAGACACACGTTTGTCATTCGGGAGTAATGAAATGCTTGAATGTGAACTTTGCTTGGATGAAGATCAGTATGTTATCAGAAGAACAAAGCTCTCCTTGGTTTCATTACTGGGGAGCAAACGATGGAAAGCATATTTTTTGTGTCCATAGGTAGTGATCTGCCAGTGTACTGGCACCTCCATTTGAGCTCTGGGAGCTTGGGCACAAGGAGGAATTACACCTTCTGTAATTCTGCCTTGCATTTGGCCAGGTTTCATCATCAAGGCTGTGGTTATGCTATGGCATTTAAAGAATTCTGACTCATTTGCTGTTTAAAGGGAAGACTGTGCTGGATCATATAGATCAGCTGCTGATTTTGGCCCACTGAAAAAAAAAAAAGGATTTTGATGTCTAAACTTTACCATTCAGTGTAAAAATCACAGTAGAAAGTATACTTGCTTAATGGTATTGTATTGAATATTGTTTATTATTTACCTGCTGGAAGCTTACAGCAAATACATTTGCAAAATTTTGATGACTATTGCTTCTTTTCCCAGAGCCTTTGCAATGAAATATATTAAATACTGTTGTGCCAAAACCATAACCTTATTCATAATTAATTGTCCTTACACAAAGTGTTTCAGGGGGATGCGTTAGAGGGTTTGTTCAAAATTGTGGCAATTGGGTCTATCTTTAAAAATAACAGGATAGAAGAGGGTATTTTTTTCCTCACTGACTGATTTTATGATCGAAGATATGATGGATGTGCTTTTAGGCACTAGCTTTACCATCTTCTGAGCCTTTCTGCAAGATAAGTAGAGTAAGAAACAAATTTTATTTGTTCTTTTTACAAGGGTGAAGAACAATTCCAGAAAAGTTACTGAGAAAAATTGTGCTTTCTCCTTCCCTTGTAATTTATTTATGTAAAAATAACCAGCCTATCTCCAGCGACACAGAAGCAAAATCCATTTTAATATGGGAATTACTGTTTTCACTCTATTTGATCTAGTTTTAGCATGTAAAGAAATTTAATGTGTTCTAAGACACTTAAATATGGTATTCTT
This sequence comes from Serinus canaria, assembly GCF_022539315.1. NCBI lineage: Eukaryota > Metazoa > Chordata > Aves > Passeriformes > Fringillidae > Serinus > Serinus canaria. Next base: position 34,873,154 of record NC_066315.1, read on the forward strand.
GTGCTGTCTGCATCTTTAAAATTTGCAAAGTAGGAAACTGGGGTATTATCCATGCTGCAGTTGCATCTTCCTTTATACATTTTGGGTGGCTAAATTCTGTTCTCTCTCTCAAAGCCACTGGAGACACTCGTACAGTTGTCCTATGAGCACCAGTTTGAAATTTGACCAATCTTAATTTGACAATGAAAATGCTAGAGGGACATAGAGTTGGCCTCATCAGACCTGCCATTGGCCAAAGTTTCTCTGGGGAAAATGCTGCCAGCATTGCAGGTTGCAAAGAGGAATTGTCTCATCTATGCCCAGGCATCAGGACATTTTGCACAGAACTGCTGGTTAGTTTGAGAAAACTTGTGAAGACCTAAGTGTACTTTAAATTTTATAGGGTTTCATGCAAGGTATTTTGAAAATATATGATACTGTAAGAACACTTTATCAACTGTTAAAGTGCCAGGCTGTAGTAAAAAGCTCTTGGAAGAATTATAGACTTCCACAAGGCAATTAAAATTCTTCTCAAGTAAAGAAACAATAGATAAACCATATTCTTCTGAGGGCAAATACTCCATTATAGTATTTTAAATACTGGTAGTAATGATTCTATGGCTAATACTGCAGAGAAGAAGGTGTAATTACATAGATCTTCCTAAGACATAAGATTCTTGTCAGGGTAAACACATTCCCATGGAGCTGAATTTTAGGAAGGTCAGCATTTCTCCAGCATTCAGATCCAAAGTAGTAAGAGCAGGAGCAGCTGTAGTAGGAGATCAGTTAAATGGTGGGTGATGATAGAACACACCTGTGAAGTGTTTGTCCAACTGCACAACATACGTAATGACAAGGTGGGTGCCTAGGTAATAGCTGGCCTTAGTCCAATCCATTTTCTTAGAAAAGTTGAAGATTCAGAGACTAACATCACATAAAATAATAATTTAATTGGTCATGAGTGTAGTTGATGCACTTATATAAAACTGCCCACCAAAGAATGTGTTTAATAGTGTCAAATTTTTCTAACAGGGTATGTATATAGGTACAGTGCTGCTTCTTATCCTAGGAGTCCCATTTATTCCAAGTTTTACCCAAGAGCTGTGGGAATGATAAATATGCTTTGCAGGTGGGTGGTGTTTTTCCTGTTTTTCATGCTTTAATGTAGAGATGCAAATGCTGCAGCAATACTACAGGACCTGAAAAGCAAGCCAAAGTAAAATCTAATTGTTTGCTAAGATTTTATTCTTTTGCAGATCATTATGCCTGTGCCAAATGACAGGATAGTTCTCATCTCTGATTTCCAAGGCTTGAAGGTGTATTTAGACTGCAGAGTTCATTAAGGTCCCTGGGATATGCATAGCCCCTGTGGATTTCCATTTCATTCTGAGGATGCAGTTTCAGTCTTTTCAGTAAGAAATGCTTAAATTTTTGTATTCAGAGAGGGGCAAATGCAGGGCTAAGTGAGGCAGATGGGGATGATCTCTAAAAGCAAATGAACAGCCACCACAGTCAGCTGCAGGACTAGGACCACCTCACATCCTTGAACAGACAAACAGTTGTGCCTCTTCTTAGAGGGATGATAAAATTACTTATGTCAAAAATAAAAGAGTTACCAAAAACAATGGTTTGGACTTTGCTAAAGGTTTCAGGGAATGTGCTGGCTCTTTTGATAAGCCAGATAAAGGGGTATCATGTCAATGTATGAGTGAATTTCTGGAACTGGGAATGTGCTGGCAATACTTAGAACATAAATGTTCTAATTTAAATACTTCATGGTGACCATTTTAATGCCATTTTTTGTCATTATTGTTGTTATTACAACTTGTAGTTATAATATAACGTGTAGTTATTTCTGTCATGTGCCCTTTCCTACCATGCCTGAACTGCTTTGCTGAGTCCAGGGATCATTGGCTGGAAGGTTGTGGGGGGTAAGTTTTAGGATGCAGTAAGTAAATGACTGGAAATGCATTGCCATGTCCTGTACAGTGATAAAATTACTGCATCAGAACTATGCTCAGATATGCCAGCTGATTATCTGGTTTTGATTTTCACCCAGGAACTAACTGGTCATTAGTTAGAAGCTAAAGTTTATCTGTGCAAGATAGGAGGTCTGCTAATGTGATGTGATTTAACTTATGTCATGTGCTTATTCCTAAAAATATGTGGAATCTTTCAGTCTGGCAGAGCTCTGATGGTCCCATTTTAATGCCTTGATGCCTCTGGTTTATAGGTTAGAAACATGAAAAGGTAAAAATAACTGTGTTCGATTTTAATTAGTGTTAAAACAGAGAATGCTAACAATCATTTGAGTGTAATTTTTAGGGATCAGATTAAATTTAATGGCAGCTAATAATGACAGCAGATTTTTGACAATGAAGGATGCAAATATTTTTGATGATTTTTCATTGTCTGCCTTTCTAGTTTTTAGACACCAATCTTTAATAATCTGTATAAGGAAATTCTTCATTATTGCTCTGGGAAAAAAACCTTTCAGAGCACTTAGATTATGGAGGTTCTTAAATGCCATCCAAGGGCAATAGATTCAGTGTGATTCAGCATTTAAAAGGACCTACCTGTCTGAGATTAGGTAGTGTGATTACTCCTCTGCGCTCTTAAATCTTGCATATTTCCTAGGAAATATTTAAAGCATTGGGAACATTTTTATCAGCTTGCTTAGATCCCTGTCAGCTTCTTGGATTTGCACTCTGGAAGAGATTGTTTAATTCTATTTTTTTGGGCCCTAAGAAAGACTAGACTCCTAAAGAGAGTTTGAAAATTAGAATTGTACAGATACCCTTCCCTTTCTCACTCCCCCTATTCCTATTGAGAACTCTGATTATTCTTTCTCAACTTCCAAATTTAAAATTATCTTTTCAATGCTTTTAATTATATTTAAATCTGTGCAGAATAGAGAGGCAGATTTTTTAATTAATGGGATATTGCTCCAATCTGATGGTCATAGCTGGCTGAACACCACTCACCAGGTACAGAACATAGCTCCTTATAATTTTGTTGTACAAGTTTAGCTGTGGATTTAAAACATTCAAATCTCCTGTGATCTGTTGGAGGACATCCCTAATAACCCACATACTTCAAACTCATATTTTATTTGATGCTTGGTAACTCTTCTAAATTATCAGGTTTAGCTATTTGCGTGATAGCTAATATCACCTGCATTTTAGTCAAACAGGCGCCTGCATTAAACAAAAGTAAGCAGGGACTGACCACCTGTCTGTGAGTGGAAAGATACAATTTTTAAATCTGAAGCAAAAGCAGGAGAGAACACATTTTGGAATGACCCTGATTCATAGAACTGGCTAAACGAGCTACCTTCAGAGCAGTGCCTTCTAATAGCAAGTTTGTGGTAGGCAAAAGGAAAAGATACAAAATAGCTGTCAATTTATATTGTGCTTATTAACAGCTTACTGTTTCAGTCTAATTGCTTTGTGAGAGTGAACTCCACCCCTTTTGTGAGCTTTTTTTGACATTTAAATTACACACTATGGCTGATTTCTAATTTTTTTCTTAGGAGAGAACAGCGCAGTGGGAAGCTCCCATCATCTGAATTAATACACCAATTATGAACTGTGTTGGAAGTAAACAGTTTGATCATTTCTGTACCTTATGCTGAAAGCTAAAGTGCCTCATTAAGACAAGAACTGAAGTCTCATTCCATATTTTAGCTGTCCATGTACTTGTGATGAGAAAGTTCAGTAATAAAGCTGGCAACTGCTCACTCCTCCACTGGCAACTATTGTTCTGAATGAAACATTAAACAGAGTTTTTGACATGCTGAAATATTTCAACAGCTCCATTGCTAATTATTTACTGCAAGAGAGTTAATTTTGCTCTTCACCATAGCAGTGACTTTTCAGGATTTAGGGTGGGGGACTTATTTGACAGTATGATTATTTGCAACTTAGAAAATGAGAATATTCTTTCTTAGAGTGGTCAGAGGTGCCTGTAAGGGTTGTTACCATATTTAATAGAAGTCATCATGATGTCCAAAGTATATGCCAAATGAGTGCCATCAAACATAGAAAAATGTCCCAGTTTAAAGTAGTTTGCAAAATGACTGCAAAGTGACATAGTTGTTTGTGTGTGTATATTAATTGCTGAGAGGGCAAAATAAATCAAACCAGCCCTTCACCAGGATAATATTAGCCAGTAGGGGATCAGATAAGAAGAAAATGAACTTCTGTAATTGGTATTTTTCTAATCACAGAGTGGAAAACAAAGAATGGATCTATGTTTTATGTGTCAGAAAAGAACTGATGCCCCTTATTACTTTCACTTCAGTCTCCATCCACCAGCGTATGCCAAGAACCACCCACCTGGAGAACTGCGTGGCAGAAAAGGATCTGGGGGTTCTGTTGGACCCCAAGTTCTAAATGAGCCAGCAATGTATCCTTCCGTTGAAGGTGGCTGGTGGGGTCCTGGGCTGCAATCAGGAGCACCATTGCCAGCAGGTCAAAGGAGAGGTGATTCTCCCCCTCTGCTCGGTGCTGATGTGGCCACAACTGGATTGCTGTGTCCAGTGCTGGGTTCCCCAGTGTGAGAGAGCTAAGGAACTGCTGGAGAGATCCTTATAAAGGGCTGCAAAGGCATTGCAAGGCTGGAGGGTCTCTCCAATCACAAAAGGCTGAGCAAGCTGGGAATGTTCAACCTGCAGAAAAGAAGGCTCAGGGGAATCTTATCAAAGTGTATAAATATCTGAAGGGAGGGTGCAAAGAGAACAAAGCCAGCTCTTTTCAGTGGTGTCCAGTGACATTACCAGTGGCAATGGGCACAAAAATGAAACACAGGAGGCTCTGTCAGAGCATCAGGAAACACTTCTTCACTGTGAGGGTGATCAAACACTGGCACAGGTTGCTCAGTGGGGTTGTGGTGTCTCCATCCTTGGAGATGCTCAGGAGCTGTCTGGAATGGTTATAGGTGGCCATGCTTGAGAAGGGGGTTTGGATCACATCCCCCCCACAGGTACCTTCCAACCCCAATCATTCTGTGGCTCTGTGAAGGCCATCCACATTAAAGTAAATTGAATAATATAATTCTGTCTGTACCAAGAAAAATATTAGAAAAACCATATCCATAAAGAGTGCAAACACTGTTTATCTTTCACAGAAGCTCTCACTCAGCAGTCTTCTATTCTATATATAATTACATATATAAAAATAAGAAAAATGTATTTAATAACATATGCTAACTTAATGTTTTGGAAACAAGCAATAAATATGAAAGTGTACGTGGTAAACCTGTGAAAAAGCTCTTTAAAGGAAATATACAAAGGGCATTAAACACTCATAATTATTAGTCTTGGTCCTAAAATAACAATAGAAGATTAAAAAAAATTAGTAACTAGACTTTTTCATCCGGTGAATCATTTATCTGCACACTGCCAGTAAACCAGTGGCTTCCAGATTGGCTTTTCCTCACACATAAGTGTCTTTCCTTGCACATGCAGGTCATCGTCTTAAAATTAGTTGTTACTGGAAAGGAAGTCCGAAATTCAGACAATGGTGGCAGAGAATCCAGGCTGAGGCAGTTCTTCCAAGGTGAACTGCAAAATATTTTTTTATAATCCTTTAGTAAGGACAAGGGCAAAAAAGAAAATCTTTATTCTTTTTTTTCATAGAGACTATAAGAAATCAGCAAATAATGACATTTCCCCTTTGGTAGCTGTCCTGCTGCTAGTCTGCTTAACTCTTTACTGTCCTGGGAATCACTAATACTTTTAGCTTATCTAGAACTGGGCATGACATATAGCTGCAGTATGGATATTTGTTACTGTTTTCCTTATGCTTAGAAATGCCACTTAGAAGTCATAAATATTTGATTCACATGGTGTAATTTGTGGGCTTTCCTGTAAAACAGAGTTTATACTTTTCAGTGCATTACCAGTCATGAGAAGAATCACTTTGAACTTAGTTTCTTATTAGATCTGCTTTTTTTAGCCAAATCAGACCTGGTGCTGGTAGCACGAACCCACACGTGTTGGCATGACATCATCATTTTCACAAAGTACAAGGAAGTAGTAAAAAGCAATTCTGTCATTCCTGTCTCTTTCACAACTACATCCAGAAAGGCAACACTTTGGTACAGGGCCAGGCCCAGAGAAGAGCAAGGGTTGAAGTCCGTGGATGACTCTACTTACTATATACTTGATGTAAGATCTTTTCTCAGAAAGTGCTTAAGAATGGCTCTGAGTAATGTGTTAACCCTTTACTGCCCACTATTAGCAGTAATACTGTATTCTGTCTTCATGTTTCTTTACATAAAAAATCTTCTGTAGTTTTCCTTTTTATCTGTCTTCTTAAAGCTTTGCTGACTTTTCAGTCCTCCCTTTACTGTAGTCTTTCTACACTTACTCAGCTTCAAGTGTTCCATCAGCTTTAGAAAGTATTTTTTCCTTAAGATCCTTTTCATCCTCTCCGCTCTGTGAAGAGTAAAGCAAATAAAGTGAAGAAATAACCTTTTTGTTCCTTACTCCAATTTTCCAGTTCCAAGTATCATTTTTGGTTTGACAATTTTCTCCAATGTCTTTTTTGTCAATTTTGCATTATGAGAAACCTTCTCATAGCTGTAATATTCCTCAGGAGTCAGCATTCTGCATTCCTTTTGCCCTTCTGTTTGGCATACAACTGACTTCTAGTATTTTTTAGGTTTAACAAATATTCAATTTCTTAGCCAGTATGTTTCAAAGCTTTTAGCTAACAGTATTGCCCGTAATATTATTTGTGGAAGTCTCTCATGCTTTTTTGCCAGTTCTAGTCTTTGCAGTAAGTACTCCAAGGTTTTCTGGTTTTGCCAAGGTCATTTATGATACAGTTTTGAGAAGACTTAAAAGAGTTTTAAAAATACCTTAACTGGACATTCTGTAATTCTTTTACAGTGAGTCTTTCTTATGCTGAAATTCATAAAAGTATGTCACAGATGACATTGGGATATTTTGTTGGGTTTTTCAGAGCTGTTACTCATCTTGTCTCCTTTGACAACTTCTTTCAACCTTAGCTGGCACATTTTCTGAATCTAGACAAGAAGCCATTGTAGAAAATATGAACCTTTCAAGAAAAGAGCAATAGGAAAGACCCTGTCTTATCACCTGAGTGCTTCAGTGAACCTTTTCCCCACGCTGCCAGTCACAGTTTTGGTAGTCATTACAATCAAAGTTCATATGAGGGATATCATTTCATGAGATAATCTGATTGATTGATTGATTGATTGATTGATTGACTGATTGATTTTTGCTAAGTGGCTCAGAACTGAGGTCTGTTGCCCTTGCTGAGACTGTTACCATGTGCAGACCTGAAAGCACAAGCTGTGTGTAGAGGTGTCCTGTGGTAACTGAGCCAACCACCCAAACTTGTATTGTTAATTTCTGTGAGCCAGAGCTGCTGTTTAAAGTCTCATGATGGAGAGTGGAACACAATTTAATGAGTAAAGCTGCTGTGTAATACAGGGGAATAACAAGATACAGAAGAACAGAAATTTCAAAAAGGACAAATAGCAGTTATCAAATCTGCTCAGGCAGATTTTCCTCTTTTGCCCTCTAACTTAAGAATGGTTGAAGTTCAGTCTAATCTAGTCAACCAGGATGGGAGTCCTAACACTTCACCATACAAGGATGAGAGTTGTTTAAACAGGGGCTCAGCAGCTTCCTGCCACAAAGGAAGAAAGGTGTTTCTATCTGGGTTCCATTAGACCCCTCCCTGATCCTCAACCATGACCCTTGTCTCCAAGTCGTATTTAAACTAATTAAATAGTTTAAATTTAATTGATTTCCCTGCAAATGGGTGCCATCAAATAGCTTGACAATAAGCTCCATTAGTACTATCACTTTGGCATTTTGTTACCTGTGATTCAGGGACATGCTTTCAGCTGAAGGGATCACAGAGGATGTGGCAGTACCTCACCAGTAATGGTGAATGTGGTGCTGGTGTTTCATGTTTCACATGGGTTTCCTCCCAGTGTGCTGTCTTTTACAATTATTTTAGCTATTGAGGAATGGTTCTGTCTGTGCTTTCTGGGGCTGACAGATTCATAACTGTGACAAATCAAATGCAATCATTGGGAGTTTTGTATTGTGATTTATCTCGTGGATGATTCTCCATTTTTGTTGCAGTGTTTCCTCACTATCAGTCTGTCTCCAGCTAATGAAGCACTTTACTCAGCTTTCATTGTTGAATTTACTGTGCACTTTTTAATTAATTTCGAAGACTAAAGCAACAACTGATTCTCATTGGTTTTTCATTATTTCTCCTGCTATTGCTTCCTTATCTGAAGTCACAAGTACAGATAATAAGATATTTGTATTATCACAGAGTTTCTTCTGTTGAAAAAATATACTATGTGAAGAAGAAAATTCAGAAATTTGCTTGCAGTAGCCCAGAAGTGTTGACAGAAGAATTTAATATACAGTATTATGGTATTATGGTAAACTATATGTGAAGCAATAGATGTATGGGGGGGAAAACAGAGTGACATAATACTACTAGAATTTGAGAAGAGAAAAAAATATTTCTTTTGTGCATAAATTTCATTCATCTCATGAGTAGCCTCATACAATTTAAAATAAGTCTTCTGCATAATGAACTTGCCAGCTAATTACTCTTGGATTGCCACATCACAGTATAACTCTGTTAGTCTGGGAGCCTTTTGAACTTTGCCTAAGATGAGAGGTGGATTCAGTTGAAACTGAAACTGAATGGGTTTCCCGATCAATATATCTATAAATTGTTGCAGGGTGCTATTCCAGGCAGTAACTGTGATTGTTGCTAGATTTATCCTCTTCTAAAACAATAGAGTTAAAAGTGGCAGATGGTAGTTAGTGATTAAAATTCCTAGTAAACAGACTTTTGCAGGGATATATTTAAAGTAGTTGTGTATATGTAAATAGACAAGGAGCATGAGCTATGCAACTATAATTGAATTATATTAGCATAACTTAAGTAGAAGTTTAGTAAATAACAAATACCTTAATTAACCTGCACAGTTTTGGCAAGTTAATGACATATCCATGGTAAATGACTTTAAAGTTTTTGGCAGCATGGCAATTCAGAGCCAAACTAGTTCCCAGTACCCCACCCTTTGTCACTGGTGTTGCTCCTTCTGCTCCAGCTTGGCTTCTGCTGGGATTTCTGTAGGTTACAGCAATTGGCTTTCTTGCAGAGAGCTGGAAACCTCCCCGTGGAATGGTCACTAAAAAAAAATCAACTCTTTATGCCCCTTTAGTCAACAATGTTAGAACAATGTAACCTGTTTGTGATGGCAGGTTTTGCAGTCTTTCCTTTTTCTATCTTTTTCATAATGTTTTTGTTGATTCAGCTTCTGAGAAGTATGCCAATTACATATGGGTTCAAAAAGTGTAGTTGACTTTCATTGAAACTGTCAGGTCTGTGCATCCGAGTCCAACCTGAGCTGTGCATCTTTTTAGCCCCAGTGTGTGTCATTCATTGATGCTCCTTTTCAAATCTTACTAGTGGGGTTAGAAACCACATTGAAAACCAGAAGTGATTTATCTGTTTATCATGCCAGGTGAAGCAAATAAATAATGTTGTTACCAGCCCAGTTAATTATTTTAAAAATATTGGTGATTAGTGCAAGTTGGTCAAAAATTAATTTCTTCCACAGCTGAATAATTTGGGAAAAGCACATTGGATCCACAAGTGGTTGAAATTTGTATTCTTCTCTCACAGAACAAACTGTACTGTAAATAGGCTATCATCTCTCTTGGGAAAGAAATGTGAATTTTGCTGACAAGGAGAGGTCTCTCAGCAGAAAAATGCAGGCTGACAGTTTGACCCAGTGGCCAAATGACTGATTTCTTTCTCCCTTTTTGCTTCTATTTTAGATGCTGAAGAATACCAGCCTCCAATATGGAAATCATACTGTGAGTATACAAGCAATTTGCATAATCTTAGTGCCTTACCAAGGTGTCAGTCACTGTTAGGTATTTTCTCCTTTTTTGTTTGAAAGAAATACATACATTTACTAGATGCTTGTACAAATTACTGTATAGGACAGCAGCAAAACCTGAACTTTTATGGATTTCCATGGAACAAGGGCAGCAGGATTATGTGTGCCCGATTCCCTCCATTGCCTTAAAAGTGTTCAGCTCCTGGGTTTCATGGTTTCTCTGCTGAGATTTTCAGGAAGGATTTCAGAGGTAGAGGTTAATGCTTTGTATGTTTACTAAAGGTCAGGCTTGAGAATACTTGTCTTTTTATACTGGTCACCAAATCACTTTAAGATAATAATATTTTTGATCCTTAGCAATAGAAGCTGATTTTTGAAGTGGTGGTTTAGAAGTTGGAGACAGCATTATCAGCTCTTTGAACCTTCCTGTCTGCCTTTAGAAAAATCATTTACATAGAGTGCAGTGCAGAAGTGCATATTTTATGCTCTTTTGCTTTGTTCCAAATGTATTTTCTAATAGAGCCGCACAGATCTAAGACAAAATATTGGCTTTTAAATCCCTTATTAAGGATAGCCTTTAAATTTGATCTTTTTATATTAAACCTTTCCTGGAACTTTAATAAGAGTGTAGCTTCAGGTATAGAGAGTTTTTTTATTCTTTTTGTTTTCAGATACAGAGCCATCCTAAGCAAAAATTCTCTCTTTTATTGTGGCAAATGCAGTACGGTGCCTTTACCAAAGTGCAACTACAAAAACACAATGATCACAGTAGCTACATGCATGTACATGTGTAATTTTAAAGACTAGAATAAACTTGTTGGCTTCACTTATATGCACATTAAACTGTCTTGCTGACTTCAAAGACATCACCTCTGCATTACCCGAGAATGACATTCTGCCCCAGAATGGACTGGGATTTTTTTCAACCAAAATTTGAATATGCCATTAAATTACAGAACTTGCTTCTCAGAACAATGTTTTCTAAATACTTTGTTGTTGTTGTTGTAATGTTTTGAACATGTAAGAGAAACCTCCTAAAAAGTCAGCAAGAGTGTTGGATCATTCCAGCATTCTTTGCTGAGTGCTTGAAAAGAAGCAGACAGTTGAGTGATTATTTTAAAAAGAGCTTACTCAAAATCAATGAAAAAGCTGCCATTGACTCTGAGAAGACCAGCATTTCAAATGAGACATACTTCCTTTTCAGCAGTAAGTTTTCATTAAAAAGTCAGGAAATAAGAACCTACCTTTACTTACCTGCTCTTAGTTGCCCCAGTTGTGCAGCAGACAGATCAGTGCATGCAGTGAAAAGTTTGGTTACTTTTATCTGATAGCTTACATGTAATCCAAGGAAATATTCTTTTAAATGGGAAAAAATCAACCCAGCACAACCAGAATGGATGAATAGTCTATGAATGTATAATTTCCTATTCCACTATATGTAGGATGCCAATATTGTGGTAATGACAAAATTATGGCCTCAGTGTCTAAACTCCATGCATGAGTGACCTTGGAAAAAATTGCACAGCTCCAAAAGGCAGAAAATAGTTTAAGCTTAGAAAGATTTACTCCTGAGACTGCTTAGCCACAGATACACATTTTTCTTTGCAATCATAGGTGATGTATGCTTCTTTACTCAGCAAGAAGAATTCTGATCTGGTAAATTAATTATAGAGATTACGCCCAGCAATAGTGTTTGTCTATGATTCAACCTGCTGTCCTATCTCAAGACAGTTTTAACTTAAATATATATTTCATGCTTAACAATTTGAGTTTACTGCCTATTTGACAATTATTTTCAATGTATTTTCCCTAGTAATTTTTAAAATATGCTAACATACTAGTAAAATACTTTGCATACAGTTTTGATTTCTTATTTTAAGTTGTGTATAAATTTAGGTGACTGTGTGGCCTTTTACTGATATCAAGATCCAGGCTTCAGTCCTTCTAGATTCTAAACAAAGGCAGATTCTCCTGTTTATGCCAACAAAGTGTTCAAATAAACAGTGTTGCATGTGTCCATAGACAAATACGAACCAAAGTGCAACAGTTTTCAGATCTCAAGCCTTACTGTTTTGATATAATGTAAAAATTTGATTCAGCTATATTTGGAAAACATGAACACTTCTAATGCAGAAGATCCTCACTTGCTTATGAGGAATTGTTAGAATTTCACATAGATTTCACAGTTCACAAAGTTTTTCAGACTTTTTCTGATAGCCCTGGGACACAGACAATAAAAGAAATGGCAAGAATAACTTTCTATTTACAGGAAGGAACCCAAGGAAAAGTTTGGAAAGTTCCTAGCAGCCAGCAGTCTCTAGGCAGTGGGTTTGAATGCATTTTTACCTGAGAAGCAGATCAACAAATAACAGATTTCTTGCATTGTTCCAATAACAGATTTCTTTTTGTAGTCTGCCATATGTTGGAAGTATTATAGAAAATGGTATCTTGCCATTTTACCATCTCTGAGGCAGTAAATAAAGGAAGATAAAAATCACAGAATGTGGGTTGGCAGGGCCTCTGGGGTGAGCTGATCTGGCTTCCCACTCAAAGCATGACTGCTGTTGGCTCTAGAGCAGAGCAGCCATGGCTTTACATAACTGAGTCCTGAAAAGCTGCAGGGGTAGAGCCTCTGCCACCTTTGTGGGTAACCTGCTCCAGTACTGCACTGTCCTCTAAGAGGACAAACTGCTTACCTTGCCTGCTTCTCGGGAGGAGTAGGCAATTTGTTTGACTGAAAGAGCATAGTTATTGCTGGTTGCCAGCCTCAGCACGTATGCGCTTGAATTTTGAAGAGATGTAAAACCACTTTTTTCCTCCTTTTACCCCTGTTGAGATTGGCATGTGCTGAGTCAGTCATGTGTCAATGCCACTTCAATGTTTGTTTGCATTATTCAAGACCAGTGTGTTGGTGGGAAGCAAAGTGGCAAGGCACAGAGCATCAGCTGATGCCATGCTTCAGCTCCTCATGAAGTTTCCCTGCCTTCTGTCCTTCACCAAATAATAGGCACAGTGTCCGAGACTCATTTTTGTTAGAAATTAAGTCTTTGTTTCAGCCAAGCACTTAGGTTCCTAATTAAGCATGTGAGTAATCCTGCAGAAATAGGACAGCTCATATTGTACAGGCTCAGCACATGGATAAAAAATGCCTGACTGAGATGAGGCTGAGGAGGTAAAGCTGAGGAACTCTGTGAAACATTCTGAGACAGAAGGCGGTATGTTTCCTTTATAAAAGCCATGATAGGATTTTTTCCTCTCCGCTGGAGCAGCACTGAACACTCATCATAGGTGAGTTAAAGGAGAAAGCTTGAGGTCCTGACACACTGCAAAATGAAAAAAAAAATAAAAAAAAAGTATGAAGAAATGGGTGGTAGCCCGTCTTCCCTGGCAGAAAAGGAGTAAGTGCTGATTTTTGCATGTGACCCCTTTGTTTCTTAGGCAGATTGGATTTCGGAATTAGACAGTTCTTCCTAAAACATACTGTAGAATTTCCCTATTTCGTCCCCTGAGACAAGACTCGTGCTCTAACAGGAACAAAAGAGAGGAAGATATATTCTAACCAGCTGCTTTACATCTCAAAGAAATGTTCCTCAAGTAATGCAATAATAAATTTAAGTTTTGTTAACGCTGTAAGTTCCAATGTGACTATGATGCTATGAATGCTGGAAAGCAATCTGAAGTATGAACCTGATAAAAGTGTTCAAGGGTCAAATAGAAGCCACTGCATTTTTCTGTTGCAGTGCTGAATTTTTGCCTAATATTTAATGTGTGTTATTACTGTGCATTTCATTTGCATCTGACGCTGAACAAAAAACCACTCCCAGTCTGATGCAGTTCTCTGAGAGCAGTAATAATACATTTTCTTTCTGCATGCAATTGACTTTTTATAAGGTTAATTTTCTCAGGGCTAAAATAATAATGCATCATTATGTTCGAGTGTCATCTTTTCGATGATCACAGTGGGTTTGTCTGTAACCTGCCTGTCAGTTCTAAATGCTGGAATCGACTGGGTCAGGTGTCAATCACTGCTTGCCGCTGCGTTAAATGAGTGTGGTTTTCTATTATTTCACTTAATCATGGTCTTATACATTGAATTCTGTTTTAAGATTTTCAGAGATGGGAAAATGAGGCAGAAAGGCAAGGGTTGTTTGCCATTTGAGCAAGTAGGTGAGGGATATGTGCCTTCTGAATCTCTGACCATCCCCTGGACTGTGCTGGGGTCTCAGCGATGTCAGCCTCAGTGCGAGTGCCCGGCACTTTGGAAAAAGTGTATAATGAGATCAGGCAGAGCTGCAGGATGTTCAGCACTTCTGAAAATGAGGTCACTTAATGAGGTGTCTGTGCTCATTGGAACTTAGCTGTAGGGCACATTTTTCTCAAGTCACCTTAGCCATAATACTGCGCTGTATTCATAGCCCATTAGCAGCCTTTCTCACAGCAATCATTTGAAGCAAAAACAGCAGAGACCTTTCTAAAGGAAAACACAGCTTTTGGTAGGGTCACACCGTCTTTGCTCCTCAGTGCCTTACTCTGGGAGACACTGCCTTCCTTGTTTTCCACTTAACTGAACTTTCACTGTTGTTTTACCTTTGCACCCTTGCCTTACTGCGTGTCCTTACTGGGAATCCTTGGCAGCTGTGTGTCTGTCTGTCCAGCCCTTCTCTGTTGTTTGTTTCCCACTGAGCTGCTCGATGTCCCTTACCACAGTGCCACTGGTGGTTTTCAGTCCTTTCTCTGCTCCCAAACTCTCTCCTATCCCTCCATCTAATGGTTCTGTATCTCCCTCCAGTTGTTCCACTGGTTTGTCTTTCTGTCAGTTTGATGACTATCAATTTAAAGCTAATATAGCCAAGTCTGAATTCTTTCTCCTTCAGAGGAAACCATTTCCCATTTCCAGCATTTTCAGTCTTGATCATGCTTGGGCCATTTTCTCATCCAGTACATTTAGCATATAATTTGTAATTATTTATTCGTATAGTTATAGTGTATGTTTTCTTATGATGTATTTCTAAATCAGTTATGTTTCTCTGTTCATATTATTGCACAGATTAATTACCCACCTCTCTCTGAGAATGACAGAACCTTTTCCACTCTATTCAAAATACAGTTGTTAAGATGATTTTTCTTCCTTGCACTCATCATGAATCCTTGCACTGATTTATCCCACTACATCCTATAAACATCCAGGTTTTTGTGTTTGCTTTCAGGCCTTTCATGTCTGTGTCTGCCCTTTCCTGTTAATCATCCCTTCCTTTGTTTTGTGAAATGCTGACTCTTCTCCCCACCACTGCTTATTTGGTGTTATCAGCCTCAGAGATTCTCTTGGTCATGTTAGAGAGCTCTTTGCTTTTTTCATTTCTCAAAAATGTAGCACATCACAAGATAGGCTTCCTGTGTGTTCTTCAGACCTACTTGTTTTGCATTACTCATATCAAGGCTGTCTTAGAAACTCCATTAGCTTAATTTGCTGTGTCAGTCTATGTTTAAAAGATTTGATTATTGAAAAATGGAATTTTTATGAAGTATGATTTTTCAGTTAAAATTCAAATTAATTACTTGGGCAAATAGATAATTTACTCTAAATGAGAAGCAGTCATATTCTTGTCATATTTTGAATCCTTAGAGTTCCTTCTCCCCGCTGGAAATAGGGGGAAGGAAAAAATTCTTATTTTCCTCTTGGGTATGTTTAATATTAAGCATCTGTAACTTGCTCAATCAATGGTTATGTTCATTTCAGACATTCAGAAATTAATACTAAAATCATGATATTGGGATCCAGAAAAATCAGAGGTTTAAAAAACAATCTGTGGTTTTTGAAGGAAATTTTCATGCATTGTTTGACACTTTATTCAGATACACAAGTTGTTTGATCACAAAAGAGTAGAAGTCTTTGACTCTTAGTCACATAATTACAAGAGGTAAGAAAGACCATATTTATCATAGAGTTATCAAAATATTATCAAGTTATCATGAATCTTGTGCAAAAGTAGCAGGAGATCTGACAGTGCTGAATGATGCAGAGTGAATCCAAAGCCTTAGTAGAAATTTAGAGCTGGATCACACCCAACATTAAAATTGGTAGGGAATATAAGAAATTATGAACTGTTTTTCTGTGCCTCTCCCATGAGCCAGGGATGAAGGCTGGATCAGTTTAGGAAGAGGTTATGGGGTTTTCTACTTTGATGTGAGCAGGAACCAGGAGCCCCCAAAGCTTTCACATCCCATTGAGTTTGTGTGACAAAATTGGGTGCAAGCTGAGGATTTCCCCACTTTCCAGATTTCCTTGCTTCTCAAAGAGAAGTTAAAGAGAAGCTAAAAGAAAGAGAAGGTGGGAAAAGGTGCTGCCTCAATTCAGACCTTTTCAATTCACTTCCTACAACAGAGTTTCTGTGTTCATCAAACCTAGAGACATTGCTATTCCTCCCATAATCTACCACCTTTCAGGGCAGACTTCTGAGCTTCACTAGCACTGTGAATAAATGTGTCCTGGAAACTCAGTCTTTTAAAAAAATTCATGGGCACGACGTGATCTTTCCAAATACAAGAAGGTCAGCATACAGAAGGCCTTTCTCGAGGGAGGCAATCCAAACCTCTGGGATTTTTACTGGAGTTACGGAGAGACAGTCTGTCTGTGCTGGAATTGATTACTGTCATTGCATGTCAGCTTCTTCTCACGACTCTGGGGTGGAAGGGAGGGAGAGGATCTCATTAAATACATGCAGTGAAGAGTCTGGGGGCCAGGCAGCAAGTACCCCTAGCCTCAGGTCTCTCTCCTGCAGCCCTCAGAAGATTTGCAAAATTGATCCAGGGCTATTTGAATAGGGCATAATTGCTCTGAAAGGAATGTTTGCCTGCTCTTCTATTTGCTTGCTCTCTCTATTTTGAAATAAATTATGAGATTGTGATGAGCCCATTCAAAGGTATTGAACTTTTTCTTGGCCTATCCCAAAAACTGCTGGCGTTACTGGTAAACAATGTCCTTGGGTTGTTACAGCATGGTGTATGCGAAAGTGGGATTTTATCCTGACACAGACCTAGTAGGTATTTCTGGCTAGTCTTCCCTGGCATAGAAATGTAAAAACCAGTACAAAAGGATGATACTTCTAACAGTTAAAGCATTGACCACTTCAGTTAGTTTGCCAGTTAACAACCGATTTTCATATAAATGACTTAGAGACACTGAAATACCTCATTTTGCTGTCATGTCTTTAAATTTGCATTTTTCTCTGCAGCCCCTGGCTAAAAAGACTCTTCTGAATAAAAGTTTGTGTATATTGCCATCTTCTAATGATCTGTACATTTTTGTGTTTGACAGTGTATCAATTGCAACAAGAGGCACCACGTCCCAAGAGAATCATCTGTCCTCGGGAGGTCAGTTCTTTTGCTCTACCTTGTTATATCTGATGAATTGTCAGCAGCATATGATCACCAAAACATCTTTTGTGTAGTCTGTGGGTGTTATTTGCTTTAACTTTTCTATTATTTTATATAATCATTTCCCTTAAGGCTGATTAATTAAAGCTGGAAAATATTTGCTAATTAGGAATGGCAGCCTCATTCTACCACTAGAAGCACCTTCATTAGAAAAGTACTTACCCATCATTGTTTAGTGTGCTTTTCTGTGTACTACCTAAAGTTTTGAGTTTCCTGATCATGGTGTATTTTTCTTCCTGCATCTGCATAATAACATCTGTGTGATATGTTTCAACATGAAACACATAGCTTCAGTTTCTTGAATGCTTCCTGCCAAGTACTACGTTCAAGTTAAAATACTGAAATGATAGCCAGAGAGCTCTGTTCTCTCACAGAGACTTTGAAGATTATAGAATGTTTAGAAATCTGCAGGTTTGGCTGAGTCATTTTCTCCCCTTGTTTTCTTCTTCTGTATTTATTTCTCCATTTCTACTTGCTTTAGTACGTCAGTTCATCACCCTGCATGGCATAATAGTAACAGAAAACATGTAGATGTCTCTGCTCAACGGAAAAAACTGCAAAAGCTTTATCTCTTATAATGTCAGGGACAAGTTTGTGCAAATAGACATGCAATACTAGCAGTAAAAGTCCTAAACACGTGAAGTGATTGCACAGGGTGTAAAAGATGATGTGCAGGAAGATAGAAACTGCAGCTTATTGTTGTGATGTTCAGCTCTACTCCCAGGCATCATCCTGAGCTCTGTCCTGCTTCCCATGCTCTGTGCCCACAAAAGCAGAGTCCTTGCCCCTCTCAGACATTTACCTGCTGTCTCAGAACACTTCTGTGTGAGGCAGGAGGTTCTGTAGCAAGGCACAAGTACTTGCCTGGGTTAATGAAGAAAATCTATTGCAAACACAGGAGTTGAGTACAGTTCACTAGAGCTTTAACTGAAAGAGCTCTGCAGTTTTCTCTCAAGTGCCCTCTACTAGTTGCAGGGCAGGCAGAGTAGGCTCTTGGCCTCAGTCTGGAAGTCTTCAAGTCCTGTCAGTTTGGGATGGTCCCAAGACATACACACAGGATGCTAAGAAGGACGAGCAAAACGCCAGAGTGGGTGAACCCTTGTGTCGTCCTTTCTCCCTGTCAAAGACGAGGCTTGGGGGAAAGAAGTGTATGCTATCCCTCTGGGACTTCAGTGCACATGTGCTGACAGGTTTTATCAAGACCTTCCTCTCTGAAATCCTCATGCAAACCAAAGGACACTTAGGCCTCTGTGGCTGGTATTCTTGAAAGGAGAGGACAGTACGGTTTTTACCGATTTAATATCACATAACAGATATGAAACTAGTCATGGTATAGTTAAAAATACAAACTTTTTAAGGAGCAAAATTAAGGTAAACAATTAATTTTCTTACATCACAGACTTAGAGGAGTTTCTTTAGTTTCTTGTTGTAATAGTGTATCTATTTTACCTATTTCATATTGAGACTACTTTGAGGAAGGACTTATCTTTAGAAAAGCTGATTAATAAGCACTGAATGCTTAGAAAACCATGTCTACAATATGAACTCTTCTTTGTGGGAATACAAGTTCATCTCTAAAAGTTTAATCCAAAATATATTATGCTAACTCAAATTTAAGCATTTTCTATTTTGCCTCCATGAGAGGAAATTTGAATCAAGGTAAAACAGTCAAAGTAGTGTAGCAATTGTATTCTTGTTCTTGATACAAGGTTATCTGCACAAGGGAAGTGAATGTGCAGCTGTGAACTCCTTACCAGTGCTCTTATTTCTTTGAACCAAGACCATGTTATGTACAACTGAAGTAATTCTCTTTACCTGAAGTTTAAAGACCCTACATATTAAAGACCGTACAGGTGACCTCTTCAGGTCTCTTCCAAAGATTTGCAGAAAGAACCTAAGGTCTCTTTACTTAAATCAACACATAATTGACATAGCAGGACATAACAAAACAAGAAAAATATGTGCTCTTTCACATAGTCTGGGTTTGGTTCTAACTAATGAACCATTTTCAGTTGCTCACTTCATAGGCTGCAGGGTTCTATTTTGAGTTGTTTGGAATTTTGTCTTAAGTTAGTTAAACAGCTGAAAATACAGAGACTTTGTTTAGGTGTTGGTATGTAAAACAGTATGAATTCCCACAAATATGACCTTTGGATCTTGTTGCTTGGATTTTGAGCTACTTTGTGCATGTGTTCACAGCCTGATTGCCAGAAACACAGATTCTCTGACCCAAGAGCCAAAAATCCACTCTGACACTGCTGATGTGCATTGTTTTTGCATATAGCTGGGGAGGTGGGGCAGATGGGATGTCCTGATACTTAGAAGATGTCAACATACACAAATATGTGGTTCATATTATCAGTTTATACTATGAAGTAGAACTACACAGTGGTTTTATAGAGCATCACAGATTATTTTAGAGAGGAAATTTAGGACTCTGTTCCTATGGCCTTTTTCTTAGCATACAGTCTGTAAGGTGGTTGTTTTGGGGTTGTTTTTCTTGATTCAGTTTGATTTCACTGTCATCTGATGATTTTACAGGCTTGCTTCACTAAAGGTGGTGTTTTATTAATACTGAGTTTGCTGGCTACATGGAAATATCTCAAAATCCAATTTTGTGTTGTTTGTGAAAACATATTAGTTGTAAATATGATAGTTATTTACAACTAAATGATGCTTAAGCAGTATCTGGAGAGAAGGTGTCAGCAGGATGTGTGCCTGACAGAAAAAATTTGTCTCTCCATGTGCGTATCAGAGGGTGTGGACTTTGCTGAGTGTGTTCCCATGTGTAATTTAGTATTCAAACTAATTCAAAAAAATCTAAAAATTTCAAATAATTTGAAATCCTTCATGCTTGTGGGAAGATGTCTTTCATAACTGGCAAATTCTACACTGTTTGCAAGGAAATTGAAGGATCTGTTGCAAACCAAATCTGTAACAAGACATAAACAAGGTAGGTTGGGGTTTTTTTCTTTCACCATTTAGCATTTTCATCATTCCTCCATCTTTTCCATTGCCATCTTTCACATTCTCCACATCCATTTGCTCTTCCATTACTTCTCTGATGCTCCATAGTCACAAGGGTTTCAGTCTCAGATCTCTGCAGTTCTGCCATCTAATTTATGCATATTTCTTGATAAACTATACTGTGGCGAGAGAAATCACCTCTCCTGATATGTACACCACCAGACTAAAAGCTGGGACTGTAAATAAAACATGAACATTTACATCTTTGTGTCTTTGAGCTTTGCTATCATAATTTGCCTTTTCTTCTTTTGGTTGCATAAATATCTTGTCAGCAAAAGCAATGGGAATCATATTGAATGAGCCATTCAGGCTTCAGGTATCCAACATCTTTTAATTAATCACCACTGGCAGAGGACTAGTGTGAATATCCTACCTACCTTCCCAATAACATTGGATTCCTGCCAATATCCTCATTTGTAACCATATTCCTTCCAGCAGTGTTTTAATGATTTAGCTTTTAAATGGAAAAAGTTCTCTTTAAAAGCGCTGTTCAGGTGGAGGAGTAGCTTTTAAATATTGAGTTCTGTGGTGATAGGCACCAAAGAATCCCATCCATGTTGTGAGGAAGTCATATTATAAGGTGTCTCTTAGGGTTCATTCTACAGAAATGCTTAGGAAAAAATTACATTCTCAGAAAATAACTCAAGCTTTCAATTTCTTTGTTTTATTCAAAAGGAACATGTCAAAGGATTCTTAATTTTAAGAAGTATTTCAGGAGTAGATTATTCAAAGGTAAAACATATTTTTAAGAAATTGAAGCTTTAACAAAGTAAAAGAATTAAGGAAGGATGGTGACATTACTTTGGACTATTTTTGTTTAAACAATAGGCACATTCAAAATTTTTTTTTAAGAGGGAATGAGTCTTACTCATGAGTTCTTGGGTTATTTGTATAGAAATATTCATACCTGTGAATGGTATTCCCATTTTGTTCCAAGAAGTCCTTAATTGCTGATAGCAATTTTTGAGGCTGGTGAATTTGTCTGCATTAGACCTTCCACATCCCTAACAGTGCCTTGGCCAAGCTAGTGTCAGCAACACTGAGCTACTTGTCTAAATTTCCCTGGTGTAGACAAAGCCTTAGAGCCCTAACTTACATTATTGTGTAGAAAAATGTCAGTTAATTGCCTTCCTTGTCATTCTGAATTCCAAATAGCTTGTGTCAGAAGTGAGAGATTGTTGTTTCTGCCTTTACAGCATAAAAATTATGGTTTCTTGACTAAAAACAAATATGATTACAAAAGAGACACTGTTCTTTGGGGAAAAAAACCCACCTTTTTTCTTTTTGCTTAGGTCAATGTAATAGATTAAAATAATGATGGCATGTTTGAGTGTACTGCTGAGAGTCTTTAACCATCCAGAGGGTCAGAAACTGTTCTGACCCTCTGGGGATCCATTACCTAGATTTATCAAAAGAAGTGTACAGATAGTGGCATTTCATGGAGCATAACTTTTGAAATGGTCACTAGCAGGTCTCTAAAGCTGTTGCCATCTTGTGCATGACCAGCTGCAAACATACAGGATTATTGAACTTCTCCAAAACTGAACTGTTGCAGATTTGCTCAGTTCTCCCCAAAGTTTCTTTTGAAGCATGGGATTCAAGCTGAGAACAATGCAATTAGAAGAGAATCATTTAAACAACTGGAATATTAAAAACACTGGTACTTGTACCAGTCCTTCTTTCAGATACAACAATACTTTATATTTGTACATGAGGAAAAGTTTGTGATTAGGCAAGCTCGAGAAAGGTTGTTAAAATTCAGCCTTCCTAAGATATTGAATAGTTTATCTGAGTGGATAATAAGTATTTAATCCTTGCAATAAGTCTTCCATGAATTCTCTTATTCTGCTCACTTACTGACCTTTACAAGCTGAATATTTCCTCTTTGTCTCTGCCCTCATCTTTCTAAGAACAATTTCTCTACTGTGGTAAAGTACTAGAGAGCTGTAATAGGGCATTGAAATTGGCCATAAAATTGGTGGTAAATAATGGGAGTAAATGGGAATTTTCATGGCACTTGTTCAAATCACTCTACTGCAAAAAGTCAGACACTGCCATGAGGTGTCTTTTACTGTCAGTCCTCAGAGCTTAGCTGAGATAATTCAGAATATTATATTATCTTTCCCTTAGAAAGAAACCTCAGAACACACACAGTGACACACCAAGAGACCCCATTATCCAGCAATTAAGTGAAAATGAGCAGAATAGTGATGAAAACTGTTTGTGTTAATGAAAATGTTTGTACATATAAGACTTAATGGAGCCTATATTTTCAAATTCTTATAATATTGCTGATGCTTTAATTGTGTTTATAATCCTCTTTATGATAGAAACAAAGAGGACACAGCAGTAGTCTGTGGGCAAATGAAGCTAAAGAGCAATTTTGAATAGACATTGACAAAAGGAGGAAAGTTCTCCAGCTGAAACCCATGGCAATGTAGTGGGAAGCCTGGCTGCACTGGTGGTCGCTGAGAATAGTTGAAGGCCAGGAAGGGTGCTCAGTTTAACTGGTGCAGAGGGCCTGTGGAATGTCAAAATATATTTTATCCAGCATCCCTCCAAACTGGCTACCTGCAGGTATTTCTAAATAAATTTCTACAGAAAAATGTTATTTTTTTGTAGTATCTCCACAGTGAATTTTGCCCCACAGAATGCCTGTGGTTTGCAGCTGAAGGGAGAGAAAGAAGGGGGCTGGAATATAGCTTGCCCAAAACTCCCTTGTATTCATCATATCAGAGAAATTTGCTGGTGCTTTTTTCCAAGACATTTTAGTGACTGACAGGAAATCTCATCTCTCCTGGAGTCCATGAGCAGTCTCTGTCTGCAGTAGTGAGGTGGTGGAGCACTCAGACGAAGCCACATCATTCTCATTTTAACAGTCCATTGACTACTGAACAGAGAAGAAATCTTCCTAATTATTCTGCAGGCAGGATAGTAAATATTTCAGTAAAGTATTTACAGCTAAACAAAACTAGAAGAGGTTTATCTGTTTCACTTGACTTTCCTCAGTTTTGATTTACTAATGGTCTAGGTTATGATTTGCAAATTAGGCTAGTGTTCATCTTCATCAGAGGAATACAGTATGAACCAGTCAGTGCATTCATTGATCACTGTGAAATGCAAAAGTTAAAACCCTCTTTTAGGAAGACATGATGGCAAGCTCTGACTTGTTTGATGAGCACAAACTGTAGGTAGCTGTCTTTATGGACTGATGAACGTGCTAATTATCCCTCTGGGTTTGCTTGAAATCTTTGCAAAGTTTCATGCTTCCTTCCATCACCCCTTGGAAGTGCGTGATGTGTGTCTGTGTTTGTGATTTTTGCTATTCTCATAGATTTTGATTTCCTTTTACATATCCTTTTTATATATCACTCTTTTAAGCTGGTTCTTTTTATTTAGACATGGTGTTGAATATAAGAAGTTTTCAAGCCAAGATAAATGAAAGCCTCTTTCATATCTCGACCTAGATAAAGTTTATCAATAAGTCTACATGTGGGTGAAAAAGCTATGTGCTTGTACAGCTTTACATACATGTTTCAATTCAGGCCAGTATTCCTTGTGCCTTTAGGAGGGGGTCTTGCTGTCTCTCCTCTCTGACTTTGTGTCTGGTATCTTTTTCCAAGTTTCAAGATGAGGAACTGTCCTGGTTTAACCCCAGCCTGCAGCCAAGACACACGCAGCCACTCAGTCACTACCCCACCAGTGGATTGGGGAGACAATCAGAATAATAAAAAGTAGAAAGCTCATGCGTTCAGATAAAGACAGCTTAATAGGGAAGGCAGAAGCTGCACACACAAGCAAAGCAAAACAAGGAATTAATTCATCACTTCCCATGGGCTGGCAGATGTTCAGCCATCCTCAGGAGAGCAGGGCTCCATCAGGTGTAACAGCTACTTGGGAAGACAAACACCATCACCCCAAATGTTTCCCCCTACCTCCTTCTTCCCCCACTTTATGTACTGAGCATGATGTCCCATGGTCTGGAATATCCCTTTGGTCAGCTGGGATCATTTATCCAGCTGTGTTTCCTCCCAGTTTCCCATGCACCCCAGCCCCTCACCAGCTTGGCAGAACAAAAAGCAAAAAAAGCCTTGGCTCTGTGTAAACCCTGCTCAGCAGTAAAAAAAATTCTCTGTGTTATCAAATGTGTTTTCATCACAAATCCAAAACACAGCCTCATACCAGCCACTGTGAAGAAAATTAATTCTACCCCAGTCAAAACCAGGAACTAAGAGTATTGAGGAACCGATGAATTTGTATTTCCTAATCTGAATGAATATAGAAACTCTGAACATCTCTGTCTTCCTTCCTGTACTTCCTGTACATGTATGTGTACAGCTAAAGACAAGAATGATCAAATCAGCCAGTCACACACATCTTTTTGGAACTGAGGACTGTCGTGGCATGTGTCCTAGTCCTAGGAATGTTTTAGTGCTCCTCAGTTGTTACAGAAGGATCCAGAGCATTGATGTGGCTTACTGCATTTGTCTGCTGCTGCTGCTGCTGCTGGGGATATTTTTCTTCCAGTTTAAATGACTCAACAGATCATTCTTAGAAAAAAGGAGCATAGTTTAAATGTCGTATTCAAATTTTTCATTCTGCATTCAGGGTAACATCGATATTCCTTTTACATTTAACGATGCCCTTACTGAGTGAATGGAGGCTGCACAACAAAATAGATGATTCCTGCTTTTGCTGTTGAAATTGTTTGAACCTGACCCTGTGTCTCCTGACTGTTTAGCAGCAGCCTTCTTGATTAAGATTTATTTCATTTTATTTTAGCTCATGTTCAGGGGACCATTATTTTCTTTACTGCATGAGAAAATATTTGGATTTTCTTTTCCTATTCAATCTTGATCTTTTCTATTAGAGCTGAGTATATATAGAAATATGTTATGGTTTAGTAGCAATAGAGATGTCCATGTTGGGAGAGATATTTGTTACCTTCTGGAGTTTATAGTATTTTGTTTGGTGTATTGATTATTGGCTGCTGGTCAGTTTGTTCAAGGTCATAGAAGGGAAACAAACCTGAGTTAAAAATACCCTCAGAAAAGATGGCTTGCAGCTTTTTTTAAAATTTGGTGCAAGCAAGTAAGTAAACAAATGGTTTAAATTATTTGAACATAATTTGTCTTTAAAAATGGTAGAAGTATCCTTGACTGAATGGAAATCATAAGTGCTACAGTAACAGTCACATCTGTGGAGCTTCCTGTGTTTCTTTGCTGTGTGTTTTCCTTCTGCAAAAGGGTCATTATGCATTTTGCCTTCTCTGTAGGTTGCAGTATGCAATCAGAGCAGAGATGTGCAGATTTGAGCAGCAGTTAATAAAAACATTCTTTGTGCTCTTCACTCTTGTCTTTTATTATTTTACATTCTTTCTAGTGGTGAAGAACACTCCTGCCTTCTCCCTGGCACTGTAAAATTTTCCACAGAATTATTTTGTTAGAAGATACTAAACAAAATTTGGCACTTCATTATGATGATGATGGATTTAAACTAGCTTCTGTTATTTAGTTAAGTGGTGACAAGTTTATCACTTGAAGGCTTGGCTTTCTCCTCCAGAGCAATTCTCTTGGTGCCTTTCCTTTTTGATTCCTTCTCTCCTGAGAGCCCCACGCAGGTGACCAGAGTATTCTTGTTGTTTTAGATGTGATTTTTACAGCCTGTTTAAGTCTGCTCCTTGCTTCTCCCCATCTCCTGAGAACAGTCCAGGCAGACGTGAGGAATAGGCTGGACTTTGCTATCTTGGGGCCAGAAGAAACTCAAGATGTTGTCATTCCTGGGTCAAGAAGATATGTTTGCATATCCATTTCTTATGGCCTTGAAAAATCCTCAGGCTTCCTGAGGATTTCTTGGCTGCCTCTGCCTATTTAGTTAGTGTTTAATTATTTTTAGCATTTTTCTAAGTTCTATCTTCTTTTTAGCAGTTTAAGCCTATTTCTTCTGGTCACACCTAGTCAACACAGAGACAATAAATTTACTTCCTCTGGAAAACAGCCTTCTTTGTACCTTTCTGCAACAGCCCCCTCTGTCTTCTGTTCTTTAGGCCAGTCTTTCTTCATGTCTTTTCACAGTTGTTAAATTCTTGCTCACTCTGTTTGTTTGCTCCAGACCCTCTTGAGGTGTGGTGTCGAGCCCACAGTCAGTATTCCATCTAGGGACTTTCTGAGTGGACATCACAAGGAGAGGATTGTTCTAAGGTGTCTTGTCAGCTGCATTCTTGGGTTTGTACCTCAGTGTGACATCCTGGCTTTGGCAGTTTTTGCTACAGACAGCATCCAGTGATTCAAGTTGATCTATTGATCTGTAACAATGGCAGGATCCTTTTCTGCAGAGATCTGTCTAGTCATTGGCCCTCTGGTGTTTTGAATGGATTTGGCATCTTGCTTTCCTGGAGGAACTGTGATCCCTTGCTGTCTCATGGCTAAATGTGCATCCTTCAAGTGGCCACAACGCTGGCATCTCCATGGCTCTGTGACTGACTGATAAAAGGAGATGCACATTTCCAAACCATTCCTGTCACCTTTCTCTCTGCACAGCTTCTGGCACATGGGCAGTGAGGGTGGAATATGTCCTGAGGCCTTGGGCATTGCTGGTTTCTTTCTGAGGAATGCCTTGCTCCTCCATCACCTCACAATCACAATACAGGAAAATACTCAGGAAGTAACACATGACAATGACTGAAAATCTAAAGGGAGAAAACCATCTTTTCATTATGTAGGGGCCCTGTAAGTTCCCCAACTGGCCTGTCCTTGGCTGGGAACTAGAGATGTTGTGTTGCTGCTGTTCCTACTGACAAAATTAGCAACAGACTTTGTGGTGTGAAACATTTTACAAAACCAAGGGTTGTTTCTCTTTGGAAACACTGGTGCCTGATAAAGTAATAAAGATAGTTAAAAGGTAAAAGAAAAAATGATAAATATTTCCCTTCCAAAAGAATGTTTTCTCAAATTGCTTAAGAATCATTGGTGTGAAATGATTTGTCCTATTTGGAGAGAATTTTAGACATGCTAATTGATCTAAGTATAATTTTTTCCTTTAAAAAATGCAGAGGCAAAAAAAAAGGTTTTATAGGAGTAAAGAAATACAGCATAGTTTTCCTTCTTTCCATTTAATAGGGGCTTGCAATTTCCCTTAATCCATTTTGGTTGTTGATTGTAGGTATAAAGTTTGCAGTGGGCTTATGATAAATCTGCCAAAAGCTGAACAATACAGACAATAAACTCCTTTTCTTTACAGTCTGTTTTTTACTGGGCTTGTCTTGAAAGCTTCTCTTCCAACCCTTCTATTTCTCTTTATGTCAAACTGAGCTGAAAAACATATTTATACCCAGTCAACCAGAGTTACTGAAAAATAATTAGGATTGTTCCAAACAGAAAATATATCAGATTAAAGTTCCTTTGGGAAAATGCCTCACTGCCTGTGCTGAGTAAACACACCAAAATTATTAACTCGTGGATCTTGTTTCCCTGTTCTTTCTGTATTTTGAAGACCAGAGAACCAGGTGCAGCTACCCACCTTATTGTTTCTTTCTGAAGCAATATTTATATTCTCATCATGGATGTATTAAGGTGATGGCTGAAATGGGTCCACAGTACACAATGCTACACTGTGCTGGCCCCTCTGACTTGGAGAATTGCTGTCCTAGGGGGATTTCTAAACTTTCACTCCAGCATTTCTAGATTTCAGCTCTGGCCACTGGATAAGGAAATATGTCTTGTGCAATGAAGCTGAAGAGAAATTAAATCTTTCTGAAATTAGGGTTATTTTATTTCTGTGGTAGTACTTAGGCAGAAAGAATTCTTCAGGGTACCTTGAACTCTTCAGTGCAGCATGGCTCGGATGTCAGTGCTTGCAAAGAAAATCTGTCACGTTAGGGGATGCTCACCTCCTGCCTGAAGCATTCCCAGTTGTTTTGTGATGAGTTATCTTGCAGAGTGGTGTGGGATTTTAATACAATAATTTGTACATTAGTGGGAATATGTCATGCTAGGGCTAAACCATCCTGGCCAGAAGAGGAGCCACAAATCCCAGTGCATTGAAATTCAGTAAACTTTGAAATTATGTAAACATAATATATTGAATTAGCTCAGATAGCTAGATCATTTTAAGAAGGCTTATTTTCTTCTCAGTGTTGACATCAAATCCAAGTACAACCTTGAAGGATATGCTGTAGCATTGTAAAAAATTATGTAAAACTAGACTGTGAACAATTAAGGGGTTTTTGGGGGGTGGAGAGAGGCAATCAGGTTTGGCAGGCTGGCAGTCAAGGCTGGAGTATGCAGAGTCTCTCAACCACGAGCTTCCAAAGGCTTTTGTAGAGTTCTGTCTCTCTCCAGGAGACCTGTGCAGGGTTCCATTTCTCTTTGAGCATGCATCAAGATTAGATGTCATTGAATGTTGCTGGCTTTGTAAGATTACTGGATTAGTAGTGATTTAGGTTGTTTCACCATACATCTTATTTCCTGATCAATGTGACATGAGTCTTAAACAATTTTGGCATTCACTGGTTTTTCACAATTTATACAACTATGAATTTCATTAATGATGTTCAGCATATTCCCCATGGCTTCTGGAACAACAGCCAGAAATGCCTACTCTGGAAAAACATTTTTGGTTTGAAATTGGCAATAATGCCTTTTTTCAAGAAAAAAAATTATCATCTCACTTTTGAATTGAGAGCTGCCACATACTTTAAGTGGAGAGGGAGAAACCATGTAATTCATCTTCTGTATGGGGGAAGTAAAAGCAAGCTGTGATGCTCTTCAAAGCAAAATATGTTTTTACTTGTGAAGAGCTGTAATTTGCCTTATGTAATTTTCTTCATTTTGTTCTTTGTTTTTGTCTGTTAGCGTAAGGATCCATAAATTACTCGAACCCTCTGATCTTTCCCCTTGCTCCCTGTCTAGGGAGTTAAGCATTAGAGCCAACTGGTTGCCTAGGAAAGGTGGCTCTTTTTTCAGCAAGGAAATCATCAGGACTGTACTGAAAGTGACAGAAAGAACTAAGTGTTCTTCATGGGCATTATCTATTAAAAAAAAAAACAAAAAACCCTCAGTGTGTGTGTTCTTAGAATAGGGCTGATTGTTCTGGCCTCCTACCACCAGGAAATACTTCCTACCCTACCTGTGGATTTTCTGCTCTTTCTGCTGCTGAGAGTTCTTTCAGGTGGATCTGCTTGACTTTGTGTGTGCAAGCCCATTTATAACAGGAGAGGGAAAGCTAATCCCAACTGAATTTCAGTCACCTTTGCCTTCTGAAATATATAGAATTTCCCTTGAAGTTTTTACAGAGTCTGCAGTCGGCACAAAACAGACCTACTGGCTCCTTTGATATTTTTAAGCCTCTGCTTCATCAATTGTGCAGGCTTTTGGTTTATTTCCAAGTTCAGTCCAACGTTCTGGTTTTGATGTAGAGACCCTGATGTTATTTTTGATCTTTTATCTTGCTTTAACTTTGTTTCCTTGTGTTTGTTCCTAGTCATAAATTTGGTTAGGACAGAAATTATTATTTCAGGGCAAAGGTTGCAGTAAGCACAAAAGGGGATTTTTAGATTCTGAGGCACTAGGATGGTCTGACAGATCAGGAGCTTCATTTCAGGAAATACTACAGTATCTTTTCTAAAGCCAAGTAACTGAAATTGAAGTGATTTCAGACATGTTAATGCTAAAAGATGTTTTGGAGTGAAGGTTTCTGTTCTATGGAATAGGAGGAAGAAGAGAGAAGTAGAGAGACTTTGTGTGGATTGTCAGCAGAGCAAATCTTTCAGCTCTTGAACAGCAGGCAAAGAGGAAATCACATTATCCAGGGTGGTTCAGTCAGTTGCTAGTCAACTGATAAAAATTTCACAGAAAAGTTTGTATTTTTGCAAAAGTAGTGTGAGAAGAATGAAAAAATGTGCCTCTCTTTGTTCAAGGAGTTATTTCCAGATTGCTTTTATACTTTATATATATATTGTTATATATATATACACATATATGGGGGAACCTGTACTTAAAGCTAATTTCAAAGTTCTGTCTGAGTAACTCTTTCATTTTGCTGAGGTAGATTGAAAGTGCTGGAGTTTATTCTGTATATAAATGCAATCAAGGTAAATCAGTATTTTTAAATAGAAGCAGATTCTGACTACTAAATGAAAGTCATGCTTTCCTTCTTCTCTCTAAGTGTTTTATTTGGCACTTTTCAGTGTACTGAGTAGCCTTTGTTTCCATGAAAGAGAAGACTGCATGTGGTGGTCTTACATAACCCAGCCTCTGATACCCAATTTTTAATTGAGTTGCCAGCTAAATCTATGCTTTCAAGGGTTATTAAGGTCTATAAGGATGACAGGAAGGCTGCACAGTTCCAAGATAATAAAGTCATATAGTCCTGTTGATGATGAACATATGAACAACCTCCTTTCAGAGGCAATACATCTTTTGTTGATATTATTTTTTTACTTAAAAATAGAAAGTTAAATTGAATTAATGCAGTTTCTTCTCTAAGTTCCCGTATATGCACATAGAAACAGAGCACCTGCACTTGGCAATTCCTTTGATTTTGCTCTCTCTTCAGTTCTGTGTATTCTTTTCTCTCTTATTCCTGCCCCTCAGAGCTCAGAAATGTTTGTACCAAGGTATTATTCCTGGGCAGGAGTTCCAAGGGTATGATACTGCTATTGTTAATGCCGTGCTAGAAAAGAAATGCCAAGCAGGGAAAGAAGCACAGTAAGGACTTGATTGAACTCCCATAGGGCTTCCATTGAAGATTCTCATTATCTTGTACAGACTTTTGTTCATCTTGTGCTGTGTTGTAGCCCTAGTGACTGCAGGGTAGAAAGTCAGCTGCTTCTCTTCAGTGCTTAGCGTGTAGAATCAAAAATGTGACAGTAATGCATTTGCTATTCAGAAAAAAAAAAAGTAAAAAGAAAACCTTCACCAATTTAAAGTTTTTATGAGCTAAATAATAAGAATTCATGAAAACAAGAACAAGAGCACTACTTTCCAGTCAGAGAAATTGAGGGAAAATCACTAAATGGGTTTTATGCTAAAGAATGAAACAGTCTTGAAACCGCAATTTGTCGTACACACACACTCGTTAGCATGTATGAAGCAGTGATTCCACCGATTCTCCATCCTCATGGAGATGCACAGAGCTCAGAAAATCTTCAGTAATTTGGACACTTTACGTGTATCTTAGAGGAAGTTCTGTCTCTCTCACTGATGAAAGCACCGCCTGAAGCTGCAGCCCGGCGGGATGGCACTATTGGTATGCTCTGTGGCTGGCGAGGGAGCGGCTCTCCCTGCGGACTCGTGGGTGCGGGTGCGCTAATGATGCCCGGGCGTTCAGGATCCCTGGCCGGGCCGCGGTAATTGGGGCGCCCCGGGAGCGACCCCGCTCCAAGGCTGGGCCGGCGGCGCCCCCTGCCGGCCGCGCCGCGGGAGCCGCCGGGAAGGGCCCCGGGAATGACACCGGGAATGACCCCGGGATTGGCCC
This sequence comes from Serinus canaria, assembly GCF_022539315.1. Taxonomy (NCBI): domain Eukaryota; kingdom Metazoa; phylum Chordata; class Aves; order Passeriformes; family Fringillidae; genus Serinus; species Serinus canaria. The sequence continues at coordinate 34,904,987 of NC_066315.1, forward strand.
CGGGAATGACACCGGGAATGGTCCCGGGAATGACCCCGGGATTGGCCCCGGGAATGACACCTGGAAGGGCACCGGGAGCCGGGACTCGCCGCGCAGCGCCTGCCCAGAGCTCCGGGGTGGCAACCTGGCATCCCTGAGATGTGGTTCAAAGATCTCGGAAATGATTGTCAGTCTTCCCGGCCACTTCCAGTGCACTTTGGGTCAGGCCCACAAAAGCTTGAGACCTCATGGAATTTAGGACTTTGTCTAAGTACATAAAACCCTGGTTTTTCCAAGGATTTTAAACATTTTGGTTTGGGTCAGTTGCCATATAAAGGCAAAAAAAAGTATATAAATATCTATATTATAGATAGTGTATATACATTTTGCATATAATATAAATATAGGCTATACTGTATAAATAGTATACATTTATATGTATATATATTTAATATAAATAAAGGCTATACAAATGTATACAAAGCATATATACATTATAAATACTAGATTGGCAAAGCTGCAGTAAAATATTGTCTGTTTGGTCAGATTTCATGCAATTATGTGCAGTTCTATTTTTTGAGAACTCCCAGAAATATATCAATAAAACCACCTCTTCTGTTTTCATTTTTGTGAAATGTGTAGTGTTCTTGTAGTCATGTTCCAGTCACAGTTTTGAGTATGCAGAATATTGTTGCTTAAATGGGTGCAGTAGTCCTCCTTATTAATCAAGAGTAAGTTATTTTTATGTAGTTTATTTAGAATTATGTTTTTAATACTTTTTTTCTTTCTTTCAAAATTTAGGTGGAGAACAGACCAAAGTATTATGGAAGAGAGTAAGTGCTTTCCTCTTTTAGGTGTCTTTTGGTATATTTTATTTTACCTTTAACTGAGAGCCAAATACAGGGAAAGCCTAATAGTGTTACAGTCCATTGCTGCTGGTCACAATCCTTGGGTTATGCTGTTGTGTGAGCCTGCATGATTATTTTACTTCTCTCAGGAGAGTTTTGAGCAAAAAATGTTTTCTAGGGTATTCCTTCCTTTTATTTTAGTAGTTGTTTAAACTGCTAGTGGTTCTGCACTGGCCTGGGAAAGGGAGAAGAAGCTTATCCCTCTCACTACCTTTTTGTGCATGTTCCTATGCTTTCACCACCCTACTGAGTTGTGGAAGTATGTGTATGCTGCTGCTTGTGTAACTGCTGTTCTGCCTGATAAAGTTGCAAGGACTAAAATGCCCAAAGAAGAGCAGTATTTTACTTTGAAAAAAATACCAAACCACCAGAGTATAATTCCTTTGGGCTCAGCAGTCTTTTTGCCAATAAATAACTAGGAAGGGGCTGTGTTGTGCATTAGCACAGAGATCTAGGCAGGTGAAGGGGAAAGGCACAGCCACTGCAGCAGACACCAGCCTTGGCATTTGGCCTTTACTGGAGTAATATGCTGAGACCCCAGCCCTCATCACAAGCTGAATTACTTAGATCCCATGTTCTACGTTTTTATTCCATTCCAGACACACCATATATGTTTAATGATCCTTTCCTACCACTAGAAACCTCAAGAACCAGTAGCTTTGTCCCTAATTACCGAAGTTTCATTTTTTAAATATTACCTTTGCCAGTGAGGAATTCAGATCTAGCCACTAGAGTACAACAGAGCTGAAGAGAGCAGCTAGTTGAGTTACACATCACTCTTCCTGCAGCAGGACTTGTAAAACCATTGCTGCAGTCTCTCATCCAGGAACGTGCCTGGGTTTGTGGGTCAGCAGGGCTGGCAGGAACTGTAAGATGTCAGCTTGGTTAACCTGTTCAGGCAAGACCACCCTAGTTATTATCATTCAGAAAGGAGATTTCAGAAGTACTGAGGTAGTCCTATAAAAGCAGCTGACTCAGTACTCAGAAGTACTTGGAAAGAGAAAGAGCAATTTCTAGGGAAAGAAACTGAAAAAGCCATCATTACATGACTGTATAAACCTGTGATGGGGCTGCATTTCAGGCAGTGCTCATATTTCTGGTCCCTCTCTACCCTTTACTCCTCCATCCTTGTCTGAAAGGTTATGGGAGAAGAGAAAGGTGCTGCTAGGGACAGCAGTTGTGGAGTGAAGGGATTCAGCTCCTGCCACGGGAGGTCACCTCCGTGGTGCCCAAGAAGGGGACATGCACAGTACCTTTTTCAAGTTCATTGCCAGAGGCAGCTGCAGAGGCCAAAAGCACCAAGATCTGAAAGGGTTTACAAGTGAGATTCTCGAGTACATGAAGGGTAAGGTCACAAGTGATCAGACACGATTGTGTCTAAAACAGTGATGGATAGACAGGGATGAGAAGTGAAAGAAATATGTCACTGCTTCCTGCACCCTTTCTGTAAGCATTTCTTGTCAGCTGCTGTCTGAAGCAGGCATTAGTTCAGGGGATATTGTACCACATACAAGCTCTTTTCATGCTCTTATAAAAATGTACTAAAAATACCTAAAATAAAGCCCAGATTACCCAGTGCTTACCACTCGTGGTTAAAGGAATTTCACAGGTGCCCCAAGCATCACATCCAAGTGTTTTCTTAAATTGATCACAGATATTTTGTCCTAATATCTAACCTAATGTCTGCTGTATTTTGTGGGTAATACCTAATGCTTATTATTTTTTACTAAAATTATGAATTGCCCTGAGTTTACTGGTTAAAATCATGTTTCAGTTATGTCATTTAGAGGATGTTTGTCCCCCACCTGTACAGAGAGAAAAGATTAATCAATTCACATTACCTTTTACGTAAAGTCACACTGGAAAGGTCATCTAAACCTAATATTTTCAACATGTATTAGTTGTGAAAAGACAACGTAAGGAGAACAGAACAATTACATTTGCATCCAATGTGTTTTTCTTCTCTTTCACTGCCAAGCCAGAGGCAGTGTTAGGAATGTGCCACTTCATATGTATTGTCAGAAAAGAGAAAATGCTGAAGGCCAGTACATTTTAGTGCCTTTTTTTAGACAGCAGCAAAAAATAGAAACTTCCAAAACCTCTGAAGAGACCCTCAGAGACTTATCAGCTAGCAAAGTGTGCGTAGGAGTTAAGACTCAAACTGCTGTCAAGACTGAATTTGTACTTATGGAGAGATCACTGCTAAATATTGGTTTTCATAAGGTTAATTGTGCATCCTAGGCCCTCTTTTTTTCTTAAAATAGCAATGACAAAAGAATCAGAGAAGTCCTGCTTTTTTCCAGCACTGAATGAGGAGCTCCTTGACATGAGGAAAACAATGTTTTTCTCAAGACTTCTCTGTACCTTCTTCTACTTTAATATATGCAGAATGGAATTTTGAATAATTGTTTCCATTTTTGTCTCTGTTTTCCTTACAAATTTGAGGAAGCAATATAATATTAAAATGAAGCAAATTGATTATCAGAAGACCTATGATTTTAATTATACTTAAATATTTATGTATATAAATACCTACCTTTAAATAACTACGTATTAAAATGCAATAATTCAAATTTTTTTAAATGCCTTTTTGCCTAGTTTTCAATTCTGTTGTAAGGCCACTAGAAAGGAAACAAGGAGGAGGGGCATAGACTGGTAAAAAAGAAAAATTGTGAAAAGAGGGTATTTACAGAAAATAATCTTTGGGTGCAGCTGAGTTTATCCTGACTGAAAGTGCATTTCCAGTGTAATTTTTGTGTCTGTGCTGAATCTGTCCAGGCCTGGTGACCACCCTGCTCCTTGGATGCTACCCTGATGGCTTAGACCACGGTGCTCGAGAGTGCTGAAGTTTTCAAATGTTTTCTGGGGTGGAGAAGGGTGTTTTTCTGGTTGCATTATTCAGTAAGTGGCTGAAATATCTCCCCTCAGGTTTCACGGGATCATTTCTCGGGAGCAAGCAGATGAAATACTTGCTGGTGTAGAAGGAGCGTATATCCTTAGAGAAAGCCAGCGGCAACCCGGCTGCTACACCCTTGCTCTCAGGTAAATGCTGCCTTAATAGAGGCTTATGGTTCCAGTGTAAGTGTGCTTAATGGGGGGGATTATGTTGGTCCCTTTTTCAGTGGAGTTTGTCTCCACCACTACCCAATACACCGTGTGACACCAGAGTGCTTTTACACCCTCTTCTCAGCAGTTTGACCATCACCGTACTGCAGCAACTCAGTCTCTCCTTCAGCACCTGGCTAGGAAGTCCTTTTTCAAAAGCAGTGCCCATTTTTAGATTTATTTCTTTTTTACCCAGAGGTAATTTTTGTCAAGATGGATCTTCTCCTTCAAGACTCTGTAAAAGATGTGAGTGAATACAGAATAGGAATGCATCCCAGTAGAGGACACAGCCAAATTGTCCTTGGAGCTCAGTGCTTTGTACAAACATCAACAGCTATCTGTGATAATAACCCCAAATAAAGCTGGAAAATCATGACATCCAGAAGCTGAAAACTGGCAGTTTTCTTCCCCAGTAGGAGCTCAAGTTTTTTTGTAGGAATGCATTGTGAATCATGGGATGCTGCTGCTCAAAGAAGTATGAGTCTGCTTTTTAGCTGAAGGAAAAATGCAGGGGGAGCCCCAGCTCCAAACTCACTGCCCCTCACAGGTGCCTTTCCTGGCTTAGCTGTGCCATTCAAAACCTTTAAGCCCACTCAGGTCTTAAAGACACTGTGTATTAGCAAGAGAAGCAAGAGAACAAGATATTCTGTTGGGTTTTGATGAAACGAACTCCTTGGCATTATTTTGCAATTTTTATAGCATTATTACTCCTGTGAGATATACACAAACTACAAGTCTGCATTTTTACCCTTCTGCTAGTAAGACACGAAGAAAAATCCTTTGAGGAGTTAGCCCAAGTAGCTGTGATACAGTGCTGAAATCATGCTTAGAATTTGTATTGATGTGCAGATGGTAAAGCTGGAAAAGCTGGTGAGTCATGCCAACTAAAAAGTGGTGTAAATTAAAACCAATTTGTGTCAGCTGAAAAAGAACAAACATAGTTTTTTAGGGTTTTGGAGGAGATTTCAAAATGAAGAATAAAAAAATAATAAAGGATAAGAATTATGGCAAAATGCCTATTGTTTTGATGAAACAACATGTTTTCTAACTCCATCTGGATAATTATTTGTAGAATCAAAAACTGAATTTAATTATAAATTGGGATTTTATATGAAAAATCTGGGTGAAAAATAAAAGGCTTAAACCATGTGATTTGAAGTCCTAACAAAATTTGCAGACATGCAGTTTTGATGCAAAGTAAGGAACATTTAACACAAGAGTGTATCTTTGAATGTTTTAATCAATGATGGGATTCCAACCTCAGTGTCACAAACTGAATTTGCTACTACAGCACCTGGATTATTAAAACACTTAAAAAATCCCAATAGGTTACACCTGCTGTAAGAAGGGCTAGAGTTTTCCCACATAACTTTGGATATTTAATTGGACCCTGAATTAGGAGCTTGGTCTCCTTGGCTTCCTGACAGAGCCTGATTCAGACCCTTAAGATTTTGATTACTTGGTAGGTGTCCATCTCTTTGTTGACTGTAAATATACCCATATGTGGTTAAGCACCTGCTTTCTGCATCTCAATGATGATGCACCTCTTCATGATAGAAGAGCCTTCAGCACAGTCTGAATTCTCTCTTTCCTCTCTCCCTCTGTTTTTTTCTGGTGTTTGCAGATTTGGTAATCAGACCTTAAACTACAGGTTGTTCTACGATGGGAAGCACTTTGTTGGGGAGAAGAGATTTGAATCAATCCATGATCTGGTTACAGATGGCTTGATAACATTGTACATAGAAACAAAGGCTTCTGAGTATATTTCCAAAATGACAACAAACCCCATATATGAGCACATTGGATATGCCACTTTGCTTAGAGAAAAAGTGTCCCGGAGGCTGAGCAGAACAAAAAATGAATCAAGAAAAGCAAGTGTAACAAGTGAAGAAAATACTCCAGTTGAAAAGGTAAGTATTCAGTTTAAAATTTTCGTAATTAATACCAGTCTTTCTATCAAACCTGAGAAGAAAATGTTTTGTCAGAGGACCTGTTTCTACTTTCCTGTACTTTAATAAGTATTGCTATCCCAATGCAAAGTTAATATGACCTTGGGTCCCAACTAATATTTGACTGGAGCTTATGATAAAAACTTTCTGATAAGTACCAAATGTAAATATTTTCACCATGTAAATATATGGGTATATACCATTTACCTTAGGAGCTGCATCTCAATTGGTCACAGGTTATATCTGTCCATGTACATACTCAAGCATTTTCCACAGCAGGGTTATGAATCTGTTCCCACCGACCCTTCACCACAGCTCAAGTTTGTATCTCTCTGTACGTGGTTCAAAGCTCCTCTTCTCTGACAAGCCTTTGGTGGATGGGTCTCAAATTGGATACTGTGTGTTTTCTTTCTTTCTCACGGATCTGAAATTGGGATGTTGTCTGTTGGCCTCCGTTTCTTCTTGCTCTTCTCATTTGAAGTGGGCTTTGCTTGATCTCCTTCTCTTACGCGCTCGTATCCCAAAGCGTTGTGTGGACTAGGACTTGCATGATGATAACTGAGAATTCTGTGCAGTTAGCAGCCATCTGAAGATGTAAAATTAGAAATTATTTTACATATGAGAAACAGCCTTGTAAGCAGTGACATGTGGATATTTTCATTTCCCAGGTGGTATGGCAGCAAGAGCTGTCAAACAAAACTTTGGTTTTGAGTCTGGTCCTTGAGCTGAATTGACTTGCTGACATTTGTTAAGCATACTTCTGCAGAGTGACTGTTGATTTTAGTGTTCAGTGTTCTGGCCAGCTAGAGCTAGAGCCAGTTTTTGTTTGGAAAGCAGGGAGTGAATTTCCTGTCATATAGTCATGGCGAGTGTGAAAGAGATCAGCTTTTTTATATGTATCCTTGTGTCTCTAGGACATTTCTAGCAGGATCATCTTTTGAGTTCACATATCTGCATTGGCTGATTATTTACTGGTTTGGATTTCTCAGTAATGATAATTATCTGAGTAACTGACCTGACATGTAAACCTATACATCCTCTATAACAAATCAATTCCATTGACAATGACATTTTTTAGGGAAGGCATACTGATGCAGGGAAGGCCTTTGGAGAAGGGCACAACAATAAGTCCTCCATTCATGTTCTATTTCAAAATAAATCCACTGGTGATGGTAGTTTTTGGTTCAATTGAATAGTGTTGTAATACCCAAGAGGAGTAGATGCCATTGAGACATCCAGTGCTCGTTCAGTTGATTCCTTTGATTGGACACTGGGTGATTTTGAATGCTGTAACAGGCATAAAAAAGGAAAAATTTTCTTTATTTGAGGCACAATAAGAAGTAGACACAGTAGACACTGTGACAGATTTTTGGTGTAGGTGTTTCTGTGTAAATAAGGGAATGGTCCAGAGGGTGTCCTAGAACTGGGTCATTACTGGGATGATTGTAAATATTATTGCATGCATGTAGTGTAATGAAGCCATCATGGAAACTGAAAACCATGCTACATTCTCTAGGAAATCAGAAGAATTTGATCTGTACGAGGAAAAATACAATTTCAAAATTGTGTTTAGTTTTATTTACAGGTTTTGCAGTTTAGGAGCAAGATTTCTCTTATTCTCAAAGTGCTTTCAAAGGCTTCAGAGGGGTTTGCTCTAGTACCAAGTATTCCATAACAGATTATGGTTTCTGTTGTGCTTGTGGTTGGATGCCATCCTTCAGATTGGGCAGCTGTAAGTAGGCATTGCAAAAACCCTTTTAGACCAACAGAAGGCAAACCATTGCTGAAGGGACCCCTGGTCTCTCTCCTTCACCACTACCTTTTTACTGACATGTGGTTTTGTGCAGCTACACAATAGGCAAAACCAGCGAACAACTCCAGATAAACACTGACTCAGACAGGAGAAAAAATAAGTGAATTTTCTGCCACATCTGCTACCTGATCCACTTCATAGGAATAGAAGTGCAGCACAAGACCCTTCCCTGACAACAGCTCAAAAAACTCTTCTATTGATTTAATATGAGATAAGAACTGCATTCTTAGTTCCAAGTGCCTGTGCTTAAAAATGTTTAGAGTTGATATAAAGCACTGGCAATAGTGAAAAGACACCTCTGGACCTCATTAATGATTGTGTTAGGTCCTCTTTTGTATTGCTGCTGAATGAAATTTAAGTGTTAAGAGGATTATTTGTCTCTGAGGTGGTTCTAATGTGAAAAGCAGGTCCTTGGCCTACAAGGACTTGTGCTCATCTAGATTTCTGTACCTGCAGGCAGGAGCAGCCTGCAAGGCTGGGCTCTGTGGCTGTGCTGTCATGTAAAAATAGCTGGCTTCAGCTAAGCAGCTACACTGTTGGCAACCCTCTCTGCCTTCCTCCCACAGAGGGGAAAAGCAGAAGGAGGAATAGCAGCTGTTTCTAACATATTTTACTTGCCAGGAGGAGAAGGAGCAATCACAGCTATAAGAGGAGTGGGGCTAAATAGACAAGGGGATCTGCTCAGGCTGAAGACCTGGTGTAGCAGCTGAAGCCTTGATATTGATGATTGGGACTCCCAGTGGGCTTTTCTACCAGTACTGGTAGTTTTCCATCATCTCATGAAAATCTGTGTGAAAAAAAGGAAATAAAATATTATCAACTAAAATATTATCAACTTAAAAAGAATAAAAGCTCACAAAGGTCTGTATGATGAAGCCTACCATGGCTGCTTATGATTCAAATGCTCCTGGGGGAAGTCACGAGAGGTTTGGTAGCAGAGACTCATCGGTCATCTTCCATTTTCTTACTCACAGTAGCCTCAGATATAGTATGGACTGGGCTTTGGAATAAACTTGTGAATTATCAAGCTGTTGTCAGTACTGACAAATGGGTGTAAGACAGGATAAAAAGAATTTCATGTTTGTTTTTAAATAAACTTTAGAAGTCCTCTAAAATTGAAGAATATTATGGGAAAGTGGTAGTTCAGTGAGAGTTCTATCAGATGTTTTGCTTGAGGCTGATATGTCTTGTACGGCATTTTAAACAAAGTCCATGATTTGCCCACAAATCACAACCTTCGCCCACTTCAGTAACTCCAGTAAATTTCAGAACCCTCGAAATAAGATAATGAATATTCAGTGTGACGTTTTTCTGCAAAGTAAATTCTTTGCTGATTGTGTGAAAAATCATTCATGGTTTTTTTTTAGTCTGGCCAGCTGAACAGGCAAAATATTAAAAATAAAGATTATTGGGCTGTTTTATTTGAAAATCCTGCCGAGAGTATTTTGAATGATCCAGAAATTAGGGTGGGGGGAAGCCATACACACATGACAGAAACTTCCATTATTTCTCAAGAGGAGGATGGGAATTCAGTGCTCCAAGGTTAAGCACCAGCACTCTCTTCTAAGAAATTAGGCTCTTTACAGGCGAGATTTTGTTTCATACTGAAACTAATTCCAGAGTGTGAAAGTGCAGCTGAAGGCATTCATCCCCTCAGTGGGTTTGTTAACACCGTCCAGGGAGTCTGTCCATTCTGTCATCTCCCAGGATGACAGTGGGGCTTGTTCAGTGTCCCTCCAGTGCCACCACTTCCACGGGCTGGGGCGGCAGAGGGGGGCCACCAAGGCACAGGCTGGCAGGAGGAGCCAGCACTCGGATGAGACGCCTTGGTACTGCCTGGGGTACTTGTCTGTTCCCATAATGATCATTTCTTTGAGGTTGTAATTAGTGGAGTCATGCCCATTCCAGAAGGGGATGTGATAATTGGGCTGGATGAAGCTGTTGTTGTTCGTGCTTTTTTTATCCATCGTTTTTTATATCGGGCCTAAGAAAATATTTATGCTCTAAGATACTTAATGCTGCTGCTTCATCCAAAAGTTATTCCTGTCTGATTTTGAAGAGGTGCTTGATTTGTAGACACAAATTCCCAAATTTTAGCATGAATAGTTTAACAGATCTTTAATCTGAAAGGAGCCACAGTGATTTTTTAGGAATGAAGTGTTGTGGGGGAACAGCATGCTGCAGATTCTTTCTTAGCAGGGTAGGCAACTGTCATTTTAAACAGAATCCAGGTTCAACAAGGATTTTGGATAGAGTTTTTTGTGCCAAGAAAATTTGATGATCACATGTTGTCTGTTTAGAGTTGCAATTTAAGCTTAGGAAAGTTGTGATCACCTGCTTTATATTTGCTCTGCCCATGGAATGCTGTACTTGGGGCAAATGAACACATACCAGAGAATGTAGGGCAGATAAGTACCTGGTACTGGTGCAGCCTGTAATTAATTACCAGTAGTTCAAGTTAATGGTGAATGTAGAAGTGTAAGCTGCTATAAGCAATTAATCTTCACATATAGGAGTGAAAAAAATTGCAGTAATCTGTCAGTAAAATATGTAGTTCTGAATCATTTATTGCTATTGTGTTTTCCTGCAAGTGCTGCCCTTACTGAGTCAGCAGTTTTTGTGCCACAGACAGGGAGAAAATAATACCCCTTTCTAATCCTACCTCAGCAAGAGTAATTTGGAAAATATATTTGAAGAATTGAAGTGTGGGAAGTAAATACAAGCTGTAGTTTCATGAATGCTCTGATCAGGTAAAAGCTGTCCCAGTTGCTGATGGAAAAGCCATCCTGAGTCCCTGCTCTTGCACTTTGAATCCCATTCCTGTGACCTGCCATGTGCACTACTGCAACCACCCCGTGCCTGGGTGAGACCTGGATGCTGTGACACAGTGCTCTGTGTCAGACAAAGGCTGTGCCCCACAGCTTATTTTTCTTTGCTGTGCTGCTCTGATGAGAAGAGCAGAGTTAAAGAAAACCCTTGGCAGCATTCGAGCTTAAAGTGTTTGCAAAAAGAATGATCTTAATCTATCTGAAAGAGGACAAACTGTTGTAAGTGCAGTAAAGATTAAGGAAGGCTTTTTCCAGTGCCAGGTCTCTGCTTACTTGGGTCCTGGCAAAGCTCCCATCAACTTCTCTCCTGGTTGGATCTGGCTCAGTCAGTTCAAACACACCGGTTGTACATGAAATATGAGTTTGCTTGGAGGCTGGGCTGCACTGCTTGTTCTCTCTCTGGCTGCAAGGACATGCCAGAAGCAGCATGAGGCATTTAGCAGTGATGGTCTGTACAGAACAGGGCAGAGTTTGAGCTAAACCAAGAGCGAGCTGTTCCCACTTAACAGTGGGACAGTGCAGAAAACTCTGTGCTGCTGCTTGACATGGCAACCTCTCTATATCAGTTTTGGTGGAACTCATCACTAGACATTGAAGTGCAAATGACAGAGCCCACAGTTAATATTGCAGCTAGAACTAAAGAGCTGAAATGATTAGCATATTATGAAGTCTGGGAGGCTGTAGATTTCCGTGGCAGAAAATACCACACAAGTAATGGACAGATAAGAGGACTATTCCTATTAAGGCAAAGGTGACAGAAAAGGAAGAATAACTTTGCTAGAAGTTGATATTACTGTTCTCATTAGTCATGCTGCACACACATAGTTTCCCATAGAAGAAAATGCAAGACTTCCAGGAAGGGCTATTTTCCAACATCCCTTAACTGGAGATGTAATCTGGTTATGGAACTAATTTTTTAAGGGCACTGCTGTTTTTCTTACATCAAAATTGCACAAGAGGCAGTCAATTTTAAAACAACCTATGATTTGGTTCCATTTTTGTAGGTATTTGACACTTTTCAATTGTTATTCACACCACGTCCCTTTCTCAAGGCTTTTTAGCCTCATCTTACAACTCCATTTTTGTCTCTTCATTGAATTTTCTGCAGGTACTGCTATTAGCCAACAATAAAGAAATCTTTTCAGTCTTTCATTTATTCATTATTCTTCCCATTCTGCAGCTTCTCTAAACCTCTAATGATCCTATTACAGGTTGCTAGACAGTGTTTAATTCTCTGCTGGGATGTCTATCCAGATGTTGAGCATTTCCTTCCACAGGAGGGCTGCAGGGTTCTGTGCTGCCCCAGCAGCAGATCCTGGGGTTAAGAGGGTAGTGAGCAGAAGCATCTGTTCCTGCAGGCTCTGGGCTGGAAAGTCACTGATAATTTGATGTGGTGTATTTTACATTGCCTTCAACTCCCTTCTTTTTGCTGCGTGCTTAGTCAGAAAAAAATTAAAATGCTCAGTTCTACATGGATGTTAACAACCCACCATTGTCTTTTATTAGTGGTTACAGTCACACTCCTGTATGCATGGCCACAGAATTCACAAGGGACTTCTCCCTGGCTGTACTGATTTTTCCCAGAAAATGCTCAGACAACACACTGATAAAAAGCAACATAAATCCTGTACACAAAGGTGGCCTTTATCTGCAGGGTTAAGTAATACATGCAGTGATAAAAGGTGTGTGGCATTTTTGCTGCTAGAAGCAACAAACTAATACATCAAAATGACTTTGGGAGTAATGAATTCCTTTCATCAGTCACTCAGGCTTGTCCTGCAAGAGTAGCATTCTACACACAGGTTACCACACGTACCTGCTTAATTGTAGCATGCCTTGACATGAGTACTTAGCTACATAGCTGACTCTCTTTAAATAACTGTTAGCAATTCAGGAATGATTCAATCCAGAATCCTCTTTGGTCTTATAGCACAGCAAGGAGGAGTTTATATCAATACTGCATGTACATTTTAATAATTTTTAATTTCTAATGACAAACAGTCTCATACCAAAAATATATTCAGCTGATAATTTTCTTTTGCCCCTCAGTGTTGGCATTCTTTTGTATTTTCCAGCTGTGTCTCTTCAACTTTTTGTTAATTTAGGGCAGCATAAATTTAAAATAGACACTATACAAGAAATAAAAAATAAGAAAGCTACCAAAGTAAAATTATGGAAAGTGTCTGTTTCAATTCCTCCCCTCTGGCTGTCTATGTTTAGGAAAATGGACAGCGTTTTGTAGCTGACTGTGGCACTCCCAACTATTTAGCCTGATTAAAGAAGGTTTTTTTAAAAGGAATTATTCTTATCAATTATAACAGTGTTGGAAATTGAGGGAATCGAGAGAAAGAGGGGTTCCATAGCAAAGTATTTGCTTACATTGCTTCCCTGAACTGCCAACGTCTCTCCAGGTTCCTGGTTTATGTTATTACTGTCAGCTTAGAATTCCTGACTCTAGCCTCAAGCAGAATAAGTGATATGATTATGCCTGAAGAGAGCTTGTAAGTTGGAGACAATACTGATTTATACCAATGACATGATGCAATGGGTATAATCTGATCCATATTCTGCTGAATTAAAGGGAAGACCCCAAGGATTTTACTGAGTCTTGGAGCAATTCAGGGCATTGCTAAGCATATGGAGCAAAGGTAAATATCTAGTTTGTGTCCACCACAGTGTTTTCCAATCTAGTATTTTAGAAAGACAGCCAAATGGAAATAATGTGAACGTCACAACTAGGTTGAAATTTTCTCAGATAAGAATTTCAGTTTAGTACTAAAATTTATTCAAAACACCAGAAGTGCTTATAGGACTCTTAAGGCAAATGCCACTTGTCTCTTCAAGTACAGTACTGTCTATCTGCAGGTAGGCTCTACCAAATTCATAAATTAATCCTTTTCTCTTGGGTATGTTCCTCTTATCATCTTAATAATAATTCTACTGAAGCTGAATGTTTATTGCATAAAAGCCATGCTTAGTTTGATGTACTAAAAAGAAAAGCTTATATGAGGGTATATTATCTCGGCTTTTATACTCTTTACACAGTTTGATGGCATTCAATTCATATAAACAAACTTCTGAAGGGATTGGGATGGAGCCTTCAGCGTAAACATCTCATTTGTCTAGTCACTGGAAAATGAAAAGGCATTTTTTAAGTAAAATCTATACTTAATTATCTTGTAGGAATAGGCACTAAAATTTTACAGGCACCTTTAAACTGCCATGTTTTGATATTGGAAGGCAAGTGTTCGACTTTATAAATATAAGAAAGATTCATTTCTGGTAGTGGAGGACTCAGAATTAGTGTTAAAAAGGAGAGTATTGAAGTTGTGAGTAGTATTTTTCCTTTATATTTTGATTAGAAAATAAGTATTTTAAGTGATGTGCATGTCTAGGTCATACATTGGCTTGATTTATATGGAAAAAAATAACCTATCCTCTGTGTTCATGCTGAATATGTCAAGAAATGATAGGACTGAAATACAGTGATAAGCATTGCAGGTTAGCTATTAAGGGAGGAAAGAAAGAATAATGAAATGCTGGACTAGACTGCCTGAGGGGGTAACAAAATCTCCCTCATCAGAAGGCATAGAAACATATTAGAAAACATCTGGCAGAAATGGCACAGATAACATGGGTACCTGAGGCAGGCAGGAGGAAAACATCTCACATCTCACCCTCTAGTCCTATTTCTCTGTGGTTTTCTGTGTCTGAAAATATATATTATCTAGGCTCTGGTTCATCTTGGCTAGATGAAGACAATGTACTGAAGTAGCTAAGGACCTAAAAATCAGTTATTTGATTTGTTAGGACAAGGGGGCATTCAGCCTTCTCTTCAGAATTGCCACTGCGCTCGTGAGGCACTAACTGCAGCCACAATCCTCGTGCCCAAGGCTATTTCGTCTGGTCTCTCACCACAGAGAGACAGGTTAGCAGCCTGCAGCCACATCCTGCAGCTGGGATGCCGGGAATCCAGGTGCAGGTATCTCCCTGGTCACCTTTAGGCTGGGTCAGCAGCAGAAAGTTGGGCACAGTCTCAGTTAACAGGGCTTGAGGCTCTGCCAGGCAGGGGAAGGCAGCAGCCTGGGCAGGAGGACAGCTGGTAGTGGCCACAGTGAGGCACATGCTGTTGACTGTTCTCAGCTGAGGTTGGACTCCAAAGTTCAGGAACCAGTTATAAAAACTGCTCATATTTGGAGAAGAGGATGCTGTGGAGTGACAAGTACAAATGGTAACAGTAGGCTCTTCCTTTTACTGCATTCCCAGCCCTGGAGATCAGTGGCACTGCGGACAGTCAGCATGGTGATAAAGAAGGAATGCTGCCAGTTAGACTTGATTGCCTTTTTGATAGATTTACAAAAGTACCGAGTGAAAAGAATGCAGCAGATGCAGAATAATTGGATTTTTAGTAAAGTAGTACAATCTCTCATGAAACTGCACTCTTGACATTAATTCAAATTTGGTTGGCTCATGAACATGGTTACACGGACCAAAAATAGGTAGAGGAATTACAAGCAAAGAATAGAGATAGACAGCAACTTGATGAGCTGGGGGAAAGTGGCTGATGAAGTACTGCAGGAACAGGAGTTTGATTTAAGATTTTTATTGATCTGGAAAAAGTGCAAACAAGACATTACCAAAAACTCAGGACAGTTTGTGCTATGATGTCACTCAGTACAGTAATTTAATCCCTAGGAACATAATGGGCATCCATGACAGAAGCATCAAGAGAATCTCATGAGGATTTTTAAGAGGAGAATTGGGTGGTTTTTAAGTGCATAGAAAGGAGCCAAGCCACATATGAGCAGTAGCTCTTCATTGGGGAGGGCTGTTTGCATTTAAGCCAGGTGTGTCACTATTGAGCAGGAGCTGGAGGTAACAAAGGAGGAGATTGCCATGTCTTCAAGAGAAAGTGTCTTCTGCTTTTGAAGATGTTATACTTTGAAACATCTTTCCCTGATTTTCTGCTGGTTCCATCTATCAAACCAGTACCTATAGCTTTGGTGACTCATCCACTTTTGGCAAGCTGTAAGCTAGAAATAGTGCTTCACCTTCCCAGGTGAATAATTCTGCCCAGTGCCTTTAGGCAGGGAGATGTGGGAAGCCTGTGCCAGGTGCCATTTGGCAGGTGGTACCAGGCAGCTTTTCTGAAGTCTGTCAGGCTTGTCTGGGACCTTGACAGCAGAGATGACCCTCTGAGGTCCCTTTTCAGTGCCTTCTGCATTGCTCATGGCAGTCTGAGCTGTGGGCTCCTCCAAAAAGGACAGGCTAGGGCTGTAGCTTGGCAGAGTTTATCAGGAGCAAAACAGAAGTTGAGAGAGGGCTTTTTATGGGCGAGGGAGGGGGCAAATCTGGAGAAAGCATTTCTAGATAAATCTGCCCAGACTCTATACAACCTAGGCTTGCAGGGAACGGCTTGGGAGGAATCAATCAAGATGATTTATGAATGAAATTGTCACAATTAAACACTAGGTGGCATGTTTACTTAAACGTAGAGTTTCTGGGGACTGAATTAGGGTATCTTGCACTGCTGACACCCATTTGTGCTTGTGCAATGAGTGGTTTCATGGGAACATGACCACCCAATGCCTTTTTTTGACAACAAGCATTCATCTTGTTCTTAAAAAATGTGGCACAACAGCACCATTGCTTACTTCAGCCTTGGAGTTAGTCTTTAGCTTCTCAAATTCACTTTTGTTTTAAAACAGATTGTGAAATGCAGTGCTGTAAGCAATAGGTGTGTACGTGGAGAGGGTCCTACAGAGGGGTCTAGTCTCAGAGGATTTATGTAAATACTGGCAGGGGTTAATATGCAAAGACATCATATGATTTACTTGTTTTACTTATCTGAAAAGCTAATGTGGGAATATATAATGCATTTAAAAATTCAAATGAAGCACACATTTATTTTTATGTGAACGAAAAGCACAACTTTTGATTTCAGAGCTGGGATTTTAAAGTAATGGCATCCAATGATTAGGGCTAAATACTTACTGGCAGAAAATATGTTTTTATTCTGCATGTCTGTGTGACACATTTAACATCAGCCAGGCTGCAGCTTTAATGTATGCTTTTGCTTCTCTGTTGGTGAAAGAATAAATGCAGCTGTCTTCTGTTGTGTGAAAAAAGCCTTTTCACACTGTTCATCCTTGAGAAAAGCCAGGACCACAGTGATCACCAGGGCAGAGCACTTAGCCTCTACCAAAAAATACTGTTCAGTATGCCTGCTCAAAGTTGACAAATAGATCCTTTGGACTAACTGCAGATACTGTGAAGATGAGCTTTGCTCATGCAGGAGATATCCATATCACTGATGGCATAGTTTTTGCAGCTCCCCCTGGAAGGGAGTTGTGGGTGCCCCTCCAGCCAAAATTCTGGGATGAATCCTATTGTCTGTCAGCCTGCTCTGCCATAACTCATGAATGGACCTGAGTCAACAGAACTGTAGAGTGTGAGCTCGTGCAAACAAAGTTGGCCATATAAAAAGGGAGCTAAATGTGTAGGGGTGTGCTCATTATGCCAGTGCTGAGGAGTGTGGAAAATAGACTTTGCCACAGGAACAAGATTATGGGGATAGATCCTCTCCTTGCTTAGCATTAGGTGTGCCCCAAACATGCCTGGTGTTGGAATTAGGTGATCTTTCAGTCCCCTCCAACCCAAGCCATTCTGTGGTTCTATGATTTTAACAGCTTGCATTAGGACATCAAAACTGTGTCCAAAGCATCTGTGCTCTGGCATCAGGAGAATCTTAGTGGTTTGTACCACAAAGATGAATTTATGCCTGTTTCCATTTTCAGTCGTTCTGGTGCTCATATTCTGTAAGGGGTTTTATGTCTGTTATTTTTGCAGGCCTCAGGATAATACTAATAGAGCAGCACACAGTTTGGACAGTGAGCAGCTGTCCTGCATGTCCATGGCTACATCCCTGACTGCTGCCAGGCTGCATTCATAAAACTGTGGTTTGCAACCTAAGTACATAGAGAAACACCTGGGAAAAACACCTGGGAAACTGTTTCAAATAAATTATTTCTATTTCTTTATATATTTCAGGATGCAGAGGAAAAATGTTTTTCCTTTATTTGTCTCTTGTCCTTCCTTTAATTTGATCAATCCAATCAGTGGACTTTCCTAAATCCATCTGGTCTATAATGCATTGCCGAAATTGAAGCCAAGTGAATTTGCAGATGGAGCTTAAGGCACTTCCAGAATGGCTGAAATTGAAGTATACTGCCAAAGATTGGACTACAGAGAGTATTTTCAAGGACACTATTCACCTGATTTGGTTCTTTGTAGACCTCAAAGTACCAGGAATTAAGAGAAAAGTCTGGATTGTGGTTTCTTTGTGGGCTGGCAGAATCCCAGCTGAACAGAGTCAAGTCATCATGTGATATAACTTGCTTTTTATGGGACACCGCATTCAATGCAGGATTCATACCACTTCCACATGATACTTTGAAGGGAATTTTTCCATGTGTGGTTTTTTTAATGAGCTCTCAATTCCATGTCTTGTTTCCTTCTCCACATGTGAGCAGTGTACAAGCTCTGTATCATCCACCCAGAGACACAGAATTTCATGAGCAAATGCAAAACTTTCTCCGATTTCCTTTGTTCTAGTTCTCACTAAAGTTGACGTTGCAAATATAAAAATTAAAAAAAAAAGAAAAAGAAAAACGTTGCTAGGGTACCTCTAGCATTTTCTTTCTTTGTAGGTCACAGTGAATGCTCTCAAACAAAGATGTGATACTGAAATGAGAGCAAGCCTGCATAGCCATGGGCTGAGGCACATTGCTGTCCCATTAGAGCTGCCCAGGACTAGAAATGTGGACCAATGTGTGGTGATGCACATCTGCAGTGCCCAGGGCCTTGGGGCTGTGCTGAGCCAGCCTCCTGAGCAAGCACAGCCTGAGCTGTCTGAGGAGTAATAAATATTTGTATCTTCTCAGACTCAGAAGAACCCTCTTTGGTGCTAGCAAATGGAGGTGGGAAGCTTGAATCTTCTGCAAGTTGCAAATAAAAGGACAGTAGCTGAAATGATAATACTTTTCCAGTTTATTGCCTATTTTCCTTTAAAACACAAGTTCAAGTACCTGAATAAGGGTAAGAATCATGACACTAATAAGAAAGAGGAGATTAAAAATTTCAGCCACCAGCAGCCTTTCTGACTGTATGTAAATTGGCTTAACAACTGTGGAGGTTTGCACTCTACCACCACCACCTACTTTTATCTAGTCAGGTGCTGCTAAGAATAATTTCATATTTTGAATAGTTGTGTGTTCAGAGATGTGTGCAAGAATGCAGAGAAAGTCCTTGAATATTTAATATTCCAATAAACAAATTAAAAAAGAAGTTAATTCAGTTTTTGATAGCACTTCCAATCTAATGTAACGCTATCAGAGCCAATTGAGAAAAAAATATATTGCTATAAATTATTTGTATTTTTTCCTTCTGTAAAATTTTAGCAGATAAATTTGTGCATAGAAAATGATGATATTCTCAGCTTCATATGACTTTAAAAAACACAAGTTCTGCATCATCCTCAAGGAAAAAAACCAATACAGTAGAATCCTGTAACAGTATAACTGAGTATTTATTGCAACAGGGAAGATGCATTTTTCACAAGGCTTAAAAAAAGAGCCAGGGGAATAGGGGGGTGTGGAAGGAATTGTTTGTATCCCTGAAAAAGAGAAATTGGCAAATAGGAAACAGTTTCATAATAACTCATGTGGGACCACAGAGCATTTTGGATTAGCCATGCACCACAGGTAATACTAGTTTATCTTTTTATTATTGTTGTTCCGTTCACAACACACTGTATTCCAAGATGCTATCCATGGCCTTTTGGGGCATAATTATATTTTTCACTTGATCTGTAATTTAGTAGCTGGAACAAGAAGACAAAAGGTTATTAGGAATCAGACCTGACAGCCAGGAGGCTGAAGTGCTGACATTAGTCTTCCTCTGACAGGTCTATGCCTCATGTTTTGTCTATGCGTGTGTTTGTGATATATTTAAAAAGCAAGAAACTCAATAAAAAGGATTCTCAGCCCACACACAGGTGCAGTCAAAACGCATGAGCAATGAGCATTGAACTGTCTGTTTTATTTTCAGCAGGATGTCTTTTTTTGGGGGGGTCATGGAGGTTTTTTTGGCTTGCTTTTTCTGAGCCTGGTGAAAGTAACTGTCACACAGAGCAACAGAGGATGCTTTTCTCCTTCCATTATCAGTGCACATTCTGTTGAACTTGAATGCATATTACTGAGCTGGTTGTCTGTCATTTTTAGACAGCCCAATAAGTCCATTGGTGGACCTCTGTACCGAGAACCTGTTGTGTTGCTGTGATTGTCATTTGCTAACCAAAGAATGGGAATCCTTTGCTATCTGCCCTTCACCTCTGTATGTAGCCATGAATGAATGTCTGTATCTCAGCAGTTGGTGAGATCCCTCCTCATGGCTTCCACTAAGACCTTATCTGCTAGTGCACAAGAGACTTTGCATGTGGACAGATTCACAGAAAGCAAAGCAAAGATGCACAAAGAGTGGCTTTAGGACAGAAGTCCAGATCTGTCTTGTTCAAGAGTGACGTGTCAGTGGCTATGGTAATTAGGGTTGTTTTGTAAATATGGTCTCATGATGGTTTATTTGGAATAGTAATATTGATGCCCAAGGTATTTTGTACACTTAACAGCTGGCAGAAGTCAGTCTGTAGAGAAGGGTGTGTGGTGGGGGAGGGTGTCAAGGAGGCACACGTGTGCCAATGGAACTGTCACTAAAGGTCAGGGTTGTACCCAAGCATGTCTCCATGACAAGCCAAGACCAAGCCTATTTTGGCATTGTAGTCAGGGCCAGTGAGGTGCTGCTGCCAAAGACTGTGACAAATCCCAACAGAAAAGTACAACCTCCAGCAGATTTTCTTTTAATTAACATCTCTTTATTGATCTCAGTGGCAAACACAGAAAAGACAGCTATTGTGGAGAAACTACAGAGCCATGAGAGACAGAAACAATAGCAGAAATGGCATAAAAGCCTTTGAAAAAATTACTTACTGTTCTCAGTCATCAGCCTTTTTCCTTGAACGTTCTCCTGTGGCACAATGCCAAAGTCAAAACATTTTGCCTTAATTACACTTTGTAGATTTCTTGATAGTTCAGACTTCTGGACCTAAAAACTGCAGAATTTTTAATACAACTCTGTAGGTAAGCATTAAACAAGTACAGAAGAGATACTGCTACAGATTTCATCAGGTTTAGTTGCCAAAGCCTGAATTTCCAAATTCCCTTGCCTTTATTAAATCTTCCCTGAGATGAGTAGACAAGCAGGCAGTTTGTATCCAAAGATAGCAGCACAGGGATGTGGTGAGCCTTTGGCTGCAGACAGTGAGATGGGAGCAAAGGTTTGGATGTAGCAGCTTTTGGCTCTTAGTTCATCCCTTCGTTCAACAGGTCCCACTACCTCAGTTTTTCAGCTCTGAGTAAAATTTCACATTGTGTGCTTAGGAGAGACTTAGTAAATATGGTGTTCTTTTTCCAGTTAAACATTTTTCAGCTTCAATATCTATGACTTTGCTGAGTCCTCATGGGTGTATCTCTGGTAATGGTGCTTTGAGCTTTACCTTCCTTAGCTTTGGGCCCTTCTGTTCAGCCTAATTACTTGCTTTTACAGGGCTTTACTTATTTCTTCTCAAAATCAAGCTTGAGAACTTTTGGTGGTGTAATAAAGGAGTCCAGGGAACTTGTTCTGACATATGAGACTGTCCAAGCCAGAAGCTGGGGAAAGAGATTTTGAAATACAGTCTCTAAAAAAGTTGAAACCATGGATGTGGTTAGATTCCACATCTTTTGAAGGAGACACTTCAAAACAAGGAGCTGTTGTTGAAGCTAAAGATGTGGTCTGTGTATGTCCCACGGCAATAATCAATTTTTTCTCTATTTTATATTTTGTTAAAAATACAACTGCTGTGCTGTCACTTCAGAAGAAATTCTGCTGCTCTGTTCAGAGAGATAGGCAACAAAATTGAACGTTGTCTTCCAATACTGCTGTCACCTCAGGCTATGCTTCAGGCTCTGCCACCAGGCAAGAGGGAAGGAGAGGCAGAGACTGGTAACTGCACTGTCTGCACTCCTGAGCTGATGGGCAGCAGGAATACAAAACCATTGGGTTTTTAAAAAGCCCCATATACCAGCTGCTACAAAGAGTCACCACCAGTTTGCCCCAGGATATGAGATACTGAGTTACTGCCATTGCCACCCTTCAGTGAAGGGGAAGCTCCAGCAGTAGGCCACTGCTTATAGTTAGAAGAAGAAATTCAGGTGTCTGGACCTTGGGAAGAGGCAGCCCCAAGCTCTGATTTACTGTCCCATCCTTTGCCTCTCTGTGGGATGACCAAACATGATAACTATCATAGCTGTGTTGTGGTGTCCAGCCTGATCCCAGAGAAGGAAGAGTGTGTAGCACCAGATTTTATTTATACCTCTTCCCACTGAGTATTTGCAAATCTTTCCCATTGTTTTGGTACTAACCTGAAAGGCAGGAGATCAGCCTCAGTCCCTCTTTAGCAACATGAATCTCTTATAAGGGGTGAAATGACAAATAATTTTGGCATAATGGGGCTTGAGGTTTATCCAGATTCTGTTGCAAGAGAAACTTGATAAGAAATGTGACTTCCTGTTGCTGCTGCTAAGGAACAGAGCATTAATAATTTCTTCTGACAAGTGACATCACTTCCAGAGAAGCAAAGAGAAAAAAGCAAACATCAAAAATATGAAATAAATATCTGTCTGGGCAGATCTCAGTGGATGTTGACTTCCCTTTATGTTTAATCAACATATGCACATTTCTAAACAAACTCTCATGGATCAAACATGGGAATTTTTGAGGGATGTACAGAAATTGCCTTCTTATCTGTCTTAAGTCTTGAGTGACATTGAAGGCACAGAAACAAGTGGAAAGAAGTCTCCCAAATTCAGAACAAAATGGCCATGTATTACAGACATGTATATAAGATATAATATATAATAAAGGGTTGGATCCAGCTAAGCTACAGTATTTATTTTTAGGACCAACCCTTTAAAATACCCAGGGATTGTGATAAATGTTGTGCTTACCATTATTTAAAGGAAGAAGATTATTAAGAGATAAAACTAATTATTCCTGGCCCCAAATGGATACCATAACTGTTGCGTGGACGTTACATACAACTAATATATGAATATGAAAATTATTTAAAGTAAAAGGAGCTCCAGACGAAGAAACTGATCTGGTTCTCCAACACCTTGTATCAGCTTGAGGCTGGTGTAAGATCTGCCTGCCAAAAAGAGGCATTGAAGAACGATTATTTTTGTGCAATGCACACTTTTTTTTAACAATAAATTTTAAGGAATTCTATGTCCATAATCATTTTTTTATAAAAACAACACATTTTTTAGTGTGTGCTCATGTACACAAAGAGGGGAAAAGTGTTGGTGCTGTTGTTGTTGCCCTTTTTTAACTACCTCAAGGTCATCCACGCTGGTTGTGGGAAACCCTCATTGGGAAGAATTTTCATATCTGACATTAAGCATGTGGCAATCTCAGCTTTTCCTTATTAACTAAGGAAATTATGGACATCACAGTGTGTTGGTCATAGCAGGATTAATCAGAGCAACATCAGGGAAGACAACATCTATAAGGCTGCTCTTGCTGACTTGTTTCAGAAGTCAAAGGGGGAATGGGAGCTCTCCTGAGACTCTAAGGAGAAGGATGCCCAGGAAAAGTGTATGAATGGCTTTTTAACCCAGTAGATGACTTGGTCTCCCTCCCTGAAGCAGATGCTTATCAGGAGGCATCCTCTTTTATGTGTAGCTTTAGTGGAAGAGGAGCATGGAAGGGAGAGGAGAAAGACCAGTGACAGCAGGGGGATCCAGACTGGGAAAAAAGGCAATTCAGAGCTGCTCCATGAAAAAACCTAAATACACCTGTTCTTTGGGAGCCAAAAACAATAGACTGACTGAGCCAAAAAGAACTGACTGAGAACACTGCCTGCTTTGTGCTTCTCCCCAGCCTTCTACTTTCCGTGCCAGCAAGCAAACTTGTTGAGCCCCAACACTTTAGGTCTTAGACTGGGATTCTATGTTGGGATTCTGCCTGCAAAGTTCTCAGGTGTTGCTCTGAGTAATCTTGGAGGGAATTACAACTTTCACCCCAGTCAGCTGTGATAAAGGGCAGCAAAGGTTGCAAATTCAATTGCTGTATAAAATTGTCTCTCAGAAGCATCCCCCAGCAGGAATTTTGCCTTAACACTCTAAGAATTTAAGGAGAGAGAACTTGGCAAAAACATCATATGAGAAACCAGCAGACTTGTCTCCAATCTGATGCACTGAAATATCTCCCCATCCTTACCTTGTGGTTTTTCCTTCATTCATTTTTATTTCCTTTATTTAAGCTATCATCCTAAAAACCACATTATGCCACCCTTAGTTTGCCTCATTATTTCCCCTCTTGCCTTCCCAGGACAAGAAAAAGTCTTTCTTTTGGCTTTTTCCCACTTTATGCTTCAGAAACCCCAACACAGATACCCTGGTTTCCCACTATGGAGCACCGGCACAACAAAGGAAAACTGTCACCTTCTGCCGCAGCACAGAAGATGCAAGAAGGACCAGCAGCAAAGGGGTTAAAGGGAGTCCCATAGCAAAAATATGCAATGCCTTGAAATTTTAAGCACTAAAATCTATTAATCCATAAAAGAATAAATCTCTGCAATTCCAGATATTTCTGGTTGACACAAAACACTCGGAGCCAGTTATTAAAGGTTTTGGTTTTTTTTATTATGAGCACTGGAATTGGTGATGCCTGGCTTCCCTATTCATCTGTGTTTTGTCTTTCTGCACACAGTACTCCCACTTCAGCAAGCCCAGCCATCCCTCCAGACCTTTCACACATCCATCCCTCACCTCCATTCCTCCTTCCTCTACCCTCCTCTCCCCTTATTTCCCTTTCGTTTCACCACCTGCAAAGCAGGCAGAAGGCATTGCTGCCAGGCTGGTGAGGAGAGAGACCAGCAGCTCAGACCACATCTCTCACCTCAATCAAGCTATCAAGTTTCATGAGACGCAGACTGTTGCCCTATCAATTTCGGCTAAAATCAGCCAGTTGGTTCAAAAGATAGTCAGGGCAAGTGGCAAAAGAGATTGACATACACTGCAATCACATTTCTAAGGCAGCCTGGCTAATTTGAAGCTGATATTACTTTTTATTTTTAATAATATTTTTAAGCTCCATAGGTACAGTTTCCAGACACATTTTTTACCTTTCTTGAAACTATAAGTGTAGTGATAAGATATACCTCTACCTTTTATTCCACCCTGTCTTTATAAACATGCTTCTATCTGCAAAATACATGGCTGCAGAGGCTCCACTGGCTTCAACCAGTGCCACACAACCTGCTTCTGGGTGTTTGTGACTTGCCAACTTATTATATTTCACAGATTGGCTTCAGGTGGCTTTCAAAAAAAAAAAAAAAACCAAAAATCTGAATTTTGCTTTTCACTGAATACCTCAGGTGTAGCTGACCACGATTTTCACTTCGTGACAGCTGCTGGAAGAAAATGTGCCTGTGGGGGAGTTGGGCACTTCACCAAAAGTCTGAGACCTGCTCATTTGAAATTGTGAGGAGGGTGAGTCCTTCCTCTCCAAAAAGTGGCTGGTGTTTTTACATGGGACTGAGGAAAAAAAAGAGGTTTTACTTGAGCTGATTTTCACACAGTTGAGCAGCATGTAGCTCCCAGGCTTCTCTCTTTTCAAGTGGTCTGGAGGGAAGAGAACATTGCTCCTGCCTTTAGCTCCTGGGAATAGCAGCTTTGAGAGGGACAAAGAGCCGTTATCTTTACCTACAGCAGATAAAATTGAGGGAATCTCTTTCCTTTTCCTCATCTATCAGAGATCTCTGAGAAATTTCTCATTTTCACCTCCTTCCCTTGAAATGAGAGCTCTGGGGGAACTCCTTCTGTGACAGAGTTAGGTCTCTAGCTAAGGAAGATACACTGCCTTCTTGCAGAAGTGGTGAGAATGGCCTCCAGAGGGGGTCTTGTACCTGAGTAGACACTAGAATCATTCAGGACAATCTGTTCTGAACCAGTTTGCAAACTCCAGTTCCCCAAATTATGCTTGGAGTTACATACACTCAGTGATACAGAAAAAATACAACAGAAAAATAGGCAACAAATGGCATCCTCTAGGTTTGGTTTGCTTTAAATCTGTGATTAGGCTACTTCTAAAACTTGCTCTCCATTTTTCTGATTGCCCTGATTCCAAGGGTGATTAGAAATTGAGCTTCCTTCTCTTCCTCAGTGGCACTGTTCTCCGGGTGAGTTACACATTTATCCCTCTGAGGTTGTGCAGAGGGATAAATGTGTGATTTTCTCAATTTGAAAAAGACCCAAAAGCATTCTTCTGCTCAGCCATTTGGCTGGGTGGTTTTCACATATGTGTCAAGCTGGATTTTCTTCTCTGACTGCTGAAAAGTACTCAGATGAGGCTGAGGGAAAGTACAAGCTTTTGACAGCACACAGAAGATTCCAGCTGATGTAGTTCATTGGGAATTTTTCTACACAGCATTTTTCTGTTGAAAAATACCAACTCCATGTAGTGGAGGCTTAGCTCCAACAAACTGCTCAGTTTAACAGATGGAGCCTGTAGGAGCCTGAAGTTGGTCAACACATGACACTCTCCCTTTTAGGACTTAAAAATTCCATAGTCTCATAATTGACCAGTTGTCAGCAAAAAATTGTGAAAATTCATTGATTCCTTCTGCTCTTCCCATGAGTGATCCATGCACAAAGTTATTACCTACTCATTGCTGAGCTGTGCTGGCTCATGCTGCAGATGTGTGTCCTTGTGTTTTTAAGCTCTGGTCCAGTCTGGGCAGTTTACCATGTTGGAGTCATCGGGGTACCCCAGCTCACACTTTCAGCCTGGGAAAGGGATTCACAATGTTGCAGGAGTCCAAAGAAATGAGATTGAAGAGCCAATATTAAAAGAGCTTTGAAGGCACAAAATTAAGATAAGGAATGCCTGACAGAGGGTCACCATTACAACCTCAGCTGTGAATTTACATGAAGGGGGAAGTTTTAGTTACAGGATCTTTTCTTTCGTGTGAGTTTCCTGTCTCACTCAGTGCATGGAGAACCTTTGCTCTACTAAAGCAGCATGATTATATGGTTAAACATGCTGCTTTCCCTGGGTTCAGGTTAAGCAGTTTAAAAACAAGAAGAATTTCCCAACTTTGCTTTCCCCTGAATGCCACAGCTCTAGCTGACTACTATTTCAATTGTTTCCACTTTTTGGTGACCATTAAGTCATGGCTGTGAGTGAGTGGGTTGCTGTGAGCAAGCAGCTTTGCCCAGCTATTTATGGAAGTGAAAGGCATGTGATGAAAATGAAAAAAGAAGTCTACTGCAGGGATGAAACTGGTTGAAAGTTGCTCAATAGGCTGGATTACATCCCTGCCCAGAGCCTTCATTTTGTGTTGGCAAGTAGTTCAAACATGTTAAGAGGCTAATGAGGCTACCTCTGCTACTGAGTGCACAAATTAGATTCTGCAGAAGTATTGAGTAAGTGCAGGTGAAACTAATGGGATCTGTTATCTAAAT
The DNA here is from genome assembly GCF_022539315.1 of Serinus canaria. Lineage (NCBI taxonomy): Eukaryota > Metazoa > Chordata > Aves > Passeriformes > Fringillidae > Serinus > Serinus canaria. The sequence goes on from NC_066315.1 coordinate 34,932,191, forward strand.
ATAGAAAATAATATAACCTATTAAATTTTGTTTTAAAAATGCAAGCTGCAACTCCAGTCAGGTGCCAAAAATGAGAAAATACTAATACAACAAGTCAGCCTCTTGTCAATGAAGCAGGAATAAAACCAGCTTTCTGATGGAAACTGTTGTGCAGCATCCAGACTCCACAGCTTCCCAGTTCCCTCACTGGAACCAGTGAGCCTGGAGGGAAGGGAGGGTCATTAACATTCTGGATCCTGAAGAGTTTGAGAGGAGCCTGCATGATGTGAACTAGCTTGGAGAGAAATAGTCTGTGCTCGTGTAAACACAGACAGCATCATAAGACTTCAAGGGTCAGAGCTCAGCTTGAATTAAGACAGATCTCTCTTATTTAATATTTAGCATTGGGAGGATGAAAGAAGTATTGCCCTAGAAAAATCAGTTTTAAAATTCGGCTGGATGCTGGGATTTCACTTTAGAAATAAATAGGGATGTTCCTTCCTTTGCTTTGCACTTCAAAGATTTACATACATGGCAATGAGTAATCAGCTGTTTGCTGAGCACAAGTCACTGTGATGGAAAAATGGCCACTGGTTTGTTCCGTGAGGTCATGGGAAGAGACAAACAAAACAAATGACACAGGGAATGTTTGATTGCTTTTTAAGAGCATAATATGGCTGATTAAAGCATTTTTTAGCACTTAGGGTAACAACCATCTTCATGGTTGTTAGAAGCAAATATTTTAGTGAGAATACTGTAATAAAAAAGAAAATAATCAGTTTTTTCAGAACATGCTCTGGAGGGTTTATCCCTAGGCCATGTTCACTGTGACCCTCAGTTTGTCACTTACTTCCCATCACCCAGAAGGAAGTATCTGCTCATCCCATAGATATCCTGAGGAATACTGTATTAGTTTCTCTTCCTATTAATATATTCTTTCTTTAGTAGCACTGACGTGTACTAGGCACTTTATGTACAAATGAGGAAGTGACTTACTTTACCTAGAAACTTGTTATCAATTGGGATTTGCCTGAAGTAGGGTAAAACAAATCTTTCTGGGATGTATTTATTTATCTATTACTTGTAACAATTTATCTTTCATGCCCAGCTGCAACAGGTCTCGTTTTACAAAACCCAAAAACAGAGTAGGTGATCCACAGTAGAGTCTAAATATGGCCTACAGCTGGAATGGTGTTTTCAGGGAGATAAGAAACCAACCAACCAATCAAACACCAAAATTCAAAAATGATGTTGGCAGGTCAGTCTTGCTTGGTTCTCTTCCTTGCTACTCACTCTCCAAAATCCAGCCAGTCTCAGAAACCCATCCAAGCAGACGTTTCTGTAGCCTGACCAGTTCAAGTGTTGGAAGGAAATGGGAGAAGCAAAGTTCCCAATGCTGATGGAGAACCCCTGGGTGGAAGTGAATCCCAGGGAGCTCAGTGCAGATGCTGGGCTACAGCCTGGCGTGCAGAGCCTCAGGTGGTGCTCCAGGTTTGCTCCTGAGCAAATGGCCTGGACGTTCTTTCACCCTGGAGGTGGTAAAGCAGGGAAGAGTCTTGCAAATTCTACATGAGAGAAAAAAAGTCACATCCTCATTGGTGTTTTAAATTATGTAAGGCACTGCTCTTCCTGATGGCTTAGAGGGGATACTAGCTCTAATAAATTCTGCTAATTGCTGGTACCATTTCAGGGAAAGATGATTTATCTTCCTTGGTTAGAGAGTTTAGGTTCTTACCGAACACATTCACTGACACAGCTGCTGGAGATTCCTGTTTTAGCTGGATGCTTCCTTGCACAATCTTTTTTTAAACAATAACATTTCAAAGGTATGCAGGAAGAACAGGTGACATGTTTTGCTAAAAAAAGGCGCTTTTTTAATTTGACTATGAACTTAGATCCACGTGAAAAAAATGTGGTAAGTCTTTCTAAATGCTGTACTTTTTCCCTACACATCCACTACTATAAAATACAGTTGTGTGGGACTGTAATATCCAAAATTGTGTATCCAAAAGTCTAAATATTTGCATATTTCTAGTGAAACATCGTGATTTTTGTATTTTACCCATTCACAGTTTAGCACAATAAGGTCTAGTTTGGAGACAGACTGTGGGTATACGAGGGCAGCATTTACTGTTCATGGCTCCAGTTAACATGCCCAGTCTTTCTTTTGTCTCTAATACATTTTTCAAATATGGACAGCTAATTAAATTTAGATGTAGAGGTTTCTCTGTACTGATATGCGTATTATATGTATATATAGTATGTGTGTAGCATTTCAAAAGATATGTACATGTGCAGACATACTAAAGACAAATAGTTAGTTACATTACATGCATATAATAGATTCATAAATATAAAATACTTTCACTGCTCTTTGGTTTCCATGCAGATTTACGGTCTATCAAATGGATTAAAGCCTGTGGCTGCTGCATAGTCAAGTAGGCAGCTGCTCAATATTTATTTTTATCTTCATTGCTGAAAATGTGGGCCCACTGCTCATTAAATTAGTCCTGGTTCTTCTAAGCACTATCTCCTTCAGCAGGAGTACAGGTTAGAGATATCTGGAAGTTTTCCAGCAATACTTAGGGGGTTTTTATTCTTTTTTTATTTTTTAGAAAATATATATTTGAGCCTGAAATGTTTCAGTCAAAAGGTTTTCAGAAAAAAAAAAAAAAAACACCACTTTACTGAGTCCAAGTGACCATATGTATTCACACATCACACCTCCACCCTCAGCATTCACACCTCACTACTACTTCGGGTTTCTTTGGGTGTCCTGAGCCTCAGTTTAATCTGCCTGATAGATGGGCTAATTATGTTGAAAGCTAATGATCCCTGGGCCTTAGGCAGTCTGCCATTAAGCTGAGAGCCCAAACCACAGTCTGGCTGGCAAATCTTGCCCAGGCAGAGCAGACCTGAAACTGGGCCATTTTTTGCCAGAAGACTCCTTCCATCAAAAGCCCACCACTTCCCCTGGAGTTTAAAATTTTGGAAGAAATACAAGAAATTTCACAGAGAACAAACCCCATGCTTTTCAGCCAAATCTAGTTCCCTCACAGTAGGAAAAATCATCATGTTAATCCACAACACCTTTATATTAGTATTTGTCTTTTCCTATTATGTTCATGGAATGACTGACTCTGTGAGTACATACATATATATGTGTGTGTATAGATAGATACACACACCAAATATATATAGATACACACACCAAATTAGACAAAATATGTTGTCTGTAAGTAGGTAAGATTTCTGTTATGCCCAGAAAGGCAGAGGGGGAATTCTTCAGATAGTTCTTAGCTTTGGTATTTCTTGGCTCCTAAATGTTTTAGTTTGCAGTCTATTTATAAAGTTAGAAAGTTATTTTAAAGACGTATTTTATTGGAAAGTCTAAGAGAGGCTCAGTTTGAACAAAATTACTTATGATTTTCAGTAGATTTTCTAAAAATAGTTTTGTTGTGTATGTGATGTGGACTGCAGAGTTTTGCAATAGCAGGGTTCTTGGGCAGATTGGAGTTTGTCAGGAATTACAAAATGCAGTATTGGGTTATACAATAATCTACATCCCATGATGATACTCAGGGAGAACTCTGGATTCTTATAAACATTGAATACATTGACTGGCCATTGTTACACACATTCTCTCTTAAACTTATGCTGTTTTATTCCCTGAAGAAATAAGGGATCTGGTTATTCTGGGCACAACAGGGACAGCAAGGAGAACAACCTTTGAATTAAAATGGGATTTCTACTTCTGTCCTCTTCTTCATTTGCATTTTAGTCAGGAATTCAGCACTTAAACAGAGACAAGAACTTTATTACTTGGGGTATTACATATAGTGCACTTTTAAAATACTCTAGTAATTTACTATTGTGTCCTTGATCTGATATTTGAAAATTTTTCTTTACAGCCTTAAGTCTCTTGTGGTTATGTTTCATTTCATGTTTTTTTCTTGTGTGAAAATGAAAAAGTCCTTGTTCTGAAGGTGGGGCAGCTCTCTAGAGTGTAAGCTCTGCAGGGCAGGGAAGGTCTCTGTGTTTGTACCCCTCGCTGTTGCCTCGACCTGGTCATAGGCTCGAGCTTCTGTACCCTGTTGCAATGCAAATAATAAACACTACTGAAAAGTAAAGAGTCTGTCCTGTCAACTGGAGTCTTACCCAAGGATGAGCTGAGGGAAATTGGGTGTCAGAGTCAATGCTCTCCATTGTAGGTTGTTTTAACACGTAGTGACAATTTAAAATAGTAATGAGTTTTATAAATTAGCCGTGCAGCTACTTGATAATTTGCAGACTTTAGAAGATTTGCTGATGGTAAATATGATGACACTTCTTGTTAACAATAAATAGTGAGACTGTACAGATTTACCAAACAAAAGAGAATTCTTACTCTGGAAATATGTCCAAAAGGGCTTCTGTAAGTATAAATCTCTGTAAACTGCAGTATTGCTAAAGCATACAGCTAAGTACTTCTGTAAATGCAGACAGTCTAATCACTCAATTTACTGCATGAATTATCCTAAAAGTAACTGTAGATGGCCTTTCTATTTTCTTTTTCTTAAAAAAAAAAAAAAAAGTTTATCTAAGCAATGACTTCACGCGTAGCAGTGATTCCAGACATCCTAGTGAATAAAAATGAAAGTTTACAAGCTGAATTAGTTCAGAAAGTATTTTTCTCATTTAGTGCTTCATGAGGTTATGGGACCAGAGTCATCTCAGTTGAACCTGAGCAGGAAATCATGGGAAAATTGATGTTGTGTATAACATGTGTAAAAGTGCATGGAAAATAGTGGCCCAAATGTGTTCAGTAAGATGGATGGCCCATTTCTAATCTGGGAAAGGCAATTACACAAGGGCAGGAAGCAGAAGGTGAAAAATATACAAAGTAGAAGTCTGTCAAAATGACAAGGCAGAGATCACTGTTTAGAGCTGTTGCTGAACTGCAGAGTCTTGACTGACCATTCACTGAATTCTTCTTCTTTCCAAGTGGAACATGTTATTGTAAAGAGGTAAAAAATAAAAGAGCTGCTCATGTAAGTTGTCTTTGACATTGTCATTTCGAAGGAACATTTTAGACATTATTCTGTGTGCTCAGGACAACTTTCTGATTGCTTAGATGATGTCTGCCAGAATTGCCACTGTTCTTCACTTGCAGGTTAAATTTCTACAGCACTGGTCTGTGTGAAACTGAGGAGCTAATCTCCTTATCTCTGCCTGGTCTCCAAGGTTCTTCTGATCTCATTTGGTGCTTAGCACTCACTATGGTTTTAAGAAGTGATGCTTCCCCATCCTCATCCCTTTCCTTTGCACCCTGCCAAAACCCAGTACCTGGTCCTTATTGGCTGGGTGTAGAGAGATGATAACTGGATGGTTCCTAGCTCTCCCCCTTATCCGTAAATATGTATGGTTTTCACACTACTGAACCCAGCATTGATCACACTATCAGTGCAAACAGCTGTCAGGGGAAACAGTTATAATGGCTTTTTAGTGGATTTTTGTTAGCTGACAGCAACCACTTCTTTATTTCCAGATGTTGGTTCTTTGTCCTAGGGACCTCCCTAGGACAGATGTTCCCCCTTTTTTTCCACCCTGCCAGAGGCCAGGCAGCTGTGGCACTCCAGAGGGGCAGGGCTTTATCTCACCCACAAATGGTTGATTTGCATCTTGCAGATGGAGGCAGCAATGTGGAAGTCAGTGTCACAGGCAAGTTCTGGATAACTTGGAGCTGAATCTGGGTGAAGCCACCTGGAAGTCTCTTGAGGGTCACAGCTCCTTCAAGTCCCAAGGCTTTTCTGTGGTGTGTTAATAGAGCTGAGGTATTGCTGCACCCTCTGCTCCTCTTCATCACCTCTAGGCAGTGGTATCTCGTAAGGGCACTCATTTGTCTACCTTGCAACTACTTGTTGATTGGTGCTGTGTCCTCGAGAAACATTAATTGGCACCACAGCCTGCCCCATTGCTGCCAGCAGCTGCTTTTTCCTAAAAGCCAAGCCAGAAACCGGTGTTGGAGCAAGACCCTCTGCGGTGGCTCATGCATTGTGGAGCAAGGGGTACACACGTGCTGTAAGGCACATTTTGCCTGTTGGTTTGCAAACAAATTTAGCATGTTAAGGTTTAAAAGGCTTAAACTTATAAAGCTTGAGGTGATTTGTGAATTGTTGCCTGAAATTGAACCTTTCGCTTCCCAACATTTTGCCGCTGCTGGAATTAATGAAGATTAGTAAGAAAGCAGAAAAAACCCCAGCTGGGAAGAGCTTGTTCTACTCATCAGGAAAGTATCCAGGTTTGATGCCATGCAAGTGCCATGCAGCACTGAAGGCTTTGAAACTGGGATACAAATGAAACACTGAGCACAGGGAAAATGGAAACAACTGGCTTGCTATCCATGCCAGTCTGTGACATTACTAGGAACCCGTGTTGGCAAAAAGCAAAAAATTGCTATAAATTAAGGTAAAACAAGGGCAATCATAATGATGTTGATAGAAGATGGCAGGTCATTTAATGAAATCTCCCTGTATTACAGCAATAGCAAACCACCTTGTTAAATTTCTGAAAGATTAAATGACTTAAAAATAAAGTAAAAATGCATTTAAGTGATGAATTAAGTTTTTTTGAATTAACAATAAAGTGCTCAGATTATTTTTCAAATGTAGAACCAATGAGCTGTTATTTTTTATGTGGAAATAAAAAAAAATATTTTGGAAATTGATGTAATATAAATAAAGACAATTAGTGTGCTGTGAAAACATACTACCCAAAAGGAGCTATGGTTTTGTCTCAGAGCAGTGAAGTCAGATTTCAGTTTTCTTGTGCTCTGGCAAGTTTTTGTCTGGTTCTTGTGAACTCCAGGTTTAAAATGCTGCACTGTCTGGTCCTGCCTGAGTAAATTCTTTGTTAATGCTTCTATATTAAGTGTGTCTGGCCCCTCCACAGGGCCTGAAGTGGGATACTTTGCAAACAGCTGAGAGCCTTTCCAAGGCATTCCATCAGGAGCACTTCTCATCCCTCAGCCTTCACAGAGGCATGGCTGTGGTGTGTCCCTGTACCTTGCTTGCTGGGTTAAGTCTGTTTTTCCATTGGAAATCCCCAGAGAGCGAAAAATGAAAGAGGAAGATGGCCATGATTCACATCAGCCTTCCAGGACACGAGTCTTTTGTTACTGCTTTCTTCAACTAGGAGAATGAGATTCTTTTCTGCTTGAAATTATAAAGTGTTTAGATATGTGCCTTTTGTTTTAACAGCAGAAAAGGCATTCTCAGTGATATTGAGTCTGTCACCGCAGATTAAAAGAGCCCAGGGGAACAACTGATTAACAAAAAGAAAATTAATGTAAAGCCTTTGTTTCTCTCTATTGAGCTCATACAGGGGAATACAACTTGCTTAGCAGTCATCATTAGAAGATCACCTTTGAAACTAGCATTTTATCAGAGCATGTAGTGGAGAATTGTAATGGGTAATTTCTGCTATTTTGTTTTTACTTCTGTCTGATTTGCGATGAAAGTAAAATTCAGCTTTTCATGACCAAGCACTGAGGAGGCAGGATAAAGGCAGAAAAATATTAAAGTTCGATTGACTGAAACTGTTCCAACTACTTTTAATGTTTTATTAACTGCTTTTAGCAAAACATTTCAAACTGGAAACAGAAAACTGGATTTTAAAATACTTTAAACCCTAGTATTTCCACATTAAAAAAAACAAAAACATAATTTGGCTCTTGGTCAGAACTTCCCTGTGCAAAGTCCCTGGTCTGATGAGTCACATCTTCTGCAACAAAGACTGTTTCCCTGAAAAATTCAGCCCCGGGTTCAAGCATGCTGGCTGATAAGATGTTCTACTCTTCAGATTAGCAAATAAAACACGATAGTACTTTGTGAAGCAAATGAATCATCACTCTTTTTAATCAGTGCCTCTGGTCAACCTCTATGGTTTGCTGAATTCTGTCTACTCTGAATTAATGACAGTGAAAGCTGTGTAACATACTGCTGGTTCAAGGCCTTCCACTCTATGCTGGTGTTGCCATCAGCATTGCTGAGACAGTAAAACTCAGAGTGTGTTTGGATGGGAGCTGTTACACCTCTTGTCTCATCAGCATCATGGTTTTCTGTGCAAACATCCACTGCTGGTGCAAACATACTGAAAGCTTTGCTGCAGGAGTCTCCCAGACAGAGCTGGTTTGAGCAGCTGTGCCTGAGGGAATAACCTGAACCTTACTCTGGGTGATTACACCCAGAAAAGGCTCTGCTTGGTTCTTTGGGCAGAACCACAGACACACAGTGATGTCTCCCACAGATGCTGGTCAGCACTTAGGAGCAAAAGCATCCTCAGGCCTGAGCCTGATTCTGGGGCTAAAGCAGGAGCTGTGCCAGGTACTGTCAGGTGATGGATCCCAGCCCCAGCTCAGGTTACATGTAGGAGTGCATCTCTGATGTTCCCAGATACTCAAGGAGAGAACAAATAGCTTGCTTTCTTTCCTTTCAGGGAAAAACAAAACAAAACAAACCCAAACCCCAGCTTTTTATTCTTTATGTTCTTTGTGGAATGGGTTCACCTTCACGTGGCAGCATTCCTGCACATGTAGTGCCTGCCAGCAGCATAAAGAGGGTGGTAGCAGCTAACGTGGCCACTTTGACAAGTGTCTTCAATGAGACATCTGTTGCAAGGCAAAAATCTTTGCTCTGGAGAAAAAACATTGGTGCAGATGGCACCAAGCACCACACATAAATGAGTGAGGCCAAATTCCCGTCTCCCAAACAGTAATCAAGTAATGTGCTTTAGATAATAAATAAATTCAGATAAATACCTTTTGTGTGTGATAATCACAAAAAGAAGAATTCAGTGATTTCATACTTTTGGAGCTGAATTAGAGGCAGAAAAGCGACAACAAAGCTCACTACTTCCAGAACTAATGCTTTGCACTATTTTTGTTGTTTTTTCTGTTCAATTGACTTAAATGGTCTTAAATTAATCTTAAAAGATTAAATCTTTTAGCTACAAAGTGTTATAGCAGGACTGGACCTAATGGTGAAAACCATTTACTCTGTATTATGTTTCCCCAGCTACATTTTATGAACTCCTCATCACAAGTGAAACAAAATAAATAAGCTTTAAACCAAGTTACTGCAGTTGAACTACAACCATAGGTAGAAGTACAGTGTCAGTCTTGCTTTCAGAGTACTTTAGAAGTGCTGCTGCTGATAGGATAGTATATATTCAGATTAACTAAAAACTGTTAAAGAATATAAGTATCAGAGTGTTGGCAACTGTATATTTTGTTTAAAATGTCTTTTAGTCTGTAAAATGCAAACTTTTTCCCTGTCTGTGGGCCAAGTAAACTGGAGTGTTAGGCCATGCCACTGGTAGCCCCACAGGTTCCATGAATTAAATTGCAGGCTGAAGAGTGATGTCATTCCCTCTGGCTTTTTTAATCTCCTTTTTGTGCTGAGAGCAGCCATCTGTCCCTCTCCAGACAATGATGGAAGCAGCTGTGCACGGTGTGCCATCAGGAACAAAAGCCTCTGCTTCATACCAGAGGGCAGCAGGCTGCAGGTCAAAGGGGATTATAAGGCTATCAGGGTCAAATGACACCTGTACAGAAAAATAAAACTAGGATTATACAGCCTTTGTGTGTTCATTCACTAGCAGAGAAGTGGGGTCAGCCCTTGTCTGAGTGATTCTCCAGTGGCCATGGGAATGCCTATGTGTTTTCTAGGATAGCTGTGCCGCTGCTTACCCAAGGAGAAATGGAGCAACAAAGCCAGCTTCAAGCAGAGGGAAAAGCAAACATGACACAAAACAATTATTTTGAAGGGAAAATAAAACAGCTTGGATACATTCTGGTACTTTATGCAAGTTCTAAGAGTGTGATTTCAAGTGGTTTGCATGTCCCATAACATGCTCTTCTAAAAGCGCAGTGAACCGTGCTTTTCATGTGCATCTGTGGAACGCAGGAGTTCCCTTGCTGCTTTGTGAGAAAAGGGAAGCTGAACAAGGGCCAAGGTGCTCAAAACCTCTTCTATGAGAAGAAGAGGTTGGTTATGCTTAGAGCAGCTTTTTCTGCAAGGTGAGCTGGAAGGAGCTGGAGGAGGGTTCATATCCCATAGAATGAAATTACCCATTCCTGCAGGTGCCTTTCTACTTTGCCATATGTGGTGCCAGCCCTGTCCCACCTCTTCTCTTCTTTGCTGGGTCTATTTCAGAACAGAAACTGATACAAGTGTAATTCCTCCTTCTTATATAACAAGGAGGAATGTAATACATTCCTGGGGTAAAGTCCAGGCAAATAATAAAATAGGTAAGTGGACCTGGCTGAGTTCAGAGACTTCTATCTTTTTTCTAACCCCACATCACTTTTTTCTGCATGAGTTCCTTCCCTGTTTCTAAGGAAATGCACATTTTGAACCCAGAGAAATACCAGGGACCATGCAGCCTTACCACTTCTTTTGGGATGACAGATGGGATTTGACACTGTCTCTACCAGGCTTAATGACATTGCTTAAAAGTGATGGGAGAGAAGCACATATTTCACAAACAGGTAAGCTGTAAACACTGTGTGCTCCTGTCTCAGGGGAGCATGTCCTGGGACATTCATGGAGGTACAAGTGAGCTCAGCCAAGCTCTCAGACAGCCATGGCTGTCACCAAGAGCAGTGATCACCAAGAGCAGTGATCTTCTCCAAGCCACAGTTTCACTTATGCATGTGGACAATGGTTCCCTATTTCCTTCTTTGGTTTTTTTTGCAATGCAATTGATAAAGAATACTGAAATGAAAGTTCACAGTCATAAACCACAGCATTTTTATAAAACTAGCATTTCTCCCTTTTTTATCTGGTTAAGGGCTGTTGGTTCAGGCTTGTTAAAAAGTATTCTTTCAACCTGACAACGTGTTGTGTTCTTATTTGCTAATTGCCTACTTTGTTTCTTAAATGGCATGAATAAGTCCTTTCACCTTACATTGTCTACTGAGTTTATGCTTTTTTAATGGGAAAAAGTCACAAGATGCTGCAGTAAAAGGAGACAGAAATATTGCTAATGATGGAAAACACATGACTAGGTCATTGTACTGTGTAGTTTATCTGAAAGTGCCATGACTGCTGAGCAGCAGAGTAATTCAATCATGTGAATTAAGTTTGAGAATGAAGCTTTAGAGTTCCTTCACACCACCAAGAAACCACCAAAACTAGAAAAAAATCCTGTTTGCCACTTGAGGCTGATGTTGGCACTGTCGCCCCTCCCGCCCCCCACAAATTACTTATCATTCCCATCTCCCTGTGAGTGCTAAATGAACAGAGCATCACACCATTGAGAATCAGTTCCAGGAAGAATTTTACAGATTGCCAGTTTTTTAGACAATATGATCACCAGTTCGTGAATCACTGGTTCACAAATTATTTGTTCCCTTTCAGGCTGCATAAATCTCTATTTAACCCACAATAAAGTCTCTTGTTTTAAGCTGTCTTAAGCCAGGGCAAAACCTGGGGCGCTGCTGTTGGTTCCTGGGACTGCCACAGCATACTTTGCATTCTGGCAGCCCCGTCAGCATCGCTTCACAGCTCCTCCAGAGATCTGCTGGCTCTGCCGAGCGGTTAGTGGCTCCGGACAGAAATACCATTGCTGTCCGACTGTTGTTTCTGGGAAACTTGCATGAAGCCTGTTTTTCTCCACATTTTATCATAATCCCAGGAGGGGCAGATTTTTCTTCTCTATATGAACAGCCACTCTGACTGCGCTGTATAAGTTTCAGCCCACAGCATGTGGTGAAAGGCTGAGCTGATCACGCTCCAGGACAATTTTACTGTCACTAACATATAGTATCAGAAGTCAAAATGAAAAACAGAAGAACTTTCTAACTTCTGTGTTCTGTATTGTGTTTATTTTTGTGGTGTTAGGTTTCATTGTGTATGGAGAAGATAGACAGTTATTGTGTTTGTTTGGGATAACACCTGGCTGTAGGCTGGAGGAGTGTTTGAGACAGAGAAATGAGAATTATGCCTAAAGTGAGGGTGTAGGTGTTTGTGGAGGGAGCATAATGAGGCACAAGGTCAAACATCCAAGCCTTGTGCCCGCTGTACAACACAGTATCTGTATACCACTGGGACTTTTGAAAAGCTGGTATTACACAGACTCAATGCAGTCTCACAAAACATGGTCCTCAGTCTAACCCTGTGTTTGAGCATGACATCCAGCTAGCTCCATTAAGCAGCTGTGGTTAAGGACAACCCCGCATGAGCAAGCCTGGAAGCCCCAAGGGCAGGTCCCCTATTGTGGTGGCATCTCCAGACCTTTTGCCATCTTTTCCTTTTCTACTTATCACATCCTTTCAAGGGCACTGCCCTGCACTCATAGGAGTTGTCTTTCTCATAACAGACATTCTTGTCTCTCTGCCTCTCCCCAGACAGGGAAGTAAGAGCATTAACTTCTCCACTTCTTTGTGGCAGCCCAGTGGGTTTGGCTCTGGTTCAAGCTCTGCAGTCTCCTTGCAGGACAATGATGGTTTTAATCAATGGCACGCTGGCTCTCCTAAACAAAGTTCTGTTTCTTTGGAAAGCAAGAGCTTAATGGTGAAAATGTAAAAATATGGGCAGGTTGTATAGGGGTGTAGCTTACATGGTGCTGAGCCAGCATCCACACCCCAGTGGATCTGGATAAAAAACTGTAATGTTTAGGTTATTTTTTTTTATCTCTGTCTCTTGACTAACAGTCCCATATGTTGTAGACAGCATGAGTCACTTCCTTCTTAACTCATTGAGGCCATTGTATGTCATATTAAGCTCATTTTGTTGTTAGGCTATTTCCTCCGTGGGTGAGATGTCAAAATACTGGCTACCTACATAGTCAGTGTGAGAAATCTGTATTAATATAGACTCTTCTTTCTATAGTTACAATTCTTGAAAAAGTTCATTCAGTGAGCCCAGATAAACCCATAAAGTTGCATGCAGCTGTGTAACAAATGATGTAGTAAGCTGAATATTCCATGTTTCCAGAGCTTGAGTCTAAGCCAGTCTGAAGTATGGGGAGTATTGATAAACAAAACAAAGTACAGTTGTTAATCTATAATTACATATAGATATGGTTGAGGCTGATAACATAAATTATTCCTTAATTTATTCTGAAATAATTGAATAGCAAATAGAAGAATAGAGACAGAAAATAGTTCAGAGAGATATTGATTTTACCTAATTATTAATATATTTTAGTAAAACTTCTGTTTCTACGAGAGCCATCAAGTTTTCCTGTATGATCCATAAATGACCTGCAAGAAGGCAATTCAAGGTCATCCATTTTAGACTTGACCTCTCCTAGAAGACAATGAATCACTGTCTGGAGGTTTCTGTTTTTCTCCTTTGTTTTTAAAGCAAGAACATGTTACTGTTTTAGATCAGACACCTGCTATGCATCCATCCATCCATCCATCCATCCATCCATCCATCCATCCATCCATCCATCCATCCATCCATCCTCTTCTCAAATGTCTGTTTGTTAGAAAAATACTGTGTTAGTTCTGTTGTCAAAAAAATACCATCATCATTGGCAAAGTAACAGGATCACTGCCAATATTTTGCAAATACCAGGATAACTCTCATGCCTGAATTTTCATTTGCCTGCAGGCCAGATGTTATCATGGATACACATTGATCTCTACTACATGTGATAACAGTGCTCATTGACAGACGCTGCAGGCAGGAAAATTCAGTCAGTTATGCCTGTTGGATCCCCAGAGGGAACAAGAGGTATTCAGAAATCAATCCAGTGCAGTTTCCCAGAGCAAGCCCTCTTTGCAGATGAAGCAGCTCCTGGCAGCCCTGTGGGGGCTGGTGTTCTGTGAAGAGCTGGTGTTTCTCTCCCAGCACAGCAGCAGCAGTGGCCAAGGTGTGCAGTTCTGCTCTCATCTGCCCCACTTCATCCTCATGCCTCTTCTCTCTCTACCATTTTGGTCATGAATATTAAGCACAGAGGAGAGGATCATGAACTTGGCCAGGAAAATGTCATTAATAACCTTGACAAGTATGGAGATGGATTGGGAAGGATAAAGGAGAGAGTGGGAGGAAAGGAAGTCGAGACAATAAATAGGCTAGACCTGCTGTTACCATGTTAATCTCTACAGGGTTATTTGAGGGAATTGCTGTGGTAGTTCATACTGTGCCTTGGTCCTTTCCTCATTTCTGCACTATTTTTTCTATGATACTGACATTGTGTTTGTAACACAATGCCTATTTATTATAGTTGACAAAAGTAAGAAATCAAAATACTATTTGAGACATATTGAATACAAAGGTGGATAGAAAAAACACAAATTAATGCATTCAGTGGTAGAATTGCCTGACAACATAGAATCTTTTAATCCACTTACTATTTTTTAATTGAAGATGACTATGTAATTGCATACCACTTAATTTGATCTCCAGTTGTTGTTCCAAAATAGACAATACTTTATTCTATTATTACACCATAAGAGGCTTACAGCAACTATTATTTTTAATAATAGTCTCACTAGTGCCTTCCTGATTACACACTATTTCACCTTTGGCTGTTGTATTGTTTTGTTCACTGCATTGTTTTGAGAAAAATAATCATGATTCATACAAAAAAATCTGTTTGAGGAGGATTTGAAAATGAGGTCTGGCATTTAAGGGAGATTATATTTCCATTTGCTGCAGGTAAATTATATTTTTATCTGTGGAGGAATGGACTGAATAAATACATGGTCAGAAATAAGTTCATATAAATGACTGTTGGTTGCTGAGATGCTAATAAATAATCAATCACATCAGTCTAGGACAGGTGTGAACATTACAATTTTAATAACTTTTAACATCAGAGCATGTACTTTGGAAGACTTCCAAGATAATAAACTGTTTTAAATAAACAGTTTCTTTTGCTGTGGATTATCTGCAAAAGATAGATGTGAATGGTGGTGGTGGAAGTGCAGCCGGGTTCTCCAGAACAAGAGCCCAGTGTAGATCAGTCTGCTTTCTAAACAGTTATGCATGTTGTTGACAGCTGCCCAGTCATAATTTTCAGAGGTACTGGTGGTTATTTTAAAAAAAGAAAGTTGAAATTCCAAGTAGTAAAAAGCAAAACTATAGATAAATGTTAATCCTTAAAAAAAACCCAGTGTTTTTTGGCTTTTTTTTTTTTTTTTTTTTTTTTAGCAGTGTCCAGTTTACTGAATGACAATTCGCCTTGAAAGGAAGTTTTCTGCTGGAACAAGAGACTTTTGTGTTGGGGTGGGGAAGAGGCAAACCAGAGAGCAGCAGCTGCTCAGTAGCTGTGCAATCTGATTTTCCCCTAGCCCCTGGCCACATGTTGCAGATCTTCCTGGCCCTGCTCACCTCTGCTCACCTAACTGGCCCTGGGAGCCTTCCCGCGGGAGAGAGGGTTTCTTAGGAAAGCGGGTTTTGTGAGATCAGGTTGGCAAACACCACTCTTCATGCATTGTGCTTGGCTTTGTGTTCAGCATGTTTTCTACTTGGAGCTTGTTTCCTCCCACTGTTTCAGCAGCACAGAAGCCTTTTAATGGCAGCTCACAGTGCCGTGGCAGTGGGAGGCACGGACTGGTGGGACTGTGGTATGGCAAAGTCCTTTGGCTGACTGGCCTCCAGCACCATTTCCCCTCTGTGCCCTGTGTCTTGCTAAGAGATGGTTTCTTTGACGTGTGCTGAGTGCATCGTGGGAAGAGCTCAGTGGGAGAAAACTAGGAAAAACCCAATAGCTGCAAGATTCCTGCTCCGTGTGTCATCTCCACCACGTGTTTGCGATTGAGCAAACATAATCTGTCTGGCAGATAACCCAGTGTGCCGTGCCTGCAAGGAAACAGGCCTCTCTTTGACCTATGACTGTATCTATGTGCAGAGTTAAGTGTGTTTAGTTAGAGATCAGTCATGGATTTGTCACAGCTCCTCATCATGGAGAAATCTCCGTTTCACTTGTGGCGTCATCCGAAGAGACATGCCCGTGCTCTTCCTTTTCCCCCCACAGCTGTGTCCTTCTGCAGGCAGAGCAGCAAGCCAAGGATGAGCTGCCTGACCTCCCCTCCCTGCCAGCCACGGTCAGGCATGGTGGCAGCTCAGGGAGAGGAGCCACCCCTCCCACAATGTCTCTTCCCACCACGTTGGAGCTGGCACAGACAAACAAGGCAGCAGGCAGAGTTCCCCCACCGCTTGCTTCCAGCAAGTCCTCTGCGCTGCCCACACTACTGCAAGAGAAATCACACCATATGTACAAAACCAAAAGCTTTTCATACTTCAATTTGTTCTTTCCTGCGCCCAAGGCCTTTGTTAGCAAACAAGATGCCAGTATTTGGGGGGAGAGACAATGGTGTGGCTCAGCTCATGCTGCGGAGGCTCACTGGAAATAGTGCAACAGCTGAGTTGTCGCCCTCTTCCCCCCTGCTCTGCCCCTTAATTTCTTATTCTGGTTCAGTGACATTTATTTGTCTCTAGATGCCAAATTTCCTATACAGCACATCTGTTTTAAAAAGAGACTAGTAAACTAAAACTATATGTTAGGCAGAAATTCTGTGGTCTGAAAACACAGATCACCCATATTCGCCTGCCATCCTTCACTGGCTTCACATTCAGTGACAACCAGCAGTAATATTCTTAGCCAGTGGCCTTCTCCTCTTTAGCTGCAGGCTACCTCACTAAGTTGATCAAGATATGCTCTTTGAATGAGTTGACACCATGTGCAGCCAATTTTGTATTAGGAAAAAGACAGCAGATAAAAGAAGAGCGCTGGGTTGAGCCTGTGGTATCAGGAACTGATTGCAGCTGAGAATTCATCATTGCTGAAGTTTGCATTGTATTTAGAGAAGGAAGTGGTTGTATGCGTGGTCCAGCTCGTCTGAGGTTTGCAGCACCATTTAGACACCAAACCTGTCGGGGCTTTGATTAAGCTCCTTAAGAGGATGCAGTCACTGCTGGCCTTCTATGCACATCCTGTGTCTGCAACGAATCCCCCTGAACAACTGTCTAAAGAGGGCCCAAGCAAGGCGGATTCCCAGGGGATAAATAAAATTTCATATATGATAAACAGTAAATACTGCTCTGCCTTAGTCACATGAAGCGGTTTGGCTGAGTTTTCCTCCCTCAAGTCTATTAAGTTTAATGCTTCTGTGCAAACACTCAGAGTTTCCATTAAATATGTCTGTATGTCTGATCCCAGGATGACACTCTGATATTCCAAAAATAGTTTAATAAATTGAAATTCCAAGATGTATCATCATAAGCCTGTCACTGGAGTATCAAATCTGCCATGTTATGTAAAAAATATTGGTTATATAATGGGATTTTTATCAGTCAAGTGACATAAATGCAAATATTAGAGCATTATTAGGAAACCGACCTCTCTCTGACTTTGGATGTGTTATGCTGGAAGTTAGAGCAAAAGTAGCTTATGTATATGTGGGGGATTTAGATGCTGTAGCTTCAGAGGTGTCTGACAACCCAGAGCTAGTTTAGG
The DNA here is from genome assembly GCF_022539315.1 of Serinus canaria. NCBI lineage: Eukaryota > Metazoa > Chordata > Aves > Passeriformes > Fringillidae > Serinus > Serinus canaria. The sequence goes on from NC_066315.1 coordinate 34,949,624, forward strand.
GGTTTTCTTTCTGATAAATATAAATCCATTTTAAATGGCATTGAGGAAAGAAACTTAGATATGATAAGAATTTTGAGCAACCCCAAGGTTTCCTTTGTGATGGCCCAAACTGATGCCATTGCTGCTGGCAAAAAGCAGTGCTTTCTACTCTTGAAACACGTGGAGAAAAAGCTGGGCAGCTATGGTTTGCCTCATCTGCTAGAAAGCAGATAAAGGTCCTGAGCTAGCAGAAACTGGGACTCACTACAGGAGGACATATGGGAGAGCAGCAGGGATTTCCTGCAGGCAGAGCAATGTTCATGCATGCATCCACAGCCAGTTGTCACCAGTGGTCAGATAACTGTGCCAAGCCTCAGGGAAAGGCTGAATGGGCAGCAACTGCTCAGGAAACAGAGGCTTTGTGTGGAAGTCCTCCCTTCTGGGAAGCAGAAGCTTTGAAGTATGGAAGCGTGTCAAAAGTGCTGTTGTGAGTTACCTGAAAAATAAAGGAATTAAATGTGCTATATATAGAAATAAGTGCATGGTTTTATGAGTGAGAAGCTGATTTTGCAGGTTGCACAACTTCTTGAAAACCCTAAGTAGGGTACTCTCTGAAATTGCATAGCCTGATGTTGCTGAGGGACAACCATCTGTCCCTGTGGGCTTTCAAATCAGCAGAGCATCACTTTTACTAAGCACAGGCAGTCTGTGTGGTGGAGGGGTTAGTAAGTGAATTAGATGAACTTTTCAGCCTGAGGTAAAAGCAGACTGAAAAAAATAGATGCTAGGTCAACTTCACAAGTTAATATAAGTGAATTAAACACTTCAATTTCACATATTTTCTAGGTTAGTTGAAGTGGGGCAGACTGCAAAAGGCTGATGTGGTCTTTAGTGTCTCCAGTTCAAATAGGCAGTTTTCCCAGTAGCACTGGTTAACTCCCCACTCTGTTCTGTCCCAGCACTTTGAGCATCAGGCACACCTCTAGACTTAAATCTCACAGTGCTCTGCCAAGCAGAGCCAAACTTCTATCTTTCTCTTATGGATGGGGAATTGGAATACTTAGTAAAGGAGTGGAAGAAGGGAGCTGGAGGGAAGGAAACTGGTGGGGAGGGGGCACTGGATGTGCTTCTCAGGAAATGCTCAGTATCAGACATCCATGTTCTGGGACACAGAACTACCTGCCTGTAAAAAAGTGGATGACATGTCCAAAGTAACACTGAAAGCTGTTACCGGTCAGGGTCCCCATGCCTCCTGTCCCTGAGCTTTAACTAGAAAACAGTTCCCCTCAAAATCTATAGATGCAGGTAACCAGAGCGAAGGACAAGCACTCTTGAAGACCCTGTTCTGCAAACAGAGATGTGCATTAGGGCCTCCTGCATCCATGTGAACTCCTCTGCAGCCTCATCCATGTGAACTTTCCTGCTGCACGGGGCTCCAAGGCTTCCAAGCATGCATAGTCCCAGCTGGGCTTTCAGCTTTCCCTGGCAGTGAGCTACCTCAGTGCTACCAAGTGCTCACTGACAAAATGCTTAGTTTAAACCATGGCACAAAAGTGCTATTAATGCTTGGAGTGCTGCTGTATTTTTTCCCTTGTACAGGATAGGAAAAAAAAAAAAAAAAAAGGAAAAAAAAAATGAAAAATCAGAAAGATTTTTTGCCCTGTAAGATTAAACAATCATCATGGTTTTAAGGGCTTAATCTGCTAGTATGCAGACTGCTGGCTGATAAGTCTCTGAGTCTGAGTGTAATTGGATGCAGCATCGGATTCGGCAGTGTGGGCTTTCCAGGGGCGTTTTGTTTGTTTGTTCATTTTTTACCCCACTGCAGAGTTGAAGAGATCTGTCCCTGGAAATGCCTTTGGGGGTGAAGCTGTAAAGCTGTGTGCCCCCCAGCCGGTATTTCAGCAGCACCTATCTGGAGACCCCTCTGGGGGAGCACAGTGGGGGAGGCTGCTCAGTGTATGAATTCGTGCTATTGTCCGAGGCACACATCTGCCTCAAGAAACTGCACGGCACAGGCCGTTACTTATTCAGATGCAGAAGCTCCTTCCGTCCCACAAGACGGCCCATTCAAGTCACATGCCAGAGGTCTCAGCAGAATGGGCTGCAGCTGCTTCAAATCTGCTGTCTAACATCAGAAGCAGTTGGACAAACTGTACTGTGCTGACTACAGTCAGGCTCCCCGGCGCCGAGGAAGACAGGGAAAAGATTTGGGATCCCAGCACTATGTTCTCAGAGGACCTGTGGCTGGAAAATGAGAAAAGCTGTGCTGTTGTTCACAAGTCCAAGCGAGGAAGGAAGCGCCAAGAGCTCCTGGCCGTGGCCCTGGGGGTGAAGGTGGGAGTCAAGGGGGCACTTTTGTGGCAACCTCTGAAACTCTTTGCCTATTCACAGATCACCTCCCTGGTCAGAAGAGCAGCCTTAACTCAGAACGACAACCACTTCAACTATGAAAAAGCACACAATTTTAAGGTAAGCACAGCTTGCTATTATTTTCAGGTTAAAAGTCCTGTTGAGATGCCTCACATTTTATTTTTTGTTGTGATGAGATTTGCATGCATCTGTTTATACGGGCTCTAAGAAACGTGTTGAAAAATTAATTTTTCTTTCTACTTTAACTTCCATTAACTGATTTCTTAGTATGCTGTTACATAGGCTCTTAATCCAAATAATAGTTTTCCTGCTAGCTGTACTACTTGACTGGTAATTTAACTCTTTTTCATAGATTCAGTTTTCTTTTTTATTCAGAAACAAAGTACTTGATATTTATTGTCTTCATCTTAAGTGTATCTACTTTTAAAAGAAAAAGGGCCCTTTTCAAAATCCAGCTATTATCAGAGGCCAGTAGGATTTTACCAGCAAACATTTTGCACCGTTTCTGAAGAAGTTGAGAGAGCTCGGGTGCTCCTAACAATAAAGCAAAGCACAGTGGTGGGTATTGTCTCCCAGCTTTTGTTCCCCCACCATATGCTAAGGAAATGTTCTCAGAGTCCCACTGAGCTATAGGACCTGAGCTTGTGTTTGCTTGTCAAACTAAAACAAATCTCTGGGCAAACACAGGGATGTTTAAATGGATCATCTCTCTGCTGTCTATACGTACAAAATCAGATTCTTAGGGATTCTTTTCCCATGCTGTCTCTGGCAGACTGCAGCAGGGAAGTGACTCAGCTTTGGAAACGACCTTCCAGGCAGCTTGTATTAAAATGTTTTGCCAAAAGGACTGTGCTGGTTTCAGAGCATACCAGCCAGTTGCCGTAGCTAATGCTGTCAAATTGTATTTTGATGCTTATCGGGATGAGCATCGAGAATAAGGGGCAGTAACAAGACAAGAAAGGAACGTATCTCAGCTTTGAAACATCAGTTTAGCTAATGTTCCTTGAGGATGCTGATCTCGGTCACTGTCAGAATAGCTCAACTCATTAGCAGAACAAGAATTTTCTGATACTCATCTTGGGCCTGTCAAAAAAGGAGAAGCAGTGATCAAAATCATTTCACCTAGCAAAAAAGTTTCACTTCTTATTTTTCTACATACTCTGCTGTGCAGGCATTGCTAACCTCTGTAGTGCTTCTGCTGTCGTTGGCAAATCAATAATTTAATATTAGTGAACAAAGCAAATAATGGCATCCCTTTTCTCATTCCCCTTCCTTGACCCAGTCTACAGAAAAGTCGATATTTATCTCTCTGATCAGCACTGAAGGAAATAGGGGAAACAGTCTGTGTTTTCTTGCTTGATTAGGCTAACTTTCATTCTTTCTGGGTTTTGTCCTCATTATCATTTTAATATCAAAACTATTTTAGTTTAACTAGAAAATACTTTCTCATGACTGAGGCTTCTTTCCACTCTGACCCATGCATTCTTTCCTCTTCAAAATTTCCCCTGTTTTGGCTTTGATTTATAATTGGACCTGTGCCCAGTTAACTTTGTGTTTGCACAATCTAGCTGTTGTACAGTTTCTGTTCCTTTCTGTTTCAAAAGACTCATAGTTTAACTGGAAAGCCACATGATTAAAATAGATATGTATTGAAAGACTTGACAGCAGAAAATAATTGTTCTATCCTAGTAAAGGCAATAACAGACCCTGGGGAGCAAACATTTTAAAAACAATTGTCCAGAAAGGTCAATCAGAAGTGTTACATTTGCTTAATGGACAAATATGTTCACTATGAAAATACAGTTACTTTTCCAAAGGAATATATTAGAACATGTCCAGCTGTTGAACAAAAAATGTGGATAGTATACTCAGAACAGAACATTTAAATTTAAAACATGTCTCAAGGCTAATATCTTTAATATATTCCATATCCATTACCTAAAAGGGTTAAGAAATCATTTTAAAAAGAAAGAATGGCTTTATGGGTCTTGGGGTTGATGGTTTTTGACAGAGCTCAGGCTGTGATGATGTGGGGTTTATCTGAAGGACAATGCTATTTTGAAGACATTCAAAAAAGTTGTCTTCCCCATTTTTAGGTGAACACTGATGTGCACTATATCATTTATCTCAGTTTCCAGGGATAAAGGTTATGTGTCACAGTGTCCCTCATATCTTGTCATAGGCAATTCTTCATGAACAAACAGGCACTCTTTAGCTTTTTGTCCTTTAACCATGAAGAATCTAAAACATGAAGGGCACATTACTAGCGAAGCTGATGGGATTTTTGTACGTCTTATACCAAAGATCTTACTTCAAGAGGGAAGGACAAAAGCAAGAAATAAGTGCAAGGCACAAATTCAGAGCAAGGATGGCTCTCCCTCCATCCTTGCCACGTTAATACAAAAATTAAAAAGCAGCATTTAAGTTTGGAGTATGAGGGCACCAGGTTTATGCTCTTCTGAGCATCCATGCTTTCTCATTCAACCTCTCATTCAAGACATTCAAGGCAAGTGAACAAAAAAAGATTTAGTATCCAGGCTGATTTGTTAAGCTGTGTTCCTCCTGAGCACACCACACAGTCACATGAATTTAGGTTTGGAGCTGGCGTCCGTCTGGCGGGACAGCTTTGCCTAAGCCAGTGCAGACATACCATAACTCAGGAAAGAGAATAAATCTCTGAAGCCCTGTTTAGAAAAACACAGAGGTATTTCTCTAGCTCTGTGGGTGTCAGCCTAACTGGATCCCAAAGTCCTCTTGTGTCTTGCTCCTGTTCGGATCCAGCAGCTTCTTTCGGATGTGCTTTACCTGCCAATTTCAGCGGGGTCCCAGCTGGTGGTGAGGTCAACCTCGTGCCTGAGGATAGCAGCATGGAGTTTGAGGATGCTCCACACTTTTTGTTCTAGGCTGGGAATTCATGAGAGGGCTTCTGTGCTGCTTTAAGTGAGCAAATACAGCTGAATAATGTGCATTTTTCACAGTACTGTGCCTGTTTGCCACCACAGCATGGGCAAATCCCATTTGCAGGCAGGCTAGTGGAGTGAAGGCAGCTGATTACAGACAAGTCAGGAGATCTGCTGGGAGAGAGGGGGTCTCTGGGATAAATTTCCCCTTGAGTTAAGCACTGCAGATAATACTGCTTCTGAGAGACAAAGGGTTTGAGGGAAATATTTTTTACAGACATCACGAAGATTATGTGCATTCATTTAAACAAAAATAACAGCAGAGTCAGCTTTTCTTCCCTTCAAATGGCTCAGGTTCAGCAGGAGTCCACAAAAGAATCTAAATATGTCTCTATTCAGGCAAAAGCCTGAAAAAAAACTTATTTTCTTGGAAAGCAAATAGAAAAGTCTTCAGACCCAGTAACATAAAACCAAACTTGTTTCAGAAATAACACTGTATAACGTCAATTAAAAAAAAAAAGAATTCAAGACAATTGTTTTTGTTCATTTCTGCAGTATTGCTCACAGCATTATTTTGGTTTGCCACTGTCCTGGCATTCCTTAGCTTTGGTCTGAGTTTCCCCTCTGTGGAGATGACTCAGACACAAACTGGAAGTGAATAAGGTAGCACCTGCAGGGGGAATGCTGCCATTTGAAAGCAAGGGCACCAGGGGGGCGAAGGGCAAAGAGAACAGGAAGGCAACAAGAAGAGGCATGCAGGGTAGTGTTGTGTGAGATTGTCCAGCAGAGAAGAGACAGTGAATGTAAGAAGAGAATTTTCATTGGAGGAGGATAAAAGACTGAACAAGAAAAGTACAGAGTATAGTCTGAAATGTCAGGGGGTTGGCTTATTTTAAGAAGTAGTTCCCTGAAAATACTTTTTAAAAGTTTGAATTATGTGTCAACTGTAGCTCAGGCAGCTTAAGTTTATGCTGTGTGTACACAGAGAGGTCTACTGAGACTTCAGGAGGGGGTAGGAATCAGCAATAAATAGTTCCAGATCATAGTTCCTAAAAATCTATGTCCAGGCTGTTTGTAATGATGTGGTTACAAAGGATGGGGCAAAAACTAAAACTCCATCTCAAAAATCTGTGAGATTTGCTGTTTACATCTCCCTGTTTGAAACAGAGATGAGGCCAATCTTGCAGGAAAAATTCCCATTTTACCATTAAAAATGTTGTGTTCTTAAGAACAGGCTTCCTCCATTATTTCTTTAAAATTAATGTCGAGCCATAAGAGACTTAGTTCAAAACTTCATCTTAAGGGAATTTTTGCACCTTCATCTAGAAACTTTTGAAGTTCTCTCTTTTTTCAGTTAGTTTCCCTGTTTCAGCTTGGCCAGAAACCACCAAGGCTAGCTTTTCACAGAGTATTTCAGCTGGAAGCCTGCCACTTGAGCTAAAATGCGGATCCGTGAAAAATTGGAGTGAATGAATAAAGAGAACTCAACCTTTGAGGGCCACCAAGCTGAATGGAACAAGGGAAGGATGCTCTGTCAGCACTTCTCAATTGGAGCCCTCAGTCAGCATTGATGACTTTCCAATTAACGGCAGGAAAGATCAAGGAATAATCAGCTGCCACTTTCAAAATAAGCCTCAGCCAGATCAGTTGAAATAAGCTTTATGCAAAGTGAGCAAGTAGGCCCCAAATATCCTAGCAACTGCAATGGACTTTATTTGTGAAATGGTGCATTTTTAAAAGTCCTGGCTGAGCCCTTACAACCCCTTCTCACAAGGTTAGCTTTTGTAAACTGCTGCAAAGCAGAAGACACAGCTAGTTATCTTCCCATAGCAGATGATTTTCACCCACAATTAAGGGCAGGTGCAGACCTACTAATTATGTGGCTTTCAGTCTATAAATGATAAAGATGCAGGCATAATTCGTTTTATCTGTAGTTTTGTATCCCCTGAAGGTCACATAGTGCATGTGGCTGACAATCAGGTCATCAGCTGTTACATACAGCCATTTACCCCTGCAAAAAGCTGTGTCTTAAATTCATGCTACCCACTCTGGAAAACAAAATTAAATGAAATGGAAAAGAAGTATGGGGCTATATCAATTAATATGTCCATCTCAAACTTTATTGCAAATTATTGTTTCACAGATACGTGTTTTTCTGAGAGTTAAAATGCCATCTCAAAAAAACATTCCAGTTTTGATCTTTCACTGTCAAAAGGGAGGAAGAGCTACTATTGCTTTAAGCTTATTAACACAATTATTTAACTGTGAATAGTTGGTCAGCAGCCTCTTGCAGTCAGGCACATTTTTATCTCAAAGTCAGGAAGAGAAGTCTGGATTAAAATCACAATACTTCATCTTTCTGAACTCAAGAGTACAGGCTTGTATTGGTGTGATTCTGCAGACAAATGAGGCAAAAACATTAGCATGCAAAATGCTTGGCCTAAAACTTTACAGTTTATCTGAAAAAGGCCAATGACTGTTTTTTCACTCCATGAAAAGCAAAGAGCAGCTTTTCCCATCCCAGGGGTGGAAGTGGCCTTTCAGCCATCCACCCAACGGGTAAACAAGAGCAGAGAGAAGGAAAGGACGCATTAGCAGCCAGAGTGTGCATGATTTATGTTTTGTTAAGCTCAATTAAGTCTCTGGCCAGAACTAGCTCATACCATGCCCATTCACAGGGGCATAGACCTCACTATTTACTCTTCATTTCAATGAAAATTAAATGCTTACTTTACCAGAATACACATCTTAAATAAAAAGATCTTCTGCTGTAGCCTTTGGAAAAGCAGTGCCAGAAGCAGCAGTGGTGTGCAAAACGTGGCTGGGGAGATGTGGGCTCTGTCAGCACACAAATAATTTTATTCTTTTTTATTTACTTGTGTGTGGACTGTAGCAAAATGAAGTTTGATCTGCTGAAAAAAAGACTCTATTGACATATTTTTCCTATGTGAGTTCAAATTACTTACTAGACTGGGGAAGGGTGCTTTTAGCTACAGTTCTTTGGATTATTAGTTTTACTTTTTTTCTCCTGGTTTCGTCCCCTCTGCTATAGCTAGAATGTCAGCAGGCAAAAATTATTTGTTTTCAGTGTCATCCACAGCCTGTTTCTCTGCTATGTTAAGCCTATTGAAAGATAAACTTCAAGATCAAAGCAAATTTCTGTTCCCATGGTTTATTTCATCTAGACGTTGGAAGGATGTGGGCACTATGTGCTAAAGATTTACTCCTACTGAGTCTTCTGTTGTTTATCCATTTCAGTTGCTCCATCTGTCAGACCATCTGCCTCCCAGTGACCCCATTTCTTTCCCCCACCCCCATTTGTGTTGCAGGTCCATACGTTTCGAGGTCCGCACTGGTGTGAGTACTGCGCCAACTTCATGTGGGGTCTCATCGCTCAGGGAGTGAGGTGTTCAGGTAGCACTCCAACCTTTTCTGTCATTCTCTTGAAATGCTCAGACATCTGCCCCACCCCAGCCTGCACTCCCTGCAGGAGTGGAGGGCTGGGATTTCTTTAAAGAACAAAGCAGGAAATCCTCCTATAAAAGTCAGAGCATTTTCATTTGCCTCGTTAGCTGGTTCAGAAATGAAGCCATCAGCCCTTGGCTGCTGAGTTACATCCTACCCTAGTACCTTGATCCTGCCTGTGCCAGTGCCTGCTGTATACATTCAAACTTGTTCTTTATGATTAAGTTATCCCTGATGTTTTTATGTCTTAAGATGCAAGCACTGGAAATGGCAAAGCCAGCCAGCAATGAGGCTTCGTAACTCCTCTTTTTGCTACCAATTGTTGGGAAGTGCCCTTGTCTGCAAAAAAGGCTGCCACCTGTTTCCCATAAAAATACCATGCATTGCTGCAAGCCTGAAGTGTCTCACCTCAAGATAAAAACAAAAAATATGGCATTCATTTTCCAAGAGGGATTAGTTTTCTGGTGCCTGTGTTGGCATTTTAATAGTGCCTTAATTATTTTAAATTTGTTTGTTCTTTCGGGGAAAACAATTATGGTCCAAAAATAATCATCACATGATGTGCTTTTGGATTCAGCAAATGAATTAGTATTTGGTACATTACAAATGGATTTTGTAATGTAACTTCCTTCTCCAGATCTGAAATCACTTCAAAAAATTGTTGGTCTTACCTCTTCCTGCCCTGCACTCCAGGCATTCCTGATCTCAGACTGGCACCAAACACATCCAACACTGACATCTGCCTTTCACAGTCAGAGGAGGTGGTTGTTACCTAAAATTAATTTAGATCACAGTTTGAAGGATCAAAATAGCTTTCACAAATGCTCGGTTTTAATAAGTGCAGTCTCAGCTACTGCTACATCTTGTCTGACTGTAGGTGAATAGTGGTAACACAAAGAATATGAGAAGGACATTAAAAAGAGGAATAGTAGTTTGCTTTTCAAGCTATTTGATCTTAAACACAGGTGTACAAGACCTGACCTCCCTAATGCACAGCACTGTATTTGTTCACATACATAAAATATTAAACTTATGAAAAGGCATATTTATTTAGTAGGAAACATAATAATTTTCCTCATAAAATTACCAGCATTTAACTCTAACTACACAGATGCATTTAAATTTAACTTCACATGCCTGGACAACAGCACTGAACACAATGCAGGCAGGATCAAGGTACTAGGGTGGGACTTGCAGCTTCTTTGTTTAGATTTCACTAATAATGAATTATGCAGGAATAACTATATGGAGAAACACACAAAAACCTACCCAATTCCATTAAATGTTTTGGTGTGCTTATGACTTTCCTTGATTAATATTTTATAGACTAAAATATTAAAACAAGCTGCAAGTAATAGTCCTGTTTACATTTTTAATAGCTAAATGTTAAATTAACTCAAAGGGTCATCAGTGATGAGCATGACTGGGAAGGCATTAAAAAGGGAATCAGAGTTATATAAGATAATGCAACTCATGGTGGTGGTGTTTGCTTTACTGAAAGTTAGAAATTCATTGGGCTGAATACTTGAATCTATTAGAAAAATTCAATTTGTGAAGGTGAAGTGGTTTAACAGAAACCCACCTGTGCAACCGAGGGCAGTACTTGGTTCTGGAGTAAGACAGCAAGAACAATTTGTAAAATGAATCACTTTTTTACATTGAGCCTTTCACAGCATTTTATGTGCCTAAGCTGACCTATAGGCTAAGCCACAGAGGACACTTAGTCACCAGTGAAGTGATGAGCCAGGGATGGGGAGTCTGCTGATGTGGCAGAGGAGCCAAAATGTGACACTGCAGGAATGTGGAAGGGGGAGTGAGGCATGCTGGCTGACAGCACTGTCCCAGTTGGAGTGCTCAGGTGAATCTGAGATTCTCTGACCATGATCAGTGCTAAGCCACAGGACAGCCAGCAACAGACAGTCACTACTGTGCCTATTTTAATTATGGCTAATCTGAAATACCCACAAGATAAGTCTCACGTGTTTAAATGCAACATCTTGAGCTGTGTCCAGTAATGAACTGATCCAGACTGCACCAGCAGTCTCCTTCAGCTCAGAGGAGTGTAAGGGACATCCAGAGTTTTTAAAGCTTTTTGACAACACTGCTAGAGTTTACTTGTCCCACCAGGAGATTTTTACACATTTTCATGTTAATCCTTCTCATCTCCACACTATTCTATCTTTCCTGACTGATGGGGAAATTGTGCTCCTTGCTTGATGTGGAGCAGGGAATTAAATTGTTATACAAGACCTATCAGCATTAGTATTAATTAAGGAATGAGTTAACGTGGCTAACTCTGCTTGCAGACTGCGGCTTGAATGTACACAAGCAGTGCTCCAAGTACGTGCCCAACGACTGCCAGCCAGACCTGAAGAGGATAAAGCGAGTCTACTGCTGCGACCTGACCACGCTGGTGAAGGCCCACAACACCCAGAGGCCCATGGTGGTGGATTCCTGCATCCGGGAGATCGAGGCGAGAGGTTTGTGTGCTTGGGAGAGCGAAATGAGCACACAGCGAAATGAGGCTGACTTGAAGTCAGCTAGAACACAGTGGACAGGATGAGAAAATGGGTTTTTTAGTGTAGGTGATACATTGCTCTGCATTAGAATTAGTAAAATTAAATCATGGCATTCCTTAATGCAATTCCCTGAAATGCTCTCTGAAAACATGTCAAAACATGTGTTACGTTACACTTCTGAAAGGGGTGAACTTTAAAGTGAACTTTTAAGTTCATGTTTATGTGTCTTTTTTCATTACTTTATTTTGACATACCTAGGGACACATCCCATTTCAGAGTAATCACTTTAAATCAAATCCATTTTTAATAACCTTTATGGACGTTGTGGGCAGGAGAACACGAGTGACTGGAAGTGACTTGGACAAGTGAGGTCAGGGGCTATGGTGTTTTGTGGCAGGACACATCTCATGATGCTCAGTTACTGACTGATGGTTCCTGTGGCACAGGCAGCACGTCACAGCAAAAACTCAAGCTTGTGACAGGTTTTTGGTAAATGGATGTGTGGCAGATTAAAGGAAAAACGTATCCCCTTCAGTAATCATATATCCCCTCTGTAACATTCATGTGTGTTTCCTTTGGGTAGCAAATGTGCATGTTGTGCTGGCCAATAAGCCAAATTTTCCTGTTAGTCACAGCTTCAGCACAGGAATCTAATAATGTTGAATTCATGGCATGCCATTAATCTGCATAGCAACACACTGATACTAGCCATAGGGATTTCAAACCCACGCATCATCTACTGAATTGACTCAAAGACTTACTGGTAAATCCCCTGCACTGCTCTGTAAAGCTCTAGCAGGATTATATCATCATCACAGGGACAAATGGAAAGAATAGTATGCACTAAGACAGAAGAGCTTTACTCTGATGATATGGCAGGAAGCTACATTGCATTTGAGATCTAATCACTTACTTGTACATTTATTGATTGAGATAAAATCTGCTGCCAGCTCTCCATTTTTCAACATCCTTGGATTTCTTTCCTTAATTGCCATAGAACTATGAAAGATTCTGATTTTTTTCTTTAGAAGACAAAGAATATTGGAATTTATAAGTAGGTTTGCACAATGCATAGTTACAAGTAGGGATTTGGGGATTGAAATTAATAATGTGTGTGTAACTTGGCTTGCTCTGCCGAGCTTCCCTGCATTTCATGTTGGTGTGGAGCAGTTGTGCAAGTGAGCAGATCTCTTGTGATGAAAGAACTGTAGAAGGGATGTACTGATGTGGGGAAGGACTGTATCCATCACATCTATCAGCAGTGTATAAGTAAAAGCTGACAGCTAAAAAGGAACAAATTGTGCTCACAGGGAAAGGCAGTCTTTTACTTGCATTGCTGTTTGTCATTAGGCAACTGGTAAAAGGAAGGGAGACCTCTAAAGCTTTATTAATTATAGCCAAATCCAGGAAAATCTCCTACATAAAGTGAATAAGTTGTAATAACATCACATGCCTCACCATTAGCAAATTGCAGTATTTTTCTCTAACACAATCAAATCAACCATGTACCTAACAAAATCAGAAAATATAAATTCTGAAACACTTTAATCCTTAAAAAAAAAAAAAAAATTACATCATCTTGATCTTTCCTTAACTGCTCCAGAGTTTCACATTACAAATAACATTTTGCTATGCTTAGTGGGTCTGCTGTTCTTGCTTTGTTGTTCTTAGGCCTAAATATCTGTTGGTTACTGAAGCTAAGATAACAAGAACTTTTTGTTTCAGGTTTAAAGTCCGAGGGCCTCTATAGAGTTTCAGGCTTCACTGAGCACATTGAAGATGTGAAAATGGCCTTTGATCGAGGTACACCATTTTTTAATCTTGTACAGTTTTAATCTAAGCTTTCAGTTCTAGGACATTTCAGATCTTTCAGGGTTTATATATGTACCATGCTAATGAAACTGATGTTTAGGCAAAAGTACAGAAACTAACCTGTCTTTTCTGAGTTTAAAGTGATCTGTAGTCCTTTTCATAAGAAGAAATTATGTTTGATAGTTGGAAGGAATAATTAAACGTGAAGTACTGATGTGCAGAAGCTCAAGTGGGGGACTGGCTAATTGCACAACCTAGCAGCACAGACTAGGGACCTGGTTTAAGTGTGAGTATAGGTGGTACCAGGGTATAGTTGTTAGTTCTGTCTTTAATAGACTCAGCACTTTACAATACAATAATCTATTTATGAGTTTAAGGATCAGGAACTCCAATTGGGAAGTCCTCCTGCATGCAACCTTGCAGGAAGCACTGCACCACTGTGCATGTGATTGCATCTGAACAACAGATGAGAGGGGCATTGAGGAGATCAGTTGTACAGCATATTGAAAAACTAGCAATTAAAATACTGCCTGATTACCATCCTCACTGTCCTTCTAATTGATTGAGCTGATGATGTTGGTTCTGGTGGTGCACACAGCCTTTGCACACAGGACTAACTTTAAGTGTGTATGTAAGTGAGCTACATGTAGGGCCTCCATTAATACAAAATACCTTTGCAAGTACATTTGAGAAGATACATTAATATTCTTCTCATTTCCCATAAATAGTGGTTTCCTTCCTACCTAATTTTTTCAGGTATTTCCTCTGCCAAGGTAGGGAACAGGGTCAGATGCAGCCTTGTGATCACAAGTCCATGGGTACGAGGCAGGTCCAGGTCAAGCCAGAGAGTCAGCTTGTGTGTTAGGATAGTAATCAGGAGGGTGGATGGCCCACACCAGCATGGGGCAGCTGGAGACAGCTGTGATGTCACTCAGGCAGGGACTGGGGGCTACACAGTCCAGCAAGGTCTATGGGAGGCACATCTTACACTTGCAGTGCCTTTGCATTTCTTGTATGGAGGCAGTTTGTTATGCAGACATCTCCATAAAGAAAGTCCAGCTAGGAATTTCTAAACTGAAATATACTTTAAAAAATAATAAATATTTTAAAATATGTTGGATGCTGTGAACATATGTATACACACACAGAGGTCAGCCATTCTTTGGGCCAGAGAGGTGCACAGTGATATGACTGCTGCCATGGCCAGAGAGTGTTCCAGATGTGCCACATGAAGCAATGATCCTGGGAGGCTCACAGTCCTCATAGGTGCCATTCTGCTTCCTGCAGGTAGATCTGGCCTGGCAAACTCTTTTTCTGTGTGTGTTAATTCTCATCTAAGTGTAACAACCTGGATGAAACCCAGAAGGAGAGGCACAGGTTGTAGAGGGAAAAGTTGGAAGAAAGCAGATTTAAATGTATGTCTGAGTATGACTTCAACACTGCTGCAGCTGTAGTTCCTTTGCAAATGCTTTGAAACACTGGAGCTGCTTCAGTTTATTGCCTGTTTATTAAGTATACACATGGCATAATTGATGGCAATACACAGTTGGATTAGACCCACAGCAAGGAAGAAAGTGTGATTTAAAAAGGCAGCCGCACCTAGACACAGGAAGAGGAAGGTATTGGATTTCCAAAGGGACAAAAGCATGGATAATCAGGAAAGCAGAAAAAGCAAGAACAGAGTTTGTATACAAAGGCTGTGGAGGAGGCCATTGGGCAGAAATAGACCAAAATCTGTGTCTTCATTTTTTTTAAAGTTTCATGAGGGGAAAGGGCTAAGAAAGGAAAGAGTGTTGCCATTAATGAAAAGGCATGAATAAAAGCAGGAGACTAATGAACATAATCTGTTATGGACTAGAGAACTAGAGTATTGAGGGACCAGAAGCTGACAGCTTTCAACACTTCCTGTTTTGAACATGTTTTCTCCCTGAACTGGGGTGGAAAATCAGGAAGAGTTGAGAGTTTTTACAGGAAAGGATTTAAGGAAAAACAAAATAGGGTTTTTTTGTTCTGACTTGTGGGCTGTGCAGTTTGAAGGTGGTCGTCACCTGACAGAAGTTTGAATTGGCAAGGCACTTCCAACCTGAGAGCTCAGGGCTTGCTTCCCTGTCAGATCCTTACAGAGACAGGGATGCCACCTGTCTGTGAGGGTTTTACAGAATTTGTATTCCACATTCACTACAGAAAAGAAACCTGGGGGCAAAAAAGTAAATTACAGGAAAATTAAAATTACAGGAAATTACTCTTTTTTTGGGGGGGGGAGGATAGTCAAAGGAGATGCTGAGAGTGGGGGTATGAACCAGAAAAGAGAACTCTTTAACTGATAGTCTTGGAGGATGTACACTGGCCAGGAATAAATTTCATTTAACAATTAAAGGACCATTTTTTAACCATCTGAAAGCAAGGCTTTCAAACAACCTTCTAATAAGAGCAGGGATAAAAAAACATTAGCTACTTTTGTAAATGGAAGTTGCAGGGTTTATGAGAAGGTGCCTGTGGTGGCAGAACACTGCACTTCAGCATTCCAGAGGTCCCTCCCTGCCCATTGTTTCTGAGTCAGTCCCCAGGCACCTGGATAAATTCCAGGACACTTTCACATCTCCAGAAATACAGCGTTGAGTAAAAGGGCTTGAAAACAGACAGGCAAGGAGTCCTCCCATTTTAATGCACAGGATGCATCCTTCAAATAATGCCATCAAGTGTTCTGGTTCCAAGCTCCTCATCAAGCCACAGGGGCCAGAAGACAGCAGGATACAGTAGGATGAGGCATGGGAGCTGACTTGGCCGTGGGGGACCTCTCCTGCTGATCTCATGTGCAGCTGAAGGGGTGCAATGAGGAGCAGCCAGCTCTCCCTCTGACTAATTCTGCCTTGACAAAGAGGCAGTCACTTGGTGCTTCCAAAGAATTACAGCAAGAACAGAAAAAACTTCCCATCTCCAGAAGAGAATAGCACCCCACAAAATATGACTTGGGCCAAATGTAGCTTAACAGTTGGTTTTGAAAAAGGGTGAAGTTGGTCCTCATCTGATTTAAACTGCCTTCCAAAGCCCAAGCAGTGTAAATACCCCTACTGTAAATTAGCATTAAATTAGGCTCTCTGAGGCATTGACAATGTTCCATTTTAGTGATTTCTGTAATGAGAAGGAGGGGAATAATGTGGATTTATTTAATCTGGTGAATGTTGGTGCTGTAGAATGACAGTTGCCCTCTGTCAGCATTGTTGAGCTGTGGCGTTGTGGCATCCAGAGAACACCCATTGTGCATTTTATCCACAGAGCTGCCATTGTCACCACCACATTCTGTCCCCCCACTTGTTTGTACAACTGGCTGGTACAATACACTGGCTAAAAATATTATGCTGTTAAATATTACATGAGCACTTAGAGGCATCCTAAATCATACTCTTTTGCCAGTGTAGCTGAAAACCTGTCAAGTGCCAAATCCAAGAAAAAACTAAAAGAAGCATGCTAGCATGGTAAAGGCTGTGCAATTAAAAAAAAAACACTTAGGAGAAAGGAACTTAAAAAAAAACCTAATTCAGAATTCAGAGGGCATAAAGACAGACTTCAAGAATGTAACACTTATTCTATTTCATTCTGTAATGAACTATTGATAATTTCTATGGCATCCAAAATCAGCTGAAACCTTTAAGGAAAAGAATAAAAACTTTCTTTTTCTTGAGATATTCAAATTTCAGCATAAAACAACAAGATACATTGAGAGTCAAACTAACAAAGAAAGAGAAATTATGGGGTTTGGGGAGAATTTGGTTTGTAAAGCTGAAATTGACTACGTGTTTGTAATCCAAAATATAAAAAACCAAAACTATATTAACATATGGATGCAGCAATTTTACTGAAAATACCAGCTACAATCTGAAAAAGTTCCTGTATTGAAGAGTGAAAAAATTATTGTGATAATGCAGAAGGTAGCATGTAAACCAGGTGTAATTCATATATGAATACACACAAGAATCCCTATGTATCTGCTAAAAAATGTGCAGGGTATATTACAACAGACTTATTGTTGGGCTCACTTTAAA
The DNA here is from genome assembly GCF_022539315.1 of Serinus canaria. NCBI lineage: Eukaryota > Metazoa > Chordata > Aves > Passeriformes > Fringillidae > Serinus > Serinus canaria. The sequence continues at coordinate 34,966,715 of NC_066315.1, forward strand.
ATAAACTTCAGTGCATTTCCAATGGATGTTTATTTGTCTCTGAAGGGAAGGGTAAAATCTTTGACTCAGGAATTCATAATTTTTCCTACAGTAAGCACATATGTAAGTAAGAGGTGTGTTTGAAATACATTGTACTTTGATGTACCTCGAGCTGAAGTGCCCCTCTAAGGAAGCTTGCTGGGCTGCTTTGTAAAAGTACTAAATAAATAACACTTCCATTTAGTATACTGGTGACCTGGATAATAGATGTAAGTTTGTGCTTTGCTATATCTGTTCTGATGCAGCTGCTGGCTCCTTGGAGCTATCTGTTTTCAGTGGAGCATTTTGAGTGCTCAGTGTCCATCAATTAAATAGAGCTCTCCACACAAAGCTTTACAAGACTAATGCTACCGTGCCTGGAATGTGTGGATTAAACAAAAGATTGGGGCAGTGCAAACATCCTCCTAGGGCTTATTGATGCTGTATTAAATTAAATGCTGATGGATGTATTCAGACTGCTCAGCTGCATCAAGAAAGGCTGTTTGTTTTAAACACTTAAGCATATAATCTCCTCTTGATGAGAACATGTAGTGCTATTAGTCTTAATGAGAATTATGTGCATACGTTGGACAGGACGTATCCCTGCAAGATTGATGCCATAGGTTTGTATAAAATGTTTGCAATCAATATAAACTCTTTTACTGTGTTGTGAAAGCCTTTATCTCCATCTTGGTATCAAGCACCCCCACTCATCTGTCTATATCAGGGCATGTCCACAAGCACTGTTACTGTGAGACAAGCAAGGCAATGGCTTTAGAACATGTCATCTCCTTGGTGGTAACAGCCCAAGCTTGTGCCTGCACCTCCTGGCAGACACAGCAAACCCCTCTCTGCTGCACAAGCAGGCAGAACCGTGCATCACCACACTCACCATGTGATCCTCACCTGCACCACCTGCCCTGAGGGAAGTGTAGTGTCCTTAGCTGAAGGGTGGGAAATAGGGACTACAGGTTATAACTGATCTCCAAGAAGCCTGAGGTAAAGCTGGGGGTTAAATCCAGACAGCCACACCCCATACTTGACCATCTTTCTACTGGAAGACCACCAAGATAGAGAGGTTCCAGGAAGGGAGGACAGCAGAATTTCTTGATATGGAGAAAAAATGTGGATTATGAGGGTATTAGGTAGTACAGAACAGAGGTAGTCATTTGAACTTGAAAAATTACAGTGCTCCTGCCTTGCTGCTACTTTTTATAATTTCACTCACTGCAAGCCAGGACTTCCCAGCAACACCTGTAAACTTTAAGCTCATGTCTTTAAAAGTGCTCTTCCATAGAGTTCTAACTGTTATAATGTGGCAAACAAAATGTATGCCTTTTTAGATGCATCTGTTTAGCATTTCGTCCATTACAAGCATCCATATCAATTTAAAAACCTGTGATGCACATTTCAGAATAATTGTAGAGCTAAATTCCTTAGCATGCCTATTTGAATTCAGATCTTTGCCATAAATAAGTAAGTCAAGTAGTGAGACATTAAAAGATAGCAGAAAATAAGGCAGCTTTCTTTTAAGCTAATCACTAAAGAAATGTTGGTACAAGACATGCAAGAATTGGATGTTTCTTGATTTTTCCTACTGGTCTCCTGAGGGTCATTGGAAATTTATGTTATTTTTCTTTGCCTCTCTTTCTCCAAATAGAGATGAAAATATGGTGCATATTCCTATGCAGAGGAAAATATTATGTCAGAACAAATTATTAATAGCTTAGTTCCAGTGAATAAATGGGCTAAATGCAAGAAATATGTTATTAACATGGTTTTTCATCCAACATTAAAACAGTATGTTTGAGGCAGTACACTGCAGATATGGATGCTGTAATCACCAGCCCCTCAAAAGATGCAAGCAAATAAATTGTTTACTAAAACATAAAGAAACCACCATTCCTCATTGATATACTGTAAACTTGGTACCAATATATTCTCATTTAAGCCTTCCAAGCACTTTCAGGTTGATTCTCTTGTCAGGTTGCACACAATAAATCTGACTTAGAAGACTAGCCTTGCTTTGGTCAAAATTAGGGTGGTTTTAAACAGACTTCTTCCTCTTTTTCTAGATGGTGACAAGGCTGATATTTCTGCCAGTATTTATCCAGACATAAACATCATTGCTGGAGCACTGAAGCTATATTTCAGAGACTTACCAATTCCTGTGATCACCTATGACACCTATTCCAAGTTCATAGAGGCAGCAAGTAAGTATTGCTTAGCATTTGTACCCACTTTATTTGCATTTCCAATCCGTAAAGCAGTCCACCTTAAAGGAAAGGACAGAAAAAAACTGGGAAAATGGGCACTGTCTTCATTCCTCCTCTGCCATGTCCTTTATTCACATGAAGCTTTTGCCTGATTGTTCATCAGATGGGATGTCGTGCAGGTTAAAAAAATAAAAGCAAATGTATGGTATCAAAATAACTGACTAGTGTCAGAAAGTGTGGTTTCAGTGTCTTTTTGTATGTCAACATAAAAGAACAGTGTAAATCCTGCTCAAATTTTTAGAGAGATTGCCAAACAGTTCTAAATGAGCACTGATGCTCAGTATATGTAGGTACCATTGATACCTACATATTTTAATACATTGAGAAATCTTTAAGTAATTCCATGCCATTTCAATCTCTAGCTAAACCTACATATTCAAGCATAGTTTCCTAAAGTCATATATCTACACTCTCATCTAGTTTGAAGGCTAATGAAAGTAATCTTTTGTAATATTTTAAATAGGCAGTTCTGGGCAGAATAGTATTATGAAGCACTTAACAAAGCTCAGGTACTGTATCTAGACAGATCTGTAGATAGAGCTACAGACCATGGAGATAACTCCTTGGGAGGTCTTTGTTGCTGATTTCTTTTCAAAACCTTTTTTTTTTTTTTTTTTTTTTTTTTTTTTTTTTTTTTTTTTTTTTGGGGGATGCAGAAATTGCTGATAAGCGTCACATTTATGAGTGCAATATTTATCCCTGCAAGCACAGTCAATGGCTTGTAAATGATTCCATAATAATAAGTTATCTTCCTGATTTATTGCTGTGTACACATGGAAAGCCCTATTAACATTAATCCTGTTTGGTGTTTTTACAGAAATCTCCAATCCTGATGAACGACTAGAAGCAATACATGAAGTGTTGATGTTACTCCCTGCTGCTCACTACGAGACACTTAGATACCTAATGATTCATCTCAAAAAGTGAGTTAATTGACAGGCAGGGTAATTCTTGAAGAGCTTAACAATTTTCTGCTTTGAAAAGAAATATTATAGAAAGTCCTAATAAAGCTTCCATTAGGGCACTGCCTCTAAACCAATAATGTTACAGAGAAGCAGACAAGCTGTTTGTATAAGTGCATATAAGCTGTGCACTTATGCATAGATCCTTTTGCTGGCGTATTATTTCAAACCTTTCAAGAGTTAATTGACATTTGTCATGCTTCCCTAAGGCAAATAATATCTGAAAAATACCCAAGGGTGGGTACTCCAGAGATGTGCTGCTGTGAGGCAGCACTTGACAAGGCTTTGCTTCTGCCTCCCGTTACCTCCTGTTTTGTCTTCTTGAACAATAACCCTAAAAGGAAAGAACTTACTCCTATGAGTTGTTTCCTCACACCACAGTAAGCCAAGAACCAAGCAGGGCCTATTTTTACATGGCTAGTAAAAGTAATACAGGTCCCAGTTATATCTCTCTTGGTTTTAAACCTGTTCTACCTCATTTGCTTTCCAAAGCTTCTTTAGGCATACATAAGACATCCATGAGGGGCTTCATAAAGCTTCATAAGGCATACAGAATTTTCAAAAGTGCCTAAATTTAATTTTTCAACACACTTAGGAGTGTACTTCCAAGTTTTCAAAGTTTTCAGCTAAGTACCTAGAAAAATTAAGGACTGCTCCAGAGAGGGTCCATCACTTCCACTCATTTCAAGCAAGACTGTTTTTCAAAACCATGATAACTCTGCTTTGCTGCTTTGGATATTTACATGCCTCAAGAGGTTTTCTTTGTAAGTTTTAAAAACTGAAGCTGAGTACAGACTGGTGCTGTCATCTCAAAGCAGGCCTTCATTTGTGGCTATATTGCCCAAGTTATTTCTTGTCTCTGGGTAAACTTTGCTATTTGGAAACAACAGAAGAAGGGATAAGGGAGGAATAAAGCTACTGACCTTTAATTCAAAAAATCATTGATCTCTTCTTAGTTGTCCCACGACTTGCAGCACAGCTGTAAATGTGGAGTACTTCCTGGGTTTCACCTGCATTATTCTGCACTATTAATGCCAACCTAAAAAAACCTCAATTCACATAAAGCTGCATCAGAGAACTTTTGTGAAGTGCATTTCATGCTCTATCAGGTTCTCATTATGCAGAGACTTTTCCTCATTTTGAATCAGCTCAGGTCATTACAATGGAGTAATTTTTCCCCTTGATGGGACATTACCTGGGCATGCAGGATCTTCTTTGAACTCTGCGTTCAGAAGAAATGAGATGTGCAAATATCCACCCTTGTCAGTACATATGCATGGACAACTGATGAAGACTCACACTAGCTTTTAAGAAGGCCTGTGGAGGCTATAGAAAAGTGACCTGCACACAGAATCAGTACTTTCATATCCTGGCAGCAAATTTTTAATAGACATGGATGGACTTATCTTCCTGCTTCTCATGAACTGCAGTCCAGGCTTTGGTTCAGCTGTTGAGCTGAACTATTGATGAGGAAAAGAGTCTGAGGTGCTGATTAGGCTTCCTCTCTCAAATATCTGCAAGTCATGCAATGAATTTCCTCTCCATTCCCAAATTGTCGCTTTTGGTGTCTGCATGCAAATCAAGGGCACATCAGTTCCTATGGAGAATCTGTTAGAGAGACTTGAATGTGAAAGAATCATCAAGGTTCAGACTATGCTCTTCTGTAGATTAAACACAGAGTTCCAATTTCAACCCCCTAGGACTTTTCCTGCATGGATAAAACATGCACCAGTATAAGGGAGTCTATGTAAGGACTGCAGGGTCACAGCCTCTACAACACTCCTGTTTCTCAGTTGAAAATAAACTCCAGAGTTGTGGTTAAAAGCACGGGAAAATCTAGCAGAGGACAACATCAGCAACAAAAAAATTAGTTTGTCAGTCAATTAATTACCTTTCTAATAACTTTTTGCTCAAAATTGAAGGAAATGCAATAGCATGAGCAGTCCCCCCCCATGGTGAAATACATACAACTCCATCCACACTGACATTGCAGTCAAGCTCTGAATCTTCTCAGTGTTCACCCCAGCAAGCCCCACACTCCTGAACAGAGGTGCTAGTAAGATCTGTGTAGCTTTGCACAGCTGTTGAACATCTGTGCTGCATACCTGCACAGAGGGAAAGCAGGGTGTCAGACATATACTTGCTTCAGCTTTGAGGTGAAGAGGTGGCTTCAGCTTCACAGCCTTGGTTTGTCTTTGCTCCTTGCAAAGTACAGCTAATATATGTGCTAGAGGACGAGGCTGTATCTGTGAGTTGGGGCATTAATGGATTGCTGTCCTGAAAGCAAAGAGGAACAGCATTTTTCTGTGACAGAGCCATTCTTTGCAGAGAGATGACAGCAGAAGCACAGCCAAGATGACTTGATGAGTACCTGGCAAACAAGGGAAGACCAGAGCTCTTCTGGTTTCAGCCACTTTGTGCTCCTGTGATGACATGAGTGAATCCACTCCCAATGACCAGCTGGGAATTGCTGTGCCTAGGGAAGGCCTCAGCTGTTGCCAGGAGAGTTGTCTCCAAAACCAGATGTGCTTCACCCTGGCAGAGCAGTTGTATGAAGGAGATGTGAAACCCTGTACTTCTGGCTGTACTTCTCACAGGAAATGTCTGGTCCATGACTGATCAAGGACTGTGATGAATCAAGGGACTGTGGCTGTCCTACACCACAGTGCAAGAGCACTCTCAGGACTGAACTCAATATGCCACTCAAATAGAACAACACTGATGTGATCCAGCACTGCTACCTGGAGGGAATCTTTGAGAACACCTTGCATTTTCCAGCAGACCTGACTGATTTTCCAGACAGGTCTGACTTCTCTGCAGCTTGGCCAATCCTTGGTGGACTTTCTTTACTTCAGCCACAAGCAGTCCATCTATTCTTGTATTTACATTATATGACCTATGTCAGCAAACAAAACAACCTGGGCTCTTCCCTGAAGTGCCTCTGCTCTCTGCCAAGGAGAGGTGGCATTTATAGCAGCCTGATTTAAGCCACCTTTACAGGCAGGTGCAGGATTCAGCCTACTCCTGAAGTGTAATAAGGAGTTGGAATCACTCAGCTCCTGGTTTGCCTGAGGCAGCCAGCAAGGCAGAACTTCCATGTGAAGGGGTGGGTTCCTGCAGGCTGGAATCATGTTTGGGAGTGTCAGGAGTCTAAGGAAAATCTGTGCCTGTATTTGTGGAGCACACCCTCACCCCCTACGTGATACACACCAAGCACAGCTTGCCAGAGAACTGCAGTTACTCTAGCATAGAGGACTGCTCCATACATCCTCATTTAAATCATATTTATGCTTTTAAAAAAGCGATTGCCACTAATTCTTACACCCTAACAGACAGTCACATGGAAAAATCACTGAAGAGGCCCATGAGAGGTGTTTAAAGGCAGTAAAAATCTCAGCCCTACCGTAGCTGCATTGTACTCATTGTGAAAAAATAATAATATAGAACTGTGAAACAGTTATTATATTGAGAAAAAATGTCTACGTACCAGTGCTTGATGTGAAGCAAGACTACAGACAAAGATGCAGATACTCTTTTTTTTCTGGAAAGTGAGAAACTAATTACTTTCTTCTTCTTTTTTTTTTTTTTCTATTTTAGGGTTACCTTGCATGAAAAGGAGAATTTTATGAATGCTGAAAACCTGGGAATAGTGTTTGGACCTACTTTAATGAGACCTCCAGAGGACAGTACCCTTGCTACACTGAATGACATGCGGTACCAGAAGTTAATTGTGCAGATTTTAATAGAAAATGAAGATGTTCTCTTCTAGTCAGAGAGGCATATCTTCAAAGCCATTTGTTTTAAGATAATTAGTCTGAAGTAAAAACAGCATTTCTTTAAATTTTTTTAAACAGAAAGGAAGAGTTCCTTGACTGCACTTCAATTTCTGCAAAGTTGCAGATGGATGCCAAAATGTTTAGGGAAAGCCTATGTCTCATAGACATATGCCTCTTTGTAGAAGGGAAAAAGAAGGTCAGAAAAAATCCTCTTACCTTGTATCTTTTGCCTTGCCTCAGATGTATATTTGTTTTGAGAAGTTTCAAACAATTTTATTGTTAACTTATTAAGAAACACAAAACGTATTTTAATATGGCTAGAGAAGCAAAAAAGGTACTTAATCAGTGTTACTTGTATATGCCTATACCTTTCCTTCTTCATGAGACGTAATTATATATGTCAATTGTGAAACAGAACCTATATTATAAAGATATTTTTACTTTACCTAGCTGAAAGAATGGCATTTTATTTTAGCAAACTATACATCAATGCGGTGCATTGATTATTTTCACATAATTATTTCCTGCATTTTTGCTATGATATATTGAAAACAATTGCCACTAATGCAGTATTATCCTGACATACCTCTTCAATTTCAAGTGTTTTAAAGAAGAATACATTTCTTGTGCATATTTCAGCTTTCCTTAGATTTCTTTGCATTTAGGCGCTAGCACCCTAGGATTGTACACTTCCAGCCATTTGCTATTTCCCAAAACATAAAGTATTTAAGTATTTTCCTTTTTTTTTTTTTTTTTTTTCCCTCCCATGTAAAATAAGGTCTTGAGAGTTGTTTTCAAAGTCCTGGTGGTAATATCAGTTTCACATGCCAGATTTTTCTTGGATTACAGTAATATATAAGTTACGTGATGCTGGGACACTGGATATTTTCTGGCCTTGTTGAAAGTCAGCACTTTTTTGGGTGAATGATGAAGGATTTGGTTTTTCTGTAAAAATTGACTTATGTTTTGTCATGTTTCTCTATTTATAAATGTACAGTAAATCTGCTAAAATTGTAGGTATTTATCTTGAATGTGTTTCCTGATGGTTTGTTAGAAAAAAAAAAAAAAAGAAAGACAGAATGTGTAGGACATGTGGGAGCTGGTAAATTTAATTATTACCAAATTTTAATGTTTCTCTCCCTTCACAAACATTGACCTACAGAGATCGTAGTCTAACTGCAACTTATTCCTAATGTTAAAACTGTTTCTCAGCATGAAATGCTTCTGCAAGCATAGAAAATCAACATACTTTACTACCAAACTCAATTTTCAGTACAAAAAAAAATTCTAATACTCCCTCATCTTGATCATTTGTATCATATGCTTGGTAACTCAGTGATGCAGTTTCCTGAATTATTTCAGGGAGCACATGTTTCTATTCAAATTGAAAAATATGTGTAACTATGATAATGAAGAGAGGTAGAGGGTATGACTGTAAATTTGTTGTCTTCTAGAGAAATAACTAAGGGCTAGATAGATTAACCCAGATTGCAGAGCAGGTGCTAAATAGTCTGAGTTCCCAATACTTCCATAGATCCTCCTGCCTTGTACAGGACTATTTGTTGTAGGTTATGTACTACTTAATACTGTCATAAAAATGATCTGGAAATGGTTTTATTTTGTGAAGTGAAATATGCTTTGTAATTTATGATAGTGTAAATGGAAGGAAAAATCCCATTAAATGTGTTAAAAGAGTTTTGGTGTCTGTCACTGACTACACGGCAAGCTGCCAAACAAAAATCAATCGCTAATTACCATTCTGACATTGCTGGAAACTTTCCTGCTCAAAAATTTCGAACAGTTTTACTGCAGGTCGCAGTTTCAGATTGGCACCAGGTTGCCCATACCACCACAGCCAAGCACGTGCACGGATTTATTTTCAGAGACCACCCTGAATCACCCCTATGCAAAACTTCAAGCAAGCAATGAATCTCAATATCAATTTAATCAAATCTGAGAATCAATGCCATCAGAGTATTTTTCCACACTCTTGAACACAGACATTTGACTAGCAACAGTTTTCTTTATTTTTTTCTGGTCAGTTATATTATGAGGTGTTTTTTTTAAGGTAGAACACAGGCATCTTTAGCTTGTCTCACTCCCTGGAATCTCCAACACATGTCCCATCTTAAGGATTTTAAGGATTTGATGACATTACAAGGCAGTGTGCCCAGAAGCACCCATGCTTAGTGTCTGGGGAGCAGTTTCTTATCTGTTGGACAGAGGGATGAATATGATTCTGCATTTTAAAACACAAATATCTACGAAATTGTTCACATTTCACTTGGCTAACTGATCAGCTGATGTCCAGCATCCTCGGGGCATGCTGAGCACGGAGGTAAAAGTCCCCTGTCCTCTCCACACCTCATTAGTGCCACCTTGTGCTGTGCCTGCTTCATCTCGTGTCGGACTTGCTGTGGCCACCACTGCTGCGCCTGGGGTTGAGTGGCACAGTGAGGTCAGATCGTTTCAGATTCACCATTTGAGGAAGTAAAAAGGCAGCAGACTTCCCTCTACAAAACTCACCGCTGAGGCAGTAGAAAAATCATGTTTACTCTTCATGGAAACCTATCATCCAGTACGCAGGGGGAAAAAAATGGGTTTGACTGGATTAAACCAAATCCTTCCCTTTCTTTCAAAGCATTCAGCAAGAGCATGGTGAGGTATCTCACAGGAGGCACTAGCAGCAAGAAGTAAGAGTCCTTTGAAAGATGCTCCAGGAGGCTGTGTGTGAGCCCATGTAACTCCCCTGCTAGGTCACTCCATCTCAAGTAGAAGACAGTTGTGCACCTCTGGGGGCAGGTGAGACACCAGTGTCTGACTGCAGGGGATCCTGCCTGCAGCCAGGTGTTCAGCAGAAACCTTGCTCCCCTCAACTATTGGAGAAGGCCTTTGGAGAAGCAGCAAGTCCCCTCCTGCAGCCACCCACTCCCAATTCCCACCTGCCATTCAACTATCCCTGTGTTCTGAGTGCCACTCTGTACACCCTCACAGCAACTGGGAGGAAACAACTTGCCTTCCATAAAGCAGAAGTGTCTTAGCCACGATCAGTGAAACATTACATCAAAGTTAAGTTAATGGTTTCTAAGGTGGTAGCTTTCCAGAGTGCTGTGGAAAAGTTGAAATCTCTTCTTTATACTCATCTGTCAGGTTTAAGTATTTGGAACCCACCAGGGAAGTGACAAAGGAATGGTTCTCTGACACCACCACGCTGGAGACAAGGCAGCATCCTCTGTGTCTGACTCCAAAGCACACACATCCTGAGAGAGCACCAGACAGGGAACTGTCAAAGGGTTTCCTCAAATGAGAAACCAGTTTGGGGCTCCTCCACCCAGACACCAGTAGCTGAGAAACTTAATTTCTCTCTCCTGCTGGCAAATATTATTGGAATTGGACAAAGGATGTAGAAGTTACTGAGGAAGGAGAAGAGTTTGGGGTGTGGGGGCGGGGGGGGGGGGAAGAAAGAGAAACAAAGTGCAGAGTAAGGAAAACTTTTTTTTAACATGAAGTTACAAAGTACAAAAAAGACAAAGCTTTGTTCTCAACTCTCTGCTTTGCAAGCTGAGGTCAGTTTAAGCTACAGGTCTAACACTGCACAAACCTGGGTGAATTGGAACCACATTCATTTTATTTCTAAAGAAGAGGTAAGATTCCACTTTCTCCCACATAAAACGTTCTCAAAGCTCCCAGAAGATTTGAGTCTTATTGACAGAGACAGTGCTGCAAGGGCACTTAGCCTAAGACTCTGGGAAGGAATGTATCAGGTTTGGGGTCTCTTCTGAAACAAGGTTTTGGACAGACCTGGGCTGTGTACTACTGGGAAACACAGCACACAGGAGGTAGAAGGGATTGCAGGTGTGGTTAAACTCTGGGCTTAGTGAGACCTTGGAGAGGTGCTGAAAATACCTGGAGTAATAAATAGCTGGACTGAATCACAGAATCACAGAATATTTTGGGTTGGAAGGGACCTTTAAAGGCTATCTAGTCCAACTCCTCTGCAACCTCCCTGCAGGAGCCTGTCTGACCATCTTCTTATCTCCTTTATCAACAAGTACAGAGAAGTTCTGCAGAAGAGAGAGGGAAAATACTGCAGTGCCAATAAACCCCCTACCCATAACCAGGGACTAAAAGCACAAAAACTCTTTGAGTAGGGAGGTAGTTCACAAACACTTAGGCAAGAAGAATGCCATCTAACTGGATCTTCAAAGCAGTATTACATTGTTATCCCTACAGCTATCTAAAGGAATGAAGAGACTATAGGACTGATAGAGATAAGGCTGAGAGCATCAATACGCTTTATGTTCTTTAGCTGGAGAGATTAATTCCTTGATTAAGAAAACAGTTAAGATTCAGAAATCTGAACCTTAGGGAGCTAAGATTATTGCTGAGTGCTCTAGGGCCTGCGGATTCAGGACATCAGTGGATCTTATATGGGGCCATACTTTACACTATCTTTCTCCAAAGGCATGGTGTTCTGAATATAATTATGCTGATGCTACAGGTAGTGCCAGGACTGGGAATTCAAAGCCTGAAGGACATGGATTATTGCAGGATGTTTTAAGGACTGCAGTTAGGAAGAAAGCTTGTGTCAGATGGTGCAAGTGCTTCATAAGCTAAAGTAGAAAGGAACAGCTGCTTATAAGTAGAGAAACTGTCAGGGTTCAGTTTGCAGCAGATTTGGGGATGGCACAAACCAAGGTTGCCACTGGTAGCTGCTTTCATTGCAGAGCCTGACAAGGTGCCAGTCAAAATATTCTCTCTTTTTTTGAAAGTATGAGCCATTTGTTACCACTAAAAGTAATGTTATAATGAGGAGCAGAGTTAGATCTTGAAGAGCATAAATTGCTGCCAGCCATATTTGAAGATACCTTAATTTTTGTTCTACTGTAAGGCACAAATAATGATCAATGTACATAAAAATCCATATTAATTACCACATGCTGCTGCCCAAGAACTTCAGGAGACTGAGCTCCATAGGTATCATAAGATCCATAGGTAAAAGTTAGGTTAAGTTAGTAATCCAAATATTGAAGAACCAGACTTGTCACTGCAAGTTGCACAGCCCTCAGTATCGGGAATAGGAATGATGATATAGGGATGTGTCAATAAGGAACTATTGTTCATGGTGGGGTTTTTGTTGTTTCAGACATGAGTGTCACAGTTACAATTAAAGTAGGGATTAATTAAAGTAGGGACAGACATTGGAAATCTAAAGCCCTAGTGATTGTGTGGTTCCCAAAGTTGTGAAAACTGCAGCATGTTGGCACAACTAATGATCAGCTCTGTCTTTCCATACAGTGCATGGATTCTCTGGTTAAGAATAGGGATATTGGAAGAACAGCCTTTTTTGCAAGGCCTTCAGAGCTAGGAAGGGTACTGGTGTCAATAGTCACCATATATAGCCATATTTTTCTGATCTGCTGAAGGAATAGGACCTTAATTTTATCTTCAGATACTGTAAGGGCGAAAGAGAAGACAAATTTTAAGAGTTTGGGATTCAAAGAATCAGACTGCTGCTGAACATACAAATGTAAGAATAAGGCTGGTGTCAGAGGCTTACTGGGAACTGAAAATTTGAGAGCTGTGTTTACGGTCTGTTTTGATGAAGTTTTGGGCCTTGTAGTGTTTTAGGTAAAGTTCTTTGTTTTCTTTTTTTTTTCTCTTGGCAGGGCAGATGTAGACTGGTAATGAATTTTGCAGTTCCCCAGTCTGGAGCAGCAGCCTGGTGTCAACAGGGAAAATGTTCTTGCCCATTATAAAATGGTTGGAGTCCTTCCTGTGGTTATTATAGAAAAGCTAAGATTTGAGATGTTGCTAGCACATGGAAATCTAAATCTACGAGAAATTAAGTTACTTCTGGCTGCTTCTGAATGGGCAGCCTGACACAGATGGGAGACAGTTGTTTGTGTGATCTTTTCCTTTGCACAGAGGTCCATTGGTTTAAATTAATGTAAGATTTAGGCTCTGAGACTTTGGAGCTCCAAGAACTGTTTTTAACACTGAATGTCAAAGGCCCAACTTGTGCCAGCAGGTATCAGTGTTGCTGGTTTTTTTTTGGTTTTTTTCTATGAGCCAATTGCTCAGTTGTGTATCAGGGCAAAGTTAAGAGTTTAATTGAAACTTGAAGATACAAACATTGAATATTACTGGGAATATGGACCGTAGCAGAGCTCTGCTCTCTGTAGGTGCCAGTGCCATGCTCTTTTCAGTTGGTGTGAACACAACCTTGGCCTTAACATTAGCATTTGAGAAGCTGAAGTTTCAAACATCCAGTATATTTGCTGGATGGTTGGGGTTTCAGGGTAGATGAGAGTTCTGAGAGCAATATTCACCAGTGCATGTTATGCTTCTGGGGGTCCCCTGGGTATAATTGTAACTGCATTTAACATCAGAGCTTTGGAAACCAAAGGGTTCCATGGTGTTGGGAAGGCTGATGTCTGCAGTGGACAGTGCCTCTCTTGTCCTCCCAGTAGAGATGGTCCCCTCTACAAAATTAGATAAGGGTGTAGTTTGGCAATCCAAGCTTTCCAGAGCCCAGTTCAAAACATCAAGCTTTCCAGAGCCCAGTCCAGCTCCTGTTCCAGAGCACAGGAGGGTCTGCAAAGTTTGGAAAAAGGAGAGTGGGAACTGCAAGAAACACTATGTTGTTGTTTGGTTTTTTCTTTTATTCACTGCAGTAACAGTTAGGGGTTGTAAATATGATTAGTTTGAGGACTGACATTCAGATCAGTCTTTGAAAATCTAAGTTTTGAAAATACCAGGATATTTCTGAATTTTGGAGAGCCTGCAGAATTATGAAGAAACTTATATCAATATGGACCAACATGGTACACAAAAGGAGCATGTTATAACGTAAAAAAGGCCCTACCATTTTATTTTGCAGTGTACTGGGGCATCTACTAGAATCCTGCACATCCACCCTAACAGGGACTACAAAACCCCATTGCTATTTTATCCCAGCCTCCTGCAAAGTGAGGACAGAATTTAACTGCAGCAGTCTTATTAGATGAATGTGCTATCCAACTTCCATGCATTGAAATAGGCAATATGTTATTTACTTTTCTGTTTAAATAAACACTGTAAATATATGTATACTGAAAGAATGCAACAAGTACTGTTGCAGCAAGAAAGGGATAGAGCATACATTTTCACTGTCAGAGTTGTTTTGGTATAAACACTAACCTTAGTGACAGTCTTGTGGAACAGCATGTTGTGACTTCCAAAAGCAGAGCAGATTCCGCTGTCCTCCTGCACCACCACAGACTCATGCAGGCAGCATCCTCCCACTCCCACGTCTCTCACAAAGCTTCCCGACCTGCCTCTCTCTTTTCAGTAGACTCTGCTGTCAGTACATTGTCAGAAAGGAAAAATCTCTCATTCTAGGACTCTTTGAAATGGGTTTAACTGAAAAAAACCCCACACTGATTTGATGTTAAGTTTGGTATTTTGTGAGCTAAGAGGCCAAGTGTATGGTAATCAAAATAAAATAAATACTAAATGTTTTGTATAAGCCTATTTGCAGAATGAAAGCTATAAAAGACAACCAGCAATGTTTTTGTGAAAAGAGCATTTAAAAATAAAAACTATCTTTATTTCTACATAAATTCCCTTTTTCCCAGGCACTTTCCTGGGGCACAAGATAGAGAGATGCTGGTGTTCTCTTTCTCTGCAGATACGAGCAGCAAAGCAGTAGGTCACAGTCACAAGGAGAAACTTGACTCTGTAGTCTGCTACTGTCCTTGGCCCGAGAAAGCCTGATGCCCTGGTGCTTTATGACTTGGAAAATGTTAGTTGCTTACTTGCTAGGAGGGAATGTAAAGGCCATCTTTTATCACTGGAAGTTTGTGTTTTATTCCATAGGAGATTTTTTTTTTTCTGTTGATTTTATTTGATTTGATAGACAATTTGGAGGGTACACTTTCAAACTCTCCTATCTAAAAGGCTTTGCCTTTGAAGAGGGCACTCTACAGAGTAACATAAGTGCATGCCCCAGGCTCCTCTCCCTCAGTAACCTGCACTCACCGATTTCCATATCTCTTTATGGGCTATTCCGGGAAGCTGCAAGTAGCAGAAGTTGATCTGCAAAAGAATATAGGGCTGAAATATGCTGCTTTCGCACACTCTTCTTAACCATTACAGGCATCCTTGAGTGGCTCACTGTTGATGGGAAGGGCATTAGGAATCAAACACATATTACGTGGCATAGTTCTCCAAAGAACAAATAATCACTTTTAACACATGGTGTGGCACAAGCAAATATTTTTTTCTCCTTTCTAGGTGAATGGAAAAAAGACAAAGTCGTTTGTATGGTCATATATCCATGACAACACAGAAAGTCAAAGTCCCAATACAAAGACAATTTGAATACAAGGACCATACCTACAGCACCACTCGTTTTTTAAAGAAAGACAGTTAACCACAATTCTATTTTCTTCAAGGCTCTAAAATACCCACCCACGCACATCCATCACGTGCACAAACAAAAAGCAGTGATATTTTGTTTCAGCCACGAACGCTGGCAACACCGCATCCATCTCAGCAGCCTCGGATTTCACGGCGCTGCCTCACCTGCGCTGCGGCTCCCTGCTCTTCCTCCTCTTCCTCTGCCCCTCCCCCTGTCTCTCCACCGCTGTCTCCCTGGAGGGGACACCGACCCTCTTGCCAGCAGCCCAGCGGACTCGGGGCCGGCCCCTCCTGCCCCACCCCGGGCAGGTGAGCGGGAGCCGCCCGGCCCCGGGGCTGGCCGTGCCGCCGCTCCGCCCACGGGGGCGAGCCGCGGGGCCGGCCGGCACCTGCCGCCGCTCCGCGCCGAACCGCCCCGCACAGCCGCCCCGCACAGCCGCCCGGCCGCCCTCCCTCCCCGCCGCGCCGGGGGACCGCAGGGCCGTGCGGCGGCGGCCGCGCTCCCCGCGGGGCAGGAGTGCGCTCCCGCAGCGCCGGGCGGGCCCGCAGGTCAGTATCGCTTCCCGTACCTGTTGCGCAGGGAGCCGGCGGGGCGGGGAGAGGAGGGAAGGAGGGAGGGGGGAAACGAAAGGAGCCCCATCGCAAGAGCCCCAGGACGCGCCACGCTCCCGGCCTCATCCCGCGGGAAGGCAGCAGCCCCAAGGTACCGGACCTCGGGTGTTCTTCTGGGTGTGGGAGGTGGTGAGTGCAGGGAGCGGGTCCCGCGGCCCGGCTCCGGGGCGTCATTTACCTGAGACTGTGCGAGCCGCGCACGGAGCGGGCGGCGCTTCCGAGCCGCTCGACGGGGCGCAGAACGCTCCCCCCGTGCCCGCCGCCGCCGCAGGACTCGGCCCTCCCCGCAGGCCGCTCCCGGGCGCCGGGCACACCTCCCCGGCAGCGCTGCCCGTCCCCCGGTGCTGGACAAGAGGAGTCCCGGCGCCGACCGAGAGGGGAGGCGGCGTGCCCGGCTGCCAACCCGTCTTCGCCTTCTTCCCCCCCGCAGGAGCCCGAGATGGCGGACAGCGCCGCGGCCACCGCCGCTCCTCGGGCCGGCGTGAAGGGCTCGGCCGGGCCCTGGTGGAAATCGCTGACCAGCAAGAAGAAGCACAAGGAAGCGGCGGTAGCCCCGCCGCACCCCGTCGCCAGCGAGACCCCCGCCGACACCCCCAGCCCCGACGGCCGGGAGGAACAGTCCGGCGACGCCGCGGGAACCGGAGTCGGCAACCGGCGGAGCCTCCGAGTGTCCCATTCGGGCCGCTTCAAGGAGCGGCGGAAGGTGCGCACCTCGCTGCTGGCCGACAGCCCCGAGGTCTTCGACGGCGGCGGCGCCCCAGGCCATGCCGCCCAAGAGCCCCAGTAGCCCAGGAGGACCTTGCCGAGGAGCTGCCGCTGGATGGGTGGCCAGAGAACTGGCGGGACAGGCAGCCGGAGTCAGTGGCTGCCCCGCAGCTGGGCTCGGACCCATGTAGGCAGCGGCCTCCCACACCCTGAGCGGACCCTGCGGGGAGCCCGGCACCGCTGCCCGGCATCGCGTGCGCTGTGTTACACGAACACCGCCAATACCAAACCCCTGGATGACAAGACGATGTGATTGTCTTTAAAAAAAAAAAACCCAAATAAACACCCCACTCCCTGTACTGTGGTGAGCGGACTCAAAGGTGCTATCCCATAGGCCGATGGTGGGGTCTCTGAACCTTCCCGCAGCCCTCACCAGGAGCCAACGTGCTGACTCCGAGGCCTGTGACCCAGTTCCTTCTGGCTCTCAAGCTGAGGAGGCGCTTCGCTGCTTTCATCTCACAAGCTGTCTTATCGAAGGAAGGGGGGAGCAAAGTGCTCTTATCTAATTTCAGGGCCGAGGACCTCCGGTGGTGCCGAAAGTGCGCCAGTCCTGCCATTAGCCACAAATACATCTTCCATCCCCCACGGGGGTCCAGAAAGAGGCATTGTGAGGGGTAGGCTCTTGCCTTCGCCCATGTCCCAAATCACATTGCATTTGCATATGGAAAAGGCAGGACTCCCTCTTCTTACTGTGTAGTACTAAGCAGCTGTTTCAGAGACTGGTCCCTCGTAGTTCTGTTACAGAGGGAGGCCCACGTTCTCTAGCAATTCACACAATTTACCCAGGGGATACATGATTTTTGCATAATTGGTGATAACTGGGATAATGAAGCTCCAATGAAGAAATTGTGTGATAAGATGTAAACATTCTTTTGGGACATGAGACCAGACCTGGAGAGCACAAGCAGGGTTGCAGTTCTGATGTGGAAATAGGCTTGGGCACCACTGGAAGTGTTTACTGTTTACCTTGTCTGAGGCTTTTAAAGCAAGGTTAAGTGTCCCAGGATTTATTCTGATGGTGAGATAATGTGCTTTCATTCGAGTAGTTATCCGCTCCCTCTAAGAACTCTTGGATTTTTTTTTTTTTGACAAATAAATATAAGCCAGATTTGTACTGGTGTTGTGCCTTACAGAGCAAAATCAGCTAAAAATACTTGTCAATTACACATTTCTTGATAGTAGGTGATGTAGCAACAACTGACTTATTTATTTTAAATGCCTTAGCAAAATGCTTTATATTGTTAAAATGGTTTTAGGCTTTTTCTGAATACAAGATGCTACATAGTGGCAGGCACTGAAAATTATTTCCTAACAGTCGTTACACAGTTATGATTTTGTTTGGTTGTAACTAATCATTTGACATCATTAAAAATAAAAAGACTGGAAAGGAAATAAGAAGTGAGTTCCAGTTGAAAATATGGATTAAACCAACCTCTGACAATCACTGAAATGTTGCACTAGATGCTGGGCAAGTGCCCTGTGGTTCAATGTGCACAATAATATGTAATGAACCTTGAAAGCTCCTGTGCAATAAACTCAGACAACGTAGCTGCTGAGGTGCTCCCTGGTCATTCACTCCTTCAGACTCTGGAACCCCAGGACAAAGGGACTGTAGTATCAAATCGATTTCCATGAAAGTTTTTCTTTTTTTTTATCTCCACCCAGTGTGTAGATACATGCTTTAAAATTTCCTTTAGTAAAACTACAAGGTACTGGATTTGGACTGCCCTTCTCTATTGCTGACTCCATGCTGACCAAGAAGAGATCTGGGTGGGGTGAGGGGAGGTCTTTAAACTTTCTCCTCAGGGGTGCTTTTCTTATGGGAGGCCCCTTCAGTCAAGGGACATCTGAAATGCTTCTCTTGAGAAGAAGCAATCAGAGCAAACCTAGTCTTGGAAAAAGGAGGGTAAGAGAGAAGGGGGAAAATTTAAAAGCTGGAAACAGAGAGGTGGATGATGAAGAACCATATTCCAGCTACAATTAACCCAGGATGGGATTGGGGAGGAAGGAGGCACAAAGTGGTACCTTTGCTGCCAGGGTTGTCATACTACCCTTGGAGGCCAAACTGCTCATGTTTATTACAGGCAGAAGTAGTCAGCCTGTGTTTATGTATTTTAAGGTCCAAAGAAGTGTTTGTGTATGTGTGTGTGCCCAAAATGGAAGAACGAGTAAGCAGAAATTGCACTGATGCGTTTCTTAACTCCTGCATCTAATTTGGTGTGAGTTTTGTGAGGGTCAGATCCTCAGAACTAGCCAGAGGCTGGAGAATGAATACAGACTAGTTTTATATATCTCATGTAGATGCTTTTTTTCATTTTTAATCCTTAAACTGTTATGAAAATACAGTTTCCTCCTCTCTTCTCTACCTAAAAGCTGCCTTGTTCTACAGTGAACCTCTGTTTGCTCTTTGGAAATGTCTCAGGTTTGTTGTTTGCAAGTCTTCACCTAGGCACAAGAAATATCCAGTTTGGGTTTTATTTGAGAAGTCTGGTGTGCTGTTCAGATGGCTGCTGCTAAGGTTCAATATCAATACTGGCTAATATGTGACTAAATATTAGCCATTTCTTAATCCTTGCTTATGATACTTTCATCTTGGAAATTCCATCAGAATACGAAGTCAATAAATGCAGGTAAAATACCTCACAGTGCTCCTCCATCTTTATCCTGACCTTGAGCTGTGGGAAGGAGATGTAATTCTATCTTCCTGCTCAGTCAAATCCTTGCTTCAATGAATATGATAGCAGCCACTGAAAAACTAGATCCATGAGAAAAAGGGCTAGCTGCCTCGTCTCACTTTCCCTGCCCTCTGTGCACAGCGGTACCTGCAGCTTAGTGCTCACCCACGTAGCAGGGCCAGCAGCAGGCAGAAGGCCTCTTGGCCATAACCTGTTGCACAGAAATAGTCCTCTAGTTTCTCAGCCAGAGCACCAAAAAAAAGCTTAACTAATCTGTAGACATGTAAATTAATTAAGTTGATACAGAAAAAAAAACCCTGGTGTTTTATGGAGCCCCTGAATTACTGTTTTTAATCCTTGAAGTGGAAATAATTTCTTATATATTGGACAATACTTGCTCTTTTATAACCATAGAGCATTTCTGGCCAGTGGATTATTAAAAGGCAGTTTGCATGTTTAGTATGGGTATTTTTCTCTTCTTCTTTATAAAGATCATGGATCAGAAAGTTGAGGAAATAGGGTGACTGAAAAAGTACTTGCTGTATATTTTTAAAAGTAAACAGTGACTTATTGACAAAATAAATAGAAATTAGCAGATGAGGTGAACCTCAGCTATGTCAGTTATAGTGCAATTTACTTAATATTATCCCAGATACTAAGGATTGCTGGTTTGGGGCAAAAGATAAATATTTAGCAAATAGAATGAACTTTTCAAATAAACTTGCAAAGTATATGCTTGCTTATTCCTACTCTTGCCAAAACTAAAAATAAATCTTTGAGTGGTTGCCTGGTGATTCATTCCCTGCTATTGTAGGTTGGTCAGTCTGGACCTCAACAAAGATTATAGGGAGCACCTGCAGAAAATGATCCTAAATTGGAAACGCTGGAATAAATGCCTTGAAAGCCTTAAGACTTCTAACCTCAGATGTTATGTCAGGGTATGACTTAAACTGAACAGGAAGAATGGAGAGGAGACCTGACTGTTTGGAGGAAGAGAAGTCCTCACTGCTTGGAGGATTGGTTTTGTTGGTTTTGGTTTTTTTTTGTTTGGTTGGTTTTTTTTTTGTTTTGGTTTGGTTTGGTTTTTTTGGGGGGCAGAGAGGGGAAGGTGTAGGGTTTTTTGTTTGGTTTGGTTTTGATTTTTTGGTTTGGTTTTTTTTTTGTTTGGGTTTTGGGGGGGGTTTTATGGTGATGGTGGCGTGGGTTTTTTTTTCTTTGTTGTTTTTTTAGTTCTCTCTTCACTGTAATGGCAGCAGTGATATTTTTTTATTTAAAATATCAAGTCTCTTGTCCCTGAGCAAGATAGCCTCATATGAAGGCTAAAATCTGAAGGACAGAACTCCTGGCCTTGGCCTGGCCAGTGCAGCTGGATGCTCGACCTTAAAGTCCGTGTTTAATGTGGCTCATTTAAATAGCTGATATCAGAAGACAAGCTGTTTCAAATGCAGCCACAAACTGGAAGATCATTTTGCTGCCTCTTGGGATTCTATCTGGTAGGACAAAACTAAGAAACCCAAACCTGGTATTTTCTAAGATGTCTTTTAAAGGCTGGGGCAAGAGAGGGTTGGTTATAGAATGATATTTGACACCATATAATTACACCATTTTGAAAAGCAAACCTTTCCCTTTCATCTCTAATTTATTGTAAATAAGATGGGAAACATGGTGGCTCTGATTTTTCAGTTCAGAATACAACAAAAGAGATAAAGTTGCTCGGTTTTATAGACACAAGCAGTAGTGAAGTAGTTTATCAGTTTTATCCTTAATGACACATCTGAAATTCACAAGTAGCTCTAAGAAAAAGTATTTGAATGTAGTCTTCAACTAAAGCATATTGATTAGCAGCTGCAGCTTATGAATTTGATTTATTACCCATTTTATCTAGATAAAGCAATATAACATCAGGTAATATGTGTTTTGGGGATAGCAAGTGGCTTTCCATGATAGCTGTAGGGCATGATTTTAAGAAAAAATCTACCCTGGTGAGCAATCCTCATCAGATCAAAACATCAGGTTTCTTCTGAGTTAAATGAGAGAGAATGGTTCTTTTCAGAGTATTAGTGACCAGACTATCAGATGTTTTGGGATGTGGGAAATAAACTTCATTCTCAGATACAAGCCTGTGCGTGCTGTGAATCTCCTGCTGCCTGTTTGCAATGTTTCAGGTCTTTCCCCTCATCCAAAGTTATTGTTTGTCGTGGTAGTTCCTTTTACATAAGGAGGTAAAGAGCATTACTCTCCCCATTACTGAAAATAAGAACCATACCTTTGTATGCCTGTTGAAGTGAAAAATTTGAGGTAGTGTGTACTTGAACTTTGGTGACTCACCTTTTTTCCCCCCTGCTGACATAAGTTCATTTTGCTTTCCGGGTCTTTGTTCTGTCCTCAGTCTGTAAATGTTTGAGCAGATAAACCATCCACAGATCTCTCAAGAGCTTCAGGAGAGTGGGAAGCACTTCAGTGGCCAAGAGAAAAGGAAAAGTTAAAATAGATCTGTTTCTGGGCTCTTTTCCACTGAATTTCATGAACAGGAGCAGAACTGAGCCTTAGTCTTGATTCTGGAGCTATGACTACCTGGGAAACAGAAGGAGCCTCATTGTCTGTGCATTCTTGGTTGTGTTTGTCTTGGCACGTCCTTTCAGTGACAAGTTTCCAAAAAACGGAATTGGTTCACCTGTCCTGTTTAACATCATTGAGTTCAGGCCTAGGAGCATGGTGTAAACTTCAAAGAGAAATCCTGCCAACTGTACTTCCTAGAAATGCTGTAGCTCAGACCACTGCAAAAAGGGGAGGAGAAGGAGAAAAAACCCCATATTTTCTGACTTCTCTATTCTTGTGTTCTTTTCATGTTATACCAGTGCTGTAATAATCTCCTTGCTAGACCCTAAAACAGCTAGAGAAGTGGAATTTATGAAATGTACAGGATATACAAGGACAGCGTTTTACACTGGCATACATTTGAGGAAGAGACAAGCCCATGGTTAGATACTGCACTGAGCATTTAGAGGTAGTTTAATTCTTCCTGCAAGGCTGGCAAGTTATGGGTTGTTCCTGGCTAAATTCTCCACTGACTAACAGTAGATAGGAAAATGCCTCTAGGTAATATATTAGCTATCACAGGTGTTAATTAACATCTGCTGAATTGCCTCTGAAATGGCAAAGAGTGAGAAAGTGAAGAATCACATTAGAACAGCAGTCATTGTGGGGCATGACTGAAATCACATAAGCTTTAGCAAGCTGAGGTCCCACTTTAAATGATGAAGTACTTAAAATATTATCTGTTTTTGTTGATGACAGCTATTTTTTCTTAATCCATATATTTTTATTTTTCTGCTGTAATAGTTTACCATACAGATACCTTTTTAATGAGTATTCTAACACATTGTGTATTGCCTTCCTAGTTTTATTGATTGCTTTTTCACTTTTTTTCTGCTGAAACAAGAATTTGGCTGAGCTTGTCATCTGCAAAAGTTTTCCACAAAATTAGAAGATAAACCTATGACTTATGCATAAATCTAAACTCAAATTCATAACCTTACAGTTGTGGAGTGCTCTGGAGAAGTGAGCTCACCTGAAGACTGATCCTTTCATCTTCCTGAAAAAAGGCATCTATCATCCCTACTTTAAAGAAAGGAAATAGGGCTAAAGTAAAGTTTTTAAGTAGGTGAACAAAATTATTCATTTAGTCTGAGAACAGAAATCAGACTATGCCAAAAGTACCTAAGGTGTAAAAAGTGGAGGCAAGAGTGTCAAATGGGATTTCTCAAGTTTTAGATTTCTAAGAGGAACCTTTGGGTATGTGGGAGTTTTAACATGACTTAAACTTAACACACCACTGCACAGTGACTTCCAGGGCATGGCTGAGACTTCAGCTGGCACCAGAGATGGGCAGAGGTGGAATTGCATCGGTGGCATTGGTGTCCCACTTGCACAGGTAGGAAAAACAATTCAGTTATATCCTAGGATGTGAATGTAAACTAGTGGTGTGGGAATGTGTCTTCCCTCGTGCAGCTGCAGATTTCCAGTGTGGTCAAAGGGTCACCCTGACAAAAGCATTGAGGTGTCTGATTCCATTTACTTCAATGGTGTCTCAGTCCCCTTGTGTCTCTAAGCTTCAGGAAAACCTCATAAAAAGGGAGTGTAGTTACACAAAACTGTTAAAATATACTAAGGTGAGAAGGTAAAAAAGGAAAAATTCTGGTTTATTTACCAAGGTAAATGGAATTAACAATGCAAAAGAGCTGCCTAATAACATACGTATTTTTTATTCTGTATTTTCAGCTGTTTGGGCTGAAGCAGTGTAGCTGCTTTCTCCCCTCCTCTCTGATATATTCTTGCTTTCCAGCTGCTATTTGATCTTTTGCAGTCAACTTGAAATTATTCCTTACAGAACCTCAGCCCCGTGTAGCATTTCGGCAGGGCTATTGTTCTTTTGTCCACTGCCTGTAGATCAGCTTTTACTGCTAAACAGCTTCTTTATAAAGCCCAATGAAACCTTCTCTCGTGCTTTTGTTTGCATTGAGAGCAAGACCAAAGGTTGAAGAGGTTTTTAAGTCCTGAGGTGTGCAGAGCACCCCCATCCCTCCCTGTGTTTCAGTGTTAGTTACTGCTTTGGCCTTCACCTGTTTTGCTTTGCCAGCCAGGATGGGGCACACCCTCACAGAGCACAATACAAACCTATTTAATTAAGAGCTATCCAAGCTCTTTTTTTAAATATTTGCTTCAACAAATGCCCATGTCAAGCAGCAGTCATACAACACGTTTTGAAACCCTTTAATCCAGCGTAGAAACCAGCAGCACAATTTTAACTTGTTTTGGGGTCTGAACCATCACTGAAAATGTTGTCAGGGCTTGCTCCCAAAGCTGAGGAAAGGTCAGTTGCCAAGGCTTTGCTGGTTCTTTATGGCATTTGTGAGCTCTATAACAGTTCCTACAAGTGATACCAAGAAGTGCCTGCTATTAGGGAAGAGGCAAAAATGGCAGCACAAATTTGGCTTCTGGAGATTGGCAACTTCTGCATGCAAATGCCCAGTGAGCACTAGCAAGTGGGATATTTTCAGGATATACACCCAGCTGCCAGCTGCCAGTGTGTGAGGGATTTGCTTTTAGACATGGACCTGTGCCAGTCAGCATGCAGGAAACATTTTGAAAATGCTGTCCTTCCTGTCTTGCTTGGGAATTGGGGCATCCCTGCACACCCCGTGTGACTCCTCAGTGGCACTGGGCCTGAGGAGGCTGAGTCTGCTGCATGTCTCCTACAGGACCTTGGCAGTCCCTAGAGAGGAAAGAGAACTTGCTCCACCAACAAAATGGGAAGTAAAAGCTACTACCAGCAGCATTAATGCCACAGGGATGCTGGAGAAGTGCCTCTCCAACTTCTTTGCCAAATCAAAGCTGCTTGTGGGGGCTGTGTTTCTGCTGCCTGCTGCTGTGACAGCTTTACCACCTGTTTTCATCTGACTTTAAGTGTGGCAATAGCATTTGGAAATGTTTGACAGATTTGAGAAGGGGTGTGGTTCAGTGAAGGCTTGACTAAGCAGAGAACTTGGAGAAAAGTCATTTTTAGGTGATAAAACAGGGCTAAATTTATGGGGAGGGATTCTCTGGTCTAATGCTTGTATCTGCTGATGAACACAACAATTAAATTCTTGTGAGTATGAGTGGCAGGATCTTATCTGAAGATGCATCTGACTATGGGGGATCTAGCTGCCCTTACACTCCAGTAGGAAATGGTGTGTGCTCTGAAGGACTTTAAACCTGAGGCTCTTGATCCTTTCCAATGGATGAGATGCCAACATGTAGAGAATGTGCAGCCTTTTCTGTCATGTAATTGGTTTTTAGGACAGGCACGTTGGCAGTCCTCTTTTTATGCTTATGGCAATACATCACCCATGTGCCATTTTAATCAGTCTTTCTTACAGCTGCTCTGTAAGCCTGTGCTGTTAATCTTCACCCTGAACCTGCCCAGAGGCTATTAAAATTATGCCTGAAGAGGAAGATGCCTTGTGGTATCAGGTAGTTAGAGAAACCTGCCCATCCAATAGACTGGGAAGATTTATGGCCCCAGGTATCTCTTGTGACAGAGGTAGGGCTGAGTGCCCTCAGACATGAGGAAAACATAATTGAGGGAGCCACCTTCCTTGTAAGTGCTTTAAATGTCAGCTTAGGTATCTCAGGGCTGTTGATGGGGCTCAAAAACTATTAGGCAAATTCCAGTACAAAGACAGGGTTAAAACCCCCAATGGGAATTTCTCAAACTGTCAGTGTTGATGTCTTGTCAGAAGTGGGAGAACATAGCAGAAGAGTTATCCCATGTTCATCCTATTCAGGAGATGAGAAGGGAATGTTTGCTATCAGTTACTGTCAGAGGGTGCTGGATTAGATGGATGTTTGGTCTGACCTGGTAAAAACCTGTGTCTTGTTAAAGAAAAAATGAAAGTAAGCTCCATGTCTTTGTGGAAGGAATGGTGCTGGCATATGAGTTCAAGAGGCAAGCCTAGGCTCTGTAGGTGGCCTTGGTGAAAGCATGGTTCAGCGGAAAGGTAGGATACAAAGTACTCATGACTGCCCTTAGAACTTTCACCTGAACCCAGCACCTAAGCTTTGAGTTTGGAGTGGAGTCCAAAACTGAAATTCCTTAGGGAGCATGGCTGTGCTATCACACAGAAGTAATTTGCACCAGAGCAATGACCCTTTACAAAAGACTAAAGGTGCACTTGTCAGGGCTGTTTTTTCTCTGGTTCAAGCCTAACAGGTACCTTTTGCAACTGCTGCAATGAGCTATAACTTGGCCATATTTTCTCTAATTGTGGCTGTACTTTTTCACACCATGTACCTTGTTCACAGGCAGACAGTATTTCCTAAATGCTTTTGAATTCCTCTGCATGGGAGCTGCATGAACAGAAGGGATGACTTTCTGCTCCTAGGGGTGAACGAGTACTTGGCAGGAGCTCCTGTGCTTGCACTAGAACATGAAGTATCTTTAAAATGCTTTGTCATGTTCAATATTTAAAAAAAAAAAAACCAAACAAACCAACAATAAACACAAAAGAAGGCTCCAGGCATATGCACAGTGAAATTACATGCAGGTGTTTATGGCAATTAAACTGTCCAATGTTCAAACAATAAAATATTCAGAATTACACTGTAATTGACAATGTCCTTCCTGCTACAGGGAAGGGCTGATGTGAAAGGCTTTTCACCCACATCCCTTGGGAGGTTTCATCTCCTTCCCAATGGAGACACCCAGATCTGTCATCTCCAGTGTTCCCTTTGCAGTAGAAAGTAGCTTTTACACTCATGTACTCTTTCTGATGACTCCAAATTTTAAACTTACATACCAAGGGAAATATTTTTTAAATCAGTTATGTTGTAGCCTTAAGATGATCTAGAGTACACCCTGGTAAAAGTGTAATCTGCAAGAAGAGCGAGAATTTTACAATTCCAGCCATGTAAAGCTTACCCTTTCACATGTACATAAAATTGCTTAACATTGATTATTTCCTGAGCTGGCACATAGTAGCTTTTGATAGCTTATGTTCATGGTTTATGTTTTTAGGTGTTAGTTGTTAGAGCATGGTGACAATAATGCCAAAGTCATGAATTCAACCCCCCATGGGCCATGCCCTTAAGAGCTGGACTCGATCCTTGTGGGTCCCTTCCAGCTGAGAATATTCTGTGATTGTGCGGGATTCCTCAGCGGCAGCCTCAATGTCACAGAGACTGGCTGTCTTTTTACACTGCTGTAGTAAGCCCAAGGAAAAAAAATCACTTAAAATGCTTCTTTTGTCATAGGTACTTCACAATCTGTTCAGAAAACAAACTAACCAAAAAAAAAAAAAATTCAAGGTTTTTTTTTTAAGGAACTCCAAGTTCCTCTGGAGCAGGGGCTATTGTAAATTGCATCACCAAGGTGAGGCAAGAAAATCATCAACTGACTTTTAGTAACTACTGAGGTTTTAACCGGTAGGAATTGTGAATCTGCCACTCACAATTATTTTTTTTTCTCACCCTCCTCTGAGTTTGAAAACATGCAGTTTACAGGCTTTATTTGTTGGGCACTGACAATAGCCGCTGCTATCGATTCTGATTCTCTGTCAGGAATGATCCTGTTTGGAGGATTTAAGCTTTCCATAACACTTAAATCTTTTGCTCTTCGATGCATCAGTCTTCACACTCACTCTGCCCTCTGAGGTCTCGAGAAGCATGCTGAAATTGCAGACTGGTACGTCAAGGGAAAACACAACCAGGAGATTCCAAGAGGTTTTAATCAGGCTTTTAATTATGTTAAACCTAAATATCCTAAAGCTTTATGCATTAGCAATGATGGTATAAATGGTAATTTTCATATTTGCAGGCCTACCTCTTGACAGTGACAACCCAGCTAAGGACACAACTTTCACAGATTTCCTGCAGCTGTCTGCTATCCACAACTAATAACACATGGTAGGATTAGCTTAATTATGCTTAAATTTAAGAGTACTGTATATAACTAAATCAGGAGTAAGTCAGGCCTATAATTTTATTAGATTCCTTGGGGAGGAAGACTTAATCTGATGTTCTTAATACCTGTGTGAAAGTATGTCTGGGTGCTTAAAGCATTACAAAGGATGAATGGTTCACTCTTACCAGAAGTGGTGGAGAGCTTTAAGAAATAGTACAACTCTCACCAGTTCAGTGTATCAACATGGTTTTGTCTTGGGCCTGGAGCAATCTCAGTGGGCACCAAAATAATTTTTAATCTCTCTCTGCCACCTTCCCTAGTAGCTCCTTTCACAAGGTGGGGTTGCTTCTGTCCTCTGCTCAGCTGTGTGTAGCTGCTGTGGCATAGGTGAAAGGTCCTTGACTCAGTATTCTCCATGTAAGGACTTTTAATTTTCCATCTGCATGTGCTGAGTAGCTCTGCTTTTTCTTGGCTTAGAAAAGCTGATCAAGGGATGTTTCCCACCCTGCCTTCATGCACATTGCCTGCTCCACAGAAGGGATGGCACGGGACCCCTAACCCATTGACAATATGCTCTTGAAAATGTCCAAGAAGGCACCTGGAGGGGGAAGCCAGAAATCTGCAGGGCAAAGTCTGTCTCTCCCCAAGACAGAGCAGGGGAATACAGTTCTTTTTTATTTTGCCATGAATGGTAGAAATGCTGTTGGTTTGAACTGTAAATTGTGCCAGATCTGGAAGGCTGAAGGAGCAGGAAGAGCAGCAGCTGAGGAGCAGGACATCATGTGCTCTGTGTTGGTTGCAGATGCAGCAGGGTAACCTGCCAGAAAGGAACAAGGTGTGCCAGTATACTGTCTTCAGAAGTGAGATCCATTAAGAAACAGTTTTGGATGTAAATATTTATGCATGTTGTGTGCTCTTTGACGGGCAAGCAGTCTGCTTTGGTATGGTAAGAAAAAGAGCCCACTAAAAAACTGGGGGCAGGGCTGACACTCATTCTGTCTTTCATTGTTATTTGGATTATAAGCACAACACAATGCCTAACAAATCCTTTATTAGCATTTTAAGTAAAAATGTACTAAAGCTAATCCTGATCCATGGCTGGTGGATGAAAGGACATTTAATTTCCCAATTGAGAAAAGCTACTAAGGACAGAAAAGCTTTCCTATTATACTGTTGATATCTGATACTCAGTGGAGTATACCAACAGTCCCTGCTGGCCTCAGAGACAAGAGAACTATTATGAGTTTTTTCTGCTCTTATTGTCCAAGATTTATATGCAGAGACATCTTGATTTCCTGCTGCTTTGGAAAACAAATAATTACGTGTAGACACATGCAGAGGTTTACTGGACCATAGGACTATATGTCTAAAGCAATGTTTTAACTTCAGTGTGCAGCAATCACCATATGTATTTAAAATTATACATATTTGACTGCAGCATCCAGAGCAGTTATATATAAAGAAAGATACTTTAATTATTCTGTGTGAAAACTGAAGCTGTAAGTATAAAAAGGGTGTGGATTTGAAAAGTTGTCTTCCACAGCAACTAAAATTGAGTGGAACAACTCCCTTGTTACTTGGGGAGTAAATTATTTAATTGAAAAATGAACATTCCTCTCATGAATCAATAATATTTTAAATGACAAAACTTTCAAAGGGTAATAAACGGTCAAGTGCTGGAAGCATTTTCAGCTCTTGGTGAAAAGGCAGTGGAGGGCAAGGTGACAAGACTATTGATTATTCAGAAAAGTCAGAGTTTAAACTACAGTCTCAAGAGTTGATAAATAGAGTGACAGATGTCAGTACAGTAATGGGTCCAAGGAAAATAACCCTTGAAATGGTAAGCTCTCCAGAAATTATCACTATGCAGTAAAGAGGGCTTAAAACTGTTGTGTTGGCTTTTTCAGCAAGAATGCCAGTTCAGTACCCTGTGACAGTCCAGAAAGATAAATCAAATGTAAAGATTTGTTAGTAAAGGAACCGAGAGCAAGCATGAAAACTGCAAATTCATGATGTCACCACAGTGTGATTGTCAAAGGCTGTTCTGGTCCTTTTTTCTGTGAAAAGATGGTAGGACTAGAACAGGTGTATAGAAAGGTGAAGAGGCTGTCATAGGCTTGGAAAGGTTTTTGTTCAAGATGAGATTAGACAGATTTGCTTGGGCAAAAATAGTGACGTAACAGACATAACACACCTATACAAAACCAAAAAAAGCAAAGAAAAGTGAGCAGAACACCATTATTTTCTCACTATGCAAAAGCTTGAGAAAGCTGGTTTAAAGAAGATGGGAAGTATTTTTCACAGCCAATGGATGTGCAACTCCTCACCATAGGGTGTTGTGGAGACAAAAAGTATAAGTTGAGGAAAGTATTATGAATAAATTTGCAGATGAAATAAAGCCATCTGAACTATTAAATACAAAGATATGGATTAAATACCTCTCTTGAGTCAATCCTAGCTAGTCTGGTAGGATCTGTGAGGATATACCAGAGGAAGTATAAGTGTGCACTTGCTTTATTCTTACACACCTTTCCTAAACATTTGCCACTGGCTGCCACAGAGCCCAGCTACCAGCCTGGACAGACCTTTGCTCAGATCCAGTGAGGCTGCACTTGGGCACCATAATCTGTCTGTTTGAGAGGCAAATACTGAAATTAAGTTTGCACATCAGATAGTGCTGGAAAATACATCCTATCTTGTGAGTCCCATAAAAAGTATACAAGCCATCTATCATTCCCTTGTAAATGTATGGCAGGGAGCTATTTTAAAGCAGCATGGTGTGCTCGTTATCTCTGCTCTGTCAGACTATTGGTACTAACTCAGTACTGTTATATTGCCACAGATTATGTTATTTTCATAACACAGGTCATGGCAGAGTCTTGGCGCCATGACTGTCCTAAACTTAGGATACTTTAAAGGTCATTTTCTCTGTTGTAGTCAAATAGTTGTTCTGAGATCAGGGTCTTGCTACCAATTGGTCTGGTTTAAAAAATTCTTGTATAGGATCTTAAAAATTAGGATATGCCTAAACTGCAAGTCTGAGGTGCATTAGAATTCACAGTTTTAGATTAATCTCTGAAAATAAATCAGACTTCAAAGAACTAAGATTTTACCAAATATTACCAACCTCAATAAATTAACAACCCTAACCCTTGTGTTAGAGAGGGCTGAGAAAAAGGGGTTTTTTTCATGATTAGAGAGAGATCCAGACTAAAGAGTGATTTCTTTTCAACAGAGATCAACCACATTTTCCCATTTATGTAGTAACATTCATTATATGAGGAATTCAAAGTGCTTTACAAACATGAGTTAACTAATGGCTATGAGGCAGATAGACACTGGAATAGCTTCATTTTTTAGAATGAGAAGACTTCCCTGAAGAAAATGTAAATGCTTTAAAAAATTTTCCCTGGCAAAAGGCAACAAAAAAGTTATTCTTGCGAGCCTTTCCATGTCTCTGCTGTGCTGTATTTTCACATTATTTTTATATGTTGTGCTTTGAATTAAGGAAAGATTAAATACTTACAGAAGGAATAGCCGAGACTCTAGCAGTTATTAAAAAAACAAAAAAATCAACACCTTCCTGTAGCTGTGGTTGAGTTCAACTGAACTTCCCTTTCTATAATCCTGTTCCTGTTGGCAAACTTCACTTCTGCAACTGCATTTCCCATGAGCTCATTACTCACAACAATGTCACCCTCTGAAATCCTAAATGCTAACTTAGAAATCACTCCTTTCTCTGGAATATTCCCTGCAGGTTAAGTTCACATACTTTCAATAGCAAAGGCATTAGTCACTGATCAGCATACATTCCCTCTTTGAGAGGGGAGAGAGAGTACAGCATTTTGGGGAAGCTGCAAGCTGGCAACTCAGGTGGAGCAAAGCTGGTGCCTGCTATTGCCCTTTGCTATGGAAATGGATGTTTTGGTTCAGCTGGAGGATCAGTAACTGGAGATGTTTTAGCAAACAGGCTTTGGAATTGAAGACAATGAATTACTTCACATTAAAAAAAAAAAATATATATATATATAACCCCATGACCAGAGTTTCAGTGGAAGACAACTGTGCCCCTGTGAAATGGCTTGTGAATGTAAACAGTGAATGCAAAAGAAGGGCAAGAAGGGAAAGCTGAAGGAGAGCATGGAGGTAAAGCTGGTCGTGATGAGTCACATAACTTCACTTGTCATCTGCCGAGTTCTGAAAAGTGGGTAGGAAACGTGGCCTCCTGGTAAATGGATGGGATATTTCCAAGAGAAATTAAAATGCAGAAACAATCCTGGAACTGCCAAGCTCTGAGCTGGTGGCCCTGGCTAAAATGCTAAATTCTACCTCTCTGCTGGCAGATCTTTTTCTCAGGAAAAACTGAGCTCCTCCTCGAAAATACTTTAAATTACTTTTCGAGTTGAGTACCAAACCATGAGTCACTGCTTCTTGCACTAGTTAGTGATCACCTCATGCTCATGTATCTGTTTAAATGCCTTAGTGTTTCCTGTGGAATATTCTCCACAAACTACCAAGATACGTTTCGATGTCTTCTATTTTAAATTAAGAACATTTAAATGAAGAAAAGCAATGGAAAGAAGGCTCTCTCAGAGAGAGTCAGGACAAAGTGTGGGACTATTCTTCTTTAAAGTCCTTTTCCTTTCATGGTGTGACTGCTGTTTGCTCTCTGTTAAAATGAAACATGGAATTGCTCACACAAGTAGACAAAATGTTTAGAAATGAGTCCCAGTATTTTCAGGGAGTTCCAAACAGCAGCCTTTAAAATTGAAAATCCTCTATTAAAACAATGGACCATTTTATCTTAAAACCTTTCACATAATGCAGAGGCCAAGCAATGTTTCACAGCTGAGCTTTCCCACTGTCATCAGTGGGAAAAAAGCATGGAATTCCCCTAGCTGTTCTTGAAATGTCTCTTCCAGGTTTCAGCTGACCTCAAATGCAGGTTTTAAGGAACTGAAGGAAGACAGGGAGGAGGTTAGTCATCAGTTTAGAGGGAAACCATCAGTAGGCACCATGGGAATATGGCTGTTAGGAAGATTTGCTCTATTATGGTATTTACCAGGAAGGTAGTGCAAATACTGCATACAAATGACAGGCTGTGGTAGCAGAACAACCAGGGCAGCAAGAATTGCTGCAGTCTGGATGAGCTGCATCACAGAAGTAGCTCAATGAAATGAAGAATGACAGTAATTTACCAAAGAGTCTATATCCTTAATGAGCATAAGATCCCTATAATTTTAATGACAATGCATTTGATGTACTGTGCTCCAGTTTATTGCAGAAACAGCAGGAAGTCTGAAAGCAGAACAACATCAACAACAAAAAAAACCTGTAGAAAAGTAATGATTGTTTCATGTGTCCAGGCTTCTGAGTCCTTTTCTTCCTGAAGGTGCATTCTGACCCTGTGACCAGGAATGCCATGCTGATACTTCAAGTCCCTTAAACACCATGACGTTTTTTTACCCACAAACAATGCTATTAAACTGTTGCAGAGAAAGTGTTGAATCAAGGGTAGTGGCCTGGGAAACAATGCTTCAAGTCTGTTCTGCATTGATGAGATTGCAATTGGAGTATTCATCCAAGTTTGAATCATTCAGGCATTAAGAAAAAGGGAAGGTAAGTAAAAAGAGTTTATGAGAGGTACTTAATATGCATGAGCAGAAGCCGAGAAAGCATGATATACAAGGTCAGACAAGAGAAATTAGAGGTTTTTAATCTAGAAAGGAAAAGAAAGAACAGGAAACATAATGGCCTCGAAACACCTATAAAATTGCTGTAAGAAAGAATAATCTGCTTCCTGTGTCCTTGGTAGCTAATGCAAGGAGTAACAGGTCTCGACTTCAAAGTGGGAGCTTAGGCTTGACATTTGAAAAAGCAAAGGTTGGAAGGCTTGTCTTTGCTGTACACAGCTTTAAGATAAGGGCTTCTCAGAAATATAGCTAACATTGCCTTGGGGCAGGAGACTGGAGCCAGGGATCTCAGCAGATTCCTTCCAGCCTTCCAAGGAGCTGGTTGTAAAGGGAGAAATAGTGCTGTCTGTATCTGATGGCTGTTTTATGGACATAGGAGGAGCATTCCCACCAAGGAAAGAAATTTATATGAAGCTGATCAAGCATAAAACATTTGTTTGGTCCTGGGAAACATGCTGAATAACTGCAATCCCTCTATGGGCCTATATTTTTGACACCAGCAAAGGCCATAACACCTTCATGATACCTGGCATGTACTATGGGAAGGTAGAGTAATATAAAGGAAAACCTTCTGTTGGAGTTGATGTTGGGTCTTTCTCAGCAGTAAGATTTGTAAGGGGTTGTAAATGCCAAAACTTGGCCCTTTCCACCGTGACTCTGAGGACTGCAGCCATCTGGCCTTGGGGAAGCTGAAGCCATAAATGACTTCTGCAAAGTGCATTTTAAGAGGAACGACTGGCTCTGATGAAGAAGTAGGAGATAAAATCTCAGCAAGAACCAGTGAGCGCAGGTGTTTCCAGGGTCCAGAGCAAACCAGTGTGGGAGGATTCCAAGTTTCATGTGTTTCACTCTCCCAGTACTTCTCACGCTGTGCCCACAAACATTTACCTTTCCTTGCCTGAGCTGCAGCGACTGATTTCCTAACCAATTAAAAATGTTGTTTAGATAGTTTGGTCTGCATCTACAGACCCCTAAAACGGGCATGAATCAACACGAGGGGATGTTTCAGCTCAGCCCCTTGCAGCAGTCCCTGGATGTTTCATTTAAACAGCAGGCAACACAGTGCCCACCCTAGAGCTGCACAAATCCAAGGAGACAGCAGATATTCACATTCCCATCTGTCAGCAGCAAGCACAGCCTCGGAGCAGTAAATCTGCCAACTTAAGTTAGCGATTAGCAATAAAAATCCAATTATTAAATAGCAGCAAGTCTTTGGCTGAGGAGTTTCAGAGCATGGAGAAAGAACTGGCATTTGCTGGCCACCCATTTGGTTCTGCAG
Organism: Serinus canaria; assembly: GCF_022539315.1. Classification (NCBI taxonomy): domain Eukaryota; kingdom Metazoa; phylum Chordata; class Aves; order Passeriformes; family Fringillidae; genus Serinus; species Serinus canaria. The sequence goes on from NC_066315.1 coordinate 35,001,617, forward strand.
GAGGTTCATCTGTTCATGTAATGTGGGTGGGTCTCCTTACAGCAGGATGAAGACAAGCTTTCACTGCTTCCCAGTAAACAGATTTCACAGACTTCTGATTTTTGTGGGAGATGGAACGCAGGTTAAAAGTTGCCTGGGTAAACCTGTGGCAGGAGGGAGCAGGCAGGAGGGAGACTGCAGAAGAGCATGTCCCTTAGGCAGGAAGATGTAGGTGCAGATGCTCCTTTGGGAGCACAACCTCTGCTAGAACAGCTTGCACCCCACTGCCCTCACTGTTGCTGATCAGGAGTTTGTCCAGCTTCCTTCTAGACAGAAGGATTTGGTCATGTCCTGGCGCTCACTGACCTTATCACCCTCCAGAGCTCCCTGAAAGGAGTTTGTAGCCAGGTGGGAGTCGGTCTCTTCTCCCAGGCAACCAGTGATAGGACAAGAGGACACAGTCTTAAGCTGCCCCAGGGAATGTTTAGGTCGGGTATTAGGAAAAAGTTATTCACAGAAATGGTGATTAGAGATTGGAATGGGTTGGCCACGGAGGTGGTAGAGTCACTGTCTCTGGAGGTGTTTAAGGAAAGACTGGATGTGGCACTCAGTGCCTTAGTTTGGTTGACAAGGTGGTGTTGGTTCATGGGCTGAACTCAATGATCTCAGAGGTCTTTTCCAGCTTAATTTGTTCTGTGATTCTCTGATTCTGAGGTATACTTGTGCCTCCGTCCTCCCTGCCCCTTGACAGAACTATGGAGATGGGATGATGGAGATGGGACTAGCCTTTCTCTCTCAAAGGTGTTTAGATTTCAGTTTTGAAGCCTAGATGGAGAAATTGCAAGGAGAAGAAATTGATCCCTAAATTCCTTGATTATAAAGTAGGACTGGTAAGGTACATAAACTGTTATGTGCAGAAATATCCATGGAAAAACACTAGCTATTTTATTAATAGTCAAAAGAACACCAACAAAAAGTAAAAACGTTTAATTGTTAATTTTGACATGTACAAAACCTCACTGCTAGTAGGAAATGAACATGGTTGTGTTGCCAGTAAAATCTGACATGAATTGGCTCTTATTTCCATGTAATTTAACATTTTCCATCAGTGACATGGAAGAAAAAAATAATTCCCCGTCTTAACAATTACTGAAGTCTTGAGCTTACACAAAGACTGGAGAGAGTGGGTAAAAAACTAAGAGGGGTCATGCACAAAGACCAGTCTGGGTCTTCTGGTCACATCAAATGATACATAGAAACCAAAATCAACTCCTACAGAAACTGTAGGGTATTCAGACCATGAAAGGCAAGCCCTCTTTGCAAGCTTCCAGTGGCCAAAGTATGTACCATAAACCCTGATGTGTGAGCAGGAGAATGGTGAGAATGAGTGGGGAAGGCAAACTGCCTCCATCATTCCACTGGTGTAGCCACTTCTAAAGGAACATCTAGTTCGTTTGTCTGGGAATGATTAGAGAGAAGACTGATCATGTAAGATCACACAAGGATGATTAAAGCACTGGAAAATAGACCTCAGTGTGAGACAAGAAGAGTTCAATCTATTTAGCTTAACAAAGGAGCCACAGCATGACAAAACTTTGATCTCAGGCTCCTTCATCTCACAGGCAAAGATATAACAAGATCTGGGACAGGATGGCAGCAAACCCAGATTATAAATAAGATGTAATTTTTTTATAAAATCGTTGCAATTTTAAGGTAGTAATAAAATGTTTTATAGATAAAAGGCTTTAATTCAAGCAAGAAGATGTTTGTCAAAACCTCCTAATTCATGGTGTATGTGAAGTCAGATTCATTAACCAAAGTAATCCCTCAACCCAAATAATCTATGGGTTACTAAGAAAATTTCCCATGACTACTGTTTTATTATTCATTATATGTTACAAGCATGTCAAGAGGCTCTCAATAAAATCCACATTTCTTTGTAGTCAATACTATGCACCTATGTTTCAGAGAGAAAGTCTGTACCCCAAACAGGTTCTAAAAGAAATAATTTTATGCCCTGTTTTGCACATGAAGTAATTTTCCCAAAATCAGACAGGAAGCTTGTGACAGAAAACAGATTTAAATCTATGTAGTCCTTAGTGCTACCTTAAGCAAAATGTCATCCACACCTCACTGGGACATCTGCCAGTGTTATGTGCTTACAGAGTGAGTGCCCTTCCTAAAGTCTCTGCAGTGCCTACGTGCTTTGTGCCACAGAATGGTGATGGAGGAGGGCAGAAGGAAAGGGAATGTTCACAGAGTTCATAGGGAAGGCACCCCGACTCTTGCTCATGGGACAATACTGATGGGATTTCTGGATCAGTTTTCCTTCTTTTTATTAGAGCCTGCAGAGGACAATAAAGTCAGACTCACATAATGTGAATTAGCTATTAACCTGTCAGTGCCAGAAAGAGAGATAGAGAGAGCAGTGCATGGGAAGTGCAGGTCTGCCCTCCTGACATGCACACAGAAGAGGACACATCAAGATTTGTGCTGCTCTGAAAGCATTTGAAATGCAGCCCAGCAGCTACATCTCAGCCCACTATAACCACAACCACACTCTGCTTGTGGGAAGCCATTGCCTCTGATGGATTGTGTCCTGGCTTTGGATTGCACTGCAAGGCTGCCTATGATCCCAGCCCTACTGTCTCCCTCAGCTCTCCCTGTGTGCTATTCTTCTCCCCATTTAGAGAACAGAAGTAGAAGTAAATGATTCTTCTCTGCTTTTGTTTTAATTTTCTTTTTTTCATCCTGCATTTCCAGACTGCATTTTTAATGAAACTTAACATTTTGAGAGGAGTGTTTCTCTGTGGGGGTGGAAACAGAAAATCCAGGAGTTCCGTTTGGAAGATGGAAGCCCACTGTCAGAGAACTCTTGTATTGGAAGAAATGTACATCCTCTGGGGATTTTAGGTGTGTAGGAAAGATGCACCTAGACTCAGTGACTATACCTTTGGTGGAGATATCCCTATGCTTCTTGGCTATGTGTCATGCAGAGTGGGGAAGAGAAGCCTTTTCCTGTGCAGTGCCTCCAAACATGCACAGGAACTCACGAAGCCAGACACTGACTTTCCCTTCGTCCTGAAGAGTCAGCTGGTGCTTTCAGGTGTTTATGCAACACTGTCATTGCTAGCTAATGCAATGGAAATTCTGAGCAGCAATTACATGGCAATTAGTAAGCTGAATGCTTTATTGTGGTCATAATTCCTTTCCATTTTATTCAGTGACAGCAAGAATGTCTTGGCCAAAAGCCAAGCGATTCCTCAGAAGGGTGGTTCTGCACCTCCATGGCACCCAGAGAGTTAAATTTCCTAAAGAAATCCAAAAGCCAGCAATGAAGACATAACTCTGTGAGATGCATGGCAGGAATGATTGTTATACTAATGTTACACAGGGACAAGCATTTTGGAAACAGTCCTTCGGCAAAGGAGCTGCTCTCCTCCCATCTTATAGCTAGGCTAAGGGCTTTTTCTTGCCTTCTGTGATACTGCTTTTTTATTGTTTCATACTTTGAACACTTCGTATGAACTTGAAAAATTATGACACATTTTCTTATCTCATTAAGATAAGCAAGAGATGAAAATTGTGGAGATCCAAAGACCCATGTCTATTTGGTCCTGTTGATCTCCCCAGCATGCCCTGTGACTGAGGAAGGCATATCTCAAGCTGTTCAGCTGTAACTAAGCTGACTAAATGAAAACAAGCGAGTGGGGTGTGGTGCCAACCTTTGCTCGTGTGCTTTTGTTTGCAGTTGGCAGAGTCCAGGCTCAACTTATTTATCTTATTCCCTGAAATCCATATCTCTATATTTAATTGTTGTCAAAAGGAAATGGGCATGCCTTGTGGCTGCTGATTGAGTTAGGAAAAGGTAGTGGTCACCTTCTATTAAATATATTTTTTTTGCTGCAGGACTGCAGAGCTATGCAGCTCATTGTCATTGGAGTTTTAAAGCACTTGTTAAAAACTTCACCAGAAGCATAACTATGAAATAAAAGACTTTTTCAATCATATCTCAGAATCAATCAAAATAATAGCTAAACTACAATACTTCTTTGAATAGATGCGGTAAAATAATGCACCCATCTATGAGATATCACTTTTGCAAACTTTCTCAAACCTGGAGGTTTGTTGGGGGATGCATGACCAGCTGCTACTTTTCTATCTAACCCACTGCTCCTTTGAAAAGCTCAACTAAATTTCAACTAATTAAAAGAAATTGCTGTGCTTCTCAACTAAACTTCAACTAATTAAAAGAAACAACCATGCTTCTATACAGACTTTTTAGGCTGTGGCATTTTAAGGCTATGAGATAAACCCATTTAGAAATGTTATCTGTGGACAATGCATACCCTCAGTATATTGAAACTGCTAATTGCTGGTTTCTCAAAAACATTTCTCTGTTTTTCTTTGTCCTGTTGCTCACATTGTCTCCTCCATTTTTGTTTTTTGTGGGTATGATAAAGGAATTGGTGTACCTGCAGAACCACAGTTGGTAGGTCTTCATTAAAGGTTAGGCCTGCCTGGTGACTTCCTAATCTGGACAATAGTCAGAGAATGAGATTAAATGTATTTTGGGTAGGTACTCCACTCTTACTGTTAAATGCAGAGAAGGATAATAAGGAACATGCACAACAGCACTGCATGTACTGAAAGTATGGTAAAAATCAGAAGAGCTTGGAATTTAGGAAGCAGCACTTTTTTGCAAGAAAAGAATCACCATTCACTCTCAGTACTACAGTATTTGCAAAACCCTATAAAAGAAAAGACAAATTCAAAGGTTGATTAACTAATGTAACATTGCATTCCTAGAGAGCTAGGCGAGTCTAAATCTTTATTTATTCTTATAACAAATAGGTACATATTTGGGACTTGCTGTCATGACAAAGTCACTTCAGAGTGCCAGCAGAAAAGTTTTGCTTATGTGTCTATGTGTCAGGGACAACAAAAGCCTTAACAGTGACTGTAAAGCAGCTGCAATTCACTTTGAAATACATGCCAGTCAGAGAGGATTTACACATAAAACAATTCCTCGAAGCTGTGAGTTACATCTTTTTGTTTCTTCTGAGAAGTCATAATAAACTCTGTAATACTTGGATACTTTGGTACAGGTGGCATTACAAAATGATATTGTTTTCAGCATAGCCAGATCTGCTGGGATGACTTATGTCTTAAAAGCAGACTCTAGAATATTGTTTTCCCCTAGATAGACCTTATGACTGCTATTCTGATGTATTAAAGTCTTATCTTTGAGTTTTCCTTTACTTACTTATAATGAAATTAAAAGAGTGAGCAAGATACTTTTAGCTTCCATAATTTTTAAGAGATCGCCACCAAGTGGAAAAAGGGAATCAATACCATTTTCCAGCTCCCGGAGGCAGCAGGTGTATGGCGCTGCCTGGAAAAGACGGTGCAGATCAAAATATCACCATAATAACACATGCAAAGTAAATATTAAGGATCATGCAATCAAAGGTAGCTCCTATTTTAGAGTGAATTAATCAAGTAGGTAATCCATTTAAATGTAGATGACATAGCTTTCACTACCATGCCCTGAAAGAAACAGCCCTAAGGAGGTAACTTTTTATTTGAACCACTGACATTGGTTATTACGAAGACAAGAACCACCTGAACTGCACAACTGTGACTTATAACCATTTATAAAATTCAATAGAAATGATTGCATTTACACATCTACCTTTTCAGCTGGCTGGGTTTCAAGGAGCTAAGTCTCTTAAAAATTAGTATGCTATTATTCACAATTTTTCTGGCCTAATAAATGTGACTTGTAAACCCTGTGTTTGCTTAGGGAGAACAAGATTACTCATAGAGGGTCCTGAACAACATGCTGGACATGAGCTAGAAGTGTGCCCTTGCAGCAGGAGTCCAACAGTATCCCAGGCTGCAGAGTATGAGGAAAGGCTGAGAGACCTGGGACTGTTCAGCCTGGAGAAGAGAAGCCTCAGCAGGGGTTTCTCATCAATGTGTACAAATATCTGAACAAAGGAAGATGGATCTCTTTTCAGTGTTGTCAAGTGACAAGACAGTGGGCATAAACTGGAACAGTGTTTATGCCCACTGTCTGAATATCAGGAAACACTTTTCATATCATAGAATGGTTTGGGTTGGCAGGGACCTCCAAAGATCACTTAGTGCAGCCATCACTGTGAGAAAGACCTGCACTGGCACAGGCTGTGGCACAGGTTGTGGAGTCACCATTCTTGGAGGCATTCAAAAGTTATCTGGGAACTAGCTCTTCTTCCATTTACCACACACTAAGTTTACCAAAACCTATTGCTTGAAACTAAATTTCTTGATTCACAGAAGGAAAATGTTGACTTGAAACCCTGAAAGAAGAGATAACAAGACTTTCATTTGCTGCATCTACATAGACATTAATGTTTAGTCCACTAAATATAACTTTGCAATTACTTTATCTACTCTTATTTGCCATTTCAAAAGCATTTTCTGAATTATATAATAGAAGTCAGAAAAACACACAAAAAATTGCCACTATTGATTCTTCTGCAAAACCAACACATTTTTTACATAATTTCAAGATACCTTAATTCTTGGGATCACAACTAGCAATTTTTTTTAAGTGCAGTATTCTTTAAATAGTGCTTTCAGACCACCTTCATCCTGTGTTCCACAGTACTGAGGGCTCTTCAATAATAAGGCCTTATGTGGTCCAACATTATTTGCTATTTATAAAAGCCAGCAAGCTATGCAGAAAAAAAACATCGTCTTCAGAAAATTTGTATTTAGATGCAACTAGCTACAGGATCCACAATCAGAGTGGGCCAGTTCCTGGTCCATGGAGTTCCCCTCCCGTGTTCCTGTACTTCATGAGAAACCATTTCATCCAGAACTTCTGCAGGCTGTGTTCCACCACCTAACAAAAGCAAGGGCATTTAGGATCCTGCCCTTTGCAAAATTCAGTGCTTACATAAATGGCACTTACAGTGGGTGGGACAAGTCTCTAGTTCCACGTGATTTATTAAATTAAAAAAAAAAAAAATAGCCAAAGACTAACTTCCTTCTGGGCTCTTAAACAAAGCAAGTCTTCTACATCTCCAGTGATCCATGAACCATCAAGAAATGTTCGGGTTGGTGATTCATTGTGCCGTGACCAAACACATCACCAAATGCAACCAGCTCCAAAGACAAAAACACACACACATACACAAGACAACTTTTCACTCTTTCTCTGGAATAAAGAGCTTCCTGCCAACTGTATTATACTCTGTTTTGAGCCAGTGATCCAACACAGACAAACTCGTCTTGGGAACCTTGGCTTGTGTTTCATCAAACAACTGATACTGCTAACAGGCTCCCTGTTGAGCAGCAAGGATCAAGTGCCTCTCAGGAGCAGACCCAAAAGGAATTTTTCTTAAAGATTGCTGCTTTTTAAAATAACTTTATCTTTCAAAACCAATTGCATGCTTAAGTCTGACTTGTGGCAGTGGCATTGAAAGTCAAACCTGAAAAGAGGGTCCAGGTCCAGTCACCCCATGGACATCAGAGACTCTGCTCAGGATGAGGCCACTATGCCACAGTCCGTTGTTACAATTCATTTGTCCTGTGGCAAAACTCAAATACCCAATGCTTTATCATGCATGTAGTTATGCAAACATTACTCAGTGTTGGGATATGTTCATAAGACCATGTAGCTAGGTATGTGTTTGTTTAAAACCTGGGAGGAATGCCAGACCTATATTTTCCTGCTTCCTGTTGATTAAAGGAACAGGGTGCAGTTGAAATTTGTTGTGCAGTGAACAGCATGGAGTCCTAAAGAGTGTGGGAAACGAAGACTCCATCACTCACAGGAGCCCCATCCTCCCTTTGTGCATACAAATCTGTGAGAATTATACTGGATTATGGAAACAGCCTTGGTCAGGACAGGAATACTGGTTGGGAATAAATTCTAAATTGAAGGGACTAGGTCAGCCTTGTTTTAGCAGGATGACAGCATGTTAATTATATTTGGTTTTAAGCTGATACAGCTTAAACAGTGCAAATCCTAGAGGTTAACTGGGCAACAGTAGGGAATAAAGATGCAAAGCACCTCCATATTAGTGTTTTATCTGTCCTCTACTCACGTAGCTGTTGCTGGATTAAAATACCTGATTTATGCACCTTGTAATAATTACATCTTCAAATTGATCACGCAGTTGTAGTCCCTTGATTAGTGTAAAGCTTTGCTTGGTGAAGGTACATTCAAAGTTAATGTCCCAGTCTACTGTGTGGACAGCTTTTACGCGAAAGGGGCTGATCTCGGCTGTCTGGGATGTGGTGGTGTCTAATCATATTTACTAAGCCATCTTCTCAGTCATATCAAGGTCTCGCATGCAATTTCTTTTTTGCAATAAAAGCCTGTGTGCAGGCTGCTGCCTTGACTGATGCATTGAGGGATGAACCTCAGACCTTGGGGGAAACAAACCTGAGGGATCTGTGTGCTGCTACAGTTTGAGCTGAAGATCACTGACATCGTAGCTGTGAGCTGTAAAACACCTCTGTGCATAAGCACAGATGGGATCTGTATCACATCCCACAAGGGGTTTGCTCTTCAGTTCAGCCAAGTCTGGCTACCTCTAGCAGAGGAAATTTGGCCATGGGGCTGAACAATGAACTGCTGTGTTTAAACTCCTACTGGTTTAATGAATAAATAGCTATGAACACCACTCTCAAAGTGGTCTCTTAGTCTCTTTGCCTTTATTCTCATTACTACAGTGATAGGAATAGGAGCAGTGTCAGTTTGTGACTTGTAACCTCTGTGATGTGACAAGGTTATTAATCCTTTTGTCAGTTTAAGCCACACTGAGAGACTGAAGCAGAAAACAAGGATCAGCTTTCTTTAGCAGCACCGTCCTGTGTTTGGGTGCATGTATACTCTGCTACAGCAGAGACAATTCTATCTTTGTCAAACCTTTTGCTTTTTACATATTCATATAATGAATTAATGAAAATTTAACATATTTTGTGTAGATTTTATTTCTCTGTTGCGATGAAAATAGTCACAATGTTGGCAACTGTCTCAGAATACAGGGATCTGGTCATGGGTCTAAGGCAATGCTTGGTTGTTCACTGTGCAACTCCCTTGATTATAATGTGTTTATACTATTTCATTAGTGTTAAAGTAATGAAATAGTGAATTAGGCTCACTGTCTTCTCTTCACAGACCCAATGCTGCAATGAACAATCTGTTGAAGACATTAAAACTCTTACAGAAAGTAATAACCTGACTGCATTATTCAGGGCAGACTTTGTAGGTGTCCCATGATTGCCCTAATCTCTTTTGAACATGTGGCAGCCTCCTGGTGACTTGGCAGGAGGATTCTGCTGCACCCAGTCCCATCAGTCTTTGACAGGTAGTCTTCATTTTGGAGGAGGCTACTAAATATCTGATGCATTTCATTACATAATTGATAAGGGACTAATATTCCTGGAGTTATTAGCTGCAGGGAAGACCCTGAGATGCAACAATTTGATCCACATTTGGCCCATATTTAGCTCATTTTTGGAAAGAGGGTTGAGTTTGGGCATTATTGAGTTTTGAATGTTGAGATTGATTTAGTTCCTCTTTTGTGTGTTGGGCTGAAAATGTGGATGAGACAAGGTTCATTCAAAAGCAGTTCTGTTAACTTGTTTCAGACCTGTTATGTTTCATGACATGAGAACTGAGCACTCTCAAATGAGTTCTTCCCACAGGACCACCCTGCCTGGCTGCTCCCCAAGGCAGGCCTCACTCCAGCTCCTGCCTCCCCAGGGTGCAGCTGCTAAGCCACAATTGCCTGCTCCTAGATTGATTTCAAATCCTATTTTTCCCAGGAACCAAATTCATTCCCAGCCTTGCTCAGCCACAGAGCTCAGGCTGACAGAAGATTTATGACTAGGCTGACTTTATAAAGGCAGGATAACAAACAGAAATGGTTTACTGACAATTGAGCAGTGGTCAGCTGTCCAGCTCCTGGAATCCCATAACCCTCAAGCTGCAAGTGTCTTCTGTATACATTTATTTGCTTTCTTGTATCTTGCAGCATATTGTTGGGTATTCTCTTTTACCATTCCCTCTCTAAAGGGTTACATACTTTTCCCAAGCCCTAAGGAGGCACACAAACTCCAAGCCTCAGCAATGACAGGTACTCAGGTCAGACTGTTTCTTTTAAGGCTGTAGATGGGCTTGTCCCAGTCCCTGGGTGGACAACAGACATTCTGCTCATTCGTCTGCTATTTGAGCCCTTAGCAGTCACACTCTTCTCTTGACTTCAGTTGCTCAATTGTAATAATTAGACTTGCAGCTTTCCAGGCCCCTGTTGCATTGCATTAACCTCTGCCTGGCTGCAGTCTGCAGCTCCAGCATTTGCAACACAAATGCACCTGACAAGGGGCCTGCAGCCCTGGCAGTGCCTGCCAGAGTTGCCCCATAACCAGAGTAAGACTGCACCAAGGTCACCCCCAAACAGCAGCTGCAGACCCCTACCCTGCATCTGTCATTCCCTTGGGTGCACCCATTATACTCCTCTCTTCATCCATCACTTTTGATCAGGCCTTTGGAGTCTCGTGCATCAGTGGTCAGGTGAGTTATATAGCAGCCATTTGTTCAGAAAGGGATTCTCTGCCTTTCTGTACAAACTTGTCTGCATCCACTCTTGTTCTTGCTCTCCTCTGTGCTGAAAACCTTCCTCTAACCAGCCTGTAATGTTTAGTGCAGGCTTTCACGTAAGAGCAAAGGATGATAAGGTAGCTGAAGCAACAGCCAATTAAAGTGAAGTAAAAAAAGGAAAGAATTTCAAGGTTAAATATGTAGCAGGAGGTGATTTAATTACTCACAGGATAGGGGGATTGAGAGCCCAAACAGCCAAATCAGTGCAGCTGGAATAATGACACCCAGCAGCCTCCCGGGAAAGTACAGAGGAGAGATAAGTCTGTCTTGAAAGAGGCTTAAGATAACTCACATTATATCGCATTTGCTGTGGGCTAAGCCTGAATGCAGGACAGTTGCCATGGCTTAGTTGATGTGCAGTAACTTCTTTAACTTCTTTAACTCTCATACCTCAGTCATATGTGTGAGCCCTAAGATTGCAGAAATACACACTAGATCAGATTTGCAGAGTTCCATAAAAACAGACAGAACTTAGAAATGCAGGAAAAGAAAACAGATATTGGCTCAGGAAGAGAAACAAAACCACTTCCTTCAGTGTTCAAATTCCTACAACATCTTGACCCTGCACTAGTGTGACATAAAAGAAAGGAACCATTACAAGAAGAGTGAAAGTCAATGATGTTGTTGTTAACATAATGTAAAACTAAACATAAATTTCAGTTTTGTGCTGAACTAACTGTGTGCAAAGCAGAATGAGGAAATGGGCGTTTTGGTGAGAATAAAAAATAAATCTGTATTTTGGGAACCAAGAACAACATCCAGGTTTAGTGACAGACTCATGGAAACACTTTTTCTCAGTTTTTCCCACAGGGCTGGTTCTTAGAAGTCAAATGTCCTCTAGGTCAGAGAGCAAAGAATGGTGCAGCTCAAGGCTCTTGTGTGTGTCTTCCAGGGCCAGCTCCAATGACAAGAGTTAAACAAAGTGAATAGTTTCAAAAGCAGAAGTTCAAACACTCCTAAATCAATGACCAAGGCACTCCTGTACAACATCAGACCTAAATACAATTTCTTGCTTCAAATCAGACAAGAAAGGGATCTGAACATCATCTTCCTGTACCCTAAGTGAGAGCTGTATGTGGATTTGGGTCAACTATAAGCAGCAGAGACAACAAGAGCAGTACTACAGGCAGCAGACATCCATGGTCCTGCCTCTCATTTTGTCAAAGTTGGAGCCTGAAAACCTGAGCAGGGCTGTTAGAGCAGGGAATGAACTATTTCAGAATAAGCAGCTGTCATCCCCACCCCTTCCTCTGGTTGCAGCAAGTCTGGCGCTCCTGAACGGTCTTCCCCACTTTCTCCATAGTCCTACCCTTCCCTTCATTCCCTTCCTCCATTCCTGTGCTAGAATGAACCCAGGCTTTAACTGCAGGCAGGAAAATTCATTTTTTTCTGATGATGCTGAGATGGCTTAAGCTGAATCTGGTGTAAGCAAAACACTTTTGCCTAATAAATCTCATTTTATTCCAAACTATATATACAAAAGATCACAAAGAAATGTACCATCTGTAAAAAAAGAAAAGTTTTGTTTACAAACTATAAAATAAAAAAGTCATGTTTTCCTGTCCAATGAAATAGATTTTTCTGTCTTTTCTTCAAAAGACAAATTAGAAACTGGAAAATCTTAGAAAGATGTGAAATAAAGGAGTGATCAGTTATAAATCAGGATGAAAGAGACATAGATGATCTCAAACATGAGTAGAGAAAAAAGATCCATTAGAAATCACTAAGTATATTAAAAGCAGTAGCTGAGGTGGAAGTTACTTGCTGTGAAACCTCTGATTTCAGCAGATTCTGCATCAAAATCCCTTCTTTTTTATTGAGCCCTCCAAAAACTGCCCCCCAGAAGGAGAAAAGGGTGGTATGCAATACACTGGAGAGTCCTAGAAGGCCAAGAAAAGGTAGAAATTAGCTCTTAAGACAAAGTGGTTGCCTGCTGGGTAAAAAGGAAACGGCATAACTGAGGAAGACACGGTGACCTTGTTGCCTGGAAACATTTAAAATGTGCTTTGTTAGTGACTTTCCAGTTGGCTGGGATAGACTTGGCAGTGCAGTAGAAGCCAGAGGTGTTGGCTGATTGCGAGCAACGTGCCCGCGGCTCGTTTTCCACGGGGTCATTCTGCCCTTTGTGTCAAGACTAATTTGGCTGGTGAAACGTTCTGCACCACGTTTGCTGCTCCAGAGCACCTGTGGCGTTTAGCACCTGCCCTGCTGCAGAGGGGAAGGGAACTGCAGGATACCTGAGCAGCTTTAGTGGAAGCCTTTCCCATTCCAAAGACCTCTCATGCTGAACACCAGAATAATCAGCCTGATTAGTGCTGAGCTGCTCTTCTGCACACTGTCTTTGCTAACCTTGGAAATTCAATTAGAAATTATTTCATCTGGGCTGGTTCTGTTTATTCATTTAGCTTTTGAGCTGAAGTATATCCTATGCTTACAAGATGAGTTGATTGGGCTGTTCTGGATACTGCAACATTTTCTAAGGGAAATATTCTTGTATTCTTTTACTGTTGTACTATCAAGGATCCTCAGACAGTTTTCTCTGATCCTACCACAAACATCATCCTTCAGTCTCAGAATAAAAATGTGATCTCTGCCTTGGTACATTTCATCTCCCAGTATTTTCAAAGAATGTGTTCAGCTTTGACCCTTTTCAGGTAAATTTTCTTTACTTATAAGAGTTTATCTGAGGATGAACATAATGACTTGATAAATATATGATTAAAACCAAATGACAAAGCACAATAATAGCACTAAATAAAAGGGAGATCGATGGCAAGCTTCTGATAGAGAAAGCAAAAAAAAAAATCTTGCTCCAAATTCTGTTCATATGTTTTCCACTTGTGAGACTTCTGCATTTATATAAATTACCATCTCCTCTGCAAAAGATTATTAATCTTGTTTTTCCTGGAGAATGATGAAATTTGTGGTGTTACTCGTGTTGCCTTCTACTGAGGAGCACTAATGCTTGTGGTTATTTGGGCTAGATTACCACAGGTGGAGAAATCAGAAAATGAGGGCTGGGTATTCTGGGTGTTTTGCCACCTCAAACTAGATGGTCGCAAACCTTGAAACAGCAGTTGGCACGTGTTAAAGAGGGTGAGGCATCTTTGTCAGCATCAATAAGAGCTGCAGTGGGTCTCTCTCAATCTCTCACAAACTCAAAGGAATCCTGCTTTGCACTTCCATCCTTTAACTTAATTCACTTCACAAACTAGACAAAACCCACAATTTTATTTTCATCTCAGTATCTTGAACAGATGAGTAGGCAATTAAGCCTTTTCTGTGCCCTACAGGAGAAGTGGATGCAAACAAGAAGATGAAAAAGAGTGGTTTTGACACACCATGCCTTCTGTAACTTGCTGGACAGTTACTGCAGGCAATTGAACTATTTCTCTGGAGATTTTTTTTCTCAGATACTTTTTCATCTGGATTTTAATGCAGAATTCATTAGCACTTTAAGTCATAATAATGTAAAGTGCATTGAGATCCTGAAACAAAAACAGTTGTTATTACAAAGTATTAAACATTGAGTAAAAGAAGCAGCTCCTCAGTGGTACGTAACAGTTACAGCTTTTATTCCACAAATCACTTAAAGCCACTTATAACTACTATTATTAGGCATAAAAGCCCACTTGGGCTTTATGAATGCTGGAGAACTGAGACAAAAAGATTGCTTCAAAGAGAACAGTGTCTTGATCATCATAAATTTTTTGGCCCTGGTTCAAACCTGGCCATAAAAAAACTGAGATTATACCAGCCAATTGCACAGAAAAAAATAGTCTGAAGATTTAAATACAATGTATCTACAAAGATTTTATTTTAATTAGAACATAGCAGAATAACAGCAGCAACCTGCAGTGATATCATCAAATCAAGGCTGTTTCTATGGGAACACCACCAACTCCCAGAAATTATCGTGTCAGTTTGCCATAAATAGAAAAAAAAAAAAAGAGAAAAGAAAGGAGAAAAAGGAGAAAGGAAAGAGGAAAAAAAATATTACAGAAGAAAGAGAATGAAGAGATTGAAGTTTTCTCCTTTTGATACTTACTGCCAACATGTTGTCAAGTTTTATTCTAAAATAAAGTAGTGAGGTAAAAACATCAGTTGCACTGCTCCTGCCACCCATTTGAGGCCTTGAATGCCTTTTCTGAAGACTTTCTAAAGTGTTTTGTGGAAAGAAAACTTATGCAATGCATTGTTCTATACTGATCTCCCTGCTTCCTGCATTTTCTATAGCATGAGTGAGCTCAGGACTGGTGTAGGAGAGAGAAATACTTTTGATCATAGATACTTGCTCTGTTTCCTCATTTCCATTTTTCTGCTAGCTCTGTAATTTGAAGGTCTGGCCTGAAAGGGATACAACTACAGAGAAAGAAAAGTAAACAATGAATACACAAACAGAAATTATTATTTCCCTCCATATGCTTATCTGATTGTCCCCTTTTCCCAGCAACCTTCTTTCCAATAGCTACCTCCATCCCGGTGCCTTCAGTAACCTCATAAACAAAGGAAAACCACTCAAGTTCCTCCCAGGAGTACCTAGAGAAGTAATTTCCCTTTGGAACTCCAGTCCAGCAGCATTTCTGCCCTCTGACACTCAGCAAGCTTGTTTCTCTCTCTCTCCTTACCACTGACACAGGCTCCCCTCTTTGGAAGTAGTGCCTTCCCAAACAGCAGCCCAGGGCTGGAGGAACAGATTCCTGGAACTGTATTCCCAGATGTGAAACTCTCTTGCTTATGGTTTGTGGCTATATTTTCCTAAGTGCAAGATGCCTGTTCTATTCTCAATGATTCTCACTAATTTCTCCCTCTCCAGCCATTCCTCCTGCAATTATCCATTATAATCTTTTTGAGTCTTGCTATATTGCTGTTAGTAATATTTCCTGAATGTCACACCATAACTTGTATTATTTGCTTTATATGAGAAGGAATCCTACACTTAGAAGTAGTCCATGATAATAAATTATTATTGAATTTTACCTCATTGAATGACTGAAATAATAATGTCACTTTCAGCAAAATGACACAGTGATAGCAACTGCTGCTGGGAATATTGGCAGTGAACTTGATGATAGTCCTTCAAGTGCAATCTTTCCCCCTTAACAACTTGATTGAAACTCCTATCTGCACACAGCGCAGCAGAGCGCATGCCCTTCTTCAGATCCCCACAATGAGTCTAAAGTCCTGTAAGTGGGCTGGGAGAGACAGCAACTACATTTCAAAGAGAAAAATGCTTTTAAACATATATTAAATGGTTGATTCCACCACTTGTAAAGAATATGTGTAAACCCACTTGTTCCTACAGGTATTATGAAAGTTTTTCATCTGCAGCAGAACGTAAAATTTCAGATTTTGTTGTTAAGTACTGAAATGCTGAACAGGAATTTACTAACATTTTATTTACATCATAGAATGGCTTAAGCGGGAAAGAATCTTAAAGATGATCCTGTTTCAACCCCCTGTCATGAGCAGGGACACCTTAAACTAGATCAGATTCCTCTGAGCCCCACCCAATGTGGCTTTGAACACTTCCAGGGAAAGAATATCCACAGCTTCTCTGGGCAACCTCTCG
The DNA here is from genome assembly GCF_022539315.1 of Serinus canaria. NCBI lineage: Eukaryota > Metazoa > Chordata > Aves > Passeriformes > Fringillidae > Serinus > Serinus canaria. The sequence goes on from NC_066315.1 coordinate 35,017,831, forward strand.
AACTGCCTCACCACCCTCACAGTAAAGGATTTGTCGGTTTCAATAGAGAAATCTTAGTTTCAAACAAGGCTATAAATTTCTTTAGACACAAAGGGCCAAATTATTACTTTAAAGAAAATCTGAAGGATTTTCAATAATATATCTACATGTTAAAGCTGAAATTGCTTATGCAAATAAATCATGAGGACTGCTGCCTGCATGCCTCCTATTATCCAATGACGCAGACCAACACCTCTATATGAGCATGATTTTAAGGACTGCAGAGTTGAACAGTATTTCAGGTTTGACTGGTGGTGAACTAGACAGAGAAGAGGAGCACTCTGGAGTCAGAGTAGAAGGAAGTACAGGAATTTGCTGAGAACAATCAGTTATGCCTGAGTTGCCACCAGGAGCTATAAGGACAATCTGGTCACTCATACTCAAGATGTGAACTCTCACCTCACCTTGACTACTTGCACATGCAGCATTAATAGCTGTGCATGCCATGGTGTAGGAACTTCCATTTGCTGTTCTGGGTAAACTCTCAGCTAAATCCTATGCTTGACATCAATGCTTAAAAACAGAAGTCTTCGGAATAATAGGCCCAGCATGTAGAAAAACACTCATGCTGCTTCTCTGCTACAGTGTGATAGCTGAAGCAAAAGGAATTTCAGGAGGCGGGGTTGGAAGGAGGGGAGGGGTAGCCGAGGGGGGAAAGTCTTACAAAGATCACAAAGTATCTTTCTATTTCAAAAAAGTGAAAGCAAAGGAAGGCATCCTCTTCAAACACACTATTTGTGCCTCCTAATTATTAACTTCAAGTGGGCTCCCCCTGGTGGGGATGAAAAGGGCACGCTCTGAAAAGTGAGAGCCTGAAATGGTATTCTGATTCTTGCCCTATTTCACTTTTCACCCTAATTGCAGACTAGCACCGGGCATGCTTTCAGCTCATTATTCTCTACAGAGGCCTGCTAATGGTATTTCATCTACTGTCTAACTCTACAGCTTTAACATGGAAAAATTCCTTTCAGATTCAATACCAATGAGAGCACACAGTAGGTCTGCATCTCTGCTTTTTGTTTAGCTGTTCAGTAACTGGATAAACATTAACCAGCTGGAGAGTGCAATTATAATTTTTTTTAAGGTACTGTAAATGCTTGCAACAGCATAGTATCTGGCAGCCTCACAAATATTAATGAATGCATTCTTGTTCCACTCGCACTATTAAAAGTGATTAAGTACTTTCATAGAGGTCATGCAGAAAATGAATGGCAGAACCAAGCCCCGAAAAAAATCCAAAGTTTTTTTTCCTAAGAGATACTTTTTAAGACATCCCACAGCACAAACAGAAATAAGCTGAAGAAATGCAATTAGAGAAAGAATTTACATTGGGCACTAATTATTTACTAGGAGCCTGAATGTATTTAGACTTCATTTCCAATGAACTCAGCAAACAGCTTGCTCAACAAGATCAGGAGTAAGGGTTTAGGATTTGGATTAAAAACACAGGAAAAAAGTAAACACTAATACCCCTCTCTAGGGAAATCATCTCTACTAATTATTTGTCTACAGCTTTCCTCAATATTGCTGTCTAAACTGCATTTGTAAACATGGCTCCATTGTTCTGTAACAAGGAAATCATGCACTTTTAGGAATTTCTTGCTAAAATGTATTAGAGAAAATTAAAGTTTTGCGCTATTATTTGTTCTCTATGGAAAGCACTTTATTTTTACCAATAATAAGGGAAAGGTAAATATTTGGAGACAAAAATATGGGAATATCTCTGTTCATACATAGGAATGTCTCTGTTAATTGTGTTAGCTCTAAAGCTAACAAAGTCATCAAACACAATGGCTGAGACTATTATTGTAACTATTTTCAAATACTGAAAGCTATCAAGAAGTGTAGTCGAATGGCACCCTAGAAAGGAAGGAAGCTTTTCTTCTTTTTTTTGCCTCAAGTTTGTAAGTTTCATGCATTTTTAATGCAAAAACTATTCTTACATTAGACACAAATGCCTTGACCTCTGGGTATATTTGTTATATTTTAGAAATGCATGCATAAACAAAGGCAAATACAAATGAATTTGCATTTTTGAGACGTATTTAGCCTTGATCAAAGTTGGTTTTTTTATTTGTGTGTTAAAGTTGTGTATTTTTTGTTTGTGCTCAGTGGTGACCAGAAAGCTTTACATGTGCTTCTTATTCAAAACACCAAGGCACAAATGGTGTAAGAAGATTTTCAGCTTTTTCTTATATTGTCTGGAGGGGAAAAGAAGTGTTAAGTACTTAGGATAAATATAAGCACTTCTTTGGCAAGTATTTATGTTGGCACATGCCAGCAAAGCCTCACAGATTGTTGTTCTCAAAATCAGTAACCATGCCAAATAGTTCTGATTCTTTCTCTGTTTGGGACACACTACCTCCTTTTCATTGGTTTCATTTATTTCAGGTACTTTTCATTTTCTTGTATGGGATTTTGAGTAGTCTTAAAGACAACAGTGTCATAAACACATTTTTAGTGCAGTAAAGTATTTTTAACTTAGAGATGGTCAATAATATATTTGCTAAGAATGATCATCATCTAGTATTGAACAAGTTATGAACAGGAGAACACTCCTATGAAGTTATATGTGGGGTTTTGTTCTAATTTTTATTTGTTTGTAGTAAAAACATGGTGAATCAAAATGAAATTTCTCTCAGTCTCCATCAGATACTGTAGCAGCTCACCACAGGCCATTCAGAACTCTCCCATCTTTAATGGCCATGACTTCTTTGTATAGAAGACAGAGATTCTCTTTCCTCCTGTTTTAGGTTAGATTTATCCTGACATTCATTTGTATTCTTGTTAGACTACACTTTTGCTATGTTTTAGAAACTATAGGCTCATAATGAATTTGGCTTTCAGCAGAAGGGCCAGGACCAGAAATGGAAAGGGTGCAAAATTTCATTAAGTCTGACAAGGCCGAAGACCTTCAGGTGGGGTTCAGCTGTGCAGGACACAGCAAAGGAAAGAAATGTAGGAGAAAAGTACCAGGTGTAGCAGCTGTAGGAGAAAAGTACCAGCAGTCTGTTCTGGAAGACAAAGATGACAGGCCAGGAGTGTTATGCTGCTCAACACAAACACAGAAAATCTTCTCCAGATCAACCTCAGAGGCATGTTACCAACCTGTAACAAAACCCAAAATAACCCCTACAGCTGCTTGTGAAATGGTACCAAGGAACTACAGAGAACCAGCAGCCCAAGTCTAAGACACATACAGAGATTCTCCTTTTCTAAAGAGATTGATGTATTGTTTGACCCATGCTAAAAAGTATTTGTCAAGAGTAAAAATAGAATTGGGATACACAACATAATTTTTAGTAGTTATGCAGGCAGAATGTATGGAAAATAAAATTGCATTTATGGCTATGCATTGTAAAGCATATCAATGTTAGCTGCAATACTAGGCATATTAGTGTTTGAAGCAAATTTTCAGTATTTTAAAGCACTTCAAATAATCTTAAATTAGTAATGATAATAAAATCCAGGAAAGATAATAAAACCCAGGAAAAGCACATCCTATATGATAATGTAGGATGTGCTGCATTACCCTTTCTGTGATCCTGGATACAGCTGGGAGGAAGACAAGCAGGAGAGGAGGAGGAGGAGGATTACATGTGGACAAACAGAATAAATGAGTGTTTCAGTGCACTGGCCTTCACAGAACTCCTTGAAGTTTGTGCAGAAGTCTTTGGCCTCTTCCACTGCCTTCGAGCGCTCCAGTACCTTCCTTCCAATTCAGCACTGGAAAGGGAGCACCTCCTTCCTCTTTCCTTTTCATCTACATCTCCCAAAGACAAAACAGGAGGAGACTTTCATAACTCCTAGGCATGCAATCCAGTAGGATTCTCTGAATGAAATATAATGCATGACAAGTTTCTCTACCTAGCCAAGAGGCAGCGGTACCTCTTGCAGTGTTTTAAATGTGAGCAAACTGTGTACCACAGGAAAAGCTGATTGTTTCAGACCAGACCAGTGTGCAAACTTTGTACTAGGTTAGTCCAGCCCCATAGGTAGAAATGGTTTGCTGCTGCACTGGACAAATTCTGCAGAAATTATGTGGACCTTGTTGGGAAGTGAAAGAAATTAAATGAAAGAAAAAGGACAAAACCAGTTGTTTTTTTTTTTTTCCTGCAGCTCTTGCAGCCTGTTCCTCTGAAGTTCTTTTTCTATCTAATCCAAAAGGTGGACAAAGTTCATTTCATCATCAGCAATCTAAAATCAAGTCTCAGCTGAGACTAATTTGCACGAATAATGAAAGCAGTTTTCAAGTGTGGTATTATATATATTTATTTTTTTTTTAATAAATGCTGACATTTTGATTTTTCTGGAGTACTGCCTATGACTCTCTTGGCTTTGTTTTGTGCTTTGAAGTTCAAATTAGTGACCAGCTAGAAATGGGTTTAGAGCTCCCTGACTGCTGTAGAAGCAACTGGGGCAGATACTTAGGACTGAAAACTATTTAGTCTAGCAAGCATTCAGGAGGATATTTTCATAATAATAAACCAAACTCACACCTCTGGAAAGACAGGACATGGAGATCTAGAGCACTGATTTTTGTGCCCGTGCCCTGATGAGCAGAAGTGCCACAACAGCACATTGTTGACTTTCCACCAATCTCAGGCTGACATTGCCTGCCATCAGTCAGGTCCAAGTGACATTGACTTATCTGGACTGCTTTATAAGTAAGCATGGCAATGAAAAACACCATTTTATATTTCTACAGCTAAACAGGTATTCCAGAGAAATCCAGTGAAGATGGGCCTGCCTCTCAGCCACCTGAAAACACCATCCAAAGGCTGCTGGGCAGACCAGAGCCCACATTATGATTTTTAAGTTAATTCATCATCATTCTTGAGACACTTGCACATGACAAACTCAAGGTGCCCCATTCCTCCAGCTGTCTGGGAGGCTCCTCCACTGCAACTCCCTTGCCCTGACAGAAACATGGAAGGCTCATTAAGGCAAGACCTAAATATTCCCATCTTAAAGCAGCCTTGGAATAAGAAGAAAACAAGATTTATTTTTTTCCCCTAGTGCACAATCAGAGATACAAAAGCCAAGGGTGCCCAGCCAGCTCCAAGTGCAAGGCCCTCAGGGTATTGCGGGAAAGAAGTGACTTGGCAGAGGGATGGGGTAGTGCCATCTTTTTTCCATGCCATGGGGCAGCATTGTGGCATCCACGTGGGTTTTCAGAAATAGCTTTGGCTCTGCCGAGGCACCAGCACGTGGGAGGGTGCAGCCGGACTTCACCCTCGCACCAAAGCAGCCGCGCTCTAGGGCTGGGGGTGGAAAGCGGGGCCCGCGGGTGGGCGGGCAGTGTATGAGTGTGCATGTGTGTTAAATTACTACTTTTAAATATATACATTTCTTTTTATTCCCTCATGAAGACCGGGGCGGGCTTTTCCCCCTCAGGATCCTAAGATCCCTGCCCTCCTTTCCCCGCCCCCGCCAGGGGAGACGGGCGGCCGCCGTACCTGGCGCCCTCTGCCCGGGAGGAGCCGCCTGGGCCCCGTCGGCAGCGGCGCCGAGCAGGTGGGGGCGGCGGGGGCGCGGCGGGGGCTCGGCGGCGGGGCTGGGGGTCCCTGGTGCCCCGGGCCCCCTCACAGCTCGGCCAGCCGGGAGCGCCGGGCAGGGGCGCGGCCGCCACCTCCCCTCGGTCCCCGCTGAGGCCCGGACCGGGGCTGGGGCTTCCCCGGTGCCGCGGGGTCAGAGACGACTCGGCGGGCAAAGTTGGTGCCGCGGCTCGGCCCCGGCCCCGGGCAGCGTCCGACCGGCGGGGCAGCGAGGGCACGGGGTGACCGCGACTCCCGCGCCTCTGGGATGTGGGTACTCCCGGCGGCGGAGGAGGAAGCGTGGCTGAAGTCAGGCACGGGCTGTGCGCTGTGCTGTGCTCTGTTGTGTTTTCCGGCGGCGGTGGATGGCAAGAAGTTTTGTTTTTTTCCCAGTTCTCGTCCTTGAAGTAGATGTGCTGGAATAGGTCAACCGAGAAAACAGGGCTGAGTGATTGTGAAAAGTACCGTATTAAAGTATTAAATACTTGTGTACATATTGGGGGGGGGGGATGCTGGAGAAGTGTTGGAAAGAAGCTCTTAAAGGTTTAATAATAATTAACATGGATAAAATTGAGACTAAAATCTAGTGACTTTCGCATCAGCCTGCTGGCGCTAACTCAAGAGTGACAGGGAATGTGTTGGTAAAGGATAGCACGCGGATTTTTTTATTTCTCTTAGGATATGCTCGGAGTCTGCAAAGACGTAAAGATGATGGGTTATGTGACAGCCTGCATCTCTGGGCTTGTGAAGGGGGGCTGGGCTTGTGTCGCTCAAGAAATTCAAGTGTTTGAGAATAGGGAGGACACATGAGACCTCCGTGCCTTTGTTTTGTTTCGTTCTGAAAGTGGAATATTACTGAGTGAGGTTTCTGAAAGATAGCAAAGTAAGTCTGATTTAGGAGAGGAAACTGATACAAGGTAAAGTTTGGTGATTTCCGCAAAGAACAGTCTTGGGGCGGTCTGGATTTATGGGCTAAAGTCTGCAAGTGCTCCTGCTAATTTAGAAAGTGACATATTGCTGAAATTGCGATAGCAGTGATACCTGTTACTGTGCACGCTGCATGAATCAAGTGGTTGAACTGCTTCCTGATACAATCAGTGTTTTCAGTTTCTCCATCTGTGTATGCGGTGCGAGTTCCTGTTGATTTCACAACGTGTGTTTGTACAGTCTTTGTTAACATCTTCAGTTCGCGTGCTTTGTACTGAAGGACAAGCCATAGGGCACACGATCAAGGAAATGAATGCAACTTTACTGCGCGATGGCAGTCGGAGCTGGGACACTTGTTAGGCACTCGTGTGCGTGGGGACGGTTCCCGTTCGCTGCGTGAACCTGTGACCCAAAGCAGTGTCCCGGCTGGAATGCGCAGGCGGTGCAGGCGCTGCTGCCACCCACGGCTCGTACGGGACATTGCCCTGCGTGCAGTGGAAAGGTTGAGTCTGCTTTGCTGTCAGGTACCGGCTTCCGTGTGCAAGATAACATATGAGGAGCTCAGTGTGGGACCCTTAAAGCAGATTGTGTAAGTGTGGTTTTTTAATTGATAGACTGCTTTGGCTGTTTTGCTGTAGATAATGATGGCAAAATCTGGGTTAGACTCATAACCAGAAAGAATGCTGTGGGAGTTGATGTTTTTCCTGGAGAAGATGCAGGTTACGGAATGGGGCTTGCAATTGAGCTATGAAACTTTTTTTGTCTTTTTTAATAAAGAATGTATATTCTTTAGAGACAGGGGTGTATAAATAGTTTGACCAGCTTTGCATACAGACTTTGGTTGCTTAGGGGCAGATGCAATGTTTAATTCATTAACTGCAGTGCTCAAGTTATTGCTGGTTTGGATCCATGCCTGAAAATAATTGAGATGCACTTGAAATTCAGATTCTGTGATTGTACTGCACTGGAAAGGGCAACATATGACTATATTTATCAAATCATGTAGTATAACACAAAGCAACTTCCTCTTTTTTTCTCTCACTCCTTCCGCACCTAAAAGAGGAAATAAAGATCCTGTAACATCTCAATTTCTCTTACTGCAGTAGGGGAATGTACAGTCAGTGTTTGGAGTCTGTACATAATGACTACTAAATCTGAACTTGCAGAAAGTACTTAGTTGGGTTTCTAACAGTAAATCAAAACATAGCACTGTCACATATCAGCAGTCACACCATAAAAGTCAGCACTGTTTGTTGAATGTCCTAAGGAGATATCACCAGATGCTAATAGTTATTAGCATTATTATCTTTATACTTAGTAATTTTATTGCTTTATGAGGTCTGTATTTTGGGAAACTCGATGTCCTCTGAAAAGAAGACTTTGAACAGAAAATAATATCTTAGTCATAACAAATAGAAAAATATTTGGACATTTTAAGAGACAGATGTTGAGAACTCCAAAGTAGAATAACACAATTTACTATTTTGCATCTACAAAAAAATTAACCTATGCTAAGTATTAAAAAGTTTACTATTAATATTTTAAAATATTTTAGCTCCAAAGAGAAGCAAAACAGGGAAAGGACTGATATGAAATCTCTTTGTTTATAAGTAATAACTCACCTATAATAATTACATTTTTTTTTAAGACACATTTGCTTTTGTGGTAGCTTATTGTGCTCTCTGTGCTCTGTGACTGGGACTAGTTCTTTTCAGTCAAGTAAAGTAGGTGAGACTGGACAGGCTCAGCTCAGCTTTCTTGCTCCATAAGTTACTGCATGTGTGTGAGCATCTGCTGCATTATTATGTGGGTATTTTATGCAGTTCATTTAAGTTCTAATAAATGGGATCACACATGAAAAGTTGAAGCTCTGGGGAAAATGATGCTAGGCTCTACTGCACCAGAATAAAAATTCCCACCTTCTTCAGAGTGTATATGAAATTAGTATCTAAATAGCAATCAAATGAGATACCCAGTAAAGTCTTCTATCTAGAAGTCTTTAGTACTCAAATTACACTGAGTTACCAGTGGCTGCTATGCAGTTTTGAGATGCAGCTTTTTGGACTGCCTTTAACACTGTTCTAATAGATCTTCCTCAATTAGTCTATGTTCTTACACAAAGTAGTTACTGTCTTTGAGAGACTGAAGCTTTCTGAAAACGGGCATATAGTAGCAAAAACTTAATGGTACTTCACAGTTGCTTTTTTATCTGTGGTCATTCTGCATCAGGGTTGTCTGGTGGCTTCCTAGCCAGGATGAGGAGAGATATAAAGAGTGCTATATTTGCAAACAGAATAAAACGTCCTTGGGGCTTCCAGATTGGAAAGAAACTGTATTTTCAGACAAAATTGTATTTTTTTGAATACGCCCACCTTAATTTGACTTCTGAGTATTGTGAAGTGAACTCATTCATACTTCATTACATACAGGACAGCTGTAAAGCTGCCTTAGGATTGCTTTGAAAGAATGTAAAACAGCTAAAGGATTTTCACAAGATGCAAAAAGCATGTTTTCATGCAATGGTAATTGAAACAACAGCTGAAATGGATTTCACTACCAGAAATAGCTCTCTCTCAAATATGATCATGCATGGAGAGCCTAATTCTACTTTGCATTGACCCTGTGTCATCTTTTCCTGTTGTTACAAATAAATAGATAACTCTCTGTGGTGCGAACGGTGTCACTCTGCAGCCAGCCTAAGCAGAGCAGAGCTACATAGCAGCTATGCTATAGTTACAGGGTAAGTGCTAAAGTGAAAAGTGGGGGAAAACTGGGCCAAAAGTCCCTACATGATTAAGTTCTCTAAGCATAAGAACAGAAAATTCAGCGTGAAAGCGCTTGCTCAGTCCTGACCCTGCTCTTACAAGTGTCTAAGAAAACTAAACAAACTGTGTCTGCTCTGCAGCTTCTGTGTAATGGATATTCTATATCCTCCATTTACCCTGGTGGCACCTGCCGTGCCTGCTTTGACAAATGGATGTGTTGGCTAGAAATTACAGTGCTCCTGTTTCATTCATAAGAGAGGGGTAAAATGAAGGAAGTGAATGAATAGGTTTAGAGATAGTAACCCCTTTGTGTTGGTGCCTTTCACAAGCCATGCACAGGTCTGTAAATGACCGCTGTACCATTTAACTTCTAGTTACTATATCATGTTTTCCTCTTTTCATTATAAGTAACAAAAAAAAAAAAAAAAAAAAAAAGGACAGAAGGACAGAATATGGTACTGCAAGCACAAAGGATGTCTTGGGGTCTTTTGTTTCTCTTTTGTACCCCATTGTTTTAGAGCTATTATGTTACTGCTTTCCTAACTGGCATAGTTTTGTGTGAGAGAAAAATATGTATGCAGCAGCACTACTGATGGGTATAAAATAGTCCTGGCAGGTTTTTGGATTTTGTCCAAGTCAGTTACACATTTTTATATGCTAAAGAAGAAAATAAATAATGCTATATCTGTTCAAAATCTACATATCTGCTGTGTTAGTAGAGTAGACACATAAAGAAAATCATGAGAAGCATAAAAGGCAAGCCAGACTTATATACCAGGAAAACAGATTGGGGGTTTAGCAATTTATTTTCAGAGGGAATGTTTGCTTCTCTTTGGGATATGTAAATTACTGCAAAAATATCTGTCAAATTCTGCCTGGGATTTGAACAGAAATTTGCTTTTATTGGTCAGTTGTGTGAGTGTGAACAGCTTAACATGTTAGTGATGCTGCTTCTGTTGCTGCAGATAGTATATCCTGGAGTATTTTCAGAGTTAAACCCTAAAGAACTGATCTCACTTCTACTGAAAACAAAGGAAAATTTGGCATTATAAAAATTAGAGATGGATTAGCCCCTAGTAAACTGGCAGAGGGGGTGGGGACTATCTCTGTAAGGTACTGTGTGAGTGGTATATGTGGGGCCTAACAGGGCATTTAGTGCAGAATGAAAGCCTTTTTTAGCCTTGAAATGACTAAGTAGCAAGGAAATTATGCAAAAGCGGATTGTACAGAATATCCTTGGATCAAGTGATCATGAGTTTAGATTGACTTAACAGTAGGATAAATTATGCAGTCCCATGTGGGGGTACTTGGGCTTGCTCTGAACAGACTGTACCAAGAGCTGCAAAGGCCTGGAGTAGCTGCACAATGAGTATGCTATGATTACTTTGCTCCTTTCCTCTGCCCAGACTGTTTGACCTGCTTGATTTCTCCAATACTTCAATCTTTTATCCAATCCATCAGGTGGAGCTTTGTACATTTGCTCTAAAAAAAAATACTCACCAGTTTTAGTCAGGATGTACATCCTCATATCTCCTAGAATCACATTTTCTGAGTTTTTTCAGAGCTGGGTCAGCCTAGCTCTGCATTTCATCTGTTTTTCTCAGCAGCCTGTGCTGAACCTTTAGTGTCATCATGCAGAGTTACTTTCTTTTGCTCCATGTTCAGCGTTTCTTTCCCCAGGGCGAACAACTCTACCTTTTAAATGAAATGCCTCTTCTTGCCTTACCTTGCAACAACAGCAGGCAAAAGGTGCAGTGAATGGTGACAAGGGCAAAGAAAGTGGAGAGTGAGAATGGAGAGACTGGTAAACCACTAAGAAGGGGGAGAAATATTCACAAAGTGAAATAAAGAAAGAGGGTGGGGCAGATCCAGGCTGGTTAATGTGAAAGCTGAAGTCCATAGCCAGCATAAAACTTGACACCAAAATTCATGGAAACAAGTGAGTCCTCATCTTTAACCTGCTTGGTCTGATTCTGATTGCTCTGCAGGAATACTTGGGAGCTGTTCAAAGAAAACCACTCTTCTCCTTTGTACCTATGATAGATACAAATGCAAAAAAGTTTCTATTGGCATTAAATCACTAGAATAATTTTCCTTCTTCATCAGGCAGCAAAGCTAATTGAGTATTTTTGAATCCCTGATGTTCGTTGCTTATGCCATGTGTACAGGTAGGTATCAATCACAATTTCCTCTCTAAATATAGTGGCTTTCCCAGGGAATTACCAGTGAAGACCTTTAATAAGTCAAAGGGCTGAAACTTCAATTTAATAAACTCATATTGTTTTTTTTCTCAGCACTTTGTTTTATTAGCAATTCAGAACTAGGCCTACAAATCAAAACATCTTTTATCAGGAATTTTTTTTTGTTGCAGTTGCAAATGACTGCAATTTGTTGTTCATTGTACAAAGTAAAATCATTGTCCTGAGTAAATGGATGTAAGATTGGAGCTAGGTACTTTGTGCACTTCCTTTAAAAACAGCTAACAATTTTCTGTACCAGAAAGATATTTACACCTTTATGCACATAGGCAGTTTGATCTCAGCTTTGACGCTTAAGGGAGAATAAGAATATATTGCATATTATTTTTTCAGATCAACTAGTTAGTTAAAATTACAAAAATGCAATGTTGTGGTAGCATAGCAAGGCTTTCTTAATAACATAGGAGTTTATATTGTATACTTGTAAGTATGGAAGCTTTACCCTGGTGTAAAGAACATCTGAGATGAAGCTATCAATTATGTCACTGAAATGGGACAGCAGCTTCAACAGGATTGACAGAAAAGGCCATGAAAGTGAGAATGAATGTTCAGAAGTTATAGTTTAGTTTTTTAGGCCATTAGGGCTAACATTTTTACAGCTGGAATGGAAATTAGGTAATCACCATTTCACTGAAAACTGGAATCAAAGTTTCCCATTCTCTCTTTGAGGTGAGGATTTCCCTGGCAACTTATTCCTGCAGGTGACCAGATATTGTGTTTTACATCCCTTGTGAAAGGCAATTCTCCTTAGCACATACAGTGACCACAGTCCATGCTGGAGCCTCAAACCGTGTTGTAGGAAAGCATGGTGCATGTTGAATTGCAGAATTTCTTTTTCTGGCATTGTCAGTATTAGACTGTGTTTTAAGCTGAGAGCTATCAGCCTGACATGACACACATGCAGGTTTCTATAAATTTATCTTTTCAAGTTGTAAAGCTTTGAAAATTGGACCTCTGATAAAATAGCATGTAGTTGAATGTGGAAATTTCAGAATTATTTAAGAACTGGATTTTTAAAGTCCTCTAGTCTTCCAATAACCATATTTGCAAATTCTTTTCACTTGACTGGCCATTTAAAACAAGGTTTGAATTGTCTGTAGAAAATATAGAAGAGCAAGATGCTGAATACTGCCTTGTTTGCATTTTCCATTTTGATGCTAGCTACCAAATTGGAAAGCAAAACTTTCTTCTGTTAAGGGAATAGGTTAAACAATGTTTGGAATTTTTTTTGTAGAAACCATTCCATGTACAGGTATACTTTTCAAACAACTGTAAAAAAAAATGATAGTCAATAAATATATTAATAACTATAAAGGAATAGATCATTAACAATTATGTGAAAACATACAATTAGCTTCTTAGCAGAGGCTGCAAAATTTGCAGATGTTAACCTGAAAAATAAAATTACCTCTACAGAGAGAGATCAAGTGCTGCTCACACTGATACTCTTGAGGAGTATAAGAGTAAACAGTTGTCTTCAGAATGTGGCTGTGACCTTGAATGTCTACTGAGCTGCACTTTCTTTAGCTTAGGCCAATGATTAACTTTGCTAATGGCTGTATATCAAATTCACCATTGTTTGTATAGCTGGCAGTGAAACAAGCCATGTCTGTCTTTGTGTGGATGATGCAGTATTAATTTCAAGGAAACCCTTTGTATAAATTGTTTCCTTTGAAAAGTTATGTCTTTGTGCAAGTCCTAATTACTTATAATTTACCTCATTTGTCTTTGAGCTCTCTAACTTCAGGTTAACACTACCACAGGCACGACATATTTCTTCTTGGTATGTGTTGTTCTTTTCTCTTAGTCCTTATTTAAAAGAGGATGATGAATTCCCTTATTCTGCTCCCTTACAATCAGTCTTCTCTGACAGATCCCCATGGAGCAGAGGAAGCTACACCCTGAAATAGTCATATGTAGGGATGTGAAGTCATCTGTGCAACTTTGCCTCCGAAGGGAGGTTTGTCAAGACATAGCACTGTAATTTCTGGCCTCAGCACCACAGGGAACCCAGCAGAGATCTGCCCACAGCACACATGGAAGCAAGGCATCTTCAAATTCCTGTAGTCTCTGCTGGGTCAGCCCTGGACAGTTTGTGGCAATTTTATCAGGCATCTGACAGAGTAAGAGTCATGCTGGGCTTTTTTCAGGCAGAAAGGGGAAGCAGCCCTTAACTGCATTAAGCCTGGTGGAAATAGTCCAAGCTGAGGGGAACTTACAGTCCTTGGCTTAAATTCAGGATACTGTTACATGCTGTGAGACAGTCCTACAGACCCTGTAGAAGACAAATGCTGCTTAGAAGTGTTTCGTTAGGTATTTAATGGAGAAAGAGCCCTTCCTTAAGGTTTGTACATTCCAATGGAATTGAAAAAGTCGGATTCTGTCTTAAATTGCAGCGATGTAAATGGTGACTGAGAGCAGAAATTTCTCTCAAGTTGTACACAATTCTGATGTACAACTGTTAGATGGTGAAAGGCTGGAGTTTTCTTAACTGTGGGAATATACGTGTGAAAATCTTAACATATATATATATATATATATATAGTAAGATGGGTTTGTGTATGGATATTTGCCTTCCTGCTGTAAATGAAGATTCTAACAGCTTGACATTTCTGCGCTGTTCTTAAATGTCTCAAATGCAGCAGACTATAAATTATTTTGTGAATAGGGTTATCACTGTAGGGTGAAAAAGAGACAGAATATTCAGAGGTTCTACCTTGATTCTTTCTTGTGGGTTCTGTAACAGAAAAAGTCATTCACACTCTAATAAAAAGAAAAAAAATGTAGCATCCAATGCTTAAATATTAAATGGTTTGCTTATCTTAAAATTAGAATCTGGACCAGCTCATTCCAAACAGAAGCTTTTTCCAAATCTTTTCCAGTTGTGTGATAGTGATAGCAGCAAAGTTGATCTGTGTAACACACATCTGCTGTTCTCTGTTTTTAATCTCCCTTTATCTGCATGTGTTGTACTGTCTTTAAAAGATCTGTGGAGATCTCATACCAGTGATTTCAGCTGTTCTTCAGTGATGTTTTGCAGGAGCAAATGGACAATTTGCTAATTAAAAATTATGCTAATTGTCTACCTTTGAGATCATGAAAATTGAGCAGATGCTTATTGATGCTGTTTTTTCACAGGTAATTTTGAAATTATTTGACTTTTCTGTTGAAATATAAGGACTTAAAAGCTATAATTCAGAACAGTACAGGTAATCAGAAGATCATATTTGATTATATAAAAGTTGTTTGAAAGATAAAAACAGGTTGTGGTCTACTCTTTTTGCTAAGTTTTTAATCAAGAAAGTAAGATGAATACTATAGATAAGCTCTCCTGCACACCTTTGAAATATCTCTCTCAGCTTTTCCTTTGAAGGAAGAAAACCTGTACATTTCCCCAAAGGTGAATTACCTACTTCAGAGTGTGCAACTGCAGTGATTGCAAATCCAGTAGTAATGAATCTGTTATTTTGCAGTCCTTTCTCCAATTTGGTTATAAGGGTCATATTTTCAATTCCAGCTGTTGTTTCATGTTAATGGCTATACACCTAAAGAGCTAGGGACACTGGCCATTTAAAATATACCCCTATTTAGAGGAGTTTAATGTATAAATACATATTATGCACATTTAAATAATTGTGATTTTTTTTCCCTCTGTCTTTTTCTCTTCTTGACATTGTACTAAATTAAAGGTACAGCTGTTTTGTGCCATCCCTTTCCTTGATGGGTGAAGGTATTTTAGAATAGTTTTTGCAAGCATACCTGTCATGGTTCTGCTGAATATCAGTGTGGCAGGAGACATGTGAGCTGCTGCCCAAAATCCACTGTTTTTTAGTGTGGATCTCTGCTCCCAGCTGGATTTTGTTTTAGTGTGAGCCCTGCACTGAGGCTATGGCAGTGATACTTCAGGAGGAGACCTTTGGGAAGCACTTGGATCAGAGTTTGTGCATGTCTGGTAGCTGAATAAAGTGAGACCAAAGCTACAGAAAAGCTTAGGCAGAGGTTTTGAGTTTCCCACAGGCAAATCCAGCACAAGATTGAGAGACCAGTTCATGAAGAAGAAAGATCTGTACCTCCTCTGTCTTGTCTGACACTTCAAATTAAAGTCTGGGTGAAGACTTGATTTGGGCCTTCAGAAATCTGGAGCTTGAGTTCTTACATTGATGACTGCAGTCTTGTTCTTAAACCCAGCTGCTATTCAAGCACATGCGGTGAGAACACGCAAAGAACAGTCTGTGACACCTGAAATTACCAGGTTCAAAATTATCCTTACCAACAGAACAAAAGAAGACCAACTGTTTTGAGATCAGAGAAGAGTAATAATATTCTCTGACTATTGAAAAGTTCACTGCCTTGTGAGAAGCAAAACAACTCAAAAAGTATAACAAGTCCTTGCAAATGTACTTTTGAATTACAGTGCTTATATTCCACAAGCTGATGCTGAGCAATAGGAGAAACTATTTTGCTTGGAACAAGGTAGAGTCATCTGCAGTGGAGTGCAAATGGGATCAAACTAGGAGAAGGAGAAATTAGGCTGCATGTCAGGCAATCTGAACTAAAAGAGTTATTTGACTGGGAAAGAGCTTCCCGAGGGAAATAATAAAAGCCACATTATTTGGGACACCTAAAATTAGACTTCAGAAAGCACTAGAAAAAAATGTACAACCTTGCTTTGGTAGGGAAGTGGACTAGAAAAGCCACGGTTTTGGATTTTCTTCTCTTTTTTTTTTTTTTTTCAATAAATTCTACAATTGTTTGAATCAATTCTGTGATATTTAAGTCAAGGTAAGATTTACATTGCTTCTTGCCTTAGGAAGCTGAGGTTAAACATATAGGCTTCTCCCCTCCACCTTGCCAGCCTTTTGAACTGTATCTTTTTATTTCTGTCCCTCAGGGATAGTTCAGACCCCTCTCTTCTAATTATAGGTATGCATATTTAGGGGAGTGGAGAAAGGGCACATGTGCCTTAAGGATCCTTTGTAGCATTTCCCTCTTACCTGGCTCTTACCAGACACTGGAACTGATCAAGATGATCCTCCTCTTTTTGGTTTTAATCCAGAGTTTATTTCGATTCTTATGTGAAAATCCATAAACTTGGCATGTTCTGAAGCTATTGTGTGAAATTATTGACCATGGATTTTATATATATATATATATATGTGTGTGTGTGTGTGTATGTGTGTATATATATGTATATATATATATGTCTGTGTGTATGTATATATGTATACATATTTGTGTGTGTATATATATATAATATAGTGAGGGGAGAGGCAAATGAAATACAGCCTTTAACCAAGGAACAGAGACCTCCAATAATGTATGTTGATATATTGGAAGTGTTGCAGTCTTCTCCATCATTTTCTTTCAGTACAGTCCATGTGATATTGCTGCAGTAATACAAAAGAGGTTATCATACCCAATCTTACATATTAAAAAGTGTAGATTGTGTAGTTATGGCTAAATGTTAAGAGCCAAATGTTTTTTATTGTAAGTTAGCTTGAAGATTCCTGTCTTTATCAGACAAAAGCCCACTTGAACAAATAGAACCTCTGTATGGAAGATGGTTCTTCATTGCGTAGGCATTATCCTGTAATAGTTCTGGTATAAAAACCATGAGTTTTAATGTGTACACAAAAGAATGCCAAGGTCAGGACATTGAGCCTCCAAATTTGTGGTAAGAGACTAAAGAAGGCATGTGAGCAGGATTTTCTGAAAGATGGTTCATTTGTAGAGGGTTTGAAACTACATGGGAGGAAAGCTATATGGTGTCTCCAGTATTTCATTCAAGGGCTGTGTGTTGTAGCCTCACAGAATGCATTTTTCCCCAATGCCCCTGGACAGGAGTATATGGGAGTGGGATACATGGCGAACCCTTCCTCGTCACTGAATTTTGGGTTGTAGTTTCTGCAGTTTCTAGTCCTTGAATTTAGGCTGCATCATTTGGAGGAGTGCTGGGGCAGGGACTGGTAGAGAGGCAGCTAGAAAAGTCATCTGATGGCATTTCAGATTGTGACTTTTAAATAGCAGGAGCTGATTCCCATTTCCTTTCTCCCACTGCTGCTTGCCTCCAATGTGCTCTACCTCCTGCTGCCATTCATGTGGTCTGCCACAGAAGCGTGGGCTGTATTTTTTTTTTTCCTAATTTGACTAAGAGCATATTTCCCATTCTAAATCCTTAATGAAGACAAAAGGCCTGTATTGCAGGGTGGGAAGATACTAACCCGAAACATATTATTAGCTGGGAAGACTCATTCTCCTTATGTCCGTGTTTTTGAATGGCTTAATTGAGGAAAAAAAGATATCTTCTGATGATGGGTTTTTGAATAGGGCAACAATGAGGGTGGAATGATGGAGATGCTGTGATGCCAGCTTTCTTGGAAAGCATCATTAGGAGATTGTTAAAGTGATTGTAACCGATTCTGTTACAGATCAGGGTGCTTTGATCAGCCAGCCCTTTGCATAGCAATCTCTCAAGGGAGAAAGTGAGTGTTTCAGAGGCTCTGCATGTTTAATTTTTGACTGTTCTCTCATTAAGTATTTTACAAGATAGAAGATAGAAAAGGAGAAAAATACTCAGACATTATTGGGATATTATTCATGTAGACTAGGTAGGAAGTGAACAAGTCTGCATGTACATTTTAATTTCATTGCCTCTTCCAATCTAACCCTTTAGCAAACAGCCAGATATTCCACTCAGGAATGTAACTTTGCCTCATTTCTATGTTATCTCCTCTCCTGAACTTTTCCAGATTTAACTGTCATGCCTCCTCCCTACACAGATTATTCTGGAAAAGCATGGAGTGCCTGTTTTTAAAAATGAAGGGAGAAGGAAGGGGAATAGGTTCTGGGAATTGTGGTCTTTTTAATTTAACATCAATTTCTAGTAAAACATTAAAATGTGAAAAATGTTTCTAAGACCTTTCAGGAGTCAGGGAAACAAATTATGACCTAGTGAGATGTATAAAGAGTAAATGTGAGAAACAAATGTAATTTCTTGTTAAGATAAAGCCTTGCAGAAAGAAAAGACAAAGCATATGACATATCCTGTGTTATTGTAGGGTTTTTGACACTGTTTCATATGACATTGTGAAAAATCAGAAAATAATCATGACATGATGGATGTAGAACAAAAGGTAAAATTAGATTGTTGGGAGCCTTTATCCAAGTATCACTATCAAAGGAAGATTTCAAGCATGGCTTGCATAGGCCTCTCTTTGGCACTGCCTAGTACTTTCATTTGCAAAGTTGCTAATGAAATACAGGGGTTTCTTGTTGTCTTTAATGATGACTGAGTCATGCTGAAGGCATGGTTAGGTATGAAAATCAATGAGTGATGCACTGTCATTCCACAAAAGATTTCTTTTTTAAAGAAAAGCATATAGCTTTTGTTGGAAGATATGTGCCTTTTTATTAGTGTATTACTAAAGAAATATGAAAATTAACATTTAAAAATGGCAGGAAAACCACTTGACTTTAACACTTGAGATGTTTGATCCTTGATATTATATAATTTGGTAATTGAAGCATTAATTTACAGAACTATTTTTTTATTTATTATTAAATCATGAGGGACTTATAAAGTCCCTTACTCTCTCCTTGGAGCAGCAAATCTCTGGCTTAAAGTCAACTGAGTTTTTGTCCCAGCAGGAGTGTCTACATGTGGTCAACTGTGATTTGTTCTCTACAGAATTGCATTTCAGGGCTATGGGCTAGGTTAAAGCAAGATGTAATAGTTGGACAGGCTAGCATCTATGCATTTGCTACTCATGGCACTGGTCCAGATCCATGAGCTTGCTCTTTAGATGTATGTTGTCATCATAACTGTAATGAGGCTGCTCGTGCTGTACTTTTGGAAAGAGTGCAGTATAAAAGTCTTCAGTCTGCTGAGAGCTAGATATTTTGGCTGATCTTCAGCTTGCAGTGTATAAACACATTCCACTCTGTTTTTGCTTTTAATTCTTCCACTTTTCCTTTTCCTCCCTTCCTTCTCCTCAAGGACATAGACTGGCAATATTTTTCACAACTGCGTGAAGCTAGAAATCTGAGCGGATGCCTGTGCCACCGCCGCCGCCACCGCCTCCTCCACCACCTCCACCACCTTCTGGAGGGCCCCCTCCACCACCACCTTCTGGAGGGCCCCCTCCACCACCACCACCACCACCGCTGGTAAGACTGACTTTTCATTTCTGTGTGCAAAAGCTTAGCTGTAGTAGCCAGCTCAGAGCCCACAGGATTTTGGCATGGATATTCATAGCAAATATCTGGAGCAGATGTTTGTTTTGCTGGCACTGGCTCTGTTCATTACAGCAGTGATCTCCAAAGTGGGGTGTGTGAGATGATCCATTGGTATGTGGGATGAAAATACTGCAACTGCAGTCATACATGTGTATACTTTATAAAGAAATAAACCTGTGTGTTTTGGGGTGCATGCTCAAAAATTTTTTTACTGCTAGGAGTGCATGATCAAAAGGTTTTGAGATGATTAGAGTGCATATGGTGAGAATTTAACATTTGTGAATACTTTTCTAGCCAAAGGGAATTCATTTTTGTATTGGTAATGTACAGATGGTAAGTATTAATTTCTTCATCCTTTTTCTTGCAGCTCCTATTAAGACTCACAGTGTTCAGCTCTACATTTTGCCCTTTCTAGCACATGGTGTCTTCCTGGGGATACAGCACAGTATTCTTTTGTACATGTGCAGGAACAATTACAGCTTGTAGCAGATCATTACTGTGTGTGTCATGAAGTAGAACATGTGCCTTGCCAGAATGTTTGCAATAAGAGGAGGATGCTCTGGGTGAACTTTCAGGGTATTACATTTTCATACCTTCACAATCAATTATTGTACCTATGGTAAAACCTGTTTAAGTAATTACTTGAATTCTGTGATCAGTTAGTCATAACCTGTTTCTGCATTGAAATTCTTAGACTTTTTTTGTAAGAGCAGAACCTGGCATGGTTGTGTTCAAGTCATAAAATCTCTCCTGACTTATTTTCATATATTTTTCTGTCACTGCTGTCGTTATTTGCAGAATATGTTAGACTGTGTAGCAAAACAGTACATGGTATTTAAAATACTTCAAATGTACTTCAGGTTTATTTTTTTTTAAGAACTACATTTCTCTCTTGCATTCCCTGGCAACTCTGCCTGTTTTGTTCTCAGGAAGGTTGGTTGGTTTTGTTTGATATTGTTCATAATGCTCTTATTTTCTGGTTTTTTTCCAGAAGAAGGTTTCTTTGCAAGTTTCTTTCTGCTACTTTACAGGCTGAACAATTTTGTAAAACTCCCCATGAGTTGTGGAGATGAAGAGGAGGAGGAAAAAGACAGCAAATCAAATAAGCACTGTTTGATTCTTTTCAGCATTCAGATTCAACTTTGGCACCAGGAGAAGTGTTTCCAATTAGCAATTCTTCTGGGCTGGTACACAACCTATACTTAGATGCTGAAATAAGTGGGCTGCATATTGTGAGCAGCTTAATGCTCACAACTGCAATTAAAGTCAACAGAAGCTACAAATGTTCTTATCCTAATAAATTTAAATCATAAAGTATCTAGAGACATTTTTAGACTCCTCTAACATACACCAATTATAAATGACTTGAGAAAGCTAAAAGGACCCCTAAGGATCATTATGAACAAGTTTAGGATTTTTTGCTTCCCCTTCCCTTTTCTGACAACTAAATCCACTCCCATGATAGGGTTTTGATACAAGAAGGCTTGTTTTCACATTGTAGTTGGATCACTCTGTTTCAAATGGGGTGATCTCTGTATAAGACAAGCAGAATTTAGAGTCAGCTCCATCTTGGTGTCATGATACAGACTAGATGTGTTTCAAGTTATTGTCTGATATTGAAGCTTTGCTTTTAATAAGTCTTGATACTAAAAAGAGTATATGAATCAACACAAATAATTAATAAAATAGCACGGCAGGACACTTTTTTTTCTGCAACAGGAAAATTACTTTTCCCTGTCAAAACTGAATGAGAGACAGGATAAGGAATCTGTCTGGTGAGTTCAGCAGAAGCACAGAGTAAGAGGCAGCTCTCCAGCCCGTGCCAGGTTACAGAGTAAAACCTTATAGTTGGGGAGTCTTCAGGAACTTGCTACAGACCCTGTTTTCTTTTACTGGAAAGCCCTTTTCTAGAAATTGGCATTTGTCTTTTACAGTTGCTAATCTGCCCAGCTGTTTTTACAGCTGCTAGATCTACAGTTAGGGGATGGAAGAAGGAAAATTTTTACAGGCCTATAGCTTTAAGGAAAACCTTCAAAGCAAATAAGTTATTATTTGGCCAACAGCTGGAAAAGTTCCAAAGTAAACAGCACAGTGATTTTTATTATACTGGTATGATTATATCAGAGTAAGATTTGCATGTCAGCAATTAAAAGTTAGGTTTTAATTTTACTATTAATATGCGGGTGAGCCACTAGTTTAATTTATGTGATTTATGTTAAAAGAAAAATGTCTGTGTGTAGGTGGGGGTTTTAGAATCCTATACTTTTTCATTATGCTGTTGCAGGGGTACCATGGATTTATCTTGCTTTTCTAGTTATGGATGAGAACCATACCTTCCTCTTGCTTTCACTATCAAGAGATTTTTAGCAGAAGTAGTCACCGCATTATCTTTTTCTCTGCACATTTTCTTTGCAAATATTGTGAGCCTTGATCCCAAATAATTTTGCAGTCCTTCATGGAAATTGTAATCACTGTTGGCACATAACTTTTTTGTCCTCTTGACTCCTTAAGGCAGAAGAAACTTCCTTCCTAGTGTTTTTTGACCTTGTCCCTACTGTTTTCTAAGACTTTTGGACTTGCTGATATTCTGTAAGTACTTGTACTGAATTTTGTTCACAAAAGTTGTTACAAGACAATACAAAGTGATTTGGAGGCAGTATTTAAGACATGCTAGGAGCCACCTGTGTCCAATAGCCAAAAAGCTATTAGCTGTTAGACCAAACTTAAAAGGCAACAAATTCTTTGATTTCTCAGGAGGGAATGGTGGGATGTCTGCTGTAGCAGATGCAGGTGGCTGAGTCAAAATGCAAATACAGCTAATTAGATTAATGACCATGTCTTCAAATGCCTACCTTCTGGGGGTCATGAGAGAGGTGAGTAGGCAGAATAAAACTATGCTCTGATGTATTTTCTGGCACTGGCTTACAGAATTCAATTCTCTTCATGTTCCATTTTCCTTTACACCTTAACAAAGCACACTTAGACAGGAGGCTTTTTCTAAAGCTCTTTTAGTTTAAGGGTGTGCCATGTAAGGTGGGTTTTTTTAATTGAGTTTTTATTGGTGATCTTGGGGAAGAGGGTGGTAGGTTTGGGGTTTTTTAAAGCTTTCTGCTCACAAAAAATTTAATTTTATTCCCACTCTTATTTCTTTTACCACTCCTGCCTTTAAGCTCAGCATATGAGGCACCCAGGTTAGTTTTGGCTTGTCACATTTTCTGGAGTAGGTATCACCACTGAGACAGATTAAAATTTTTCTCTACTTAATTTCCCAAGAAAAAGATCAAGAGAGAATTTTGCTTTGATAAACCCTGTTCACTTATTACATGCAGTGAAGACTGCTTACTGCTGTGTGGCCTCTGTATATATGAATTTATAATGTTAAGATCAGTCATCACCTATTAAAATGTTAATATTGGAGGAAGTGTGGATGTGTAGCAGCCCTGCTGGGTTGTGCCTTACTCAGAGATGTTTGTTTAATGATTCATATGTTTGTGGAGTTTAAGAAAATACTTCTGTTCTCTTTAGAATTGTTACGAATAGAGTCTTAGCATAGAAATTAACCCCCAAAATCACAATTGATGAGATGCTTAAAGCTCATAAAGTAGCACCAGGTGTTTATTTGCTGCCTTGTGGCACACTAGAAACAAGTGTAGCAGAAGGAGAAAGTGTATGCTTACTTTGGTAAGATAGAAATGTGAACCTTGAAACAATGATGAATGCTAGAATAGCATGTGGATTAAGTATAATAATTACCTCATTTTATTTAGTTAAAGATTTTAAAAAATTAGAAACAGAATTACTGTTGTAGATAAACCTGTTAGTGTTTAGCAAGTTTTTTATTATCTTCTTATTTTCTACTCTGTAATAGAAAACTCAGAAAAGCAATTCCTCATGATATAATGTTATGATAAAATCCTAAATTACACAGAAGGATTTCCAAGGTTGAGAAAAACATCACCTTGGGATAGTTTTCCTTGGGGAGGATGTTTTTTTCCCCTCCTTCATGCAGTTGTTAGATTGAAAACCTTGCTGAGCTGTTCCTTCAGCTTCACAAGAAATTCAGAGAGCTGCAGTGTTCATCTGAAGTTGTGTGGGAGTTGGTTTTGCTCCTATGACATTTAGCACTACTGTTCTTTGGAAAGAGAACAAACAGCATATGTAAAACATCTTGGCTGAAGATAAAGATGATTTATGGTATTTTGATTTGGTCTTACCAAATATAGTATGAGCGAATGTGCACATAGGAGCACTCAAATGCATACATTTTTGGTCATGCTTGCTAATTATTTATTGTAAAAATTAAAATAATCTCTCAAGTTTTTATTCAGACCCCTAGACATGCAAGTGTAATACTGAAAGAACAGCATTGTGCATGGTACCAATAGCAAAATAGTTAGGAATGTGTATATTATAATTTTATCTGAGCTGTAAGATCATATTTAGTACTTTGTCATGGAGCCTAGGGAGATACTAAAGCACAATATTTATTGCTGATAAGTAAAACACTGGAGTGAGAGAAAATGCTGGCTTGGTAATCTTGTTGGTGACTGATCATACAGACTGTGCTAAGAGCTGGACAAAGCACAGCTGAAATTTTTGAGTGCTTTGTTCCAGATGAAATAAAGGATACTGATTTATAGTGTTTTAATAATATATCATATCTCACACCAGTCTGCTTTCATAAAGAAGTGAGAGTCAATCATGTAGAAAAAAAAAAGTTGTGTCTTTGTGTGGTTTATTTGACTTAATTTTCAGCTTTTGGAAAATTTGGATTGCATAGCTGTGGTGTCTCAAAGTGTTGCTGCTGTAGCTTTCTACTCCTCTGGTCAAGAAATACAGAAAGGGGAAGTGGGAGCTGTGAAATGTGGGGAAGATGAAAAGAAAACGTAAATACTAGGCTGTAATTGCTCTGTTTCATCTGGACAGGTACAGGGGCATGGATTGCATATAGGTCCTAGCTGCTAATCTTCTTGAATGCTTCAAGAGAACTTGCTTGAGAACTCTTATGTCACCGTTTTAAATGTATTTAGAGAATGAGTTCTGTTTTGCAGGTTTCTTCATAATGTCATGTGTTCTATGTGTCTGAATGCAGTGGAACACATTTGAAGAGCATTCTTTCTCTTTGTTTTTCATCTGTTTAATGTACAAGTATGGAAATTGCAGGGTAGATTTACCAGCTGTAAATAATCGAGCCCAGGTACCAGAAGCAGTCTAGCTGCTCTAATCACAAAGTAATAAAGCCCTTAAAAGTCAGTACCCCATCTCTAGTGTATGCAGTGGCTACATATTAAATTCCGTCTGTCAATCAATATTGTACTTTTAGCCTTTTAATAAAAGAGAACTCAAAATTACAGTAATGCTTGAATAGGACTTCTCTGAATGGCTGGAAGGTGAGAGTGCAAAAGATGCCAGTTTCTTGTTGTTCTCTCTTGGGTTAACCATAATTTTGTGTGGATGCTAAAAGGCTTTTTAGAATGATCAGTAGCTTCTGCACAGTTAACTGAGTATGAGAAATAGCCTAGCATTCTTAGAGAGAGATTAAATTGTGATGTGTATAGGTTGTTACCTGCTGAAATTTTTGTTGCCACTGCTCATGGCATCCCTTGTCATTTTGGGGACTCTGGTATGGTAGACAGAGAATAAACAGTGCTAGTGTCACCAGCTCCCATGGCAATGCTTTCACCTTTGTGCTGTTTGACATTTTCATTGCAATGCCAGGCCCTCAGATTTTCTTGTTTATGTAAAAGTTTTCCCTTTCTTTTCATTGATGCAGAGGCTGTCATGGGACTTTGAATCTTAAAATTTTAGAAATCAAAAAATGAAGTCGAAAATTAGCTTTTGAAGCCAGTCTCAGGATATTTTTGGTATTTGACTTGTGATCTTTCTGGACTGCTGGGAAACACTTTTGGAGTAGTTTAAATTTTATACTGCCTTCATTTTGGTGGCTTCTGTTACTGCATGTTTTCTTTTAGTACAAGAATAGTCAGAATTTACATTTAAAATGTGGGTGTCAGAAAGTTAAATACCTACTGAAAAGCTCAGCAGGTACAAATGATCCTACTTATTCTGTTGCTTTTTTTTTTTTTTTTTTTAATTCAGGTACAGAAATCTAGCAACCCACACTGGAAAACCTTAAGTACACCCTAGTGAATAACCCCCCCTGCTCCATTTGAGGCAGGAGCAATTGAACCCTTTAGTATACAAGATTTTATATTATCTGATACAGTGGTGCTAGCATTAGGGGCAGAGGGTTTCTTGGGTACAGTGGCATTGATTCCTGGTGGTGTTTGAAATGAGCACTCGGAACATAGATTCAGAAGTAAGTTGCTCCTGCTATGCTGGTTTTTGTGTTCTGTTCCCTGCCATTGTGTGTGGTGGTTGTTTCAAGCAGGTGCAGAGCAGGCACCAGGCTCTGCTAACACTGAAAGGCCTCACTACTTGGGACTAAAGCCAGGACTAGGTGGTGGCTGTAGTGCCAGGAAGAGATCCATAACAACTTTTGCACTACTTCCCAAGCTGAGAGCTGAGAAAGAAGGTCGGGGTAGATTTAGCCTATCTAAGTACACACATTGCTCGATGACCTTTTCAACCTGGCAGGCTCAGACTGCAGAACTTTGTGCCATGGAGACTGAGATTATGGTTAATCAGTACTGAGCTGGGTGTAGGTGAAATTGTCAAGTGCTGGTCCTGTCATTCTGTTGAAACAATGATTTCATAAGCTGCCAGGAAGCAGTTTGGCAGGTCCCCTCATGTGGGTTCCCTCAGAAAAGTTGGCTGGAGAGTGACCCCTCACATGGGAAGCCTTTGAAGCTCCGCTTGCTAGAAGGCTGAGAGAGTGCCATGTTTGCCCAGGCAGACCAGGTGCCAGGAATTAATTAGTCTTGTCCTATGCTGCACAGCAGAAACACAGATGTAGCTCTGATCTTGCAAATGACTGTGCAGGTAGAGTCTTGCACTGTGGTGAGGTCTCCCATAATTAAAAAGTTTTAAATTAGAGGTCAGCACTCTCTTGTGAACAGAACCAAAACTGTCAGGTAGCAGATCTCCCAAGCTTGTTTAGAAACAAGCAGTTTAAAATATTT